>NC_069361.1:63455000-64705000 GCF_021730395.1 Mercenaria mercenaria | reverse complement strand
AAAAAAAAGAAGAACCAACTCATCTCTACTGACCACAGCTTAAACACAAAATACTTTTTCAAAATTGAAGCTACCTTTGGTGTTACTTTTGAAACATGTATCAGTAATGTTCAATCTTTTCATCCAGATCAATCGAATTCCACTGCCAACATAACCCAAATGTATGGAAAGACAAGGGCCATTGAAACATAATCTTTAGCTTTGACACTCGGAATTAAGTGATACAAGGAACAAACCTGGTAAAGGGAGAGAATCCATACTGTTATACAAAGCATTTTTTCTCAGTGAGTTACTCCTCGGCTCCATTTTTAGTAACCAGTTTTCTACCTATTGCTTGGGATTGAAAAACCAGTGTAATAAGGGTCATCTACTGACCACAGGTAATCATCTTATTAAGTTTGACTATTGAAAGACTAAGCATTCTCTAGTTAATGGTCGAAAACCAAATGGTCTCCTGACCAACTGACAATGCACAAAACAATATACGTTTTCTTCTTCTTTGAAGATGGGGTGGAGGAAGTCTCATACCAGCCAATAAATCCCCAAGTCTTTGACACAGGAAAAGATGAGTAATCAATCAGCATTAATTACAACAGTTTCTTTCCATTCTCACTAGTTACATCTCTCAACTGCAATATCTCACTTTTTAGAAAATACCAGGTACAATGCAAATAAAGTGATCAAAAAGTTCTGAACACGTATGAATCACTAGCTGTTATCAGTCTTACAAACTGTTTCCGCTGTTGACCCTTATCTGTTCCCTGCACCTTTAATCCATGTATTCTTAATCCAGAACTTGTGTATCCAGAAATCTCAAACTCAAGTACTACAGGATCAATTTCTTGTTGACTTAATTTACCACTTCCCTGGTTGATCAACTGAAAACAGAATGTGTTGTGTTCTTGGGTTTTAAGTCACACAGCAAAATTTAAATCATACATTCTAACACTTTTAAGATTTTCTTTTATATAAACAAAGAAGGATTTTACGTGTATTGTCTTGTCAATTAGAACATGTTTCGCAAAATGACCTACTTTTGGCTATTCCACCTAAAAAAGAATTCTAGATTAATATCCCTTCCTGGTGTAATTCGAACGTGATAGAACTACAATTGATTTTAGTTTTGCGTGCTTTGTTGGCAAATTCAGATGCGTCGTAATTATCGTGATTAGATTACTACGCATCTGAACTCAAAACCATGTTTTATTTGCCAACAAAGCATGCAAAACTAAAATCTATCTCCCAAGCAACTTTCCAGCTTTAATGTTTAATGAAAACCAAAGAGTCTGTTCGCAAATTATTTCAGACACAGACAAGCGGATAGACTATCCATATGTCAGCTTGATAGCTTCCATCTTTAAAGTAATTCTTCAATTCCACATGAATGGTGTTCAAACTTAAATTGGCTTGAAGTCAACAAACTTAAGGAAGTTTTGCATGTTTGATAAAAATGGCGTGACATTATTTTTCCGGAAAACGTAGAATAAAGCCTGGATTTGGCGTACGGCAATGAAAATCATTTTATGAACTAGAGCTGCTTTTGAGAAAAGTGCATGTCTCCCATGACTGCCTAATCATCTGAATAGTAAGTCTGTCTTTATATACTGTTAACTCACAGAAAATATAGCTTTGATAGTTCTGGAGTAAGTTTTGGAGTAAATGGCCTTTCATTATGTATCCGAGTCAACAACGCACTGGCATCAGTATTTACAGTAATTCAAGGGCCATAATTCCGAAGTGCCTGGGCCGATTAGGCTAGTTATCGAACCTGGCCGACGACTTACTGTCAAAATATATTGTTCGAGTTTGGTGAAGATTGGATAAGAACTGTTCGACTTGTGAGTGCGTACAAGAGATTTGTGACAGACAGATGCACAGACAGGAGTAAATCATCATGTCTCCCACACCACTGTGTGGTGGGAGACATTATTAATGGTAAAGGTGAGTAAATTTATTACAAAGCACAGCTACTACCTATCTAAAGTTGAAATATGATATTAAAATGTCTGACATGTTAAATAATTACAAACAATGTCTTAAAATCAGCCCGAAATTTTTCAAACCAGTCTAGCAAAAAAAAATCAAGCACATGACCCTATCATTTTTTTTTTGCCAAGTTTTCTAAGTACATTCTTAAGTTTTGAATAATAAGGGTTTACTCAAATTCTACATTGCAGAAAAAATTTTGATCCGAACATGCAGAACTACCTTAAAAAGACCATACAAAACTAGAGGTTGTTTTTCTCCTACCACTTACCATGCAGAAATTGCAAAATACCACAAAATAAGGGCCATAACTCCCATTCCAATTATCAAATCCTATACACATTTTAAATGATAATTAAAATAACTTTATAACAAGAATCATACCCTTAATTCTGCTATACATTCAGTTTTTCCTGGCAGACGTTTCAAACTCCAAACAACCTGCTTGTCAGCTTTATTGACAACTGCTGTTTGCTCATCACTGGAAAATTTTGATGAAATACTGCAAAAACAAAAGTGATGTTAACACTGTGTGACATGTCCCTTGAAATGCTTGACAGAAAAATAAGTTCACAGCAGGACCATAATAATAATAAATATTACAAGAACCATGTTACACATGGCTAATCCCCCCGTCGGGCATATTATAATTGAAGGCTAAAGTTCCTGGCAAGTTAGTGTCTGAAAGTATTAATTTTGGGGAAAGCTTTGAAGAAACGTTTAGTTGTGGTCCGCATCAGGGCTTTTAAAGATGTGGAAGAAAGAATAAGTCAGTAGTGAGGTGGTTAACTGCTAAATTTTATTAATTTTCATGAAGAGTATAGCTGTGATGTTCTATATGGCTACTATAAAAAGAAGGAATGGAAAGCTAACAGGGAACAAGAGTGCCAGAATGTCACAACATATGTCCGTCGCAGCAATTTCTTTACTCTAGCAGCTGTATTTGCAAATGGAATGTTAATTTTGTGGTAGTTTAGTAATCATTGTAAGTCTTTTGTTTTTTAAAGTCCACAAAAAAAACTCCTTACCAGGTAGAGATACCTTATATATAATAAAATACACCTAAAATTGGAGAGTAACATCTATGTTGTACCACAGAAAAGTGGTCTTGTTTTTTCCGTACAGTCAATTATAAAAATGTTACAATATAAGTTATTTATAGTAACAACTAAGGGAAGTTAATCTTAAAAAAACAAAAAAAAAGTCCATACAAAAATCTTTATCAGGTAGAGATTGGTCAAAATACACCTCAAAATTGGATATAGCATGCATGTTGTACTACAGAAAAGTGGTCTCGATTTTTCCCTACGACTAGTAATGAAAAAGTTACAATAAAAGCTATTTAAAGTAACAACAAAGGGAAGTAATTCTAAAGAAGGGAACTGCGCATGACACTTCGTCTCATGATGGTGTATATGTATAATTGTGCCAAGTTAAATCAAAATCCCTCCATGCATGAAGAAGAAATGCTTCGGACAAAGTCATTCTTGTATCTGACCTTTGGCCTCTAAGTGTGACCTTGACCTTAGACCTAGTGACCTGGATCTTGCGCATGACACTCCATCTCATGGTGGTGAACATTTGTGCCAAGTTATATCAAAATCCCTCTATGCATGAAGAAGAAATGCTCCGGACAAGGTTTTCATTCTTGTATCCTTTGACCTCTAAGTGTGACCTTGACCTTAGACCTAGGGACCTGGTTCGTGCGCATGACACTTCGCCTCGTGGTGGTAAACATTTGTGCTAAGATATATCAAAATCCCTCCATGCATGAAGAAGATATGCTCCGGACAAATTTTTTTAAGAAAATATGATAAAGGGGAATAACTCAAAAAATAGGCAAGTTGGAGTTATTGTTCTTGCACACTGCACTTCCTCCCAATGTGTTCTATCAGTGTATGAAGTTTGAAGAAAATCCCTCCAGTACTTTTGGAGTTATGCTCCGGACAAATTTTTTAAAGAAAATATGATAAAGGGGAATAACTCAAAAAATAGGCAAGGTAGAGTTATTGTTCTTGCACACTGCACTTCCTCGCAATGTGTTCTATCAGTGTATGAAGTTTGAAGAAAATCCCTCCAGTACTTTTGGAGTTATGCTCTGGACAAATTTTTTAAAGAAAATATGATAAAGGGGAATATCTCAAAAAATAGGCAAGGCAGAGTTATTGTTTTTGCACACTGCACTTCCTCCCAATGTGTTCTATCAGTGTATGAAGTTTGAAGAAAATCTCTCCAGTACTTTTGGAGTTATGCTCCGGACAAGGATCGTTGCGGACGGACGGACGCACACACGGAGAGCATTTCTAATATCCCCTTCGCCTTTGGCGGGGGGATAAAAAATGTTTGCAGACCAGTTACAATAATGACATATATGGATGAGGGCGTTTTTCAAGTCCTTGAGTGTACATATAAGGAAAAGTGACCTCCCTTACAGAAGCAAGCCTCTGTGGCGTACATGCTGCGTATTTGCTGTGTATATGCCGCGAACACAGTAGTACGCCAGAGGAGTACATTTTACATACACAGCATGCCGCGTACATGCCGCGTACTATTTCGACGAGTACACAGCATGTACGCAGGAGGTCACTAGTACACTCCAAGTACGCAGCAAAGACTCTGAAAATTTAAGGAGTACACTGCATGTATGCAGGAGGGACTTGTATAAGAAAATAGTACACTGCATGTACACCTCAGATACTTTGAAATTCATGCAGTACACTTCATATACGCGTGAAAGACTTGTACAATTTTTTTGGCATTTATACTTAGTTTTTTTTTTATAAGTTAAAGTCTGAAGTAAACTTCATATACGCGGGAAAGACTTGTTAATTTTTTTTGGTGTTTATACTTTGAATTTTTTAGGTAAAAGTCTGAAGTACACTTCATGCAGGAAGGATTTGTACATTTTTTTATTTTTTTTTTTGAAGCAAGAACTTGATTTCCGAGTAACTTTTATCTTAATAGCATAGAATAGTTCAGATTACCGGTATTCTGAACAATGAAAATATGCCAAACTATTTGCAATGTTCATTTGTGAAGCTTACATCTTGGTGATTTCTGAGCTGCACCTTGCATGCAGTGTAAAAATATATTTTCTTATTCATTTTGAATTAATCCTGGAGTTTTCTAACTTGGATAATTGAAAAGCCTTATTTGAACTTCGTTGCATTACATTTTGTAATACATGAATAATTACCAAGATAATGCCTAAACAGCGCCCGAATGAGAAGAATTATAATAGCTCTCACTGTTATTTGAATACTATTAAGCAAAATACCATTCTATCATGTTTTATAAAGGCTTTAATGCTCATTATGTTAACTCATTAAGGCCTCACCGAATTAAAAAGTTGTTCATCGGATTTGCCGCTCGTATATTTTCAGAACGTTTTTGGCTAATTGCGCTCGCCCCATTGGAAAAAATCAATCCAAATTTTTTTGGTGCGCTACTTTTTACGGACGTAAAAGTATATAAATGCTTATATAATTCCAGACCTAGATTGTTCTCAGATGGATTTTAATCAAAATAAATACATACTACGCACACAACGTCTATAATAAATCATAACACTTATATTTAGTTGCATTAAAGTTGTTTCCCCTTGATGCAGTTACGCCATTTTCTTCAAATGTTTACCAAATTACATGCTACAAAAATTGATTTATTTCATTGAAAAGTGGATGAAGAAAAGCATACTAATTTATTTGATAACATCAATCTACATTATTTTGGTAAGGTTAAATACTTATTGATGCATGTCACTTATCTTTTTTCTGTTTTTTTTCTGTCCGAATGATCAGCATTTGCATACGAAAGTTGGTGGGGTAAGGAATTTACATTATCACAGCAGTTTCGCCGCAAGAGTACACAGCATGTATGCAGCAGGAGTACACAGCATGTACGCCGCAGGACTCGGGCCAGGAGTACACCACATGTACGCCGCAGGAGTACACAGCATGTACGCCGCAAGAGTACACCGCAGGCTCATTTGCATGTGAAAAGTGTATGTGCCGCGTACATGCTGTGTACTATTTCCCGCATACTAAATTCCTCCAGCGTACATCCTGTGTACTATGTAGTCCACAGCATGTACGCAGCAAGTAGTACGCGGCAGAGCTCATTTGCATGTCAAAAGTGTACTACAAACGTACTATCGGTGTATGTGCGGTGTATATCCTGCGTACTATTTAAAGCCCTTGAATTCAGTACACATCATGTACGCATCATATACGCTGTATGTACACAGCAAGAGTACGCAGCAGGCCTTTTTCTTCTGTAAGGGCTAGCCCCCTTGCAGCCATGTTCCATGACAGATCCAAAATATATAAACAATCTTAGTAGATGTTCATCCAATGAGCATTTGTATGAAATTATTTCAAAATCATACCAGCGGTGTAGCAGGACATGTTGTTTAAAAGATTTTTCCCCTATGTGCAGTAGAGTGGAACCATCTGAACAGCTTTGAAAGAAGACAACCCCAGGAACAAACTTACAAAGTATGGTTGATATTGTTTGAGTAGTTCAGGAGATATTCTTTAAAGTGTGGACATCAGACCGACAACGAGTGATCAAGCGCTTTATGCTCAAGTGAGCTAAAAACGTAAGCCAAGAATTATATAATCTGCCCTGAAAGGTCATCTGAAGATGCCAAAGACCTGAGCAGAGTTTTTTCAACTTTGTTTTTAGTGGGTATAGTCACACCAGCACAACTGTAGGTCATACAGCGACTTTGTGTATTGTGTCCAAAAGCAATATGACCAGTAGTTCCCAACAATTTTATATGCAAATCTTTTATGTCACTGCTGCAGCACGAAACAAAGAGTTGTTGGAGGACAGTAACGCTCCTCTCTTCAACAGCCTTGTCAACTGAATGAATATAGAAGTCCAAAAAAGGGCATAATTTTTTTTAAATGTAAAACAGACTTATGAATCCTGTACCATGCATGTCAGCTCATCACAGTTGATAAGTGTGTGAAAGTTCAATCCATTCCCATAAATGGGTACTGAGATACCAGTTTACATACCAAACTTAACCAAATACTGTAAAATCATTTAATTTCGTGGGCATGAAATTTCGTGGTTTTGGTCTAAACGGAAATTTCGTGGTGATATAATTTCGTGGATTTCAACTTTACAACATAAAATGAATGGGAATTTTACTTGTTTGTTGGGATTAAGTTTCGTGGATTGACACAACCACGAAATCCATGAAAATTAGTACACCTCGAATATTAATGATTTCACAGTACTGTTAAGTCGAGAAAGGGGCATAATTTTGTAAAAATGCAAAGAAGAGTTATGAAACCTGTGCAATGCATGTCAGATCTTCACAGTGAACAAGTATGTGAAGTTTCAAAGCCTTCCAATGGGTTCTAGTGGGTTCTAAGATACAAGCTTACCTACAAAACTTAACCAATAATGGGGCATAATTTTGTAAAAGTGCAAAATAGAGTTATGGAACCTGAGAAATGGAAATCAGTTCATCACAGTGTATAAGTGTGTGAAGTTTAAATTCATTCCTCTAAGTGGTAACATACCAGCTTACATGATACAAAAACTTAACCAGATTTGAATGCCGGCACTGACACCGAAACAAGAGGGCCATGATGGCCCTATATCGCTCACCTGTTATCACTGCACTTGAGGACAAGAAGGTCCTCAGAAAAAATATCTAAGTCCAAAGGACAGTAACAACAAAGGGAAGAAATTTAACCAAAAAGAACAAGAGTTCCAGAATGTCACAATATACGCCCGTCACAGCAAATTTCTTTACTCTAGCACCTGTATTTGCAAATGGAATTTTAATTTTGTGGTTGTTTAGTAATCATTGTAAGTCATTTGTTTTTCTAAGTCCACAAAAAAACTCCTTACCAGGTAGAGATACCTTAAAATACACCTAAAATTTGAAAGTAACATCCCTGTTGTACCACAGAAAAGTGGTCTTGTTTTTTCCCTACGGTCAATTATACAAAAAGTTACAATATAAGTTATTTATAGTAACAACTAAGGGAAGATAACATTAAAAAAAAAATTGTAAGTCCACACAAAAAATCTTTACCAGGTAGAGATTAGTCAAAATACACCTCATAATTGGATGTAGCATGCATGTTGTACTACAGAAAAGTGGTCTCGATTTTTCCCTACGACTAGTAATGAAAAAGTTACAATATAAGCTATTTATAGTAACAACAAAGGGAAGTAATTCTAAAGAAGGGAATTGCGCATGACACTTCGTCTCATGATGGTGTACAATTGTGCCAAGTTAAAGCAAAATCCCTTCATGCGTGAAGAAGAAATGCTTCGGACAAAGTCATTCTTGTATCTGACCTTTGGCCTCTAAGTGTGACCTTGACCTTTGACCTAGAGACCTGGTTCTTGCGCATGACACTCCGCCTCGTGGTGGTGAACATTTGTGCAAAGTTATATCAAAATCCCTCTATGCATGAAGAAGAAATGCTCCGGACAAGGTTTTCATTCTTGTATCCTTTGACCTCTAAGTGTGACCTTGACCTTAGACCTAGGGACCTGGTTCTTGCGCAAGACACTCCGCCTCGTGGTGATGAACAATTGTGCCAAGTTATATCAAAATCCCTCCATGCATGAAGAAGATATGCTCCGGACAAAGTTTTCTTTCTTGTTTCCTTTGACCTCTAAGTGTGACCTTGACCTTAGAGCTAGGGACCTGGTTCTTGCGCATGACACTCCGTCTCATGATGATGAACAATTGTGCCAACTTTAATCAAAATCCCTCCATGCATGAAGAAGATATGCTCTGGACAAAGTCATTCTTGAATTTGACCTTTGACCTCTAAGTGTGACCTTGACCTTAGACCTAGAGACCTGGTTTTTGCGCATGACACTTCGTCTCATGATGGTGAACAACTGTGCCAAGTTTCATCAAAATCCCTTCATGCATGTAGAAGATATGCTCCGGACAAAGTCTGTGGACGCCGCCCGCCCGCCCGCACGCCAGGGGCGTTCCCATAATACGTCCCGTTTTTCAAACGAGCGAGTAAAAAAAAAAATGCTTACAAGGTACAGATATGTCAAAATACACCTAAAATTGGAGGTACCATCCATGTTGTACCATAGAAAAGTGGTCTCGGTTTTTCCCTACGGCCAATAATAAATAAGTTACTAAAAATAAGCTATTTATAGTAATGTAAAAGGGAAGTAATTAAAAAAAAATTATTGTAAGTGAAGAAAAGAAGGATCTGCCAAATAAATCTGTTGACATAAATGAAATTTCAGATCAGTATCTTCATTAGTTACGGAGATATATCCACTTTAATTTGAAATAAAGGGAGGTAATTTGACATAAAATCAGTCCATAGTTATCTACCCTGATTGGCTAAGTCCAACTTATGACAATAATGAAATTTCAAATAAGTACTATAAGTACTTACTGATATAAATCCATTTTGATCACAATCAGGGGAGGTTATCAGATATAAAACAAGAGATCACAGAGTGATCTTGGCGCCCACCAATGTGCCATTTTTGAGTGTTCCAAATTTCTAGACTTGACCAGCTCAAGGTCAAATTTCATTTCCGTACACAACACTGTGCATGTGGTCCAAATTCAAAAGCTGTAGCTTGAGAAATGTGAAAGTAGGTCACTAGGTCAATGTCAAGGTCAAAGTTTGTTTCGGTACACAATCCTATGTATGTGGTCTAAATTTGAAGCCTGTAGCTACAGAAATGTGAAAGTAGGTCACTAGGTCAATCTTAAGGTCAAAGTTTGTTTCGGTACACAAAACTATGCAAGTGGTCTAAATTTGAAGGCTGTAGCTTGAGAAATGTAAAAGTAGGTCACTAGGTCAAAATCAAGGTCAAATTTTATTTTGGAATAAAAACTATGCATGTGGTCCAAATTTGAAGCCTGTACCTTCAAAAATGTGAAAGTAGGTCACTAGGTCAATGTAAAGGTCAAAGTTTGTTTTGGTACACAAAACTATGCATGTGGTCCAAATTTGAAGGCTGTAGCTTGAGAAATGTAAAAGTAGGTCACTAGGTCAAAATCAAGGTCAAATTTTTTTTTTGGAATACAAAACTATGCATGTGGTCCAAATTTGAAGCCTGTACCTTAAAAATGTGAAAGTAGGTCACTAGGTCAATGTAAAGGTCAAAGTTCATTTCAGTACACAAAACTACGCAAGTGCTCCAAATTTGAAGGCTGTAGCTTGAGAAATGTGGAAAGTAGGTCATAGGCCAAAATCAAGGTAAAATTACACTTCAAACACAAATCTATGCATGTGGTCCAAATTCAAAGCCTGTACCTTCAAAAATGTGAAAGTAGGTCACTAGGTCAATGTGAAGGTCAAAGTTTTTTCAGTACACAAAACTATGCATGTGGTCCAAATTTGAAGGCTGTAGCTTGAGAAATGTGAAAGTAGGTCACTAGGTCAAATCAATGTCAAATATTATTTGAAACACAGAACTATGCATATGGTCCAAATTGACGCCTGTACCTTCAAAAATGTGAAAGTAGGTCACCCAGGTCAAAATCAAAGGTCAAAGTTTTTTCCAGTGCACAAAACTATGCATGTGGTCCAAATTTGAAGGCTGTAGCTACAGAAATGTGAAAGTAGGTCACTAGGTCAAAATCAAGGTCAACTCATGTCAAAGGTTCATCTTGCCACTCAAAATATACATGTGGTCCAAATTTGAAGGCTGTAGCTACAGAAATGTGAAAGTAGGTCACTAGGTCAAAATCAAGGTCAACTCATGTCAAGGTTCATCTTGCCACTTAAAAATATACATGTAGTCCAAATTTGAATGTTGTAGTTTATTGACAAGAACATTTTTAAAAGCTTTTTCCCTATACAAGTCTATATGAACCATGTGACCCCCGTGGCGGAGCCATTTTTGACCCTAGGGGCATAATTTGAACAAACTTGGTAGAGAACCACTAGATGATGCTACATTACAAGTATCAAAGCCCTAGGCTTTGTGGTTTGGACAAGAAGATTTTCAAGGTTTTCCCTATATAAGTCTATGTAAACCATATGACCCCCAGGCGTGGGCCATATTTGACCCTAGGGTATAATTTGCACAATCTTAGTTGAAGACCACTAGATGATGTCACATACAAAATATCAAAGCCCTAGGCCCTGTGGTTTTGGACAAGAGGTTATTCAAAGTTTTTCCCTATATAAGTCTATATAAACCATGTGACCCCCAGGGCGGGGCGATATTTGACCCCAGAGAAATAATTTGTATACTTTTGGTAGAGGACCACTAGATGATGCTTCAAACCAAATATCAAAGCCCTAGGCTCTGTGGTTTTGGACAAGAAGGTTTTCAAAGTTTTTCCCTATATAAATCTATGTAAAATATAGAAATAAACAAAGGCCATAACTCACTCTAAATTGTTGAACCAGTCTGATTTTCAGGGGACACAACTAGGGTACCAATACATCATTCTGACAAAGTTTGGTCAAAATCCCCCCCGTAGTTTCTGAGGAGATGCGATAACGAGAAATTGTTAACGGAAGGACGGAAGGACGGAAGGACGGACGTCGGACCACGGACGCAGAGTGATTTGAATAGCCCACCATCTGATGATGGTGGGCTAATAACTCTGAACCTACGCTTGGATCTGATTTGTCATGGAATCCAAGAATTATTGTTGCTGAAGTTATTTTAGAAGTTTGCATCAAATAAAACCATAAATGAAGTCTCTATATGGCTGCAAAAGCCAAAATAGCCAATTTTGGACCTTTAAGGGGCCATAACTCTGGAACCCATGAAGAAATCTGGCCAGTTTAAGAAAGGAACCAAGATCTTGTGGTGATGCAAGTTGTGTGCAAGTTTGGTTAAAATCGAATCATAAATGAAGCTGCTATTGTGCAGGCAAGGTCAAAATAGCTAATTTTGGCCCTTTCAGGGGCCATTACTCTGGAACCCATAATGGGATCTGGCCAGTTCAAGAAAGGAACCGAGATCTTATGGTGATACAAGTTGCTACTGTGCAGACAAGGTCAAAATAGCTAATTTTGGCCCTTTCAGGGGCCATAACTCTGGAACCCATAATGAAATCTCACCAGTTCAAGAAAGGAACCAAAATCTTATGGTGATACAAGTTGTATGCCAGTTTGGTTAAAATCAAATCATAAATGAAGCTGCTATTGTGCAGACAAGGTCAAAATAGCTAATATTGGCCCCTTCAGGGGCCATAACTCCGGAACCCATAATGGAATCTGGCCAGTTCAAGAAAGGAACCAAGATCTTATGGTGATACAAGTTGTGTGCAAGTTTGGTAAAAATCAAATCATAAATAAAGTTGCTATTGTGCGGACAAGGTCAAAATAGCTAATTTTGGCCTTTTCAGGGGCCATAACTCTGGAACCCATAATGGGATCTGGCCAGTTCAAGAAAGGAACCAAGATCTTATGGTGATACAAGTTGTGTGCAAGTTTGGTTAAAATAAAATCATAAATGAAACCTCTATCGTGCAGACAAGAAATTGTGGACGGACGACGGACGAAGGGCGATTTTAAAAGCTCATCCTGTCACTACGTGACAGATGAGCTAAAAATGGGAGAGTCCAATAGGTCTACCTATTCTTTGAATAGTCGAGCTAGAAAGGGTGACAATAACAGATCTTAAAGCTAAAAAGTTAAATACCTTGATACAGATTTTGGTAAGGAGAATCTCACTTTCACATTTACAGCTACGATGTTAGATGGAAAATTACTCTTCAGTCTCAAAGTTACTCGAACATCTCTGAAAATTATACAACTAGAATGTGTCTGAAGGACACAGGGTGTGCCCCCCACTGGTACATTTGTCACAAATAAGGGGCAATAATTGAAATGTTTGTAGTCTCAGTTTGAGGGTATAGCCTCAACAAACATTTTATGAAAAGGATTCATTATTCTAGGCCATATACTTTTTGAGCTATGTGCATCACAAACAAAGAATCCACTATTTTGGCTATTTCAAGGGCCATAACTCTGTAATAAGAGCTAAGATTCTTAAGAAGAATGCCAAGTGTGCAAGGTCACATCACGATAAAGACTCCAGTAAGGTTTTCTGAATTTACATCAAATACTTTTTGAGCTAGGCACATAATTAGGTGAAAAAGTGCATTTTTTTGCTATTTCAGGGGCCATAACTTTAAAAATAGGGGGTGGAGCCAGCCAAAAAATTAGAGGTGTGCAAGTTTATATCATGATTAAGACGTATGCAAGTTTTCAACCATTTATATTAAAAACTTTTTGAGCTATGTGCCTCACAAAGTGAAAATGTACATTTTTGACTATTTCAGGGGCCATAACTCTAAA
Source organism: Mercenaria mercenaria (assembly GCF_021730395.1). NCBI lineage: Eukaryota > Metazoa > Mollusca > Bivalvia > Venerida > Veneridae > Mercenaria > Mercenaria mercenaria. The sequence continues at coordinate 64,691,726 of NC_069361.1, read as the reverse complement.
AATAGGGGGCAGACCCAAATGAAAAATAGGAGGTGTGCAAATTCATATCATGATTAAGACTTATGCAAGGTTTCATGAATTTATATCAAATACTTTTTGAGCTAGGCATGTCACAAGGTGAAAATGTGCTTTTTTGACTATTTCAGGGGCCATAACTCTAAAAATAGGGGGCGGAGCCAGACGAAAAATAGGAGGTGCCCAAGTTCGTATCATGATTAAGACTCATGCAAGATTTCATGAATCTATATCAAATACTTTTGAGCTACGCATGTCACAAGGTGAAAAATGTGCATTTTTGACTATTTCAGGGGCCATAACTCTGAAAATAGGGAGCGCGAGCCAGATGAAAAATAGGAGGTGCGCAAGTTCATATCATGATTAAGACTCATGCAAGGTTTCATGAATCTATATCAAATACTTTTTGAGCTAGGCGTGTCACAAGGTAAAAATGTGCATTTTTGACTATTTCAGGGGCCATAACTCTGAAAATAGGGGGCAGAGCCAAATGAAAAATAGGAGGTGCCCAAGTTCTCATCATGATTAAGACTCATGCAAGGTTTCATGAATCTATATCAAATACTTTTTGAGCTAGGCGTGTCACAAGGTAAAAATGTGCATTTTTGACTATTTCAGGGGCCATAACTCTGAAAATAGGGGGCGGAGCCAGACAAAAAATAGGAGGTGCGCAAGTTCATATCATGATAAAGACTCATGCAAGGTTTCATCAATTTATATCAAATACTTTTCAAGCTAGGCGCATCACGAACTTCGGACGGACGGACGCACAGACGGACGGACGCACTGACAAGACCAAATCTATATGCCCCCACCACTCATGGGGGGCACAATAATCAAAAACATTTCAATATCATTTATACTAAAGAGAGGTAAATATTGTTTCCTGTTTAACAGCATGGAACTGTCATTGGGTCAATTCGTTTCACTTTTGCGGCGTACACCGTTTTGCCGCGTACAACCGGCTAGGCGTTCGTTTGGCTTGCCGGCACTGCCCTGATCTATCCGGTGTACGCCGATGTGCGCCGGTCTTGCGAGATAGGCTAACCGGCAAATCATATATTTTCGCGATACAAAATCGAGTAAACATCTGAAAATTTGGGTCAGTACCAGTAAATGTAGAAACATGCTGCAAGAACTATTTGCTTATTTATTTGGAAAAGGCCGCAAGAGAAAATCATAATTTATTTTTTTGTTTTTGCAGCTCTCGTGGCTGGCGTACGCCGAAACGTTTGTTTTATTAATAAACCGGCGAGATTTTTTTTCTTGCCGCCCACGTGACCGGCGTGCCCCGGATTGAGTGAAACGAATTGGCCCATTACTTAAGGTATTGGACCCGTAATAGAGTACCTCCTTTTTGAAGAGTATTCAATTCCTACCATAAGCCTACTTTGACTGCAATTTTCAGTGGGGCATAGGTTCAAGCCCCACTGGGACCAAAATCTTTTTTTTTTCCATAGTTTCCTTTTTTCTAGTAAGTTTTTACTTCTTTCAAGACTTATTATGGATGTATTGTCCAAAAGTGGACAATTTTCATTTTATAAGCCATTTCTTGCTGTTCAACGAGAATTTATCTCTGAATCAGGAGGGGTAGAGTTAGACATCTTTAAAAATACTGAGTTACGTGCGGTAAAAGTTCTCTATTTTGCCTTCATTCTTTAGATTACATATTGTGGAAGAAATGCAGGTAGGTTTTACTTCTGCCCCAAGGTTATTTTTGAATGAAGTGAGCAAAATTCAAAACAGACCCACAGGATTCGACCTTCATTTTTCAATGTTGGAGTTAGAATTCTGTCTCATTAAATCTGTTTACTTGAGGCACCCTAGAAAAAATGATATTTACAGTTACATTTTGTGTTTTATATTTGTTTAACAAGAGTTTGATGTTTCTTTTATCAAAATTAATGGTGTAATGGATTCTCTGCAAACGTTTTAGATAGTGGCCATCACATTGAAATTTGTCTCTACTTTGAGCTTGAGGAAATACCATAAATTATAAAAATACAGTAAAAGTTGTTTAAAATTTGCGACACAGTGCGAAACATGGTCAACTTTAAGAATATACCAAGCAAATGCCATTTTTTAAACATTACTATTAGGGGTCCAATACCTTAAAGATTACATAGTATCTCTGAAACTACCTTTCTATAAAAACATTACCTCTGTATGACTTAAACCTAAGGTCTATTTTGTTAAAACAACAGAGTTGCTGACCATTTATACCACTGTTTTACACTGAAAAACCTTAAGTTATGATCAAACATGTGCTAAATTCACCTGTGAACAGAGTCAATCATGAACAGAGACCATCTGTGAACAAAGACTACCTCTGTACACAGGCTATCAGTGAACTGACGTCATCTGTGAACACAGGTCATCAATGAACAGAGACCATCTGTGAACACAGGTCATCAGTGAACAGAGACCATCTGTTAACACAGGTCATCAATGAACAGAGACCATCTGTGAGCACAGGTCATCAGAGAACAGAGACCATCTGTGAATACAGGTCATCAGTGAACACAGGCCATCAATGAACAGAGACCATCTGTGAACACAGGCTATTTGTGAACAGACTTACCTTCCAACAGAGACCATCTGTGAACAAAGAACACCAACGAACACAGACCAACTGTTAATAGAGAGCACCAGACTCTAAACCCCATTTGATTCATGTCCTATTTAGATATTTGTGTATAGTAGCATTTTAACCTGCAGTACTATAGACCACTATAAACTGTTTTAAGAGTGATATTTATCATCTGGTGTGACTGTGTATGCATGTGACCTAGACTATGAAGATCAGGACCTGGATCTCGAGAACAACAAAACAACAAACCAAAGACTAAAATAATGGTTTCTCATATTAATATTTTCAAAATGTGTTAAATTATATCTCAAAATGTTATGTCAAGGTGTGTCCTAAAATTTCAAATCATTTTCCAAGAATCTTGCCCCTGGACACTGCTCTTGCTCCCTACTACCACCCCCTCCCCCACCCACCAAAAAAAAAAACCAAACAAAAAAGCCCCCACTATTGGCTGCACATCCACTTGGGACTGAATACACCCCTGGGACAGTACAACAAAATTTCAGTACCTGCTTCCGTCAGCATCTCCAACAAATGACCTCAAAGTGAATGGCTGATTTAAACACATCTCTCCACTGACACTGTAACTCAGAACTGATATCTGAAACATAACATACAATTATTCTTTCAGAGTACAAGATCGGGAACTATTTGTAAAGATACAGTTACACTGTAACAATCTGAATAGTGTACCATTCTATATCACATTCATGTACCAGCACAATCACAATTCACACAACAATCTCATGCTACGTGTTTTAAATGATTAAGCAACCGTATCTCCATGTAACATCACACTGATATTTGAAAATGACAGTTTTATGATAATTGCTACTAAATCCAGAGGAGCTGTAAACCCAAGCAACCTATGAAATCCCAAAATCCAAACATTCTCCTGTTCTTGGCTGGAATTTGTCTTTTGTGGCAAGATTATTCTGATCTTGAATCTAAACACCCACAACACATGATTCATGCACTGGCCCATGTTATCAATCCATGAAGTTCACTCTGAAAACCCAAATATTCTCAAGGTATTGAAAAAAAAAAAAACTTTTTTTGGCTGTGCAGTAGGACTCTTGGGGTCAGAATCCACATTCTTGAACCCTTTACCTTTTTGTGAAAAAATGTATTAAGCTAATTTTTTTTACTTTATCCATGTAAGGATGCTAAAGATCCAAATTTTATGGAGATCAATGTAATGTTTATTAGAAGTTGTTTTAAAGGTATTTCCTGTTTGAATCTATGAAACATGCTACAGGTACCATGCAAGGATGCTCGGAATAAGTTTGCTGAAGATCAATGTAGAGCAAATTAAGTCTCTGTGGTACAAATTTGTTTTCAAAACTACAAACCTCTACTACAGGCAATACAAAAGTAACTTTCTTCAATCTCCTACAGGTGGTACAGACATAAGTGTCTTCAAAGATATAAACCTCTACTACAAGTGGTACATAAATAAGTGTCTTCAAAGATACAAACCTCTCCTACAGGTGGTACGAACGTAAGTGTCTTTGCAGTCGTGAAGTCTTCCTGTTTTACACAGCTGTGGAAGGTACATCTGTCCAACTGTACATTGGAACCATAGCCTGTAGTAAACATTTCAAGTCAATAACTTTATGTTTGATTATGCACAAATGTCAAAGATGAACAAAAAAGAACAACTTCTACACATTTGGGTGTCAGAGACGACATGTTGTCTTGTTATGATAAATGCTTGTGACAAGTTATTTGAATATCCGTGTATGCATAAAGCAGTTACAGAACAGACAAGAAAAATGACCTTTAATCTTTGACCTCTAAGAGGTATAGGTCTTGAATAAGACATGTCCTCTTGTTATGATGAATGTATGCATTCATAATAAATTTATACAGTGGACATGAAAGATGGTCTTAAATATTTGATCTCTAAGTGTGACCCTTACCTTTGAAGTAGTGAATTTTGAAGGCAACATGGTGGTTATCTAGGCCAAGTTAATTCAAAATCTGACAATGCACAACAAAGTTATTTGCCACTCATATTTTGTGCAAACACAAACATACAAACACATACATGCACACAAAAACAGTTTGTTTTTGTTGGCTTTTACATCACATCAACACACTTATAGGCCATATGGTGACATTCCAGCTTTCGATGGTTGAGGAAGACCCCAGATACCTTTCTGGGCATTATTTCATCATGAGCAAACACCTGGGTGAACCACCGATCTTCCGCAAGCCAGCTGGATGGTTTACTCACATGGAGAATTATATGCCCAAAGAAAGACTTGAATCCGCATCAATGAAGAGCAAGTGATTTGAAGATACTGACATAAACAATCTGGCCATTTTTTTATTTATCAAGTAAAGTGAATATCTAGGAAAATATCCCTGGCAGTTCTATTTTTGCTCTACAGAACATTTATTTATATTATCTACATCAAATACAGTATCAAAGCATTAAAAAACATATTCTTGTTGTATATCGAAACATTTAAACTGTTTGAAACGGCCTGAAACATCTATAAAACATTGAAAGACATAATTTTTTATATCTATTTGTACCGGTATGACAAAGTTCAATGCACTTACTTCAGTTTAAATATAATTTTTACCCTATCACTAGCACAGAGGACAGCTATTCTACAAAGTTTACCAACTATAGGTATTTATGTCTAGAACACTTTCAATCAATCTGGCTTTATTTTTTATCTACCGGTACATTAAACAATTAATGGAAACCATTTCTAAATGGCGAAAAAATTGATATAAACCTTTTTCTTTTGACTCTGAGACAACAAGGTCCTCATTTAGAACAATTTTGATCTGTGGAGAGCCCACCAGGAAATTCTTGATGTTAACAGAACCATTCACCTCCATTTGTGAAACTGTACCCTGTAATGGATAAGAGTAATCATTCACACTCAGATTGCATAAACTGAATTTTCAATTTTAGTGCTTGTTCATCCTGAATTCAAAGTTTCATGTTAATCCTTGTTGCCTTACTGATGATGAACGTTTCTGGTGTTTTATAAAACAATTTTATGAAAATTAATGAAAATGTATTTAGATACAGATGTAATCCACATAGATAAAGTGTTACCAACATACTGATGAATTCTACATTTTACGTCTATGTAAATATACACTGCATACACAAGAGCTCTCAAGACTATCAAATATAGTATGCTTGAACATACAGTTGTAACTCAGTATCTTAAATTCCAAAGGATGGAGCGTTTTACTTCAAGATAACCGAAATTCGACTTAAAATGATTATGTTGTGCAAATGTTTTTGGATCGAGACTTGAAAATGTCTTCAAGATAGCCAAAATTTTGAGATACTAGTAAGTGAGTCTGAGATATCGAGATCCACCTAGATACAGTTATTAAATGGCAATGGCGCGCCTTTGGTGGTTATTGTCACAACCATGACAACTATACCTATAGCCATTTCGGGAAGACAATGTTGTTTTTTTTGTAAACCTTAATGTAATGTCTGGTTATAAGAACATCACATGGCATGCCAATAACTGATAAATCGCCAGTCCACACTTGTTTGTGCTATCGACTGGTCTATAGTTCAACACAGGTTTGTTGGGCTAACATTAAAAACTGAGACTTTTGAATTAATTGTCATGTAATAAAACACTTATTGAATGACTTGTTTGTACATAGTCAAATGTATTAAACAATGGGCCATTAAACCTCTGACAAATGGTTTCAACTACTGACTTAAGTAAGCAATTCAATATGCGCACATTTCAAGTTAGTAGCATAGGTTACAGGATTCAGGATTATAAATAAGACATATCAGAATTAAAATCATATACAGCAATGGGTGTTTTAATTAATGCTAAACACTCCATAAGTCAGTTATAATATGTAGTGCAAAATAATTTGCACAAGCTTTGCCCTCAGGTAATAATAACCTCATCTTTGTATTTAAATTAATCATAAACATACTTATGCTACATACTATTTCTTAAATCATATTCTTATATGAACAAGCAAATTCGATGAATTTGTATCCCCCATTGAAAGGGTTTGTGGTGACGAATGGCAAAAAATATATCCAGCAAAAAGTTAGTTAAGGATGTTACTAAGAAGCAAATAATTTCATAAGTCAAAATCAATTTATCAGAAAATGAATGCTTTTTTTTGGCTGACCGGGTGAGGGTACAAAACATCACATGTTGATTATAAATATTGATGGAAAATTAAAAAAATTGGTCGGGGAGGTGGGACGCAAGGTAGGGGTGGTGGGCATGACTGAGGTGGGGGAATGGTACAACTTTGCATCTTGATAAATATTCATGGAAGGTTTGAAAAAATAAATAAAAAGGAATGAACATTTTTATTTTTTTTTTAGAGGGGGGGGGGGGGGACCAAGGCAAGTGGTGGGCCAGGTGTGGGTACACAACTTCACATGTTTATTTAAAAAATGTTCATGGAAAAGAATGAAAGAAGTTTAAAAGAAATTCTAACCCAAATTTGGGTTTGGTTTTTTTATGTACAAATCTGTAGATTTTTAAACAATTAAAGGGCAATAACTCTAAGGAAAATTGACCAATCAAACAAAAAAACTTGACGGGCATCATCGCAGTATGTTGGTTCATGTTTATTTCAAGTTTCATGAAATTCTACCTGCTAGTTACTGAGAAATGGCTGCGGACGGACATTTTTCATTAAATCAAGGGCAGTAACGCTAAGGGAAATTGACCAATCCAAAAAAAAAAACTTGACGGGCATCAACGCAGTATGTTGGTTCATGTTTATTTCAAGTTTCATGAAATTCTACCTGCTAGTTACTGAGAAATGGCTGTGGACAGACGCAGGGATGGACATGACAGACGGACAACGCCATAACAATACCCACCTCCCGATTTCATCGGCGGGGGATAAAAAAATAAATGCACATTTCAATTAAAACACGGACATTTGACGTTACGTCCACATATTATTTGGCACCATACAGGCGCAAATAAAGAGTGCTACCACATTTGATCTACTACTTTATATAAAAGACATTTCAGAATGGAAATGATATAAAAGACTGCAAGTGTATAACCTCATACCATATTGTTTTGATATATTAAAACACGGTTCTGCTATATGTTATTTCTTAAATATATAACAGTATACTTACATCAGCTGCTATCACTGCAGACATTCTTTCAATCACATCTACATACAGTTCATTCCTGTTCTGTAAGATAAGAATTCATATTTATTTGCTAAAATTTAGCCCATTTTTGTCTGAATTGGTTGCACTTGCTTTCTTAAAACTGTGTCATCCTAACCCAGTTTATAGTAGCATGCCTGCAAATGAATGACTTCGTGTAAGACAAGAGCTGTCTAATGACATTGCGCTTGACTATTTGAAGCCCTTTTACCTGATGTCAGCTTACCTAAGAAAGTTTCTAACTTGAAAATGGGGCATAATTTTCCAAAAATGTAAGCCAGAGTTATGAAACTTGTAATGTGAGGTCATCCCATGATGCCAAAAATGTGTGGAGAATCTGAAAAAAATTTGATCAAGTCATTCCTGAGAAGCATGTTTACATGCAACACTATTTTTACAAAAAAAAAGCTAGAGTTATGCAACTTGTTCTATGGGGTAATCTGATGTCTAATGCATGTGTGAAATTTGAAAGCATTCAGCCCAGGTAGTAGTTTCACAGAAACCTCATTATATTCAAAACTTTCATGATGCTGATGTTGATGAAGATGCAATGAAAAAGTGACAACAAAAGCTCTGTTATTTGCAATAGCCAAGCAGAAAGTGAAACAGAAAGGTACTATATGACAAAAGCCAGTAATATGGCGCGGCCGGTAATATGCCGCAAATGACATCGCCATTGAAAATACATGCGTCTGTGGCAAATTTGCTGAATAAAAACACGTTTAGGGAGGTACAAAACAGCGAAGTACATGAATGGTCGGCCATAGAAATTTTAAGCAAGCGTTCATTTTACACTTAGCACATCTTAAGACTTTGGAACGACATCAATCATATGTTTCCACTACAACAAAAGCATGCATACCACTGTATTATACAGAGCAAATGGGTTTGGGTAGATTGGAATTATTATAATTTGAAGTTGAATACTTTATAGGATCCATGTCTTCAAGCAGAAATTTAAAAGCTGATGAATAATCTTAATTCTGCAAATATTAAGCATGCGAACTAATGTTAAGATGTTATTGTCATGTTGTTTTATTGTGTAATTTTAGACATGTTGCATTATTTAAGATTTTATCACTTGAGATCACTCCTGTACTACTGATCCCTACTTAATCTAAGAATTACTAAAAACACTTAAAAATATACATATTGTACGTGCTAGCAGCTAAAACCTTTCTTATATGACTTATATTACACATTGCACATGGCTACGTCCTTGTGTTCCATATTTCCGGCAATGTAAACAGAGAGGGCATTAAAGGGCTGTGCTGCTATAGACGTGAAAACAAATAATGTTCAATATTATATTTGCTTGAAAATCAGTATGATAGATCAAGTGTTGTTTGTTTTTATAATGAATTCACATTTTGGTGAAAAAGTAGGCGTTTTAATATTTTTAGCAAATCAAAAAGTCTTAACTGCACCATATTACCGCCCACAGGGCTACTACACAAGGAGTAGAATGTTCTTTGTCTACAAAGCAGTAAACTTGTAAACTTACAAACTTTAGGAGTTATACCATGACTAGAACAAATGAGAATATTCTACTTCGTACACAATTTGTTCCTGCCACATGACATAATCTTTTAAACATTCTGCGGTTGCCAGTTCCAATCCAAAATCTGCTCTAGTGTTTGCAAACATTACATCTGGTGTGACACTAAAACTAAAACCCAGGAAGCAGTCATCAAGTACACTTAGTAGATTGTTGGGATTATCTGATTTATATCTAATATTAACAAGAGCTGTTTGTAAAACACATATGCCCCCATCCCATGATGGCCTGTGTCAGATAAGATATCTAGTTTCCAGTCAAAAATATGCTGTGGAGTTTGACCAAATGACCCTAAATCTTTTTACGACAGCAGGCAATCGTCCTATGAAGTTTGCCATCATATGTCAAAGCATTCTTGCAGTAGTGATTGGAAACAATTTCCAATCACCAAATGGTGCAAAAAAAGCTGTTCCTTCAAAGTTGGCATAAGAGTATGTTTTTTACTTGATATCTTTTAATAGCTCTTTTTAATTCTGAGTCTGATATAATGATGTAAGTATTTTATCAAGCTTTAAGTTATTAAAAATTTGAAAGACGTACCTGCTCACTGGGTGACTGCACCACTGGTTTACTGGATGCTGATCCTGATACTGTTTTCGTCTCTATACCAAACTGTAATATTTATATGAAACAGAACTCTCATGCAAAGGCATATATTTAATAAACTGTCATGATGATGCAGAGATGATGCAAACCACTGCTTTTTATTGCTGTTTTTGTTATACATCAACTCCTTACACTTTTGATCACACTTCAATTTTCAAGATTACATGGTGGAGGAAGAGCCCAGGTTCTCTTTCCAGGTATTTTATCCAATATGGGCAGACACCTAAGTAGAACTACCCAAATTCCACAAGCCTGCTAGATAGCTTCGTCACACAATGAACCAAGAAGATATTACAAGAGGGCCATGATGGCCCTATATCGCTCATCAGAGTTGATCTGGCCTACTGACCTAGTTTTTGACCCCACATGACCCAGTTTCAACCTTGACCTATAGATCATCAAGACAAACTTTCTGACCAAGTTTCATGAAGATATGATCATAAATCTGGTCTCAAGAGTGTTATCAAGCTTTTCATGTGACTTCCCTTACAGAAGCAAGCCTCTGTGGCGTACATGCTGCGTATTTGCTGTGTATATGCCGCGAACACAGTAGTACGCCAGAGGAGTACATTTTACATACACAGCATGCCACGTACATGCCGCGTACTATTTCGACGAGTACACAGCATGTACGCAGGAGGTCACTAGTACACTCCAAGTACGCAGCAAAGACTCTGAAAATTTAAGGAGTACACTGCATGTATGCAGGAGGGACTTGTATAAGAAAATAGTACACTGCATGTACACCTCAGATACTTTGAAATTCATGCAGTACACTTCATATACGCGTGAAAGACTTGTACATTTTTTTTGGCATTTATACTTAGTTTTTTTTTATAAGTTAAAGTCTGAAGTAAACTTCATATACGCGGGAAAGACTTGTTAATTTTTTTTGGTGTTTATACTTTGAATTTTTTAGGTAAAAGTCTGAAGTACACTTCATGCAGGAAGGATTTGTACATTTTTTTATTTTTTTTTTTGAAGCAAGAACTTGATTTCCGAGTAACTTTTATCTTAATAGCATAGAATAGTTCAGATTACCGGTATTCTGAACAATGAAAATATGCCAAACTATTTGCAATGTTCATTTGTGAAGCTTACATCTTGGTGATTTCTGAGCTGCACCTTGTATGCAGTGTAAAAATATATTTTCTTATTCATTTTGAATTAATCCTGGAGTTTTCTAACTTGGATAATTGAAAAGCCTTATTTGAACTTCGTTGCATTACATTTTGTAATACATGAAATAATTACCAAGATAATGCCTAAACAGCGCCCGAATGAGAAGAATTATAATAGCTCTCACTGTTATTTGAATACTATTAAGCAAAACACCATTCTATCATGTTTTATAAAGGCTTTAATGCTCATTATGTTAACTCATTAAGGCCTCACCGAATTAAAAAGTTGTTCATCGGATTTGCCGCTCGTATATTTTCAGAACGTTTTTGGCTAATTGCGCTCGCCCCATTGGAAAAAATCAATCCAAATTTTTTTGGTGCGCTACTTTTTACGGACGTAAAAGTATATAAATGCTTATATAATTCCAGACCTAGATTGTTCTCAGATGGATTTTAATCAAAATAAATACATACTACGCACACAACGTCTATAATAAATCATAACACTTATATTTAGTTGCATTAAAGTTGTTTCCCCTTGATGCAGTTACGCCATTTTCTTCAAATGTTTACCAAATTACATGCTACAACAAGAGCACCGCCTTGCGGGTGCTGACGCTCATCTGATTTTTTTTGTATAATAGAAATATTGTCCTACCCATGATTTTCTAAGTCTAAAAAGGGCCATCATTCTTGCAAAAAGCAGGATAGAGTTATGTTTCTTGATGTACAGTGTCCTCTTATGATTGTGAAAAACTGTTGCAAGTTTTAAAGCAATAGCTTTGATAGTTTATGAGAAAAGTTGCCTTAAACATAATACTCAACCAAGAAAATGATTTTCTAAGTCCAAAAGGGGCAATAATTATTGCAAAAAGCAGGATGGAGTTATGTTGCTTGCTGTACAGGGTCAGCTTATGATGGTGAACAAGTGTTGCAAGTTTCAAAGCAATAGCTTTGATAGTTTAAGAGAAAAAGTTGACCTAAACATAAAACTTAACCAAGAAATCTGATATTTTCTAAGTCCAAAAGGGGCCATAAATCTTGCAAAAAGCAAGATGGAGTTATGTTTCTTGCTGTACAGGGTCAGCTTATGATGGTGGACAAGTGTTGCAAGTTTTAAAGCAATAGCTTTGATAGTTTAGGATAAAAGCTGACCTAAACATAAAACTTAACCAAGAAAACTGATTTTCTAAGTCCAAAAGGGGCAATAATTCTTGCAAAAAGCAAGATGGAGTTATGTTTCTTTCTGTACAGGGTCTGCTTATGATGGTGAACAAGTATTCCAAGTTTCAAAGCAATAGCTTTGATAGTTTAGGAGAAAAGTTGACCTAAACATAAAACTTAACCAAGAAATCTGATATTTTCTAAGTACAAAAGGGGCCATAAATCTTGCAAAAAGTAAGATGGAGTTATGTTTCTTGCTATACAGGGTCAGCTTATGATGGTGAACAAGTCTTCCAAGTTTCAAAGCAATAGCTTTGATAGTTTAGGAGAAAAGCTGACCTAAACATAAAACTTAACCAGGCAACGCCGACGCAGACACCGACGCCGACGCCGACAACCGCTCAAGTGATGACAATAACTCATCATTTTTTTTCAAAAAATCAGATGAGCTAAAAATTGATTTATTTCATTGAAAAGTGGATGAAGAAAAGCATACTAATTTATTTGATAACATCAATCTACATTATTTTGGTAAGGTTAAATACTTATTGATGCATGTCACTTATCTTTTTTCTGTTTTTTTTTCTGTCCGAATGATCAGCATTTGCATACGAAAGTTGGCGGGGTAAGGAATTTACATTATCACAGCAGTTTCGCCGCAAGAGTACACAGCATGTATGCAGCAGGAGTACACAGCATGTACGCCGCAGGACTCGGGCCAGGAGTACACCACATGTACGCCGCAGGAGTACACAGCATGTACGCCGCAAGAGTACACCGCAGGCTCATTTGCATGTGAAAAGTGTATGTGCCACGTACATGCTGTGTACTATTTCCCGCATACTAAATTCCTCCAGCGTACATCCTGTGTACTATGTAGTCCACAGCATGTACGCAGCAAGTAGTACGCGGCAGAGCTCATTTGCATGTCAAAAGTGTACTACAAACGTACTATCGGTGTATGTGCGGTGTATATCCTGCGTACTATTTAAAGCCCTTGAATTCAGTACACATCATGTACGCATCATATACGCTGTATGTACACAGCAAGAGTACGCAGCAGGCCTTTTTCTTCTGTAAGGGTTGAGAATGTGACCTAGTTTTTGATCCAACATGACCCAGCTTCAAACTTGATCCAGGGATCATAAAGATAAACATTCTGACCAAGTTTCATGAAGATATGGTCATAAATGTGGCCTCTAGAATGACCTTGAGTTGTGACCTTGATCTTGAGCTGACATGGCTGACTCATGAGTTTTGCACATTGTCTTGATTAGGTTATCATTTGACCTAAGTTTCATGAAAATCCTTCAAGGGGTTTAGGAGTTACAGAGCAGACACAAAATGGAAGGCTCAAACCTTTGACCCTAAGTTGTGACCTGGACCTTGAACCAACACGGCTGACTCATGAATTCTGCACATCGTCTTGATGAAGTGATTATTTGAATAAAGTTCCATGACAATCCTTTAAAGGGTTTAGCAGATACAGAGCTGACACAAAATGGAAGGCTCAAACCTTTGATCCTGAGTTGTGACCTTGACCTTGAGCCGACATGGCTGACTCATGAGTTCTGCACATTGTCTTGTTGAGGTGATCATTTGAACCAAGTTTCATCAAAATTCTTCAAGGGTTTATTTTTGTTGCGTTTAACATGGCACCGACACAATTATAGGTCATATGGCAACTTCCCAGCTTTGATGGTGGAGGTGCCCCTCCGTGCATTATTTCATCATGAGCGGGCACCTGGGCAGAACCACCGATCTTCCAGAAGCCAGCTGGATGGCTTCCTCATAGGAAGAATTCAACGCCCTGAGTGAGGCTCGATCCCATGTTGATGAGGGGCAAATGATTTGAAGTCAGCGACCTTAACCACTTAGCCGCGGAGGCCCCCTCAAGGGATTTAAGTTATATAGAGCAGACACAATTGTTTTACGGACAGACGGATGGAAGGACGGATGGACGTAGACCATTCCTATAACCCCCACCACTCGCAGCGTGGGATTAAAAAGGTATATAAATACCAAGTTTGGTGAAAACAAATGTACCCAAACTAAAGTTACTGGGCAGAATCTGTTTTTTCTGTTTTTAGTAACACTGAACTTGACCTTGATCTGACAAACCCCAAATAAGCTCTCTGTCTATGTCTGAAAAAAGAACAAGAGCTGTCACTATTGGTGACAAATGCCCCAGACGCATGCCCAAGAATGCTATCATTGTCTGTACAAAATATGCCAGAATAGTTTAGGTATGAATTATTTTGTGACCTTGACCTTGACCTGAGAGACCCGGGTCATAAACATAACACATCTTCTCAAAATGGTTAGGTAACATAATTTTGTGTCAAATTATTTTCAAATCCATTGATAACTGGCAGAGTTATGGACCAGACATGAAAATGACCATGTTAACCTTTGACTTCTAAGTGTGACCTTGACCTTGGAGCTAGGGGTCTGGCTCTTGCGCATGATACATTGTCTCATTTCATTATAGAGAACATTCATGCCTAGTAATTTTAAAATCCCTTCATCGATGGCAGAATTATGGACTGGACAAAAAACACCATGTTAACCTTTACCATCTAAGTGTGACCTTAACCTTAGAGCTAGGGATCTGGCTCTTGCGCATGACACATTGTCTCATTATTATAGGCCAAATTATTTCAAAATCCTTTTATGAATGGCAGAGTTATGAACCGGACACCTGTTAACATTGGACTTCTAAGTGTGACCTTGACCCAGGAGCTAGTGGTCTGGGTCTTGTGCATGATACATCCTCTCATTATGGTAAACATTTATACCATGTTATTTCAAAATCCCTTCATGGATGGCAGAGTTATGGACTGGACACAAAACAGACTCTGTTAATGTTTGACCTCTAAGTGTGACCTTGACCTTGGAGCTAGGGGTCTGGGTCTTGTGCATGACACATCGTCTCATTATGGTAAACTAATATGCCAAGTTATTTCAAAATCCCTTTATGGATGGCAGAGTTACAGCCTGGACAATAATTTACACAGATGCACGCACAGAGGCACAAACTGACGGACAGACAGTGTGATTTTAATAACATAAAAACCCTACAATGTCATACAAAGTTTGGTTACAATCGGTCAATCCAAACTAAAGTTATTGAGCTAAAATGATCTGTTGGATGCCGCCCACAGTTGCCCACAGGAACAATGGCAACTCAAGTGTCAAATATAATACACGGTAATTCCAACACTTTAAAATGGAAGTGGGTCTTGGTGCTTAAGGAACAGACAGACAGACAAAGACCTGTCACAATACCTCACCGGAGCTATTAAAAATCCAAGACTACTGAGATTATTCTAATGGTAAGTGCATTAAAGAACTTACAACTCTGGAGGATATTTCTGTTGCCGGAGACCTCTCCTTCTGAACAACAACTGGTGTAGACTGGATATAGGGACGGAGTTTCTCAGTAGATGCTAGCTGAACATACCCTTCATTCTGCAAAGGAAAACAGTCTATACTTCTAAGTCTGAGTCAGGGCTTCAATTATCACCTCTTTCTGTTTAAGACACTTTGCAATTTGAATGTAATCATAAGGATAGCAATTTTATAAGCTTTTAGCAATGTGCAGTTCAATGTAAAATTCTAAGTAACGGATCTTGGTTTTATATGATTGTTTCGAGTGTGGGACTTTGGCTTTTATTTGTACATTCATTAAAAATTACCACGTTTTTAAAAAAGCCTACTTCTTTAGAAAAGTTTTTATAAGCGCTAAATATTGTCATTTTCACTCTGCAAATTTTACTACTAGGTTACACACTGTAACACTGACATTCCTGTATTCATGGGGGACTGATTTTCATGGATTTCGTGATTGAGTCAATTCATGAAATTTAATCCCAATGAACAAGTAAAATTCCCATTCATTTTATGCTGAAAAGTTGAAATCCACGAATTCGTATCCCTACGAAATTGCCGTTTTGACTAAATTCACAAAATTTCATGCCCACGCAATTAAATGATTTTACAGTATTTTATTTTCGACATCAGCAATTAACAGGGTTGCCAACCCACGTGACATATTGGTATCATACGCACAAAGGATTCCTTCAATTCTGGTAACATTTTTGAATATAATTTCAGAAATTACTCGGCTGATTTAAATACCATTAAAAGCATCAAAGTGCTTGACTCAACACAAAGCATCTGCCAGAAAATTCAAATACTTTTCTCAAGACACTTCTCCCAAATGTTGTTTGGCAGACCATAATTATGTGTAGGTAGCATACACACTGGACTTTGGACGAAGAGTTTGAAGGAAGTGTCACGAATGTGTGGCAGACGCTTTGTGCCGAGGAAAGCACTCATTTTCCTGTCCTCGACACTTTTAATCTTATCAAAATCCATCAAGTAATAAATAACTACAAGTCAAAGTCTTACCTGAACTGAGCTATATTCCCAGTGTGTACGATACCGAAAAGTCACTTGGGTTGGTTACCCTGAATTAAGTGCACTACATAGCATTACTGTCTCAATTTCAAATTTTCAGGTTTACCAGTATTTATTCACATAAATTCAACAGTATTATTCAAGGCATTTCTCAAAGATATTACGGATTAAGAGAACTAGAAATGTAAATATTCCCTGCACATACCATGAACTCATCCAGTAATTCATACAGAAGCAGAATATTTTCTTTTACTGACAGTTCACTGACCACACCACAGAAATCTTTACATATATGGTAGAACCTATAGGAACAAGCAAACTGATGAATTGGTATCCCCCACCGAATGGGTTTGTGGTGAGGAACGGCAAAAAAATATATCCGGCAAAAAGTTAAGAATGTTACTAAGAAGCAAATAATTTCCTTAGTCAGGATTAATTTAACAGAAAACTAATGTTTTAAGTGTACTTAATAATTGTATGTTACGTTTTGATCCCGACTAATGAAATTATTTTGAATGGAATATGTTTATTTTGAATGGAATATATTTACTGTAATAAGCTTTTAGAATTATATGGAATTATTTGAAATGTGAGCTTGAAATGTAACTAGAACGAAATATTGTATTCAAGTAGTTTGGCACCAAGTGTTGCTGTTTAACATGTACATTTGAACTTAAAAGAACAGATGTCCTTCAAAGAGAGCACAATCAAGTAAGAAATCTGGAACGTAGGTGGTGGCGGGGCTGAGGGGTGGGTGGGTGTGGTTACAACTTCACATGCTGATAAATATTCAAGGAAGGTTGTTTAAGGGGGCGAATATGATGTTGAATGTCATGGAGGGGGGGGGGGGGGGGGGGGGGCGGGTGACTGGGTGGGGGAGCCAGGTGGGGGAAAGGTACAACTTCGCAAGTTGATAAATATTCATGGAACATTAAATTATTTTTTTGGTGGGGGGGGGGGGGGGGGGGGTGCAGTGACCAAGGCGGAGGGGGTGAACAGGTGTGGTTATACAACTTCAAATATTTATAATAAATGTTCATGGAAAAGAATAAAAGAAGTTTAATTCATGAAATTCTACCAATTGGTTAGTTTGTTATACACAAAAATGTGGATTTTTGAACAATTAAAGGGCAATAACTCTTAAGTTACTGAAGATATCCTGACTAAATTGTGTGTGCACTACTGCACTACCCCATTAAGGTGATCTAAATTCAGTTTAAGTTTCATAGTTCTAGGTCAAATATATCACAAGTAATGAAGCAGAAATTGCCATATTTATAGTACCCTATATAGTTAACACTACAAACTTCTATGGGTCATAACTCTGATGTTACTTGGGCAATCTTACTGAAACTTGACAGGCCGCATAACCTCATAGTGATGAACATGTATTTATGAAGTTTTATTTAAATATTCCCAACCACAACCTAGATATGGCTCTGGATGGATGGACAGAAAGACGGACGGACAACGCAAAAACTATAATGAAACACATATCAAATAAACTCTACCATGGGACATTTAACAACGGTTACGGCAGTTTTGGGTAAAAAAAATCCAATAATAGAATTTGTTCAAACTTTGTATATGAACACAGTGCCATGTTAGAAACAGAATTATGAACAAGAGCTGTCACAGGAGACAGCGCGCTCGACTATTTTGATGCTGGATAGTGAAACTGGGCACATCTGAGGAGGCTGGACCTGTCACTGGAGTGTTTAATGACTCCAATGTGGATGAAGATATTGACAATAGCTTGAGTCTGTGTCAAAAGTATAAAGTGATAAAAGAGATAAAGATAAAGTGTATCAAAACATTAAATAAGTGTAACTCTATAATTCATGAAATATTGGTGCAAGAGTGATGCATCTTGTGTTATATGATGTTGGTAATGATGTGGAACAACTGTTTTAAGTTTGAATCAAATCCGTTTGAATCAAATCCATTTAGTAATAACAGAGATACATTGAAAGTGCATCAAAACTTTAACCTGAAATTTCAAGTAAATAATTCATGAAAAATTGGTGCCAGAATTATGGACCTTGTGTCATATGATGTGGGTGATGATGTGGAACAACTATTTTAAATTTGAATCAAATCCATATTGTAATAACTGAGATAGAGTGGAAGTGCACCAAAACTTTAACCTGAAACTCTTAAGTAAAACGGGGTGATAATTCAGGAAATATTGGTGTGAGAGTTATGGCCCTTGTGCCATATGATGTGGGTGATGAAGAGGAATAACTATTTGAAGTTTGAAACAAATCCACCAAGTCATTACAGAGATAAGGAGAAAAAAAAAAAATGTAAAAAAACTTTAACGGGGGGGGGGGGGGGGGGGGGGGACGCAGAAAGACGCCGGCGCCAGGGTGAGTAGGATAGCTCTCGTACTTCGTAATAGTCGAGCTAAAAAAAATTGAAGGTCATCATGCTTGTTCAGGAGTTATCTGTCCTTGAATATGCAAATTTGAAGAAAAATCCAATTTTCTGGGCAGATAACTCATAAACAAGCAGACAAGACAAGCTAAATATGGACCGACAGATAGTGAAAGCAAAAAAACAAAGTGTCTCCCATAATACGTGTAGACGTAACTTTACACAAACTCACCTTGTAAGTAACTCAATGACCATGACAGGAAGGAGGGGTGAGGCAGAACACGCCACCAGATAGATATCATTACGCTGAATGTTGAAGAAACTTATCCCATTATCATTCTGCTGATGAAGAAAATCATGTTATAACAAGCAAATTCGATGAGTTGGTATCCCCCGCCGAAAGGGAATGGCAAAAAAAGATATCCGGCAAAAAGTTAAGGATGTTACTAAGAAGCAAAAGAAGCAAATAATTTCATTTGTCAAAATCAATTTAACAGAAAATGAATGCTACTTTTTGGTTGGGGGAGGAGGGGCAGCAGGGGTGACTGGTGAGGGTACAAAACATCGATTATTGTCATTGATCATCGATGTTGATTATAAATATGAAATATGGATGGAAAATTAAAAATGAAAAAAAAAATAAAAATGTGGGGGGGGGGGGGGGAGGGGGATGACTGGGTGGAGGAGTGAGGTGGGGGAACAGTACAACTTTGTATGTTGATAAATATTCATGAAAGTCTGAAAAAAAAAAATAATAAAAAAGGAAAGAATTTTTTTGGGGGGGGGGGGGGGGGGAGGTTGGTCGGGGGAGGGGGTGTGACGAAAGCAAGGTGGTGACCAGGTGTGGGTACACAACTTCACATGTTTATAATAAATGTTCACGGAAAAGAATAAAAGAAGTTATGTACAAATCTGTAGATTTTCAAATAATTAAAGGGCAATAACTCTTAGGAAAATTGACCAATTGAAAAAAAAAAATGACATACATCATCAAAGTATGTTGATTCATATTTATTTTAAGTTTCATGAAATTCTACCAGCTTGTTACTGAGAAATGGCTGCAGACGTGGATTTTTCAGTAAATAAAGGGCAATAACTCTAAGGGAAATTGACCAATCCAAAAAAAAACTTGATGGACATCACTGCAGTATGTTGGTTCATATTTATTTCAAGTTTCATGAAATTAGACCTGCTAGTTACTGAGAAATGGCTGCGGACGGACATTTTTGGGCATTTTTCATTAAATCAATGGCAATAACTCTAAGGGAAATCGACCAATCCAAAAAAAAAACTTGACGGGCATCATCGCAGTATGTTGGTTCATGTTTATTTCAAGTTTCATGAAATTCTACCTGCTAGTTACTGAGAAATGGCTGCGGACGGACACACGCACGCACGCACGGATGCACGGACGTGACGGACGGACAACGCCATTTCAATACCCCCCTCCCGATTTCATCGGCGGGGGATAACTAATGAATCAGTAAAATTTACCCTTAACTTTCATGTCTAATCCACAATTTTTCTTACTGAAATAATGGTATGACTGTCTTTGATATAATATTTGACAAAGGATATAGACTGGTTGTATTAGTACCATTAAAAATATGTAAGAAGTCTAACATCCTGTATAATAGTGTTTGATCAGATGCCACTTTGATACAAGGAAAGTAAACTCATCCTGATGAGGTTAACAACTGGTGCTGATTTCATAAAATTAATTATAATGATTTAGAAGATATGGAGTGAACAAAATCAAGATATTTTGACGTGTGACCTTGACCTTTGACCTAGTTGCCTGGGTTATATGCTCTGCATACAGAGCATATAGTTTTGGCTGGGTTAATAACTGAAGCTAGTTTTATAACAAGAGGGCCATGAAGGCCCTGTATTGCTCACCTGACCTATTGACCTTAAGATCATCAAGATAGTTTCATTAAGATATCGTCATAAATGTGGCCTCTAAAGTGTTAACTAACTTTTCCTTTGATTTGACCTGGTGACCTAGTTTTTGACCCCACATAACCCAGATTCGAACTTGACCTAGATCATCAAGATTAACATTCTGACTAAGTTTCATGAAGATACAGTCATAAATGTGGCCACAGAGTGTTAACAAGCTTTTCCTTTGATTTGACCTGGTGACCTAGTTTTTGACCCCACATGACCCAGATTCGAACTTGACCTAGATCATCAAGATTAACATTCTGACTAAGTTTCATGAAGATACAGTCATAAATGTGGCCATAGAGTGTTAACAAGCTTTTCCTTTGATTTGACCCAGTGACCTAGTTTTTGACCCCACCTGACCCAGATTTAAGCATGACCTATAGATCATCAAGATTAACATTCTGACCAAGTTTCATTAAGATATGGTCATAAATGTGGCCTCTAGAGTGTTAACTAGCTTTTCCTTTGATTTAACCTGGTGACCTAGTTTTTGACCCTACATGACCCAGATTCAAACTGGACTTTGAGATCATCATGAGTAACATTCTGACTAAGTTTCATGAAGATATAGTCATAAATGTGGCCTCTAGAGTGTTAACAAGCTGTTCCTTTGATTTGACCTGGTGAACTAGTTTTTGACCCCAGATGACCCAATATCGAATTCATCCAAGACTTTATTGAGGGTAACATTCTGACCAAGTTTCATTAAGATTGGGCCAAAATTGTGACCTCTAGAGTGTTAACAAGCTTTTCCTTTGATTTGACATGGTGACCTAGTTTTTAATCCCAGATGACCCATTATCAAACTTGTCCAAGATTTTATTGAGGGTAACATTCTGACCAAGTTTCATTAAGACTGGGTCAAAAATGTGACCTCTAAAGTGTTAACAAGCTTTTCCTTTGATTTGACCCGGTGACCTAGTTTCTGACCCCAGATGACCCAATATCAATCTCATCCAAGATTTTATTGAGGGTAACATTCTGACCAAGTTTCATTAAGATTGGGCCAAAATTGTGACCTCTAGAGTGTTAACAAGCTTTTCCTTTGATTTGATCTGGTGACCTAGTTTTTGACCCCAGATGACCCAATATAAAACTTGTCCAAGATTCTTATGAGGGTAACATTCTGACCAAGTTTCATTAAGATTAGGCCAAAATTGTGACCTCTAGAGTGTTAATAGTCAAATTGTTGACAACGGACGGACAACTGACGACGGACACAGGGCGATCAAAAAAGCTCACCTTGAGCACTTCGTGCTCAGGTGAGCTAAAAATCTTCCCATCTGTTTAGAAGATATGGAGCAGACATGAATTTTAATAATTTTATATCTGACTTTCAAATGTGACCATGACCTTGGATCAAGTGGCATGAGTTGTGTGCTCTGCATGTCAACTTGGGGAGGTACACAACTGATGTTAGTTTTATGAATATCTTAGCAGTGTTTTAGATAATATGCAGTGGACATGACATATTTGACCTCCAAGTGTGACTTTGACCATGAACCAAGTGACCTGGGTTGTAGGCTCTGCAAGTCATCTTGATGGGTTTTAACAATTGGTGTTAGCTTTAAGTAAATCTTCCCAGCGGTTAAGACGATACTTAGTGGACATGAAGTTAAGCTATCTGATCTTAAATCTAAGGGTGACCTTGACCTTGGACACAGTGACCTTGGCTGTGCACTCTGCATGTCATCTTGGTGTAAATGATGTCAGTTTTATGAAAACCTTGCAAGTGGTTTAGAAGATATGGGGTGGACATGATGGAGGGACAGACAGGTCAATGGACGGACAGACATGCATTGCTCCAGTATAGCACCCATACACTTTGTATCTGGAAATATAATTATAACAAGTAAAAACAAACAGATTCAGTGACTTCTAGGCAGCTTTTACATTAAACATTTGTAAAGCCTGTAAAGTATAAAGAATGCACATCTATCATGTTAGTCAAGCAGTATAAAAACAAACGAGAATTCAGATATACTTTACAGATAATTGTAAATAAATCAACTTTAATATTTACATTTTTTATAATCCATAAACACTGATACTTTTAAAAAGAAGTTAAAGACATTTTGATGTTCATATAAGCATGTCCACCTCTGTCTAGTATTTTTAAATGTTACTGAGTTAACAAGATTCCAAGGACTTGACAGCAATAATTTGAAAGACAGTGTGCCTTTCTAGCACAACTTTTCCATGTGCTTTTATCCTTCCAAATAAGGAACCTAAAAAGTTCTATAAATATAGCCTGATCATACATCAAGGGTGATAAAGCCTGAAAGTAACAGAATATAATCTTTCTAGACTTACAAAATGAGGCTGTATACTAAATCCTCTGGAAGATTTCACTTTCTCCTGGAAACAGACTTCTGGTGGTGCAGAAAAATCATTTCTGTCTGCCATATAGTTAAGGAACACAAGAAATCAAACATATAGACAACATGATGTCAAGTCAAAATAGCCATAAACTTTTAAATGTATCACTAATACAATTTTCATTTACTTCAATACAATACTTGGCTCCAATATTCCAGGAAATCTTAAGGTTCATGCAAGGTTTTTGTTACCTTCCCTTAAATGAATTTCTATTATACAGTTTTAAACTTCACAGACCAGCTGCTGTCTTCACATAATATACCAAAGTTGTTCAGAACAAGTCATAGAAACTTTGAAGCGATTGTTTTGTATTAATATAAAATTTCTACAACATATTATACTTTGTGTTTCCACGGTTTATACTGCAGAAGACAACATTATTTTAACTCCTTGTTTGCAACTATTTTTTCACACACTTTGCTCCAAACTGTGTGCTTTTAATATACAATCTGATGAAAGAGAACCAGTACAATAGAGTCTTTCATTAGATAAGACAGACAACATCAGCAATTTCTTCCCTGATTTCTTGCAAGACATGAAATTTGTTGAGATTAGGACCAGCAGACCTGTCTTGTGTTTAGGAAGCAGATTAAGGACACCACTTTTACGTTTATGTTGATGTTAGGTATTTGTGGATATTGAAATGTTTTCATATGGCCGGGAAAGACAGACAAAAGGACAGGAGATGTACAAGAAAAGAGAGGCTGAAAATTACTATCTATTTAAATATAATTGCTGTGTAATTTCAAGTATGTTTTACAGTGCTCTGTTATGGGCATTGCCACATACTTTGAGTTCTAAATAACTAAAGTATGATGCTGAAAAGTCAAAACAACAAAACTACGATAGTGAAAAGTCAAAACAACAAAGATGAAAACACGAAAATACAATGTTGAAAAGATGAAATATATGTGCTTTGTTGATACCTGTACATGTCAGCTGGGCGCCACATAATTGTCCGGAACAAGGTCACTGTATGTAAACAATGAGGAAAAGTTTGGAATCTTGAGTATATTTAGGCCTGACAGTATATTAGGGTATATTCAAAATTCCACCACATACTTAAGAAACTTGTTCTTGTTTGTCAGATATGTCTGTGTGGTGGTAACATGCAGAAAACTGCTGAGCAATACTAATATAAGCTTGTCAAGGCCCCAAGTGTCTGTGATATAGAATGCAAGGATATGTCACAGTGTACTATATCCCAAAGTTAATCACATTCAATTTAGATATTGGTCAATAGGGATGTTTATTGCCATGTACATTTACTGAATATATAAAATTTGTTCCCTATATTATTCTGAATATTATTGTTCCTTCTCTTGAGAAGGAACACTTTGAATTGGTAAGTCACACTTGGCTGAGCAACTGACCTAGAAAGCTGTTGTAATTACAAGCTGGACAATCAAATTCCGTGGCCTTAGAAATAACCTCTGACGTTAAACTTATTCTAATTGAGGCAACTCTCTGACTGAATGCGCTCCGCGGATTACAGGTTTCTAAACCCGAGGATGATTGATCCCCTTACAGAAGCAAGCCTCTGTGGCGTACATGCTGCGTATTTGCTGTGTATATGCCGCGAACACAGTAGTACGCCAGAGGAGTACATTTTACATACACCGCATGTCGCGTACATGCCACGTACTATTTTGACGAGTACACAGCATGTACGCAGGAGGTCACTAGTACACTTCAAGTACACAGCACAGACTCTGAAAATTTAAGGAGTACACTGCATGTACGCAGGAGGGACTTGTACAAGAAAATAGTACACTGCATGTACACCGCAGATACTTTGAAATTTGTGCAGTACACTTCATATACGCGGGAAAGACTTGTATAATTTCTTTTGGCATTTATACTTAGTTTTTTTTTTTATAAGTTAAAGTCTGAAGTAAACTTCATATACGCGGGAGGGACTTCATGCAGGAAGGATTTGTACATTTTTTTTTTTTTGGAAGCAAGAACTTGATTTCCAAGTAACTTTTATCTTAATAGCATAGAATAGTTCAGATTACCGGTATTCTGAACAATAAAAATTTGCCAAACTATTTGCAATGTTCATTTGTGAAGCTTACATCTTAGTGATTTCTGAGCTGCACCTTGTATGCAGTGTAAAAATATATTCTTTTTCATTTTGAATTAATCCTGGAGCTTTCTAACTTGGATAATTGAAAAGCCTTATTTGAACTTCGTTGCATTACATTTTGTAATACATGAAATAATTACCAAGATAATGCCTCAACAGCGCCCAAATGAGAAGAATTAATAGCTCTCACTGTTATTTGAATACTCTTAAGCAAAACACCACTCTATCATGTTTTATAAAGGCTTTAATGCTCATTATGTTAACTCATTAAGGCCTCACCAAATTAAAAAGTTGTTCATCGGATTTGCCGCTCGTATATTTTCAGAACGTTTTTGGCTAATTGCGCTCGCCCCATTGGAAAAAATCAATCCAAAATTTTTTGGTGCGCTACTTTTTACGGACGTAAAAGTGTATAAATGCTTATATAATTCCAGTCCTAGATTGTTCTCAGATGGATTTTAATCAAAATAAATACATACTACGCACACATCGTCTATAATAAATCATAACACTTATATTTAGTTGCATTAAAGTTGTTTCCCTTGATGCAGTTACGCCATTTTCTTCAAATGTTTACCAAATTACATGCTACAAAAATTGATTTATTTCATTGAAAAGTGGATGGAGAAAAGCATACTAATTTATTTGATAACATCAATCTACATTATTTTGGTAAGGGTAAATACTTACTGATGCATGTCACTTATCTTTTTTCTGTTTTTTTCTGTCCATATGATCAGCATTTGCATACGAAAGTTGGTGGGGTAAGGAATTTACATTATCACAGCAGTTTCGCCACAAGAGTACACAGCATGTATGCAGCAGGAGTACACAGCATGTACGCCGCAGGACTCGGGCCAGGAGTACACAGCATGTACGCCGCAGGAGTACACAGCATGTACGCCGCAGGAGTACACAGCATGTACGCCGCAGGGGTAGTACACCGCAGGCTCATTTGCATGTGAAAAGTGTATGTGCCGCGTACATGCTGCGTACTATTTCTCGCATACTAAATTCCTCCAGCATACATCCTGTGTACTATGTAGTCCACAGCATGTACGCAGCAAGTAGTACGCGGCAGAGCTCATTTGCATGTCAAAAGTGTACTATAAATGTACTATCGGTGTATGTGCGGTGTATATCCTGCATACTATTGATTTCAGTACACATCATGTATGCATCATATACGCTGTATGTACACAGCAAGAGTACGCAGCAGGCATTTTTCTTCTGTAAGGGGATTGATTCTTTTACTTACGAGCATAACACATGTACAAACAGACAGACATATATCAGCAAATTTACATGTAAACAACTTACTATCATCTTTACCTTCAAATGCATGGTCAATATGTGAAAACAAACCCCACTGCGACCCTCTAATTATGCGCAACAAATTCAGGCATCGAATGGTACACTATATCACACCCTATAAACGACTGTATTTCCCCTCTTCCTCTTGCGAGTGATCAAAACAATAAACAGACACACAAAAGGTAAGAATCGTCTTCAAATTCATTATTTGGCTTTACACTGTATGTGTATTTTAGTTAAACGATAAGTCTAACATAGATATGTGTATATGGTGATATAATAGATGAAACTGACAGGTAATGTTTAAAAAATGTTGACTGATCACACTCATTGCATGAAAATTCACTCGACCAAGTCACCAAACTGATGAATATCATGCCAAATTGATTTGTAATCCAATTATCCATGATGTTTTCTCTAATAAGTATGCATACTTCATAAATATAAGTAAATAAAATGTTTCGTTTTTGAATGAAATTAATTTTTATCTAGTCGGTAAAAAAAACATTTACTGTATGCCGACTTGCCAATTCTGATATTTGATCTGAATGCGTATTTGCGAGTGATACTGTATTCCATCTTGCGAGTACAATAGGCGATTTATGTCCTTAAAAGACGTAAATGAAATAAAAAATATGCATACAAAATTGTTTCTTTTGATCAGTCGTCATGTTTATAATGTCGAACCCCCCCATGCGATGCTTGTACTAATCCATTTGGGGTGGAGTGGAGTGTCTGTGACTTGCTACCCTACTTAAATTAAATAATTAATTGAATGCTTCAGCATCCTTTACATGCAAGTGTTCAGTGTTGGTTTTACACACATATACTATCATAAAACACGAATTAGAAACTGAATGTATACACAGGGTCCCTACTATGTCTTGCAAGAAATTAACTGTCGATTCCCTATGGAAATCACACGAAGAAATGTTACCTTACGATTTCAAAACATCGATGAGATGAGACAGGAGAGGACTATAGGTTGACCCCGTCTGTCTGTCCGTCTGCAGCAAAATGATCCTCTGATTTAATAAAAAAAACTATTTCACCCGCAAGTATCCTGCAAATGGACGTATAAATAGAAAATGATAACGAAAACATTATCGGAAAAGTCGATTAAGTTCTTATTAGTAATTCAGAGTTTACTTCATGGTAAATCAGTCAACAAGATTCAAAGTAGTACAAAATAGTTGAATGGCCTAATGGTTTAACTACCCTATTCCCCCTTCCTCAATAACAAAATAAACATGTTATCGTTACAAATACAGCCGTCGTGTTTACTACCTGTCAAGATTTAACCGCTATTTCTCATGTTAATAGGAATAATTTACATTTGATAGTGATAACGCACACACGCCGGGAATCTGTCCTTGCGGATTTGGTCGTTTTTATTGCTAGGCCTTGCTCAATCCACTTCCGTGGTTTTAAAAATGCCGTGAGTTGTACCTCGTCTTTGTTTCAGTATGATCGGCGAATTCCGACATTTATATCGAAAGCTGTATGTTATTTGGTAAGTATAAATGTATTGGAAATGATTATTAAATCACAGCGGGTAGTCGTGGGTAGGCATTAGAAATATTGCCATATTTATGGCCGATAGAGAGTTAACAGGATTTTCCTTTGATTTTATCTGCTGACCTAGTTTTTGACCCCACTTGACTCAGATTTAAAGTCACCTACAGATTATCAAGATTAATATTAAGTTTCATTACTACATGCTCACAGATGTGGCCTCTAGAGTGTTTACTTGCTTTTCCTTTGATTTGACTTGCTGACCAAGTTTTTGACCCATCTGACGCAGA
The DNA here is from genome assembly GCF_021730395.1 of Mercenaria mercenaria. NCBI lineage: Eukaryota > Metazoa > Mollusca > Bivalvia > Venerida > Veneridae > Mercenaria > Mercenaria mercenaria. The sequence continues at coordinate 64,663,173 of NC_069361.1, read as the reverse complement.
TTTGAACTCGACCTAAATATCACCAAAACACATTTTGAAAAAAAGTTTCATTAATAAATGGTCATAAATGTGGCCTCTAAAGTGTTAACTAGGTTTTCCTTTGATTTGACCTGGTGACCTAGTTTCTGAACCAGATGACCAATGTCGAACTGGTCCAAGATTTATTGAGGATAATATTCAGACCAAGTTACATTAAGATTGGACCAAATTGCGATCTCTAGACTGTTAACAACCTTTTCCTTTGATTGACCTGGTGACCTAGTTTTTAAGCCCAGATGACCCAATATCGAACTCGTCCAAGATGCTATTGAGGGTAACATTATGACCAAGTTTCATTAAGATTGGACCGAAAGTGTGACCTCTCAGTGTAAACAGTCAAATTGTTGACAACAGACGACAACGACGAACACAGGGTGATCACAAAAGCTCACCTTGAGCACTTCTTGCTCAGGTGAGGTAATAAACCCTCATTTTTTCTGGCTCTTCTGCTTGTAAAATGGGGACTTATTTCATTCGCAGAATGTATTTCAGTAAAATAAGACAAGTTTCATGTTAAAGTTCATGTGTTTATGGCAAATACAAAGACAAAACTAAAATAGAGCTGTTTACTATGCGACGCTGTCAAGAAAGCGACCCACAAAGGATTAGTTGGATTCAATCTGGCGCCGTTTCACTCCAAATCACCCCATTTACTGTTAATATTTTCACACCTTATTAATTGCAGTTGCGATTATATATTGGTTTCAATGGTTTGAAATTCTAGAAAATATAATCTTGTATGCGACACATCGTCGCATTACGGTCTCATGATGGTGAACATTTGTGCCAAGTTATTTCAAAATCTCTTAATGCATAAAGAAGTTATGGCACTGACACGAAAAACAGACCATATTTCACCTTTAAGTGTCTCTTTAAAAAGAAAAAGGAAAATAATAAGATGGACATTAACTACATATGGCCGATGTTTGTATGTAAATTTTGAGAGAGGTAGGTGCAATAGCATTGAAGTAATTGCACGACCAAATATATGAGGACACATATACAAACAGACCGAACAGACAGACCGCATGGTGACTGCTTTATACCACCTCCTTCAAACATTGTTTGCGGGTTCTAAATATGAAGAAATACTACAGGAGCATAGGAAACGCCGATATTTAATGAAGAAGTCACTCACAAACAGGCATACAGTCGTTTTACAAAACTCGCAAGCACTTGTACAGTAATTAAGCAAGCGTGCATACAGTCAGGAAATAACACCGAATCTTCTTTCATTTAAGGTTATAAACAAATTGGAGAATTTATCAATGATTTTATTTTATTTTACCAAACTAGTATTGTTTCTTTATCAATGAAACAGTAGAATTTACATGTAGGTCATTCTTCAAGCAAGAAAATAAGTACTTCTGATGCCGACAATGTACAATTTCTGGACAAAACCAGTGATCAATCGAGTTTTTTGCTATACATCTACCTGTCATCAGACTAACACATTATATACAGAAACAAATCATGTTTAGCTTCCAATAAAATGTAAATATACATACCTTCAAAGCAAATCAGTCACTTCAAATGCTGTTTTTCAACTTTTAGCTGTCAGATTATTGTTTTGATCACTCGCAAGAGGAAGAGGGGAATACAGTCGTTTATAGGGTGTGTATATGTGGAAAATGGATTGACCGAGTCAGTGTATAGCCAGTGTATTCTTATTGCCGTATTTACTCAACTGAAAGTGTTGTTGTTGGATTAAACGATTTATGTTAGCGTAAATATTGTCCGTAAGTATTGATCTGGCACACATTAATCTTCGCCAATATTTTCGGTTGTTTTCATTATTTTACGCAATATTTGTATCCTGAAAATATCTATATTACTAAAGTAACATGTCCAGTTAACTTATGACACGGTAGCGTAGTGGTATCATAAGTATGATGTCTGACTTCCACGAACATTACCAAAGGTTAGAAATCACTTAGATCATTTTTTAATGTAATGTTATCAATACCTGTTTTATTTTTACATTATTTTATGTATCATATTTCATGATTTTAATTGTTTTCTCTTGTAGTATTTATTTTCTGGAACGCTGGTGACAGGTAATTAGTCTTTTTACCTCAGACACTTTAGAACAATTTTATTACACTTTTTTTTGCAACAGGTAAATATGAAAACTTTTAATAAATGAACTTTAAATAAGTACATATCAATATATATTTGATCAATTAAGTGGTAAGTCTGCATATAAAATTTGGGGGAAAAAAGATATGGTCAGACGTAGGACTCGAACCCACAACCCTGATATTGGAAGCTAAACACTTTGTCCACACAGCTACCTGCACATGAGACAGCATATCAATTAAGAAGTATATATGTAATAGTTATTTTACTATTTATGTTCAGACACTGAGAATTAACTTACGGAAACATACAGAATATTCATGAGTGCCAGGTCAATACTTACAGACAATACTTACTTGACATTTTAGGCAGTATAAAACAACATAGACCTTTTTCAAAATTTTAGTTTTTTGTACTTTGGTACAGAAATAAACTAACCCTTGGTGCAAAAAGTAACGCCCCACGGGCGCTTAAAAATAAGTAAAGGTTCTTTTTCAACGTGGGTAGTCGACGAAAGTCCCCACCTGGAATGGATGGAACAACTTATTTCCAGCCGAGCCCACGGCAGGTGTCATATTTACCTCCCCAGCATCCTGTCTAGACCGATACTGTTGGAAACAGTACCAATTAAAGTAAATCACTCAGCACTGAACACTAATCTGGTTATCAGCCGCAACTGGGAATCAATCCGGACCCGGGATTCGAACCCGGATCGCTGGCGTTGTAGATCAAACTGCTCACCACTGCACCACTGACTCTCTGATTAAAAGAGGGGATGCGGAATGTCCAATAAGGTAGAATATGGTCTTGTCCTTGTGTCCGATCCTGGGGTTCCACACACTGATGCATGACCAATATTTAAAACAGACATCGCAACCAAAATTTTACAAGATGATCATTATTGTTCCTTCTCATGAGAAGGAACACTTATGGTAAACATGTCACACTTGACTGAGCAGGTAATGGATACAAGGGTATCATCAAAGGCATCCAAATTCCAGTAGGTGCCGCCATTTTGTACTCATGCATATTCATTACAAATAGCCTCTTTGCCAACCCTTACAGAAGCAAGCCTCTGTGGCGTACATGCTGCGTATTTGCTGTGTATATGCCGCGAACACAGTAGTACGCCAGAGGAGTACATTTTACATACACAGCATGCCACGTACATGCCGCGTACTATTTCGACGAGTACACAGCATGTACGCAGGAGGTCACTAGTACACTCCAAGTACGCAGCAAAGACTCTGAAAATTTAAGGAGTACACTGCATGTATGCAGGAGGGACTTGTATAAGAAAATAGTACACTGCATGTACACCTCAGATACTTTGAAATTCATGCAGTACACTTCATATACGCGTGAAAGACTTGTACAATTTTTTTGGCATTTATACTTAGTTTTTTTTTATAAGTTAAAGTCTGAAGTAAACTTCATATACGCGGGAAAGACTTGTTAATTTTTTTTGGTGTTTATACTTTGAATTTTTTAGGTAAAAGTCTGAAGTACACTTCATGCAGGAAGGATTTGTACATTTTTTTATTTTTTTTTTTGAAGCAAGAACTTGATTTCCGAGTAACTTTTATCTTAATAGCATAGAATAGTTCAGATTACCGGTATTCTGAACAATGAAAATATGCCAAACTATTTGCAATGTTCATTTGTGAAGCTTACATCTTGGTGATTTCTGAGCTGCACCTTGCATGCAGTGTAAAAATATATTTTCTTATTCATTTTGAATTAATCCTGGAGTTTTCTAACTTGGATAATTGAAAAGCCTTATTTGAACTTCGTTGCATTACATTTTGTAATACATGAAATAATTACCAAGATAATGCCTAAACAGCGCCCGAATGAGAAGAATTATAATAGCTCTCACTGTTATTTGAATACTATTAAGCAAAATACCATTCTATCATGTTTTATAAAGGCTTTAATGCTCATTATGTTAACTCATTAAGGCCTCACCGAATTAAAAAGTTGTTCATCGGATTTGCCGCTCGTATATTTTCAGAACGTTTTTGGCTAATTGCGCTCGCCCCATTGGAAAAAATCAATCCAAATTTTTTTGGTGCGCTACTTTTTACGGACGTAAAAGTATATAAATGCTTATATAATTCCAGACCTAGATTGTTCTCAGATGGATTTTAATCAAAATAAATACATACTACGCACACAAACGTCTATAATAAATCATAACACTTATATTTAGTTGCATTAAAGTTGTTTCCCCTTGATGCAGTTACGCCATTTTCTTCAAATGTTTACCAAATTACATGCTACAAAAATTGATTTATTTCATTGAAAAGTGGATGAAGAAAAGCATACTAATTTATTTGATAACATCAATCTACATTATTTTGGTAAGGTTAAATACTTATTGATGCATGTCACTTATCTTTTTTCTGTTTTTTTTCTGTCCGAATGATCAGCATTTGCATACGAAAGTTGGTGGGGTAAGGAATTTACATTATCACAGCAGTTTCGCCGCAAGAGTACACAGCATGTATGCAGCAGGAGTACACAGCATGTACGCCGCAGGACTCGGGCCAGGAGTACACCACATGTACGCCGCAGGAGTACACAGCATGTACGCCGCAAGAGTACACCGCAGGCTCATTTGCATGTGAAAAGTGTATGTGCCGCGTACATGCTGTGTACTATTTCCCGCATACTAAATTCCTCCAGCGTACATCCTGTGTACTATGTAGTCCACAGCATGTACGCAGCAAGTAGTACGCGGCAGAGCTCATTTGCATGTCAAAAGTGTACTACAAACGTACTATCGGTGTATGTGCGGTGTATATCCTGCGTACTATTTAAAGCCCTTGAATTCAGTACACATCATGTACGCATCATATACGCTGTATGTACACAGCAAGAGTACGCAGCAGGCCTTTTTCTTCTGTAAGGGAATGTGTTTTTACGCATCTTTAAGTCAATCTTTAGTGAAATACAACTACGTAATAAACAGACCTACAAAAACAATAATTTAGTTTAAACTATTTAACTCCTAAATCTTACATGTCATATTGTAGAATCGAGATTAACTAAATGAATATTCATCATCTAAAAATAGACCCCCGGCCTAAAAATATCATCTACTATTATTCTTCTTGGTTTCATTCTTTGCTGCTTCCAGAGGTTCTTTTTACGATTTTATTTCATACCAACTTTAATATTTTAACATTTTAAGTAAAACCATCAAAACATACTGTACTAATAAAGTTATTCGAGATTTTTTACTTGTCTGTGAATGCTATTGCACGATACGTACCGTCATCGGATAACAACATTTCAATTACTTCCCTTGATTTTATCTAGAACTTTATAATGCATTTCTTCACTTTACTGAGCTATAAATATTTTGAACTTGGTCATTTCATACCTTTTGATTAATTGTTTTGTAACTGTCAAGTTGTGAACTTTTTATACGCACTTTTTTCAAATCCATCAGTTTGTTGGTGCCGACTTATATAAAAGCCCTTTTTCTCCTGGTTTAGTCGTTCTGGAGCTTAAGTATCCATTCATGCAATGCAATTACTGGCATATGGCAGAACTTTTCTTCCATTGTATTGCTAATTAAAATTAGGCAAACATACGACCAAATTCTGATCTGTGCCACTAGGACAGGTGTCGACACTGGTTCCCCAAATTTTGACAGAGTGATGGTATTTATTGTCCGCTAATAATATTTAGGTAGGATCGCTCATCTAAAGGTGTTTGTTTATTATTTTAAGTTAAATAAATGTTTGTGTGAAATAACTTTAAGTATTCTTAAAATAAATAGATAAGAATACACGTAAACTAGCAAAAAACATAGTTCATAATTATTTTATTAAAGATCCCTTAAAAAGAATATTTAATGTGCGCTAGAAGGAACCTTTTGGTAAGCTAAATCTTGTATATCTATACAGTTGTGCCCTAGAAGGAACTTTTGCTATGATTTAACTTGTAACTACTATAAACCAGGAAACTTTCAGGAAAGGCCGGCTCATCACACCTTGACAGCACTGAAGAAAAGGTGTCATAGCTTTCTTACGCTTATTTCACGGTGTAAGTTTACAGAGTGATGGGATACAGTCTTTTTCAATCAATATTTCTCCTGCTTTTGACACGATAAACAGTTTTGAAATCATTGTCCAGATTTCTCAACTGACAGCAGAATACTACTTCCTAATCCGGGCACTACAGGATTTTGGGTAATTTTTGAAATCTCGTACGTTACGAGATCAACGGCGACGTAACGAGAATTGAAATATTGGAAAGAAATGTCCAAGAATTTTCTGAAACTGCCACATTTTCCGCTAATTTCAACCGTTCAGCCGCAATATCGTTAAAAGACATTAAAAAGGAAAAGAATAACGATTCAGTTAGAGAAAGGAAACGGTACGGGTAAAGATATATAACGCAGTTTGATACCTGAAATTGAACTTCCTCAAGGCTCAAGTTTGGCAAGCTGACAGTATGAATTATGACAGTATAGGAGCATGTCAGACATAGTTTGTTAGATTCAGTTTTTATGACTTTTGAGGTCAGTGCTTCAACATTGGATAAACTGTCCGTGCAAGCATATATAACAGCACTCTTGAGGATTTACAGTCAACTCGTCCCCTAGTCAACACGTCCCCCAGTCAACTCGTCCCCGATTTGGTCATTTCGTCCCCCTCGGCGATTTCAAATTGGTCATTTCGTCCCCCCCTTTCGGCCCCCTTTTTAAAACGTATTTTTGAGAAAAAAAATCAAAGTATAATAAATTAAGACGGTTTTTTTCTTTCAGATAAGGATATTTTACGCTAAAAATGTACATAAGTTTCGTTTGTTTTAAGAACTTTTTTGCTTTAAAAATGATCGATTTAACAAGGAGGATTTTCTGGGTTTTTTTCTGTTTTTTTTCTCTTTGTTTTTGTAAGTCTGCTATGTTGGATAACATGATTGCTGTTTAAATGTCCGTATTTGATGCTGCTTATTTTCAAACTCTTGCATAAGATTAAACTTTTTATTAAACTTTTTTTATTAAACATTTTTTATAACAAATACTTTCCTCACTCCAATCAACTATTAACACATTTAATTCTACTAGGGGAAAATTTTGACACATTTCATTCAGTCAATCAACAACTTCTCGTGCAATTAAATACCATTAACACCTTCCAATCAGCCCAATCAAGGCCTTTTAATGTGATTAATAACCTTTAACACCTCGTATGCAGGTATATGCTCATTCTACTTTTTTTTTAGAAACCACTGTCTCCCTTCTTTTGAAGTATTTAAGTATTTCTTTTTTTATTTTAATGACAAAAATGGATATAAAGCATGTTGGTTATTTTTAGTAAAGCATATGTGACAGATATTAGTTGTTTATTTATTCTTTATTTAATTTCTAATTAAAACTTTCTTTTATTATGACCAGAGGTAAGGATTTATTGCTCTCTCTATTCTTACTATGATTTTTAAAAAGTTAATTAGATTTTCTAATATATTATATTTAAAATACTAAGGGCATTGTATTTATTTTTTCATATTTTATTTCAGTTAATTGTCTTATATTTTCAGTATATTTCTTTTACTATTTTATCAAACCTAATTATTTAAAGTTAATTATTTCTAATATAACTCCTTCAAAACTCACGATGATTTTAAATAAAAGTTTTCAAAGTCAAAAAAGCAAAAATGCCTAAAATATTAAGGGGGACAAAATTTCTAAAAGGGGGACGAATTGACCAAAAGGGGGACGAGTTGACCAAAATCGGGACGAGTTGACCAAATTTTATAATGAGGGGGACGAAATGACCAATTTTGGGGGACGAAATGACCAAATCGGGGACGAGTTGACGGGGGGACGAGTTGACTAGGGGACGAGTTGACTTGAGAGAATAATTGTTATTTTCAGAAATTATTTTCTGCACATGATGTACTTGATAATTTACGAATTGACACTTTAGTGACCATATCGACATTATAGGATAATTCCCATTTTCAGGTATTTCCATAAATAGGGTTAGGGGGGCTGGCGAGATTAACTGATATAAAGACTGTGTACAATATTAGCGATTATTTTTGCCAGAAGATAAGGATTTAGGAAAGTTCTTACTTTCTCACAATGAAAATACTGTTTTAGGGCCTCGGCAACAAAATCTTTGCAAAAATAATTTAACCTTGAAAAATGCGAATAATTTCACACCATCGGTATCGAGCCATTTTCTTTGTTAAAACCTTGAAAAAAGGATAATCTTAAACATTACCGCTATGTAGCGTAATGGCCGATACCTCCGTCACTGCAAAACTGGGAACGGGCGTTTATTGCTGGCTAATATTGGAAAAAGGGATTTATCCTATAATGTCAATATCGAGAATTTACACGGCAGCCATACGAATAGTTTCTTAGGGAAACGGCGGCTGTATTGGTAAAATTGAAGGGTCATGGCAATCTTGATCGGTTGTTCCTAATCACCGTTATGTACCGGTACACTCGTATTTGGGAATCAATGATTGTAATTTGTATAAGCAACAACCACCACTTTTTTTGTTAGGTTTACAAGATGAAAATTATGTTTTCGGACTCTTATATGTATATGAATGGTAAATTAATTGTGTTTTTGGACATAAAGTTTACTAATAAAGTTTTATAGGCCATTAAAGTCATGTCCTAGACTTTGACACATAACAAATTTTTCAGGTTTTTTTGTGTGCAGAAGTGACCGCAGTTAATTGCATTTTTTCTGCTACATATATTTGATTCATTTTTTTTAGCATGACTTGTATATCTATTACAGTGTTCCCACTCACGTAAAATATTGCATAAATCACTTAAAAAAAATAAAAATCATGCATATATGCTTTACCCTGTGCGAAATCGCGCATATACAAAAATGCCGGGGATGAATTGGAACCTTGGAAATACTGCGTTTCGTGCAAATAGATTGGCTAACTGCAGATGTTTTCTCACTTTCAGTGACGTCATAAAATGTTAACGGGTTTTATATTTTAACGCCCCAGGAAATGAGTTAGCACATTAAAGTGGTAACCAATCAAATCTCTCCCGTCTGCAAGAATATCACAATCAAAGCTTTCACGGCAGATAACAAAACAACAAGTGAAGCTTTGCAACAATAGAATGAAGAGTGCCAGCCGTCTACGAGTACTGACACTACTAGCGCTAAAGAAAAAGAACCCGAAACATTTCCAAAATAAGTGGTTTTCCTGGCACAAGTTTTAATTCTGAAAAGGAAACTATGCACTGTTTGACCTAGTTAAAAAATTTTAGCCTCAGAGATGTTTATATATATACTGTTACGGATCTCTGAATGCGACCATCAGAAAATACAAATAGCGTCAGTTAAGGTAAGGTAGCCAGAACTATGTTTGACCTGCTCAAAACCAAACGTTACAAGTTCAGCAACCTTGGAAATTTTTATTCTATAATTTTCATACCCTCAAAAATTGAGATTTACCCCCAGTTTTTGTGTCCAGGGGTAAGTTTACCCTTGAAAAAAATGCTGAGTGGGTGCACTGTATTACATTTAGGAAGATTTCCCTTATTTCTTTAGAGAGATTATGCAGCCATTCAATAAAAAATGAAAATCAAATTATAGCCCCATTCACATACGGTATGTGATTCTTTCACTTTGGAAAAGTTTACAGACTTCAGTGTATAATTTTCAGTCTGCACACTTTCCTGCCTTAAAAATCATACAGAACTTAAGCTTCCCTCTGTGCAATACAATTTTATAAGCTAGGTTTAAAAAGCGAATGCGAGCATTTCAATTTTTTTGTGGTCACATTTTTTTGGAAATCCTGAATTAAATATTTGCAAGTTATTTTTCCTGTAGTTACTGCTAGTTGTATAAGGTGAATGGCCGAAAAGTCAGATTTCGCTGTCTGTTACTAGATAAATATTCATTTGGCTGTTGAGAATATTGTTTAATTTGTTATTTCCAGTAGTTTCCAGTAGTCTGAAGTTTTTTCTTTCACACCATCAATAGGAAGTCAGAAGCCTTTTAAGTGAATTTGATGATGGTCGGATATAGTTTTGTGTAAATTAATTTTGTAAAAGATGTGTACTTTGAATAAAGTTTATATTCAGGATATTTATGTACATATTAAACGTGTATTTTATACACATTCCGGAGTTCTGCTGTGCAAATGAAAATAGAATAAATATGGCAATAGATGATAAATAAATAACGTATTTCAGATCTTATTCTGCTGTGCAAATGAAAGTAGAATAGATATGACTTTAGATGATAAATAAATTATAATAAGCATCTAAAATATATTGTACAGGACGTATTATATGATTCTTTCTTGTCCACACTGAACATTCATTTTAATACAAATATGTAATTAATACCTTTTATCCCGTTTGGTGGGGATACCAATTTGCTGAATTTGCTTGTTTTTCTGTATATCAACATCGTATATATAATTCATGAATTGTTTATACTATTTTAGGCGAGTAGGGGTGTGAGATGAATCCCTCAGAGGAACAGTCCGTTGTAAAAGAGGGATACCTTTGGAAGAGAGGTTTGTGTACTTACTCAGTATTACAAAAGAGTGGTAATGTGGAAAATTGTTAATTGATATACATCTTCCAAATACTAAACCCCGCCCGAAAACTTAGACTTTGATCATTGATGTAATTATTCAGTATTACTGAAGAGTGATAAAATGAAAAATAGATATTATATCTTTTAATTACTTGATATTACAGAAAATTTAGTAAAGTTGAAAATGTTACCTAATATTTATGGACAAAGTCTGATGTTTCTAGATATTTTATTATAAGATTGTTTTCTTTCTTGTATACATGTATACATTGTAAATTACATATAACAAACATAGTATAGTACATGGTTTTGTTATTCAAGAAAATGGAGAAATGATCAAAATAACAGCAGTCTTTATTGGATTATAGATTTAAGGAAAACCCTTCTACTATATTTTTCCGTTACAGTTTCTTTTTGTTGCGGGCCTACTTTGCGATGCATGGCTCTATGGCTGTGTTTGGGGTGCTCTTACCTTCTGTCTTGCAGAGAAATCCTTAAAATAACACTTTTTTCATTATTTTTTTCAGGAGAACATATCAAGAACTGGAGGAAGAGATATTTCATCTTAAGGAAAGATGGCTCATTTTTAGGATTCCGTGCTAAACCAGACCATGGTTTAAGCGATCCACTTAATGACTTTACTGTTAGAGGTATGGACGTTACAACAAATACTCTAACTAACTGTCTTTTAGTCATATTCGAAATACTGTCAGTAAGATGTCATTGGTTAAAGAAGTTTTTAAGTGTGCTTATTTCTCTGTTGAATTGCAAACAGAATAACTTTAACCATCAGTAGACTAAAGCCATAGCAGGGCACAAGCATGGTCCAAATGTTTAGGAGAAGTCACTCCTCCCTCTAGCTGGTTAAAGAAGGAGTGTTGTGACTTTAGGGAGAAGTGAAGACAATTTGTAAAGTTTCCCTACCTACTCACTGAAAAAGTCAGTAGTTGGAAGATTCATAGTGACTGTTACACTCAAGTCCTCCCCTGTTGCTCAAGCCCTGAGTAAGGTAGCCTCCTTGATCAAGTGATTTCAGTTGCTGAATATGGTATACTTGCTTCTATCCCCTTAGGGCTTAAGAAAAAAAGTGTATTTTCCTAGTACATACTTGACAAAATGTTCACAGAAATAAGGATTATATTTTCAAACCATTATATTATGAAAGAAAATATTTCTGGTTATAGGAATGATGGAAAGTTAGGAATTTTATCTTAAATTTTGTTCATATATTTTGGTTGATTTGTTAATTTCAGAATGTCAGTTAATGAAGCAGGAGAAACCACGTTCCAACACATTTCTTATAAGAGGGTTACAATGGACGACGATTGTGGAGCGTATGTTCTGTGTAGAAACTCCCGAAGAAAGAGAAGATTGGATGCAGGCGATTAGGTCTGTGTCAGAGAACCTGAAAATGATAGATGAGGAGAGTGGAGATGGAGCCACTAACAGTCTGGAAAAAGCAAAGAAGAAAGTGGTATGACATATGAAATTTCTTGTTATGGCACTAATCCCAAGACATGGAATAGGAAGACGTAGGTTCATGTATGTTTTCCATGTTGACTAACTGAAAACAACACATCTACGATCATTTGTCCTCCTCTTCCAATTCATGTTGGGATATTTTCAGTTACTCGAGGAAACTGGTAGGGAACAGGTAAATACTGGTAAGGAATCTAGGAGCCTCTTTCTGGAAGTGAAGGAATTTTTAGATATCAGCATCTAAAAAAAGATATGATAAGTTAGTGGAAAGTGGCTTCATTTTTGCTTGAACTTAATCTAACGGATAAAATTCAGGAAACTAATCCACAAAAACATCTGACTGTATAGTTTATTTTCAGAAATAGCTGTGTACAGTTACTAAATATATTTGGTGAAATCAGTTGTCTTTATATGGTAGGATGTTAAGAGTAAGACAGCAACTCATTTTCTGACAGTGTTTTTTTGTTGGAGGAGTATTTTGGGAGCAAAACTTAAGCACCATTCCCCTCTGCAATATTAATTTTTCCCCAGCAGTTTTGATATACAGATCCCCTCCCAATTATTTTTTCATTTTCACTCAAAACTGTTGGTACAAATTTAAGCCATACCTTTTAAAACACAAGGCAGTGAGCTCATTTTCTGTGTCTGCCAGTACTGAAAAACAAAATGCTGTCTGTGATAAATTTGCTTTCTCTAAGTTTATCTACATCTCTGCCCCTGTTAATGTGTTTATACATGATATTTTTAATTTCTGTTTCAGAGTCTTGATGATTTCCAATTTCTTAAAATGTTGGGGAAAGGCACATTTGGCAAAGTGATATTGTGTAAAGAAAAGGCCACAAATCATTTGTATGCAATCAAAATATTAAAGAAGGCTGTGATAATTCAAAAGGTGAGTACATAACACAGAGCCAACTTTTTGTTAAAGTGTGTTATTTTTAGCTCACCGGTCACATAGTGACAAGGTGAGCTTTTGTGATCACCCTTTGTCCATCGTCAGTCCGTCCGTCAACAATTTCTTGTCTGCACGATAGTGGTTTCATTTATAATTTTATTTTAACCAAACTTGCACACAACTTGTATCACCATAAGATCTCGGTTCCTTTCTTGAACTGGCCAGATCCCATTATGGGTTCCAGAGTTATGGCTCCTGAAAGGGCCGGAATTAGCTATTTTGACCTTGTCTACACAATGGCAGCTTCATTTATGATTTGAATTTAATCAAACTTGCACAAAACTTGTGTCACCATAAAATCTCAGTTCCTTTCTTGAACTGCCCAGATTTCATTATGGGTTCCAGAGTTATGGTCCCTGATAGGGCCAGAATTAGCTATTTTGACCTATGATTGTGTTGGTGCGACGTTAAACCCAACAAAATAAATAAATAAATACACAAGATTTATCTCATATTGGCAGACTTTTTATGTACTAATTAAAATAAATCAAATAGAATGTTTGAGGTTGAATATATAAAATATGTAAATACTTTTGATTCATATATTTTTGTAAGGCTTAAAGTTCACAGTATTTAGAACTGCATTTGGTTCACATAGTAAAATATTCACGATATATGCCAACTTTTGAAACATATTACAATAAAACCCTTTCGTAGATACCATATCTTGCAAATATGGACAGTTAACATAAATGGCTTGTGAAAATTTCTGATTCTACATGAACACAACAGTTGCTTTTGTTTTTGAAATGGATGCAATGTTGTGTCTGCAAGATAACAGGTGGCAGTGTTTTTATTTGTTTCTTTACAGGATGAAGTTGCACACACTCTGACAGAGAACAGAGTATTACAGACAACAAAACATCCATTCTTAACTGTAAGTTTTTGTTAGCATTTGATACAATCTTGCCCCCTTTTAAAAAAGGTGATAAGAGTCGTAACATTCTTCGAAGCATGGTATAATGTTTTACTTATTGTACCCCCCGACAACAAAGTTGTAAGGGGGGGTATACTGGTTTCAGGTTGTCTGTCTGTCTGTCTGTCCGTCTGTCCGTAGACGCAATTCTGTGCGCACCATCTCTCCTTATCCCCTTGACAGAATTTAATGAAACTTAACACAAGTGATCAGTACCAACAGTAGTTGTGCATGGGGCATGTTAGGTTCTTTTAGAAAAAAAATTTGCAGAGTTATGGGACTTTGTTTTTTTTTTTGTTACTATACTATATACATAGACACAATCTTGTGCGCACCATCTCTCGTCATCCCCTTGACACAAATTAATGAAACTTCACACAAGTGATCAGTACCAACAGTAGTTGTGCATGGGGCATGTTAGGTTCTTTTAGAAAAAAAAATTGCAGAGTTATGGAACTTTGTTTTTTTTGTTACTATACTATATACATAGACACAATCTTGTGTGCACCATCTCTCGTCATCCCCTTGACACAATTTAATGAAACTTCACACAAGTGATCAGTACCAACAGTAGTTGTGCATGGGGCATGTTAGGTTCTTTTAGAAAAAAAATTTGCAGAGTTATGGGACTTTGTTTTTTTGTTACTATACTATATACATAGACACAATCTTGTGCGCACAATCTCTCCTCCTTGACACAATTTAATGAAACTTCACACAAGTGATCAGTAACAACTGTAGTTGTGCATGAGGCATGTTAGGTTCTTTCAGCGACAAAAATTGCAGAGTTATGGGACTTTGTTTCTTGTTAACATACTATGTACATACAGTCTGCATATGCAATCTTGTGCGTGCCTAATCTACCAAACCCTTACACACAATTTAATGAAACTTCACACAAGTGATCAGTACCAACCCTAGTTGTGCATGATGCATGTTACATTCTTTTAGATAAATATTCTGCATAGTTATGGGACTTTGTTTTTTGTTACTATACTGTAAAATACAGTCTATATACATACAGTCCACATAATTATGCAATCTTGTGTGCGTCAAATTGCAATGTACCATGTCAGTGCATGAGGGGGGACATTCATCACCTTTAGTGATAGCTCTAGTTCATTCTGTGAGTAGACCATTTGGTTTCTGGTCAGTAGAGAACGCTTGGTTCTATATGTAGCTGTCAAACTTTATAGAATAGTTGCCTGTTGTCAGTAGAAACCCTGATAGTTTTGGGGATCAGTAAGCCACAAAGGTAAAGGTCACAACGACTGGAGAACATTTGACTGTCAAGCTTAATAGGATGATTGCATTTGATCAGTAGATGACCAGTCTTGTTTTTGGGAATCAGTAGGTGAAAAGTCATTGTGACTTTGATACTCATACAATTTCTTATCACTGAGTAACGTTGAGTTATTTTCGTTTTTAGCCCGACTTTTCGAAGAAAAAGTAGAGCTATTGCACTCGCCCCGGCGTCGGCATTGGCGTCGGCGTCGCCGTTGGTTAAAGTTTTTGATAAAGTCAAATATCTCTGTTACATTCAAAGCTATTGACTTGACAACTTAAAAAAAGTTATTTACTATCAAAGTCTACACCAGGAGAAACAATCCCCATAACTCTGGTTTGAATTTTGACAGAATTATGCCCCTTTTTAACTTAGAATTTTGGTTAAAGTTTTTGATAAAGTCAAATATCTCTGTTACTATCAAAGCTGTTGACTTGAAACTTAAAATACTTATTCAACATCAAAGTCTACACCAGAAGAAACAATCCCCTTAACTCTGATTTGAATTTTGACAGAATTATGCCCCATTTTAACTTAGAATTTTTTTAGAAATTTTGATAAAGTCAAATATCTCTGTTACTATTAAAGCTTTTGATTTGAAAATCAAAATAGTTATATACAATCAAAGTCTGCACCAAGAGACACAATTCCCATAACTCTGGTTTGAATTTTGACAGAACTATGCCCCTTTTTAACTTAGAATTTTTGGTTAAAGTTTTTAATAAAGTCAAATATCTCTGTTACTATCAAAGCTTTTGACTTGAAACTTAAAATACTTATTTTCCATCAAAGTCTACACCAGGAGAAACAATATCCATAACTCTGATTTGAATTTTGACAGAATTATGCCCATTTTAAACTTAGAATCTTTTGTTAAAAGTCAGATATCTCTGTTACTGTTAAAGCTTTTGACTTCAAACTCAAAATAGTTATTTACTATCAAAGTCTACACCAGGAGAAACAATATCCATAACTCTGATTTGAATTTTGACAGAATTATGCCCATTTTTAACTTAGAATTTTTTGTTAAAAGTCAGATATTTTACTGTTAAAGCTTTTGACTTCAAACTCAAAATGGTTATTTACTATCAAAGTCTACACCAGGAGACACAATTCCCATAACTCTGATTTGAATTTTGACAGAGTTATGTCCCTTTTTAACTTAGAATTTTTGGTTAAAGTTTTTAATAAAGTCAAATATCTCTGTTACTATCAAAGCTTTTGACTTGAAACTTAAAATACTTATTTTCCATCAAAGTCTACACCAGGAGAAACAATATCCATAACTCTGATTTGAATTTTGACAGAATTATGCCCATTTTAAACTTAGAATCTTTTGTTAAAAGTCAGATATCTCTGTTACTGTTAAAGCTTTTGACTTCAAACTCAAAATAGTTATTTACTATCAAAGTCTACACCAGGAGAAACAATATCCATAACTCTGATTTGAATTTTGACAGAATTATGCCCATTTTTAACTTAGAATTTTTTGTTAAAAGTCAGATATTTTACTGTTAAAGCTTTTGACTTCAAACTCAAAATGGTTATTTACTATCAAAGTCTACACCAGGAGACACAATTCCCATAACTCTGATTTGAATTTTGACAGAGTTATGTCCCTTTTTAACTTAGAATTTTTTTTACTGGCAAAGCTCTAATTCAGAGTCAAGCACTGAGAAAAGTCGAGTGCGCTGTCTTATGGACAGCTCTTGTTTGTTTGTATGTTCATTTCAGTAGTTGAAATTTATTTTTTCCTGTTTTTTTTTTTGTTTTACTCGGCTGGTTCTTTTGTCTCCATTTCATTAGGTAAAGTGTCTTTCTCACCTATTAAGTAACCAAATTAGTTTTTCATTTTCATAGAATCTCCTTTTTGTTTTCAGCAATTAAAGTATTCATTTCAAACACCTGATAGACTGTGTTTTGTGATGGAGTATGTGAATGGTGGAGAACTGTTTTTCCATTTGTCTCGGGAACGGGTATTTGCAGAAGAGAGGACCAAATTTTATGGGGCAGAAATAATCTCGGCACTGGGATACCTACACGAAAATAATATTGTGTATAGAGATTTAAAGGTAAAGGCAGTATTGAATGAGTTGGACAAGCAGAACAGAACAAGGAATAATTGACAGTCATGACTTAAGATCATTCACCCCGAAGTCTTAAGAGCCCAAAATATTCACATTTATTACCCTGTTTTAATAAAGCTCAAATGTTTGTTTTCACTTCATTTTTTATTTACTTTCACAACTTTTCAATCGAGAGTATAATGAGGTTTTAAACTTTATTTGGTCACAGAAGGTTTTACTTGTGTTGTATAGCAATATACATAATTATTATTCCTCGTCATACAATAAAACAAGGAGTCAGCTTTGTTTCTGTTTGTTCATTTCCATTAAGTTAATTTTGCTAACAGGCGCAAAAATGTGTTAAGGAAAAAGCTGAAAAGATCTTGAACAGCTAGTAACAGATTTCAAATTGAGTTAGTGATATTTCTACTAAATTGTAAAAGAAAACAATCTTAGATAAAAAATCATTTCTTGTAACAGTCAGATAAAAGAAAGGGCACATCAAATTAACCTTCATTAGGAAGTTCTCTTTATTTCCAGCTTGAAAACTTGTTATTAGACAAAGATGGTCATATAAAGATTGCAGATTTTGGATTGTGTAAAGAGGAGATGTTTTTTGGGGCCAGTACTAAAACATTCTGTGGTACACCGGAGTATCTTGCACCAGAGGTTTGCAATGTTTACATAAACTAGATTTGTAGCTTTTGTGAGTCAGCTTTTTTTGCCAAATCCTTGAATCCTTGTTGGCAGTAATAAATAAAAAAAATTGTCTTTGAATTAGTTCATTTTGAAAATAAAACATAATGCTCAACTTTTTTGTTTGAATGATTATTCATAGGTCTTGAAGTAAACTGTACTTTTGGGAAACACATCCGAATCTGCGCATACTTTGTTCAGATAACTAAATAGTCCTAGAAGAGTTATCTGTCACTGGCTTCACTTTTCCAAGTAGGACGAAATTTTTCAGATTAAATATTGCCTTTCAGCATGAAAAATGAAGTATGAAAGTTTAACTATTATATTATTGAGGTACTCCGGTATTAAGTTTTCATCAGAAAGTAATACCAGATGCCATTTGAATTTTTAGGTACCATCTCTACCTTTGGTCAGTGGATGACCCCTACTGTTCTGGGGAAGGTCAAGGTTACAGTGACCTTGAGACTGAAAACTGTATCCCCTCAGTAACTAAGGAACACTTTGGCCTATAATGGTTAAACTTCATAGAATGATTGCCTATGTTCAGTAGGTGTCCCCTATTGTTTTGGGGTCAAAGGGCAATACAAGACAGTGAGCCCTTAGACTGAAGCACTTATATGTATGAAAGCATTAGAACTTCTAGTTATGATTTTATCTAAGAGCAAACTGTCTTACTTCGCACAGGGTTACCACCAACCTTTAATAGTTGTAGGGATGGGATTTTTTAGCTCACCTGTCACAAAGTGACAAGGTGAGCTTTTGTGATCGCGTGGCGTCCGTCGTCCGTCGTCCGTCCGTCCGTCCGTGCGTGCGTTCGTGCGTAAACTTTTGCTTGTGACCACTCTAGAGGTCACATTTTTCATGGGATCTTTATGAAAGTTGGTCAGAATGTTCATCTTGATGATATCTAGGTCAAGTTCGAAACTGGGTCACGTGCGGTCAAAAACTAGGTCAGTATGTCTAAAAATAGAAAAACCTTGTGACCTCTCTAGAGGCCATATTTTTCATGAGATCTTCATGAAAATTGGTCAGAATGTTCATCTTGATGATATCTAGGTCAAGTTCGAAACTGGGTCACGTGGGGTCAAAAACTAGGTCAGTAGGTCTAAAAATAGAAAAACTTTGTGACCTCTCTAGAGGCCATATTTCTCAATGGATCTTCATGAAAATTAGTCAGAATGTTCACCTTGATGATATCTAGGTCAAGTTTGAAACTGGGTCACGTGCGGTCAAAAACTAGGTCAGTAGGTCTAAAAATAGAAAAACCTTGTGACCTCTCTAGAGGCCATAATTTTCAAGAGATCTTCACGAAAATTGGTCAGAATGTTCACGTTGATGATATCTAGGTCAAGTTCGAAACTGGGTCATGTGGGGTCAAAAACTAGGTCAGTAGGTCTAAAAATAGAAAAACCTTGTGACCTCTCTAGAAGCCATATTTCTCAATGGATCTTCATGAAAATTGGTCAGAATGTTCACATTGATGATATCTAGGTCAAGTTCGAAACTGGGTCATGTGGGATCAAAAACTAGGTCAGTAGGTCTAAAAATAGAAAAACCTTGTGATCTCTTTAGAGGCCATATTTCTCAATGGATCTTCATGAAAATTGGTCAGAATGTTCACCTTGATGATATCTAGGTCAAGTTCGAAACTGGGTCATGTGCGGTCAAAAACTAGGTCAGTAGGTCTAAAAATAGAAAAACCTTGTGACCTCTCTAGAGGCCATATTTCTCAATTGATCTTCATGAAAATTGGTGAGAATGTTCACCTTGATGATATCTAGGTCAGATTTGAAACTGGGTTACGTGCGGTCAAAAACTAGGTCAGTAGGTCTAAAAATAGAAAAACCTTGTGACGTCTCTAGAGGCCATGTTTCTCAATGGATCTTCATGAAAATTCATCAGAATGTTCCTCTTAATGATATCTAGGTCAAGTTCGAAACTGGGTCACGTGCGGTCAAAAACTAGGTCAGTAGGTCGAAAAATAGAAAAACCTTGTGACCTCTCTAGAGGCCATATTTTTCATGAGATCTTCATGAACATTGGTGAGAATGTTCACCTTGATGATATCTAGGTCAGATTCAGAAGTGGGTCACGTGCCTTCAAAAACTAGGTCATTAGGTCAAATAATAGAAAAACCTTGTGACCTCTCTAGAGGTCATATTTTTCAATGGATCTTCATGAAAATTGGTCAGAATTTTTTATCTTGATGATATCTAGGTCACATGTGCTCAAAAACTAGGTCACTATGTCAAATAATAGAAATAACGACGTCGTACTCAGTTCAACACTAGGTCATGTGGGGATAGGTGAGCGATTCAGGACCATCATGGTCCTCTTGTTAAGACCAGTGAAATGGCTGGTGAAAAATGAAATTTCAGGAAATTCAGAGAAAAATCTGGGAAAAATAATTTCCATGGATCAGGTTGGAAATCCTGTTATCTTAAAGAAAGTACACCGCCTTATGCAAATGCTTTAGGCTTTTTGTTAACCTTCAAAACATTTGTAATTGAAAAACTGAAATAGTGTTTCTGAAAAAAAGTAGTGGAAGAAGTTGTATACATGTGTTGGTACATCTACTGTATAGGGGAATGGAAGACCAAGAAAGTAAGGTGGTGTTTGTCACTGAAATCATGATATGGCCAAGGAAGAGTCGGGGAATTTTATATATCCTTGCTGGTAGCAACCCTGTTTTAGGGAGGTGTAACTTTTGTCTTTCTAAAGCATGATGAAATGAGCCGCACCATGAGAAAACCAACATAGTGCGTTTGCAACCAGCATGGATCCAGACCAGCCTGCGCATCCACATAGTCTGGTCAGGATCCATGCTGTTCGCTAACAGTTTCTCTAATTGCAATAGGCTTTGAAAGCGACCAGCATGTATCCTGACCAGACTGCACGAATGCGCAGGCTGGTCTGGATCCATGCTGGTGGCAAACGTACTATGTTGGTTTTCTCATGGCGCGGCTCAAATGGTTTTATATTTTCTGTGTACAGGTATTAGAGGATAACGACTATGGACGAGCAGTGGACTGGTGGGGAACAGGTGTTGTTATGTATGAAATGATGTGTGGTAGACTTCCATTCTATAACAGAGACCATGATGTATTGTTTGAACTTATATTGTTACAACAAGTGAAATTCCCGCGTACATTATCAGAGGATGCTAAAAGTTTGCTGGGCGGAATGCTTGTGAAAAATCCAAAAGAAAGGTACTTTAATTTTACTTTTTAGCTGTGTAACTCTAGTGAGCCGTCTAGGGCTATCGTGGCCCTTTTCTTGTATTTAAGATGTAAGTCAGTACTTGCATGGAATTCTGAAACATTGGTAATTTTTAACTCGACTATACGAAGTATAAGGAGAGCTATCCTACTCGCCCCGGCGTCGGCGTCTTTCCACGTCCCCACCTTGGTTAAAGTTTTGGTGCACTTTCTCTTTTTTCAACTTACCTCTGTAATTACTTGATGGATTTGATTCAAACTTGTAATACTTATTCCTCATCATCATCCACATCATCTGACATAAGGGCCATAACTCTGGCACCAATATTTCATGAATTATCCCCCCTTTTTACTTACATTTTCAGGTTAAAGTTTTGATGCACTTTCACTCTATCTCTGTTATTACTGAATGGATTTGATTCAAACTTAAAATGGTTGTTCAACATCATCACCCACATCATATGACACAAGGTGCATAACTCTGGCACCATTTTTTCATGAATTATTCCCCCTTTTTACTTAGAATTTCAGGTTAAAGTTTTGGTGCACTTTCACTTTACCTCTGTTATTACTGAAAGGATTTGATTCAAACTTAAAATAGTTGTTCAGCATCATCACTCACATCATATGACACAAGATGCATAACTCTGGCACAATTTTTCATGAATTATTCCCCTTTTTACTTAGAATTTCAAGTTAAAGTTTTATGCACTTTAACTCTATCTCTGTTATTACTAAATGGATCTGATTCAAACTTAAACAATTGTTCAACATCATTACCCTTATCATATGACACAAGGTGCATAACTCTGGGACCAATGTTTCATGAATTATTTCCCCTTTTTACTTAGAATTTTAGGTTAAAGTTTTGATGCACTTTCACTCTGTCTCTGTTATTACTAGATGGATTTGATTCAAACTTAAAATAGTTGTCCAACATCATCACCCACACCATTTGATGCAAGGTGCATAACTCTGGCACCAATTTTTCATTAATTATTTCTCTTTTTAATTAGAATTTTAGGTTAAAGTTTTGATGCACTTTCACTCTGTCTCTGTTATTACTGAATGGATTTGATTCAAACTTAATATAGTTGTTCAACATCATCACCCTTACTATATGACACAAGGTGCATAACTCTGGCACCAATATTTAATGAATTATGCCCCTTTTTTGCTTAGGATATACTTATATAGTGTTTTGATACATTTTATCTTTACCTCTCTTATTACTTTAAGTTGATATTTTTGACATAGACTCAGGCTGATGTGCAATATCTTCATCCACAATTGGAGTCATTAAACACTCCAGTGACAGCTCTAGTTTCCTCAGATGTGCCCAGTTTCACTATCCAGCATCGAAATAGTCGAGCGCGCTGTCTCCTGTGACAACTCTTGTTACTGACTGTAGTTACTGTTGAAAATTGGCATTTACTAAAATGTATTAACTCGTTTATTAGCTCATCTGATTTTTTGAAAAAAAGTGATGAGTTATTGTTATCACTTGAGCGGTTGTCGGCGTCGGCGTTGCCTGGTTAAGTTTTATGTTTAGGTCAACTTTTCTCCTAAACTATCAAAGCTATTGCTTTGAAACTTGGAATACTTGTTCACCATCATAAGCTGACCCTGTATAGCAAGAAACATAACTCCATCATGCTTTTTGCAAGATTTATGGCCCCTTTTGGACTTAGAAAATATCAGATTTCTTGGTTAAGTTTTATGTTTAGGTCAACTTTTCTCCTAAACTATCAAAGCTATTGCTTTGAAACTTGGAATACTTGTTCACCATCATAAGCAGACCCTGTACATCAAGAAACATAACTCCATCCTGCTTTTTGCAAGAATTATTGCCCCTTTTGGACTTAGAAAATCAGTTTTCTTGGTTAAGTTTTATGTTTAGGTCAGCTTTTCTCCTAAACTATAAAAGCTATTGCTTTAAAACTTGCAACAGTTTTTAACCATCATAAGCTGACCCTGTACAGCAAGAAACAAAACTCCATCCTGCTTTTTGCAAGATTTATGGCCCCTTTTGGACTTAGAAAATATCAGATTTCTTGGTTAAGTTTTATGTTTAGGTCAATTTTTTCTCTTAAACTATCAAAGCTATTGCTTTGAAACTTGCAACACTTGTTCACCATCATAAGCTGACCCTGTACAGCAAGCAACATAACTCCTTCGTTCTTTTTGCAATAATTATTGCCCCTTTTGGACTTAGAAAATCATTTTCTTGGTTGAGTATTATGTTTAAGTCAACTTTTCTCATAAACTATCAAAGCTATTGCTTTAAAACTTGCAACAGTTTTTCACCATCATAAGCTGACACTATAAATCAAGAAACATAACTCCATCCTGCTTTTTGCAAGAATGATGGCCCTTTTTAGACTTAGAAAATCATGGGTAGGACAATATTTCTATTATACAAAAAAAAATCAGATGAGCGTCAGCACCCGCAAGGCGGTGCTCTTGTCTTAATAGATATGTTCACATTATCATGCATATATTGTGCAGATTGGGAGGTGGTGAAGCAGATGTTAAAGATCTCATGAGTCATCCTTTCTTCAAAAATATTAACTGGCAGGACCTAGCTGAGAAAAAGGTGAGCTTTAATATCTTACACTTTCTGCTTTCTATTCTATCAGTTTAACATTGTGTTTGTTGACCATATGCAAGGCAATGCTATTTTTAGCTCACCAGAGCACAAAGTGCTCAAGGTGAGCTATTGTGACCGGTCATTGTCCGGCGTGCATTGTGCATCGTCTGTCGTGCATCAACATTTGTTGATGATCTCTAGGTCAAGTTCGAAACAGGGTCATGTGGAGTCAAAAACTAGGTCAGTAGGCCAGATCAAAGGAAAAGCTTGTGAACACTCTAGAGGCCACATTTTTGACCCAATCTTCATGAATCTTGGTCAGAATGTTTGTCTTGATGATCTCTAGGTCAAGTTCGAAACTGGGTTATGTTGGATCATAAACTAGGTCAGTAGGCCAGATCAAAGGAACAGCTTGTGAACACTCCAGATGCCACTTTTGTGACCCAATTTTTAGGAAACTTGGTCAGAATGTTTGTCTTGATGATCTCAAGGTCAATGTCGAAACTGGATCATGTGGGGTCAAAAACTAGGTCAGTAGGCCAGATCAAAGGAAACGCTTGTGAACACTCTGAACTCAATCTTTATGAAACTTTATAAGAATGTTTGTCTTGATGATCTCTAGGTCAAGTTCGATACTAGGTCATATGGGGTCAAAAACTAGGTCAGTAGGCCAGATCAAAGGAAAATCATGTCAACACTCTTAGAGACTACATTACAAGTTTGAAACTCATTAGAATTAGTCAGAATGTTTTTCTTGATTATCTATAGGTCAAGTTTGAATCTTGGTCATGTTGGGTCAAAAACTAGGTCACCCAGTCAAATCAAAGGAAAAGCTTGTTAACAGTCTAGAGGCCACAGTTGTGACTCAATCTTTATGAAACTTGGTCAGAATGTTAGTCTTGATGATCTCTAGGCCATGTTCGAATCTGGGTCGTGTTGGGTCAAAACTAGGTCAGTAGGCCAGATCAAAGGAAAAGCTTGTGATCACTCTGGAGGTCACAATTTTGACTCAATCTTTATGAAATTTTGTCAGAATGTTTGTCTTGATGATTTCTAGGTCAGGTTCAAATCTGAATCATGTGGGGTCAAAAACTAGGTCAGTAGGCCAGATCAAAGGAAAAGCTTGTGAACACTCTAAAGGCAACAGTTGTGACGCAGTCTACAGTCTAACCTGTCTTAAGCAGCCAGCCAAGGGAAGCAGACAATTTTGCCGCTAAAGCCAGGTGACCGTTGACCGGAGGTGCAGCCAGTATATGTATTTTTCAGACTTCTGACCAGTCTATAGCCTTTAGGCCCGTTTCTTTTTGGGTTTTCCATTATTATTTTACCAGGATACAATGACGTGCATTTGCCTTCGCAATACGAATGGTCTTCTTAGCAATCTAAAACTCTGGCGTGTTTTTTTTTCACTACAAAAATTGTTACAGACAATTTTCCAACTTCAAAACAAGTTTGTTTACAATTTTCGCCATTTTGGTAAGGGAAGCTACTCTCGGCGCTTATTGTCTACGCTAAATCTAAGATTGCCGTTACGTTCCGTAAAAGATAGAGTGGTTTATTATTTTTTTTCAAACACAATTAATTTCGTATAAATTTAATAGTATTTTGATGACAGAAGTATAAAAAAAATCACAAATATTATGCTACTAGTTAGTTATCGAGTATAATCGTTAACCGAGGTCAAACTGTGAACAACAAAACTGACACGAGGTGACACGCTAATTACCGATAATTACTGGCCATTTGATCATAACAAAAGGGGATTACACCTTTGGTTATCAGTTTTAATTGAGAAGCTCATGTCATTTTGTCGTTCTTGTGGTGAAGTCCCGCGAAACTTAGCAACCACGTGCTTCTCAAAATCGGGTATCTTCGGCGATTATTGCCTAAAAATAATTGGTTTTGGAAGAAAAATGGCCGCTGAAAGGGGTCAAATATAGCGGTCGGGAGGCAATTTCGGTGGCCGCTGGCCGCGGACGGCAGGTGGCCACTGAATAAAGTGATAAAATAGAGGAAAATCCGTCGGGGGCGTCATAAAATGGCCACTGAACGGAGGTGACCGCTGATCGGAGGTGACCGTTAGTACAGGTTAGACTGTATATGAAACTTGGTCAGAATGTTTGTCTTGATAATCTTTAGGTTGAATTCCAAACTGGGTCATTTGGGGTCAAAAACTAGGTCAGCAGGCCAGATAAACTCTGGTGAGTGATATAGGGCCATCATGGCCCTCTTGTTGTTTTTTTTTTACTTTTTACATTTTAATGAAACTGAAACTTAATTAAAATAAGAGCATGGGTCACATTGCTATTCACCATTTACTACAGTTTCATGAAAGTGGCTCGCTTAAACTTTTTCAAGGGGGTTCATAAAATGAGGCTACTTTTATTTACCTAAATTTCCCATTATGTACATTTATATGAATTACTCATTAAAAAGGTTTTAGTCACTTGGTTTATTTTGTTCATTTGTAAAATATTTTTCCAAAGTTACAGAAAATGGGTCAGCATTGAATTAAAAAAAAATCATTATTAAATAAATGATATTGTTTCATATATATTCTTATGCAAAAGGTCTTTAAATTTAGTTGTTAGTATCATATGCTGCCTTCCATAAAAATAACTTACAACATCTCTTATGATAAATATAATGTCAGTCATTTTTGGCCATTGTGGCTTATTGGTTAAGGTTGCTGGCTTGAAATCACATGCCCTTCACCTCTGTGGGTTCAAAACTTCGCTTTAGGTGTAAAATTCTGTCCTTTGAAGAAGCCATTCAGCTGGGAAAAGATGGGCACGTGGGTTCTTCCTCCATCATAATAAACTGAAAAGATACAGTTTTGTCAGTGTTACGTAAAATTCAATGAAACAAAGTCCTGGGGATTTTTTTTTTCACTTTCAGAGTAATGGTAAAAAAGGTCATTTAAGGAGGTAGGTTACCTTGTTACAAGGGTAAATTCAAGTTAGTTTAACCGCAGCATTTGTTTGTATTTCGTGTAATATGAAGTTTTACCTGCTACAATCTCAATTTCGTTTGTCTCTGTCCCTTCAAATTCAATTTTTATCTAGGTTTGAAGAACATGACCCTCTAAAGGTATTTCATATTAAAAGAAGAAGGAAAATACAGATATTTAACACTTTTCAGTGTATTTTAGTTTCATTGATATCCGTATAAGTCTGCATAATTGATAATTTTACTAGTATGCACGTTAGCTTTCTAATATAAGCTTTAAATGCATATGTCGCGGGGCTCGTGTTTCCATGGTAATGCATTTTCTCTCATTTTTAAACAATTATGTATAAAAATAGGGGTTTTCGACGGCTTAAGTGGCATTCTGTTACTGACTAACATGGAATATTTGGGAAATATTATAAGCAAAATACCATGCACTTTACATGGTACCCTATTTTTCTTAAAGTTTACAGTAACCATGGCAACAGAGATGTTTAAAATAGCTTATATCTTGCTTTTTGTCGTAATTTCTTATAAAAAAATATTGAATAAGATTATCTTTCTAGTTAATGTAGCTTTAAAACATATTATTTCTAACATAAGTTATATTTTCTTGTTATTTGCATTGATTCAAACAAATTTCACAGCTTAGAATACATACGGCAGTACCCCTCGCCTGGCATTTTTCATGGAAAAATCGTTCAGCATACTGATATTATTCTCATGGATATTGTTGAAATGAAAATAAAAAGCCGAAGTTGTGTTTCTTAAATAGACCAGTGTCAACGCTTTTGAATTTTACATTTAGATACATAGGTCACGGGCTTCGTTTCCATGGTAACATCAATTAAATTTAAGGAACCACATTTTTCTACTGAAATTTGAACAGTTTTAGATCTTATTTTTAGTATATAAGTAACAAATTATCAACGGAACCTGAAAAATAGGTATTACAAATCAAACTGCTAGATTTTTTATTTGAAAATGGCCGTTACAAGTAACCTTTCATCCAACTATATTCCAAATAACATTGGTTACCATCATCCATTTTCTTACAATCCGCATAACATTTCAATATAACTACATAAAAGAAGCAAAATATTGATGATTATTCAGAGCAAAAGATTCATAACAAATATTTCAGCAAATATTTGTTATTTGAAGATAGTTAAAATAAAGAAAATGCACAGAATTACGTACTTTCAAGATAAAAGCTATTAATTTTGCGCGGTAACTGACACGTAACGTCATGATGTCAATGGCGTCATTTTAAGGCAACATTGTTTTGAAGCGTTTCTGCGGCAATTGATTCATTATTTCTGCATTATTAAACCATAAAGTATCAGATCGGAGGCAGGTTCATGATTTGTTTTCTGGAGAATGAATATACAAACACATTTAATTTGTCGTAAATGTCGTCGTAAATCGTCACGTTAGCTTCCGGTTGGACATGCGCACATACAAATATGAAGGTAACCTACCTCCTTAAGCTCAAGATTTAAGTTGTAAGGTTGTTCATTGCTACAAATTAGTCCAAATTTTTAGTTTAGACTGAAAAGAAAGTGAACCTTTTGAACCTTCCGGCCTGTCCAAGCTCTAGCAGTAGTGCACACAGTTTTGAGGATTTTCTGTCCCCTCTGGGTTATAATGTCCACAGGCTTCTATCAGGTAATTGCTTACAGCTTAAGTGATGGCTGCTGCAATATCTGATAAGGGCCTTATAGGATACATCTTGGATTTCATTTATAAATTATGTTAATTAAACAACAACTCCTATACCATTTTAAACTACTCCGGTGCCATTCTGTTGATTCCTTTTGTTCTAAATAAATGTTTCCAAACTACCAGTAGTCTTATTTCAGCTGTAATTTTGCTCTGTCATTTTTTGGCAACTTCAAGCAGATGAATACCATATCCATTATATTAATAAATTTTTCAACCAAACCTCAACTTTACTACCTTTGTTAGCTTGTCTAATTTTTGAAAAAAATCTACAAGGTAATACTATTGTCATCACTTTATTGTCGGTGTTTATAAAATTTTTGTTGAGGTCCACCTTTTCTCAAACACTGTAAGAGCTACAGCTTTGAAACTTTGCACACTTGACTATCATCATTAGGGGACTATGAAGTTTAAAAACCATCACCTTGATTTGCATTTTGTGAGAATTATGGCCCTTTTTATACTTAGAAAATTTGAGTTTCTTGGTTAAATTTTTTGTTTAGGTCACATTTTCTCAAAAACTATAAAAGCTACAGCTTTGAAACTTTGCACACTTGTTTATCATCATTATGGGACTATGTAGGCCAAGAGCCATAACTCTGATTTGCATTTTGTCAAAATTATGGCCCTTTTTGTACTCAGATAATTTGAGTTTATTGGTTAAAATTTTTGTTTAGGTCACCTTTTCTCAAAAACTGTAAGAGCTACAGCTTTGAATCTTTGCACACTTGTTTATCATCATTAGGGGACTCTGTAGGTCAAGAACCATAACTGTATTCTGCATTTTGTCAAAATTATGGCCCTTTTTGTACTTAGAAAATATGAACTATATCTGTTTTCTTACATATTGTCCAGCACTTGCAGACGAGGGATGGCACCCGTAGGCGGTGCTCTTGTTATAAAGTAGCAGTAACATATTCACTAAGTTGGTAAATTTTTGCTCTGTTTTATCACAAATAGTCTTGTTTTAATGGGACTGTCCTTTCAACTCGAGATTTATTTTAATAGCCGAATGAAGTTAATGCTGCTGAGAAACATAATTTTACTAGTAGTAAAGATGTTTTAACGTTAAATTATATGATTTTATATATTTCAAAATTGTCATTGGGTAAATGTTACAGGCAAATAGAAATGTTTATTTACTTAAACAATGAAGTATGAGTGTTTGAAGTGGTTACTTGAAATAGCATGTTGCCTGCTTGCTGCATAGTTTAGCCAAAATACTCAAGAAATAACACATACTAAGCATGAAATTCTTGCATTGACCTTTTGTTAAACAATGGAATGATAAAGTTTTAGGAGCTTAGAAATACATAGAGGACAGTCATTTTTTAGCTCACCTGTCACAAAGTGACAAGGTGAACTTTTGTGATCGCGCAGCGTCCGTTGTCCGTCCGTAAACTTTTGCTTGTGACCACTCCAGAGGTCATATTTTTCATGGGATCTTTATGAAAGTTGGTCAGAATGTTCATCTTGATGATATCTAGGACAAGTTCGAAACTGGGTCAACTGCGTTCCAAAACTAGGTCAGTAGGTCTAAAAATAGAAAAACCTTGTGACCTCTCTAGAGGCCATACTTTTGAATGGATCTTCATGAAAATTGGTCAGAATGTTAACCTTGATGATGTCTAGGTAAAGTTCGAAACTGGGTCACGTGCCATCAAAAACTACGTCATTAGGTCAAATAATAAAAAACCTTGTGATCTCTCTTAGAGGCCATATTTTTCATGAGATCTGTATGAAAGTTGGTCTGAATGTTCATCTTGATGATATCTAGGTCAAATTTAAAACTGGGTCACGTGCCTTCAAAAACTAGGTCATTAGGTCAAATAATAGAAAAACCTTGTGAACTCTCTAGAGGCCATATTTTTCATGGGATCTTCATGAAAATTGGTCAGAATTTTTATCTTGATGATATGTAGGTAAAGTTTGAAACTGGGTCATGTGCCGTCAAAAACTAGGTCAGTAGGTGTAAAAATAGAAAAACCTTGTGACCTCTCTAGAGGCCATAGTTTTCATGAGATCTTCATGAAAACTGGTGAGAATGTTCATCTTGATGATATCTAGGTCAAATTCAAAACTGGGTCACGTGCCTTCAAAAACTAGGTCATTAGGTCAAATAATAGAAAAACCTTGTGAACTCTCTAGAGGCCATATTTTTCATTGGATCTTCATGAAAATTGGTCAGAATTTTTATCTTGATGATATCTAGGTCAGGTTTAAAACTGGGTCACATGAGCTCAAAAACTAGGTCACTATGTCAAATAATAGAAAAAAACAATGTGATACTCATTTCAAAACTGGGTCATGTGGGGACAGGTGAGCGATTCAGGACCATCATGGTCCTCTTGTTGTTTTGATTGTTTCCTAACTGAGCTTTTTAAAAGCAAGATATTGATGTTTGAAACTCAGGACAGCTATTGATATTGCTGCTGAATTTTTGCTTCGCTTTTTTGTCAAAAGATGGCAGCTTTTTCTCAATGTAAACAATTAAGTTTATTTACCCGACTTAATGGACTACCATTTGGTAAGTCCCCAGGTTTTATTGCTTTATTCCCATCTTATTGACTTTCTATTCAGAACTCGGTTCTCAAATTTCAAGCAAAATGTTGATTATAGTGTACCAGTACATAAAGAGAAACTAGGAAGATGCCATGATGAAAGAGATAGATGGTGTGTGTGTCGGGCATCAGCTGGTGTAATGGAGGCTTGTGGAGTGTTATCATCAGCGTTTAGTTCGGTTTCAGGGTCTTGCTCCCACTAACTGTGACTCATTGTAACAAAAGTTTTGTCATATAATGAGACAGAAATGAACTTGGGAAATTCAAACTTTTATGGTTTGTTTTTATAGCTCGGCTGAAAGAAAGGTTCAGGCAAGCTATTAGTACAGGTGGATGATGTGTGAAACCTGGTCAGAATGTCTGCTTTTGTAAGATCTAAGTCAAATTTGATTTGGGTCATCTTTGGTCAAGAAACTTAGTCAGAATATTTTTCTTCATATTATCTAGGTCGTATTTAAAACAGGGTAATTTATGGTCAGAATCTAAGTCACTATGTCAAATTATAGAAAAATGTTGTTAACACAAGAGGTTTTATTTTCTACCTGGGCTCAATTGTTCGAAACTTTAACAGGGGATTAAGCTAACGGTTGATTAACTTTTAGGGTTAGTTTTCAACATTTTAGAGGACTTAGAAAAACAAATGTATGAGTTAAAAGTTATGAAATTTTAAAATTCTTTACAATAAAATCAAAACATCATACTAGTGTTTCCCACCAAGACTAGTGTTTGAATCAAAATTTAAGCAGTGGTTAGTTTAATAGCCGGTTAACGTTTCGAACAAGTGGCCCCTGATCTTCATGAAAACATGTCAGAATGTTTGCCTTTGCAAGATCTTCGTCAGGTTCAAAACTGGGTCATCCGGGATCAAGTGCTAGGTCGTTAGGATAAAAAAGAGAAAGTTTGTTATCACCCTAGACTAGAGGACACATTATCTATCTGAAAAAGTTTGTCCAGAATGTCTATGAAAATCAGTGGCAGTTGTGAAATTCAGGCAACTTGTGTAAGATCTAGGTCAGTAGGTCAAATCAGAAAAGTGATATTAACAGTCAACACATTGTTGACTGGATCATCATGGAACTTTCATTGTCCATCTTACTATTAATTAATTGATACTAACTCATTGGAAATGTGTTCAGACATATATACTCCAGTTAAACTGGTCATGATCTCGTAAGCGACTAATTATGGCCGTCTTGTAATTTGTAGCATACAAAATGAATTGGTGCCAGACAGTCCATTTCAGTGTGCTAGTCAAAATTTCAAGATAATGACAGCTTTATGGTGTGTTTCGTACTAGTTTTGATCTTATTATCTCCAGATCCTGGCAAGTTAAAACAGATTTGTTTCATACCTTCATAAAAACTACGAAATGACTTTATTTCATTTTTGGATCTCTTCAGAGAAAATGGAATTTTGGTATATTGCACATGTGCTGTTTATAGTTCATTTGGTTGATAGACCAGTTAGTTTTTAAGAATGCTTGCCCATTAAACTTCAAAGGATGATTGTCTGTGAAAACCTATATTGTTTTGCGTTCAGAGAGTTGGATGCTAAAATCACAGTGACCTCAAGACTGAAAATATTTTCTGATCAATAACTTGGGAGCCTTTGAACCTACTAAGGTCAAAGTTCATAGGCCATAGTTCAAGCTTACAGTCACTAGAGACTGAAAACTGTTTTTGATTAGTAACTGGAGAACATTGAGGCAAATAGCCATCAAACTACATGGATGACAAATTCATGTTGTCAGTGAAATGCCCCTATTATTTTGAGGATAAGAAAATAAAGGGTCATGGTCAGAGACTGAAAACAGTTTCTTATCACTAATAGGAGAATGCGTAGGTCTTGTATATTTTAAATTTCATAATATGATTGTCTATGGTCAGTAAATTGCTCAGTTGTACTAGGGGTAATCATATTAAAGGTCAAGGTCACAGTGGATTTGAGGCAGAGAAGGATTTCCTTTTTAGTAAATGGAGAACACCTCGCTCTACAGCTGTCAGACTGCATGTTAGGAAGTAACTTGAGAATGTCTTTAGGTGTCAAAACTTTAAAAAATGATTGCCTGTGGTCAGTAGATGACCATTGTTGTTTTTAGAGTCATTAGGTCAAAGGTCATGGTGAATAAACACTTAAATAAGGGGGGGTTGATGCATGTAACAAACAGTACTTTATATCCTGTTGTTTTCCAGCCTTTTCTTATTATGGCATACAAAACAATATTTGTTTGATTGTTTGGGTTTATTCAAGGGTATTTCAGTTATGCAATGACAGCTGTTTAATCTAAGCAGTCAAGTTTGGGGTTTTTTTTGTCAGTAAGAGGTAAAGGGGCAATTGATTGTTATTAGGGTGAGGGGGAGGAATGGGTATGGGGAACGGAAATAAGAGTATTTAGGCAAATGGGGAAGATAAATCTTGATGTAAAAGTCAGTTCTAGGGAAAACTGCATGATTTAAAAGAAATTTTCTGATGGGAAGTGGCCTGTAATCAGAAAAAAAATATTGCAAGTGTTTGTGTATTCTGTTCTTTGCAAGTAACTGAAAACTTTCCCACATGTAACTAAAACAGAGATTCTCAACTCTGTAGGTATGTTGAGGGTGAAATACAAAACCCTGCAACAAAATCTGACTTTCTGATGGAAAATGAGTAGGAGTCTTAAGTTATGCTCAAAGTGAAACATCGATTTAAATCTAGCAGTTGCTTGTTTTCTTATATATGAATAGACAATCCAGGCACAGTTGATTGTATTTGATAGTTGCAATCCTCTGAGCATGTCTAGTTTGATCCAAACATTTTGAATGAAGTGTATGATAAAGTAGTATCTCTGAGTCTGTTTTAGAATGTAGCATTCACAATATCATGTTATAAAAATGTCTCTACAAGTTATGCTGTTTAAAACTTTAGATATTACAGTAGAATAAATAAAAAATAACAGGGAAACTCTTCGTAGTAATTAGAATTCAAACGCACACAGGGCTTTCTTTTGACTGTTTTTACTGGCTGACATTTAGTCGCATTCCCTGAAACATACTTTCTTTCTATTTTGCAGACAATTTTCTCCTGAAAACAGAAAAGTTCACTTTTGGGTAAATGCTGTTTTTTTGTGCCCCCCTCTCCGCAATAAAAAATGCAAGGCAGTTGGAGTTACTCTTTAATGTGTCTGACCATCCAAATTTTTGTCATGAATATCTCAAAAAGTATTTGACATGGAGTTGTCAGTCCTGACAGGATTGTTATTCAGCATTTGAATATGGCCTAAAAGTTTGTGTCCCATGAATTTCAAGATGTATTTGACCTAGGATTATGAACCCTTACAGGAACATTATTAGCATTTGCAGTTTGCATCTGAGGTTTTGTTTGAGATTTCACTCAGCCAGACAAATGTTATGGCCCTTGACTTAGTTAAAAATATGAATAAAAGGGCATAAAAGCTTGTGTTGCAAGAATTTTTGAACCTAGGGTCATGAAATATTATAGTTATTCAGCATGTGAAGTTGTACATCTACATGGTTCTGTTGGTCAGACTAGAGTTATCACCCTTTATTTAGTCAACTATGCATAAAGGGCATACAAGTTTATATGGCATGTATCTCAAAAGTATTTGACTTAGAGTCATATAACATTAGAAGATTGTTATATAGCATGTGAAGTTTTGCACCTGGTGTTCTGTTTGGGTTTTCACTCAGCTAGACATGATGGTCGATGGTCATCAGAAGACCCTTGTTGGCTGTTTGGTTCTTAAAGGTCAAAGGTCAAGGTCACAGCATTTTTGAGACTGAAAATTTCACATCCAGTAACCTTCAGCAGGCCATAATGGGCATACGTTTTTAGCTCGACTATTCGAAGAATAAGTAGAGCTATCCTACTCACCACGGCGTCGGCGTCGGTGTCGGCGTTGGCGTCGGCGTCGGCGTCACACCTTGGGTTAAGTTTTTCGTACCAGTCCACATTTTGACAAAGTCTTTTGAGATAAAGCTTTGAAACTTTCAACACTTGTTTACCATCATCATGGCCAGTTATAGGCAAGAGCACATAACTCAGTCAAGGATTTTGGCTGAATTATGGCCCCTTTTGACTTAGAAATCATGGTTAAGTTTTTCATACCAGTTCATATTTTGACAAAGTCTTTTGAGATAAAGCTTTGAAACTTTCAATATTTGTTTACCATCACCATGTCCAGTTATAGGCAAGAGCACATAACTCCATCAAGGATTTTGGGTGAATTATGGCCCTTTTTGACTTAGAAATCTGGGTTAATATTTCGTACCAGTTCAATATTTTGACAGTCTTTTGAGAATAAAGCTTTGAAACTTTCAACACTGTTTACCATCACCATGTCCAGTTATAGGCAAGAGTACATAACTCCATCAAGGATTTTGGCTGGATTATGGCCCCTTTTGTCTTAGAAATCATGGTTAAGTTTTTCGTACCAGTTCATATTTTGACAAAGCTTTGAGATAAAGCTTTGAAACTTTCAATACTTGTTTACCATCACCATGTCCAGTTATAGGCAAGAGTACATAACTCCATCAAGGATTTTGGCTGAATTATGGCCCTTTTTGACTTAGAAATCTGGGTTAATATTTCGTACCAGTTCATATTTTGACAAAGTCTTTTGAGATAAAGCTTTGAAACTTTCAGCACCTGTTTACCATCACCATGTCCAGTTATAGGCAAGAGTACATAACTCCATCAAAGATTTTGGCTGAATTATGGCCCATTTTGACTTAGAAATCTTTGTTAAGTTTTTCGTACCAGTTCATATTTTTTGTAAAGTGTTTGACATGTGGCTTTGAAACTTTTATCACTTATTTAGTATAATAGTCTCTATCTGGAGGAAAGAGAACATAACTCTGTCATCTATTTTGGCTGAATTATGGTCCTTTTTGGATTTTGAAATTGGTTCTGTTTTCATACAAGTCCATGTTTTGTCAAAACTTTTTGACATATGGCTTTTAAACTTTGAACACTTGTTTATCATTATGATTTCCATCTGTAGGCAAGAGATCATAACTATTTTGACTGAATTATGGCCCTTTTTGGACTTTGAAATTGGCTCATATATTGCCATTTAGTGCAAGACTTACCAAAATCAAAGTAATACAGGAACATTGTTTGTCTAATCTATTTATTCCTTTTGTCTGAATATCCGTGGAAATATTTTGACCCCATTCTTCAATCAATTCTTCGAATAGTCAAGCGCGCTGTCATCAGACAGCTCTTGTTATTAACAGCTCTTTTTGTAAATTAGTTAATGAGTGAATTTGTTTTAGGACTCGACCCAAAACTGGGGTGGGGGTCAACTATTTAATTATCTCACAATATTTCCCAAACCCATTGTTGCATTTTGATATATCCTTGATTCTTCTCTTTTTCTGCAAAAGTGGTTTTGAACTTAAATATTTTCCTCTACTGTAAAATTTACAATTTAAAAAACTGGTTTAAATATTATATATGCTGTTTATTATGCATTTATAAACAAGAATTGTCACTGGTTCCAAGGGAATATTTTTGGACAAAGTAAGTTTGAAGTGGTGCATTTATAAATTTTCTTATAGGAAGACATTTGAAAATAAAAAAGAAAAATTATTTAGAAGAGACATTGGGGAAGTTTGGTCTTTGTATCTGTGCAAGACTTTATAAGAAA
Source organism: Mercenaria mercenaria (assembly GCF_021730395.1). Taxonomy (NCBI): domain Eukaryota; kingdom Metazoa; phylum Mollusca; class Bivalvia; order Venerida; family Veneridae; genus Mercenaria; species Mercenaria mercenaria. Next base: position 64,626,422 of record NC_069361.1, on the reverse strand, counting down.
TAGTAAAATATCTTAACTTGTAATATTATTCATTTTCTGCAAGCAAATGTGACTTTTCTGTAAAAATGTATTACATTTAACCAGGTACAGATTTTTTAGAGCAATGGTATTCTCCTGCATGAATATTATGTACTAACTCATTGGTTTTATTTGATAAAATGAACAGAACTTTGGAACTGTCTGACCTTAGAATTAACAAGTTCTTTCTTACTGTTTGCTCTTCTTCTGGGTCTTGTTCTGGACAGGTCACAAGTATCATAAATTCATTAATTTCTCCCTTCATTATTTTCTCTTTTTAGCTTCCTTAGTAGACTTGTTAACAATTTCTTACCTTAGATAATTACTCCTTTAGCTTCCTTTAGTAGACTGGTTTTCAGTATCCAAACTTCTGTTCATTTCAGATACAAATCATTCCTTCTGCAGGTGCTAAAACGTAGATATTTCTTGAAAACAAATTGGCAGTAAATTCACTCTGACTGTTTTTAGCCTGCTGATGGCAAGTGATTCTGTCTTTGTGACCAGTGCAAACCATAATCAGCCTGCACATCCATGCAGGCTGATTATGGTCTACACTGTTCGCTATTCAGTCAGTAAATTTCAGTGAACACCCTTTCGAATATAAATGGTACTGCCCGAATTGAATGATGGACCAGTCCATTTAAGAAATTCAGAAAGCTAAAGGTTAAGTACCTGCAGTTGAGAAAGATCATGTTCCTATTCTTTCCCAGATGCCCACTTTGATCATTCATATTCCCATTTCATTTCTGTCTCAGGTCCCGCCCCCTTTCAAGCCCCAGGTCACCTCCGAGACTGACACTCGCTACTTCGATGACACATTCACAGCCGAGCCAGTAAGCCTGACACCACCGCAAGCATCCCATACTCTCGAGAGTATAGATGAAGAAACAATGGACACTGGAATGCCATATTTTGAACAATTCTCTTACCATGGGAGCAAATCAAGTCTGGCGTCTAGTGTTATGAGCTTTGAAACTACGTGGACAGCATGACAATCTTGATTTATAAATCTGTTTTTGTTTAAATCAGTATACAAGTTGAAGGCTACAGAATTTTGTCAAGTTTATTAAAATACTTGTCAGCTGAGCAGTCTTGTCATAGAGGATAGAAAGTTTCCGGGATGGAAGGAAAGCTCCAGTCTTGTGACTGCATGTTATGTCATAGTAACTGTTAGCAATATGTACCGTCTTAAAGGGACATGCCTCCAGATGAACATCAAAATTTGAACCGTGCCATGACAAAACCAACATAGTGGGTGTGCGACCAGCATGGATCCAGACCAGCCTGCGCATCCGCGCAGTCTGGTCAGGCTCCATGCTGTTCGCTTTTAAAGCCTATTGGAATTGGAGAAACTGTTAGCGAACAGCATGGATCCTGACCAGACTGCGCGGATGCGCAGGCTGGTCTTGATCCATGCTGGTCGCAAAGCCACTATGTTGGTTTTTCCCATGGCATGGCTCATTTGAAAAAATTGACTTCTTTAAACATGTTAAAATGTCAGAAACATAATCAGTGCGAAATTTGTTCTTGAAATTGGTACATTTTGAATATGATACCTATATCTAAATTTCTTTCATTTTACATTAATTTCTATTGCATGGCTACTGCTTTAGAAAGCTTATTTTTACATATTTTACAGATTGAGTGTTTTAGGTGACCTAAGCAAGAGGAACTCAAGATGAGCTATTGTGACCACTCTGTGACATTGTCCATCTTAGTGTGTTGTCCTTAATCATTATACTGTTAACACTCTAGATGGCACAATGCTAGACCAGTTTTAATGGAATATTTCCTTGGTTAAAATCCTGGACAAGTTTGATACTTAGTTATCAGGGGTCAACAACTAATTCAGAAAGTCATATCATATAAAAACTTTGCTATCAATCTCAAGGTCACATTTTCCACCTTATGAAAGTTGGTCAGAATGTTTGTTTTATTATCTAGGTCAAGTCCAAAACTGGGTAAATGAAGTAAGAAATAGGTCACTTATTAAAAATTTTGAAAATATTATTAACACTCAAGAGGTCACATTTTGTAACATAATTTAATGAAACTTGGCCAAAATTTTTGTCTTGATGATAGCTCGACCAGGTTTAAATTTGGGCCATCTGGGTAAATAAGCTAGGTCAGATGTTTACTCTCTAGAGACCACTTTTTCTGTCCGATCTAACTGAAACCTGGACTAAACATTACTCCAGCTGAATTCAAGGTCAGGTTTTGGACTGGGTCAGTGTGATATTGGGTCAAAAACTAGGTCATTGGGTCAAATTATAAAACAAACCTTGTAAACACTGTAGAGGACTCACTTCCTATCTGATCTACTTGAAACTTGGTCAGGATGTTTGTCTTAATAAAAGCTGTGTCAGGTTAAAAACAGGGTCATCTTGACTTGAGAAGTATGTAACAGGGTCCAATTTTAGAAAAACTTTGTAAACACTCAAGTAGCCACATTTTCTTCCTTATCTATATGAAACATGGTTGGACTATTTGCCTTAACTGATCAAGTTTGAACTATGAACTTGATGATCTTGAGTCAAAAATTAGGTTGCTTGGTCAAATTCTAGAAATAACTTCCATACTGTAGAAATCAAATTCTTTAACTGATGTACATGAAACAAACTTATTAGTCAAAATATTTGTCTTTATGGTATCTATGAAAAGTTTGAACTGGGTGACCTAGTTTACTCGGGTATGAGATACAGGGCCTTCTCGGCCCTCCTCTTATGAATAAATATTGCCAAGAACTCACTGAACCAGTTAGGGTTACTAGATAAGCAAAAAACTTTAAGAAACTTTGTTGTAAATCTGGACGTGAGCTCCTTGAGGAGCTTTTTCAGTTGCAAGACGAGTTTGTGTTTTTGTTTGCATTTTTTTGGTGTACTTCACTAAAGAGAACTAAGAATTGCCAAAAGTAGGAGCGCATTTGTAAAGACGGGTTTTTTATGGGGCCCCGGTATCGAAGACTTGGGGAGATATAGGGTTTGAACCGTCATTCCGTCTGTCACGCTTGTACTAGACTCCTACAGTTTACATCAAATTCAAATGAAACTTTATATACATCATCAGTATGAAGTGGATATTCCCATATTATTGGGATATTCGTGTCTGTTTATTATTTGTCTGAGTTATGCCCCTTTTTGGACTGAACAGTATTACAAACTACAGCTATACAATCAACTCCACTTAAACTCTCCATCCAATTCAAGTGTAACTTGGTATACGTCATTTATATGGCGGACATTTACATACTGTCAGGACTTCCATGTCAAATTCTTTTTATTAGTTTAATTTATTCTGTCAAGCATTTTGAGGAGGCATGTACTATACAGTGTTGTCAAAATTTTGTTTGCTAATGATGTGAAGACAATAAAAAGAAGAATGACTATCTAAACATGTCACATTGCAGTATTAAATTTATGGGTGGAGGGATCACACATTAAGCAAAAAAAAATCACAATGATTATCTTCTTTGTCAGGGCCATGTAGGAGATTTGGGGTGGGTTTTTTTTACACATTTGTTGTATTTCGGCAAATATTTTGATTGTTAATTTGGCCAGTGTTACAGATGATATCAGTTTGCTTATAATTAATAAAGTTCTGTAGCTCTTTTATGGTAGTCTTCATCCATTTTATTATGATTTTTATCATCTAGTTTATATTAAAATTTATGTTTCCGTAAATGGACATGTTGTTACAAATTTACCTCATACGCTAAATAGAATGCTTTGAAACTGCTTAATTATCAAGCTGTATTGTTGAAAATAGTGCTGGAATTTCATTCTTTTTTTAAAACTGCTTGAAATTATTTATTTATGGAAGAAATTGAAGTTACAGAGTGAATTTAGTTTTAAGAATGGTTATTATTCACTGCTAGTGTGCAAAAATAGTAAATATGTTTGTTGTATAGTGGCTTTATACTACTTCAATAGTGGTTATTGAAAACTTGTACTTCAAGCAACTTAGCGAAGGCAAGTGCACTGTTTATTCTTTCATACCGAACTGGAGTTTACGGTGTTTTCACTGATTCTGGAAAACTCCATCTAACACCCAAGGGTGTAAGATTACCGTCGTGCTGTGAATGACATCATAACAAACTACATTTATTAACAAGATTGGTATACATGTACATGTATTAGTTTTTGTCGAGTCCACTTGCGGATGCGAAGACATAGTTGTCCAAATGGCTGTTCGGTGTATGTGCATCAGTGCGTCCGGATTTGTTTGTCCAGACAATAACTTGGACATGCATGGAGCAATCTTGTTTATATTTGGCATGAATGTTAACCTCAGTGAGACGGAGTGTCGTGCACAAACCCCAGGTTCCTATCTCAAAGGTCAAGGTCACAGTTGTAGGTCAAAGGTCATGTCAGATCTTATCCAGCCCGTAACATTGACATGCATTGAGGAATCTTGTTTATATTTTGCATGAATGTTTAACTCAATGAGACTGACTCTATCTCAAAGGTCAAGGTCACAGTTATGGGTCAAAGGGCGGGCTCGACATGTTGCCAGTTAGCATCTAGTTACTTAAAATACTCGTTATGTGAAACAGTCTAAAAATCAAAATCTTTTATAGTTGCTCCTTCTTTCTTATAGTAGACTTCTGAATTAAAAAGGATAATTATATGAGAAAAAACAAACCATTATGCTACAGTAAAGCTAAAGCGGAAGTCTGATGTTGTTGGTCACGATGTCGTTCTGTTAACAGATGTACATTTCCCATGCTTCATTAAATAGGCATCTATGAGAAAGAGATTTGACTACTCCACTGCTGTGTGGATTTAGTTCACCAGAACGTCTTAAACAGTTCTGCTGCACTGCACAAATGGGCATCAAGATTGATAAGAAAGAATTCATAAACTACCTAAAGAATCTTCCGCTGGTAAGATTATCTCAAACAATACTGCTTTGATGTTCTTGTTTAAAAGCAATAATCCTCTTAGATTTATGCCATATTATCAACATTTTTAATGCAGAAACGTCTTTAAATTGTACCAAAAGTCGTAAAGCTATATGGTATTTTCTACATACATCACACAATATTTATAGCTTTTCTAGTCAGCTTTCCCACTACACAAGACTTAGTGTTTGTTTAGAAATGCAAAGCCTAATGTACACTAAATCACGTTAAGTTTCATTTTTAGCTCACCTCTCACAAAGTGACAAGGTGAGCTTTTGCGATCACGCGGTGTCCGTCGTCCGTGCGTGCATCCGTAAACTTTTGCTTGTGACCACTCTAGAGGTCACATTTTTCATGGGATCTTTATGAAAGTTGGTCAGAATGTTCATCTTGATGATATCTAGGTCAAGTTCGAAACTGGGTCACGTGCCTTCAAAAACTAGGTCAGTAGGTCTAAACATAGAAAAACCTTGTGACCTCTCTAGAGGCCATATATTTCAAAAGATCTTCATGAAAATTGGTCAGAATGTTAATCTTGATGATATCTAGGTCAAGTTCGAAACTGGGTCACGTGCCTTCAAAAACTAGGTCAGTAGGTCTAAAAATAGAAAAACCTTGTGACCTCTCTAGAGGCCATATATTTCACAAGATCTTCATGAAAATTGGTCAGAACGTTCACCTTGGTGATATCTAGATCAAGTTCGAAACTGGGTCACGTGCCATCAAAAACTAGGTCATAGGTCAAATAATAGAAAAACCTTGTGACCTCTCTAAAGGCCATATTTTTCATGGGATCTGTATGAAAGTTGGTCTGAATGCTCATCTTGATGATAAATAGGTCAAGTTCGAAACTGGGTCACGTGCGGTCAAAAAATAGGTCAGTAGGTCTAAAAATAGAAAAACCTTGTGACCTCTCTAGAGGCCATACATTTCATGAGATCTTCATGAAAATTGGTCAGAATATTCACCTTGATGATATCTAGGTCAAGTTCGGAAGTGGGTCACCTGCCTTCAAAAACTAGGTCAGTAGGTCAAATAACAGAAAAACCTTGTGAACTCTCTAGAGGCCATATTTTTCATGCGATCTGTATGAAAGATGGTCTGAATGTTCATCTTGATGATATCTAGGTCAAGTTCGAAAGTGGGTCACCTGCCATCAAAAACTAGGTCAGTAGGTCAAATAATAGAAAAACCTTGTGACCTCTCTAGAGGCCATATTTTTCATGGGATCTGTATGAAAATTTGTCTGAATGTTCATCTTGATGATATCTAGGTCAAGTTCGAAAGTGGGTCACGTGCCGTCAAAAACTAGGTCAGTAGGTCAAATAATAGAAAAACCTTGTGACCTCTCTAGAGGCCATATTTTTCATGGGATCTGTATGAAAGTTGGTCTGAATGTTCGTCTTGATGATATCTAGGTCAAGTTCGAAACAGGGTCATGTGCGGTCAAAAACTAGGTCAGTAGGTCTAAAAATAGAAAAACCTTGTGACCTCTCTAGAGGCCATACTTGTGAATGGATCTCCATAAAAATTGGTCAGAATGTTCACCTTGATGATATCTAGGTCGTTTGAAACTGGGTCACGTGCCTTAAAAAACTGGGTCAGTAGGTCAGATAATGAAAAAACCTTGTGACCTCTCTAGAGGCCATATTTTTCATGGGATCTGTATGAAAGTTGGTCTGAATGTTCATCTTGATGATATCTAGGTCAAGTTTGAAACTGGGTCAACTGCAGTCAAAAACTAGGTCAGTAGGTCTAAAATTATGAAAATCTTTTGACCTCTCTAGAGGCCATATTTTTTAATGGAACTTCATGAAAATTGATCTGAATGTTCACCTTGATGATATCTAGGTCAATTTCGAAACTGGGTCACGTGCGATCAAAAACTAGGCCAGTAGGTATAAAAATAGAAAAACCTTGTGACCTCTCTAGAGGCCATGTTTTTCATGAGATCTTCATGAAAATTAGTGAGAATGTTCACCTAGATGATATCTAGGTAAAGTTCAAAACAGGGTCACATACCTTCGAAAACTAGGTCAATAGGTCAAATAATAGAAAAACCTTGTGACCTCTCTAGAGACCATATTTTTCAATGGATCTTCATGAAAATTGGTCAGAATTTTTATCTTGATAATATCTAGGTCAAGTTTAAAACTGGGTCACATGAGCTCAAAAACTAGGTCACTATGTCAAATAATAGAAAAAACGACGTCATACTCAAAACTGGGTCATGTGGGAAGAGGTGAGCGATTCAGGACCATCATTGTCCTCTTGTTTATAAAATTTCACTTGAAACCGTAGCAATAACATGAACATGATGCTTTCTCAATATGAAAATAATGAATGACATAAATCAGAGTTGCTGCTTTAATGCAGTTTTTACAATTAGTTTTCGTAAAGGTTTGCTGAAGTACCAATTAATTTGCTTGCTAAGGTAGTTCTGCACGTTTGTTAAACCTGAAGTGACAGCGTAACGTCATTTATCCGGATAATGTAGAATTAAGCATGGATTCGGCATACGGAAATGAAAATCATTTCATGAATTAATGACAACCCGTGAGTAATTTTATTATAATGACAACGTTACTATCTTTCTAAAGTTAAAATATAATATTAAATCATCTGACATGTTAAATAATTCAAAATAATGTCTTAAAACCAGCTTGAAATATGCAGATCACTTTAATCATGGGCAAATATCTCAAAAACAATCACACAGCCCTATACATTCTATTTCACCATACTATAGGCCATATATTCATTAAAAACTACATTGTAGAAAAATTTCTATTCGAGAAAATGTTGAGAAAATTGTAATTTTGCCACAGACTCCCATTGTGAAAACTTTCGCGAGCTCAAAATTTTTCAAATCAGTCTAGCAAAAAATCAAGGACAAGACCCTATCTTTTTTATTTAATGTATTTTCTGAAGTTTTGAAAAATCAGGATTTTATCAAATACTACATTGTAGATAAAAATTTGATCCGAACGTGCAGAACTACCTTAAATTACATTATACTAAATTGTGTTGTTTAACTTGTTTATATTGTTTAAAGCTGTTATATGTGATTGTTTGTCATGAAATTTTGATGCAAGAGCCGCATTTAAGAGCATACATTGTCCTTGAATAATACAAGTTCAAGGCTAGGAATTATTTTGAAGCAAAACCGTTTGCAAGTCTAGTGCAAGTCCATGGACACTAGGAATTATAATAATTCAAGAGTTCTTGAATACATCAAATTCAAGGCCAAGATTATTGAAAAATTATAATGATTCAAGAGAAGTTGCCATAAGTTTAACCCTTACCCTGCTGTATTTCTATAATGGACTGGTCCATCTTTCAATTTGGACTGTACCATTTATTATTCAAAGGGGTTTGCACTGAAAATTTACTGACTGAATAGCGAACAGTGCAGACCATGATCAGACTGCACGGATGTGCAGGTTGATCTTGGTCTGCACTGGTCGCAAAGGCAGAATCATCTGCCGCCAGAAGGCTAAGGGTTAAGGCTATTTCAGGAAAAGAAAATGACCTCAATTGTTAAATCACTATGTTGCTAAAACTATGTACTTGTATGAATTTCTTGTCAATTTCTAAGATTTTTGTTTCACCTATGGAATCTATAAGAATATTTATTATGATTTTTAGCTCACCTGTCACATAGTGACAAGGTGAGCTTTTGTGATCACGCAGCGTCCGTCGTCCGTGCGTCCGTCCGTCAGTCAGTCCTTAAACTTTTGCTTGTGACCACTCTAGAGGTCACATTTTTTGTGGGATCTATATGAAAGTTGGTCAGAATGTTCATCTTGATGATATCTAGGTCAAGTTCGAAACTGGGTCACGTGCCATCAAAAACTAGGTCAGTAGGTCTAAAAATAGAAAAACCTTGTGACCTCTCTAGAGGCCATATATTTCACAAGATCTTCATGACAATTGGTCAGAATGTTTACCTTGATGATATCTAGATCAAGTTCGAAACTGGGTCACGTGCCTTCAAAAACTAGGTCAGTAGGTCTAAAAATAGAAAAACCTTGTGACCTCTCTAGAGGCCATATATTTCACAAGATCTTCATGAAAATTGGTCAGAACGTTCACCTTGATGATATCTAGGTCAGGTTCGAAACTGGGTCACGTTCCATCAAAAACTAGGTCAGTAGGTCAAATAATAGAAAAACCTTGTGACCTCTCTAAAGGCCATATTTTTCATTGGATCTGTATGAAAGTTGGTCTGAATGTTCATCTTGATGATATCTAGGTCAAGTTCGAAACTGGGTCATGTGCGATCAAAAACTAGGTCAGTAGGTCTAAAAATAGAAAAACCTTGTGACCTCTCTAGAGGCCATATATTTCATGAGATCTTCATGAAAGTTGGTCAGAATGCTCACCTTGATGATATCTAGGTCAAGTTCGAAAATGGGTCATGTGCCATCAAAAACTAGGTCAGAAGGACAAATAATAGAAAAACCTTGTGACCTCTCTAGAGGCCATATATTTCACAAGATCTTCATGAAAATTGGTCAGAACGTTCACCTTGATGATATCTAGGTCAGGTTCGAAACTGGGTCACGTTCCATCAAAAACTAGGTCAGTAGGTCAAATAATAGAAAAACCTTGTGACCTCTCTAAAGGCCATATATTTCATGAGATCTTCATGAAAGTTGGTCAGAATGCTCACCTTGATGATATCTAGGTCAAGTTCGAAAATGGGTCACGTGCCATCAAAAACTAGGTCAGAAGGACAAATAATAGAAAAACCTTGTGACCTCCCTAAAGGCCATATTTTTCATGGGATCTGTATGAAAGTTTGTCTGAATGTTCATCTTGATGATATCTAGGTCAAGTTCGAAACAGGGTCATGTGCGGTCAAAAACTAGGTCAGTAGGTCAAATAATAGAAAAACCTTGTGACCTCTCTAAAGGCCATATTTTTCATGGGATCTGTATGAAAGTTGGTCTGAATGTTCATCTTGATGATATCTAGGTAAAGATCGAAACAGGGTCTTGTGCGGTCAAAAACTAGGTCAGTAGGTCTTAAAATAGAAAAACCTTGTGACCTCTCTAGAGGCCATACTTGTGAATGGATCTCCATAAAAATTGGTCAGAATGTTCATCTTGATGATATCTAGGTCAAGTTCGAAAGTGGGTCACGTGCCTTCAAAAATTAGGTCAGTAGGTCAAATAATGAAAAAACGTTGTGACCTCTCTAGAGGCCATATTTTTCATGGGATCTGTATGAAAGTTGGTCTGAATGTTTATTTTGATGATATATAGGTCAAGTTTGAAACTGGGTCAACTGTGATCAAAAACTAGGTCAGTAGGTCTTGAAATAGAAAAACCTTGTGACCTCTCTGGAGGCCATACCCTTGAATGAATCTTCTAAAAATTGGTCAGAATGTTCACCTTGATGATATCTAGGTCAAGTTTGAAACTGGGTCATGTGCCTTAAAAAACTAGGTCAGTAGGTCAAATAATAAAAAAACCTTTTGACCTCTCTAGAGGCCATACTTTTCATGGGATATGTATGAAATTTGGTCTGAATGTTCATCTTGATGATATCTAGGCCAAGTTTGAAACTGGGTCAACTGCAGTCAAAAACTAGGTCAGTAGGTATAAAAATAGAAAAACCTTGTGACCTCTCTAGAGGCCATATTTTTCATGAGATCTTCATGAAAATTAGTGAGAATGTTCACCTTGATGATATCTAGGTAAAATTCAAAACAGGGTCACGTACCTTCGAAAACTAAGTCAATAGGTCAAATAATAGAAAAACCTTGTGACCTCTCTAGAGACCATATTTTTCAATGGATCTTCATGAAAATTTGTCAGAATTTTTATCTTGATAATGTCTAGGTCAAGTTCAAATCTGGGTCACATGAGCTCAAAAACTAGGTCACTATGTCAAATAATAGAAAAAACGACGTCATACTCAAAACTGGGTCATGTGGGAAGAGGTGAGCGATTCAGGACCATCATGGTCCTCTTGTTTGTGTATTGTATTGCAATGAATTTTTCATGCAATTTTTGTATTGCAGTTCTTTATAAATACCTTTGTATTATCATAAATATTATAAAGTTGATAGGTGGGTCTACTTTATTGTCTGGTTTTCTTCAGTGAGACGATTTTGTACGAGAGATTGAGATTTCTGTACATGTATGGGTTTGGTATGTAGGGGATTTTCCCTGTATATTTGTGTTGCCTAAAATATCCAAGGGAAGTGATGAATTTTAATTGATTTACAAGATAATTTTAGCAGTTGGTTACTAATACAGACAGGGAAGAATATATACTCATACAAACAGGCATATTTTGACCTCTCGGTTATTGATATGTATAGCAGTTCTAAGTTTGTAATTTTTACACCCAATTTTTCTGTCAGATATGTATTATGAAGGCAGTTGCAGTTACATTTCTGCTGGACAGATAATTTTGTTTATAATCAATATCTGTATATCTTTGTACAGTTTTTCAGAGGTTTTGGTTATACTTTATTTTTATATTTTCAAGTAATATTTTGAGTAAAGGAAAGGTAGAGCAGAGAGCTGCTTGGTCGACAGTGTCTGTGAACTCTAAATAGTTTCAGATTAAAAGAGGAGAACTGTTAAAAATAATTAAAAATAGCTTTATAACAGATCTATAGTTTCATGAAATTGTGATTAAAGGCACATTGCTGAACCCACATTAAATGAACAAAGCTGTCTTGTTGCTTTTAGATTGGGGGAATTCCATACTTTGAGCCAATTGAGGTCATTTTGATATTTTCATACCTCTCTGTGTTGCCTTTTCTGTTTCGTGTTTGAAACTTGCTGATATCCATATACATAGTTGTTTAATTGTTAAAGGGATATACAGGTATATTCTTGGGCAAAATTGAAGTTCATCATTTGTTATCATAAAATACATATAGGGATTCATCTTTTTTAGCTCACCTGTCACGATTGAGACCACGTTTTGTTTTTGATCTTAATTAAACTTGCACACAGCTTGTATGGGCATGATATCTCGTTTCCTTTCGAAAACTGGCCAGATCCCATCATAGGTTTCAGAGTTATGGCCCATTAAAGGGCCAGAATTTGCCATTTTTGGCTTGTGAACATGATAGAGACCACATTTTGTAATCAGCTTTAACAAAACTTGCACACAAGTTGTATTTGCATAATATCTCGTTTCCTTTCGAAAACTGGCCCCTTAAAGGGCCAAAATTTGCTATTTTTGGCTTGTGAACATGATAGAGACCACATTTTGCAATCAACTTTAATCAAACTTGCATACAACTTGTATTGGCATAATATCTCGGTTCCTTTCAAAAACTGGCCAGATCCCATCATGGGTTCCAGAGTTATGCCTATGGCCCCTTAAAGGGCCAAATTTGCTATTTTTGGCTTGTGAATAGGATGAGACCACATTTTGCAATCAACTTTAATCAAACTTGCACACAACTTATATTGGCATTATATCTTGGTTTCTTTTGAAAACTGGCAAGATCCTATCATGGGTTGCAGAGTTTAAAAGGCCAAAATTTGCAATTTTTACTTTTGCAGCCATATAGAGACTTCATTTACAGTTTGATTTGATACAAACTGCAAAATATCTTCAACAACAATAAATCTTGGATTCCATGATGATACTGTCGGATCCAATCATAAGTTCCGGAGTTACGGCCCCTGATTTACCCCTGAAAGAGCCAAAATTTGTTCATTTTTACCTTGTGAACACAATAGAAGTGACATTTTATATTTGATTTTAACCACACTTACACACAACTTAAGTCACAATAAGGTCTCAGTTCCTTTCGAAAACCGGCTAGATTCCATCATGGGTTCTAGAGTTGCTATTTTCTATCTCAAATTTTCTATTTTGGCCCTTTCAGCCATATAGAGGTTTCATTTATGCTTTGATTTGATACAGACTTGCACAGAATGATTATCTTGATGATCTCTAGGCCTGGATTGAAACTTGGTCATGTAGGGTCAAAAACTAGGTCATCAGGTCAGATCAAAGGAAAAGCTTGTTAACAACCTAGAGGCCACATTTATAACCCTATCTTCTTGAAACTTGGTCAGAATGTTTATCTTGATGATTTCTAGGCCAAGTTTGAAGGTCATATGGGATCAGAAACTAGGTCATCAGGTCAAATCAACTCTTGTTCATCTGATGTGCATGAAACTTGATCAGAATGTTTGTCTGTATGAAATATCGCATGAATTTTATCTGGGTCATGTGGGGTCAAAAACTAGGTCACCAGTTCAAATCAAAGAATAAGGTTGTTTACACCCTAGGAGGTACATTTTTTATTCTATCTTCGTAAAATTTGATCAGAATGTTTGTTACCATGAAATCTTGGACGATTTCAAATCTGGGTCACGTGGGGTCAAAAACTAGGTCACTAGGCCAAATCATAAGAAAAGCTTGTATACACTCTAGAGGCTACTTTTTTGCTCCAATTTTCCTAAAACTTTGTCAGAATGTTTTCATGGAATTTTGGACAAGTTCGCATCTGGGTCATTTGGGGTAAAAAACTAGGTAACTTGGTCAAATCAAAGAAAATGCTTCTTTACACTCAAGAGGCCACGTTTTTTGGTCCAATCTTAATGAAAATTGGTAAGAATATTTGTCTCCATGAAATCACCAGGTAAAACATGTTTACACTGTTATGGCATGTTACACAGGTGAGCGAACTAGGGCCATCTTAGCCCCCTTGTTTTTTATTGTTCTGATGTTAACATCTCACCAAGTGATATACATTATCTTTAATGGCCAGTTTTTTTTTTTTTGGATTGGATGATATGTCATATGATATTAAGGTATTAGGCCCCTAATAGTAATGTTAAAAAATGGCATTTGCTTGGTATATTCTAAAGTTGACCGTGCTTCGCACTTATATGCAAATTTTTTAAAAAATTTTACCGTGCCGTTTTTTATAAATTTTGTGTAATTTATGGTATTTCCTAAAGCTCAAGTTGAGACAAATTTCAAAGTGGTGGCCTTTATCTAAAACGTTTTCAGAGAATTTATTATTCCATTATTTTTTATAAAAGAAACATCGAACTATTGGTAAACAATCATAAAACTTAAAATAAGAACTGTCAATATCATTTTTTCTAGGTGCCTCGAGTAAACGGATTTAATCAGACAGAATTCCAACTCCAATATTGAAAAATTATGGTCGAATCCTGCGGATCCGTTTTGAATTTTGCTCACTTCATTCAAAAATAACCTTGGGGCAGAAGTAAAACCTACCTACATTTCTTCCACAATATGTAATCTAAAGAATGAAGGCAAAATAGAGAACTTTTACCACATGTAACTCAGTATTTTTAGCTCACCTGTCACAAAGTGACAAGGTGAGCTTTTGTGATCGCGCGGTGTCCGTCGTCCGTCGTCCGTCCGTGCGTCCGTCCGTAAACTTTTGCTTGTGACCACTCTAGAGGTCACATTTTTCATGGGATCTTTATGAAAGTTGGTCAGAATGTTCATCTTGATGATATCTAGGTCAAGTTCGAAACTGGGTCACGTGCAATCAAAAACTAGGTCAGTAGGTCTAAAAATAGAAAAACCTTGTGGCCTCTCTAGAGGCCATATATTTCACAAGATCTTCATGAAAATTGGTCAGAATGTTCACCTTGATGATATCTAGGTCAAGTTCGAAACTGGGTCACGTGGGGTCAAAAACTAGGTCAGTAGGTCTAAAAATAGAAAAACCTTGTGACCTCTCTAGAGGCCATATTTTTCATGAGATCTTCATGAATATTGGTCAGAATGTTTATCTTGATGATATCTAGGTCAAGTTCTAAACTGGGTCACGTAGGGTCAAAAACTAGGTCATTAGGTCTAAAAATAGAAAAACCTTGTGACCTCTCTAGAGCCATATTTCTCAATGCATCTTCATGAAAATTGGTCAGAATGTTCATCTTGATGATATCTAGGTCAAGTTCGAAACTGGGTCACGTGGGGTTAAAACTAGGTCAGTAGATCTAAAAATACAAAAACCTTGTGACCTCTCTAGAGGCCATATTTTTCATGAGATCTTCATGAATATTGGTCAGAATGTTCACCTTGATGATATCTAGGTCAAGTTCGAACTGGGTCATGTGGGTCAAAAACTAGGTCAGTAGATCTAAAAATAGAAAAACCTTGTGACCTCTCTAGTGGCCATATTTCTGAATGGATCTTCATGAAAATTGGTCTGAATGTTCAGCTTGATGATATCTAGGTCAAGTTCGAAACTGGGTCATGTGCGGTCAAAAACTAGGTCAGTAGGTCTAAAAATAGGAAAACCTTGTGACCTCTCTAGAGGCGATATTTTTCAATGGATCTTCATGAAAATTGGTCAGAATGTTTACCTTGAAGATATCTAGGTCAAGTTCGAAACTGGGTCACGTGGGGTTAAAAACTAGGTCAGTAGATCTAAAAATAGAAAAACCTTGTGACCTCTCTAGAGGCCATATTTTTTCATGAGATCTTCATGAATATGGTCAGAATGTTCATCTTGATGATATCTAAGTCAGATTCGAAACTGGGTCACGTGGGGTCAAAAACTAGGTCAGTAGGTCTAAAAATAGAAAAAACCTTGTGACCTCTCTAGAGGCCATATTTCTCAATGGATCTTCATGAAAATTGGTGAAATGTTCAGCTTGATGATATCTAGGTCAGGTTCGTAACTGGGTCATGTGCGGTCAAAAACTAGGTCAGTAGGTCGAAAAATAGAAAAACCTTGTGACCTCTCTAGAGGCCATATTTTTCACGAGATCTTCATGAAAATTGGTGAGAATGTTCACCTTGATGATATCTAGGTCAAGTTTAAAAGTGGGTCACGTGCCTTCAAAAACTAGGTCATTAGGTCAAATAATAGAAAAACCTTGTGACCTCTCTAGAGGCCATATTTTTCAATGGATCTTCATGAAAATTGGTCAGAATTTTTTATCTTGATGATATCTAGGTCACATGTGCTCAAAAACTAGGTCACTATGTCAAATAATAGAAATAACGATGTCATACTCAGTTGAACACTGGGTCATGTGGAGATAGGTGAGCGATTCAGGACCATCATGGTCCTCTTGTTTAAAGATGTCTAACTCTACCCCTTCTGCTTTAGAGGTAAATTTACTTTGAACAACAAGAAATTGCATATCAAATGATTTTTTCCTACTTTTGTACAATAAATCAATAACAAGTCTAGAAAGAAGTAAAAACTTACTAGAAAAAAAGGAAAATATGGGAAAAAAATTTTGGTCCCAGTAGGGCTTGAACCTACGCCCCCCTGAAAATTGCTGTCAAAGTAGGTTTATGGTAGGAACTGAATACTGTTCAAAAAGGAGGTACTCTATTATGGGCCTAATACCTTAAGGTCTCACATCATGTCCCCCCCCCCCCCCCTCCCCCACACACACAACACCACCACCACATCCTGCATATCCCTTTAAGAATATTGCATTAATTTAGGTCATAGGTTACATAGAAACTGTTAAAAATATGATTATACTTTATCTTTGAGAAAAATTAAGTATAACATTTTTGTACGAGTTTTACTTTGTTCTTACATAATATGAAAATATCCTGAAAAATGTTGTTACAGCTGAAGCGAGTGGGACATACAGAAGATGTGATGTTGTCATTTAATTCATTCATTATGTTTTCGTTCAGTTTAACTGGAATTTACTAACATTGCACATAGAACACATAACAGTATCAACATTTTAAACAGATAACTTCTGTATGTAGCAAACTACAAGATTAATACTCATATTAATCATATCAACTGACATCATTTATAGTCAGTCTTCCTTGTAGAAGACAAGGCTGTGAATAGATAAGTTTTGGGTTTGATCACCATGTGGGCCAAAGTTTTTTCTTGACAATTTGTCAGAGGACAATAAGTCTGTTTTCGTCCATCCTTTACCTCCAAATAATGTGGTGAAGTTGTCAGTTAATTAGAGAACTGGTCAGTACTGATAGAGGATCTAAGACCTCTGGTAAGGTTTACTGACTGTCCAGTAAATGAAATACTGTATGAAAATGGTCCTCCGGGAGAGTTCAGTAGGTTTCTAAATTTTAAGACTGTGGTCTTGATGAGATATTGGAAGTATATGTGACCTGTTGAAGGCCAGAGGTTGTTCTCAGTTGCCTGCTTCTGCCTGAAATAAACCCCAAAGAGACAGCTAGTAAAGGCACTTGATAACCATTGTTGTAAGTGCAGTTTCAGTCGACACAAGAAGTGCTGGTCTGTACCTTCTGTAGATATACTGTATACTCTCAAATAAACATCCTTAGGGGCTTTGCTATTTCGAGGAGTGGGTGCGTTTATTACCAGGCCCATTAAAAGAAAATTAAATCTTTTATTTGAATATAGTGGTATATTAAGTCAAATTTTTAATGAATATATAAAAGCAATGGGGGGAGAGGGAGGTGGTTGCATTTGCAATACAGTAGTCTGTTAAATGAGCCGTGCCGTGAGAAAACCAACATAGTGGGTTTGCGACCAGCATGGATCCAGACCAGCCTGCGCATCCGCGCAGTCTGGTCAGGATCCATGCTGTTCGCTAACAGTTTCTCCAATTCCAATAGGCTTTAAAAGCGAACAGCATGGATCCTGACCAGACTGCGCGGATGCGCAGGCTGGTCTGGATTCATGCTGGTCGCAAACCCACTATGTTGGTTTTCCCATGGCACGGCTCAAATGTTTATAAGAATTGTGAGATTAAAAAAAGACAAAACATATATAGGAATTACAGGTGTCAGTTAGAGTAGAATATAGAATTTTGTGTTACAGTTTTGATTAAGCTGTTGTATACAATATGTTATTCCTTTCGTGTTCAAGTATAAATTATATATAATGTAGTTTATATACCAGTATTTTTCACATTTGAAGTTTTGTTGAAGATTTTGGCTTCTAATGTCTTATACATTTTCATCATGATCAAACTTGAGCAAAAAGAATATATGAGCTGCACCACAAGAAAACCAACATAGTGCATTTGCAACCAGCATGGATCCAGACCAGTCGGTGCATCTGCGCAGTCTGGTCAGGATCCATGCTGTTCGCTTTCAAAGCCTATTGCAATTAGAGAATGTGGATGCGCAGGCTGGTCTGGATCCATGCTGGTCCCAAAAGCACTATGTTGGTTTTCTCATGGTGCGGCTCAATATGTAATTGAAGGCAAGAAAAATCTTGCAAATGTACAATATGTTACTCTTGTTGGTTCAAAATTGGCAAATTATGGATGCTTTTGTTAATATAAGGCTATAACTTAGGCTGTATTTTCAGTTGAAAATGAACACTCTTATGAGAAAGAAACTGATATGTGCTGTTTTTTTCCATATTAACAAAAGTGACAATTTTTAAATTCATTTGTGAACATTATTTCAAGCAATAGATTTAGTTGTAATTGTGAATATTTTGCAGTGATTGTATATGTGCTGAATACAGATTAAGTGCTTACAATGTATTGATTATTGTTAACATGTGAGAATTGTTAGATGTGTACATGGTACAAAAAAATAACATCATCATTGATACCAAGAGGTTTTCTTTTTTATCTGCTAGGTGCTTTAGATACATGGAATGGGACACAAATCAAAGCTTCCATTCCATATTTTGACGTTCATTGTGATAGCTTCCTATATGCTCTTAAGGCAATAATATACAGTCTTTTATATACGCCCATTTAAAAAACTGTACGCCATTTATAAAACTGGATAATTTATATTATGCTTTAACTTTTTACAAGCAGGTGGAAAAAATCTCTGCTTAATAATTGGAGTATTTTGTATAAGAACAGACTTCTCAAAGTATGTATCTCTATAAAATCTTAGATTGATAACCAGTAGTGCGGACTAGTATCTCCAGAGTTAAGGCCCATGAATAGGTCAAAATTGTCAGTGTCCTCCAGAAAATCTATGCCAATTTCGATAAGCAAGTTTGGTCCAGTGGACTTTGATTTGGTCAAAGTTGCCAAAATGTACAGTGTCAGTACGATTACAAGAGTAATTTTTCTTTCATGTCAACCAGACTTATACAGAATATGTATTACCATTAAATCTATGCCATTTTCAATTAGCCATTTTGGTCCAGTGGCCCATTTTAGGGTCTGCTAGGGCTAGAAATAGAAAAGCTTTAAATGACAACTTCTAATGAACCGCGGAATGGATTTTCATAAATTTTTGTCTGTAGCATCAGTTTGAGGTCCTCCCCCACTTATTCAAATGATGGGGCTTATCCCCTTTTAGGGGCCACTTCTAAGTGCCAAAAATGGAAATATTGTTAAATGACTATTTCTCATGAATAGCTTGATTGATGGACAGCTATATGGATATTAATCAGACTTTAAGTCTGTAGCATCATTGTAAGGTCCTCTCCCAATTTTGTTCAAATGGGAGTGCTTGGCCCCTTGTAGGGGTCACTGTAGAACTAAAAATAGAAATAACTTTAAATTAAACAACTTATTCTCATGAACTGCTAGATGGACCTTCATAAGCTTGGTCTGTAGCATCATTGTAAGGTCGTTTGCCAAATTAGTTCAAATGAGGATGCTTGGCCCAATAGAGGTAACAATAGAAATACCAACAGCTTTTTCTAATGAATGCCTTGATTGATCTTCATCAAACTTTGTCCTTATCCTCGTTATAAGGTCCTCTCCCAATTTTGTTCAAAAGGGGGTGCTTGGCCCCCTTTAGGGCCTGTTAAAGCTTAAAAAAGAAACACCTATAAACAGCTTTTTCTAATGAACAGCTGGATGGATCTTCACCACCACGGTCTGTGTCTCTTATCCAAACAGCCTCTAGAGCTAAACAACTTCTCATGAACTTCTGGATGCAGATAACCATTATAAAATCTGGTATAATAAATAAAGAAAGAAACATTACTAAACACCCTCAGCGTGCTGCAGTTGTCTTTGTCTATTTTTTCCACCCAGTTTAAACACCCAGGAAGCATACAGTGTTTGAACTGTTGGTCATCTGTCACACTTATTCATGTAATCTACGTCTACTGCCTCTGGAACTTTTGACACCTGGAGCATATTATTGTCCTCTTCCAAAGTTGCACACTCTCTCGCCTGCTTGGGCTCTGAAACTCGGGTGAGCAATCTAGGACAATCATGGCCCTCTTGTTTATATACCAAAAACAACAGTTACCATCACTGGCACCAGATCAGAAAGAAAATGCCTCCGTACATGTTATACCCTACCCCTAGGTATTCTATAAGAACCATGGTCATGAACAGGAAAATATACTAACCCATTTCAATCGCGTATTTCATACCTAAAACACGCAGTTCAGTAAATGTGTACTATTGATATTAAACATTATTATTTTCCCGTTCATGACCATGGTTCTTATAGAATACCTAGGGGTAGGGTATAACACGTACGGAGGCATTTTCTTTCTGATCTGGTGCCAGTGGTTACCATTTCTGATTCAGTGTGTCATACATGTAATCACGGTCACATAATCGAAAGTCAAGTGAGCGACTTGGAGCCGTAATATAAAGCCGGCTTATTTACTTTAGCATCTGAAATCTAAATCAAAATATAAAATGTAAGGGTAGATTTCTCGGAAGCACAGAGCCCCACAAACACAGCCACAGAGTCATGCATTTGCAAAGTAGGCCCACAACAAAAAGAAGCTGTAACAAAAAAATATTATAGATGGGTTGCTTCAAAAATCCAACAAGTACATTTTAATTTTATGCAAAATATAGAAAAAGGGGGAGGAACGGGTAGTGGGTAGAAAAGGTTGGAGTGGGGGAGGGGGTGAAGGGAAAGTGGAACGAGGATGAATATTCAAAAGGGAATGCTACGTTCCTTAAACACAGTTGCCCTACTACGTAAACCACAGCAGCGCAGACACGTACAAAAGACAAACACACATAACTAACTTCCATAAGATAAACAAGAGCTGTCACTAATGGTGACAAATGCCCCCGCAGCACCTTGACCTTTGACCTGGTGGCTTTGACCTGGTGACCCCAAAGTCAGTAAGGGTCGTGTACTCAATAAGTACTATCAGCATTTGAAGTTTGAAGGTCCTGGGTGCAGTGATTCGCGAGTAAAGTACCTTCATGCAAAAAGTTAACGTTTTTCATGCAAAAAGTTAACGTTGTGACGAATGAACGGATGGACAGTTGAAAACTAATATGCCTCCCTTCGGGGGCATAACAAACCAGACAAGTAAGATATAACAACACTGTAGAGCACTGCACAAGACACACACACGCACAAGCACACACACGCACACATATAAGCAGGAAAAAAACAATCGGGCACCGCCTAAGGATTCCGGCAGCCAAAATTAAGAAGTATTTGACCCAGTCATCAAACCTCACAGGATTGTTATGTAGTACAGGAAGCAGTGCACCAGGTGTTTTAATTTGGATCTCACACAGTCAGACCAGAGTTACGGCCCTTGACTTAGTGAAAAATACGCATAAAAAGGGCCTAACCTTGAGTCTTAAAACCATGTACAGTGACAGGAGTGGGGAGCACGTCTGTCCTATCTAGTTTATACATTATGTGGAAAATTTCACTTCTAAGATTTCTTCCACTACTGAACACTTTTGCTTAATTTTTAAGTTTTTTTATTTTGCAGCTGACCCCACCTTGGAAGCCAGATGTACGAAACGAGTGGGACACAAAATATATCCCTGATGAGTTCGCCTGTGAGCCCCCGGAACTGTCCCCAAAAGGTGGTTTCCACGACAATCAACAACCGTTAAGTTCGATAGCAGAAGATGGCGAATTACCGTACTTTGAACAGTTCTCCTATCATGGAGGAAGTAGAAATGTCTATGGACACTACTTATCGAATTCTAATTCGGCTGTCAATCACACAGAAGAAACATTTTAACAGGGTTTTATACAGTAGGTTTCAAAGATTAAGATCTGCTTAGATTTAGAAACAGGCTTTCTAATTACCAAAGATCTGAAAGTGCTATGTAAGATGCATATGAACAATGCTGTTTCAGTAGGATGCCATGTTTTAGGTAATACGAGTTAAAAGTATTGCATGTTAAATATTTATATGTTCTATTGAAATAAGGCTCAATATTTGTAAGCCGTATATGGTTACAGTTCCATCTGCCATACATTCGGCAGTAAATTGTTTCGGCCGTTTGAGAGGTTGCAATTTCATACATGTATGCACATGTGTAATAAATCTATGTACATAATGTTAAAACTTGTTGGCTCAAACTCGGATAATTTGTACACCACCCTTTGCTCAACCTCATCGTCGGGGTCCCGTCAAAATATGTTTATAACCCGTCAAAATATGTTTATAACATACTTTTCGATCGCTTGAACTACCGACAAATTTTGCTTGTCCTGTCGAGTTCGGGCAAACAAAGTTCTACTATAACAGTAAACATTTGCTAAAATTATCCAGTAACACTCGAGTAAATCTACACAATCTACAAGTTTAAAATGTGTAAGTTTTCTTTTATAGCTACAAGACTGTATTTTGTGAATAGCATGCACTGTTCTGAATTTTGATTCTTCAGACAGGGTTTTACTACATGTAGATGTATGAAATGACAATCTCTTTAATACTGTGAACAGCACAAAATCAAATCATATTAAAATGTGTTAATGTGGCTGCTTCTGAACTGTGTTTATCGGCAAAACTGTTTTTGAGCAAAGCTTATAATTATATTATTTTATTGTCTACAATCATGAAGTGCTAATTATTTTAATGTCTACAATCATGGAGTGCTAAAAACGTTTGCATTTCAGCGATTTCATGTAAAAGAATATTTTTAAAAACAATTTTAGTCTAAACTTGCAGGATTCTATCATAGATCCTTTGACAAGTTAATTTTATGAATAAATGAGTAAATAGCACTACAGGGTGTATTAGTTAAATGGACAAAAAATTTATGCATGTTTTATCTGTTGTTGTAGATAATTTTTGTGTTTCAAAGTAAGTTTTTTTGCTTCGTAAAATTCTTGCTGAGTATGGTAACATGAGATGACCTCAGTTTTTGCCATTACTTTAGTCTTTAACCTTAGCCTGCTGTCAGCAAGTGATTCTGCCTTTGCGACCAGTGCAGACCAAGATCGGCCTGCACATCTGTGCAGTCTGATCATGGTCTGCAATGTTCGCTATTCAGTCAGTAAATTTTAGTGAACACCTCTTCTAATAGTAAATGGTATAGCCCAAATTGAATGATGGACAAGTCCATTTTAGATATTTAGCAGGATAGAGGTTAAAAAGAACTGAATGTTTGTGACAAAAGCTTATACATATGCAGTGTTTAAGTTTCTTATAAGCTTACGCTACTGTTCAAGTTATACTTACATTCGCACTACTCTTTTCCATTGAAAATTATGACGTTCATTTTGTATGAACAGCAAAAGGAAAGGCACCTAAGTTACGACAATGCTGCTTAGCGATAATGGGCCACTGTTTTGACGACGTCCGCGTATAGGGAGAACGTTCCTTAGATGACATCGCAGTTGTTACAAATGGAAAGGAAATATAATGAAAATGTAAGAAATCAGTTCATTGAATTCATTTTTTTCAGAGTTCATGCCAAATGAAAGATAGAATAGGTTCGACAAATTAAACTTGAATTGCAGTTGCTAGCGCAATTGATGGATTTGCTGATCTTATTCCGTCGTTCATTTTGCATGAACACCGAAAAAAAAAAATTCATTTCTTAATACAACTTAACTAAATGCCATATCTGTCTCAAATATATTGTGTTAAAGTCCCCAAAAATAATGCTCTAAACATTTAATTCATTTTCAATTACCCCAAGACAATATTAATAAATAGTTTAAAAATTTTTTTAAAAAACCATGTTTTTGACTTAATTACATTACCAGTATTACCAAAAAAATATTTCCTCAAACTTTTCTTAAGATTTTCTCAAATTTTTGCACCGCTTGATATTTATGGGCAAATTTTAGATGAAAATAGGTCTGTTTCATCTGTTCTGCTGCTTCTTTCCTCCCTATTAAAGTGATAAATGTGTAACAAATAATACATGGCATTGAGGACCATAATTTATGCAAGTTTACGCACTGCCCAGTCCGACTCAGAATATCATATGCATAGTCCTTCTGTCCCTTTCTCATCTCTTATTTGACTGCCCAGTCTGTAAACTGCATGTTTTGCTTATTTTACCGAGTAAAGATCTTATTTTGTCTATTTATAAAACGTAATGTTGCTTATAAATGGTATTATGAACCACATTGCATATTTCCTGCATTGAACAATACTAAGACAGCATAATTGCTTATCAGGTTTATACGAGGTGTGGAAGGGACCTGGGCATTTCATTTAAGGAAAAAATTAGCTCAGCATTTCGGCAAAGAAGAGTAAGAGTCAGTTTCAGGGAAAACTTGCAGGATTTAATTTTTTTTAAGGGAAAAAAGCATTGTATATGGTCTGAAGCTTGATTAACATGGGCACCTTTTTGTCCACGATACAATTCTATTCCTGCTCATACTTTGGTTATTAAATGTAGGTAGCAAATGTGTATAAAAGAATTTCAATGCTACTTGTATCAGCATTTTTGGTCAGTTGTGTTTTTACATGTTCAATGTGAATTATGTAATGCATGCATAGCAAACACTTTGTTTGAAGATAGGGAAGGTGGTTGGGGGGGGGGGGGAGATTATTTCTGTAAATAAAACAGTACATCTCTGGTTCTCATTTTAAACTTGGATGGCTTGTGCAGGAATTTATTCATTTGCCACAGAATTTTTTTGTACATATTTCAAAGACTGTAAAATAAATATTTCCTGTTTTAAAGTGAACATGTATTGTATAATTTATATAGTGCTGTTGTTATGTATTAAATATGTCGTAAAGTTTGTTAAAGTCTGTTACCGGTGACTTGCAAATAACTGAAAAAATTAAGATGTTTTGTTAATGCAAGTAGATGTTAGTAGATTTTTTCTCACTTATTTGATTTGAGAATGTGAGTGCTAGCTTGCATATTCATTATTATAAAATGTCTTACATACTTTTTTCTTGAAAACTGAAAGTTTTTTTGTTGCTTCATTTGATACAAGTTTCCTATGTTTTGAAGTAGTGAATAATTCAGCAAGATGTCAGTGGCTTAAGGAAACAAGAGGATAAGCAAAATGCCCGAGTAATCCAAACGGAAAAAATACACTGAAAATGACTTAAGACCATATGAATAGCTTGAGTGAGCCTAGGTGCACGAGTTATCAATGCACGGGCGAGCAGTGTTTCATTCAAAACAATTTGTATAGCCTTCTTGATAGGTCCATTTTATGTTAGAACTCAGAAGAAGCAAGTCGGTATTGTTCAGATTAGTTATCAGTCTATGATAAATTGTTGTTTATTGAGTATTGTGGAAAGTATTATATTGTCCTGTTGCCATGAAGCATTCTCACGAGACACGAGGCCAATCACTTTCATATAAAATCAGCTACATTACAATTACATGTGCTAATAATTGCAAATTACATAATGATTGCAATTACCTTTACTTAATTACATTTTATTACTAAAATTTTTTCACAAAATCTTTGCTTTGTAGTATATCCAAAACATTTCATGTCAACAGAGAATATAGAGATGTTAACCAATTTCAAAGTTAACAGGGTGTATATTTGTAGTGTTTCCATGAAAACAGAATTGCTACCATATTGTGGTACCTTGAAATTTATAAATTGTGCCATGAAGAAGTGACTGTCATAGTCATTATTGTTAACCCATCAATTCTTTTAAGGTTAAAAGGGTTAAAAGGTTTGTTCCCATGCATCATAAAAAAATATTTGACAGGATTATGAAACATTATAGGAATAGTATTCAGCATGTGAAGCCCAGGGGTTTTGTTTGAGATTTCATTCAGCCAGACCAGAGTTAAGGGCCTTGACTAAGTCAAAAATATGCATAAAAGGGCACTAGTGTTCTTTGGACACACATCTAGCTTTCACTAATGTTCATGAATTAAAAATAGTTAAAAATATCACATGTTACAATTCCCTTTTTTTTAAAGAACATGAATAATTGACTGTTGTCTAGTAAAATACTCTATTATAGATCTTTAAAAAATTGCAAAGTTTCATTTATGTGCCCATATTGTTATCAAAATATAATTATTTTTATCTGTACATGTATATTCTATCCTGTTACTTTACATATCTGTTTTAACTTTTAAACTTAAATTGTTATTAACTGAATTCATTCTTTTATGTAATTTCTATACCGGTATACATAATATCATCTGTTTGTGATTTGTTAACAGTCAGAATATAGCTTTGGATTTATTTTGTAAAACAAATACAGCTTCTAAATCTTTAACAGTGTAGTTTGTTCTTTGCATCCAAATGTTTACTTTGACCAGAAAGGGACTGCCTTAGTAGCCTATTGGTCGAGTTCCAGCTCCAAGTGTGGGAGGTCATGGGTTTGTTCCTTGGCTACCTTATACCAACAAGAGCTCGTAGAACACAAAATGCACCCCTTGATGCATTTAGAAATTGCACAAGGAACATAAATTATTTGATCACTGTATACAAACATTCTACTGTTCTGGGTCAATATGACCTTGACCTTTGACCTTCTGACCTCAAAATCAATAGGGGTCATCTGCTGGTCATGATCAACCACCCTACTAAGTTTTATGATCCTAGGCCCAAGCATTCTCAAGTTATCTTCCAGAAACGGTTTAACTGTTCTGGGTCACTGTGACCTTGACCTTTGACCTACTGGTCTAAAAATTGATAGGGGTCATATACTAGTCATGATCAACCTCCCTATCAAGTTTGATGATCCTAGGCCTAAGCGTTCTCGAGTTATCGTGGAAATGGTTTAACTGTTCCGAGTCACTGTGACCTTGACCTACTGTACTCAAAATCAATAGAGGTCATCTGCTGGTCATGATTAACCTACTTATCAACTTTCATGATCCTAGGCCCAAGCAATCTTGAGTTACCATCCGGAAACAGTTTAAATGTTCCGGGTCACTGTGACCTTGACCTTAGACCTACTGATCTCAAAATCAATAAGGGTCATCTGCTGGTCATAACCAACCTCCCTATCAATTTTAATGATTCTAGGCCAAAGTGTTCTTGAGCTACCATCCGTTTAACTGTTCTGGGTCACTGTGACCTTGACCTTTGACCTGCTGATCTCAAAATCAATAGGGGTCATCTGCTGGTTATGACCAACCTCCCTATCAACTTTCATGATCCAAGGCCCAAGTGTTCTTGAGTTATCATCCGGAAACGGATTGGTCCATAGTGACAGACCTACTGACATCTGCAAAACAATATACCCCTCCTTCAAAGGGGGGCATAAATATGCATGTGTTATGTCTACAGCATGATATTCCAGTGAGGCAGCACTATAAAGCTGATCATTGTGCTCAGTATTACAAGTAGTATGACTGAAAAAGATGGTCAATCCAAACACACACACACTTGACAAGTAAGCACTAGAGGATACAATGGGTCTGATAAGTGTACATTTGGAATTTGGCATCAGAAACACATTTTCATGAAACTTTGGTCAAATGACCACCTCATCAAGATGATGTGCAGAACTGAGTCAGCCATGTCGACTCAATGTCAAGGTCAAAGGTTTGAGGACTATAAAATATACTTAACAACGTCAATGTTTCCACTGAATACCATCAACCCTTTCACTATCCACAACAGCGGCGGGGGATATAACTGTCTTTCAGACTTCCTTGTGTTACACTAACATGCAATTATTCTCCAAGAAAGGGAGACAAACAGCTTGTTCAATTCTTACTTAAAACTGAATTATTTAGCCTGCTGGCGGCAAGAGATCCTGCCTTTGTGACCAGTGCAGACCAAGATCAGTCTGCACGTTGGTGCAAGCTGATCATGGTCTGCACTGTTCTCTATTCAGTCAGTTAAATTTTCAGTGACATCCCTTTAAATAACAAATGGCACTGCCCAAATTGAATGATGGACAGTCCATTTTACAAGTTTAGCAAGCTAACGGTTAAAAGGTTTGAGCCATGAAGTTGGGAATTATCTTCTGAAAACATACAGTAAGTTGACATTCCTCTCTCTGATTTCAAGACTAACTTCAAAATATGAGAAAATAGCTTTTATTTTTATCTTTGATAAAATAATACATGTATAATTACAGTATGATCCACAATCCCATAACAGGTTTTTTTTTTGAAGTTTTGGATTCAATTTACAAGTCTCTTTAAGATCTAAGTTGTACATAATTCTAAAGTTCTAAAGGTAATTTCCAACAATGTTGATCTATGACCAAAACTATTTTTCTCCTAAGAAAAATTGAAAATTGTGGAAAAAATGAACAAAATTTGTACTGGGATGCTAATTTAGATATCCTCAAAGTTTTAAAACAACCCGGCAAAAAATAAAGCCATAATTAAAACTTTCTTGAATAGAAAAATACCATATCAAAATCATTTCCTGATAAAAAGTCAATACTCATCAAAATAATTTTAAAATCTAAAAAGTCCTATTACAGCTGTCGGAGTTCTTAAAAACGATGTATCATGTTAATAGAGAAATCAATAAAAAAAATGTGGTTACAGAAAAGATGAGTCATACAGTAGTTACATTAAGCCGGTGTTCCTACGCTATACAAGCTAAAGAAAAGCCCTGACTTTTAAAAAGAGATTATTAATAATAAGTTACGGTAACAATATACTACCTATAGCAAAATTAAAATGCCCATAAAATAAAAAAAAATGTATAATATATATAACTTTAAATTAGTAACTGTTATTGAAAACAAGAGCTGTCCGTAAGACAGCACACTCGACTTTTCTCAGTGTCTGACTCTGAATTAGAGCTTTGCCAGTAAAAGGGGCATAAATCTGTCAAAATTCTAATCAGAGTTATCGGGATTGTTTCTTATGGTGTAGCCTTTGATAGTAAATAACTATTTTCAGTTTCAAGTCAATAGTTTTGATAGTAACAGAGATACTGGACGTTATATAAAACTTTAACCAAAAAATTCTAAGTTAAAAAGGGCTATAAGTCTGTCAAAATTCAATCAGAGTTATGGGGATTGTTTCTCCTGGTGTAGACTTTGATAGTAAATAACTATTTTAAGTTTCTAGTCAAAAGCTTTCATAGTAAGAGATATTTGACCTTATCAAAAACTTTAACCAAAAAATTCCAAGTTAAAAAGGGGCATAAATCTGTCAGAATTCAAATCAGAGTTATGGGGATTGTTTCTCCTGGTGTGGACTGTGATAGTAAGTAACTATTTCAAGTCAAAAGCTTTCATAGTAACAGCGATATTGGACGTTATATAAAACTTTAACCAAAAAATTCTAAGTTAAAAAGGGGCATAACTCTGTCAAAATTCAAACGCTGGGGGTGAGTGCAAAAGTTCTACATTTTCTTCGAAAAGTCGAAGTAATAATAGGTACATCAAATGACTAAAATACAGACAACCCTGTTTATAAAGTAAACTGTGCCCTTGGCAATTGAAAAAGGTGGGGTTTGTAAATAAGAAGTGTCCTATAACAGGAAACATTCTGCTGTTTGTAGGTAGATGGTTTGAGACAATGGCAACTTTTCAAACTTAGTTACACATTTTATGGTCAGTACTGCACTTATCACAAAATTTAGAATAAACAAAAATTCTCTTCCAAACGTATGTTTTGGTGTAGGGATAATGCACCTTTTTTCGTGTTGTAACTTCTGCAGAATCCCGAGGGATTGGTTAGTGCCCGAGCCTGGTAGGGCAAGGGTACTACCAATTCCCCAACAGATTCGGAAGATGTTATAACACAAAATGAACATGTGCTAGTGTTATTCTAGCGTAAAACGCATAAAACTAATAAATGAATATATCGTCCTTCATTCAATTTCCATAAAATGTGCAGCAGTGTCTGCCTCGGTTGTTCATGTTGACATTTCCTTTTGGGGCCGCAATAAATTGTCGCTTTGCCATAGAACGAACATATATAAAAGGTGTTTTTACAGCATGTGAGCACAAGAATCTCTGTTATCACTCTTGTGAAAACACCCCCGAAAATTGACAAGAACAATTTTATGCTAGAATGACATGATTCCTTATTTAGGACGGTGTATCTAGTTATCAAACTCCAATATGTGGAAATTAGTGTTGATATGCCAGTCCTTTCTTTAAACAATAAATAAAACATGCATTTATGTAACATAAATACTATAAGTATCATAACAATGTATGTACATGACAAAAACTCAAATATGTATATTATTACAAATATGTATATTATTATGGCACAAATAAATATTTCAATACCTTTTCAAAAATGGGGCCTCCGTGACCGAGTGGTTAAGGTCGCTGACTTCCAATCACTTAACCCTCACCGATGTGGGTTCAAAACCTTGCTTGGGATGTATAATTCTTCAGGTGAGGAAGCCATCCAGCTTGCTTACAGAATGTCGGTGGTTCTACCCAGGTGCCTACTGTCCATGCATAGATCTTCTTCCCCCATCAAAAGCTTGAATGTTGTTATATGACCTAAATTGAATTGGTGTTACTCTAAACCCCATAAAACCAAAGCAAACAAGAGAGCCATGATGGTCCTATATTGCTCACCTGTTATCATTGCACTTGAGGACAAGAAGGTCCTCAGAAAAAATATCTAAGTCCAAAGGACAGGAACAACAAAGGGAAGAAATTTAACCAGAAAGAAAAAAAAATTCTTACAAGGTACAGATATGTCAAAATACAACTAAAATTTGGAGGTACCATCCATGCTGTACCACAGAAAAGTGGTCTCGGTTTTTCCCTACGGCCAATAATAAAAAACTTACTAAAAATAAGCTATTTATAGTAACGTAAAAGGGAAGTAATTAAAAAAAAATTATTGTAAGTGAACAAAAGAAGGATCTGACAATTTGAAATAAATCTGCTGATATAAATGAAATTTCAGATCAGTATCTTCATTAGTTACGGAGATATACCCATTTTAATTTGAAATAAAGGGAGGTAATTTGACATAAAATCAGTCCATAGTTATCTACCCTGACTGGCTCAGTCCAACTAATGACAATAATGAAATTTAAAACAGTCCTATAAGTACTTACTGATATAAATCCATTTTGATTACAATCAGGGGAGGTTATCAGATATAAAATAACTCTGGAACCTACGACTGGATCTGATTTGTCATGGAATCCAAGATTTATTGTTGTTAAAGATATTTTTGAAGTTTGTATCAAATAAAACCATAAACGAAGTCTCTATATGGCTGCAAAAGCCAAAATAGCCAATTTTGGACCTTTAAGGGGCCATAACTCTGGAACCAATGACGGAATCTGGCCAGTTTAAGAAAAGAACCAAGATCTTGTGGTGATACAAGTTGTGTGCAAGTTTGGGTAAAATCAAATCATAAATGAAGCTACTATTGTGCAGACAAGGTCAAAATAGCTAATTTTGGCCCTTTCAGGGGCCATAACTCTGGAACCCATAATGGGATCTGGACGGTTCAAGAAAGGAACCAAGATCTTATGGTGACACAAGATTTGTGCTAGTTTGATTAAATTCAAATCACAAATGAAGCTGCTATTGTGCAGACAAGGTCAAAATAGCTAATTTTGACCCTTTCAGAGGCCATAACTGGAACCCATAATGGGATCTGGCCAGTTCAAGAAAGGAACCAAGATCTTATGGTGATACAAGTTGTGTGCAAGTATGGTTAAAATAAAATCATAAATGAAGCTGCTATTGTGCAGACAAGGTCAAAATAGCTAATTTTGGCCCTTTCAGGGGCCATAACTCTGGAACCCATAATGGGATCTGGACGGTTCAAGAAAGGAACCAAGATCTTATGGTGACACAAGATTTGTGCTAGTTTGATTAAATTCAAATCACAAATGAAGCTGCTATTGTGCAGACAAGGTCAAAATAGCTAATTTTGACCCTTTCAGAGGCCATAACTGGAACCCATAATGGGATCTGGCCAGTTCAAGAAAGGAACCAAGATCTTATGGTGATACAAGTTGTGTGCAAGTATGGTTAAAATAAAATCATAAATGAAGCTGCTATTGTGCAGACAAGGTCAAAATAGCTAATTCTGGCCCTTTCAGGGGCCATAACTCTGGAACCCATAATGGAATCTGGGCAGTTAAAAAAAGAAACCAAGATCTTATGGTGATACAAGTTGTGTGCCAGTTTGGTAAAAATCAAATCATAAATAAAGCTGCTATTGTGCAGACAAGGTCAAAATAGCTAATTTTGACCCTTTCAGGGGCCATAACTCTGGAACCCATAATGGGATCTGGCCAGTTCAAGAAACGAACTGAGATCTTATGGTGATACATGTTGTATGCAAGTTTGGTTAAAATAAAATCATAAATGAAACCACTATCGTGCAGACAAAAAATTGTTGACGCACGGACGGACTGACGACGGACGAAGGGTGATCACAAAAGCTCACCTTGTCATTATGTGACAGGTGAGCTAAAAACAAAAGCGAAGCCGAAGGATATATCTGTTCAGTATTCAAGAAAAGCAGTATATAATATATAAAACTGTTGCACATTAAATACAAAATATGAAAGAGACTGGTAGACATAAAATAAATGACAACTATATTTCAGCAGATTAATTCTGAGCAGAAAGTACTAACTACAAGGTTATAAAACCTGAAGAACTGGCATCAAGGTAATAAAACCTAAAGTACTGGTAACAACAGGTTATTAAACTTGAAGTACTGGTAACAAGGTAATAAAATTAAAAGAACTATAGTAACAAGACTATTGAACTTAAAGTACTGGTAACAAGGTTATAAAACCTGAAGTCCTGGAAACAACATTACAAAACCCGAAGTACACTGTTATAAAACCTGAAGTACTGGTAACAAGGTTATGAAACCGTAAGTACAGGTAACAAGGTAATACAAGAGGACCATGATGGTACTGAATCGCTCACCTCTTCCCACATGACCCAGTTTTGAGTATGACGTTGTTTTTTCTATTATTTGACATAGTGACCTAGTTTTTGAGCTCATGTGACCCAGTTTTGAATTGACCTAGATATTATCAAGATAAAAATTCTGACCAATTTTCAAGAATATCCATTGAAAAATATGGTCTCTAGAGAGGTCACAAGGTTTTTCTATTATTTGACCTACTGACCTAGTTTTTTAAGGCACGTGACCCAGTTTCAAACTTGACCTAGATATCATCAAGGTGAACATTCTGACCAATTTTTATGGAGATCCATTCAAAAGTATGGCCTCTAGGGAGGTCACAAGGTTTTTCTATTTTTAGACCTACTGACTTAGTTTTTGACCGCACATGACCCTGTTTCGAACTTGACCTAGATATCATCAAGATGAACATTCAGACCAACTTTCATACAGATCCCATGAAAAATATGGCCTTAAGAGAGGTCACAAGGTTTTTCTATTATTTGACATACTGACCTAGTTTTTGAAGGCATGTGACCCACTTTCGAAATTGACCTAGATATCATCAAGATGAACATTCAGACCAACTTTCATACAGATCCCATGAAAAATATGGCCTCTAGAGAGGTCACGTTTTTCTATTATTTGACCTACTGACCTAGTTTTTGACCCCACGTGACCCAGTTTCGAACTTGTCCCAGATATCATCAAGGTGAACACTCCGACCAATTTTCATGAAGATCTCTTGAAATATATGGCCTCTAGAGAGGTCACAAGGTTTTTCTATTTTAAGACTTACTGACCTAGTTTTTGACCGCACGTGACCCAGTTTCGAACCTGACCTAGATATCTTCAAGGTGAACATTCTGACCAATTTTCATGAAGATCCATTGAGAAATATGGCCTCTAGAGAGATCACAAGGTTTTTCTATTTTTAGACCTAGTGACCTAGTTTTTGACCCCACGTAACCCAGTTTCGAACTTGACCTAGATATCATCAAGGTCAATATTCTGACCAATATTCATGAAGATCTCGTGAAAAATATGGCCTCTAGAGAGGTCACAAGGTTTTTCTATTTTTAGATCTACTGACCTAGTTTTTGATCCCACGTGACCCAGTTTCGAACTTGACCTAGAAATCATCAAGGTGAACATTCTGACCAATTTTCATGAAGATCCATTGAAAATTATGGCCTCTAGAGTGGTCACAAGGTTTTTCTATTTTTAAACCTACTGACCTACTTTTGGCCGCACGTGACCCAGTTTCGAACTTGACCTAGAATTTACCAAGATGAACATTCTGACCCATTTTCATAACGATCCCATGAAAACTGTGACCTCTAGAGATGTCACAAGGAAAAGTTTACGCACGCACGCACGGACGGACGGACGACGGACGCTGTGTGATCATAAAAGCTCACCTTGTCACTTCGTGACAGGTGAGCTAAAAACCAGAAGAACTAGTAACAACTCGAAATACAAGTAACAAAGTTATAAAACCTGAAGTACAAGTAATAAGGTTATAAAACCTATTTACAAGTAAGAATAATAATAGCATATGTCATGAAATAAAACATTCTGAATGAACCAATCAGTTACCAATTTTCAAACCTTGGGCCCTGGCAAATACAATAAAACTTTGCACAATAAGTAAAGCACCAATATTTAGAAATTAATATTCATGAATTGATTTATAAATTTTACAATATTGCATATAAAACTAAAATTACACATCAACGAGACTCTATTGTATATGAACTACAGCCATTCTCAACTAACAGAGGTCCTTCATTGTCCCGACATAAATATGATTTATTTAATTTGTTTGATAGCATTTGTTATTACAAATGGGAGTTTTTCAACAAATCAGTGATTTCCTATATTCCACCTGTCAAAACAAAAATTAAAGCAACTTAAGCAAAACACTTGCTAACAATGAATAAATAAAGATGATACAAAACAACTAAAATCAATAAATATTTCCCATAATTTGGAGCCGATACTGAATGATATGTTTTGAAACCTGTAATGAAAACAAGCTATAACTATTTGTGAAATGTGCCAGAGGTTCAACCAGGGAACCACGGTAGACCTCTGGTATGTGAGAATGAACTACAGGAAGTAGGAATGTGTGTCAGCTGGCATGATTGATATGTTACAAATGATCAATGCTCAATATATCATATGATATTTTGATATTCAAAAGTATGTGCAAGTCTGAGTTACACATTTTCATATACTTTTAAAAATGTATTATCTCAATCAATACAAGAATTCCTATGAATTTAACATTTTTCTTAAATTAAAAGAATCCAAAATCGTGCAGACAGCATGTTAGCTAGCCTCTCTTTCAAATTTTATGTTAATGTCGGTAACTGTTTTATTGTTCAATAAATGGAACTGAAATTAAGCTTATTAGATAAACAGAAATTTACTTCAGTGTAAACACAATTTTTCCATTTGTAAATCAGATCACAAATGCTTGATGATATGATTTCCTTGGGCATTCATGCGTATATTCCCATCAGTGTGCAAATAAAGATCAACCAATGAAAATTAGGTTTCCTTAAATCGCATGCTTAACTGACATAGACACATCATGCTTGCTGGCAGGTGACTTTGAAACTAAGCAGTTGAAAAACACATACCAATACATGATCTTGTAAAGAATGAAATAACTATCACAGAGTAACAGCTGAGCCAAGCTTGCGTAAATACATTAAAATTACAGTTAGTAAAGGTTACAAAAAAGTATTTTTTTTTTTTGCTTTTTTTACTTATTTGATACTTTTACCGATAAAAAGATTCAATGTATGAATTGAACACATAATACCGGTATACCATCAAAAATGTTTTTGTAAAGCAGGCTTTACATTTTAAACTACTGCATAATTAACTAACAATACACATTATTGAGACTCGTGGGTGTAGAACTCAAGCAAAGTATGTAAGACAAAGCTGTATCTAAAAATATTCTCTAATATATCTTTGTGAAACAGACTATAAATTTTAAAATATTGCATTTAAAAATAACATTACACAGCAACAACCCTTGGCAGTGTATAACTACAGCAAATATCTGTGTCTGTACATGTTATACAAACACAAGAGTCCTTTTGCTCCAGCAGCCATTTTGTTCCAGAGGTCAAGGTCACAAGAATGAGCATTGAGGGCTTTTTCCAGAGGCAACAAGAAAATTTTCTCTGACTCATAAGCCTCTGCTTGACAGCCTTGCTTGTATAGAGATTCTACTTCCGATGCTTTCAACTTGCATCTGCAAAACAAAAATGCTACAATAAAAAAGATGAATACATTTTCTACCTAATGCTACAACCAATGGTCAATGTTTGTACGAGTCAATGTTTCAGCCTGAAGTCTTTATCAAGTTGCATGTGCAGTATGTTAAGAGAAAACTAGCCTTGC
Organism: Mercenaria mercenaria; assembly: GCF_021730395.1. Classification (NCBI taxonomy): domain Eukaryota; kingdom Metazoa; phylum Mollusca; class Bivalvia; order Venerida; family Veneridae; genus Mercenaria; species Mercenaria mercenaria. Next base: position 64,590,245 of record NC_069361.1, on the reverse strand, counting down.
CCCCTGGTGGCCATGTTTATTAACAAAACAGAATGAGTTGAAAAAAATTGGTAGGGTCACTTAAAAGAACATTACTGTAAAATTGTTTTGAAATTGAGCCAGGAGTTTCAAAGGAGATTTTTTTAAGAAGAGAAGTTCTCCATATAGCCATATTTGTAAACTAGCCCCGCCTCCTGGTGGCCATGATTTTAATGAAACAGAATAATCTGAAGAAATTTGGTAGAGGGTCATCCAAGGAACATTTCTGTGATATTATTTCAGAGACAGGCCTGCAATCTCTGAAGAAAATATTTTTTAAAGTTTTTCTCTTTGGTTGCAATGGCAATCAGAATCTGCATGGATGACCTATATTTCACGCAATCTGAATGGGGAATACATGTGAAGTCTGGTAAATCCTGGCTTGGCGATCAATGAGATGTTTCTTTAAGAAATTGCGGATGACGGACGGTTCGACATTCGACGATCCTGAAAGCCCACCATTAGCACTTTGTGTTTAGGGGAGTAAAGTCCAAAATGGAACACTTAGAATACGTTTTTCCTTCACAAGTCTATTAATCTTAAATCATGTAATTCTTGCTTATGCATCTAAATCAAAAACACATTGTGGGAAATTCATGATCATAAATAGAATGATGTCACTAACTTTCAAAAGCACTAAATTTTATGTGATTTGAACCACTGACCTTGGTTTTGGCCTGAAATAAACCAGTTTCAATTTGACAATATCATAGCGACATTTTGGACAAGTTTCATTTAGACCTGTTAAAATAAGTAGCATCTCGAATGGTAACAAGGATTTTCTAAGATTTGACCTTGTCCATGCACGATATATGACATGGTTTCAAACTTGACCTGGATTTCAAACATTCTGACCAGGTTTCATGTTGATAAGGTAGAAAATGTGGTCTCTGATTGTATTAAAAGCCTTTGACCCCAGAGGACCAAACGTCAAGCTGGTGGCCAATATGTAAACATGACTTAGGTTCATTTAATACTTGGCCAAAATTGTGACCACCAGAGTGTTAACAGCAAAACTGTAACAACAGAATCCCAACAGCTTACCTTTATGCTCAGGTGAACTGAAAATCTATGCTTGCATGACAAAATCATTGAGAATTAAAATAAGGGGGTCAGACTGATGGATGTGGCACAAACCTATAGTCCAACAAGAGCGCCGCCAAGCGGGGCAATATACGCCCGAAGGCTTACATCATAGAATTGGAGCAAAATTTTAAGAACTTGACTGTTGTAGCCCCAAAGGACTGGAAACAACAAAAGGAAAACTTCAAAAAACAAATCTAAGTCCACAAAAAAAATATTCAAAGTGTACAAAAAAATCCTTATCAGGTACAGGTATGTAAAAATACACCTTAAAATTGGAGGTACCATCTATGTTGTACCACAGAAAAGTGGTCTCGGTTTTTCCCTAGGGCCAATAATAAAAAAAGTTTCAAAAAAAGCTATTTATAGTAACATAAAAGGGAAGTAATTCAAAAAAAAAATTATTGTAAGTACAGAAAAGAGATCTGCCAAATAAAAACAAGAGCACTGCAATGCAGAGCAATATACACAAAGCAAAGTCATATATGACCTTTGACCCTTAAGTGTGACCTTGACCTTGAAGCGAGTCATCCGGAACAAGCGCTCTGCACATCGTTACAATGTGGTGAACATTTTTGCCAAGTTTCTTTGAAATCCTTCCAGCAGTTCAAGAGTTAGAGAGCGGACACGAAACAAACTGATATGACTTTCTCTCAAGTGTGACCTTGACCTTGAAGCAAGTCAACCTGAACATGCGTTCTGCAGGTCATCTTGGTGTGGTGAACATTTGTGTCAAGTTTCTTTGAAATCCTTTAACGGGTTCAAGAGTTACAGAGCAGACACGAAACAAACTGATATGACCTTTGACTCCTAAGTGTGACCTTGACCTTGAAGCGAGACATCCAAAACATGCGCTCTGCACATCGTCTCGGTGTGGTGAACATTTGTGTAAAGTTTCCTTGAAATCCTTCAAGGAGTTCAAGAGTTACAGAGCGGACACGAAATTGCTAACGGACAGACGGACGGACGGACACCAGCGTCATAACATAATACGTCCCTTCTGGCGTATAAAAACCTTATTAAGACTAATAACCAGTAGTAATAGGAAAAAAATATTAAATTGATATAAAAAAAGCAATTAAATAAATACTTCATCAGAAATTCCACATTTGGTTTCCCACCACTCAAATGACTTCTGTGGATGCCAAGTATGCCAGGTTGCTCCAGAGAGTCGGCAGGTATGTTCACCTCTGATATCACCTCCTCTGTGATCGAGTTAAATAATTCCTCAACCACAGCATCCTCTTTCAATTCTGATAAGTCAATTTCTTCTGCTGGTATTGGTCCCACCAGGTTCTGCAAAAGGAAAGTAAATATGTCAGATTAATTGTTTTAGCAAAATCAAATATGAGCCATGCCATGAGAAAACCAATATAGTGGCTTTGTGACCAGCATGGATCCATTCTGATCCATTTGAACTTAGATGACCCAGTTTAGAATGTAAATGACAAAAGTGACTAAGTTTCATGTACATGAGGTACAAAGTGTGACCTCTAAAATGTCAAAGATTCTTTTAATCATTTGACTTAGTGACCTAGTTTCTAAACCGAGATGACCCAGTATTACACTTTTCAGTACTATACTCCTCTGTATATTTTATCGAGGCAAACATTCTGGTAAAATTTCATTAAGGTGCAAAGACTTTGTCTCCTAGTGAGGTAACAGTAAAATTGTTTATGACAGATGAACATTGACAGATGCATGAAGGACAAAGTGCTCAGATTTGTTAAGAAGTTTACTATTACCAGTAAGTACGATGACATTAACACTTTTTTTTTTTTTTACTAAGCAAATTTACAGTCTAAACAGACCTTTTACAACTGCTACAAACCCCTCTGCTACTACATTCTCTTTTGGAGAAATTATCAACTGAGCTTTCTCTACATACAGTTACCAATGTACTGTTTGCTCTTTCTGTCACTTTTTCAACATAAAGAGTATAAATATTATGAAAATATCTTCTGCAGTTGTTGATTATATGTTTAGCAAATTTTGTTTTTGTTCCCACGTACGAGAAAATCTGTTTTCAATTCACACAAAGATTTGCCTGATGCTGCTGTAGCAATTTGTCAGAATATTTCAAAATCAGACCAGTGGTTTAGGATGAGATGTCATTTGAAGGTTTTTCTATTTTAAGCTCTGGCAGCCCCTATATACAACCAAGCAGAACCTTTTGAACAACTTTGGTAGAAGATCATCCAAGGAACATCCAGGCCAAGTTTCATCATTAAACACAATTGTTGACGACGGACAGATGCACGCACACACGACGGACGACAGACACAGTGTGATCACAACAGCTCACCATGATCATTGCTGAGGTCAGCTAAAAACCTAGAGCCTATGGGTTGCTTATTAAGAGATATACATTGTATGCCAAGGTGGAAATGCAAGATTAATATTCAAGCTGAGAAGTTGCTATTTGAGCCGCGCCATGAGAAAATCAACATAGTGGGTTTGCGACCAGCATGGATCCAGACCAGCCTGCGCATCCGCGCAGTCTGGTCAGGATCCATGCTGTTCGCTAACAGTTTCTCCAATTCCAATAGGCTTTAAAAGTGAACAGCATGGAGCCTGACCAGACTGCGCGGATGCGCAGGCTGGTCTGGATCCATGCTGGTCGCAAACCCACTATGTTGGTTTTCTCATGGCACGGCTCATTTCATTCCTTGGTTCATCAGAGTTTCATTGGAAAAAATATCAGCTGACTGTTTTATCTTAGACTGGCTCCAGTCCCTATGTTCTTTCTTTCTCATATTATAAGTTTTCTTCATTAACAGTAGAAGTAACTCCAGCAGGCTGCTTCTATAATGACATTTTTTATTCCCCCCTGGCTCCAAACCTCATCAGATAAAAATGTGCTATTTTAGAGGTTTAAAATTTACTTATAAAATATTTTCAGTATTTATAAAGAAAACAAGCAAATTCGATGAATTGGAATCCCCCGCCGAAAGGGTCAGAGTTGAGGAACGGCAAAAAAATATATCAAGCAAAAAGTTAAGAATGTTACCAAGAAGCAAATAATTTCATTAGTCAAAATCAAATTAAAAGAAAATGAATGGTTTGTTTGGGTGGGGGGGGGGGGGGGGGGGTGAGGATACAACAGTTTACATGTTGATTATAAATATAATTGATAGGTGAGGGGGTGACCAGGTGTAGGTACACAACATCACATGTTTATAATAAATGTTCATGGAAAAGAATGAAAGAAGTTTAATGAAATTCTTCCAATTGGTTGGTTTGTTATGTACAGATCTGTGGATTTTTAAACAATTAAAGGGCAATAACTATATGGAAAATTGACCAATCGAAAAAAAAAACTTAAAGGGCATCGTCGCAGTATCTTGGTTCATGTCTGTTTCAAGTTTGATGAAATTCTACTTGCTAGTTACTGAGAAATGGCTGCAGACGGACATTTTTCATTAAATCAAGGGCAATAACTCTGAGGGAAATTGACCTATCAAAAAAAAAAACTTGACGGGCATCAGCGCAGTATCTTGGTTCATGTCTATTTCAAATTTGATGAAATTCTACCAGTTAGTTACTGAGAAATGGCTGCAGACGGACATTTTTTATTAAATCAAGGGCATTAACTCTGAAGGAAATTGACCAATCAAAAAAAAAACTTGACGGGCATCATCGCAGTATGTTGGTTCATGTTTATTTCAAGTTTCATGAAATTCTACCAAGTAGTTACTGAGAAATGGCTGCGGACGGACGGACGGACTGACTGACGGACGGACAACGTCATTTCAATACCCCCCTCCTGATTTCATCGGCGGGGGATAATAACCATGCAGCCAGGGAGCCAGGCTAGTTTTATCTCTACATCAAAAGAGTTATTTCAGGGGCCTTTTCTGGGAGCATTACCAGAAATCTGAGAATCAGCTCTAGATATCGGAAAGGAAATACTGGACATCTGCTACTAGTAAGTAAACATTTTAAAATTGTTCAGAAAAATATAATTAGAAAATGCAGAACATTTTCAACTCTCAATAAACACATTATTACAATTATAAACAGGAGTACAAAAATGTTACATTATAGTTAGTAAGAACTGCTTATTCAATCGTAAATTTATTGCATTACTATCTTAAAAACATAACTAAATGTAGATTATGACTGATTTAACCTTTACCCTGCTAATTTTCTAAAATGGGCTGGTCTATCATTCAATTTGGGCAGTACCATTTGTTATCAAAGGGGTGTTCACTGAAAATTTACTGATTGAATCATGAACACTGTCCAGACCATCTGTGCAGGCTGATCTTGGTATGCACTGGTTGCAAAGGCAAAGTCACTTACTGCCAGCAGGCTAAAGGTTTTTATAGAATATTTAATTATCTTTAAAGTAAAGGGATATTATTCTTATTAAGATCTTACATTATAAAAGATATGGATAGTTGCAGAAATAAGAACTATTTCTCTACTTCATAAAGGGAGGTGATTCTCTTCTTCATAGAGGGAGGTAATTGAAATCTATCAATATTCATTCCAATGGAAAAATAAGCCTACTATTTATTATAATTAAATATATATTAATTTAAAGTAATAAAAACAACATGTTTGAAAATGTCTGAATATCTAAATTTATTCACTGTTTTTATATAATTTGAAATACAACACAGTCATGTTGGCAATTTTCATTTTGGTGTTCAAATGCAAAACATGAAATGAATATTTTATCATGTTAAATGTAAGTATTTCTGATAAAGATATCAACAACTATACTAAACAAGAGGGTCATGATGACCCTGGATCGCTCACCAGAGTAATATGTTTCAAATGTCAAACTGATGATTTTTAGAAAATTTTCCAATGTACAATCAAGTAACCCCTAGGGCGGGGCCAATTTTACCCCGGGGGTCATGATTTGAAAAAAGTTTGTAGAAGTCGACTAGGCAATGTTACATATCGAATATCTAAGATCTAGGCCTTCTGGTTTATTTTAAGCAAATTTATGAAGATTTCCCTATGTACAATAAAGTAACCCCTGGGGCTATGTACAATCAAGTAACCCCATGGGGCGGGGCCAATTTGACCCCGGGGGTCATGATTTGAAGAAATTTTGTAGAGGTCTACTAGGCAATGCTACATGTCAAATATCTAAGATCTAGGCCTTCTGGTTTATTTTTAGAAATTTTTTGAAGATTTTCCTATGTAAAATCAAGTGACCCCTGGGGCGGGATCAATTTTGAACCTGGGGTCATGATTTGAATAAATGTTGTAGAGGTCCACTAGGCAATGCTACAGGTGAAATATCTAAGCTCTAGGCCTTCTGGTTTATTTTAAGAAAATTTTTGAAGATTTTCATATGTAAAATAAAGCGACCCCTAGTGCGGGGTCAATTTTGACCCCGGGGGTCATGATTTGAACAACTTTAGTAGAGGTCCACTAGGCAATGCTACATGTCAAATATCTAAGCTCCAGGTCTTCTGCTTTTTGAGAAGAAGATTTTTTAAAGTTTCCCTATGTAAAATCAAGTGACCCCTGGGGCGGGGTCAATTTTGACCCCAGGGGTCTGATTTGAACAAATTTTGTAGAGGTCCACTAGGCAATGCTACATGTGAAATATCTAAGACCTAGGCCTTCTGCTTTATTTTTAGAAAATTTTTGAAGATTTTCCTATGTAAAATCAAGTGACCCCTGGGGCGGGGTCAATTTTGATCCCGGGGTCATGATTTGAACAACATTAGTAGAGGTCCATTAGGCAATGCTACATGTCAAATATCTAAGGTCTAGGGCTTCTGGTTTTCGAGAAGAAGATTTTTTAAGATTTTCCTATGTAAAATCAAGTGACCCCTGGGGCGGGGTCAATTTTGACCCCGGGGTCATGATTTGAACAAACTTGGTAGAGGTCCACTAGGCAATGCTTCACACCAAATATCTAAGCTCTAGGGCTTCTGGTTTTTGAGAAGAAGATTTTAAAGTTTTTCCTTTCGGTTGCCATGGCAACCAGAGTTCTGCATGGAATTCAATTCTTTGAACAATATTTAGAGAAGACCATCCAAGGAACATCCCCGTGAAGTTTCATCAAAATTGGCCTGTTGGTTTAGGAGGAGATGTTGTTTAAAGGAAAGTGTGGACGGACGGACGACGGACGGACGGACGGACGGACGCCGGACGGTGAGCGATCACAATAGCTCACCCTGAGCACTTTGTGCTCTGGTGAGCTAAAAAAATTTCAAGATGATATTACCAGATATTTCACCCTATTTCAATAATTCAATGAAAAATATGAATTGATGACTACTATATTTTTTTTAAACAGACTTTGGCAGACAATACTCTATCAGAAAATGCCAACTGTAAACAAAGGTCTATATAAATGGCTGATTGGCAGAGGAACCACACTAGAGGATTTTGCAGACCGACTGAACCATTTCTGGACTTTTGGTCTCCTGCTCCTCTTTGCCAGCATAATCAGCTGGAAGCAGGGCTATAACAAAGCAATAAACTGCTGGGTACCAGCTGAATTTACAGACAGCATGGTGAATTATGCAGAGGCAACATGTTGGAATAGCTACTTTATTCATTATCTACGTGACCAAGAAAAAGCCGACGAAGAAATCTTGGAGATGTTTAACATAACTTTCCCGCGATACTTTACGGGTAGACATCACTTAAGACCATGGGTAGAATCAGACCCAATTAAAATGAGTGACAGTCTGAGAACAAAAATGTCAACAACAAGAACACTGTACCAGTGGTTACCAGTAATCCTTTGTTTCCAAGCTCTACTCTTCAAGCTGCCTAACCTTCTTATGTACATTCTTCACGGTTATTCTGGAGTAAGCTTTGAAAAGATTTCTGGTTTAACTAGCGGATACAAGAATATGAATCTTCAAGAACGAGACCTTCTTTGCAGACAAATTGCACGATACTTGTTCAACTGGTGTTGTCAATTCATAAACTGGTTGCCATGGAGACTGCTTTCATTACTCTGGCTTATTGTAAAGATTCTGTATTGTGTGAACATTATAGCACAAATGAGTCTCATTGATTCCTTTCTGAAAACAACTGATCCGCCAATCGATAATTCCACTTCATACGGCGACGTAATTATGGGAAATCTTTTTGAAAACAATGCCACTCTCTGGAAACAGTCACCAGCCTTTCCACGAGAAGTTATGTGTAATTTTGAAATAATACAATTGAGGAATGTTCATCAATACACCGTTCAATGTAACCTCACAGCCAACTTCTTCAATGAGTATGTTTACATGTTCCTTTGGGTTTGGCTTCTATTTGTTGCCATAGTAACCTGCCTGAGCCTCGTCTTCTGGTTGCTTAAAGCCCTCATACCAGTTTTTCGTAAGCGGTAAGTAGTCAATTTCTGTGTTAATGTCTTCATATGCATAAGGCAATTTATTTCTTTGAAGTATTCATTTCACAGTACTAAGTCTTATTAACAGCTATAATACTATCATACACAATATAGAACATTTTATTTTTAGATACACTGACCTTGAAAGTATGGCATACAGCAGTCAGACTGTTCCTGGCCAATGTGACCTTGAACTTTGACCTCTGACCTCAAACTCATCATGACCAATCTCCCCATCAGTTTTCCTGATCCTAGGCCCAAGCGTTCTTGAAATATCTCCCGAAATTGTTTTAATGTTCCTGGTCACTGTGACCTTGACCTCCAACCTAATGATCGCAAAATCAATAGGGGTCATCTGCTGGTGATAATCAACCTCCCTATCAACTTTCAGGATCCTATGCCCTAGCATTCTTGAGTTATCATCCGGAAACCATTTTACTGTTCCGGGTCACTGTGACTTGACCTTTGACCTACTGACCTCAAAATCAATAGGGGTCATCTGCTGATCATGACCAATCTCCCTATTAACTTTCATGATCTTAGGCCTAAGCGTTCTTGAGTTTTCATCCGGAAACAGTTTAACTGTTCCAGGTCACTGTGACCTTGAACTCTGACATACTGATCTCAAAATCAATAGGGGTCATCTGCTGGTGATGATCAACCTCCCTATCAACTTTCATGATCCTAGGTCCAAGCGTTTTTGAGTTATCATCCGGAAATGAATTGGTCTACATACCGACTGACAGACAGACCGACATCTGCAAAGCAATATACCCCTCCTTCGAAGAAGGAGGGCATAAATTAATGACTAGTGGTTTACAAAATTGGAAGAGTTTCATGATTCTTGAATAATTCAATATATGTTGAAATTACATTTTAAATCTGACAAGCTGAAATTTATACTTTATGCCAACAAAACAAGATTGGATTCTGACAAAGACCTTGGTATCTTGAATACACACAATACGATACTTAACATAACACTTGAAGCATTTCACAGTAAATTAGATACTCATCTTATTGAGCAGACTAGTTCTCAGTTTTCTCAATTTAGGGTAATTCAAGAGCCATAACTCCAGACCAACAGAGTCTACCCATCTGGTTTTTGAACATGGCCAAGATTATATGCCTATAAAAATTCTGACTAAGTTTGGTGATCATTGGATAAGTTACTGAATGGACACTATCACTTTTTACTATTTCAAGTAATTGAAGGTCCATAACTCACAAGTGAGTCAGAGTACCTGGCTGGTTATCAAACTTGTCCGAGATATGCCTTTAAATACATTGAACATTGGATAAGAACTACTCAAGCTACAGAGCAGACACTGTCAATTTTCAAAACATTTACTGTCAATTTTCAAAACATTTAGTAACTAGAGATGCTTTTGAGAAAAGCGCATGTCTCCCACAACTGCCGGTATGAAAAATGTCTAGTTTCTCTAGATGGTTTAGACAAGTGGATCCAATTAGATGGTCTGGACGAGTGGATCCAATCAGTAATTCAAGGACCATAATTCAAAAGTGCCTGGGCTGATTTGGCTAGTTATCGAACTTGGCGGAGGTCTTATGGTCAAACACATTTTCTTCAAGTTTGGTGAAGATTGGATGAGAAATGTTCGACTTAGAGAGCGGGCAAGAGTAAAAAGGCTGATTTTTCGGTAATTCAAGAGCCGTAACTCCAATATGCTTGGACCAATTTAGCTAGTTATAGAACTTGGCCGAGGTCTCATGGTCAAACACATTTAGTTTAAGTTTGGTGAAGATCGGATGAGAAATGTTTGACTTAGAGTGCGGAGAAGAGTAAAAAGCGCTGATTTTTCGGTAATTCATGGGCCGTAAGTCCGAAATGCCTGGACCAATTTGGCTAGTTAACGAACTTGGCCGAGGTCTCATGATCAAACACATTTTGTTCAAGTTTGGTGAAGATCAGATGAGAAATGTTCGACTTAGAGTGCGGAAAAGAGTAGAAAGGCCGATTTTTGGTAATTCAAGGGCCATAACTCCAAAATGCCTGGACAAATTTGGCTAGTTATCGAACTTGGCTGATGTCTTATGGTCAAACACATTTTGTTTAAGTTTGGTGAAAATCGGATGAGAAATGTTCGACTTAAGAGTGCGGACAAGCTTTGTGACAGACACACAGACAGACTGGAGTAAATCAATATGTCTCCCACACCACTGTGTGGTGGGAGACATAATTCAAGAGCTATAAAGCTGCCTGGTTATCAAACCTTGATGAGATGTTATACCCATAAACATTGTGACCTAGTTTGATGCAAATTGGATAAGAACGGCTCAAGTTAGAGAACGAACACTGTCAATTTTCACTATTTTGAGTAGTTTAAGGGCCATAACTCCAAAGTGACTTGGAGAATCCAGTTGGTTATCAATCTTAGCCAAGATATTATGACCAAGTTTGGTGAACATTCAATAAAAAGTACTCAAGATAAAGAGAGAACACTATCAATTTTCACAACGGCTATAACTCCAGAACCTCAGGGACAATCCAGCTGGTAAACAGACTTGGCTGAGAAATTACTCCCATAAATATTTTGATTAAGTTTGGTGAACATTAGGTAAGAGCTGTTCAAGTAAGAGTGAGGAAAACTTTGGTGGACGAAACCCACTCAAACGCCTATCAGCCCGCCTGCCTGCCCTCAGATGATCACAGAATACGTCCCATTTCTCTAGCGTATAAAAATAAATAACAATATTCATTCACATTTTCACAGATACATCAAGAAGGCAATTGCAGTTGCAGATGACACTGATGTCCCAGCCATACCCCAGTATAACCTAGACAGATTTTGTGATGTCATAGGCGAGGACGGTGTAATGACCTTGAAGCTAATTGGTGCTAACTCATCTGAACTTTTGGTCAGCAATGTAATCAACAGCATGTGGAAGTTAAAAATAGATGACTTAAGCAGTCAAAGGTCAGGACAAGTACTGTCAGTACCAGAGGTTCTTGTACAACCAAGTGCTCCTGTTGCTTCTGGAACTTCAGATGAGGCAAAGAAAATGGAATGAGGCACATGCATAAACATAAACTGTTGTTGTGTACATAAAAAGCTAAAAATCTCTTGTCATAATTAAAGCTGAATATAGCGCAGCAGCTGAATCAAATACATATGAGCCGTGCCATGAGAAAATCAACATAGTGGCATTACGACCAGCATGGATCCAGACCAGCCTGTGCATCTGTGCAGTCTGGTCAGGATCCATGCTATTCGCTTATAGTTTCTCTAAATGTAATAGGCTTTGAAAGCGAACAGCATGGATCCTGTCCAGACTGCGTGCATGCACAGGCTGGTCTGGATCCATACTGGTCTCAAAGCCACTATGTGGGTTTTCTCATGGCACAGCTCAATTATAGTTATAATTACTGTAAATTGATCAAAAAAGATTAACGGGAGCCTCATAGACAACATGTGACATTTAGTGAGCTTCTTATACATTATGTAAAGACTTGATATAACTTTTATTACAATTATTATTTGATCCCCCTTCAAATTGGGAAGTGGATACTGCTTTGCTGAGTGGGTAGATTATCTGTTGGCAGACCTACTATGGTTAATAAATGGAGAGTGCTTAGGTGTAAAACTGTCAAATTACATATGTGATGATTACCTGTGGGCAGTAGATAACCAATATTGTTTTGATTGGTCTCACGGTCAAAGTGCTTGAGAGCACAGCGTTAGACATACTGCCATCCAACTTACGCCGATGTCAGCAGATGAACCCTATAATACATATGGGATCAGCAGGTAAAATTCTATAGCTAAGGTGACCTTTGGGGTTAGTACATGAAAAAAGGTTAATGTCACAATGACCTGCATACAAAGAACAATTTCTGAACAGTAACTGGAGAATGCCTGGACACACAGCAATCAAACTTTACAGGAATATTCTTTGTGGTCAGTAGATGGCTCCTATCATGAATGGCAGTGATCAGTCAGAGGTTATGGTCACTGTGAAGTTATGGCTAAACAATTTTGAAACAATAAATCATAGAGAGCCTTTAGACTTGTTGCTTATCAGAGTTCATTGGATAATTGATGTGATCAGTAGATGACCAAATACTCTTTTAAGAGATTAACTGGACACCAGAATATATCAGTCAGTAGACAATGCATACCCTGTTACCTCTGACAGGATATCATAGGAGATGCATGTGTTTTACAAACTGCTCCTGTTATTATATTATTACTACTACTTTCATTATTATTTGAGCCGTGCCATGAGAAAACCAACATAGTGGGTTTGCGACCAGCATGGATCCAGACCATCCATGCTGTTCGCTTTCAAGGCCTAATGGAATTAGAGAAACTAAAAGCGAACAGCATGGATCCTGACCAGACTGCGCGGATGCGCAGGCTGGTCTGGATCCATGCTGGTCGCAAACCCACTATGTTGGTTTTCTCATGACACAGCTCATTTGTTCATTATAGATTATACATAATTGTAATTATTATTACCTTATTCAATAATATCTATAAATACAATGTATATCCATTCTTATCACTTTATTTATCAATGTACATGAATACTGAAATAGTATAAGTGGTCTGGCTCAGACTAAATCATTATCAATCCATCCAAGAAAAGAGACAAGCAAGAGATCCAAATAGGCCTAAAGCGCTCACCTGAGGAGGACACTGACCTTGTTTCTGATCAAGTTTGGTGGACTGCCATTAAAAATAAGGTAAACCTTTTTCCTGTTTTTTTTTTACTGTGATGACCCTAAAATGTGTAACCATTACAGCAAACTTGAGAGAAGTCTAACCAAGGTTGCTACAGATCAAGTTTGGTCCATCAAGCTTATGAGAAGAAGTTGTTTAAAGACTCTGGCAAACTGTTTCACCTCACGAAAACTGCTGCAAGTACACAGTTCATCACCTCAACGCAACAAAGTCGTATCTTACTATAAATTTATAATAAGATATGTCTTTGTTGCGTTTAGGTGACGAGTTACAGAATCGGAGGTTTGTTTACTCAAATTACACTACCAACTGTTTAGAATAGCCATCCTGAGAGCAGGTTATATATTGATGTTCAAAGTATTTTTAATTCATGTACACAGTTTACATCATTTGCTTACATAAATGGGAACATTGTTGTACGGCAGTGTATCAGTTTGTGATACATATCTTTTCACAGCCAAATCAAAATAATAATTATATTGGTATATATCAGTAATACTGCACATCCCTAGCGTACACATGAAACAAACATGCTACATTATAGAATGTCACAGTATCAATTCTGAAACACTACTGAATATGTGGCACACTTTACGCACATCAAAGTATCCCAACTGAAATTCATAAGCACTTGATTTGGCATCATCGGTAAATTTTGATCAGTTTGGTAGCAATTTCTGGTACAAGCAACTTTCCTTTATTTTAATGTGATAATTTATATGCACTTATATTTAGAAGTTATCTGCATGAAAGCTCACAGTATTGTTATTATGCAGCATCCTACTTTTTACTGTGATTATAATACTTCTGCTATATATCAAGCAGAAAAAATTCAGTAGAAAAAGTTTGAATTACATGAATTATTAAGCTATCAAGTTCATTCCACTAACGCAAGAAAAGAGTACAGACATTGTCAACAAACTTTTGACTGTCTGTCATGTTTAATAAATGCTGCAGAATGACTTAGGTCATCAGACACTAAAATAAAACATCAAATTTAGACATCATGATCCCTCTTACCACCCACATTTGGCTCTACATTACTAACCTTTGGTTCTGAGTGGCCCCCTGGTCTATCCCACAATTCTGTATCCTCTCCACAATTTTTCGACCTGTACAACAGCACCATATGGTCATCGGCTGTAAGGACAAGGGCACCGACTCCGAGCGCATCCGACATATACGCTTGAGAATCATCATGATCACTGAGACCTTGACTTTGCAAAATTAGCAGATCTTTTGACAAATTAGTCCCTTGGAAGTCTTTATAACAAGTAGTACCCATGTTAAGGGTCAATGTTTCACCTTTCTCCTCGATGGAATGAAGTCGGAACTTTGAACCATTGAAAAGGGATGGTAACTCAGCAAGGCGTCTCTTCCAGGTTTCCGCTATGTCTTTTTCAAGACGCTCCATCTTTTTCCTATTGAATGCAGGATCCAATTTCACCCTGACATCAGACGGAGTTGTTTGCCTCTTAGACTTTGTAGTATAGATGATTGAACTTGTAGATGTCTCCATTGTCCTGAAAGTAACAATTAACGTAACTACATTTAGCCTCACCAAATTAACAAGAGCTGTCCGTAAGACAGCCAATGCTTGACTATTTGTATTGCTGTTCAGATAACAAATAAGAAAAATCAACAACAACACGTGTAGCGTTTGTTCATAGATAATTATTAACTTCCAACGTTTCGGCGTTAAGCCTTCCTCAGGGAAGAATAACAATAAAAACAACGGACATGACGTCGTTTAACAACGTCGCGTAAAAAGGCGGTAAAATGTATACAAAGTTTAGATCTACATTATTTACAATGTTAAATAAATTAAAAATAACGTTCCTTTAAACGGATTTAACAAACATACCGAGTAAATTGTCGGATAGTGTTTATACAAAATTTCCTACACTTATGTATATAAAAAACAGAAATAGGAAAAAACAACGATATACTCGGCATTACATATCTATATATGTAGATCAATACAATTAGTTGATTGGTCAATTAATATCAAATAAAACTTTAGAATTTAAACCATCTGGATAGAGCGTTTTCAGTTTATGTATCCACACTGTTTCTTTGCAGAGACGATCAATGTCATTTCTTACAACATCAATAGGCATAAAAGAAAAGTCCTTTAAGCAATGATCTCATAAATTTTTTTTTTTATTGCTGTCCAGGAAGCAGGAATATTACCCTAAATGTTAAAATTTCTATAGAGTTTCAATCCAGTGTCTGCATTACTTTTGGAGATAGTAACTCTCATGCAAAACTTTAACCAGAAGTTTTTAAGTTCAAAAGGGGACATAATTTTGCAAAATACATGTTAGTGTTATGGGACTTGATGCCCATTATGACCAAGTTTTAAAAACCTGAAGAAATGTGTGAAGATTTAATTCAATATTTGCATTAGGTTTTGGGATAGTATTAAACTTGCATGAAAAACTTTAATAAAGTCCAAAAAGGCGGTATAATTTGGCCAAATAAATTCAGAGTTACGGGACTGGATGCTATCACCTAGGTTTCACATCAAATTGATCAATATAATATAATTATGCATTAGTTTTGGGGATAGTAACTTGTATATAAAACTTTAAACAGGATTTCTAAATCCAGAAGGGGGCATAATTTGCCCAAAATACACGTCAGAGTTATGGGACTTGATCCTGTGAGGTACGTTGTTTATTGACCTTAAAATAGAAAACTTAAGTTTCAAAGCTATATGCCTTTAAATAATAGCTATATATACTTGCATGCAAAAGTTTAACCAATGTGCGATGCCGTTGCCAGGGTGAGTAGAATAGTTGAGCTAAAAATTTGTCCAATGGATTTGTTGCTGGTATTTATTCAGAAACACTCGACACACAAAAAAATCTGTTTAAAAAATTGCTTGTACTTGCATCACTGAGCAAAAAAACAAGATAAAATTTATTGTTGCAATAATTTTTACAGATGAAACAGGATACAAAAAAATATATTTCCAGTCCTATATTATCTAAAAATTAACTTTAATCACTACATGAGGGCCATGATGACCCTACTGTAAACCCAGAAATCGTTTAGCACTATTTAAGTCAGCCACTTTCACTGTTTGTGAAATTTTAGTCACATAACAACAATTAAGCTACTAAGAAAATGCGAAAGTTTGTAGTTTCCATTGGTAGTCAGCTGCAAACCTTCCCCTGATATATGTGTATGTGTAAATCAGGGATCGAATTTAACGGTCGCTAACTCGCAAAATTCGAGTAAGAATAAAACAATGCGAGTAGAAAATCATGGCACTCGAATATTTTCGCAATCACGTTCGAAAATCAGGGAATTCGCTCAAACTGTCCTTTTCTCTTTAAAAACTCCTTTCGGGCAATTAATTTATCGATAATCACGTGACTACTTCTAGTCGCTTGTCCCTTTATACTAAAGTAATTATCAGATATCTAAGTAAGCGTCTGGGCAATGTTTGTTTTCATTTTGTACGTCTGTAATCTGCAAAGTTCTGTGAAAATGGAGAGGAAAATAACATGTTTCTTGGTGCAAAAAGGCCTGCGGAGCTCGAAAACGCTAGCAACACTACCGGCAGTGACCTGAGAAAAACTTAAAACATCAACGTCCAGCCAAAAGTCCAAAGAATCACTGAGTGCTTTGGTTTGTATCGTACTTTCAAAACCAGAAAGTCCCAAGCCTGTCCGGACCATGAACTTTTATATATGAAACCAAACAACAACAAGACAACTTAAATTTAGCACGTAAACAGCTTTTAAATAATTGCTAGTGGAACCCATCATTTTGCAAGTGGAAAAAAATGGCCTTAGCAAAAATTTGCTAGTTTGAAAAAAAAGTTAAATTCGATCCCTGTAAATTAGTCAAACTAATCCGAGGTATACAGTTTGTTTTATATTGTGACGGTCAAACTGTAGCGGTGGCTGCAAAAGTCAGAAATTAAAAAGCAGCCACTCAGCGACAGTAAGTTTGTCTACCTGTAAATCTACTAAAAAAAGGTTTTATCTAGCTAAAAAAATCAGCTCAGAGATGTTTATATGCTGTTACGGATCTCTGGACGTGTCGCAGGTGTGATAGAACCCTAAACGAATGTAAATTATGTATACACTTACCGACATATAAATCAAATGGTAGTGTTTGGTGAAATTGTCGTGACGTAGGCCGTATACTTGCAAGTAGGTTGTATACTTACCTGTGTTTCAGTTTTCGGTGTATACTTACCTAGCCCATTCTTACACGTGTCCATACTTACCTGTGTCTGTAATTACCTATGTCTATACTTACCTTTATTCATTGAGAGTCACCAAGATACATTGAATCCTATAATTATTTCCTATATTTACCTATCAGTAGTAAGCCGTAACATATACAATAGATGACTAACGTGACTAACAAATTACCTGTCCTTTTACCTGTATCTTATTATCCCTTTGTTATGGTAATTATTTATTATTATTCCTATACTTTTCAGCCAATCGTATCAACGTATTAGTTTACGATGATATTTTGAAAGTGTATAGTTGTTCGGTTTTTATAACCTAAATAAATTATATTACATATTATATAATATATTAATAAAGGGATTATATATTGTTACAGGTACGTCACTTTGCATATCTTCAATTGCATACAACTCATTTAATTATGTTTTATGTATTTTGCATTTCTGAATAGATAATTATGTTCAAAGTATATTCTAAGTAATCGTCGTCGGCCATGTTTGTTTACATTTGCTTATATATGAACGTATTAGTTTACGATGATATTTTGAAAGTGTATAGTTGTTCGGTTTTTATAACCTAAATAAATTATATTACATATTATATAATATATTAATAAAGGGATTATATATTGTTACAGTTACAGTCGCTGAACATCCCCAGTCCCCAGATAGTAAATCACTCTACCGCTGAGACGAATCAGCATCCCTACTCAAACAAAAAAAAAAGGGACACAAGGCGCCTCGGCGACAAATGGCGCCCAACATGGGACAACGAAGATGATCAATTCAGCTGACGATACGCCTTATGGGAATCTGTAATTCTACATATGAATTCCTCTATAACAACAAACATCAGAACTGCATAAACCTAGGTATGATTTATCTGGCCGGCGAATAGATACAGCATCATAGCGTTAACATCTGATCAGGAACAGGTGCACTAGAACTTTCTGATCGCCATTGGAAGAAGATCCAAGGATTCCAGGAAGTGGTGTGAATTTGACTATTTGTCAGTTTTGACAGATAGCAAAATAAACAATAAATGTTGGAACTGACATATTCAGTGTATATCTCTGAAACGGTGATAATTCTGCGTTTTATACGTTGATGTGGCCGACGATGAATGTAAAGTATTTACTTTTTGTTCAATTGTTCCTGTAATGCATATTTGAGTGATTTTTAATTGTTTACATTTTTTGACAGTTGTCCTAGATTATGACATACATATATTGACCAGTCTACCCTGTACTTGTTGTGGTCAGTCAAGTGTATAAAGGTCGTCTGTTTTATATATCAAAGAGATAAGTGTACAAGCTTGTATAGATCTGTGATCAGTTGTGTTGATGAAGTATATATATAAGGGTCATATATTTATATAGGACTATATTTGCATATATTATATTTATATTCTCCTTCTTTCTATCTCTCCCTCTCAGATTAATAACCTACTAATAAAGATACAGATTTAATACTTGGCCTATATAACCCTTATACAGGTATAGTAAGTAAATATATAGAGGTATACTATAGATACCAGGTGTGTTTTGTTTTGGAACTAAAAGTACAATTCACCGACAAATAATGATTGCTTCAATATATAGCTTATAAGTAAAAGCAATATATGAGTGCACGAGTAACAGCGCATCTTCTACAGGACTTATATTGATAAGTGCTGTAGTCTAAAATAAAACTGATCCAACAGATCCGAAAAAAAGATATGCTGGATTTTTGATAGAAATTTAACAAATCGTAATTTTAAGAAAAGGGTAAATATACCTTGGGTGCGTATGTAGTCAAGGAATTTACCTTTTTGTGAGTTGAAAAACGCATATCGGTATTATTATATTAAGAGATCTACCTGTATAAAGGATATTCCTCGGGTAACCGATTTAACACCGCTATCGGCAATAAGTATTGATAAAAGCGTAAAGTTAATCTACGTCTTATCAACTGTCCCCGTAGCTCAGTCGGGAAGACGTTAGATTGTAAAGCCAGAGGTCTAGGGTTCGAATCTCAGAAATTGCCAATTTTTTTTATCAGAAAAAAAAAAAAAAAAAAAAAATCAAATTAAATTGGTATATATAAATTATAAATTTCTATAAAGAAAGAAAAGATAAATAATAGATATCAGTACAAGTTACGGTACTATATAAGAAGGGAAATAAGAGAGGTTCGAATAAATTGTGAAAGTAGAAATAAGAGAAAACTGAAAGAGTGAATAGTATTGTTAAAGGAGAAGCATAGTGAAGGTTGAAATATAGTTAAAGGAGAAGTATAGTAAAAGGAAAAGTAAAGTTAAAGGAAAAGTACAGTGAAAGGAGAAGTTTAGTTAAAGGAGAAGCACATTGAAAGTAGAAGTATTTTGAAAGAAGTCTTGTAAAAGGAGAAGCACATTGAAAGTTAAAGTACTGTTAAAAGGAAAGGTACTGTGAAAGAAGTATAGTTAAAGGAGAAGCATAGTGAAGGTTGAAATATAGTTAAAGGAGAAGTGAAGTGAAAAGAGAAATTTAGTTAAAGGAGAAGTAAAGTGAAAAATGAAATATAGTTAAAGGAGAAGTGAAGTGAAAAGAGAAATTTAGTTAAAGGAGAAGCATAGTGAAGGTTGAAATATAGTTAAAGGAGAAGTGAAGTGAAAAGAGAAATTTAGTTAAAGGAGAAGTAAAGTGAAAAATGAAATATAGTTAAAGGAGAAGTGAAGTGAAAAGAGAAATTTAGTTAAAGGAGAAGCATAGTGAAGGTTGAAATATAGTTAAAGGAGAAGTAAAGTGTAAGTTGAAGTATAGTTAAAGGAGAAGTATAGTAAAAGGAAAAGTAAAGTTAAAGGAAAAGTACAGTGAAAGGAGAAGTTTAGTTAAAGGAGAAGCACATTGAAAGTAGAAGTATTTTGAAAGAAGTCTTGTAAAAGGAGAAGCACATTGAAAGTTAAAGTACTGTTAAAAGGAAAGGTACTGTGAAAGAAGTATAGTTAAAGGAGAAGTATTGTGAAAGAAGTATTGTTAAAGGAGAAGCACATTGAAAGTTGAAGTATTGTTAAAGGAGAAGTATAGTTAAAGGAGAAGTACAGTGAAAGAAGTATAGTTAAAGGAGAAGTACAGTGAAAGAAGTATAGTTAAAGGAGGAGTACAGTGAAAGAAGTATAGTTAAAGGAGAAGTACAGTGAAAGAAGTATAGTGAAAGGAGAAGTACTGTGAAAGAAGTATAGTTAAAGGAGAGGTATTGTGAAAGAAGTACAGTTAAAGGAAAGATACTGTGAAAGAAGTAGAGTTAAAGGAGAAGTACAGTGGAAGAAGTATAGTTAAAGGAGAAGTACAGTGGAAGCAGTATAGTTAAAGGAGAAGTACAGTGAAAGAAGAAGTATATTGAAATATAGCGAAAGAAAAGTGAAAGGTACAATAAAATACAAGAGTAGAAGATAAAAATTAGAATATTGTGGATTGAAATAGAAGAAGTTAGTTTGAAGCTGAGCAATTTTATTGTGGAAGGAAAGCTTCTGTAAAACATGGCTGAAGGTATCTCACCGAGAAGACTAAGAAAAACCACACACGACGTACGGCAACAAAGTGAAAGTATGGAAAGACAGAGACAAACGGAGAGAGAAATTAGAGCATTAGAAAAACAGATAAAAGAACAGCAACTAAAGAGATTACAGCATCAACAAGAAATGATGCGATCTGGAAGAATGAGTGCTTCAGCATCCAGACAAACGGATAGAAATGTTAACAAAATTGAGGAGTTACAACAAGAAACCAAGCAGAGATTTAGAAACTTCGATCAACAAAATGGTACTCAAAGTAGAGAAAATCAAGGTGACGTACCATCTTCACAAGGCCAAATACAGGAGGAAAGATATATGTTCAAGGAGCCAGTAATAGATGTCTCAGACATAGCATTCTCACCACAAGTGGAGGCATTAGATAAGCGATTTTCCTCATATAATCAGGAAATGTATTCCACTCCAGACAGAAAGGTTCCAACTTCGGAACATAATCTGAAAATACAAACAGATGTAGCTAGATTAAAGCTAAATGATAAACGTGACAGAGAAAAATGGCAGTCCATGAGTTTCGATACAGGGTTTTCGAAACACAGACCTAGCCATCCGTTAAAAGAACAACCATTATATAAAGAAAGTGAACTGGAGGGAAACATGAGAGAAAAATGGTTCATCAAAGAAGATAGTGCTCTTGACACTGCGGATAAACAAGATGACTGGACAAAGTGGAAGCACAATCAGTTGGAGATAGATAGCCAGACATATGCTAAAAAGCAAGGTTATAGTGATGATTGGGGTGGAAAGCAGGAGGACAAAAGTGAAACGACTGAGTTGCTAGAGCTAGAAGAAAGAAAATTATTGGTAATAAGGCAAAGGAGAAAGGAATTGCAAGGATTATTAGAATTGGAACGAGGACAACAGCTGAAGATTGAACAAGAGAAACAGAGACGAGTTCAAGAAATAGAAAGACAGAAGCAGTTACTAGAACAGTATGAAATTCGCGAAAGGGAATTAGCATTAAGAGAACAAAACTTGGATAAATACGAACAAGAGCTAGAGACAAAGCTAAAAGAGTTACAACAAGTAACAGGTATAAGAGAGACAGAGAACAAGGATATGAATGAAAGCAACAGTATTGAATTGTTATTGAAAAGGAAAGAAGATGAAATGCGAAAAAAGGAAGAAGCACTGAATAATAGAGAGAAAGAGTTAGAAGATAGAGAAACTTTGTTTAAGACAAGATACACTCTGTTGAAGGAACTTCAGCATATTCCAATAGAAAAAGATACGATTAAACATAAAGATACAGCACAAAATACAGAAGTAAAGAAGAAGATAACAGAACATGAAAAAGAACCAGAAAGGAAAGAACTTGAGGACGTAAATCCCAAAAAGAACAAAGAAGAGGACATACATACATTTGGTCCTAAACTTAATATCAGTCAGTTTTCCGGAGCAGATCCGAAACCAAAATCTGAGTCTTCTTTCGAAGAATGGAAGCGAGAAATAGAAAGTGTTATTGCTACAAGATTATACAAAGAACATGTAATAGCACAAGCCATTAGACACTCCTTGAAGGGGCAAGCAAAGAAAGCACTTATAAATCTACATCCTACTGCTTCACCAATAGAAATTGTTGCTCGTGTAGAAGACATTTTTGGTGATTTATCCAGTCAGCAATTCATATATACTGAGTTCTACACAGCAGAACAGAAACCTGACGAATCCATCGCTGAATGGGGTCTTCGCCTAGAAGAAATCCTTCTTCTTGCTTCCAACAAACGTCAAATACCTGAAAAAGAAAGAAATGCCATGTTAAAAGATAAATTTTGGAGGTCGTTATATAATCAAGAAATTAAAAATGCAACGAGAAATAGCTTTGAAAGCAGTGACAGTTTTGAAGTCTTGAGACGGAAGGCAAGAGCTGAAGAAAATGAAATGAAGCTAACAAAACAACGGAAACAACATACTGAAACCAAACTTGCTACGTCCAGTGAAACGGAAAAGAGTGAAGATATGTTGGCTAAGCTGATGAGAAAGATGGAAGACTTTGAAAAGAAATTACAGGATATTAAAGAAGACAAACAAAAACAAGATACTTCGGGTAACAAATATAACAGATACGGAGGCTCATCGAGTTTCAATAGAGGCAGAGGACATTATTACGGTGGCTATAGGGGAGGTTATAGATATGATAACAACACACCCCAAAACCAAGGCAACAAGAAAGAAGGGGAATCCTCAAAGGAAAACATAGACAAAAATGAAAAGAAGAATTTAAACGACTAGGTGTCTCCATTGAAGGGCAAATGGCAGACAAAACAAACGAAAGCCCTAATGAAACAATCAACATATTTGATAGACTGATTGGTCATGCCAATGAAACATCAGTGGTCATTAATAATGTGGAAACAACATGCATTTGTGATACAGGATCAATGATAACCACCATTTGTGAAGAGTTCTATGAAAATCTAGACCCAAAACCAGAGTTACATTACCTTAGAGATTTTGTTATTAACTTACCTGATGGAAATAGTCTGCCGTATTCTGGTTACATAGAAGCAATAGTTAAAGTTCCTGGATTATCGGACATTGACTTACCTGTACCAATCTTAATTGTTCCCAATACAGAATACAACTTAACAGTACCAGTAATAGTAGGCACTAATGTTTTACGGTATCTTCGAGAGACACCAAGAGATTCCCTACCAGAACAGTGGAAATCAGCAGTAGAAAATCTTGTTGAAACACCTGTAATTGGAAAAGTTAAATCTGCAAGTAAGAAAGATGTAGTTTTAAAGCCATACGAAACAAAAGTTATCACGGGTTTTATTCGGAAGAACTTCGATGTGGAATCAGCCGTTACAGAATCTTCTGATGAGGCGTCTTCAAGAATAGGCATATGTCCTAGGGTCGTACAGCTAAACAGACCGGGAACCAGAGCTAAAATACCTGTTAAATTATTTAACATGTCAGCAAAGGCAGTTAGTATATCACCTAAATCTGTTCTGTGTAATCTGGAACAAGTGAAACTTCTGCGGAGCTGGAATCCATCTGAAAATAGAAAAACAGAACAATTAGAGAGCAATAAAGAAAACATATCAGAAGAAGAAAAGGTAGAGACTTTTGTACAAGATATTAAAGTGGACTTAGACAACGTTCCTAAAGATCATCTTCCACAAGTCAAAAAGCTGTTTTACAAATGGAAAGATGTATTTTCTTCGGGACCTTTGGACATAGGAAGAACAAATTGCGTTGAGCATGAAATACATTTAGAAGATGAGAGACCTTTTAAAGAACCGTATCGACCAATACCACCTGGTCTTATAGAAGAGGTTCGAGAACACATTCAAGAGATGTTAGCACTTGGAGCTATTAGACCATCCCAGAGTCCATACTCTTCTAACGTAGTTATTGTAAGAAAAAAAGACGGCACTATAAGATTCTGTATCGATTACAGAAAATTGAATAATCGAACCAGAAAAGATGCCTACGCCATCCCACGCATTGAAGATACTCTCCACTTATTATCCGGTTCGAAATACTTTTCAAAGTTAGATCTTAAGAGCGGATATTGGCAGGTTGAAATTAAGGAGGAAGATAAGTGTAAAACTGCCTTTCAAGCTGGAAATCTGGGTTTCTTCGAGGCAAACAGGATGCCTTTTGGACTTACGAACGCGCCAGCTACGTTTCAAAGACTGATGGAACGCTGCATGGGAGACCTAAACCTACGTCAATGCCTCATTTATTTGGATGATATAATTATCTTCAGTTCGACATTTGAAGAACACCTAAATCGATTAGAAGCAGTTTTTCAACGCTTACGAGAAAACAATCTTAAACTCAAACCAAGCAAATGTGAATTCTTTAAAAATGAGGTTATCTATTTGGGACATCTAATATCTGACAAAGGCATTGGCACCGATCCTGATAAAGTAACTGCAGTAAAGAACTGGCCTATTCCAAAATCAATTAAGGAAGTCCGAAGTTTCCTTGGCTTCGCGGGTTACTACAGGAGGTTCATTCAAGGCTTCTCCAAACATGCCAGACCTTTGAATGACTTACTTCTAGGAGACAGTCCCAAGAAAACCAAAACAATGAAAAAGAACAAGATCAAGAGAAAGTTTGAATGGGGACAGAAACAACAGCTAGCCTTCGAAACAATTAAAGAGAAGGTGTGTACAGCTCCAATGTTAGCATACGCCGATTACAGAAAACCTTTTAAGTTGCACACAGATGCTTCAGGACTTGGACTTGGAGCTGTCCTCTACCAGGAATTGGACGGAAAAGAACGAGTTGTGGCTTTCGCAAGTAGAAGTCTTCGACCAGCTGAGAAGAATTACTCCGCACACAAGCTTGAATTTCTTGCCTTAAAATGGGCAGTGACGGAGAAATTCCATGATTATCTCTATGGGTCGGAATGCTTCGTTTATACAGATAATAATGCCCTCACGTATTCCAAGACATCTGCGAAACTTGATGCCGCTGGCCAACGTTGGATAGCAAGTCTTGCCAACTACAATCTTAAAATAGAATACAGAAGTGGCAAGAAAAACATCGACGCGGATGCGCTTTCAAGAAAGTTCTACACTGAAGAACCAGGCATAAATACAGAAGTTGTGAAGGCTCTTGCGATGGCTGCACAAGTCAACATCCCTATGGTTGAAACCATGTGTAATCCAGAGTCGATTCAAGAAAACCCGGATGATGTACCAGAAGTACCTGATGATATGATCATTGCATCAAGTCTGTCACAAAAAGACTGGTTTAAAGCACAACGAGACGACCATATTATCGCAGTAGTAATTAAACACTTAAAGAATGGCACCAAACCGGCTTCTTCGACCTTTGGTACCGATGCGTCAGTCGTGTCCTGTTATCTGCGTGAATGGTCGAAACTAGTCTTACAACAAGGTGTTCTTTATAGAAGAACAACTATTTCCGGACATGAGCGCCTTCAGCTGGTCCTTCCACCAACATTAAGGTCCGAGGTTTTTCAGGCTTTACACACAGACTTGGGTCACCAAGGACGTGACAGAACTTTGTCTCTTTTCCGTGAACGTTTCTTTTGGCCGGGGATGGAATCGTTTGTTGCAGCAAATGTCAGATCCTGTGACCGTTGCATAAGGAGAAAAGCCAGAAATGCTAAAGCACAGCTTGTACCAATACAGTCCACTTTCCCTATGGAAATCCTGTGCATTGATTATCTTTCCCTTGAACGTTCCAAGGGCGGCTACGAGAATATCCTCGTAATGACAGACCATTTTAGCCGCTACGCACAGGCTTATCCAACACGAAACCAAACTGCAAAGACGACAGCTAAAATAATATTTGACCAATTCGTAGTCCATTACGGATTTCCAGCTCGTATCCATAGTGATCAAGGCCAATCATTTGAGGCTAACATAATAAAGGAACTTTGTAGCATAGCTGGGATCGACAAATCAAGAACAACACCATATCATCCTCAAGGAAATCCAGTAGAAAGATTCAATTCAACTCTTTTGCAAATGTTAGGGACTTTAACGGACAACAAGAAAGCTGACTGGAAGTCACATATTCCTACGCTGGTGCATGCTTACAATGCAACCAAACATGACAGTACTGGCTACTCACCCTATTTCTTAATGTTTGGTCGCCACCCAAGACTAGCAATAGATGCCTTCTTAGCACTCCCGACAAACAGTAATGAGTCAACATCACACTCGGAATATATAAAGAAACTTAAAGAACGCCTTTCAATAGCTTACGATACAGCTCGAAAAAGTTCCGAACATGCAGGGAAGGTCAACAAACAGCGGTATGACCTGAAAGCCAGAAACCTAGTTTTAGTTCCAGGAGATAGAGTTCTGGTCAGAAATGTGTCAATCCGAGGCAAAAACAAGTTGGCTGATAAATGGGAATCAAATCCATACATTGTGATCAGTCAACCGAATCAAGATATTCCAGTGTTTGAGGTAAAGAGAGAAGGAAGTCGGTATAAAAAGATACGAACCCTTCACAGGAACCTTCTCCTTCCTTTTATGAGTATTGATTCAAACATCCACGAAACAGCAGAAGAATCTGAAACTACGGATATCAACGAGGAAGCTGAAAAAGAAAAACATGAAAAACAACTGAAAAACAAAGATACTTACCAAAACTCCTCAGCATCTCCAAACGATACTTACCAAGATTCCCCTGTGCCTGATGCTGAAATTCCGAGGTACATAATTCCTGCACGGAGACATAGGCAAAATATTCCAGATGAGGCATCAGCGCTAGATAGCCAAATAGACGAATCTGACAGTGAGGGTACACCACATATAAAAAGACCTCAACGACAAAGAAGGAAGCCCAGTTGGATGAGAAACGGTGAATGGAGTCTATGATCAGTTAGTGACTATAACAAGACTATAAAATATATGTGTATGTGAACTAGTTATATGAATTGAAAAAGACAGTCCAGAAGTGTACTGCAAATTATTGTAAATAGTTTTGTATATTTGAAATTTCAGGTACATAATGCATTCTTCGTAACATACGCATAGGATGCCTTATAATCGTCCTTTACTTGTTTCTCAAGTGGAGAAGTTATGAATAATTAAACATGTTGAAAAACAATGACAGCAACTGTTCTAGTGTTGGATTCATATTTTGAATTAAATGTAATTGGTGCACTTTAAATTTCTAAAGATTCCGTGGAAAGGTGAGATAGCACGACAGATAACACAGTAAATGTTGGGGACAACATTTATTCGAGAGGGGGGAAATATGTCGCAGGTGTGATAGAACCCTAAACGAATGTAAATTATGTATACACTTACCGACATATAAATCAAATGGTAGTGTTTGGTGAAATTGTCGTGACGTAGGCCGTATACTTGCAAGTAGGTTGTATACTTACCTGTGTTTCAGTTTTCGGTGTATACTTACCTAGCCCATTCTTACACGTGTCCATACTTACCTGTGTCTGTAATTACCTATGTCTATACTTACCTTTATTCATTGAGAGTCACCAAGATACATTGAATCCTATAATTATTTCCTATATTTACCTATCAGTAGTAAGCCGTAACATATACAATAGATGACTAACGTGACTAACAAATTACCTGTCCTTTTACCTGTATCTTATTATCCCTTTGTTATGGTAATTATTTATTATTATTCCTATACTTTTCAGCCAATCGTATCAACGTATTAGTTTACGATGATATTTTGAAAGTGTATAGTTGTTCGGTTTTTATAACCTAAATAAATTATATTACATATTATATAATATATTAATAAAGGGATTATATATTGTTACAGGTACGTCACTTTGCATATCTTCAATTGCATACAACTCATTTAATTATGTTTTATGTATTTTGCATTTCTGAATAGATAATTATGTTCAAAGTATATTCTAAGTAATCGTCGTCGGCCATGTTTGTTTACATTTGCTTATATATGAACGTATTAGTTTACGATGATATTTTGAAAGTGTATAGTTGTTCGGTTTTTATAACCTAAATAAATTATATTACATATTATATAATATATTAATAAAGGGATTATATATTGTTACAGTTACAGTCGCTGAACATCCCCAGTCCCCAGATAGTAAATCACTCTACCGCTGAGACGAATCAGCATCCCTACTCAAACAAAAAAAAAAGGGACACAAGGCGCCTCGGCGACAGACGCGACCATCAGAAAATAAAAACAGCATCAGTTAAGTTATGGCAGCCAGAACTAGGTTTTATCATGTATAATAATTCACTACATATTTACCTAGTGAGCGCAGCAGGTGACGTGTTGCCACCTATGATAATCTTTAAGGGCAAGTGTGAATTAAGAAAGTAATATCAGATAAAATTTGAATTTTTAGGTACCTTCTCTATTTTACGGTTCGAATATTTTTAGGACGAATAAGCTTCAAGAGTCGCGAAATCTAGTTATATACTGCATTCTGATGGACTTTAAATACTACAAGAATTGCTAGCGGCATATATTGTAATTATGTTACTTTCATTATATGTTTTTCTCTCATTATTTTAATCTCATTTAATGAAAATAGTTTAAATTAATTACTTTGTTGACAATTCACCGGTCGGCGGAAGCGGATGTAAATGCTACGCGCATGACCGAATCCCTTGGCAACTACGACAACTACACAAGAAGACTGCAGAGAAACAACACATCAAAATATTTGGAGGTTTTCAAACAGTTTTTGTTGAAAAATGGAGTCAGACAGTCTTCATCTATGTATTGATTATGTTGGCAGCAGCGGAGTTATTCTAAGTCCTGAACAGAAAGCGTCATTACAAACATCTCTGGTGATTCTGCGAAGTGAAAGCAAATTGAAGAAAGTTTACTTTTGGGGTAAAATCATTGGAATCAAGGATGATTATTTCGTTGCACAGGGAACTGGAAATGATGAAATGACAGAGAGAAAAACATACTATAGGTAATATAACAATATACAACCTTAACTAAATTAACTAGTGATCCAATTTCTTAAAAAAACTGAAACATAATGTTGTTGGTAGATCTAGGTTGCTCAAAATTACTGCTTTGATATGCGTGCGAGGAAGAACCAGGGTCTCAGAAATGTTAAGTACCTGGACAGGGATGCTAACACTGGATTTCAGTGCTTTAACTCTAGTACCTTTTAAAGTTTTACTAATTATACATCTTTCAGATTTGCTGGGTTTTTTTTATGATTTGTGGAATTGTAATTGTTTGTATATCGGGATACATGTGGGGACGATTCCAGTTTAGCAGTTCCTGGTCGGAAATACGTCATGACGTCACGTTATTGTTGTTGTTAACTGAAAGCTATAAGGAAAATAAGTATGCGTTTCAGTTTCATGTTAAATTATTTATAGCAAAGTAACCAAGCTATTACCAAGATAAATCTATTACTGTGGTAGTGCTTTATTTTAATATAAATATCCAGCAACTGCAACTTTATTACTTTTTAATACATTTTTAAAGAAATTTATTCTCTTTTTTCAGAATTACCTGTACTAGAATTTTTAAACCATAGACTTTAAAAGCTTCCTATAACTTGGTTATTTCCCTTTGGAATATTTTCTTATTTAGATAACAAGTAAAGAATACATTATCGGGGCTTTTTTCTGCTATAATTCTACCTCCTGTAAAAGGAGGTAATCCCAATGCAAAAAAGTGTGTTTTTTTCCCAAAGTTGAATCTAAAATTCCCAAATGATTATATCTTTTAGGGTTTTTGCTGTTTTAAGATAGTTTTGCTGATTTGTATGTATATTTAGGTAAATTATCATACTGTTGAACAATTACTGAAATGCAATTCATCAACATTTCACACAAAAACACATTTATGTAGATTTTGGTAATTTGCAAATTGTCCCAATTAAGACAATTTCTGAGAGCATTTTCCCAATTCCACCAGTGTTGGTGGCATTCCCAAATTGATGAAAAAAAGGCGTGATTATTCTATATTAATTTGAAGATTTTCAAGAAAATTGTAAACAAATACAATTGAAACTCCATACATTGGTGATATATGACACAAAAAAATCCTAAACTACCCATACATGCCTTACTTGTTAGCTGAACAATAATAATTTAGACTACATGTATTAAGATCAATGAAAACTGTCTCCATGCATCACAAAATGTTTGTTAGTCAAATTAAAACATGCTGCTTTAGTTTAAAATATATGTTCATTTGATTCCTTAATACCATGGTAATAGGTGCTCCCAGTATACACTCTGTATCTTACTTTTCATAAAATAAAGATTTTATTATTATTATTATTGTCTTTAGAGGGTCAAAACTGGGAGAAAAATCAGTAGATATGACATTTGTGTACTATCAAATTCTGTTTTATATTTCAGCCAAGACTGTGTAAAATGGGGTCTTCTACCACCAGCAACCAAGATAATGAGGGACCAGAGCAAGTTGGCAAAAGGTCGATTCACAGGTGACCCCTCATTTGAGTTTGAACATGTTGAAACAAAGAAAGTTGGAGAAGGTGAAGATGCCACAGAAGAG
This sequence comes from Mercenaria mercenaria, assembly GCF_021730395.1. NCBI lineage: Eukaryota > Metazoa > Mollusca > Bivalvia > Venerida > Veneridae > Mercenaria > Mercenaria mercenaria. The sequence goes on along the minus strand of NC_069361.1, from coordinate 64,559,394 downwards.
GAAGAAACGGTAAACAGAAACATTGAATTATATTGTTGTTATACATGGTTCTGCTGTATGTAAATTTTTCATTAATAACACATTACTTTTAATGAACACAGTGTACTGATATATTTGTGCTTAACATGTTAAATAAGTGTTGAAAGTGATAGATGATTTTAACAGTGTGGAAAGCTATTTATTCTTTACATCTCCTGAAGCTGCAAATAATTGATGAGAACAAGTTGGTATGCACCCAGTCAACCTGGGACCAGACTTAAGCTCTAGAATTATAAAAAATTGGAGTGCTATTGAACAGCTTAAAAAATAGATGGTACTTCGATAACAGAGTAACCTGGACAGTGACTGGTGGTAACTTAAGTATGTAATAAGATTTCAAAACATGTTTAGTACTATTTGTTTATGAATATTGACAGATAACAATAAAAGAGGAAGACAGATTAGCATCAGTAATTGCAGAGATTGATGAAGATGTATCTGTTGTACCTAGAGCTGCCTTCGTCAAAACACCAACAGGACAAGTTAAACCAAACAGAAGCTTTGAAGGTATGATATGCTGCGCTCATTTCCTTTTTATAAGCTTTATATAAACATTGTTGCATTTTCTAATTTCAGAAATGTTCTTACTTGTACTTAAATGTAGCCTGAAATTAAAAAAATGTTATAGACCAGAGAATATCTCTTAATTATACTGCCACAAAAACGTAATTGTTATTTTTCTGATATTCTCTCAAGAAACAAGATCATTTTAAGAATCTTTATTCCTCAAGTATTTAGGTTCTATTACGCTGTTCCCAAATCCCAGCATGATCATTGAAGTTTTAAATCAATCAGATGTCAAATATTTACAAGAATTTATAATACTTGACAACCTGTGTTATTTTTTTTAAGTTACTACCATTTAAATCTTATAAGAATTCTTAAAAGAGAGTGCTGCTAAAATGCGTAGCACATTTTTTGTGATGTTGACTATCTATTACAGGTTTGACAGTGTCAGAATCTGCGAAACTGTGCTCATACATGCACTTCAGAGAACCCAAGATTCTGGTAGAGAAATCTCTTCTTCACAAAGCTAACCTTGACAAGTCCATCGACTTTATGGATACATTAGAAGATGATATCCCAAAAGGTAAAAAAAGTTTATCTCAATTCATATATAGTATATGTAGGCACTTCATCACATAATTTTGAATAATTTTAATCCCTTTGTACTTTGTATACAGCTGCACTATGTTGAGTAAATAATTTGATTTCAGTTAAGTGGATTTTTTTCCTGCCATCTTGGCTATTTCTTTAGTTTGTATCACTCCCTTGAGAATTCGTAGTCCTGAAGGCAACAGTAGTTCTTATAATTCTACTATAAATCATACAAGAGCTGTCCGTAAGACCTCGCACTCGACTTTTCTCAGTGCTTGACTGAATTAGAGCTTTATCAGTAAAAAAAAATCCCAAGTTAAAAAGGGACATAACTCTGTCAAAATTCACATCAAAGTTATGGTAATTGTTTCTCCTGGGGTAGACTTTGATGTTAAACAAGTATTTTAAGTTTCAAGTCAAAAGCTTTGATAGTAACAGAGATATTTGACTTTATCAAAAACTTTAACAAAAATTCTAAGTTAAAAAGGGGCATAATTCTGTCAAAATTCAAACCAGAGTTATGGGAAGTGTGTCTCCTGGTGTATATTTTGGTAGTTAATAACTATTTTGAGTTTCAAGTCAAAAGCTTTAATAGTAACAGAGATATTTGACTTTATCAAAACTTTTAACAAAAAATTCTAAGTTAAAAAGGGGCATAATTCTGTCAAAATTCAAATCAGAGTTATGGGGATTGTTTCTCCTGATGTAGACATTGATGGTTAATAAGTATTTAAAGTTTCAAATCAAAAGCTTTGATAGTAACAGAGATATTTGACTTTATCAAAAACTTTAACAAAAAATTCTAAGTTAAAAAGGGGCGTAATTCTGTCAAAATTCAGATCAGAGTTATGGGGATTGTTTCTCCTGATGTAGACATTGATGGTAAATAAGTATTTAAAGTTTCAAATCAAAAGCTTTGATAGTAACAGAGATATTTGACTTTATCAAAAACTTTAACAAAAAATTCTAAGTTAAAAAGGGGCGTAATTCTGTCAAAATTCAAATCAGAGTTATGGGAAGTGTGTCTCCTGGTGTAGATTTTGATAGTAAATAACTATTTTAAGTTTCAAGTCAAAAACTTTAATAGTAACAAAGATATTTGACTTTATCAAAAACTTTAACCAAAAATTCTAAGTTAAAAAGGGGCATAATTCTGTCAAAATTCAAACCAGAGTTATGGGAATTGTTTCTCTTGGTGTAGACTTTGATAGTCAATATCTATTTTAAGTTTCAAGTCAATAGCTTTGATAGTAACAGAGATATTTGCCTTTATCAAAAACTTTAATGAACGACGACGACGCCGGGGCAAGTACAATAGCTCGACTTTTCGAAGAATGAATCACTAGTATGAGGCAGCGAATATAGACAAAATGTAAAACTGTCACTAATATTTTGTAATCTATAGTGTTATATTTTTAATCATTTTACACTGTTACCCTTCGTCTGGACATTTAGCCGCCATTTTGACTAGCTGCTTGATTTTATTTTATTGACAAATTCTAAATATTCTAAAAATTAAACAAGGCGGCTTTATGTCCAGTGGCAGAGTACCTGTGTCTATTTATAGTACTTCTGGCTGCTTCGGGAGTCTGAATATGTGTTCCTATATCAAATTTCTGTTTCTAGGTTCCTGGAGTTTGCAGTTTGAGCGTGGAAGTGGTTTGGTTTGTCTGCGCAGTACCTTGTGGTTGGGATTTGTTGCATACCATGTACCAGGAACCCGCAAGTTTGGCTCAGTTTACTGTGGCACGGGAGAGAAGAATGCAGATCTGCCATTCATGTTGTAACATTTTAACTGACAAGCATAATCCCAAAATACTTGAAAAAAAATGGAAATAAAAAATGTGGAAAAAAACTCTTGAGATGTGACTGAAACAAAACAGTTATGTTTTACGTTGAACTATTGTGGAAATAATCAAATATATAGTGTGAATAAAAGAAAATTTCAAAATTGCCTTTAGAAAATTTATGAAAAAATACAAGATTAATAACTTCCATTTTGACAATGGATTGAAAGAAATCATTGTATGGTCTGTGATAAGACAGCTTGTTCAAGGTATAATTGTAATTTATATCGTTTTGTATTATTCTACTTGAATGCATTTTTCTGTACTCCTCATTTGTCAGATAGGTATACATGTACATACTTTTAAATGAATAAAAGTTATTCTGAAACTTTTATTATTTTTTGTCGTTTCTTTTTTCATCTGACTTTTCTGGCTTCAAGAACAAAGTTAATGAAGACGTAACATCATACAATAACTGAACTTGATATGTCTTAAGTGCACCACAGCACCTCAGCACATAAAGTAGTTAACTGCCATGACATAGAGAAGCAGTTGACCTTTTTAGCTCACCAGAGCACAAAGTGCTCAAGGTGAGCTATTGTGACTGGTCATTTTCCGGCGTCCGTCGACGTCCGTCATACGTCGTCCGTCAACATTTGCCTTGTGAACACTCTAGAGACCACATTTTTGACCCAATCTTTATGAAACTTAGTCAGAATGTTTGTCTTGATGATCTCTAGGTCAAGTTCGAAACTGGGTCATGTGGGGTCAAAAACTAGGTCAGTAGGTCAGATCAATGGAAAAGCTTGTGAACACTCCAGAGACCACATTTTTGACCCAATCTTTATGAAACTTGGTCAGAATGTTTGTCTTGATGATCTCTAGATCAAGTTCAAAACTGGGTTATGTGGGGTCATAAACTAGGTCACTAGGTCAGATCAAAGGGAAAGCTTGTGAACACTCTTAGAGACCACATTTTTGACCCAATCTTTATGAAACATGGTCAGAATGTTTGTCTTGATGATCTCTAGATTAAGTTTGAAACTGGTTCATGTGGGGTCAAAAACTAGGTCATTAGGTCAGATCAATGGAAAAGCTTGTGAACACTCCAGAGACCACATTTTTGACCTAATCTTTATGAAACTTGGTCAGAATGTTTGTCTTGATGATCTCTAGGTCAAATTTGAAACTGGGTCATGTGGGGTCAAAAACTAGGTCAGTAGTTCAGATCAATGGAAAAGCTTGTGAACACTCCAGAAGTCACATTTTTGGCCTAATCTTTATGAAACTTGGTCGGAATGTTTGTCTTGATGATCTCTAAGTCAAGTTTGAAACTGGGTCATGTGGGATCAAAAACTAGGTCAGTAGGTCAGATCAATGGAAAAGCTTGTGAACAGTCTAGAGACCACATTTTTGACCCAATCTTTATGAAACTTTGTCAGAATATTTGTCTTGATGATCTCTAGGTCAAGTTCAAAACTGGGTCATGTGGGATCAAAAACTAGGTCACCTGGTCAAATCATAGGAAAATTTTGTGAACACTTTAGAGGCCACATTTGTGACTCAGTCTTTATGAAACTGGGTGAGAATGTTTGTCTTCATCATTTCTAAGTCAAGTATGAATCTGGGTCAAAAACTAGGTCACTAGGCCAGATCAAAGGAAATTCTTTTCAACACTCTAGAGACCACAATTTAAGTTTGAAACTCATGGGAATTAGTCAGAATGTTTGTTTTGATAATCTATAGGTCAAGTTTGAAACTGGGTCATATGGGGTCAAAAATTAGGTCAACGGTCAAATCAAAGGAAAAGCTTGTGAACACTCAAGAGGCCAGAGTTGTAACCAAATCTTTACGAAATTTAGTCAGAATGTTTGTTTTGATAATCTTTAGGTCAAGTTCAACTCTTGGTCATGCGGGGTCAAAAACTAGGTCATTAGGCCAGATCAACTCTGGTGAGCGATATATAGGGCCATCATGGCCCTCTTGTTTATCATTCATTTGGCTATGCCCTCGTGAAATTTTTCCACAGGCTTAAATCACAGTTCACCTTTACATTACTTCATAAATGAAAATACAACAAGAGCTCGTCGAACACAAAATGCCCCCCTTGATGCATTTAGTAATTGCACAAGGAACAGAAATTATATGCTCACTGTAAATTAAAGTTCTACCATTCTGTTTTAATCTGACTTTGACCTTTACCCTAACAAGAGATTACAAAGTGATATTGGTGCCATCCACTGAGCCATTTTTGAATGTTCCAAATTTCAAGACTAGCTCAAGGTCAAAATCAAGGTCAAATTTCATTTCGGTACAATATAATGTGTATGTGGTCCAAATTTGAAAACTGTGGCTAGAGAAATGTTAAAGTAGGTCACTAGATCAATATCAAAGTCAAAGTTCATTTCGGTTGACAGAAATATGCATGTGCTTCAAAATTTGGAGGCTGTAGCTTGAGAAATGTGAAAGTAGGTAGTAGGTAATAATCAATGTCAAATTTCAATTCAGAACACAATAATATGCATGCAGTCCAAATCTGAAGTCTGTACAATCAGAAATGTGAAAGTAGGTCACTTGGTCAATCTCAAGATCAAAGTTCATTTCGGTACACAAAACTATGAATGTGGTCCAAATTGAAGCCTGTACCTTCAGAAGTGTGAAAGTAGGTCACTAGGTCAAAATGAAGGTCAAATTTCATTTCGGAACACAAAACTATGCATGTGGTCCAAATTTGAAGGCTGTAGCTTGAGAAATGTGAAAGTAGGTCACTGGGTCAAAATCAAGGTCAAATTTCAGTTCAGAACACAAAACTATGCATGTGGTCCAAATTTGAAGCCTGTACCTTCAAAAATGTGAAAGTAGGTCACTAGGTCAATGTCAAGGTCAAAAAAATTTTGCGGTGCACAAAACTATGCATGTGGTCCAAATTTGAAGGCTGTAGCTACAGAAATGTGAAAGTAGGTCACTAGGTCAAGGTCAACTTGTGTCAAGGTTCATCTTGCCACTCAAAACCATACATATGGTCAAAATTTAAATGTTGTAGGTTATTGACAAGAAGATTTTAAAAGCTTTTCCCTATATAAGTCTGTATGAACCATGTGACCCCTGGGGCGGGGCCATATTAGATCCCAGGGCAATAATTTGAATCATCTTGGTAGAGGACCACTAGATGATAATTCATACTAAATTTCAAAGCCCTAGGCTCTGTGGTTTTAGACAAGAAAATCAGAAACTGCTTTAACTGTTCCTGGCCAATGTGACCTTGACCTTTGACCTGATGACCTCAAAATCAATAGGGGTCATCTGCTGATCATGACCAACTTAACTATCAATTTTCCTGAAACTAGACCCAAGCGTTCTTGAGTTACTGCCCGGAAACCGTTTTACTGTTCCTGGTCACTGTGACCTTGACCTTTAACATACTGACCTCAAAATCAATAGGGGTCATCTGCTGGTCATTACCAACCTACCTATCAACTTTCATGATCCTAGGCCCAAGCGTTCTTGAGTTATCATCCGGAAACCGTTTTACTATTCAGGGTCACTGTGACCTTGATCTTTAACATACTGACCTCAAAATCAATAGGGGTCATCTGCTGGTCATTACCAACCTACCTATCAACTTTCATGATCCTAGGCCCAAGTGTTCTTGAGTTATCATCCGGAAACCGTTTTACTATTCAGGATCACTGTGACCTTGACCTTTGACATACAGACCTCAAAATCAAAAAGGGGTCATCTGCTGGTAATGACCAACCTCCCTATCAACTTTCATGATCCTAGGCCCAAGTGTTCTTGAGTTATCATCCAGAAACCGTTTTACTATTCAGGGTCACTGTGACCTTAACCTTTGACATACAGACCTCAAAATCACCGTTATATCTAGCCGTAATTTAACCTACCGTGATGTTACTTATATACCAAGTCTAAGATATCTGAAAACTAGATGACACAGGTATACATCAACTTACTACTGTCACTTATTTGCTGATTAATACTGTAACTTGTGGTGAACAACAGATTGAGCAGCATAATGCAACAAATTTTAAAAATAGTAAAGGGAGATAACCCTGATTTACTGTGTGAAATCACATAATATACTTAAGGCACAAAACAAAGCATGTTTAAAGCGTATACATCTTTTTGTCATGGATAAGACCTACGCTTTAAAATATTATTCAAGGATGTTGTTACAAGATAAAATCACAGACAAAGCCCAAGTCCTCAACTTCACACACTGACCAACATTTCTCTTAAAGTCATATACTTTTGAGAAGCATTCAACATGGGTGTGATGCAGAAACGGACACAGGCAAAGCCCATTTCAACAAAAAACAGCATTGAACTTCACTCAGGATTAACAGAAACTATATTTTGAATATACTCACAATTTCTGTATAATGTATTATTTAAATTCTTTTCATTTTAAAATTCCATTTGTCAGTATCCTAGATATATTTTACATTAAATATCATTTTTGAGTAGATAACTGACTATAAATATTTCATATTTACTTTACTGTTCAACCATGTTTGAAAAAATTCCCTTCCAGCAAAATTACCACTTTTTATTTAATAATACATGTACATGTAATTTTTTTCCCACCATTTCTGTTTTCCAATAAATAAAAGTCGGTTATTAAATTCATACATAATACACTTCAGCTGAACTTACTATCAGTACTTCGAAGAAACAATTATACTGAACTCTTAAAGTGGGAATTTGAATTGTTTAAATTTTCAAAATTTAATGGTTTTGAATTTTTTTATCTATAGCATAGTTACTTAGTCTAGTATCAAATGTAAATTTCACTCATTTTGAACACATTATTATATCCATTTACCTTGATCCTGTTGGCCATTCAGTGAGCGTAGCTAGTGGTAGCCCAGTTGAAATTATTAAATTACATTTGTATTTAAATTATCAAAATTACAATTTTTATTCCAATTTAAGTTAGCAAAAACATGTACAAACACATTTTGAAAAGTTTATGTTTTGTAATTTTCATGGACCAGAATTTTACACAAGGATTGTCAAATGAATTGTACATTTTGGTGATAAAAATTAGAGAGTAAACTCAACAGTAAAGACATCTTCAGGACAGAAAAAATTCAAACTTTGATCCTAAAGCTTTTAGAATGATATATGTGTTTACTCAACTTCCGGAAAATATCCAAATGTTCTAGAAAGCCCGTTACAGAAATGGTGAAACGAATGATAAAAAACACATTCCATCACTTGCTACTCTTGATTTGTAATGAAAGGATTTAGTAACAGCTGCTCTTCTTGCAATTTTTTCCTTTATATATAGCCATAATTATGGTGCATTTGTTGCCATAAAAATCAATTATATCAAACATCATACTGAGGAGTAAACAAAAATCTGTATCACAATGATCTTCACTATCCAATAATTTATAATAATTTAAGTCAAGCTTAACCTTTGACCTACAAACCCGATCACACTCTGCGTATTGTCCATATTAATACCTATTTATTAAGTTTTCCACTGAACACAAAATATGACAAATTTTATTTTTGAACTGCCGACCAAGTTCATATACTCTGCACATTGTCTTATCGCCACCTACCTATATGCCAAGTTTGAAGTCCTTCTGCGGTTAAACGCAACATCGAGGACATATCTGATTTTTGAGCTTAATTTTTGACCTTTTACCTTCCCATCTAGTATGTGCTCCGAGAATTTTCGCACTGCCACCTAACCTATATGCTAAGTTCAAGGAAGTAGTATACCACAGAATTTAAATGAGCAAAATGCCAATGGATGACGGACATTGAGTGGTCACAAAAGCTAACCAAGAGCCTTGGGCTCAGGTGAGCTAAACAAGAGGGTCATTATGATCCTATATCGCTCACCCGTTAAGCTTGGCTTTGGAATCATCAAGATAAACATTCTGACCAAGTTTCATGAAGATAGGGTCATAAATATGGCCTCAACAGTGTTAACAAGCTTTTCCTTTGATTTGAACGGGTGACCTAGTTTTTGACAAAATATGACCTAGTTTTAACTTGGCATAGGAATCAGCAAGATAAACACTCGGACCAAGTTTCATGAAGGTAGGGTCATAAATATGGCCTCAACAATGTTAACAAGCTTTTCCTTTGATTTGACCTGGTGACATAGTTTTTGATCCTACATGACCCAGTTTCTAACTTGGCCTAGAGATCAAGATAAACTTTCTGTACAAATATGTACTAAATCAAATTCTAACAAGAAGATAATGTGAAATTAGAAAGCTTGAAATAAAACCTTAACCTGAATGCAACAGCCCCACCCTAAGGCAAGCCGTCCTTTTTAACAAATCAACGTGGCTTGAAGGAATTTGGAACATAATGCACTGTCAAATTATTTTTAAACCGTACCAGCGATTTGAGAGAAGAATATCAAAGTTTTCCATATAGCCATAAATTATAGAGAAAATCAGTCCAATCTAAAAGGCAGTCATGTTTCCTAACAAATCAACATGGCTTTAAGGAATTTGGTACAGGATAAAGTTGTATTAAACATGATTGTACTTCTCCATGATGAGTGAAGATAAGACTAGCCAATGAATTAACAGAAGGCGTGGTTAGTTTACTTCAGAGAGAGCTTTTTGTGGTTTTGACCTGTCAGTTAAATGAAACGGGACGTTAAACTATTAGCCGGTTATAGATACACTTATTGAACTTCTAAATGCATTAAGTTTTGCCTTCACTACGCTACGCTCCGTTTCGGCAAACTTAATTGCATTAGAAGTTCAATAAATGATCTATAACCTATACATACATTGCAGTCGGCTGTCTGCAAACATTAAAGGATGTGCCACGCGAGCACTGATTGCGTCACGTGCTAATTACGGACCGATTATCAAAGTGACAATCAGACCGTTTGACATGTTTATTGATTATCTGAGGGTGCGACCAACAATTTCCTGCTTGGCAGTAGATGGTGTATTGAGATATCAGACCGAAATTTATACTTTTCTCCATTTTTACAGGACCAATATTTTTCGTTTTTTCACTTCATGAATCGGTCTGAAAAGTCAAAAATTGGTCCAAAACCGACAAATTTCCGAAGCCCTGGGGTCACCCAATGATCATTGTTGTCACACTATTTTGAAATCAAACCTGGGGCTTGAGGAGAAGATTTTCACACTTTTTCCACATAGCCATATAGAGAAACTAACCACTCACCTTGGCGGCTATGTTTTTTTAACAAAAAAACCTGTAAAGGAATGAGGCAGAGGGTCGCTAAAAATATATAGCTGTGAAATTATTTTACAGCAGTTCCAAAGTTGAAGATTTTTAAAGTTTTTTTTTTCAGTTTACACGGTAGCAAGAATTCAGCAAGGATGGCTTAGATTTGAAGGAATCTGAAAGGACTCCTATTCAGTGGACATTGGCATAGTGGTTTGGAAGGTGATGTTCTTTTAAGAAATTGTGGACAACAGATCTACAACAGATATCCAACGACTCTTTAAGGTCAGCATGAGCACTTTGTGCTCAGTTGAGCTAAAAATTGGAAAGGACCTTAAAATGATACCACAGACCAAGTCCTTGCAGTTCTTGCAAGGAAGTTGTATAGGAGTATTTCTTTTTCTAGCTCTAATGGCCCCAATCGTGCAGTGCCCCAACTTAAACAAAATTGGAATATGCCCTTAAACTAATGCTTCAGACCAAGTTTGATGAAGATCCATCAAGCTATTCATAAGTTGTTTTCAGGTTAAGCACTCTAATTTGAATAATTTTGGTAAACGGACTATACAATGATGCTACAAACTAAGTTCGATGAAGCTCAATCAAGCAGTTCATGAGAAATAGCTGTTTGAAGGGGTTTTTTTCTATTTTAAGTTCTAGAGGCCCCCAATCTGACTAAAGTACATCTCCTATTACGCTACGCATAGGATCTGAAAACGACCTATTCATAGCCTCGTTCTGACGACCCTTTCGCTAGCCAATCAGAGCTTAACTTACAAAATTTAGCAAATTACCTGTAGCCTTGTCTTTTGATATTTACAATTCTTATGTCGGAATATGTCAGATAGCCGGTTAGCTCAGTCGGTAGGCCACTTGCTTAGTAATCGAGGGGTCCCGAGTTCGAGCCCTGGAATAACTGCACATTTTTCTTACTCTTTGACATTCTAACATGTCGTCTCATTGGTTAAAATAAAAATAGCAATGCTGGAAATCCAAAATATACAGAAGACGTATGTGAATGGGTCGTTCTCAGATCTTCGTTTAGAAGATCAAGTACTTCAGTCAGATTGAGAGGCCCCTAAAAGGGAAAAAGTGCCCCTATTTTAACAAATTTGAGAGAGGCCCTTAAAATGATGTTACTGACAAAGTTTGATGAAGATCCATTCTGCGAATCAGAAGAACCTGTTAACAGGGTTTTCTATTTTTAGCTCTATTAGCCCCAAAAAGGGGCCTTGATCCCATAATAGAAAAAAAATTTGTCAGAGGACCTTTCAATGATGCTACAAACTAAGTTTGATAAAGATCCCTCAAGCATTTTATCACTGGAAAAGTTGTTTAAAGTTTTTTTTCGTTTTTTATTAAGCTTCAGCGGTCCCTACAAGTGGTCAAAGCACCCCAACCTCCCCATTTTTTAACACAATTTGGAGAGGACCTTACAATAATGATGCAGACCAAGTTTGATGAAGAACCATCCAGTGTTTCATAAGAAGCTTTTTTGCTACCTCTTGTGGCTCCTTAAAGATACGGAGTTCCCACATTTAAAAAACAATGGGAGAGGACCTTATAATGATGCTACAAACCAAGTTTGATGAAGATAAATCAAGCAATTCATGAGAAAAAAATTGTTTAAAGGTATTTTCTATTTTAAGCTCTAGCAACCCCTACAAGGGGCCAAGTGCTCCTAATTTTGGACAAAATATGGAGAGGCCCTTACAGTGATGTCTAGCTGCCCAAACTTGAATAAATTTCAGACATGACCATATAACAATGCAAAAGACCATGTTTGATGAATATCTATCAAGAGGTTCACGAGAACAAGTCGTTAAAAGGTGCTCTGAAGGACCCTAAAATAGGCCACATTGAACCAGTTATATAAACTTGATAGAGGTCCATGCCAGGATCCTGGTGTTATTCTGAGTAGTAGTTTCAAAGGAACAGAATCTGATGTTTAAGCAAAATTATTGACTCAGATACTGGACTATGGATCTATACTAATAGCTCACTCTGAACAAAGTTTGGCTGAGCTAAAAAGGTTCATGCAAGGATTCAATCAAGTGATATATATTTGAAGGTATTTCTATTTTTGGCATTAGTAGCCCTTAGTGCAGTGAAGCAGAAATATTAAAACAAACAACTCGATGGATGCTTCTGTTTGGATAACAGCCATATTGGGGTCCTTCAAAGATCTTTTTCTTTTCATTGCACTAGTGGTCCCTAATTGGTCAAGTGGAACCATTTCCACAAATCTGAGGTGTATCCATGGATACTTCCATGGATGTTGAACATCCATCAAGGAACTAATGACAGGAAATTGTATTCGGTCTTTCTTCTAATTTTAATTATTATGTCTGTCAGTACAGTCAAAGTGAACAATTTGAACAAACTTTAAAAAGGTCTTAATCAAGGATGCTTCTGAACAAGCTTTGGTGGACTTCAGTCAAGTGTTCCATTAAAAGTAAAGTATTCTTTTTTTATTTTTCAATTTCTGGCAGTTAAGAAGAAACATTTGAACAAGCTTGAGAACGATCTATCCAAAGATGCTACAAGACAGAGTCTGATGAACATGCATCATGTGTTTCATGAGAAATCATTTCAAGGTTTTTTCTACTGTTAGCTACGGAAAGCCCACTTGGACAAACTTGAGAAAGATTCATGCTCAGATTCTACAGAACTAGTTCGCTGTAATTTTTACCAATATTAGGCCTGCCCATCAAGCTGTACTAACAGCTCACATAACAAGAGCTGTCGGAGGACAGCATCGTTCGACTATTCAACAGCCTTGTCAATAAATGAATGAATGAATACAAGTCGAACAAGGAGCTGCATTCAATAAACGCTTGATGCCCCCAGCGGCATCCTTGTCGATAGATTTTGCACCTAAGTCCAAAATGAGGTCAAGGTCAAACTGAGGTCAGGTGAAGTTTGAAGATGAGGAATGGTCACAGTTTACATCTGTATTAGTATCAATTCATTCTTGTAAGGGGTATTGATGCTAGAAGAAAACGGTCCCATTTGGTTAACCCAAGTCCAAAATGAGGTCAAGGTCAAACTGAGGTCAAGTGATGTCTAAAGATAAGGAATGGTCACAGGTTACACCTGCATTAGTATCAAGTCTAGAAAGGGGTACTGATGCTAGACGAAATGGTCCCATTTGGTTAATCTTGTACGGACGGACTGGACAATCACTATATGCCTCCCGCATCAGTAGATGCTGCGTGGGGGCATAATTCTGTAACAAGAGGGCCATGAAGGCCCTGTACTGCTCACCTGACCTATTGACCTAAAGATCAGCAAGTTAGTTTCATTAAGATATGGTCATAAATGTGGCCTCTAAAGTGTTAACTAACTTTTCCTTTGATTTGACCTGGTGACCTAGTTTTTGACCCCATATGACCCAGATTCGAACTTGACCTAAAGATCATCAAGATTAATATTCTGACTAAGTTTCATGAAGATACAGTCACAAATGTGGCCTCTAGTGTTAACAAGCTTTTCCTTTGATTTGACCTGGTGACCTAGTTTTCCACCCCAACTGACCCAGATTTGAACTTGACCTAAAGTTCATCAAGATTTACATTTTGACTAAGTTTCATGAAGATACAGTCATAAATGTGGCCTCTAGAGTGTTAACAAGTTTTTCCTTTGATTTGACCCAGTGACCTAGTTTTTGACCCCACCTGACCCAGATTTGAACATGACCTATAGATCATCAAGATTAACATTCTGACCAAGTGTCATTAAGATATGGTCATAAATGTGGCCTCTGAAGTGTTAACTAGCTTTTCCTTTGATTTGACCTGGTGACCTAGTCTTTGACCCCATATGACCCAGATTCGAACTGGACCTAAAGATCATCAAGATTAACATTCTGACTAAGTTTCATGAGATACAGTAAAAAATGTGGCCTCTAGTGTGTTAACAAGCTTTTCCTTTGATTTGACCCAGTGACCTAGTTTTTGAACCCATCTCATCCAGATTTAAACACGACCTATAGATCATCAAGATTAACATTCTGACAAAGTTTCATTAAGATATGGTTATAAATGTAGCCTCTAGAGTGTTAACTAGCTTTTCCTTTGACTTGACCTGGTGACCTAGTTTTTGACCCCAGATGACCCAATATCGAAATCATCCAAGATTTTATTGAGGGTAACATTCTGGCCAAGTTTCATTAAGACTGGGTAAAAATTGTGACTCCTAGAGTGTTAACAAGCTTTTCCTTTGATTTGACCCGGTGACCTAGTTTTTGACCCCAGATGACCCAATATCGAAATCATCCAAGATTTTATTGAGGGTAACATTCTGACTAAGTTTCATTAAGATTGGGCTAAAATTGTGACCTCTAGAGTGTTAACAAGCTTTTCCTTTGATTTGACCTGGTGACCTAGTTTTTGATCCCAGATGACCCAATATCCAACTTGTCCAAGATTTGATTGAGAGTAACATTCTGACTAAGTTTCATTAAGACTGGGTCAAAATTGTGACCTCTAGAGTGTTAACAAGCTTTTCTTTTGATTGACCCGGTGACCTAATTTTTGATCCCAGATGACCCAATATAGAAATCATGCAAGATTTTATTGAGAGTAACATTCTCACTAAGTTCCATTAAGATTGGGCCAAAACTGTGACCTCTAGAGTGTTAACAAGCTTTTAATTTGATTTGACCTGGTGACCTAGTTTTTGACCCCAGATGACCCAATATCGAAGTTGTCCAAGATTTTTATGAGGGTAACATTTTGACCAAGTTTCATTAAGATTAGGCCAAAATTGTGACCTCTAGAGTGTTAACAGTCAAATTGTTGACCACGGACGGATGGACGACGGACACAGGGCGATCACAAAAGCTCATCTTGAGCACTTCCTGCTCAGGTAAGCTAAAAATGTGAAACAGGGTTATGGAACCTGCACAGTGCTTATCAGCTCATGACTGAGGACAAGTGTGTGAAGTTTCAATCCATTCCGATTAGTAGGTACTGAGATACCAGCTTACAAACAAAAACTTAACCATAAACTGCTAAGTGGAAAAAGGGGCATAATTTTGAAAAATGCAAAATAGAGTTATGAGACCTGCTCAGTGCAGGTCAGATCATGACAGTGAACAAGTGTATGAAGTTTCAATCCATTCCCATTAGTGGGTACTGAGATACCAGCTTACATACAAAAACTTAACAAAAAACTGCTAAGTGGAAAAAGGGGCATAATTTTGAAAAAATGCAAAACAGAGTTATGAGACCTGCTCAGTGCAGGTCAGATCATGACAGTGGACAAGTGTGTTAAGTTTCAATCCATTCGCATTAGTGGGTACTGAGATACCAGTTTACATATAAAACCTTAACCAAAAATTTCTAAGTCGAAAAAGGGGCATAATTTTGTAAAAAAGCAAAATAGAGATATGGAACCTGTGCAATGTAAGTCAGTTTAACACAGTGAATCAGTGTGTGAAGTTTCAATCCATTCCCACAAGTGGTTACTGAGATACCAGCTTACATAAAAAACTTAACAAATTCAGGACACCGGCGCTGACGCGGACGCCAACACACGGACGAGTCCAATAGCTCTACCTATTCTTTGAATACTTGAGCTAAAAAGGAGTGTAATTGTAAATGAAAAAGCAGTATGTTCGATAGACAAGGAAATTTATTTGCAATGATGAACCATCAACACAAAAATGATCAATCATCAATAGCTTCGTTATAATAAACATTGTATTTTTTCCATGCATGATCAGACATCTGGCTGTATTCGACTGGGTACACATGTGGTCGTAGATTTTGCATCAATCCTGAAATTACAATTCAAATCTTTGTACCTTTCTTGTTGGTTTTTATTTCCAGTTAGGTGAAAATCTACCTTGAATTTAAGTCGAATATTATAATTATCACAAGACTAAAATTTTCTTTCATATAATTAAGTCAGTAATAAATAACATGTACTACAACTTCAATGAATATGACGTTACATGCAGTTTATTGTCTACGCTAAAACAACTGTGAAGCAAAATACCAGCAATAAATAAAAGTTTTTTCAATTACATACACATGTAAATCATAATATTATTAACCCAACCTGCACTGTGTGCCTGATGTATCAAGTGCTTCATCCTTGCATGTTGTGGATAACATAAACCAGTAATCTGACGTGGTACAATCTCACCATCTTCCTGAACAAACTGGCTAATGATAAGTATATCCTGCAAGAACAAACTGGCAAATGATCAATATTTCCTGCAAGATCAAACAGGCTAATGATTAATATATCCTACAAGAACAAACTGGCTAATGATTAATATATCCTGCAAGAACAAACTGGCTAATGATCAATATATCCTGCAAGAACAAAGTAGCTATTCCTGGGGATGAATGTCAGATTTTATAGAATAAACAAATACATCAACAAGAGCTCGTAGAACACAAAATGCCCCCCTTGATGCATTCAGTAACTGCATAAGGAACAGAAATTATTTGGTCACAGTACACAAAAGTTCTACTGTTCTGGGTCAATGTGACCTTGACCTTTGGCCTATTGACCTCAAAATGAATAGAGTTCATCTGCTGGTCATGATCAACCTCCCTAATAAGTTTTGTCATCCTAGGCCGAAGCGTTCTTGAGTTATCTGGAAACCGTTTAACTTTTCTGGGTCACTGTGACCTTGACCTTTGACCTACTGACCTCAAAATCAATAGGGGTCACCTACTGATCATGATCAACCTCCCTATGAAGTTTCGTGATCCTAGGCCCAAGGGTTCTCAAGTTATCATCTGGCGATGGTTTAACTGTTCCAGGCCACTGTGACCTTGATCTTTGACCTACTGACCTCAAAATCATTAGGGGTCATCTGCTGGTCATGATTAACATCCCTATCAACTTTCATGATCTTTGGCCCAAGCTTTCTTGAGTTATCATCCGGAAATTGTTTAACTGTTCCTGGTCACTGTGACCTTGACCTACTGACCTCAAAATCAATAGGAGTCATCTGCTGGTCATGACCAACCTCCTTATTAACTTTCATGATCTTAGGCCCAAGAGTTCTTGAGTTATCATCCAGAAACCATTTAACAGTTCTGGGTCAGTGATCTTGACCCTTTGACCTACTGACCTCAAAATCAATAGGGGTCATCTGCTGGTTATGACCAACCTCCCTATCAACTTTCATGATCCAGGGCTCAAGCGTTGTGTTATCATCCGGAAACGGATTGGTCTACATACCGACAAACCGACCTACCGACATCTGCAAAACAATATACTCCTCCTTCTTTGAAGGAGGGCATAAAAATCTTTATGTTGCTTTTTTGTCTGGTGTTTATTAAGGCCACTTATGCCAAAAATAAGCAAGAAAACCACCTGCCGGGAATGGGAAACAAAGATGATGTAGTGATGATAGTGAATGTAAGCAGTCTGGTTCCTGCAAGAGACTGGCCGTCTTGCTAAGCTAAATGTTTGAGCCGGATTACCTGAAGACCCAAACATGCATGGAAAAAGTTAATACTGACTTGACAAACAAGAAGACAAACTGACCAAGTACAAACTTGTAGCCTCAAAAACTGGTGGTGTACTAAACAAGAGCTGTCTGTTGACTGCGCGCTCAACTATTTGAAGAACTGATGGAAGTATATTACCAGCAATTTTCAGACAAAAGAAGAAAAATAGATAAGACAAACAATGTACCTGTATTTATGGATTTTGATTGATAAGTCTTGCACTATATGGCAATGAGTGACCATGATGGTAAGCAAGTGTTCAAAGTTTAAAAGCCATATACATCTATCGAACAGGTAAGACAAACTATGAAATGATATGTGAAACTCAACTAATTTCTATGTCAAAAAAGGGCCATAACTGAGCTAAAGTCAATGTCCTAATTATGTAGTCTTAACTACATATGTATACTTGCCTACTGATGGAAATCATGATGATAAGCAAGTGTTCAAAGTTTCAAAGTCACATGTCAAATACTGTAAAATCATTGAATTTTGTGGGCATGAAATTTCGTGGATTTGGTCAAAATGGCAATTTCGTAGGGATATGAATTTGTGGATTTAACTTTTGAACATGAAATGAATGGGAATTTTACTTGTTCGTTGGGATTAAATTTCGTGGGTTGCCTCAACTGCAAAATCCCTGAAAATTAATCACCCACGAATGTTAATGATTTCACAGTTTTGCCAAAACATAGACTTGTACGAAAACTGAACCAATTTCCAAGTCCAAAAAGTACCATAATTCAGCAAAAAATACCTGACAGAATTATATACTCTTGCCTCCAAATGGAAATCATAATGATAAACAAGTGTTCAAAGTTTCAAAGCCACATGTCAAATAGTTTTGACAAAACTTGGACTTGTATGAAATTGTACCAATTTCCAAGTCCAAAAAGGGCCATAATTCAGCCAAAATAGTTGACAGAGTTATGTACTCTTGCCTACAGATAGAGAATGTTATAATAAACTAGTGATAAAAGTTTCAAAGCCATATGTCAAACAATTTACTCAAAATATGAACTGGTATGGAAGACTTAACCAAGATTTGGAAGTTAAAAGGGACCATTATAAATTCAGCCAAAATCCTTGATAAAGTTAGGTACTCTTGCCTAAAACTCGAAATGGTGATGGTACACAAGTGTTGAAAGTTTCAAAGCTTTATCTCAAAAGGTTTTGTCAATATATGGACTGGTATAAAAAACTTCACCAAGGTGTGACGCCGACGCCGTGGTAAGTAGGATAGCTCTACTAAGTCTTATTCTTCAAACAGTCGAGCTAATAAGGGGTCAAAATCAATATAGACTTGTGGTTGTTTTCTTACAATATTGATCATGTGACCAAACTGTTAAGACTGTATCTTCAACAGCCAGGAAAGCACTTACAAAAAGCAGATCTAAACATAAAACTGCGACAAAAAGTACCTCTACATATGTTCAAAACGGCCATAGTTGTGATAAAATGCCAAATTTTCTACAATTTTTGGCCAGTTTACTCACCTTATGTTACAATGTTTCAAGATTACATCTATGATAATGGTCAATAAGGATGAATATCAAAAATAAATTTAACCAAGTTCAAGGTATTAAACTCAAGGTAGTATTCCATACATACTTACTGTGTAATTTATATCTAGATTCAAACGACACAGTGGACACAAATGTTTCTCCCCATCAGCTTTTATTACGTAATCCTCTCTAGGTGATTCTACCAATCGCCCTTCAATCTATGCAAAAAATATTGAGAGTTAAAACTGCCATAAGAAGATAAAACTAAAGGCTCTTTGCCAAGGAGTGGATGCCAGTCACAGCTTTTGAAATTCTGCTGAAAAACAGTTCTTATAACACTTAGACAACAAATTTCATATAATTATGATTTCTTCCAAACACAAACAAGAACATCACAAATCAGGAGTTTAGATCAAAGGAGGACGATGTAAAATTTTAAGGGAACTGTTTTCGACGTATGTGGCCCAAGTTATTTGATTTAGTTTTTGCACTCTGCATATTGTCCCATCACCACTTACCTATATTCAAGTCAATACCTTGAACAGGTTTTAAGTTATGCTCTGGACATAAAATACAACAGACAGATTCATTTGACCTTTGACCTTTAAATGTGGCCTTAACCTTTGATCTACTGACCTGATTCATTCGCTCTGAACATCACCTCATTACCACCTGCCTTTAACAATGTTGGGCAATTAAAACCGGCCCCCGTTTTAACCAGTTAAAACCACCCTGGTCAATTCTCCCTGAGGTGGCCAATACAGGTCAATACTGGTCGACTTGTCAGTTAGTCAATATTGGCTGTCAAGATATTTTGTAGAGTTTGTGAACAATTACATAATGACTGTTTAGAGTATCTGGGCTTGATTAATTATTATTTAGTTAAAGCAACCTAATCAATACTCCCAAATTGGTCAGAAGTGTTCCACTACAATAGAAATGTAGAAATTATTTCATAAACTGTAGCAGTAAGTGATAAATCCAAAACAGGCGATTATCTGGTATCCATGGTAAAAGAACGACATGTAAAATATTAACTTCGTAAAACTGACTTTGATGGATGAATTGATTTGAATATGTATTTCTAGGTTTGACACGGTTTACTTTCAGAATCAGTTTTATTTGAACGACAGACTGTTCACACAAGTGGTGACTCGGTATTAATAATAAACCCCATTTCATCCAGCATTCATATATTACAAGATATGGCACCAAAAAATCAGCGGGTTAGATACAGCACCGCCTTGAACAGAAAACAACATTTTTCAGAATTTTGTAATGAAACAATAATCACTGTATGGGAAATGATGTAACTAAGAAAATTAATGGTTGCCCGCCCGCTTAGCTCAGTAGGGAGAGCGTCGGACTACGGATCGACGGGTCGCGAGTTCAATCCCCGGGCGGGGCGTATGTTCTCCGTGATGATTTGATAAAAGACATCGTGTCTGAAATCATTCGTCCTCCACCTCTGATAAGTCATGTGGGGAAGTTGGCAGTTACTTGCGGAGAACAGGTTTGTACTGGTACAGAATCCAGGAACACTGGTTAGGTTAACTGCCCGCCGTTACATGACTGAAATACTGTTGAAAAACGGCGTTAAACCCAAAACAAACAAACAAACAAAAAAATTAATGGTCATCAAATCACTTCACAGCGTTGAGGTAGAAATATAAACAAGAGGGCTATGATGGCCCTATATTGCTCACCTGAGTACCATTGCTCTTAATGATAAGATCAAGTTTGATATAGATCACATAGGCATACACATTAAATATCATCAGGATAAATATTTTCTTGTAACAGTCCCTTTTGACCTATGGCACGTACTAGTCAGGGCCAATCTAGTTACCAAGTTTGTGGGTCCTAGGCTCAAATGCTGCATGTTTATACTAGCATGACTATTCCTTACCCTGGACTGAAATAACATTTAAAACCAATTTCATTAGAAGCTGCTAACATATATTCATTTACATAAAAATAAAGGGAGGTAATTCGTCACAAATTCAGTCTATATTTATCTAAACTGATTGTCAAAGTGCATGTGATGGCATAAATGAAATTTCAGATCAGTATCTTCATTAGTTACAGAGATATACCCATTTTAATTTGAAACAAAGGGAGGTAATTTGACATAAAATCTGTCCATAGTTATCTACCAAGATTGTCTCAGTCCAACTAATGACAATAATGAAATTTCAAATGAATCCTATAAATACTTACTGAGATAAATCCATTTTTATTAAAATCAGGGGAGGTAATCATGCATTGGTATATGCATGTAGAAGATACAAAGTACAAGCCTTTACAATATATTAGACAAGTAAGTAAAAGTAGAAATTTCTTACCATGGAAGACATAAATAACGTTTCAAACCAATCTCATTCTAAGCTGCTAGAGCAAAGGAGTCTAATATCGACCCTCTTCTATTATCGACCCCCCACCCTTAATTGATACTTAATCACATTTATTACTAGAAATCATGTGATCATGTCATTCACTGTCATTTTTACGTCACAAATTTTCTTCATGCGCCATTTTGAATGTTTACATACAGTGTGACTGCATGAGATAAATTTCAGTGCCAACCACTACATCGTCCGTTAAGGTAGGTATCTTTCTGTTAAATCAAATTTACCGTTTTTATGGATTGAATCAGTTTAATTTTGTATTTAATCCTACTATACACATATAGAACTCATTTCTATCAGCCATTTTTGTAGTCTCTTGCAACTTCTGGAAAGATTATGTGGGGGTCGATAATAGCAGATTGAAAATATGACCTTCTGCTATTATCAACCCCCAATTAATTAAATTTATATAATTTCTTGTTGCTTTGAGAAAAGCACTTAATTCATAACTTTAACATGTCCAAAACATTGTGGAATGATACTTACTTCACTTGGGTATTGATTACATTTTACTCGGACTTTATCATAGACTCTCAGTGTAAAATCTCAAACTTTTAACTAAAATAAAGGTATTAAATCAATATAACATTTCAATGAAACTTCAAAGTTTTGTTGTTTGTAGCATTATCTGAAGCATGTGCAGTGAAAAATCTTGATTTTTTTTTTAAAATAGTGTGATATTTATTTCTAAAGTCACTATTATGTTCATTGTAAATATACTTTGTTATACCAAAGTGGAAACTGGCAGGTACTCTAAAATGCAGCTCTCTGATTGGTCAGTTAGAAACCCTAATGTTCTGTGATGACTCATGATAAAGTTATGAATGCACATTTTAGTTGATCACAAGGATTAAAAATCTCCTAAAATAAAAAGAACAAGAGCACCGCCTTGCGGGTGCTGACGCTCATCTGATTTTTTTTGTGTAATAGAAATATTGTCCTACCCATGATTTTCTAAGTCTAAAAAGGGCCATCATTCTTGCAAAAAGCAGGATAGAGTTATGTTTCTTGATGTACAGCGTCCACTTATGATGGTGAAAAACTGTTGCAAGTTTTAAAGCAATAGCTTTGATAGTTCATGAGAAAAGTTGACTTAAACATAATACTCAACCAAGAAAATGATTTTCTAAGTCCAAAAGGGGCAATAATTATTGCAAAAATCAGGATGGAGTTACGCTGCTTGCTGTACAGGGTCAGCTTATGATGGTGAACAAGTGTTGCAAGTTTCAAAGCAATAGCTTTGATAGTTTAAGAGAAAAAGTTGACCTAAACATAAAACTTAACCAAGAAATCTGATATTTTCTAAGTCCAAAAGGGGCCATAAATCTTGCAAAAAGCAGGATGGAGTTATGTTTCTTGCTGTACAGGGTCAACTTATGATGGTGAACAAGTGTTGCAAGTTTTAAAGCAATAGCTTTGATAGTTTAGGATAAAAGCTGACCTAAACATAAAACTTAACCAGAAAACTGACTTTCTAAGTCCAAAAGGGGCAATAAATCTTGCAAAAAGCAAGATGGAGTTATGTTTCTTGCTGTACAGGGTCAGCTTATGATGGTGAACAAGTATTCCAAGTTTCAAAGCAATAGCTTTGACAGTTTGGGAGAAAAGTTGACCTAAACATAAAACTTAACCAAGAAATCTGATATTTTCTAAGTACAAAAGGGGCCATAAATCTTGCAAAAAGCAAGATGGAGTTATGTTTCTTGCTATACAGGGTCAGCTTATGATGGTGAACAAGTATTCCAAGTTTCAAAGCAATAGCTTTGATAGTTTAGGAGAAAAGCTGACCTAAACATAAAACTTAACCAGGCAACGCCGACGCAGACGCCGACGCCGACGCCGACAACCGCTCAAGTGATGACAATAACTCATCATTTTTTTTCAAAAAATCAGATGAGCTAAAAACAGCGCAGAGTCTCTGAAAGTTCGTCATAGTCTGATGTTTCTATCATTTATGATGATAATGACAGTTATGACGATTTTGACGATTCCTCTGATGGACAAAATGATGATGGACAGTGCAGACAGCTTAGACCAATGTCAGGGGTGTGGTCAGTCTAATCGGAAGCCAAATGAGTGAAAAGGCTGTGATGAATGCCCAGGATGGTGGCACATTAAATGTACTAAGCAACCAGAACTTCACTTGTTGACTCCAGAGGACTTAAAAAAAGTTAATTTTAAATGTATAAAAATTGAATGCTAAAATATGTTGTTAAGGCTGTAGATAATATGGATAATCAACTTTGTTTGAATGTTTGAATTATTTATCTCTTGCGTGTGGCTAATGTTATATTACAAATAACTATTATCTAACATTTACAATTTGTCAGTCAAAAGACCAAATATGAAACTGTGATAGTATGAAAGACCAAATTTATAAATAAAAAAAACACACATGAAATAATATTTTCCATGAAATCGTAGTAAAGTTATGCTTTGTTTATATGCTCAGTTGCGTAATTTCAAATTGCAATTATGACAATAAAGGACAAATAAAAACTAACTTAATGTTAAGTTAATAATAATATTATGCTTGATTTTCAGTGTTTTCAAAGTTTAAAAAAAAAACAACTAGGGGGTCGATAATAGCAGAAGTGGGTCGATAATGGCAGACACATGTCACGAGACAGAATATTAGACCATACCTTATTCTGTAATGTAACAAGTGTTTTCATTGGTTGAAATCGACCAATGATAGTTTGTCTCAAATATATGTGTCACTTTGTCTCCGAAAGTGAAAGTAAGAATATGTACGATAGATTATGGTCTTAAGGGGTCGATAATTGCCTTCTTTGCTCTAGGTATTTTCATTTAGAAAAAAAATAAAGGGAGGTAATTTGTCATAAATTCAGTCAATATGTATCTTCACTGATTGTCCAAGTCCATCTGATGGCATAAATGAAATTTCAGATCAGTATCTTCATTAGTTACGGAGATATCCTCATTTTACTTTGAAATAAAGGGACGTAATTTAACATAAAATCAGTCCATAGTTATCTACCCTGATTGTCTCAGTCCAACTAATGACATAATGAAATTTCAAATGAGTCCTATAAGTACTTACTGATATAAATTCATTTTGATTAAAATCAGGGGAGGTAATCAGATATAAAATAACTCCAGAACCTATGTCTTAATCTGACAGATTCATCATGGAATCCAAGATTTATTGCTGTTGAAGATATTTTGCAAGTGTGTATCAAATCAAACCATAAATAAAGTCTCTATATGGCTGCAAAAGCCAAAATGGCAAATTTTTGCCCTTAACTCTGGGGCCATAACTCTGGAACCCACGATGGGATCTGGTCAGTTTTCGAAAGGAACCGAGATATTATGCCAATACAAGTTGTTAAAGTTTTATTAAAGTTGATTGCAAAATGTGGTCTCTATCGTGTTCACAAGCCAAAAACGGCAAATTTTGGCCCTTTAAGGGGCCATAACTCTGGAACCCATGATGGGATTTGGCCAGTTTTCGAAAGGAACCAAGATATTATGCCAATACAACTTGTGTGCAAGTTTGATTAAGGTTGATTGCAAAATGTGGTCTCTATCGTGTTCACAAGCCAAAAATTGTAAATTTTGGTCCTTTAAGGGGCCATAACTCTGGAACTCATGATGGGATCTGGCCAGTTTTCGAAAGGAACCGAGATATTATGCCAATACAAGTTGTGTGCAAGTTTGATTAAAATTGACTGCAAACTGTGGTCTCTATCGTGTTCACAAGAAATCTTGAATGGACGACGGACGAAGGTGATCACAAAAGCTCACCTTGTCACTATGTGACAGGTGAGCTAAAAATCGATGGAGTCTGCCCACTTCTCCCTAAAGTCTGCCCACTAAATCAGCTTGAGGGAGAAGTGACTTCTCCCAAAAAATTGGACCTAGCTAGACCCCTGGATTATAAAGCTTGAAAAGATGTCTTAGACAGGTTCAGCTTCTTAAATATCTTAAGTTCTTATTTTCCAAGTTAAACCACTGGCATTTCAAATAGCTTGATCAATAAATATAACCATATCCCACCCACCTAGTACACTAGATATAACTTGCTTATTTTTCATTTACTGAGATTCAAACACCTGCACTGAAATGCAACTTGTCAATGTCAAAATATTTCTAATAAAGACTTTTATCATTCATGTATACAGGGAATGAACACTTTTATTATCTTAAAAGAAATCACTGTAGTAAAATGTATTTAAAGGGAGACTTAACATGCTATTTTGGAGAAAAAAAGTCTTACAAAATGTAGTTTACTTACAGTGGTAACATTGTCCACAGTTGTTTCTGTAACTGAAAATATAAGAAATAAAACATTTAAAGTCTAGAAAGAAATGTTAAGTGGTCAAAATACTTCATACAGATAACTTACATGTATTTATAAATATTTACAGTAGGGCTGGTAATAAGGTCCATACAACTAGCCTCTAAAAGTCTGGATTTCAAAACAGATCTTCATGTACATTAGATCATTTACTCAACAGCCTTTTGATGACACACATGTCACTATTGCATCTGGTGTTCAATCAATATTTCAGTTTTACACTAAAACAAAGAAGTATTTTTCAATTCAAACTAGTGTGAATATGTTCAATATTTCTTTACAATCTTTATAAATTTTAAAACTAATTAAAAAGAAAATAAAATCATTTACCTGCATTGAACAGAATGCAAACACTAAATCACACTGGCCATAGCTTTATCAGATCAAGTGGTTCCAACGTTGTTTGAGCGGTGAATTTTACGCCGATCAGATGGAGAAATATGGCCGATACTACAAATTTCCAGTATTGTAAGTATGATTTAAAGGAATTTCTACCTGTTAAATAATGAATCAAATAAAAACGATGGGTGCACCTGGAGCGCAAATGTGTCTATGTTTTAGCACATATGTCCATTTAGCTGAGATTTGTACCGTTTATTCAAACACTTCTGTACAGTCAGGCGGGGGAAGAAGATTTTTTACAGTTTTTGACAATGTCGCCTCAAATATAGTGTTTATCGGGAACAAGTAACTGTTCAAACACTTTTTATGTAAAGGGCTACCTCTTAAAACAAAGCGTGTGTATTTTCATAGAATTATTTAGTGTTATTTGTGAAAAAC
Organism: Mercenaria mercenaria; assembly: GCF_021730395.1. Classification (NCBI taxonomy): domain Eukaryota; kingdom Metazoa; phylum Mollusca; class Bivalvia; order Venerida; family Veneridae; genus Mercenaria; species Mercenaria mercenaria. The sequence continues at coordinate 64,532,781 of NC_069361.1, read as the reverse complement.
CGGCCAAAAACCTAATGCAACGCTGTTTCGAGTGGGTCGCTATGCAACGCAATCAAGTGGATACCATTCTGTGTTTTACTTGCGAAGTCTTATCCGTCTTAAAACAGTCATTAAAGCCTAACAATGAATAAATTTAGAGAGTTTTATATCATTATAATGATCTCGCCATTTCTAATACATTGTACTTTTACATTTTTATGCTCGCTTAACATTTAACATATTTTTGCGGACATTAATAAAAAAAACATCAACACAAAAATATATAGCAAGAATGAACATCGAACAATATCATTAAGTAAGTAATAGTAATTGTTCGTAAAAACAAGAACCAGTTCACGGATATTCATCTCCTTCACGAATGTTACTGAACAGCATACCAAAATCGGGTTGATTCTTTAAATCAGTATAGTTACAGTTGGTTACTTTTCAGTCCCTTAAAACCAATACATTGCAATTTCATTCCTGATTTGTTGTGCATTTGAGCTGTTCATACAAAATAAATAAAAGTTTGTCCATGATAAAAGTATTGATCAGTTGTTTGTTCATATTTTCATTCATATTCCTGTGGTAGCGTTCATTAATTTTCAGAGAGATAAATCACAGAGAACAGGTCAGGGAAAAGACAATTTTTTTTGTCCTCCATCAAACATTCTAGCATAAAACTGCTGTTATTGCCACTTTTCGGGGGTGTTTTAACAGGAGAGAAAACGTGTGTTAACACAGAGATTCTCGCGCTCATGTACTGTTATAACACCTTTTTATATATGCGCTTTCCATGGCAAAGCGTAAACGTATTACGGCCCAAAAACGGATAATTCAAAAAGAAATGACGTCAACGTGAATTAACAACGTAGACTTTACCGCGCATTTCATGGAAATTCAATGACGCCGAGGGACAATATATTCATTTACCTGGTCTTCACCCGTTTTATGCTAGAATAGCATTAGCGCATGTTCTTTTCGTGTTATAACATCTTCAGAATCCCTCGGGAATCGTTGGTACCCGAGGACTCGGGTACCAACCACTCCCTCGGGATTCTGCAGGTGTTATAACACGAAAAAACATGCGTTATCCCTACAGAAACGACGTAATAAACCTCTATGGTCGCCAATCAAAAATGAAAATACAAATGAAATACAGACACCAATGAAAGAAAATAAACGGACCAGCAATACTAATAGAGATGTGCAACAGTTGTACTATTTAACTGTCTCTAAACAAATAACAAAAGCGATGCTTGCCAACGGGTACTTATTCAATTTGATAAGAGTTAAAATATTGTGAAATAATGTATCTTTTGCTGCAGAAACTTGTCTCATTATAGCATTGTCGCTTGCAATGTCTAAAAGTCTGTCTCTTCCTCTGTTAATTCTTCAAACATTTCGTCACATAAAACTCTCTCTTTAATACCTTATTGTGAACCTGTCTTTTTCTTGATAATTTGGTGCTTGAAGTTCGAGTTAGCAATCTTTTCGGTTTTTTTTGTGTGTGTGCTTTTATTACTGTTATTATTTACTTTGAGGACATGAAGAAAACGCTCTTAATCGTTTGCTTGATGACACGTCTCTATTAGTATTGCTGGTCCGGTTATTTTCTTTCATTGGTGTCTGTATTTCATTTGTATTTTCATTTTGAACTGCGACCATAGAGGTTTATTACGTCGTTTCTGTTTTATGGAGGACAAATAAAATATTGCCTTTTCCCTGGCCAATTTTAACGTTCTCTGTGATTTATCTCTCTGAAAATAAATGAACAGGAATATGATTGAAAATATATACAAACAACTGATCAATACTTTTATCATGGACCAAATTTTCTTTATTTTGTATGAACAGCTCAAATGCACAACAAATCAGTAATGAAATCGCAATGTGTTGGTTTTATGGGACTAAAAAGTAACCAACTGTAACTCTACTGATTTAAAGAGTCAACCCGATTTTGGTATGCTGCTCAGTAACATTCGTGGAGGAGATAAATATCCGTGAACTGGTTCTTGTTTTTACGAACTATTACTATTATTTACTTAATGATATTGTTCGATGTTCATCCTAGCTTTATGTTTTCGTGTTGATGTTTTTTGACAATGTCCTCAAAGATACGTTAAATGTTAAGCTAACATAAAAATGTAAAAGTACAATATATAAGAAATGGCGGGAACATTAAAATGATATAAAACTCTCTAAATTTATTCATTGTTAGGCTTTAATGACTGTTTTTAAGACGGATAAGACTTCGCAAGTAAGACACAGAACGGTATCCACTTGATTGCGTTGCATAGCGACCCACTCGAAACAGCGTTGCATTAGGTTTTTGGCCGATTTTTCAGAAACAACGCTGAATAATTCTATGAAAATACACACCCCTTGTTTTAAGAGGTAGCCCTTTACATAAAAAGTGTTTGAACAGTTAGTTGTTCCCGATAAACACTATATTTGAGGCGACATTGACAAAAACTGTAAAAAAATCTCCTTCTCCCGCCGGACTGTACAGAAGTGTTTGAATAAACGGTATAAATCCCAGCTAAATGGACATACATGCTAAAACATAGACACATTTGCGCTCCAGGTGCACCCATCGTTTTCATTTGATTCATTATTTAACAGGTAGAAATTCCTTTAAATCATACTTACAATACTGGAAATTTGTAGTATCGGCCATATTTCTCCATCTGATCGGCGTAAAATTCACCGCTCAAACAACGTTGGAACCACTTGATCTGATAAAGCTATGGCCAGTGTGAAATAGTTAAGACCATATAATGATTAATTCATAGAGAGTTAATAGGTAAGTGAGTACTGTTTGTCAATCTTTATACTATCAAATGTATTTCAGTGCAATGGCGCAGAAAGCTACTGGTATGTTACAAATTGAAATGTACCTGCAAAACAAGACAACAAAATGAGTACCAACAGGAGTTCTTTTTAGAAGATGGGGAAGACGCTGGGCGCTGGTCAAATTTTATGTGGAAAAATCACGTGAAAGAGGCCAATTTGGGGAAAATTCAAAATATTATATACATCATGTAATACTGCTTTTACACTGTACATTAGTCATTAGATTCTTTAAGCAATTCATATTTTAAGTTATCCTATTTCAGTGATAAAATTTAACTTTTTTCCAATTTTTTGCTAGTGCCATTTTTTTCCACTAGCAACATGGTGGGTTCCACTTGCGATTATTTAAAGGCTGTTTTACGTGCTAAACATATTAAGTTGTTTTGTTGTTGTTTTGTTTCATATAAAAGTTAAATGTTCAGCTCCATTTCCAACTTTTTTACGGTTTGAACAGGCAGGGACTTTCTGGTTTTGGAAGTACGAACCAAAGTACTTGATGATTCTTTGGACTTTTGGCTGGACTCTGAAGTTTTAAGTTCTTTTAGGTCACTGCCCGTGGTGTCGCTACCATTTTAGGTCTCCGTGGGCCTTTTTTGCCCAAAGAAACTTGTAATTTTCCTCTCTATTTTTGCAGTTGCGAATCACCGACCAAAATGACAACAAATATTGTTTAGACGCTTACTTAGATATCCGAAAATTACATTTGTATAACAGCGACAAACGTCTACAAGTGGTCACGTGATTATCGGGAAAATAACTGTCCCAAGTTTTTAAAGAGCAAAGGAGAGTTTGAGCGAATTTGTCGATTCTCAAATGTGATCACTAAAATATTCGAGTGCCATGATTTCCTACTCTCATTTGATTCTTACTTGAATTTCGCGAGTTAGCCATTGCTAAATTCGATCCCTGAAACATAAAAATTGGAGATAGATTGAGGAAAATTGATTTTTGAGGGAAAAAATTTTCCAAGGGGAAGACGCCGACTATCGGCGTCACTTTCTTAGTAAAAAAACCTTATCAAACAGCCCTCAAATTGATTTTCTCATATTTCTACACATTTGTCCCATATAAAGGCCATAGGAGACTTATCTCTTCCAATTAGTAGCTTTATCTACTTTATCTATTTGGTACCCAATGTAAATAACTCATGAGTAGATATGAATGGACATCTTGGAACGTCCCACAGAGGTTCAAACCCCTACAATTCAAGGAAAAATTCTATTATGGAGGGGGTGTATGTAGTAGGGTATAGTATAAGGGTGCACTTATACTTCCTTGCTATTGAGGTAACTTTTATAGTGACACAGTAGAGTGTCCGCCTTAAAAGTGTGAGATGTCCAGGGTTCGATTCCTGGTCAGGCCTGAAGTATTTTCAGCTATACATCACTAGGTAACAATAGCAGCATAAGAATTTAATGTCTCATAAAGAGAAACTGATTTTTATGATGCATAATTTTTGAAGTCCAAATAAATTATGTTTTAATGCAATTTTTAAAACAGAAAAGGGTTTAATGGGTTTCTATTGCTCAAAACTTGTGCGCCAGTACTTTTATTCTATGTAATACTTTGTTTCTAGTGCAGATGTATGAACAATTGTTTTACAACTAACATTTTTCTATAATGTTTTTCGTGAAAGCACAGTAAAATGTATACATTCATGTACTAGCGCAATAATTTAGAGCATTAGAAAGCCATTGAACCCTTTTTTGTTTTAAACTTAGCATTAGAACATATTTTGTTTGGACTTCAAAAATTATGCATCATAAAAATCTGAAAAGAGGAAATAATTCTACCAAAACTGAAGGCAACCAAGTTATTCTTATCTTAATTTGTGTCATATGAAATGCTTAATAAATGGACCAAGTTTGAAAGAAATATCTTTACTATTTTTCAAGAAATATTAGTTTTTATGTCGAAAGCCCGATCAGGCAAATTATGTTACCAGCCTGTTAACCTTTGGCTTATCGTGCCAACGCTCTACCAATTGAGCTCCCGAGGCTACCCGATTTGAGAACTGCTACAGTAGCGATATAGTTGAATAAGTTCTTTATGGGAATATATGCATATCATGTCTCTGAAAATCTGATATGATAGAAAATGTCGAAAAACCGTTATAAAGTAAGTGACTTTGACTTTTGAGGCTTTGCCTTATTTCATATTAAATTTATAAGGATCTAGTAAAATACCTTCTCTTAGATATAAAGGCACTGTTGAATGAAGCAATCGCCTCTTAATCATTGCATTTTCCTTTTGAAATCGTAACAAATTAAACGAAATTTTGTGTAAATTACTAATAAATCTCATCGTGCCTGACATGTTGAAAGGGAGATAACTTTCGTTAAGGACTGGTTGTTATAAAATTTCCGAGGAAATGTACCAAAACTTTTTTATACGTAATTTTGGTCTAAACTTATTGTATGGTGTATTTTTCATAATTAATCTGGAAACTGATGGCTGATTGTTTTGCATTTTATTTTGTAACTAATTAGCAATTTTAATAACTAGTCCAGTAAGAGAAGTCCGAAGTGAACACGCATGCGTGGCTTTCTTAGTTTCTCTTCCGGTTAAATTTTGAAGCCTGGAAAATTAATAAATCTCGTTTTTACTGCAATGTCGGTGGCATAAATCGCAAGCCCATTAATGACAGTTATATAAAAAGAAATAAACATAAACCTACAGCCAAAGTTTATACTCGCACATTTAATAGGGACTAAAATGCAGACCCGTTTCTCAGTTAAACTTGTCTGAACTTATCCCAACAACAACAACAGCCTTGTTTTGAAAGTGTGAAAGACCTATTAAATTTCAAAATGGAAAACGATACAACTGTGTCAGCTGCCTACATTTTTCGAGGCATAGAGTATATAGTCACAATGACTGTTAAGGATGATAGTGTTCTAATGGTAGAGGTTGAGGACAAGTTGACAGCAGACCAGTGGAGGGCAGAGTTTGATGCAGCATGTATTTACAACAGATTTTTTTGCTTTTATTGTATAAGGCCTTTTCTGTTTCATTTCATTGTCGGAGCACTTTCACTTTAGCGGTCCCTACAATAATAGTAGTTTAAAATGTCTTAAAAATCAAAAGTTATAAGCGGTAACTTTATTTTTACTGGTACTGATAATAAACCTGGATAGATGATAAAGTCGAACACCTTGGAAATGTTCTATTGCAATCGGTTATTTATAAAACTAGTGTTATTTCTAGAGCGACGCAGCGGGGCGCCCCGCCCTGCCCTTTTTTACTGCCGCCACGCTGCCCGTAAAATGTGCCCTGTTGCCTTTGATCTTATGCTAAATCCCGCCAAATTCCCTGTTGACATGCCTTGACGATTTTTTGATCAGCAAATTACGTCACGGCGAGTGCACACAGGTAATGAGAATCAATGAAGTGTTAAAACAAATTGATAAAGAGTATGGAACCTGTGAAATGTCAAAAAAGCGTGCGTAAGCGGCCAGCTGATTACCGAGCACGTGAAAAGTGCCCTAGATTTCTTTGGGCAAAATTTAAATTAGACCGTCGTTTAGTATAACAAGTATATATCAATGCAGTTTGATTCTACTGTAATTTAAACTAGAAAATGCACACATTTTAATGATTATCAAAAGTAAAAGAAAGTTTAGAATGTCCGTTCACGAGTCTTATTACTCCCGATGCCGTATGCAATTTTTCCAAATTTCCTTCAAAAAAGCTGACAGTCGGTGTATTTTTTATGATGAGAAACTTCAAAATATGTGGAACTATCTCTGGTTTACCCAAGTGGGTCATTTAAACTGAGTAAAAACTACTTTCAGACAACATTCCGAAAGTGTACCAGTATCCGGATAGTATATTTTGGATATGCGATTTAGTAAACTTTAACCTTACTGTAATAGCACTTTTCTGTTAATGAAATATTGATGAAAGACCTGATAGATACATTAGGACTTTTGATACTTATCAGTTTACAATGTGACCTGAAACAGGCCTTTAACTATGTTGTTTACAACATGATCTTGGTTTCAAGATTAAGCTTATATTAAGGCCATCCACTATTTCACATTCATATGAATAAGTTGACATTCTTGGTGACATTTTTAAGAGAAAGGCTTGAATGGTTTAACCTAAACTATAAAGTAAGTAAAAAGCCTTTGTAAACTTTGTTACTAGTTTTGGGAAGATTTAGCACTTTATTCTGTGACATTTCTTTTAAGTGTGCAATAAAGATAAATGGAATACATACATGTATTAACTATAGACATCTAGAAATGCAACTACTGCTATGGTAACTTTCATATCTGAAAGGGCACCCTGCCCCTTTCGGACAGCACCCTGCCCCTTTTTGGCAGCACCCTGCCCTTTTTGAGCTCTAGAAATAACACTATAAAACTGAACACGCCATCTAATAGTTTCCACTTACAACACCAACTGATGTAAACAAAAACAAAATTGGTAAACATTCTGTATAAATAAATGACTTATATAAATTTGTATAAAAAATATTTATCCAAAATTACTGGGGAAGAGGGTGTTTTTTTGCGCATGCTCATTGTCGAAACATGAAGACCTGAAATTTGTTAACTTTTCATTACTTGATCAGGAATGACTGTTGCAGCTTTTTGGGGAAAGTTTCAATATAATAATACCAAGAAAATTTTGTAAATGACAAAGGGTTCGAATTTATCATCAGTCAGCGTTCATAAAGTCCCCTTTTTACATACCCCTTTCAGGCCCTCACTTCGTGTGAGTTTGCTTACTAAATATAAATTTGAATTATGTAAAGTTTTCAGCAAAGGTTAAGCTTTATTTTGATACCGACCATTCATTTCAATTTGCAGATATAAAAAAGTTACAGGTAAAAAACCTCATTTTCTGTTCGGGTTTATCATCAGTACCAGTAGATGAATATGTTTGGGGGCTGCTGCCCCCACACCCCCGCTTTGCCCCCACACCCAACTTGCCGCACATGCGCAGTGTAAACTTCCGGGGACCGCTAAAGTGCATTCTACCCTCATTGTCTTGTCTTTAAATGCCTAGTTATTACCAAGTGTCATATTTTTCATCATGTTTCAAATTTTATATAATGACAAAAATACAGGCAACAAAAATGAGATTTCTGTATGTCCATTTATTTTCTTCCAGATGTTGAAGATTTAACACACAAGACAGGAAATTTCAAGCAGTTCAGTATATTTGTTAGTATGCTTGAATCTGGAATTATACAGGTAATTGTAGAAAGAAGACATATTTTTGTTTATGCATTAGCTTTGAATAGTAGTGACAGTGCTCCAGCTAGGATTAAAAAAGGGCAGGGTGCTGGCAATGAAAAGGGCACGTCTGGATGGGTGGGTGTGGGGCATCCCCTGTCAAAAAATTGTAACTGGTGCATGCATTAGGTGCATTTTAACATATACTTTAGGCAAGGAATTTTGCATACTTTTGGCATTATATTAGGCACACTTTAGGCATGGTATAAGGCATACTTTGTGCTTTGATAGGCTAGGTTTGTCATCTCTAATATACTAAGAATACTGCTGCTCGTATTTTACTTGGCAGTTCCAGAAATTTTTTAAATACAGGCATGAAATGGTGGCCTCTGGTGCATTTTTTGGTCTAAATTTTGAGGTATTGCAGGGGTATGTAACTCTCCTTTTGATTGGGTGGTCAGGGGGCTCTCCCTCTGGAAAATTTTGAAATACAGGTCCCCTTGGCCGGGCCGTGAATCCGGGCCTGTTTGTTGAAATTGTTTATTTAATAACAGTATCTGTGTGTTAAAGAAATAAAAGCTTGGAATCATTTCTGTAGCTATAACATTTTAATAACTTTTGTTTACGCCCATTTTACTTGTTAAAATTTCAGAACACATCTTCTCCATGTACTTGATATTTATAGATTTATATGTGTAACATACAGAAGATAAAGTTTAAACTTTCACTTAAATAAATGAAGTTAGGCAAAGTTTTTAGCTCGACTATTCGAAGAATAGTCTAGCTATTCTACTCACCCTGGCGTCGGCGTCGGCGTCACACCTTGGTTAAGTTTTTGCATGCAAGTACATACAGCTATCATTTAAAGGCATATAGCTTTGAAACTTATTTATTCTTTTCCTAGGACAATTACCAACCTCACTGGGTCAAGTTCCATAACTCTAACATGTATTTTGAGCAAATTATGCCCCCTTTTGGACTTAGAAAATTTTGGTTAAAGTTTTACATGCAAGTTACTATCTCCAAAACTAATGCAGATATTGAATTGAAACTTCACATGTGTCTTTGGGGTTATAAAACTATTTGATAGCACCAAGTCCCATAACTCTGACCTTCATTTTGGCCAAATTATGCCCCTTTTGGACTTAGAAAATTCTGGTTAAAGTTTTGCGTGCAAGTACATACAGCTATTACTAAAAGGCATATAGATTTGAAACTTATTTTTTCTTTTTCTAGATCAATTACCTACCTCACTGGGTCAAGTCCCATAACTCTGACATGTATTTTGAGCAAATTATGCCCCCTTTTGGACTTAGAAAATCCTGGTTAAAGTTTTACATGCAAGTTACTATCTCCAAAACTAATGCAGATATTGAATTGAAACTTTACATGTGTCTTCGGGGTTATAAAACTAGTTGATAGCACCAAGTCCCATAACTCTGACCTTCATTTTGGCCAAATTATGCCCCCTTTTGGACTTAGAAAATTCTGGTTAAAGTTTTGCGTGCAAGTACATACAGCTATTACTAAAAGGCATATAGATTTGAAACTTATTTTTTCTTTTTCTAGATCAATTACCTACCTCACTGGGACAAGTCCCATAACTCTGACATGTATTTTGGGCAAATTATGCCCCCTTTTGGACTTATAAAATCCTGGTTAAAGTTTTACATGCAAGTTACTATCTCCAAAACTAATATAGATATTAAATTGAAACTTTACATGTGTCTTCGGGGTTATAAAACTAGTTGATAGAATCAAGTCCCATAACTCTGACATGTATTTTGGGCAAATTATGCCCCCTTTTGGACTTAGAAAATTCTGGTTAAAGTTTTGCGTGCAAGTACATACAGCTATTACCAAAAGGCATATAGCTTTGAATCTTATTTATTCCTTTTCTAGGTCAATTACCAGCCTCACTAGGTCAAGTTCCATAACTCTTAACATGTATTTTGAACAAATTATGCCCCCTTTTGGACTTAGAAAATTCTGGTTAAAGTTTACATGCAAGTTACTATCTCCAAAACTAATGCAGATATTGAATTTAAACCTAACATGTTTCTTCGGGGTTATAAAACTAGTTGATAGCATCAAGTCCCATAACTTTGATATGTATTTTGGTCAAATTATGTCCCCTTTCGAACTTAAACTCTTTTGATATTTAACATTTTGGGTAATAATTTCCTGCTTCTGTGACAATATTTCGAATAGTCGAGCTTGGCTGTCTTACGGACAGCTCTTGTTAACTTACAACAGATTAATGCAAGTTGAGCACTTCTAATAGAACGTATTCCGGGTATCCAAAATTTTATATCTGGGTATGGTTGCACTTTTCTACAGCTCATTTTTAAACAATATTTTTAAAGAATTATTATGATGCAAAGACAGTTTAACAGCATTTTACAGTATCTGACATTAAAGTTCACAGTGTCCTTACATCTTCTTAAACTAATTTCAAAGAAATATTCTAGCAAATCGGCAATTTTATACAGCAGACGACAATCTACTTTCAATTTCAAAAACTTTTAAAATGATCAAGGTAAACAATTTTCCTATTAAAATTTGATTGTGGTCGATTTTTATCAATTAAATTTAAATGTCTGTTGTCTGGACTTAAGTTTTAATTGTGTATAAACGGACATTTACGTCCGTGACCGAAAACGAAAGTACAGTTTGACAGTCGGCGCGAAAATGAAGATAATTTTCAGACTGGTTAGATATTGTTTTAACACTAAGCTTCAGTGATTTTAATGCTGGTGTAGCAGACTAAATTGGGCCGATTACAGCAGGTAATTGTTTGCCAATTATGTCAATGCCCCCCGGCATGTATCACTCAAAAGGGTGTAATAAAGCAGTTTATTATAACCACCGAGCCTCACTGTCTGGGGCAAAAAAAGCCAGGTTGGCTAAAAAGGAAATGAATGGTTGTAAAACGGGCAGGGTGCCTGGCTGGGCAACAGGGCGGAACGAATTTCGGAACGGGCGATGCGCCCTGCTAAAAATAGCTACCTGGAGCACTGTAGTGACATGCTAAGAACTGACATAGGCTGCATGGTATACATTTTCGTAATTATAGAAGATTGCTGTACTTAAAGGCAATGTTGGCATACTTTTTCTTCCAAAAATGTACAGGACCCACTGTGGAACATTATTCATATTTTGATGATTGTACAAGGAAAACATAAGGCATGAACAAGCAGTATAGAAGAATAAAACTTTGTATCTTTAGTGTGATTTATCTAATACAGGGCTAACACCTTTTGAATGCCTCCTTGTTGACAGTTGGGTATGACATACCAGGGCAGATCCTGTGCCTAATACTGGAGTAATGCTTGTTGATTGACTCTTTGTTGATAATTTGGCAATTGGGTATGACATATAGCAGATTTTGTAGCATTTGCACTTTGCAGTTGTGATCGCATTTAAAACACTCTGAAAAAATGTGTTTCTGCATAAATCTATGAATTTTTGTAAAATTAAGAATACCTTTTGTAATTTTCAGGCCAGTGAAAGTGTATCTTTAGATTTACTGACATATGCCGACTTGGAATCATTAAGGCAGAGAAAAGCAGGAAGTGCTGCTAAATCAATGGCAGCTCCTCAGAGGACAGTATCTCTGAATTCTAAGAGATACCTCATTCTCACTTACACAGTGGAGTTTGATAGGTTTGTTTGCATTTCCATCTCAAGTCCCTTTTAGTTGATATACAAGCCAGCAACCTTAACCTGCTAAATTTCTATAATGAACTTGTCCATCTTTCTATTTGGATAGTACCATTAACTGTTAAAAGGGGTGCATACCAAAAAGATACTGACTGAATGGCAAACAGTGCAGATCATGTTTAGACTGCACGGATGTGCACCAGCATGATAAGGGTTAGTAACCACTCTGCAACATAGGACCCTATGTGACATCATGGTTAAAAGTATAAAAAAAATTAATCAATGTTTCATCTTCAGAAGTACCAGATTGTTTGCTGTTGTTGGTCAGTTGCTTTATCGAGGGATCTTCAAGTACAAAAAGATTACATGCTCTTAACTATGAGTGTTAAATTAAACAATGTGGTCATGTTTTAGCCACAAAAGGATTGAGGATTTCTGTTATTATTTGATTTATTCAGTCTCGTGTTAAAATACACACTTGGCTGTAAATACTAAGGCCGGCCTATCAGTGTAGTCAGTTAAAGGCTTCCTGTATTGAGCTTTAGAAAAGCGTAGTTATCACTTTATTGGACTTATGTAGATTTTAAGCTGTGACATTACAGCACTCGGCTTTTATAACATGAAATGCATATTTTATGATGATATTAGAAATTCTCATATCTTAAATACATGTAATGGATTGAGTATTATTCTCACAGAATACAATAATCTGCAACAATATCATAAACTGTCCTTTCATTGATAGATTGACTGATATTTTTTTCATCTTACAGAATACATTACCCTCTACCTCTACCATATGTTGGCAAGCCAGACCCTAGACAATTGCAGGAGCAGGTCAGAAATCTGAGAGCTGAAGTCAAGTCTCTCAAGCAACAGGTGCTTATGATCTAGTTTCCTCACAAAATATTGGGTCTTTTTAGCAAAATGTGTCTCCCTCATAACTGGAAGCAATAGCATTTGTATATTATTTCATGTCTTAAGTTTTGCCACTTGTTGCTGTTAGTATTATTTATTGCGTTTTTTTTTCCAGTGAATTATTGAATTGGCAGAGTGACATATATCTGGTAATTTCACTGTAAAAAATATCAGATTTACAAAATTTGGTCAAAACTGGGGAAAACCAAATAAATTTTGTTTGTTGTTTTTACAAATAAGATCAAAAATCTCACTCCTGAACACCATATCTTTTATTTTCACTTGTGGCTAAGCTTCTGATAAAAGATTTACATTGAAATAAACAAATATCCTGTGTATACATGTAATATCGTGACTGTAAGAATTCCTTTTGTTTATACCATCTATTTACAGCTTGAATGTTTTTAGCTCACCTGTCACGAAGTGACAAGGTGAGCTTTTGTGATCGCGCAGTGTCCGTCGTCTGTCGTCCGTCTGTGCGTCCGTGCGTAAACTTTTCCTTGTGACATCTCTAGAGGTCACATTTTTCATGGGATCTTTATGAAAATGGGTCAGAATGTTCATCTTGGTAAATTTTAGGTCAAGTTCGAAACTGGGTCATGTGCCATCAAAAACTAGGTCAGTAGGTCTAAAAATAGAAAAACCTTGTGGCCTCTCTAGAGGCCATAATTTTCAATGGATCTTCATGAAAATTGGTCAGAATGTTCACCTTGATGATATTTAGTTCAGGTTCGAAACTGGGTCACGTGCCTTCAAAAACTAGGTCAGTCGGTCTAAAAATAGGAAAACCTTGTTACCTCTCTAGAGGCCATATATTTCACAAGATCTTCATGAAAGTTGGTCAGAACGTTCACCTTGATGATATCTAGGTCAGGTTCGAAACTGGGTCACATGCGGTCAAAAACTAGGTCAGTAGGTCAGATAATAGAAAAACCTTGTGACCTCTCTAAAGGCCATATTTTTCATGGGATCTGTATGAAAGTTGGTCTGAATGTTTGTCTTGATGATATCTAGGTCAAGTTCGAAACTGGGTCACGTGCGGTCAAAAACTAGGTCAGTAGGTCTAAAAATAGAAAAACCTTGTGACCTTTCTAGAGGCCATATATTTGACAAGATCTTCATGAAAATTATTCAGAACGTTCACCTTGATGATATCTAGATCAAGTTCGAAACTGGGTCACGTGCCATCCAAAACTAGGTCAGTAGGTCAAATAATAGAAAAACCTTGTGACCTCTCTAAAGGCCATATTTTTCATGGGATCTGTATGAAAGTTGGTCTGAATGTTCATCTTGATGATATCTAGGTCAAGTTCGAAACTGGGTCAGTAGGTCTAAAAATAGAAAAACCTTGTGACCTCTGTAGAGGCCATATATTTCATGAAATCTTTATGAAAATTGGTCAGAATGTTCACCTTGATGATATCTAAGTCAAGTTCGAAAGTGGGTCACGTGCCGTCAAAAACTAGGTCAGTAGGTCAAATAATAGAAAAACCTTGTGACCTCTCTAGAGGCCATATTTTCCATGGGATCTGTATGAAAGTTGGTCTGAATGTTCATCTTGATGATATCTAGGTCAAGTTTGAAAGTGGGTCACGTGCCATCAAAAACTAGGTCAGTAGGTCAAATAATAGAAAAACCTTGTGACCTCTCTAAAGGCCATATTTTTCAATGGATCTTCATGGAAGTTGGTCTGAATGTTCATCTTGATGATATCTAGGTCAAGTTCGAAATAGGGTCATGTGCGGACAAAAACTAGGTTAGTAGGTCTAAAAATAGAAAAACCTTGTGACCTCTCTAGAGGCCATACTTGTGAATGGATCTCCATAAAAATTGGTCAGAATGTTCATCTTGATGATATCTAGGTCAGGTTCGAAAGTGGGTCACGTGCCCTCAAAAAATAGGTCAGTAGGTCAAATAATGAAAAAACGTTGAGACCTCTCTTGAGGCCATATTTTTCATGGGATCTTTATGAAAGTTGGTCTGAATGTTTATCTTGATGATATCTAGGTTAAGTTTGAAACTAGGTCAACTGCGATCAAAAACTAGGTCAGTAGGTCTTGAAATAGAAAAACCTTGTGACCTCTTTAGAGGCCATACCCTTGAATGGATCTTCATCAAATTGGTCAGAATGTTCACCTTGATGATATCTAGGTCAAGTTTGAAACTGGGTCACGTGCCTTAAAAAACTAGGTCAATAGGTGAAATAATAGAAAAACCTTGTGACCTCTCTAGAGACTATATTTTTCAATGGATCTTCATGAAAATTGGTCAGAATTTTTATCTTGATAATATCTAGGTCAAGTTCAAAACTGGGTCACATGAGCTCAAAAACTAGGTCACTATGTCAAATAATAGAAAAAACGACGTCATACTTAAAACTGGATCATGTGGGAAGAGGTGAGCGATTCAGGACCATCATGGTCCTCTTGATGGCTTATATTTGTCACTCAAGAAGCTGCTTGCTGGGAAAACCAAAATTGGTGTATTGTATTAAAAGATGGGGTTGTGATCACAGTAGAACTCAAATGGGGTTGTGATTGCAGTAGAACTCAAATGGGTTGTGATCACAGTAGAGCTCAAATGGGATTGTGATCTCAGTAGGGCTTAAATGGGGTTGTGATCATAGAGCTCAAATGGGGTTGTGATCACAGCAGAAATCAAATAGGATTGTGATCATGGTAAAGTTCAGATGAGGTTTTGATCACAGTAGAGCTCAAATGGGGTTGTGATCACAGCGGAACTCAAAACAACAATCTCTGTGTTTAGGGGATGATGCCTTTAAAAAAAATATGTGTTGATAAATAAGGTCAGTTAGATATTTTAGCAGTTGTTCTTAAAAAAAAAATAGACCATTTGTAAACCCCCCACCCCACCTCAACTACTGTAGATGTAATGAATATTGGAGCACCATTAAACATTATAGATAATCAATTGCTATCACATAATGGAATATCAGCAGCTTTTCTCTTGTATTACTAGAAAAATAATTATATCAACTTGCTTTACAGGGGCCTTCAGAAACAAAAGTGAAAGATGTTGAGAAGTTAAGGAGAGAGTATGTATTTGAAAAAAAGAAAATATTTATTTTAACTGGACAAATTATTTCTTGCTTCTTGTGATAGTATGTCTTTAAATTCCCTTGGGTCTTATTGAAATGTTGTAAAGAATACTTTTCCCTGTGAGGTGAAAATAATGCATTTTGTTCCAATTTAAATTTCATCAGAAAATTGGTAAAAGATAGTTGTCATAAGCTGTTAATTATGAATCATAGGAAGGCTGCCTGAGAAACACTTGGAACAGTTTGATTATTTGTGACTTGAACCCCCTGCTTTGCTAAGTAGGTAATGCATGAAATGAGAGGTTATGAGACTGATCCCTTTGGCAAAGTGATTTTTTGTGCGTAATGATTTGTTAGAAGATATGGGAGAAGGCAGCATAATATGTAAAGTCATTCTTCCTCCACCTAACATTCATGGTGAAAGTTGTCATTTACTTGCAGAGTATAAGTCGTTGCTGGTACAAAATCCAGGAACACTGGTTACGTTGATAGAATGTTGATACATGACAGAAAAATTGATCAAAATTGAGCCGTGTCATGAGAAAACCAACATAGTGGGTTTGCGACCAGCATGGATCCAGACCAGCCTGCGCATCCGCGCAGTCTGGTTAGGATCCATGCTGTTCGCTAATAGTTTCTCTAATTCCAATAGGCTTTAAAAGCGAACAGCATGGAGCCTGACCAGACTGCGCGGATGCGCAGGCTGGTCTGGATCCATGCTGGTCGCAAAGCAACTATGTTGGTTTTCCCATGGCACGGCTCAAATAAATTTACTTATTTGTAACATCTGCTTTAGAAATAGTAACTGTATAGAGATAATGACAGGTACTGATTAGACTTAGTTGTAAAATTGTTTTCATCCATTAGGAAGCACTATTGTGTTGAAAAACAAATTTTTGATTGATGAATGAAAATAAACCATGTTGATCTTTTACTGTTAAAAGTATAATGCACCCTTATCTCTTTTAGAATGGAAGCATTACAAAAAGAGAAAGAAGATATCGAAACAGAATTTTTACAGTTCCGGCGAGAAATGAAGAACACAACTCAGGGAAACGCATTGAAAGAATTAAAAATGTTCAAGAGTATGACTCGACAGCTTGAAGAGGAATTGATGAAAGAAAAAACAAAGCATCAACGGCAAGTCAGTAAACATAGTCAACAGTACAGGGACTTGCTTGAAGAGGTTTGACATATAACTTTTTAACCTTTACCCTGCTAAATTTCTAAAATGGACTGGTCCATCATTCAGTTTGGGCAGTACCACTTATTATTCAAAGGGGTGTTCATTGAAAATTTACTGACTGAATGGCGAACAATGGAGACCATGATCAGCCTGCACGGATGTGCAAGCTGATATTGGTCTGCACTGGTCGCAAAGGCATCTCGGGTATCTTTTTGTTGATATACAAGCCAGCAGCCTTAACCCTTAGCCTGCTAAATTTCTAAAATGGACTGGTCCATCATTTAATTTGGGCAGTACCATGTATTATTCGAAGGGGTGATCTCTGAAAATTTACTGACTGAATAGTGAACAGTGGATGTGCAGGCTGCTCTTGGTCTGCACTGGTTGCAAATGCAAAATCACTTGCCACCAGCAAGCTAAAGGTTAATGCTTTTTTGTAAGAACTACTTTAAATCTTTAGATTTTGGCAAATTTTATTTCACAAACTTGCTTTGATTTGGTATTTATTTCCGAAATGTTGAATTCACAGTGTTTTGAAATGTATTTGGATTTTGTGAACATTCTCACAAGCAATTTTGAATTCAAGATGGATGAAAGTGGCAAATATCAGAGAAAATAAAGTTCTTGCCAATAATAATCCTTATACTGTAACAATAGTTTGAAATGCTGACTAGATAGTTTGTTTGATTTAGATTTCATTATGTCTGTCATGTGACAATAGAATCTGTCAGAAGACCCTTTGGACAAAGGAAAATAATAACAGAATTGGTTTGATTGAATCTGTTCAAGAGGTGTATTTAAATAAAATGTGCACCAACTTAAGTGGATCTGTGTTAAATAAAACCCATTGATTGAACTCCATGATCCTAAAATGATGTAATAGCAACACTAAGTCTCATTTCATGCTGTGTTATCCAGATAGTTGCTCTGAGATAAAATAAATAACAGTATATCACAGCTCTGATAAAATAAGTAGTGGTTAAAAAATTTTTTTATATAATGTATATACCTGGTACACAGTCCAGTTCTAAGTGAACTTGACACCAAAGACTTCTCTGTTAGTACATGACCTATGCCCAAAACTGGCCATACAATATATGTGATTTGGTATGTTGGGAAACATGTAGTAAAACATCTTGTGAATTTCTACCCAAAAACCACATATACACAAGTACTGATGTGAGCCATTCTATGTCATGTATGAAAAGGGCATTTACATAGAGTAGAAAAATGGGTAGATAGAGAGCTTGGAACACTTCCACATGACAATAATATTGTTAGAACATTTAGCTGACATAGACAGATGTTTTGATACCACGTAAATTCGACTTCATTTCAGCTTGAAGAAGTAAGAGCATCAGAAAGGAATCTCAAAATTAGAGTCAAGAGCCTAACAAATGAGTTAGCTTTATATAAAAGGTATGGCTTGAAATTATTGTATAGTACTATATTCTTGACATGATCATATTACCATAATTTCTTTTTTAGTTACCATGATTTGGAAAATGTACAGATATAACTAAAAACTACAGAATCTTAAAAAAATAAGTGTGAATGTAGCGTTTGGCATGGTGAGATATAAACATGCCTGTATACAGATATGTCAGGGGTATTGGAACAGTCGAAACTATTGTTTAAAGGTAACAGGGATGACTGAAAAACCAGTTTCTTTTTTAGAAACTTTAAATGAAGGTTATTTTTCCCTCTTATATTTGAAGAGATAAAGTTCATACATCGAGGCAAACTAGGCCGTACAGCAGGGAAAGGACAAGTTCTTATGATAGAATATCATCTAGGGAAAGATCACTATCTCGTGATAGGGAGCGGTCATTGTCACGAGATAGGTCATGGTCTGATAGACTTTCATCCGCCCGTGATAGATCTCGAGATCGGTCCAGAGATGGGTCCTTAGAACGCCCGTCATCAGTGAACAGAAGCAGATTGAGTGATAGATCTAATGGTTATAAAAACAGCTACTCACACAGAAGTAGAACACCCTCGCCATCCCCTGCTGGTGCTAGAAACCCAAGGTTTGATCCCTCAGCTTACGTCAAAGAAAAGGAACGCAAGAAGAAAGAAACAGTTTTAAAAAGGTTAGTGAACTGTAAGAAATATTTAAATCCATGACTGATATGTTTTCAAGCTAGACTAATTATTGGGATTATTTTTAGCTTGACTATACGAAGTATATGGAGAGCTATCCTACTCAACCTTGCGTCGGCATCCTTCCGCGTCCCCATCTTGGTTAAAGTTTTTTTTACACTTTCTCTTTTTTCTCCTTATCTCTGTAATTGTTTGATGGATTTGTTTCAAACTTAAAATAGTTAGTCCTCATCATCACCCACATCATATGGCACAAGCACCATAACTCTCACACCAATATTTCATGAATTATCCCCCCTTTTTACTTAGAATTTCAGGTTAAAGTTTTGCTGCACTTTCAATCTATCTTAGTTATTACTAAATGGATTTGATTCAAACTGAAATCAATTGTTCCACATCATCTCCCACATCATATGACACAAGGTCCATAACTATGGTACCAATATTTAATGAATTATCCCCCACTTTTACTTAAAATTTTAGGTTAAAGTTTTGATGCACTTTCACTCTATCTCAGTTATTACTAAATGGATTTGATTCAAACTTAAAATAGTTGTTCAGCATTATCACTCACATCATATGACACAAGAGCCATAACTCTTGCACCAATATTTAATGAATTATCTCCCCTTTTTACTTAGAATTTCAGGTTAAAGTTCTGGTGCACTTTCACTATCTCAGTTAGTACTAAATGGATTTGATTCAAACTTAAAATATTTGTTCCACCTTATCACCCACATCATATGACACAAGGTGCATAACTCTGGCACTAATTTTTCATTAATTATGCCCCTTTACTTAGAATTTAAGGTTTATTTTGATGCATTTTCACTATATCTTAGTAATTACTAAATGGATTTGATTCAGACGTGAAGTTATTGTTCCACATCATCAGCCACATCATATAACACAAGGTGTATAACTCTTGCACCAATATTTAATGAATTATGCCCCCTTTTTGCTTAGACCTATACTTATCTATTGTTTTGATACACTTTATCTTTATCTCTCTTATAACTTTATATGTTTGACACAGACTCAAGCTATTGTGCAATATCTGCATCCACCATTGGAGTCATTAAACACTCCAGTGACAGTTCTGGCTTCCACAGATGTGCCCAGTTTCACTATCCAGCATAGAAATAAATCGAGCGCGCTGTCTTCTATGACAGCTCTTGTTTAAAAAATGACTGAAAACTTATGCACTTTTTACTTTCTTTTTAGAAAAAATTGTGTCTGTTAATGGTGATGAATCAGACATTGACGCACCAGCACAGATAATATTGTTCATGTATTTAAAATGACCTTCACAAAACTATTTGAAAAGTTTATTTAATACTTATCATTGATGGTAAAGGTTTTCTCACTGTTACTTATATACAAAATGTTAATAGTTTTATGATGGACTAAAAAGTTATTAGTCCCCTACTAGTGTTTCACAAAAGATAGGACCTTTTTTGTAAATTTAAAACTCCAAGAATTTTTTATGAAACCTGATATAGATGGTGGAATACTTGGAGAAAATGCATATTCTTCAATTAAGTTTCATTATAAAAACTGTGGTTCCATTGGCAGCAAATATGGCCCTTCCAGTAGGTGGGCAATAGTCTTATTTTCTTTATTTCATTGCAGAAAAAGACAGCAAAGAGCAAATACATCTGGTACCTCTGTATTATCTAACAAACCTTCTCCGGGAGTCCGACTAGCAAACAGTAGATTATCTGGTAAGTTCAGGAGTGTTTTTAGCTCAACTATTCAAAGAATAGTCTAGCTATTCTACTCACCCTGGCGTCGGCGTTGGCGTCACACCTTGGTTAAGTTTTTGCATGCAAGTACATACAGCCATCAATTAAAGGCATATAGCTTTGAAACTTATTTTTTCTTTTTCTAGGTCAATTACCAACCTCTCTGGGTCAAGTCCCATAACTCTGACATGTATTTTGAGCAAATTATGCCCCCTTTTGGACTTAGAAAATTTTGGTTAAAGTTTTACATGCAAGTTACTATCTTCAAAACTAATGCAGATATTGATTTGAAACTTCACATGTGTCTTCGGGGTTATAAAACTAGTTGATAGCAGCAAGTCCCATAACTCTGACCTTCATTTTGGCCAAATTATGCCCCCTTTTGGACTTAGAAAATTCTGGTTAAAGTTTTGCGTGCAAGTACATACAGCTATTTCTGAAAGGCATATAGATTTGAAACTTATTTTTTCTTTTTCTAGATCAATTACCAACCTCACTGGGTCAAGTCCCATAACTCTGACATGTTTTTTGAGCAAATTATGCCCCCTTTTAGACTTAGAAAATTTTGGTTAAAGTTTTACATGCAAGTTATTATCTCCAAAACTAATGCAGATATTGATTTGAAACTTCACCTGTGTCTTCGGGGTTATAAAACTAGTTGAAAGCAGCAAGTCCCATAACTCTGACCTTCATTTTGGCCAAATTATGTCCCCTTTTGGACTTAGCAAATTCTGGTTAAAGTTTTGCGAGCAAGTACATACAGCTATTACTAAAAGGCATATAGATTTGAAACTTATTTTTTCTTTTTCTAGATCAATTACCAACCTCACTGGGTCAAGTCCCATATCTGATATGCATTTTGGTCAAATTATTCCCCCTTTTGAACTTAAAACTCTTTTGATATTTAACCTTTCTGGGTAATATTTTCCTGCTTCTGGGACAATATTTCGAATAGTTGAGCTTGGCTGTCTTACGGACAGCTCTTGTTATTTTACAAACCTTCTCCAGGTGTCTGACTGGCTAAAGGTAGATTAAATGGTAAGTTCAGCAGTTTTTTTTTGTTCATCAAACCCTTTCCAGGTGTCTTACTGGCTAAATGTAGATTATCTGGTAAGTTCAGAAGTGTTTTATCTAAACAAACCTTCTTGGGAGTCTGGCTGGCTAACAGTAGATTATCTGGTAAGTTCAGAAGTATTTTATCTACCAAACCTTCTTTTGGAGTCTGACTGGCTAACAGTAGATTATTTGGTAAGTTCAGAAGTATTTTATCTGAACAAACCTTCTTTGGGAGTCTGGCTGGCTAACAGTAGATTATCTGGTTAGTTCAGAAGTGTTTTATCTAACAAACCTTCTTTGGGAGTCTGGCTGGCTAACAGTAGATTACAGAGGAACCTGTCTAATCCGAACATGCTCGGACCAGAAAAAAAGTTCGGATTAGAGGGGTTTTCAGATTAGAAAGGTTTCTATTTCAGAACGATAAATTAGGCTATTTGTTATACAAGATTTGTAGATTCATCTTTTTGTGAAAAGACAAATAAGAAATAGTTAAATCGTAAGCATTATGTAGATTACTTTAGTGTTATGTAAATTTCGTGTTAATTTAACTTCGCAGTATCACTTGTAAACATTTCTTTTTCACCACTCCTACATTCATAGAAGGTAGCTAAAAAGAGAATACCGCGGTACCGTATTTTTACTTGTCTGGTTATTGTAATGGTCCGATTTAGGGGAGGGTCTAATTTGCTGACGCATTTTGCTGACAATATACATAAAGAAGGAAAATGCTGACAAGTTAAATGTATATAGGGTTATTGGAAAATGCTGACATATTGAATATATAGTAGTGTTAGACAGGCTATCCCACGTTTGATAAAGGAAAGGTGTTAATTGTGAACACTTAGGAATGCTTTAAAAACTTTCTTAATTGCATTTGTAAGGGATTTAAAACAACAGTGGTGAAATTTAGGAAGGGAAGCTTTTCACTTGATATATTTTTTCATTTATAAATACGGACTGTAGGTGTAGGATGGACTGGTTGAGATATTTACAAAAATAAGTAACCAACACTAAATCTATAATTATATATATTAATGTTGTGAAATATTTTTTATATCATATACATACCATATTACAACCATCGCATCAGTATCATAACATATGAAGAGGACAATGTTAAATAAATGCTTCTAATTACAAATTTAAATTATGTAAATTTATCATAATATACAGTATATTGTCATGAAATTTCTAAAAACAATATCTATTTCTTTTTTTTCAAAAACACTTCAAAACTATTTCAATCACTTTAGGATGATTTAGAATATATTTGGCAGCAGTAATTTTTATTTTTTGATGATTCTAGCGCCATATATCATATACATGTGTGAAAATGCTGACCACATAGAAAAAGAACAAAGTCATCAGCAATTTAAATTGTATATACAGTCGCTGTCAGCATTTTCCAGCGTATATTATGCTTTATTTAAATGGTCAGCAGATTCTAACGCTACATATCATATACATGACATTGTGTGCAATTGCTGACTACATAAAAAAAGAACACAGTTGGCAGCAATATAAATTGTATATACAGCCGTGGTCAGCATTTTCCAGCGTATTTTATTCTTTATTTAACTGGTCAGCAGATTCTAACGCTATATATCGTATACATCTGTAAAATTGCTGACCACATAGAAAAAGAACAAAGTCGTCAACATTATATTGTATATACAGCCCTGGTCAGCATTTTTCAGTGTGCGAATGCTTGATTTTCTTTCTTTATTTAACTGGTCAGCAGATTCTAACGCTATATATTGTATACATGTGTAAAATTGCTGACCATATAGAAAAAGAACAAAGTCGTCAGCAATATAAATTGTATATACAGCCGTGGTCAGCATTTTCCAGCGTATTTTATTCTTTATTTAACTGGTCAGCAGATTCTAACGCTATATATCGTATACATGTGTACAATTGCTGACCACATAGAAAAAGAACAAAGTCGTCAGCAATATATTGAATTGTATAAACAGCTGTGGTCAGCATTTTTCAGTGTGTGAATGCTTGATTTTCTTTCTTTATTAGCTCACCTGTCACATAGTGACAAGGTGAGCTTTTGTGATCACCCGTCGTCAGTCCGTCCGTGCGTCCGTCAACAATTTCGTGTCTGCACGATAGTGGTTTCATTTATGATTTTATTTTAACCAAACTTGCACACAACTAGTATCACCATGAGATCTTGGTTCCTTTCTTGAACTGGCTAGATCCCATTATGGGTTCCAGACTTATGGCCCCTGAAAGGGCCAAAATCAGCTATTTTGACCTTGTCTGCACAATAGCAGCTTCATTTATGATTTGAATTTAATCAAACTTACACAAAACTTGTGTCACCATAAGATCTTGGTTCCTTTCTTGAACCAGCCAGATCCCATTATGGGTTCCAGAGTTATGGGCCCTGAAAGGGCCAGAATTAGCTATTTATGTCTCCCCCAGGAGACATATTGTTTTTGCCCTGTCCGTCTGTCCTTCCGTCCGTCCGTCCGTACGTCACACTTCATTTCCAAGCAATAACTGGAGAACCATTTGACCTAGTACCTTCAAACTTCATAGGGTTGTAGGGCTGCTGGAGTAGACGACCCCTATTGTTTTTGGGGTCACTCCGTCAAAGGTCAAGGTCACAGGGGCCTGAACATTGAAAACCATTTCCGATCAATAACTAGAGAACCACTTGACCCAGAATGTTGAAACTTCATAGGATGATTGGTCATGAAGAGTAGATGACCCCTATTGATTTTGGGGTCACTCCGTCAAAGGTCAAGGTCACAGGGGCCTGAACATTGAAAACCATTTCCGATCAATAACTAGAGAACCACTTGACCCAGAATGTTGAAACTTCATAGGATGATTGGTCATGGAGAGTAGATGACCCCTATTGATTTTGGGGTCACTCCGTCAAAGGTCAAGGTCACAGGGGTCTGGACATTGAAAACCATTTCCAACCAATAACTAGAGAACCACCTGACCCAGAATGTTGAAACTTGATAGGATGATTGATCATAAAGAGTAGATGACCCTTATTGATTATGGGATCACTCCGTCAAAGGTCAAGGTCACAGGGGCCTGAACATTGAAAACCATTTCTGATCAATAACTAGAGAACCACTTGACCCAGAGTGTTGAAACTTCATAGGATGATTGTACATGCAAAGTAGATGACCCCTATTGATTTTGGGGTCACTCCATTAAAGGTCAAGGTCACAGGGGCCTGAACATTGAAAACCATTTCCGGTCAGTAACTTGAGAACCACTTGACCCAGAATGTTGAAACTTAATAGGATGATTTGTCATAAAGAGTAGATGACCCCTAACGATTTTGGGGTCACTCTGTGAAAGGTCAAGGTCACAGGGGCCCGAACATTGAAAACCATTTCCAGTCGGTAACTTGAGAACCACTTGACCCAGAATGATGAAACTTCATAGGATGATTGGTCATGCGGAGTAGATGAACCCTACACAGGGGCCTGAACATGGAAAACCATTTCCAATCAATAACTTGAGAACCTCTCCACCCAGAATGTTGAAACTTCATAGGATGATTCTTCATGCAGAGTGAATGACCCTTATCGTTTTTGGGGTCACTCCGTTAAAGGTCAAGGTCACAGGGGCCTGAACATTGATAACCAGTTCCGATCAATAACTTGAGAACCACTTGACCCAGAATGTTGAAACTTCAAAGGATGATCGAACATGCAGAGTAGATGACCCCTATTGATTTTGGGGTCAGTCTATTAAAGGTCAAGGTCACAGTGGCCTCATGTAAAATAATTTTTTAGAAATAACTTGAGAACCACTTGACCTACAATGTTGAAACTTAATAGGATGATTGGACATGCAGAGTAGATGACCCCTAACTATTTCGAGGTCACTTGATCAAAGGTCAAGGTCACAGGAGCCTGAACAGTGACTTGAGAACCACTTGGCCACGAGTGTTGAAATTTAGCGGGATGACTGGACATGCCAAGTAGATGATCCCTATTGCAGCCAACCATCAGTGTCTCTTTCACTTTCGCTCCTGACCCCTATTTACTTCTTGCCTATAGGACTTTGCATTGGGGGAGACATGCGCTTTTTTACAAAAGCATTTTCTAGTTTGACCTTGTCTGCACAATAGCAGCTTCATTTATGATTTTATTTTAACCAAACTAGCACACAACTTGTATCACCATAAGATCTTGGTTCCTTTTTTGAACTGGCGAGATTCCATTATGGGTTCCAGAGTTATGGCCCCTGAAAGGGCCAGAATTAGCTATTTTGACCTTGTCTGCACAATAGCAGCTTCATTTATGATTTGAATTTAATCAAACTTACCCAAAACTTGTGTCACCATAAGATCTTGGTTCCTTTCTTGAACCAGCCAGATCCCATTGAACTGGCGAGATTCCATTATGGGTTCCAGAGTTATGGGCCCTGAAAGGGCCAAAATTAGCTATTTTGACCTTGTCTGCACAATAGCAGCTTCATTTATGATTTTATTTTAACCAAACAAGCACACAACTTGTATCACCATAAGATCTTGGTTCCTTTTTTGAACTGGCGAGATTCCATTATGGGTTCCAGAGTGATGGCCCCTGAAAGGGCCAGAATTAGCTATTTTGACCTTGTCTGCACAATAGCAGCTTCATATGGTACATGTATACATTTGTATCATTCTAATTTTTCATGCTGTAATATATCTGACAAAAACCAATATTCGCAAAAGAATCACTTTTTTCTAATTTAGTAAAGAAATTGTACTATGCACCAAATATGTTTATATATGATTGTTATGTTACTCATTTCTTGAAATTGGTGGTAGAATTCTATACTTAAACAAAATGATTAAAATAACATTAAACGGAAAAAAATGACATTAAGGTATTTTATTGAGATATACTTTGGTATCAGGGATTTTTTTTACCAGGAGGGGAAGGGGCCCAGGCCTCTGATTTGGGGGAAAAAAACAACTCGGTATTTGGGCAAAGGGGAATAAAAAACCTGATGTAAAGTCAATTTTTGGGGAAAACTGCATGATTTTAAAGAAATTTTCTGAGGGGAAGGGGCCTATAAACGGCCTCTATTATAAAGGAAAAAAAAACCTGGGTATAATTATGCTTTCATTTAATTACCCATTTTTTATAATCTAACGGATAACATCGAATGATCAATCAGACACATATATATTTTTGATTAACTTTAATAAACTGTGACTGTCAATAACAGATCAAAGGATATTATAATTATGGGATAACTTTCTGATAACATTAACATTTCATTTTAGTAAATAAAATACTCTTTTGTATAAATTATATAACGTAATTTTTTTGTGCAATTTATATGTTCTGATGAAAGTAATGCACGAATAATTTATGAAATAAAAAATAACATCGATGCTTATTTAAACAGCAAATTAATTAAAACTTTCAATATTATTAGTGCAAATAAAACTTTAATTTATATAATTTATAAATGTTTTTATTTCTTAACTTTAATGAATTAAAGATATTGAACACTCAAAGACTTTCCCTTTCTGAAAATATATTATATATATATATAAACAAAGAGTTATAAAAATAAATGTTTTATACTTCTTTGATATAAACAACCTAACGTATTTTCTGCTTAAATTATGTCATTTTCGAGCTATTTTACAAATAATTTCCAATAACTACCATTTTTAGTCATTATTGAAAGACATCATTACCAAAAACTCTTTGTTGTCAGTATTTTCTTAAACCCTTCTATTTCTATATTGTCAGCATTTTCTTAATCGCCTCTATATATATATATCGTCAGCATTTTCCTTCTTTGTGTATATTGTCAGCACTGCGCGTCAGAATTTTAGCCTGAGCCCCGATTGAGTTTCCCATTTAGTTTATCAATTTGCTGCTTTGATGAACAAATTCCACAAAAATGTGTGAGGAAGATACAGATTAAAAAGGATCTATTACATTGTTAGTACTTATTGCACATATGTCTATTCATACAAATTTCTGTTCAAATAAACTACTTAGTCTTGTTTCTTTCAAACCTGTGCTAATTGCATGCATCTACAAAGCAAAAATCTGACATGACTTTTGGTTACCAGTGTTGGGACCTATTTCTGTTGACACCTTTATAAAGAGTAATAGTTGAGATTATAAACAGACACAAAAATGACAGAAGTAGACAAGATTTACATCAGATACATTGACTAAGGTTTGGATTAGAAGGGTAGATTTTAATGTAATTAGATATAAAATTCTCAAAAGTTTGTTCAGTTTTTGGAGTAGAGAGGTTTCTGATTACAAGGGTATTTTTACAACAGAAAATGAATAAGAAAAAATGGGACCAAATAATTCGTTCAGTTTAGAGAGGTTTTCGGATTAGAGGGGTTCGGATTAGGGAGGTTCCACTGTATCTGGTAAGTTCAGAAGTGTTTTATCTAACAAACCTTCTTTGGGAGTCTGGCTGGCTAACAGTAGATTATCTGGGAAGTTCAATAGTGTTTTATCTTACAAACCTTCTCCAGGAGTCCAACTACCTAACAGTAGATTAACTGGTAAATTCAGATGTGTTCTATCTACCAGCCCTCCAGAAGTCCAACTGGCTAACAGCATATTAAATGTTAAGTTCATTAGTATTTTATCAAACAAACAAGCCTCAGACCGTCTCCTTCAATCTGACTTGTTAATAGTAAATTATCTGGTAAGTTCAGTAATGTTTTTTTTTTAACAATGTTTTTCTCTTGGAGTTTGACAAGAAAACAGTAGATTATCCGGGAAGTTCAGTAGTGTTTTATCTAACAACGTTTTTCTCTTGGAGTTTGACAAGAAAACAGTAGAATATCTGGGAAGTTCAGTGGTGTTTTATCTAACAAACCTTCTCTGGGAGTCTGACTGGTTAACAGTAGATTATTTGGTAAGTTCAGTAGTATTTTATGTGACAAACCTACTGGAATCTGACAGGCTCAAACCTTCTCCTTCAATCAGCCTGGCTGACAGTAGTTTGTCTGGTAGGTTCAGTAGTATTTTATCTAACAAACCGCCTCTGGGAGTCTGGTGGGCTAACAGTAGATTATGTGGTAAGTTTAGTAGTTTTACTTTCCATATCTATAAAACATGTACCAGTTTTATAGACTTCGTGGTTGCATCAATCATTAAAATAAAATCTGAATGAGCCCGCCTGCTTAGGTCAGTAGGTAGAGCGTCGGTCTACGGATCGCGGGGTCATGAGTTCGATCCTCGGGCGGGGCGCATGTTCTCGGTGACTATTTGATAAACGACATTGTGTCTGAAATCATTAGTCCTCCACCTCTGATTCATGTGGGGAAGTTGGCAGTTACTTGCGGAGAACAGGTTTGTACTCGTACAGAATCCAGGAACACTGGTTAGGTTAACTGCCCGCCGTTACATGACTGAAATACTGTTGAAAAACGGCGTTAAACCCAAAACAAACAAACAAAAATCTGAGTGAACAAACAAAATACCCACTTATCTTTAAAAATTGAGATTCATAAACGTGTCATTTTGGGGATTTTCACTTGTATCCACAAAATGTTATAGATAACACAGTAGTATCTCTGTAAAGTTGAAGCTTTGTACTGCTTTACCAGTATCTCAATAATGTTCCTAGTAATTTATTCTGCACCTTTGTATTTTATTTATTGTTTTGGGAAGATGTCAGAACTAGTTTGAAATGAACAAATCAGTCAGCTTCTGTATAACTAAACAACTTTAACTTGGAACAAATAAATTTTATCAGGACCCATTTTTCAACATTGGAAAAATATTTTCTTTCTTTGAAATGCACCTGGATGTTCTGTAAATATTTTTTTTTAGTTAACGGAATATTAAGTGATAATACTATCATATTCTCTCTATTTACAGCTAACAGTCGAAATCGTTCAAGAAATACTTCATGTAAGTAATTGTAAATGAAGATATTAACACAGTTTGTCATATTAGGCTGATAATACTGTCATTGTTCAAATCTGAAGATCAGATATACTTGAGAGATTATATTAAATATTAGTAAGTCAGATTCAGTTAGATTTTGTAAGATATTACTAAGTAACATGATTCAGTATTTCCTGCTGCAGTTGAAGGAAAAAACAATCTAAAGATATTTTAAAATTGTTAAAAAGAATGTTTGAAAATATGCCACATTTACACTTGGAGGTCAAGATCCTTTATTTGAGCCGTGCCATGGGAAAACCAACATAGTGGCTTTGCGACCAGCATAGATCCAGACCAGCCTGCGCATCCGCGAAGTCTGGTCAGGCTCCATGCTGTTCGCTTTTAAAGCCTATTGGAATTGGAGAAACTGTTAGCGAACAGCATGGATCCTGACCAGACTGCGCGGATGCGCAGGCTGGTCTGGATCCATGCTGGTCGCAAAGCCACTATGTTGGTTTTCCCATGGCACGGCTCATTTTATGTATGCTCCATATCTCTAGGAAAGATTTTGATAAAATTAACATCAATTTTTTTCACCTCATTAAGACATCACTAATGCCATGTCAAAGTTTGAGGTCAAATCTGTTTAATAAATGCACTTGTTGGTAAGGCTCTATGGATAGGGTGGTGTGTGGTATTTCTTTATAATACAGTATATGATGGCACCATTAACTGGGGGGTTTGAACCTCTATACGCAGCTTGTCTGGGCGTACCAGATGCTTTAAGTACTGGTATCGGCAATAGGGGTAAAATGACCTCAAGGGGAGGGGTGCAGTCATGACTGTTCGTTAAAGGGTGCTCAACAAATCTGGTATAATAATAATAAAAATCAAATAGCTATATTTCATGTCCACTCCAAATCTTATAAACTGCTGGAAGGAATTTAATAGAACTAGCATATTTAGAAAATTTGCAGAACATTGACCTTCAATGTATTGAGACAGCATATAGGGGTATTAATTACTCTCAATGATAGCTCTAGTTTAATATAAAAGCAATGATGTTACTCTATTAAAATGGTTTCCAGCAGAAGATGAATCTGTGGCCTCCATGACCGAGTAGTTAAGGTCTCTGGCATCTAATCACTTGCTGGTCACCAGTGTGGGTTGGAGCCCCGTTTGAGGTGTAGAATTCTTCATGTAAGGAAAATATCCAGCTGGCTTATGGAAGGTTGGTGGTTGTACCCAGGTGCCCGCCTGTGATGAAATAATGCCCGGAGGGGCACAAGGGGTATACAGAACAATATTAAATAACTGGATATTATTATTTTGTAATTTTCAGATGGGAGTCAGGGAGAAATGAGTGATGGTGGAATGTCAGATTCTTCGTATTCAAGTCTAAGGTATATGCCCTTTTCTCGTTATTCCGAGCTCCTTAACTTAGCACATGTCAATACTAGATGTTTGTTGCAAAAGATTTTTTGCTTCATTTTGATACTCGTAACATTTGTATTTAAAAAATCCCCCAAGAAGAAACATTTCTTGAATTGTTGTCAATGAACATTCCAAGCTTTCTTACACTCTGAATCAGCCAGATACTTCCTTGTTGAACCGAGACTTGTGATCATTTGTACTAGGTCCCAGAAACTAAGACTTTTCTGAACAAATGATTTTTTAAAACTATGCCTGATTCTTTAAGTTTACAATGGTGCATTTATATATTCTTGTGTACCAGGCCTTTTGAATGAAACAAATAAAGAATTGGTGATTTTACTTCTTGACCAGGAAGCAGGTAGCTATATTAAGTAACAACTTTTCAATGCAGGAAGTAGGGAAAAACTGCTTTTTTCCCCCTAAAACAAGAAGTTTCCCCTATTAAAAAGTTGCCAGGAGGATATATTTGACCATAGATTGGGTTCTTTAGGGTTCTTGTATTACAGATGGAGAGATTTACATTGTTTCCTGTCATGTTTGTCTTTATTGTACAGAAACTACAACAGAGGTAGGCCAAGCAGACCAAGATCAAGGTCACGTCAGAATGAAAGAAGTGCTTTGTCATCCGCTTATTTATCTAGTCCAGATGTGGTGAGTCTTCACAGAATAATTTGTTTGCCAGTGCTATTTGCTTAGTCAAGATGTGGCAAGTCCTCTGTATTCCATTCTTAAACTGGAACTGTTTATTTAGTCCCTATGTAGTCTAGTCACAATATATTCTTACACTAGAACTATTGACCTAGTTAAGATGTGATGAATCCTTACACTGGAACTGACTGGAACTATTTATCTAGTCCAGATGTGATGAGTCTTGATAAAATAATAGAAAACCAGAACTGTTTACCTTGTCAAGATGAGGCAAGTCCTCATTATTCAACTCTTACTATGGAACTGTTCATCTAGTCCTGATATAGTGACTCTTCACAATATATTCTTACACCAGAACTATTTGCCTAGTCGAGATGTGGTGATTCCTTCCCTTGAACTATTCATCTAGTCCAGATGTGGTGAGTCTTGATAATATTATTCTTACACCAGAACTATTTACTTAGTCAAGTTGTGGTGAGTCCTTATCATTTAATTCTTACAACAGAATTATTATACCCCTACAAAACGAAGTTTGGGGGGGTATATAGGAGTGAGCTTGGCGGTCGGTCCGTTGGTTTTGCATGGTTTCCGGATGATAACTCGAGAAAGGATCGACCAATTGAAATAATTTTTAGTACACAGGTGTAACATCGGAAAATACATGTCAAGTTCGAATTTGGGTTCACTAGGTCAAAGGTCAAGGTCACAGTGACCCTGAACAGTTGAACGGTTTCCGGATGATAACTTGAGAACGCTTGGGCCTAGGATCATAAATTTTGGTACACAGGTGTAACATCATGAAATGCAGGTCAAGTTCGACTTTGAGGTCTGTAGGTCAAAGGTCAAGGTCACAGGGACTCTGAACAGTTAAATGGTTTCCGGATGATAACTTGAGAACGCTTGGGCCTAGGATCATAAATTTTGGTACACAGGCGTAACATCATGAAATGCAGGTCAAGTTCGACTTTGAGGTCTGTAGGTCAAAGGTCAAGGTCACAGGGACTCGGAACAGTTAAAATAGTTTCCGGATGATAACTTGAGAACGCTTGGGCCTAGGATCATAAATTTTGGTACACAGGTGTAACATCATGAAATGCAGGTCAAGTTCGACTTTGAGGTCTGTATGTCAAAGGTCAAGGTCACAGTGACTCAGAACAGTTAAATGGTTTCCGGATAATAAATTGAGAACGCTTGGGCCTAGGAACATAAATTTTGGTACACAGGCATAACATCATGAAATGCAGGTCAAGTTTGACTTTGAGGTCTGTAGGTTAAAGGTCAAGGTCACAGGGACTCGGAACAGTTAAATGGTTTCCGGATGATAACTTGAGAACGCTTGGGCTGAGGATCATAAATTTTGGTACACAGGTGTAACATCATGAAATGCAGGTCAAGTTCTACTTTGAGTCAGTAGGTCAAAGGTCAATGTCACAGTGACATGGAACATTTAAACAGTTTCTGGATGATAACTGAAGAATGCTTGGGCCTAGGATCATGAAAATTGATAGGGAGGTTGGTTATGACTAGCAGATGACCTCTAATGATTTTGAGGTCAGTAGGTCACAGGTGAAGGTGACAGTGACCCGGAACATTTAAACAGTTTTCGGACAATAACTTGAGAATGCTTGGGACTAGGACCAGGAAACTTTATCTGGAGGTTGGTCATGTCAAGCAGATGACCCATATTGATTTTGAGTTCCAAAGGTCAAAGGTCATTTAAACCTTTTACGGACAATAACTTGAGAACGCTTGGGTGGAGGATCATTAAACTTCACAGGGAGGTTGATCATGACTAGCAGATGACCTCTGTTGATTTTGTGGTCAGTAGGTAGGTCAAAGGTCAAGCAAGTTCGGCTTTGACATTGGCTTAGTTCTGTGACAAGACCATATTGTGGGGGTATAATTCGTCACTCTTGTGACAACTCTAGTTTATCTAGTCCAGAAGTGGTGAACCTTCATAATAAAAATCTTACACCAGAATTATTTACCTCGTCAAGATGTGGTGAGTCCTCAAATTCTTACTGTAGAACTATTTATCTAGTTCAGATGTAAATAGTGTTCAAACTTTAAATTCTTACACAAGGAGTGATAACCTTGCCCAGAATTCTTACACAAGAAGTGATAACCTAGCCCAGATTTAGTGAGTCTTCTCAGTTAAATTCTAATTCTGAATTTATTTTCACTTCTGTAACTGATTATGATGAATCAAGTATAGCTGCAGTATGAAAGTTGCAGGAAAAAATGAATAATAAAATTCATAGTTCTACATGATAGTTCTAGAATAGTTTGATGATGTAGAATTATTATCAATAAAGATAGAATGCCCTGGCTTGCTTTGGGCAAACTTCATAGAATGATTGCCTGTGATCAGTAGATGACCCAAGTTGTTTTTAGGGTCGGTGGGTCAAAGGTTAAGGTCACAGTGGCCTTGTTTGTTTGTTTTGGGTTTAACGCCGTTTTTCAACAGTATTTCAGTCATGTAACGGCAGGCAGTTAACCAGTCCAGTGTCCCTGGATTTTGTACCAATACAAACCTGTTCCCCACAAGTAACTGCCAACTTCCCCACATTTAGCAGAGGTGGAGGACGAATGATTTCAGAAACAATGTCTTTTATAAAATCATCACGGAGAACATACGCCCCGCCCGGGGATCCACAGTGACCTGAGACAGAAAACTGTTTCTGATAAATATTACTGGAATGCTTGTGCTTACAGTAATTACATTTTATAGGAAGATTGCCTGTGGTCAGTATATGACCTCCTTTTAGGGGTGGTGGGTTGGGGAGCAGTGGGTCAAAGATCAAGGTCAAAGTGACCTTTTGACTGAAAACAGTTTCCAATCAGTAACTGTATAATGTTTGGACCTACAGTTGTAAAACTTCACAGGATGATTTCATCGGTCAATGACCTTGAGACTGAAAATGATTTTCAGTCAGTAGCTGTAGAATTCTGGGTTATAAAGTTGTCAAACAGAATGATTGGCTGTGGTCAATAGATGACTCTTACCCTGTTTATGGGGTCAGAGGGTCAAAGAATAAGGTCAAAGTGACCTATTACTGAAATCCAGTTTCCGACCAATAACTTTCAGTCAGTGACTTTGAGACTGAAAATGGTCTGATAAATAAGTGTAAAATGTTTGGTTCTACATTTTACAAACTTAATAGGGTGATTGCTTGTGGTCTATAGATGGCCCCTGTTGTTTTGGGGTCAGAAGTTCAAGGTCACAGCATACAAGAGACTGAAAATTACACACCCAGTTACCTCTAACAGGTTATCATTGTGGGGTGGGGGCATATGTGTTTTACAAATGGGTCTTGTTCAATTTTTAATTTCTTTCTTTTTCAGCCTAAGAAATCTGAAAGCAAAACAAAGAAGAATAGCAAAATATATCCTTTACCAATAACAATATACTGCTAAATAATGAAGCCAGCAGCTGACTTCATTAGGAAATTACGGACTTGATCGCTTGCAAGCAGTGTGATAATTTAGAAGTCATATTTTGGTGTATTTTATTTTAGATATATCATAACAGGCAAATCAGAGACTATTAATTATGTTGATGTGTTTAGCAGAAATATACTGCAGGTCTATGTACTGGTGAAAGAAATGTATAAAGATAAAATAAGATTTGTGACGTCATAAAGAACAATTAGCGGTTTTGCAAAATTGAAACCGGTTTCACCTAGTAATCTAATCAGATCCGATTAACCGAGTAATCGTCCCAGTCCTAATTTTTGACACAAATATAAACAGTTACTAATTACATTCTGCTCCCTCACTACAAAATGACAAAAATAGAACATTCAAAAGTAAGGCAGTAACAGAAGTCTGGTAACATGCATTGGTATCATTGAGTTGGTAATAAATTTGTAAATGGGTAATATGTTTTGTAATACCACTGTTACAAGATTGGAGCTTAGTACAGTTGGATATTACTTCTTTATGTTACATAAACGTCTTCTACTCTCTGCTCAAGTTAAAACAGGAAATCAGCCACGCCATGAGAAAACCAGCATAGTGGCTTTGTGACCATCATTCGCGCAGTCTGGTCAGGATCCATGCTGTTCGCTTTCAAAGCCTATTGCAGTTAGAGAAACCATTAGTAAACAGCATGGATCCTGACCAGACTGTGCGGATGTGCAGGCTGGTCTGGATCCATGCTGGTCACAAAGCCGCTATGTTGGTTTTCTCATGGCGCGGCTCAAATGCTTTAAACTACTTTGTCTCATTTCATGGATATTCACCAAACTTGGTTTGTAGCATCCTTGAAACATCCTCTCTAAAGTTTGATTAAAGGTTTGACTTAACTGCTGTTTTATTTTTTGGAGCTGCAAGAGCTTAAGCTACTTCTCATGAACTCTTTAATCATGGTTGATAGGTGAGCAACGGATAGCCATACGGCCTTCTTGTTAAAGTATAAAATATACTATATCACATTTTTTCCAAATATTATTATCATTATTGTACCATATTTACAGTTTAATCTCAGTATGTCCAAGTCATTTATCAAAAAGTTCTGGATATCTAGAACACATTTTCAAGTCTCTTCATGAGATACAATTTTATGTCGAATTTAGGCTACCTTGAAGTCAAATGCTCAATCTCTTGGAATTCGAGAAACTGAGTTTCAGGTGTACTAACTAATGACTACCTTTTTACATATTAAGTAATGTCCTCAACCCTATGGTGTGCCCCTTTAAAAAGTTTGTAGATTAAACTTCCTTTTCTTCCTTCCTTTCCTTTTTCCTGACCATATTACAAAGTAAATCAGGAAGACATACTTAACACATCTTCAGTACACATGCATTGTTTTAAAAGTGCAAATCACAAACTGTTCAAACTGTTTTGGTATTAAAATGTTGGCAGAATTGACTGACTGTATATACTCTGTTTACAACTCTGTCCTGCAAAGAGGAAATATCTTGCATTTAAGCAGATATTTTCAGTCAAACTGGGCCAGTTTCTTAGTTAACTTACGTCTCTAAAGCGACAGTGAAATGTAAATGTTCCTCTTAGTGTTACTATACAGAGTTTGAGTTGTTGTTTCACATATTAAACTAGAGTTTCTGGAGATTTTATAGTTACAACTTGTTTGATTCCTTAACTTTACATACATTAGCCAGTACACCAGATTCAGAGTATGGAAGAACACGCTCGGTTAGAAACAAAGAAAATATACCAGCCAGCAATGGTAAGATTTTAGTGCTTTTTATACACGCAAAGGGGGCGTATTATGTTATGACGCTGGTGTCCATCCGTCCGTCTGTTAGCAAATCCATGTCTGCTCTGTAACTCTTGAACCCCATGAAGGATTTCGAAGAAACTTGACACAAATGTTCACCACATCGAGAAGACGTGCAGAGCTCATGTTTCAGATGGCTCGCTTAAAGGTCAAGGTCACACTTAGGGGGTCAAAGGTCATACCTTAGGGTGTATATTGCATTCGGTGCTCTTGTCTTTTATTTAATAGCTTCTGAACAAAACATATATCTTTCGTGTCCTCCTGAGAACTATATGGTCATATGATCGATTTAGTTGAATAAAATTTCGTGGTTTTTGCCAGAACAGCTATTGAATGTATGCGTTATTTGTCAGGATTTATACATGCATCACATAGAAGCAAATGGCCGTAATTTAGGAAATTCTTCAATCCTGATGTATGTTGTTTGATATGTAGGACACGACATAGAAGATCTGCTCAAGTTAACTACATGAGCTTACAAGGAAGTAACTTGTTACTGATATACAATGTAAGGAAATTTGAACATCCGAACATGCTTGTTATTATACTTGCAGGTTACGACAGTGATTATTTTGACAGATCAGCAGAAATTTCTGAAATCGACGAGAGATTAAATAGGTTACAGCAACTCATGAAAAACAGCATGACTTGAGTAAATGCCTGTGATAGAAGGTTTTATTTAATAGTGAAATGAAAAGAACAATGTTCATGCTATAGGGCCAATGCTATAGGGCCAAGAATAGAATGAATGCAGGAAACATAATAAACATGTTGATTCTTTCTTCAAATTTCAAGTAACACTGAAATTGTTCTTTTCTAACATTACTTCAGGAGTGTATGAAATTTGTACTTCTTGATGTTATGGCCAGTGAGGGCTGTATTGTTTGCATATAAGAGCAAAATTTATAATGAATGTTTTGCCAACATGCTTTCTTTAACAAGAGCACAAAGTTTGCAATAATTTTTCAGTTTGAAACTTATCGCAAAACCAGATTTCGAAAGTATAGTTCTGCTTAACAACCATTCTTTAAATACTGCTGTTTTAAAAAAGAACTGAGTATTTTTCTATGTATGTCATTGGTCACAAGGTCTGAAACACGACTGGTCAGCTGTTACCACTTTTTACAGAATCAGTCTGTCACAATGTTAGTTTAAGTCTCAGCTATGCAACCATAAAATTTCATCTTGTTCAACTTGTGAGTGTCAACTACTGCAGGTATAATTGATCGCTTATGTCAACCAATTAGGGACCTAATTTTACAAAGTAACCTGAAATGGATTACAGTTCTGGGATAGTAGTGTGTGATTAACATGATGGATGATCAATATTACCTCAGTCTGATTAACAATTTTGATGATCCATTATTTATTTTACACAACGTGAAACAGGGGTCCGAAATTGCTTGATGTACAAATATATACAGGTCAATAAATTATAAAACTGAACTTACAGATAGTGGTAATTGTTACCAATAGATAGGTAAAGAATTAAACTGTTACAGGCAGGTTTTAAATGGATATATCAGACATGAAACTGTTAGATTTATTACTCTTGTGCATCTTAACATATTATTGTCTGAAAGATTCACACACAGACGGTTTACTGCATGTTCTGAAACATTTCACTTCTTTGTAATGTTAATTATTTTGTGATGAAACTGAATCCTGTGCATACATTTAATCAGTTATTTCTGTGAGGAACACTCCTTGGGTAAACCATCAGCCATTTTACAAGTCTGTATAAAACATTAGGTAGGATGTTGATAAGACCACTTTTTGCCAGTCCCCACAAGTGGCCTTACTAACGGAACTTTACTGTAATACCTTCAGTAAGAACAGCTTTTGCAGAAAACAGGTAAAGGGCATGGTAATCTCTATTGATCATCCTCAGTATTTAAAATTTATTGGTATCTA
Organism: Mercenaria mercenaria; assembly: GCF_021730395.1. Lineage (NCBI taxonomy): Eukaryota > Metazoa > Mollusca > Bivalvia > Venerida > Veneridae > Mercenaria > Mercenaria mercenaria. Next base: position 64,493,937 of record NC_069361.1, on the reverse strand, counting down.
TCATGTTTTGAAGGGACATGCTTTCAGATGGTTATCAAAATTTCAGTGTTTTAAAAACACAAAACAATATACCGGTACACTTAATATCAAAACTTGTAAATCAAAATTATTCAGGCTGATGTTAAAGGCAGGTCTGCACGTTTGAGACAAAAACTGTTCAACAATGTAGAATTTCATTAAACCATATTTTTTTTTTAAAGGAAAGGAAATTCAGCCAGTAAGTGAGAAGGGTTGTGTGCTTTTTTTTTTGATAGACCAGTTTGAAAATATTGGTCCTCCGGTCAATTTTCACTATGGGCTTCTTTAGGAAAATCATACTTTAGATGACATTTTCACATACTGGTTGGTGATAACATTGCCATGTAGTAGCTTCAAAGTTTAGTAATTAAATCAATTAATACTTAATACACAGGATAGATTACAGCAACATTTATGCGACCTGACATTATTCAAGGTTTATGATGTTACACCATCACTTCCGGTTAATCAGATATGCAGACCTACCTTTATAATGAGTTTGATACAATGAACAGTTGAATTCATTCTATTTCATATCACATTTCTATTGCTTGAGTAATGCATTTGGATGCTTAAACTGCTTTTCAACTTATTTTGCAGCTTTCACGAGTGTTTTCCTAGATGAAGACTTCTTAGAATATGAGAATTACTTTATTTTTAATTTTTGTTTAAAATTACTAATAAAAGCATTTTCCAAACCTTGAAAAGTTATACTATATCTGAAGCCATGCCCCTTTAACATTTTCTATAAATTAGTGACATGTTGTTAATGTTCATATTGTTAAAAAATAGGTTGTAGAAATATGCTAGTAATGGTCGAATAGGGGCATTCTTAGGGTGGTGTAGTGTAGCTGTTAGGCTTTAAAATAACTGTAATTTGAAATGTGGTTATACATTTGTGTTCTTGAAGTATTTATATGAGAGAAAAAAACTTGACAGACAGCATAGAGAATTAAAAGGAGAGTAACAAATTTTCCATATGCAAATATAATCTAATATTAATGTTTCATATGGCTTTGACTTTTATTTTGAAATCCGATGAAACAGCTGTCCAAATAGATGTTATGCATAATTATTATGGTTAGAAAAAACACTGCGTTCATTACTGCACATAAACTTATTTCATTAGATCCATAAAGGGAGGTAATAAAAAACATTAAGTTCAATAAAACTTTCTATGTGTTAATCAATATTCAAAACTTTAACAATTGTTAGAGAAATCAATTATGGAAAACAGGATGTAACAAGAAATCAATATATTTTATGTTCATAACAAAAATCTGGCAGCTATATTACAAACAAAGGCATTTAAGGTAGTTCTGCACGTTTGAAAAACCGGAAGTGATGGCGTAACGTTATTTATCCGGAAAATGTAGAGTAAAGCCTGGATTCGGCCTACGGAAATGAAAATCAGTTAATGAATTAATTGAAGCCTGTGATTAAATTTATTACAATGGCACTGTTGCTATATTTCAAAAGTCAAAATATGATAGTAAAACATACGGCACGTTAAAATATTCAAAATAATGTGTTAAAATTAGCATGAAATGTCCGGTTCACTTTAATCATGGTCAAATATCTCAAAAATAAGCACACGGACCTATACATTTTATTTCACCAAATTATAGTCTATATGTTTATTAACAACCATGGGAAGTTTCATCAAAATCTACATTGTAGAAAAAATTCTATTCGTGAAAATGTTATGAAAGTTATGATTTTCCCATAGACTACCATTATGAAATATTGCACGAGGTCTAAATTTTTCAAACCAGTCTAGCAAAAAATCAAGCACACGACCCTATATTTTTTATTTGCTGAATTTTCTAGGTATATTCTGAAGTTTTGAAAAATCAGAGTGTAATCAAATTCTACATTGTAGAAAAAATTTCGATCCAGACGTGCAGAACTACCTTAAATGTATGTGCAAAAATTTCTGATTATGTCATTGAAAAGTGATACAGGTATTTCGATTTGAAAACTTTTGGAACCATACAAAAATCAATCGGGAGGTCTACAACAGGTTGTCTCAAAGCTTAGGCAAGCATGATTATAATATGACCAGTTTTGTAATGTGTTATCATACGTTGATTGTGTATGCATTTATCCATAAAATGATATTAAATTGAAACCAGTTCTGAAAAGATAAAAAATAAAATATTTATAGCTTTTGAAGACGGATTATGTTTTAATGAAACATGGCACATTTATGGAAAGAGAATGCCTACATAGATTAGATCTGCCAGATGTCTTACTGTTAGTACTGTTTCTTGGACTTATGTTATATGATGTTTTCCTCTATGCACGTGCTTTTAGTTTATACAGACTGTTTTACATTTATATGTATAGTTACATTTTATCAAAGTCTTATTTATTTTATATTAAATTTTGTAGAATTAATATTGTGTTTCCTTATTTGCTGGAGTTCACACTGATACAAGGGCTGTTAGAAAATAACACAGACTTTCTCTGTCAGGCCGCATGTTGTACAAAGAGCAATGTAATGTATACCATTGTAATTTGCAGTCTTTATGTAATTGATCATATAATTTTCACAACATTTTCTCCGATAGGTTAAACACAGAATGTTTAAATTACCATGGCTACACATAAGCAACACATTTGCATTTGGATCTGTGATGACCTGAATTCATCTGCTAATGTTCTCATTGTCAATTATTTGGCAGCACCAAAGCCAGGTGACTTGCACCAATAGTATGCCTTGATTCGGACATTTGAGGCAGAAAGAAATTATGTTTAAAGTACAAAAAATGTAGGTGTTTATTCATAATATTGCTATTTATTGTTCATGTCGTGTCATCATCAGATCACATTGGTAAGTCAAGTTCGCTAGAGATTTTGGCAACCAGCCAACCACACAGTGAAATTTATGCATTAATGAAGCAGACACCATAGCAATGTTCAGGCATCAGTGCCCAGGTCTTAAAATGGTATACAGAAGGCTAAGAAATGCTAACAAACAGTAAAGGGCGAGGGAGAAATAAAAAAAATCAGTATGTTAACATCTATCCATTACACCTTGAATAAAGACAGACCGTATGATATGCTCCCTGTCTTAAGTAGAGGGCATAAGATGTGATACTCTTTACAACATTCTATTTACAACTGATTATGAATTTTTTATCGAAAATTTTAAAGTAATTTACAAATAAAAAATTAATGCAAAATTAACTTAATCATCCTGCTTCAGTCCTGACAATGATGTTACAAGAGGGTCATGATGACCCTATATCGCTCACCTGAGTAATATGAGCTGCATGTTTCAAATGTCAAACTGATGCTAAAATATTATAAAAGTCAGTAGGTCATATTCATGGTCAATGATGAAAGTCAGTTTTAAGATCAGTGTGCAAAACTGTGTATGTCATCCAAATTTCAAGGCTGTATCTTAAAAAACAAGAAAGTAGGTCAGCAGGTCAAAGTCAGTCAAGTGACCTCATATTACTTGGGATCATCAGGTAATTATAACAGTCTAGGAAATAGGATCAGATAATTTTTAAAGTATTTTTTCCTATATAACTCGTATAATAACTAAGTGACCCCGGGGCAGGGCCTCTTTTCACCCCAGGGGCATAATTTGAACAATTTTGGTAGGCAATGCATCCTACCAAATATCAAAAGCCTAGGCCTTGCAGTTTCAGGCAAAAAGATTTTAAAGTTTTTAGCTCACCTGAACACAAAGTGCTCATGGTGAGCTATTGTGATCACGCTGTGTCCGTCGTGCGTGCGGCCGTCCGTTTTTGATGAAATTTGGCCATGATGTTCCTTGGGTGGTCCTCTACTAAAGATGTTCAAACGGTTCGACTTGGTTGCACACAGGGGCTGCCAGAGCTAAAATTGGAAAAAACTTCAAACAACATTTTCTCATAAACCGATAGTCCGATTTTGAAATAATTTCACACAAATGGTCCTTTTGTCACGCTCTACCAAACTTATTCAAATTATACCGATTCATCAAAAAACATGGCTGCAGGAGGGCGTGGTCACTTTTCCCTATATGTATAAAGTGGAAACTTCAAAAATCTTCTTGTGTGATTTAACTGCTGGCCTGATTTTAGAATAATTTTAAACAAATGGTCCTTGTGTGACCCTCTACTAAGACAGTTCAAATTATTTTGATTCATCAAAAAACATGGCCGCCAGAGGGCGTGGTCACTTTTTCCAATATGTATATAGTGGAAACTTTAAAAATCTTCTTGTGTGAAACTGCTGGCCCGATTTTAAAATAATTTTACACAAATGGTCCTTGTGTGACCCTCTACCAAGGTTGTTCAAATTATTCAGATTCGTCAAAAAACATGGTTGCCAGGGGGCATGGTCACTTTTCTTCTCTGAATCAATAATAGAGCCTTGAAATTTGGCTGTGATATCAGATTTGTAATGTCTACCATAATTGTTCAAATTATTGCTCTAGGTTCAAAAGTGTGTGTGACATGTATATAATATAGGCTAACATAGAAGAAACCTAACTCTGTGAAAATCTCTAAAATAGACTGGCTTTTGTCTTTATGAAATTAAATTCATCAAAAAAGGAAAAATATAGAAATATATTATTTTCAGTCTAGTGGCTAGTCTAGGTAACAGGAAATCAGTCAAACTAAACTACCGGTATCTCTAAAACTTGTGTAGCTCATTCCTATGTTTGGTTCTATTTAAACAGAAAGAGAAGACAGGCATTTTAAAGGTCCAGTTTTTGAGAATTTGGACATTTGTACTTAATTCCTGACCAGGTGTGAGTACACAACTTCACATGTTTATAACAAATGTTCATGGAAAAGAATGAAAGAAGTTTAATGAAATTCTACCAAATGGTAAGTTTGTTACATAAAAATATGTGGATTTTTAAACAAAGGGCAATAACTCTGAAGTTACTAAAGAGATCCAAACAAAATTGTGTGTGCACAACCACATTATGGTGATCTAAATTCAATTTAAGTTTCATAGTTCTAGGTCAAATATATCACAAGTTATGAAGCAGAAATTGCCATATTTATAGTACCCTATTTAGTTAACACTAGAAACTTCTAAGGGCCATAACTCTGGTGTTACTTGGGCAATCTGAATGAAACTTGACAGACCGCATTACCTCATAGTGATGAACATGTATATGAAGTTTTATTTAAATATTCCCAACCACTTCTTAGATATGGCACCGGACGGAAGGACGGACAACGCCAAAACTATATCCCTCCGACTTCGTCAGGTCGGGGGATAAAAAGATGGAAGGACTACACATCAAACACCGGAAAAAAGTTTAACTATTTATTTAATTCCTGATTACTCAAACATTTTATACACTTTGGAGGAACAAGAGCTAGTTGTGAAACGATGCCCACATTAATGTCTGTCGGAGATAACAGTTACTGGATATGAAACTTGCAGTATCATGTATGCTGTAACCTTGAGGTCAGCTACTGACAACAAGCAATCAACCTAAGTTGACCTTATACCAACTGACCTCCAAAACAATAGGGGTCGTGCATCCACCACAGCCAACAAAAACAAGAGGGTCATGATGACCCTGAATCGCTCACATGAGCCACATGTGTAAAATGGCAAACTGATGCTAAAATATTAGAAGTAGGTCACATTCATGGTCACTGAAAGTCAGTTTTAAGATCAGTGTGCAAAACTGCACATGTCATCCAAATTTCAAGGCTGTATCTTAAAAAACAAGAAAGTAGGTCAAGGTCACAGTCAAGTGACCCCTAATCGCTTGGGATCATCAGGTAATTATAATTAAAAAGTCTAGGAAATATGATCTGATAATTTATTCCTATATAACTCATATAACATGTGACCCAAGGGCGGGGCCTCTTTTCACCCAAGGGGCATAATTTGAACAATTTTGGTAGAGGACCACAAGGCAATGCAACATACCGAATATCAAAAGCCTAACCCTTGCAGTTTCAGGCAAGAAGATTTTTAAAGTTTTTTCCTGTATAAGTCTATGTAAAACTTGAGACCCCCCGGGGCAGGGCCTCTTTTCACCCAAGGGGCATAATTTGAACAATCTTTATAGAGGACCATAAGATGATGTCACATGCCAAATATCAAGGCTCTACACCTTGTGGTTTTGGACAAGAAGATTTTTAAAGTTTTTCCTTTTGGTTGCCATGGCAACCAGAGTTCTGCATGGAATTCAATTCTTTGAAGAATTTTGAAAGGGGACCACCCAAGGATCATTCCTGTGAAGTTTGGTGTAATTCTGCCCTGTCGTTTTCAAGATTTTTTTAGAAAATGTTGACGGACGGACGACTGACGACAGACATTGAGCGGTCACAAAAGCTCACCATGCTCAGTTGAGCTAATAAGCCTTAGCTTGGTCACTGCAATTTTGACCTATTGACCCTTCTCCCCATAAATAGAGGTCATCGGCTGAGTACATAAAATCTAAACTTTCCAGCAATTTTGTACGTTCTTTTTTCAGAAAACTATTGCAATTACTTATATTTTCTAAATATGCCTCTTATCACCAGGGAACTTTAGGCTATTGAGATAAACTTTTCAGCAAAAGTTTGAAATATCAAGATAATTTTTGAAAGTATCGAGATTGCCAACAGTATGTAGCTAATAAATGGCAGCTTTGGCCTTTAGGAAAAAAGTATAGAGAAAATTATGTAAATTATCTCAATAATATTTCTAACAAGTGTTCGACTACTGAGATAATCTTTTCAGAAAACTTCATTTCATCCAAGATAATATTTTTAAGTATCACGGTAGTATATACATTAGAAAGCCTGTAATTTTAAGGTTATCTCTTTTCATTTGTTGTAAAGTTGGATTCTTACAACATAAGGTTACATAACATACAGTTTTAGTATTGCATATTATAATGTAACAGTAATATTTTATCATAAATGTTTGTATTTACAAATAGTTTGGTATTTTAAGATTTGAAAGCACAGACATTTAGCTAGTCTATTAAGGGCATTCAGCTAGTCTATTAAAGACTGCTGATTTATCTAGGCAGATCATTCATCACATTCACACAGTTCAGTATATTCATTTGATACTTTATTATTGCTTATACACTTAACAGTCATCAGTACTTTCAGTTTATCTTTATTGTTACAAACTGCATTTAATATCGCTACATATTTTCATGTTGTATTTTCATCAGCTGTTTTAGTAAGACCAGTTTTGAAAGAACTTTGAGCTATTTTTAGATTACAGACAAAGAGTTTACATAAGCATTGCCAAGGTCATAGCTGATTTGTAAGATAAATGTTGAATGGCTTATCAGAAAAATGCTGACCAATCAGAATGTACTTTACATCCTTCATGGTTGAATGCATTCTGGAAGAGTTTACCTCAGTAGAATTTCAGAGCCATATTTTCACTCTGTAAGGAATTTTATGACTGACAACATCTAAAAAACTCTCTTAGGGTTTAGTAATTAATAATTAATTAATTTTGTATTTATTCTTGGCTATTTTTTTAACCTAAGAGTTTTACTAAATTCATTGTAACTTTTCTCTAAATTAGTAAGTAATTTACTTTAATTAAGTTACTTAAATTCTATTGTTTTAACAGCAATTGTTTTAGGTTTTCATCTTTAAATACTTCAGTAAATATTTATAAGTAATTTACATTGCTGTTATATTTAGGCACAGAGTCATACAAGTACAGAGTCACAAAAATACATTTAGATACTTTAATAATACCATTTATTTAGATTATTATTTACTTTTTTGCAGAAATTAAAACTTTATTCTTTTTATTCATTAAGCTGATTTGTCATCTTTATCAGTATTTTTGGCATTTTTCTAATATGTATATTTAGAACTTTTTGTAAATTGTTAGTTTAGAAAGATAAGTAAAAATTTGGTTCCTTTTTAAATTTATTCAGCATTTGTGTTTTATTTTCCCTTTCTAAGTAAAGGGTGGTGTCATCCTGACGTGTCAGTAATTCTGACGTATTAATTTACTACTAGTAAATGGCTAGTATAGATCACTGCTTCCAAGCAAACTATTAAACGAACATATAGACAGACTGTTCAACAAGACAAAATTTTTTATTCCCCACAACACATTTAAGGTAAAAGCCATTAAGACCAAAATAAGTGCAACAAGGGTTTTCTATGATTTGACCTAGTGAACCTAGTATTTGACCTCAGGTAGTCAAGTTTTGAACTTGACCTAGATTTCATAGAGACAAATATTCTGACTTAAGTTTTAAGATCAAACATAAAATGTGGCCTCTAGCATGTTTACATGGTTTTTCGATGATTTAACCTAGTGACTTATTTTATTACCCAGTTTTAAACTTGACCTAGAATTTTCAGTGACCAACATTTTGAGAAAGTTCTAAGAAGATCAAACATAAATAGTGCCCTCTTGAGTGTTAACAAGGTTTTTTCTATAATTTAAACTGGTAATGTAGCTTTTGACCTGAGGTAATCTAATTTTAAATTGAGACAAACATTCTAACAAAGTTTCACGCAGATGAGGTAATATGGTAGGCATTTCAACAAACACAATGCATCTATAAAGTTTGTCTATAGTAATTTATTGCATCTTATATTTAAATAAATGGCAGCTTCAGTTACCATTTATTTATTGTCATATTTTTCAGTTTCATCTTTTCTTAATTTAGCTTCATTAATATACCATTAGAGATTTAATTTTTTTTTTTATACATATGAGGTAAAAGTGTGGCCTCAGACTAGAAAATGTATTTTTTGTTTCTTCAGTTTGAAGTTACACAAAATAGACCATGTGAAAAAAACAATAACAAAATCATAGGTTGTTGCTTTTACTGCTGTACAAAGCAAAAAGAACAAAATCAAGCTCTTCTAAAGTAAGATCTAAATATCTTCAATACTTAAGGACTAATACCGTGTTCACACTAGCGGATCGGTTTTATTTTTATCAGGCACTAATTGGCTATAATTGGTATTTGACATTTAAAACCCATCAAAATATAATCTAGTTTGCATCCACACTAGGCAAAGAAATGTGATTTAAATATATACATGCAATGTTGAAAGTAAACAAATATTTTGCAGTAAGCAAAAATGGTTACAAAGAAGGAGGCTAACAGAAACAAGAAGGAGTCATCAATGTTTAAACTTCTGTGTTTATCTAAGAATTTCTGTTCATTCCATCTATAGTCCATTTTGAGCATCAGCATGACTCCATATCGCAATTTAATGTTTTTGTTTCATCAACACTCCAACTACTTTTGCCAGCCATAGCATCAATTGTTTGATACAAAAGAGAAACACATGGTATTCTTCCGCCAAAAGGTAAGATCTGTGGATTTGGGATTGTAAAACCAGTTATAACTCACGCATTTGCGTTCACACTTGTAAAATAATGTAGTATTACTTTTTAATGTAGTATTAAAACCACCTCCCGATGTAGTTTTAATGCTACATTACAGAAACCATTAGACCTTACATAATTCACGTTTTACACCACATATAGTGTGGACGCAAAAGAGTTTAAAAAATAAACCCAAGTTAATATAGGATTAAAAACGTAGTCTGAACACGGTATAAATGAGAAGAAAAATCTTTTTAAACTTCATGGCATACACCTTTTTACATAATGAATTGCAATAAATTCATAACATCTCAAATTTACATTTTCATCAAAAATATGCTGAAGTCTTCACTGTCAACTACACATAATGATATTTTATTTTGTGATGACAAAAACTCTTAATTTTCATATTAATACAGAATAAATTGCTCTTGACAACATCACTGTTTTGACAACAATAAGCTAAACATTTCTTGGATAAAAACATAATAACAAAAAAATCCAAGTACCTGGGCTTCATGAGTTCTGATGAAGGGGGTGGGAAACTCCATGGGTTTATTTTTGCAGTCTTTGTGCCATGTTTTAACTGATATCATCAAGTACATGGTATGTAAATATTGCATGGTAAAATACTAAATACAACACTACAACAAATACACTACATTGACATGCTTACACTATTATAATTATTCCTATGAAATGTAAACGTATGGCACAAATGTCAGAAATCTAGAACCATTCATAATATATATGCGGAACTTTCCCTACAGTAGGCTGCAAGACACTAAGCAGAACATCACAGAGCAAACAGCAACTGGTGGGCTAAAAATTGAGAACCATCAGAAAGGCCATATTCCTTTGACTAGTCAGAACAGTGTTCTAAACATTCTAGAGCAATCTTCTAAATGTTGCCAAAGGAATAAAATAGTATACTGTTCTGCTCTGGTACCCAGCACTACCGAGATTATCTGTAGTTGACAGGAACCAAGATCTGCTTTCCTTTGTCCTAAATATCTTATCATGTGACTGTTCAGTCTGTACCAGATTTTATTTAGCACAGTCGGCACACGTTCTTAACTTTCCGGAACACTATTCCTTTTCACTCCATTGAATGTGTGCAGAATGTTCTGAGTAGTCAAAGGAATATGACCACTGAAACAAAAATCAAGTTTCTTGACTTCTTTGCTTTTTTAATCTTGGACATCCTGTAGGGGTGTAGCTACAAAAAATGTACACTGAAATGTATGTACAGGGAAGGTTATCCAAAACAGAATCATGTTCTCAGAGAGCATTTTCATTGGCATTTAACAAGCCACTGAATGAAAAATAAGGGGTTTAATTGTCCACAGGTATCCTGTGGCAGGACGGATGGCCGCCATGTTGACTGTCCGCCGTGATTTGACCGATATTATCTTATTGAAATTGTTTACACATGTTGTCACCAAATAAACCAAAATTTTCAACTGAAATGCTAATTTAAAATATTCTTAATTTGCCGATTATTATTTTAAAAAATTACTTATACGCGTACTCCATTCAAAAGAAAAACTAAAATACACCTGCAAAATAATAAAACTAAAGGGAAACCACTCTTGTGGAAAATATTTTTAATGAAAAAAATTAGTTCTTTCCCAAGTTAAACAAGAATTTCAGATATCCAGTTTCATTTGTCTGTAATACATTTGATTTTGTAATTGGAAAACTAGACTATAGTCTGTTAGAACAATCAATAATCTCCTTTTGTTAATACCCTCAATATTGACAACAAATATTGACAACTTGAAAATACATTTCCTACATTTTACATTTTTTATTAGCATTACACTTTTACTGCAGATATAAATATGCTCAGTATTTCTTTCATCATCTCATTACTCATAAAAATTTATGACTTTATCAAAGACATCATCTGGTATATATAACTACACACACATAAAGCAATATTAAACTAAGAAAATGTTACTATTTGTCATTTTGATAGAAATAATTTTCCTCTGCTGATACTGTCCACATATCATTGCAGCTTTCTTTCAATACACAGAGCCCTTTCTGCCCCCTTTTACCCTTAGTGATCATTTACATTCGCTTAAGAAGCACCAAGGCATTTTTTTTTTATTCATGACACGAAACATTATATTAAAACAGGAGCAGTCTGTAATGAATAGATATATACCCCTCAATGATAGCCTGTTGGTGCAGCGGGTGTCATTTCAGTCTGGAAGTTTGCAGCAACCTTGACCTTTCACCCAAACAAGAGCGTCAAGATGGCCCTAGGTCGCTCACCTGTGTAACACACCATAACAGTGTACCTATTGATTTCATGGAGACAAATATTCTGACCAATTTCTATCAAGATTGGATCAAAAATGTGGCCTCTCGAGTGTACACAAGCATTTTCTTTGATTTGACCTAGTGACCAAATTTTTTACCCAACCCAGGTTCAAACTTGTCCAAGATTTCATGAAAACAAACATTCTGACAAAGTTTTGGGTAGACTGGAGCAAGAAAGTGACTTCTAGAATGTATACAAGCTTTTTATTTGATTTGACCTAGTTTTTGATCCCACGTGACCCAGATTTGAAATCATCTAAAACTAATAAACATTCTGACAAAGATAGAATAAAAAATATGCCCCCTTGAGTGTAAACAAGCTTGTTCTTTGATTTGACCTGCTGACCTAGTTTTTGACCCTACATGACCAAGATTTGAAATCTTCCAAGACTTCATGATAACAAGCATTCAGACTAAGTTTTATGAAGATAGAATCAAAATTGTGCCACCTAGTGTGTAAACAAGCTTATTCTTTGATTTGAACTGGTGACCTAGCTTTTGACCCCAAGTGACCCAGATGAAAATTCATCAGACAAACATTCTGACCAAGCTCCATGTACATCAAATGAAAAATGCAGCCCCTATTGCATGCACAAGGTTTTTCTTTGATTTAACAGATGACCTAGTTTTTGACCCAAGAGGATCCAGATTCGAACTTGGGCTAAAGAGCACCAAGATCAACATTTTGACTCTTCAAGTTTCATGAAGATAGGGTCATAAACGTGGCCTCTGGAGTGTTATCAAGATTTTCTTTTGATATGACCGGATTACCTAGTTTTTGACTGCACATGACCCAGAATCGAACCTGACCTAGAGGTCATCAAGACAAACATTCTGACCAATTCGTGTGAGTTTCAAACTTAAACTGTGGACTCTAGTGTTAACAAGACTTTCCTTTGATCTGGCCAAGTGACCTCGTTCTTGACTCCACATGTCCCAGTTTCAAACTTGACCTAGAGATCATCAATATAAACATTCTGACCAAGATTCATAAAGACTGAGTCACAACTGTGGCTTGTAGAGCATTCACAAGCTTTTCCTTTGATTTGAATGGGTTTTTGACCCAGATTTAAACTTGACCTAAAGGTCATCAAGACAAACATTCTGAACAATTCTCATGAGTTTCAAACTTAAATTGTGATTTCTAGGGTGTTAACAAGATTTTCCTTTCATCTGGCCTAGTGACCTAGTTTCTGACCCCACATGACCCAGTTTTGAACTTGACCTAGAGATCATCAAGAAAAACATTCTGACTAAGTTTCATAAAGAATGAGTCACAAATGTAGCCCCTAGAGTGTTCACAAGCTTTTCCTTTGATTTGACCAGGTGACCTAGTTTTTGATTCCACATGACCCAGATTCGATCTTGACCTAGAGATCATCAGGACAAACATTCTAACCAAGTTTCAACAAAATTGGGTTACAACTGTGGTCTCTAGAGTGTTCACAAGCTTTTCCTTTGATCTGGTCTACTGACCTAGTTTTTGACCCCACATGATCCAGTTTCAAACTTTACCTAGAAATCATCAAGACAAACATTCTAACTAGTTTCATAAAGATTGGATCACAACTGTGGCCTCTAGAGTGTTCACAAGGCAAATGACGGCGAACACTGGACAATGACCAGTCACAATAGCACACACTGAGCACTTTGTGCTCTGGCGAGCTAAAAACCTATAACCTTTGAGGCTTTCAATTATGACTGTCATAGGTACAGGCATTCTAAAACCTTTCTCAGTCTCCAGGTTAATATGACATTGACCTCTGACCTATATGTTTTTGTATTGTTTTAGGTTTAATGCTGTTTTCAACAGTATTTCAGTCATGTTCCTGGATTCTGTACCAGTACAAACCTGTTCTCCAAAAGTAACTGCCAACTTCTCCATATGAATCAGAGGTGGAGGATGAATGATTTCAGACACAATGTTTTTTATCAAATCGTCAAGGAGAACATACGCCCCGCCCGAGGATCGAACTCGCTATCCCGTGATCCATAGATCTGCACTCTCCCTACTGAGCTAAGCAGATGGGTATAGGGGTCATCATCTTACTATACCACAGGCAGTCATTGTAGAGTCTGACAAACTTTGGCTCTACTTTACAGACAAAGAAATAAACAGACACACATAAGCAAGGCAATATATAATATAAATGTCCAATTTACGTCTTTTCTATGATAATCAAAGGTATATAAAAACAACATTAAATCAACCCCATAATAAATGAAGAAATATGTCATACTGCAAATACAAAACCAAATCAATTTCAAAATATACATCCCAGGTTAAAATTCATACATCTCTGAACAAAAATTCTTAGGCCTAAAAAAAAAATTCTTTGTTTCCGGTAACATGCTAAAAAAAATTAGGGTAGGTATGTCGGAATTTTTTCTTTTAATTTTTTTATATTAAGTTAGACATTTTGGAAATTATTTTTGGGTCAAAAAATGAATACAAATAAGAGGGTTATGCCTTTAGAGCATCAGTAAGTCGATTTCTAACATCACTGACCATGTTTAAAGCATAGAAAGTGCAGTTTTGCAACTTTTTGTTAAGAAGTTGAAAAAAAATCTTCAAGGTTATACTGAAACCATTTCTACTACATGCAACAATGCATAATAGAGTATGGCATTTATATTTGTTCTGTTTATAAATAAAAAATCTAGTTATAAAAATGTCTGGAGTATAGCATTCCAAAACTGTCAATTCACATAGAAAACGTGGCTTTCTTATTTTCTATTTTTCTAAATATTGAGAGATTATCTAACAATCAATATATGTACTTCTGTTCTGAATAACGTTATTGCAAAAAAATTGCCTTGTTAAATAGGGTAGAATCTCTGGCAAATGTATGAAATGTGTTTTAAGCCTTAAGCCAGGCTGCCTCAATTTCCACAAAGTGTTTCAAGAAAAAACAAAGATACTTATTTTACTAAAGGGGTCAAGGTTGTTTGCAAGAAGAGAATTAGGATGGATGCTTTCAGACAAATCTGGTAGAAATCCTTCTACTAGTCTGATAGATAGATTTAAAACCAAATGACTTATAACCACTTTGAAGCCACGCCCTTTGCATGTTATATGAAATTTCAAACATTCAGCAACTTGCTGCCTTGTTGGAGAAGGTCAGGTCCTGCATTTTTATTATTTTGAATACCTACCAGTATAGGACAATTCCTGTCACGCCCAAACCCTTGAAGGAACTATCATCTGTTTAATTTTGAATTCCTACCACCAGATGTGGCTTCTAGCCAAATTTGATCCAATTCCCTCCACTTGTTTAAAGGAAATATTTACAGAAGGACATTACCTGATCGTATAGGCTTACCAAGGACCATGCCCACCTTGGAACAGAATGATATACCAGATAAAATACTTTTATGTCAGAGTATTAATTGTAAAACACGATACAACAGGTATGTAATAAAATGATATAATAATCATACAAACACTGAAATGATAGTGATAAAAATACAATATTACACAGCTATGAAATGTGCATGAACTGCAGGATACATGTATCTTGCAACGATTTTAAAAGAAAAAAACAAGAGTGCCAGAATGTCACAACATACGCCCGTCACAGCAAATTTCTTTACTCTAGCACCTGTATTTGCAAATGGAATTTTAATTTTGTGGTTGTTTAATAATCATTGTAAGTCTTTTGTTTTTCTAAGTCCACAAAAAAACTCCTTACCAGGTAGAGATACCTTAAAATACACCTAAAATTTGAAAGTAACATCTATGTTGTACCACAGAAAAGTGGTCTTGTTTTTTCCCTACGGTCAATTATAAAAAAGTTACAATATAAGTTATTTATAGTAACAACTAAGGAAAGGTAATCTTAAAAAAAAAAAAAAAAAAAAAAAAAAAAATCCAAAATTTTTTTTTAAATCCACACAAAAATCTTTACCAGGTAGAGATTGGTCAAAAAACACCTCATAATTGGATGTAGCATGCATGTTGTACTACAGAAAAGTGGTCTCGATTTTTCCCTACGACTAGTAATGAAAAAGTTACAATATAAGCTATTTATAGTAACAACAAAGGGAAGTAATTCTAAAAAGGGAACTGCGCATGACACTTCGTCTCATGATGGTGTATAATTGTGCCAAGTTACATCAAAATCCCTCCATGCATGAAGAAGAAATGCTTCGGACAAAGTCATTCTTGTATCTGACCTTTGGCCTCTAAGTGTGACCTTGACCTTAGACCTAGGGACCTGGTTCTTGCGCAAGACACTCCGTCTCGTTGTGGTGAACATTTGTGCCAAGTTATATCAAAATCCCTCTATACATGAAGAAGAAATGCTCCGGACAAGGTTTTCATTCTTGTATCCTTTGACCTCTAAGTGTGACCTTGACCTTAGACCTAGGGACCTGGTTCTTGCGCATGACACTCCGCCTCATGGTGGTAAACATTTGTGCCAAGTTATATCAAAATCCCTCTATGCATGAAGAAGATATGCTCCGGACAAAGTTTTCTTTCTTGTGTCGTTTGACCTCTAAGTGTGACCTTGACCTTAGACCTAGGGACCTGGTTCTTGCGCACGACACTCCGTCTCATGATGATGAACAACTGTGCCAACTTTCATCAAAATCCCTCCATGCATGAAGAAGATATGCTCCGGACAAAGTCATTCTTGAATTTGACCTTTGACCTCTAAGTGTGACCTTGACCTTAGACCTAGGGACCTGGTTCTTGCGCATGACACTCCGTCTCATGATGGTGAACAACTGTGCCAAGTTTCATCAAAATCCCTCCATGCATGTAGAAGATATGCTCCGGACAAAGTCTGTGGACGCCGCCCGCCCGCCCGCCCGCCAGGGGCGTTCCCATAATACGTCCCGTTTTTCAAACGGGCGTATAAAAATTCAAATAAAAATAGCTGATCATGTAACTCAGTCTTTCCTGTGGATCAGTCATACACTTAGTTATTGAATATTAATGATATTTACCACATCAATTATTCATACAAAACAGGAAAACACTGAGCACTACATTCTAAGTAAATGGAAATATGTATATATTATATGGAAATATAAACAATAAGAAATGTATATGTGTGCACAAAATTTGCAATGCAAAGCTATAAAACATACAAATACATATCAGTTCAAAGTAATACTACACAATTTATTATGAATAAATGATTCTGAATCATACAGGAAGGAACTCTTAAGACTAAAAAGGGCCACGCCTCCAAGTTTACGTCAAACTATTCTCTATAGTGAAAGTCCTTTCATCTTAGTAAGGCCAAACAAAACTGGATCTATGTTTAATGTCCGCATTATTTTCCAATACATACCTACCAGGCAGGGGAAAAACAATTGATGAAAAAACATATTTTTTCTGATGTGTCCACAACATCTTTCTCAACACAAAATTAATGAAGGTGTTTAACAAGACATGAAGGGCAAACAGCTTATTTCAAGGTATCTGCCTACCTCTATATTAAGAAAAAGACATTTTCGGCTTTTCAAAATGGCCTTTCTCAGTCCTTTTTTAACTGTTATCTTCTGAAACCCATGAAAACTGGCAGTTTTTTTACATTTTCAGTTGAAAACCTATCATCGAAAGGATGCTAAGAATAGATCTACTTCCTTTGGCCTAACAATAAATGACAAGTAATTATTGACTTACAGGCAGGATAAATACATCATTATTAAGATTTTTAAAAAAAAACTGTAATCAATTATTATCCATTTTTTTTATAGACATTTCTGTCTGTTTAATCTTATTTGATATTGTTCATTGGAGGCAAGTCCCTTTAAAAAAGTGTCAGAAATTAAAAAAAAAAAAAAAAAAAAAAGGAAAAGAAACAGACAAACTCCTTGTAATACCAAGAAAAGTCTTCAAAATTAACAAAGAATTTATAGTCTGAATTACTTTTCTAAAAAAGAAAAACCTGACAGAAGCAAATTATTAACCTTTCCAGGTGCTTTGACACTATGCACAGATACACTACAACAATCTGCCTCTGCTGCATGTAACATTGGCTTTGTTAAGTGAAACAAAAAATAGGTGTGATACGAATGACTAGATTAGATCTACTTCTGGAAGCACTAAAATTACAATTACATTGTAACAACGGAATAAGGTCACTCTGATCCATTGATTTCACTAATAATTCAGAAAGGACAAAATCATTTAACTTGATTAACAGCAGATCTGAGCTCAAACTTTCTGTCTTTATAATAAGAAGCAAAGCACAAAATTGAGCCATGCCATGAGAAAACTAACATAGTGGCTTTGCGACCAGCATTGATCCAGACCAGCCTGCGCATCTGCGCAGTCTGGTCAGGATCCATGCTGTTTGTAACACTTTCTCTAATTGCAGTAGGCTTTGAAAGCGAACAGCATGGATCCTGACCAGACTGCGCGGATGCGCAGGCTGGTCTGGATCCATGCTGGTCGCAAAGCCACTATGTTGGTTTTCTCATGGCACGGCTCAAATAATCTTTAGCTAGATCTATTATACATGTATATAACTGTACCAAAAACAATATTATACTAAATCTATGTTATTTTCCTTTTCATAGTGAATTCTGAAACTGACCTGTGGGTGAAGCCAAAAGCACATTTTGACCTTGGCAAAAATCCTCAAGGACAAACTTGCTTGAGTAGAACTGAGTAGTGATTTCATAACAATGTGACATCATACACAAGGTCAATATACAAGGGATAGACTTAGCAAGATTTAGGAAATATTACTGACTTTCTTTTCACTATGTTGGATATCTGTAAAGGCCCACAGTACCGTATATTCGCGGCCATAAGTCGAGTTTTCAAGGATCAAATATACAGTTTACATTCTTGGGTCGACTTATGGCTGCAATATCAAATGAAAATAATGTTTTTGTCATTTCCCAACCGAGCGCCATGTTTGTTTTGTATAAATATCGGACGCCGTATCCACCCGTTACCGGTATCGGCAAGACGGTTCGTAAAATAGTGACAATGTTTTCTTATGCAAGTTATATAAAGTATAGTGAAAAAGTTGCAATGACACTCGTTTGTAAAACAATAAATTAAATCTTTTTAATTATTTTCAAATACAGTATCGAAAAGCTTTTACCAGGCATTTGTAGAATTTTTTTTTTGCAAGTTTCGGCAAACGTAATTAAAAAAGAAGTAGGAATGACACTCATTTGTAAAACAATAAAGTCAATCTTTCGTAAAGCTTTTACCGGGTATTCGTTATTTTAATCCGCGTTCGGCAAAAAGAAATTTTTTAATAGTATCGGCAAACATTATAATTAAAAATAAAGTAGGAATGGCACTCATTTGTAAAACAATAAAGTCAATCTTTTTAATTATTAAATACAATATCCCTTTTTATCCGCGTTCGGCAAAAAGAAATTTTTAGCAAGTATCGGCAAACATAATTAAAAATACTTTGTTTGTAACAGTAGAACAAAAACGAACCGAGTCACTAAATAGGTACTGTCCTCTCAAGTTAATCCGTGTGAATAACATGACAGCTAGCAGGTGCCGAATCACCTCGATATCAAAAGAATTGGCGGCTCTTTTATCTTTTGTCAAAGCGACATTCACACTGACAAAGCCTGCGATTAATGATATGCACAAAAACACTGCACCCCGTGAACCACCACCAATCAGAAATATTTACTCAGTCGTTTGGCACTCCCATAACCAATCAAAATTTATTACTCACTGTCAAGCATTTTTTTCATAGGTCGAAGGCGTGTCTTCAGTAATTATGCACATCAATTGTTGTAACAGTTTCGTAAATATGTTAGAAACCTTTATGATGAATTCATTTGTATTGATTTCTGTTTGAGATATAAACTGTCATAAAACTGTTAAATTTCACGCACGCATCGGATTATCCGTTATTATTTTGATAGAACTGTGACAAAATGCCTAAACGGAAGCGTGTTGCATATGATAATGCATTCAAAATTCGTGTAATAGAGTTCGCAGAATCTTCTAACAATTGTGCCGCTGAACGCGAGTTTGGGGTCAGTGAAAAACTTGTACGAGACTGGCGTAAATCCAAGGACAGAATTATCGAAGGTCCTAAAGGATTGTTAATGCTTGGAATCAGATACCATCAGAAATGGTTATGAAATCATTTCTGAAGTGTGGAATTTCTAACTCGATGGATGGAACACAGGACGATGCATTGTTCGAGGAATTCACCTCCTCGTGCAGTGTAACTGACAGTGTTGTTGATGATGATGATGTTGAGTGTGATGACTATGTGTATGACCCTGCTGTAACTGAGGAGTTAGCCAACGAACTGTTTAACAGTGATGACGAGAGTGACTTTGAGGGATTTTAAATTGACACTTTGTGTTTGAACATACAGTGAAATATCAGTTACAGATACTTATGTTTATTGTAGCTTTGATACATGTAACATGTTTTAAATGTTATGAATGAAATATCTTATTAATAAATTAAAGATATATGCTTTTCAAACAATAAAGGATAATATTTTTAATATAAAAATAAAATTAATAATTTGAATACTTTGTTATATGTTGTTTATATAATTATGAAGATTTTTTTATCCCTCTACATGAGCATTGAACATACTTATACACCTATGAAATATCTTAAAAAATTGCCCTCGACTTATGGCCGAGTTCAGGTAAAATACCAGCTTTCTCCCACCATAATATACCCCTCGACTTATGGCCGAGGTCGACTTATGGCCGCGAATATACGGTACTAAAGGATCAGTGTGGGAGTCATCTGGTCTAGCCCCATAATGGCAGACAAGTTTTTGAACACTAATTTTCACTTGGGGTGGTCACAGAGGTCTAAATTAAGGCTAGTTTTTGTTAAACTTTCATTGTGGGTGTCTTTTTGACATGTTGGTAGAAAAAAACTGAGACAGAAGGTGGTTTTTAGAGGTACAACTCAATTTTAGTACAAGTAGTAATACCAGGTTACAGAAGTGTGATCTTGATGTAATTTTACTGTAAGCAAATGTGACAGGAACAATCTCTTAGAAGATACATGACTCCAGATTTTCTCGTAGTTTTATGTCATTTTACAACATTTTTTAAAAAAAAATTGTTCTCTGTAATGGGTAGCTCTATATGTGGTAGCTCTGTGAAAAAAAACTGAAAATTGTCCATTTTATATAGAATATATACCGAATAATTTTTAGGTACATACAAGCTATAGCATTTTACTTGGCCTAAATCAAAAAATGTACACTCATCACCATCTTTCCCACATGACTGTGCATTTTCCTGGTATTTACTATATATATATGACTGCAGTGAGTAATTAATGGACACTACATTTCTATCATGCACAATGTAAATAATGTTCATGTACAAAGCAATATCGGTCCAGAGACTCCTGCAGATTTTGAAACAACTTGCCAACAGTCATTTGGGAATTTAACCAAAAAAAAAAAAAATACAATCTGATTCATTATAGCTAAGACTCATAGTTTTTATCAGGTTTCTTTAAAAAGCAAGCAAGACTGCTGTAATCTACAATTCTAGGAAAGTCTGTATTCCAGATTATCACCATTGTTTTACATATAGGAAAATACAGTAAATATCAAATAAACTTTGCCACAGAGTAGAAAGCTATAAACATGTTCGGGTCTTCATGTCATAGGCAAATATAGCTACTGATACATGTATATACAAAGCAAAAATACACATTAAAATAAGAGAATCCAGCTTTTCCACATCAAAATAAACTTAGAATGATAAACCAGAAATGAAACAAGCACTCTTTAGAACCAGTAACTGGTGGTCTCTGTTTCAAAGTTGGTCTCTGACACAAGTTTGACTGGACATCTATAATAAAGTTAGCCTTGAATGAAATCATTACTCTGGATTTCTTTAACAATGCGTCAAACAGTCCATTACTTTGCACATAGCCTAATCTAATTTCCAATAAAACAATACTAGGGGCAAAAAGAAAATACATGTATAATCTGTTCTTGTGTGATAAGACTCTTGTGTGATAAGACGTGTCAATAATGTTTCAACAATTCATCTATTAACTATTACATTATGCTGTAAGGAGACCTTTAATATTCTCATCTTTTAGGAATTTAATTTTGAAACATTATTTAGCTACTGTAAACTAAAACAAACCAACGTAAAGTAACTGTTCTTCAAAACCTTTAATCTGTGAGATTTTTCCCATGAAAACATAAAAAATATCTCCCATACTGCCATAACCATACTGTGCCAGGATTTCCACTACAATTCACAGTGTGCTAATAGAAATGATGATCCTGTTGTTTTTTTCTCATGACTAGACTGATTTATTTTGAAGAAATCTGATAACTTGAGAAAAACCTGTCCATACAGCTGACTTCCAGCCAAATTTCAAAGATAACTAAAGCACTGGGCCATAATTAAAAAATTGTTTGTTTGCAGTGCTCCGACCCAGATTTTTAGGAGTGGGTAGGTAGGTAGGGATTTTTTTTTTTTTGTAGTCAGTGTACACAAATTTTCTCAGCGGACATTGAAACATATTCATGAATTTCAGACAGTAAGAACATACATGGCAGACAAATTCTACAAGGAATTTAACAGAGCACAAACTTGCATGTAGACATTTATTAAACCAGATCTTTCATTTTATAATTAATCAAAATTGAAACTGAATGACAGTACTTTGGATATAGACCAAGAATGCAACGAACGATCTGGACACTCCGCACCCTCATTCCTTAAAACCTTTTATAGGACAGTTGTTCTGACTTCATGCAGATGCTGTCAGACCCTTAGTGTATGAAATAATGGCCTTTGTTGCATTTTGGTCCAAGTTTTGAGTACTCAAATGTCATCATTCTGGATACAGAAAGAGACAGAAGGTTTATAATGACCTCACTGCAGGCCTAAGCTGTCCAACCTGTTTTTGGCGAGATGGGGGTGCGGAAGGTAGGCAAAAAAGAATGTTTGCTGCCACCCCCCTGGAAATGATAAAAATATATTAATGAAATTGTGGCCTCTGTTACATCTCTTGACAGGAATGAAATAGCGGCCTCAGTTACAGTTTTTGACAGGAATGAAATAGTGGCCTCTATTACTTCTTTTGACAGTAATGAAAGGGCGGCCTATGCTACCTCTATTTATGAAATAGTGGCCTTTTTTACCTTTTTTGATGATAGAAATTAAATGGTGCCTTCTGTTTACATCTTTTGGTAGGAATGAAAATAATAGTGGCATCTGTTACATCTTTTGATAGGAATGAAATGTGTTTCATCTTTGTTAGGAATGAAATGATGGCAACTGTTACATTTTTGTCTAAATTTTGCGTGCACTGATATTATTGATCTGGACACAGGAAGTGTTGTTGCATATGAAATGCACATTCCAGTCCAAAATTTGGCGGTAGGTATAGAAGATCGAATTCCAGAATATTTTTTAAATACAAGTTTGAAATGGTGGGTTCTGATACATGTTCAACTATGTTAAATAAAGGTAACTTCTCGGGCAACTTGGGGCAGGGGAGCAGCATATAGGCCTCCACCCCAACCCTTTGAATACAGGTCTGTGTAGAAGAGGGTGATTGTGACCAGCTGTGGAGCTTCTCATGCTTAATTTTTAGTCTCCATTTTAGTGAAAATTAAGGCTTTAGAATTGAAAGGCTTCACTTTTAAACACAAGCTGAAGTATGTCAAATTATGATTTAGTTCCTTTAAGTAAGGAACAAGAAACGAAGTTCACAGCACTTAAATTCAAATCCATAAATCATCTCAGTCCTTTTAAATCAAAATGTATTAGGTAATACACAAATTGTACTTGTAGAATTAGGTCAAATTACATCACACCCATCACGACACTTAGCTGTCAAACTGCTTTCTTTCATCTTACATCAAAGGCCAAATGCCGATTCCCATCTTTCCTTTGAACTTAGCCGACAAGTGCCAGTGTATTTTTCAAGATGTTTATGCAATTTTGTCACCAAATGTGTCGGATAAAACTGGGATTTAAAAGTTAAAACATGTTTGCAAGGAAAGGAAAATTAGGATTTACAAAAAAAAAAATCGAGGTATGTGGCTTTATTACGTGTTCGAACAAGGTCTCAATTACATAAAAAATGTGAATAGTTATCATTCAAGTTGCGGACTATTCTGGTGCATGATCAAAAATTCAGATGTCTGTTTAATTTATAAACTTTTAAATGTTGAAACTAATCAACAGAAAATCAGAATAATTTTTTAGACCATGATCATGTTGACTGACCGTGGCATTGTGTCAGACGACATTGTTTATTAAAAGAATGAGTTGGGATTTACGGCGAACCGACACAAACAGGTCATATACCGCCGAAACATTTGTTTATTGGAAAATTGTTTATCAAATATACATAGGTCACCGTAAAATCATGTGAGAAAGACTAAGTAAAGATGTCTGAGCGACTTTCTCACTCGGATCGGAACTTGTGACTTCCGAAACACGTGCGAAATCGGCAATATGGTCGCGTACACTAAACGTTGAATAATCTGCTGTATATCAAAATACGAAAAGGAAAACGACTGCTGAAAATGCATTTTGCATCAGAAAGGATCAAAACATAATTATATATAAAAAAAATTGCCCCCCTGAACTGCCTAAAAAATTTTTTGGGTCGGGACGATTTTGATGGGTCGGTCGGAGCACTGCAAACAAACAAATTTTTAATTATGGCCCTACTTGCAACTTAAATTTCCAAATCTTAGAGATAATGGTGCCCATCAATCAACTAGATTTTTGATCAGTATTATTACATATAAAACACTTAACAGTACTTCGAAAGTGAACAGAACTATTCACCAACTTTAACATTTGTTCTCCGCAGGTCATGACATTCCAAAGTATGTTCGTTTGTTAGGTTTTAAGTCATATCAACACTGTTTAGGTAAAACGACCTGTAGGCAATATGCATCCAAAGATTATCGACCAAATCAACAAGAACATTTACCCTGCACCAATCACAATAATTCTTGAATGGCAGCCAGATGACCTAGCCGTATAACATAACTCAGCTTGTCTGATGGCATTAAATGCCTAAATGCCGTTAAATGCCATTTTCCGACAGTATTTCTATTATGAAACAACAGCACTGACTTGTTCTCAGCAAGCAACTGACATCTTTACAGTGTGGCACAGCTGTGGAGGACAATTGCACTGTCTTCTGGCAAATCGTCACAGACAACATGCGGCACGCTTTGGAATCAAACTAAGGACCTGTCCATTCGTAGTCTTGTGTTATCCCTACTGAGCTAACCAGGCATACTGACACTATAGCAGTATGTTACAAGCACTCTTTCTTTGTTAACCTAAGTGATAAACCATATATCTCCTAATTAACACCCCTGGGGTGGTTTTTTTTTTTCAGCAAAAGGGGTGGGGGAGAGGAGCTGGTATTTGTAAAGGATATAAATATTTGTTTATATAAACTATAAATCCAACTAATTCCAGATGAAGGAACAAAGAACTAGCAACCCCTGGTTTTGTAGCCCAGCATCTAACTACTAGACTATCAAGTTCACTCTGATATATGATATTATGTATACCATTCTTTTTCTAGGGCTGCTCGGAAAATTATAGTAACTCATATAAAATAAAGATGTTATGACTAATTTCCAACCAGCCCTTTACTGGCTGATGCCTAGTTAATACTAGTCTCAATACTAATGTTGCAAGTTTTTCACTGTAATGGAGACATGGCAACTCCCACATTATAGATGACATATCAATCACTCGTTTTTCTGTACCGAAAACTGTTCCCCTAGTATCACCACATACATAAATCTTATAAGTGTAGACAAAAACTGCAAATAACAAACTTACTTTAAAAGTTTTTTAGTATTTTAAGTTACATGTATTTAGCAATAGAGATTACACCTAATGGTGCTTCTCACATAGTCAGTCATACATAAATATGAATATAAGTTTGTACACAGTTTAACACAATTTTCCATTTTTCTTGACCTCTTTGACCCAAAACTGGCTACCAGTCATGGGATTTAAAAAATCTCGAATCATCTTTACCTTTGAAATTTGATCTGGAACCATCTTTAGTATTCCAAGTATATTTTGTACTGTTCATACCTATACAGCTTCACCTTCAGTACTATCTGCAAGTTTCACCTTTTCCTTGTCATTTTCTGTATGTTTTTCAGAACCATTCGTAAACATTGCCTTCTTCTCAATTGTGTTACCAGCTTCAGGATTTCGTTTCTTTTTCTTGTAACAAATAAAGCCTACTATAGCAAGAATCACAACTGCGATCCCTCCTAAGATTCCTCCAATAATTGCTCCCACTGGTGTTGATTCTTGTGGCAAGGACTTTCCGGTAGTCCCTGGCGGAGGATTGACAGTACTTCCACTTTCATCAGTAACTGGTTTGTATGTTGTTACTGTTACTGGGGTTTCCTTTGATTTGCATACTGGTTTAATTACATTTCCATCGTTACAAACATCCTTTTCACTTGTTGTAACTTTTGTTGAACCCTTTTTACAACTCCAATCTAGAGTTTGTGTATGATCTATATAGCCACCGTCTATGGCATTCTTTAATGATACAAGGTTTGTGTCGGCTTCAACTTTACAGTTACAGTAACAAGCCATTTCTGTGTTATCCCACTTTCCAGAAATACATTCAGCTGCATCAGGCCCGGTTTTGGTCACTGGGACATCGACTCGACATACAAGAAAGAAAAAACTACCAGATGGCTCAGCTTCTTTTATGCAGGAGGAGTTCAAACCTGGGTAAGGAGGACATTGGCTTTGTTCACAAGTAGGTTTATCACCCCAGTAACCATTAGCCTGACACATAACTCTTGGTGACCCTTTTAAAACATAGTTTTTATTGCATGTAACTTCAACAATGCTTCCATAGCCATTTTTTACACTATCAATTGTATTCTGAAACAACGTGGCATACTGTATAGATCCAAACTCTCCGCACATTTTAATTTGACATTTAGGAGGACTTTTTGGGCTCCACTGACCATCAGTTCGACAGACCATGTTACTGGCTCCATTCATATCATATCCTTCATTGCACTCAAAGTTTATAGACGTTCCCACCTCATTAGTTGGTGTGTTAACTACCCGTCCATTATCTGGTGTTTTGACGTATGTACAATATATCTGCTCACACTTCAAGTTTCCATCAACCCATTCATTCCCAGAACATTTGTAAACCTTGCTTGTTCCTACAGGATTAAAACCTAGTTTACACTCAAACTTAACAACAGTGCCAGACGCATACGGTCCAGCTCCACCAGCATCATTGTGCGTATTTTCAATAACTGGTAAACTGTCACAGTCTGCACTTGCTGTAGAGATTCCTGAAAAAAAAGATAATATTTCACATTAAATTACATGCAGCATTATTTACCAGGCTTTTCTTGATGTGTTTATGATCACTGGCATTTACATGTTTACCCAAAAATACTGACAAATAGTAAAACATGCATGCCCCCAATGGTGGCCTGTGACCTTTTCAGCCTCGAGTTTACTATGGCCTTGACCTGATGACTGAAAAAAACAATAGAGGTCATCTATTGATCACAGTCAGGCAATCATCCTATGTAGAGTGACGACTGTATGTTAAAGTGCTCTTAAGTTATTAAGCAGAAACCATTCTCAGTTTCAAGGTCACTGTGACACTGACCTTTGACATGTTACCACAAAACAATCTAGGTGTCATCTACTGACCACAGGCAGCCATCCTATAAAGTCTGGAGCAGATTGTAAATGTACTTCAAGCACGTGAGTGGAAACAATTCTCAGTCTCAAGGTCACTGTGATCTTGACTTTTGACATACTGACCCCCAATACTAAAGTAAACAATAAATCCACTAAAAATGTAAGTTGACTCTGTTTTTTTATCCTTGTGAATCTCAGATTTCTCATCTAATGTGATTAAACTGTAATTCAAAGTATTTTTTCAGTCTTGCCTAATCATTGCCCAAACCAAGAAAACCGTTTAATTATGAACACAATTTCAAAAAGTTCATATTATAAAATTAGCTCAGCAAAAAATAAATCAAGCTCCCAGCGTTATATTATCTCAAAGTTAAAACACAAAAATCCATAAAAGCATTTCACAGTCCTTTTTAAATAACAAATGTGTATTGCACTGGCCCTGAATTCAATATATGTCATCAGCAGTGGCATTACACAGAATAAACATGTTCCTTTGATACTGCTAATGTGGACACATAATAAAAGAAAAACAGCTCTGTCAAGTGGCTGACAGAATACAGAATACTAGAATACCAAAGGGCAAGAAGCTTACTAAAAAAACAAGGCAGTCTGAAAGACAGCTATATCTCCTGCCGCTGTTCTGGATAGTGAAAGGGTTGATGGTATTGAATGAAGCATTGATGTTGTTAATTATATTTTATAGTCCATGTATGTTGACATCAATAAATTTGAAAAATCTTAACAGGGTTTAGGAGGTACACAGTGGGCTCAAACCTTTGACCTCTAGCTGTGACCTTGACCTCGAGCCAACATGGCTGACTTATGAGTTCTGCACATCATCTTGATGAGGTGATCATTTGACCTGAGTATCATGAAAATCCTTCAAGGGGTTTAGGAGATACTGTGCAGACACAAAATGGAAGGCTCAAACATTTGACCTTGAGTTGTGACCTTGACCTTGAGCAGACATGGCTGAATCATGAGTTCTGCACATTGTTTTGATGAGGTGATCTTTTGACCAAAGTATCATGAAAATCCTTTAAGGGGTTTAGGAGATACAGAATGGACACAAAATGGAAGGCTCAAACCTTTGACCTAAAGTTGTGACCTTGACCTTGAGCCGAAATGGCTGTCTCATGAGTTCTGCACATCCTCTTGATGAGGTGATCATTTGACTCAAGTTTCAAGAAAATCCTTCAAGGGGTTTAAGAGATACAGAGCGGACACAAAATGTTACGGACAAACGGAAGGATGGGGGCCTAAATTCCAAGTTTCAAGTTGATACCATTTTAGTTTTTAAGTTATGCCCTGCCTGGACATGAAATATGATGGCAGATTTCACCTTGCTGGGACCTTGACCTTTAACCTACCACCCTGGTCCATGCACTCTGCACATCGTCACATTACCATCTTCCTACATCCCAAGTTTGAAGTCAATACCTTGAACGGTTATAAGTTATGCCCCAGACACGAAATGAAAGGGATAAATTTGATCTCTGAGCTCAACCTACATGTACATGTATGCCAAGTTGGTTATAATGTTATGCTCCGTACACAAATTATGACGGACAGATGGATGCACATGCCAACACAACGGCAGGGCACTGGACAACTTTTGGGGACAGGTACCCATACCCTTAGAAAGGGGAATTTTTCGTCGTTTTAAGACGAAAAGGGGAAGTTTTTAGTCATAGATATGTTACTACTTTTCACACTTATTGATACCGTTTTCAATAATTTCTAACTAACGTAACTATATTGCAGCAGCAACCTTCCTTAGAGGCACTATAATGTAACTTGAAAGAGAGTTCATATCTAGTTGTGTCAAACAACCTGTTATCAGGGGAATTTTCTTCTGAGAAAGGGGAAAAAACATATTATTTTATGAGGGGAATGGTACCCATATTCGGCCCCAAAAACGGCCAAACGAGTGCCCTGAACGGGCGTATAAAAAGTTGTCAAACAGATTTAACCCAGTTTCTGATGTAGTCCTGAGTAAAAAATTTGCATGAATTTCAGTTCATGTTTCCAAAGTTTGTATTAAAAAATACGAGTAAAGTAATTTAAATTACTTGGATTTAAGGAAATTATTTAAGGTAAGATATTTTTTGAAAAGTCAAAAGAGAATAAGTTTTTGTATTATAAATCTCTACTGCTTAGATAATTAGCAGAGTATGAATAAAAAAAAACGGCGACTTGAATTTCGCTTTGATATTAGATTTGAGTGAAGTGGGGAGCTCCAAAGCAAATATTTCGCCCAACTTGCCCCCTAGCTGAAGCCCTCCTGTCCCCTGTTCTTCAAAGCAGGGCATACCAATTAGACACAGACAAGCCCAACAGTGGGACACCAATGCCTTTAAACCTTAACAAACACTGTACCAAGTTCAAATTTGGTAAAGATCCGACAAATGGTTCAAAAGAAGACATTAAAAAGTTCTTTGCAAATAGACAGTCTGGTTCTTTAATGTGCCCTGCGTGCAGCACCAATACATGCAAAGCTGTCTTTCCTCGGAAGAACCAGTACTGGCTGCTGAGTCAGGTAGGAGACACTCAAGAGTATCCAAGAAATTTCCATGGCCTGGACCAGGATTCAAACC
Organism: Mercenaria mercenaria; assembly: GCF_021730395.1. NCBI lineage: Eukaryota > Metazoa > Mollusca > Bivalvia > Venerida > Veneridae > Mercenaria > Mercenaria mercenaria. The sequence continues at coordinate 64,464,049 of NC_069361.1, read as the reverse complement.
CCGTACCTCTGGATTGACAGTCAACAGTGTTACTACTAGACCACCAGCCCAAAGGTTTATCAAAAACAACTATCAACAAACACAGTCTAAAATATGCTCCTAGTCTATGAACTCCAGTGAGACACACTTCAGCACAGATGCAACATGCTCTGGAAAACAATGCTGTACATCAGAAAAGAAAGCACAATTTTGTTGCTGTTATTCCATATCCTACTCTAAAGTAATCAAGATCTGTCAGAATCCTCAGGCCACATATCAGTCTACACTGGATGGCATTAAGGCTGGAAACACCAACACATTTTAACCCTTACCCTGCTAAATTTCTATAATGAACTTGTCCATCTTTCAATTTGACCAGTACCACTAACTGTTAAAAGGGGAGCTTACCAAAAAGATACTGACTGAATGGCAAACAGTGCAGAATCAGTCGTGTCCAGCATGATAAGGGTTAAATGCCAGACTTTGTCAGTTTTTCAAAACTGTGCACAAAAAACGAATTTTAATCTAATTTAGATGTGAATAGTTATCACTTATGGCTGTCCATGTACAGTAGTTTAATCAAATTGTGAGTAATATTACACTCTTTCACAAGGAAACAACCAATAATAATGATGATGTAAGTGATTACCAGATGCCTAGAAAAAACTATATGCCCTTTTCTCTTTTCTTATTATTCCAAGCCCCTTAAGTTAACTGGTATTTCAGCTTTTGTCAATAATTTGATGTTGGTTGCAAAAGACTTGAGCCACACCATGAGAAAATCAACAAAATGGCTTTGCGACCAGCATGGATCCTGACCAGACTGGGCGGAGAAGAAACAGTACAAGAATTGCTGTCAATGAACAGTTTAAGCTTTCACATGAATATCCTCACCCTCTGAAACAGCCAGATGCTTTCAAGTTGAACCGAGATTTGTGATGGATCATTTGTACTTAGTAGCTAACACAAAAGTAAGCCTTTTTTGAAAAAGTTCGTTTTTCAAGTTAAGCACCTGTAGGTACATGTACATAACCGTGTTTGCAAACAAAAATGATTAACAATAAATGGTAACCATTTCCTATAAGACAGTGATTTACTGGCAGTGTTTCGCCAGTCTAACCACAGGCAATCGGCGTGTGACTTTGACCCCTTATGAATGATGGACCCCCCACCCTGTTCTCTACAACCCAGATCCCCAACATAATAACAGAAAAACACATTTCCAAAAAAAAAAAAAAAAAAAAAAAAAAAAAAAAAAAAAAAAAAAAAAATGCTCTATAAAAATAAAGCATTTTTTTTTTTTTTTTTTTTTTTTTTCTTTTTTTTTTTTTTGGAAATGTGTTTTTCTGTTATTATGTTGGGGATCTGGGTTGTAGAGAACAGGGTGGGGGGTCCATCATTCATAAGGGGTCAAAGTCACAGGCCGATTGCCTGTGCGACTAACTACCTGGAAACCAGAAATAAATTATCTGATGTTTTCACAAAGTGAATATTCTTTTATTTAGTTTGATTTACATTAATTTTTTAGACACAATACACAATATCTAAATGAAATAAGTAATAACAATTACGACAATAATTGTTTGCAGTAGAAGTTTAATGACATTTTAAACTCTTAAGTTTGTGATAAAATTTAGGGCACCCCATTATGATATGCATCCCAAAAGATGATTTCTGTAAGTTCTCATTACTTTCAGTGTACTAAATCTCACAATCCTTTACCTTAAGGTTTCAATGGATATTTGATGAGTTGTTACCGCAGAAATATTACCATCATAAATGTTAAAATATGTATAGAATTTCAATCCAGTATCTGCATTAGTTTTGGAAATAGTAACTTACATGCAGAGAGTATAAATACCGCTGTTAGTGAAACGGTCAGAATCTACCGGTCTTCATGGAACAGCACATCTAGATATTTCAGAAATATTTTCTGCAATTTTTGCCATATATTAATTATACAGTATAATCTCTGAAGAAGCACAGCTTTCTAGAGGACTACTAAAAGTAAATAATAAAGGTTTGGTTGCAGGGATGGGGTCAAGGTAATAAGTTCAGCATTGATCACCTATCTTGAGTAGCAATTTTTAGCTGCTGATGCCCTGAGATGGTGTGAACATTGAACGCATTGAAATAAGTAAGTTCATCATTGATGCAATCTTACGAGCAGCCTAGCTGCCCTGAGGTAGCGGGAAAATTGAACACATTGTGGTCAACTGTTACCTGTGTATTAGCAAGCTAGAGTTTGTATGGTAAGTTGAGTCTATGCTGTTGAGCTGATTTGTGAGCTGACCTATTCTTTATTCAATTGTTTAATTCAGAGGTAATTTACTGTTCACGACGAATCATTTGACAAATTTAGACCAAGAAACACACCAGAGGCCACCAATCCATACCTGTATTTTATAATTTTCCAGGGGGAAAGCCTCCTGACACCCCACTTCGATAAAGAGGGTACTAACCTCTCCATTACCTCAAAATTTTGGACCTAAAAATGCTCCAGAGGCCACCATTTCATGCCTGTATTTCAAAATTTTCCAAGGGCAGAGCTCCCTAACCTCAACCCCCCCCCCACCCCCCACCTCCACCCCAATAAGAGTTTTACAATGAAATAATGAAAAACAAAACACTATAAAAATGACAAATTATTGCAACATGCACAGTCTGTTGGAGAATACACCCCCTGGATGCCCCCTCCCTGTGTGCCTTGACTTTGATATTTTGTGGCGGAAAAAAAATTAGGGCCAGTGGAAACCCTGTTTGTTCTAATCAGAAGGTAAGCAACCTTAAGAAAAATTTACTATAAAGAGTTCATTATAAGTTAAACGTATTACCAATCATTTTAGACCACCAATCACTAGGTAAGAAACCATAAGGAATATTTATTTCTGTAAGCTGGACATACTGCTAATTATCAATAGGTAAAGTAGCCTACAGGAAAATTATATATTAACTAGTAGGAAACTAGTAGTACTTTAGATAATAGCTCGGAGACATGTTACAATTTTGTTGCGAAATTCACAATTCATTTCCAACAAGAGCTGTCCATAAGACAGCGCGCTTGACTTTTCTCAGTGCTTGACTCTGAATTAGAGCTTTGCCAGTAAAAAAAAAATCCAAGTTAAAAAGGACATCAAAGGATTGTCAAAATTCAAATCAGAGTTATGGAATTGTGTCTCCTGGTGTAGACTTTGATAGTAAATAACTATTTTGAGTTTCAAGTCAAAAGCTTTAATAGTAACAGAGATATCTGACTTTATAAAAAATTTTAACAAGAGCTGTCCGTAAGACAGCCAAGCTCGACTATTCGAAATATTGTCCCAGAGGCAGGAAAATATTACCTAAAAAGGTTAAATATCAAAAGAGTTTTAAGTTCAAAAGGGGGAATAATATGACCAAAATGCATATCAGTTATGGGACTAGCTGCTATCAACTAGTTTTATAACCCCTAAGGCACATGTGAAGTTTCAATTCAATATCTGCATTAGTTTTGGAGATAATAACTTGCATGTAAAACTTTAACCAGAATTTTCTAAGTCTAAAAGGGGGCATAATTTGCTCAAAATACATGTCAGAGTTATGGGTCTTGACCCAGTGAGGTTAGTAATTGATCTAGAAAAAGAAAAAATAAGTTTCAAATCTATATGCCTTTTAGTAATAGCTGTATGTACTTGCACGCAAAACTTTAACCAGAATTTGCTAAGTCCAAAAGGGGGCATAATTTGGCCAAAATGAAGGTCAGAGTTATGGGACTTGCTGCTATCAACTAGTTTTATAACCCCGAAGACATATGTGAAGTTTCAAATCAATATCTGCATTAGTTTTGGAGATAATAACTTGCATGTAAAACTTTAACCAAAATTTTCTAAGTCTAAAAGGGGGCATAATTTGCTCAAAAAACATGTCAGAGTTATGGAACTTGACCCAGTGAGGTTGGTAATTGATCTAGAAAAAGAAAAAATAAGTTTCAAATCTATATGCCTTTCAGAAATAGCTGTATGTACTTGCACGCAAAACTTTAACCAGAATTTTCTAAGTCCAAAAGGGGGCATAATTTGGCCAAAATGAAGGTCAGAGTTATGGGACTTGCTGCTATCAACTAGTTTTATAACCCCGAAGATACAATCATGTGAAGTTTCAAATCAATATCTGCATTAGTTTTGGAGATAATAACTTGCATGTAAAACTGTAACCAAAATTTTCTAAGTCTAAAAGGGGGCATAATTTGGTCAAAATACAGTCATGTAAGGGTTATGGGTCTTGACCCAGTGAGGTTGGAAATTGATCTAGAAAAAGAAAAAATAAGTTTCAAATCTATATGCCTTTTAGAAATAGCTGTATGTACTTGAACGCAAAACTTTAACCAGAATTTTCTAAGTCCAAAAGGGGGCATAATTTGGCCAAAATGAAAGTCAGAGTTATGGGGCTTGCTGCTATCAACTAGTTTTATAACCCCGAAGACACATGTGAAGTTTCAAATCAATATCTGCATTAGTTTTGGAGATAGTAACTTGCATCTAAAACTTTAACCAAAATTTTCTAAGTCCAAAAGGGGGCTTAATTTGCTCAAAATACATGTCAGAGTTATGGGACTTGACCCAGAGAGGTTGGTAATTGACCTAGAAAAAGAAAAAATAAGTTTCAAAGCTATATGCCTTCAACTGATGGCTGTATGTACTTGCATGCAAAAACTTAACCAAGGTGTGACGCCGACGCCGACGCCAGGGTGAGTAGAATAGCCAGACTATTCTTCGAATAGTCGAGCTAACAAAAAATTCTAAGTTAAAAAGGGACATAATTCTGTCAAAATTCAAAATCAGTGTTATGGGGATTGTTTCTCCTGGTGTAGACTTTGACGGTAAACAAGTATTTTAAGTTTCAAGTCAAAAGCTTTGATAGTAGCAGAGATATTTGACTTTATCAAAAACTTTAACCAAAAATTCTAAGTTAAAAAGGGGCATAATTATGTCAAAATTCAAATCAGAGTTATGGAGATTGTTTCTCCTGGTGTAGACTTTGATAGTAAATAACTATTTTAAGTTTCAAGTCAATAGCTTTGATAGTAACAGAGATATTTGACTTAATCAAAAACTTTAACCAACAGCGACGCCGACGCCGACACCGGGTCGAGTACAATAGCTCTACCTTTTCTTCGAAAAGTCAAGCTAAAAATGCATGTTTTTCTATACTGCAAAGAAGGAGAAATGATACCAGGACGACACCTGAAACACTGAGTCTGAGAATGAGGCAGGAGAAATTTTAAAGGAAGTGGCTTGGGGTCCGGTAACCAGATCTCTAGACCTGGAATACAGAGGTCCGGTAATCAATATACATGTACTTTTATGTACTGTATTACCAGTGAATAAGGTAATTGCTGGTTAAAGTTATGTTGTCATAAAGTTGCCGTTATTATGGCTTTTTGTAAATATTTTATTTATAATAAGCTCACTTGATTTCGAGGCATATTGAATATGAAATTTTAACACCGAGTTCCAGTAGTCATGTACTGGAAAATATTTATTTCGAAGTGTCTAGGGGTATGGATTCGTATCTCTAGAATCTGATTCTAGAGGTACGGCTCCGTACCTCTAGACAATCTTGTTAGAGGTTGTCTAGGGGTACGGACCTCCTTTTCAAACATGTTTGGGGTTATTTATATCTTAAATTTTGTTGAAAATGAAATATCAGATATGAATTTACAAATATTCACCTTAAACCTAAATGGTCCACAGATACCAGCATTCACTAAATTGTTAAATTTTCTTTCAAAACGCAAATAATGGAGGAAAACCAAACTTTGATAAATCACGAGGAATCCAGTTACTGGACGGCTAGACACTTCAATTTCTTAAATCATTATTTATCGAATTTTCGATCATATTTTTCCCTGGGATTAAAGAGTTATAAATACTTCTGTTTCCTGTCACTTACAATGTATTTAAAATGGTGACCAAAATATGAGAACAAACTTTTGAAATCATCTCCCGTTTCTTATAAGATAAATTTTTTTTAATGTAGTCTCCTTTTTGTAAATACCGTTCTCAGTATTCATATTGATTACTAGACTTCTAGACAGCCCAGAGGGCCGGTCACAGGTCTAGCGACCGGACCCTTAGTCACTGCCAATTATAAACAATGTTTCTCATTACAGATCTGGTGCAGTCACAAAATCATTACCATCAAAGCACATCATACCAGGGTTCAAATTTAGGCAAGCATACAAGCTAAATGCTAGTGGAATTTTAAAATAGCTAGTGGATTTGAAATGTACTAGCTAATTTCAGCTAGTCAATAATATAACAAGCAAATGTCTTCAGAGTTTTAATAAAGTTTGTTTTGAAGGTACACATTTTTTCTCATGAAAGGAATGTTATCATTTATGTTTATGATATTTTATTGTTCAACAAAAATGGCACAAGCTATTTTAAGCTAACAGAATATATTTTTGTTTGTGACTGGCTACTAACAGAGATCAATCAGTAAGTTTTGGCTAGTATTATAAATATTATTAACTTAAGTTTTGGCTAGTATTATAAATATTATTAACTTTAGCCGGTAGCTTTTCATTTTAGTTAGTGATCAAAAAGGGCACTAGCTAATTTCAGCTAGTACAAACTATTGTTAAATTTGATCCCTGCATACGCAAATTTTTGCATGTCTGCATAATTTATTGACTAAATGTTAGGGTTAGTATTACCATGGTTACAAAATATATACATTTAAGGTACTAGTCATTCAAATCACATTTGTATATACCGGAGTCCGTAATATATCACAGGCGCATAAGATTTGTTTTTCATAATCAATTATAAATGACCTTGTTATCATAATATGTGCGAAGATTCATATCTTTATCATGACATCAGTAGTTCTAACTGACCAATCAGAGAACTGCATTTTCAAGTACCAGCCAGTTTCCACTTGGGTAAAACTAGTTTTACAATCATTGTAGATTACAATGAAGATATCTAGTGACTTTAGAAATAAATATCACATTTTTTCAGAAATCAAATTAAATTTCTACTGCACATGCCACAGATTTAGTCCAACTAATTTCACGCGATCCTAGGAAATACTGAGATAATTTTTTCATATGGGCAATATCCCCACTCGCGTCAAACACTCGAAAGACCAAAATAGTTGAAGCAATTTCCAAAGAAATTTTCATCGCTGTCGACGCCATACATGCTACAGGCATAAATGCCGATTATTTCACAAATTAGCCATAAACTCAAAAGTTACATGTATTAAAAGGGGATTCAATTCCTCATTGATTTATGCCAATATTATCAAATAATATCCAAAATTACGAATTTTCTGTTGATTTAAACCTATGTACGTACTGTACACGATTAATGTTTACCGTGTTACACACCAATATGCGCAAGTGATAAAACCAATAACTTTACATGACTGTGTAGATTCTACTTTGATTTACCTTCCATTATTTTGGTCCTTCAAAGTTTTGACATTTAGATTGCCTGTCACAAATTATAAAACAATCTGAACACAGTGTAGGAAATTCAGATCTGAATCCACTAGCCCGTTCCGGCTACCAGATAGCAAATTTTCCAAGCCCGACACCAATTTCACTAGTTATATATAATATTTGATCTAGATCTTTAATCCTTACCCTGCTAAATTTCTATAATGAACTTGTCCATGTTTCAATTTGGACAGAACCATTAACTGTTAAAAGGGGTGTTTGCTGAAAATTTACTGACTGAACAGCGACCAGTGCAGACCATGATCAGACTGCACGGATGTGCAGGCTGATCTTGGTCTGCACAGGTCGCAAAGGCTGAATCACTTGCCGCCAGCAGGCTAAGGGTAAGGGGCTTGTTTGTTTACAGACGACAGCTTCTTTAAATCTGTCAAAATACTTACCGTGAATCTCCTCTTGAAAATGATGCGTCTTTCCCGAATTCTTTAAGAAAAGTACTGGAACAACGTATTTTATAGTCTTCTAACCTTTATTGATAATTTGACATAAGCTTATATCTGAAAACTATTGACTTGAAAGTAAAATTTAGGGATTTTTCTAGAGCGGAATAGCAGGGCGCAGTGCCCTGCCCATTTTTAGCGCGCCCTTCTGCCCGAAATCGCCGCCCTTCTGCCTTTCTTCAGCGCCCCTTTGCCCTTTTAGCACCCTTTGACCATTAATTAAGTATTTCTAAACGAACTGCCCATCAATCATCTGTCAAAATACATCCCAAATAATTGTCAATCGATACGAAATTATGACACCCACCGACTATACACAGGCGCTGTGTGTTTGCCCGAGGCATGTATGCAGTAACGGTATGCAGACGACGACTGACCGAATCGTAACAAACAACAATTAGATAGGTCAGCAATTAAAGCAAACTGCAAAACAGAATAAAAAAGGAGAAAAAACATACTAAAACAAAGTCTGCTGCTTATCAAATGCCGATTAATGGCCAGTAATTAATGCAATTAGTGTGGCACATCGTGTCAATTTTGTTGTTCACAGTTTGATCTCGGTTGAAGATAATGGTCGATCTTTAATTAGTAACACTGCCTATCAGAATATCTATGATTTTGTTATATTTATTTCATCAAAATACTATTAAATTTGTATGATATTAATTTTGTTTAAAATCGATCTTTTACAGAACGTAACGGCAATCACAGAATTTAGGGTAGACAGTCAGCGCGTAGAGTAGTTTCCCTTTACCAAAATGGCAAAAATCATAAACAAAGTTATTTTGTAGTTGGAAAATAATTGTCTACACCCTATATAATATGCACCCACAATTGGGGGTGGGTAAAAAAAATGTGCATTTATACACGAGTATCAACGGTATGTACAGTAATATAATGAATGTATAATGACAGATTTGCACCAGAATTATTAAATTATTCAATAGTATCTTTATGGTATATTTCTAATCAAGAACAATAAAAATTCAAGACAAAATTAATGTATGCAAACAAAAACAAAGTGCATGTATTTATAAATGATAAGCATGTTATTATAGACAAACAGGTATTAATATTTTTCCTTACATTCAGATTCATTGCAAATCTTTCTGTAGTACCTTTCAATGTAGACATTACAACAAAAACCGTGGAAATCTACCTTATGATTTTCGTAGACAAAGGTATGCAATGCGCAAAATGCACCCTGCCCCTTTTTAGCAGCACCCTGCCCTTTTTAGAGGTCTAGAAAAATCCCTAAAATTTAAGATGTAAACAAACACGCCCACCTCTCGACAAGTCAAAACATAAATGGCGCCTTCATTAGTCGCGTCATGTAGACTCTTGAGATAAAAAGATTCACCGCGCCATAAGACAAGTTGGATAAAATGATTATGGACATGTGACTTTTTGAAGTTTTTAGGTTTGTTTGATTGTTAAAATAGTCTGATTTCTTGTTAAATTACTTGATGGATACTGCAGACACACCATTTACCAATGTCCCTTAAGCCTGCTGTTCAGGTAGGTGTTTCTATCTCTTGTTTGAAAGTCTGACTCTGAAACTTATTAGTTTTCAAATCTGAAAACAAAACTAGAAAATAGGAAGTTTTGACTCTAAAAATATTTGTTTGTTTGATTTTATGATTACCTCTGAAAAAAGAAATCGGTTTGGTTGAGCATAGGAAAATGTCACTTTAAAATTTAGTGTTTTACACCATATAGTATGAACCGTGCCATATTTTATTGGGTGGAAATTTACCAATAAAAGTATGTCAATTCAGAAACTAAACATTTTCCACAACCTTGTCAGTTTTTAATTTGTTCCGAGAAAAATACATGTAAATCTGGCCGAGCATAGGTAAAACGAGTCTATAGTACATGTTTGCCACGTTTTCGAAAATTTTAAACTCTTAATACTCCAGTCCAGATCAGCATCGCCAGAGTCCAAAAGCATCGGACATGACACTCCTTGCCAAACGAAATCTAAACTGTAAACGCCTGATTTTTTAGGATCTGCACTCCCCAATTACTGCTACTCGGACTGTTGACAATTTGCAAAATGAGTGCTGAATACACACATATACACACGCTGATAGCATAATTTAAGCTCCGCCTACTGCAGGTACTTGTGAGATTTTCGTGAGAAGAGTGAAAGCTAATCAAATTATCCGTTACACTAGAGGTGACTGTATTCAGCCAATTAGCGCTGTGGTTACGTCTTTGACACTTTGCATTTGATTGCAAAAAAAACCCAATAATTCAATAAGTGTTCCTCAGTCTGGACAATGCGTGATGCCTTCTTAGCATTTATTAATGGAGATCATATGAAATCACGATGCTATACGTGTTTAATTAGCATGATTTTTCGGATTTTTTAATCAAATTAGGAAAATTCGGTAGCCTTGTCGGGCTTGTATCTGCAGAAAATCGGTAGCCCGAGCTAAAATTTGTTAGCCACAGCCACATGTAGGCTATCGGACTACCGCGAATTTCAAACAATGTGAACATCGAAATATTTTGACTAGCCTAAGATTATGTAAGAAACTACAATACCTTGAAGTTTCATTGAAATATTATATGGATTTAATTCGGGAAAACCGAAGGTTTTTCTGTCTATAGATAATGTGTACGTGTATATATGTCAAAGTAAACCTGTATACCGTTCAACTTGGGAATATGTTCTATACTTTCACCGGTTGTCCAGTCTATCCCATAATTCCCAGAACTGCTGACGACATTCGACAAAATAAAGTTTCTTACTAACAATCATCAGCAGACAAATTATTCTTATTCTGTCGTATTTTAACGAGTTGAAAATTCGCGGTATTAGATGAAATCGGTCTTATTTGGGTCTCTTTGTAACGTTGTTTTTTTTTGATGATTCAAGCGTCCTGCTTATAGTTTCCAATATTGAGTAAAAATGTGCATTATAGTAGTGTTTGAAGAACAAAATCATCGCCAGTTTAATTTTTAATGTAGAAAAGCAAGTAATTACAAAAAAATGCCAATGTAAAACAAATCCAGTAACACTGGCGTAACAAAATTTATTTATATACACAATTTTATGACATTAAATGTCATAGTCCTCTGTGGTCCAGTGGTTAGCATGCATGCGCGAGGTCTGGAGTTCGAATCCTCACATATGCCTTTTTTTTTTTTGCTATAAGCCCAGTATATTGGTCACAAATTTTGGAACAGAAATCATTAATGTTTGCCAATGTAAATTTTGAACAAAACTTGAGATTCAAATTCAAAGGCAGGGAAGAGCATGTGTTGCTTATCTCCCTTTCACAGCCCTAGACTTTTATGAGTTTGGTAAACTAAAATGGGTTTTGACCAACAGAGTTTGTGTTCTTGATAAAATTCTGGTCAAGAACTTCTTAGAATGAATTTGAAATAAGAATTTATCATGTCAGTGGTTGTTTGTCATTCTCCCACACAAGAGGTTTACCATAGCTAATTAGTGGGACAAAATTTGTCCTAAAAGATGTCATTTGACAATATAAATGACATTTAAAAGAATCGCAATAGTCTGTGATTCGGATAATAGGTTTATAAAGTTCAAAAGTTTATTTGTTGGAAGAACATTAGATATCTACATTAAAAATTTATATCACTATTTTCTAATATCCAGCCGAAAAGACACAAATTTCTTTTAACTGGTTTCTATGATCATAACTAATATGATTAACCCTGGAACAACTGATACGTAGTATTAGACCTTCCTGGATTAACCGTATAACAGAAATATTTTAGTTATATAATTAATTCTCCTCATCTTGTGCTGTAGAAGACGTATTTCTTTTTCTTGCATACCGACGGGGATTTCCGGTATTTTTACCAGTGCTGGAAAATTCCATCTTACACCGGGGTGTAAGATGACTCTCGTGCTGTAAATGACGTAAAACGAACTACATTTTTGTAGAAGATTTATGTAATAATTTATATTTTATTTCATAATACGGAATAAAAATCCAATACCTTGACAGTTCCTCTTTGTTCCTGATAGTATATTTCTTGATTCAAAAAACGTTATTTTATCAAAAAAATCGTTACATTACGCTGCAACTGATAAAACAAAACTGGAACTAGACAGTTTCCCTTGAGGCCGGATATTCCCATCTGCACTACAACCAGTAAAAGAATCTTATATTCTTTAACAGAATAAAAAAATGCCAAATTGAGCTTTAATTTTATTGTAGTCTAAGAATTATAACAAACTGATATTACATTCAGGAATTATGGATTATCATTAATGCAAACAATTGACATTGTGTTAATAACTTAATAGAACATCAAACTTCATACAAAGAATCTGTAATACCAGGCATTGCCATTAATGTTAACACAACTTCTTTTATGGGGCACTGTTGGCTTATCAAGAGAACTCTGCCTTTTAGATAGCAACTAAATTCACACTGGTTTTTTATTAATTGTGATGTCCATTTTCTCTTTACAAAGATAAGTTTTAAAAGATTTTTTCTAAGTTTGCTATTAAGTATAAATACTGTCACGTCTGACTAGATTTTGCATCCACATAATCTAAATGCGCTGATACCATGAATGTGACATTACACAGGATTAATATGTATTTTTAAAACTATTTGTTACGTGTACATGAACTGAAAAGAAACTTTGCATTCCCGGATTCAGACAACTGTATTAGAGAAACGAATTGACAGCAAAGGCATGATCATTGGGGCCCATAGCGCCGACTGTATATACTGGACTAATGGCCTCTGATGCATTTTGGGACTAGATTCTGTGCACCCAACGGTTTTTCCGTTGTCAGTTTAGTCTTGACACATTTGAAGAAATGATTTGATCTTGTTCATTTATTCCAAACATTTAAAAACATTAAATTTTGCATTTGTTCATAATTCAGGCTTACTGTCAAAACTGAAAATATCAAAAAGAACAAGAGCTGTCAGAGGACAGCAACGCTCCACTATTCAACAGCCTTGTCAATTGAATGAATACAAAAGTCGAAAAAGTGCGTGAAGTTTCAATCCTTCCCCATAAGTGGATACTGAAATACCAGCTTACATACAAATACTTAACCAAAAACTGCTAAGACGAAAAAGGGGCATAATTTTGAAAAAAATGCAAAGTAGAGTTATGGGACCTACACAGTGCATGTCAGATCATGTCAGTGAACAAGTGTGAAGTTTCAATCCATTCCCATTAGTGGGTACTGAGATACCAGCTTACATACAAAACCTTAACCAAGAATTTCTAAGTCGAAAAAGGGGCATAATTTTGTAAAAAAGCAAAACAAGAGTTATGGAACCTGTGCAATGTAGGTCAGTTAATCACAGTGAATAAGTGTGTGAAGTTTCAATCCATTCCCACAAGTGGTTACTGAGATACCAGCTTACATACAAAACCTTAACCAAGAATTTCTAAGTCGAAAAAGGGGCATAATTTTGTAAAAAAGCAAAATAGAGTTATGGAACCTGTGCAATTTAGGTCAGTTTATCACAGTGAGTAAGTGTGTGAAGTTTCAATCCATTCCCACAAGTGGATACTCACTGAGATACAAGCTTACATACAAAACCTTAACCAAATCACAGGAGTCTGAAATTCTATCAATAAGACCATAGAAGTCTATCTTTACAAAAAGTACCCCCTATATATATATAAAATAAACACCAGGAATGAAACGTCAAAAACCCAGGGTCCCCTGAAAATACGCACGGAACACAGGGTGATCGCAATTTAGCGAGCGTAGTGAAGAAATAACACTAAAATACACCTACCGCACTCGGCAGTATTCAAATCTAATACACTTTACGAGAGTAATCAGACATTTTTTGAGGTTTTCTGAGATTTTCAGCTGTTGTCGAAGCCATTCGCTGACGTCACAACAATAACAACAATTACAGCGCCAGGGATATTATAGACTGATACTTATTTACTCGATGTACAAATTTTAAAGGATAAAATAAGTATTTTATCTTTATCTCGGCGCTGTAATTGTTGTTGTTGTTGTGACGTCAGCGAATGGCTTCGGCGACAGCTGAAAATCTCAGAAAACCTCAGAAAATGTCTGATTACTCTCGAAAAGTGTATCAGATTTGAATACTGCCGAGTGCGGTAGGTGTTTTTTAGTGTTATTTCTTCACTACGCTCGCTAAATTGCGATCTATCTATCTATCTATTTATACTGCAGCGCTCCTCTCTGCGAGTATTATGTGCAGCTGCGCACCTGTACAAGAAGTTAAAAGTAGATTGAATAGGAGGATAAAAGTAATACATGGTGTGTATTGCAGTATAAATACAGCTGATAGTGTTAAAAACAAGAAGGATTTACAGATAAAAGCAGTTTAAAAACAGGTCTATCATGTTAAGCATTGTGTACAAGTTTGGTCACACCCTGTTTAAACTGATTCAGGGTGGGGGCTTGCACAAGTTGTACTGGAAGGGCATTCCAAAGTACTATGGTGGCTGGGAAGAAAGAGTACTTATAGTAATTACAGGGAGTGAGGATCTGAGTATAGGAGTGGGGATGCATATGTCTTGTTAGACGGGATAGGGGGCTGACATAGAGGGGTGGGGGGGAGTGGCACAGCAACCAAACCATTCACTATCTTGTAGAACATAAGGAGGCGTGAATCAGATCTCCTATCTTCAAGGGTACGCCATCTCAGCTGACATAGCATGTTTGTGACACTGCTGTAAGGGGAGTAGTCATGATTTACCCATCGCGCTGCCCTCCGCTGAATCATTTCGATCTGGTGGATGTTTTGTTGGGTGTAAGGGTTCCAAACACAGCTAGCATATTCTAGCTGTGGCCTGACTAGTGATTTATAAACTACTTCTCGAACTTTTGGGTTCTTGCATGGGATGTTTCGTTTAATGAAGTTTAGTGTTCCGGTAGCTTTGGACGTGACTAAATTGATGTGTTTATTCCAATTTAGATCTGAGGATATAGTGACCCCAAGGTACTTTGTATCAGGAACTGTTTCCAAGACTTAGCCATGAAGTGTGTACTTTGATTTAAAAGGGTTTTTTGACCTTGTTATGTTCATAACAGTGCATTTTGAGGGGTTGAACTCCATGTCCCACTTACTTTCCCATATCTGTAACCACCCTGTGTTCCGTGCATATTTTCAGGGGATCCTGGGTTTTTGACGTTTCATTCCTGGTGTTTATTTTATATATATAGGGGGTATTTTTTGCAAAGATAGACTTCTATGATCTTATTGATACAATTTCAGACTCCTGTGACCAAATCGGGATGCAGACACCGACACATTCTCGATATCGACATTATGGATAAAATCCCGTTTTCCGGTATTAACCACTAATAAACGCCCGTTCCCGTTTTCACGGTGAGGGGGGTATCGGCCATTATGCTACATGGCGGTAGAGTTTAGATTATCCTTTTTTAAAGTTTTAAACAAAGAAAATGAATAAAAAAGTATTGCAGATTACCATTAAACATTGTTGTAACTAAGATATAGCAAAAATATCCTCAAAGTTTACTTTATTTTTGAAATTTTATCTTTTATTCTACACTGCCGCTTCCGTGGCTCGATACCGAAGGTGTGAAATTATTTGCATTTTTTCAAGATAAACAGATTATTTTTGCAAAAAAATGTTGCCGAAGTCGTAGAATAGTATTTCTATTGTGAGAAAGTAAGATCTTTCAAAAATTCTTATCTTCTGGCAAAAATAATCGCTAATATTGTACACGGTCTTTATATCGGTTAATCTCGCCAACCCCCCTGACCCTATGTACGGAAATACCGGAAAACGGGATTTATCAATAATGTCGGGGTAAACAGAATGACCGGAAAGCACCGGATAACACCGAAACACCGGAAAGCACTCAAATTTCTTATAAAAAACATATAAGGGATGTTCTGGGCGAGTTTTCAATGGTTTAAATCGATTTATTATTGAAAAAAAGATATAACTTGATGAAATGTTGACCAATTAACTTGCTTGTATCAGGATAGTATGATAATTGACATTTCGCGAGTGGGTGTCAGACGTTTCACCCCCAAGACTGTTCCTCCCAAGAGTTTTCCTCCCAAGACTTTTCACCCCCAAATTGGGAGTGAAAAGTCTGGTGTTTTATAGCATATGAAGACTTTTCACCCCCTATTTGTTTTTATTAGTAAATATGATTATAATGTTATTTTTGGGGGGAAATGTAAAATTATGTGTAATTTCATATGTTTCATGATTAAGTTAATACATTTAAAAAAGGATATTTTATTCTATGTTGTTTATTAGTAGAGATGGCCAAAAACTTTAAAAATAAGTTATTTACAAGGTTATCTTTTAATCCATTTGTTTGTTCAATGATTGAAAATGTGACTTTGATGATTAAAGGTACATTTGATAATAGTTAAAAAATAAAAAAAAATAGTTTAATCCCTTTCTTTGATGTTCAGTGATTGAAAAAATAAAAGTACTTTTGATAATAATAACTACAAAGTAAATTATTATTATGATTATTCGATAAAATTAGGTTCATCTGATGTTTCTGTCTGAGACTCAACAATGCCAGATAGTATATTATATATAGTGAAGCATTGTTCCCTCTATGTTTTCGACTAGTAAGGTGGAAAATATTGGCTTAATGTGTGCATGTATAATGGAGAAAAGTAATTTTAATAAAATTTATTCGAACACTGCTGAATTTTACTAAACTTCTTAAACCTACAAAATTTACATGATACATTTATTTTGTTGGTTAAAATAAAAGTGTGAATGTCAGTTATTTTTCTTAATGAAACTCAAAGTTTCATTATTTTGAACTCTTAATAGGTGTTGTAATTACCTTTTTTACATGTTAATTTCACAGTTGGGCTAATATTATTATACTAAAGGATAAACATATACCCTCCTAGATAATATTTACATCTACTATTGTAATCTAAATCTACTCATATATTTTATTTATATTATATAATTAAAACTTGAATCCATTTGAATAACATAGAAAAAAAATCATTAAGAAGTCACAACAAACTGACATTAATAAAGATAACTTGACTAAGTTGACTACATGTATGATCACCTAAACTCAGTGTACATTTTATAGAATTATGGTCCATAAAGTAAAAATTATCTTCATAAATGCCCTAATAACCTAAACAAAATAAAAAAATTATTTTGAATATCAACATGATCAAATAACAAAATATTTTACAATATTTTCAGTATATTAAAAATTGGGGGTGAAAAGTCTAGGGTTTGTAAAATTGGGGGTGAAAAGTCTTGGGAGGAAATGTCTTGGGGGTGAAATGTCTAGGGGAGGAAAAGTCTTGGGGGTGAAACGTCTGGAATTCTTCGCGAGTGCTTTCCGGTTCTGCGATCCTGTTAAATTATGAGAGATTAATAATATTTGAAGGAAATTCGAATGTATAAGAGCAGCAGAAATTCAGATAATTATTTAAAGTTTTATTATATTAATTGATTATAAGCGAATTTATCAATGTCTACATGAAAACTGAATGTCCGACGCACATGTCCATTCACTTCGTGAATATATCAACACGACCGGAAAGCAATCTTTAATCATAGCGTTGAATCTGTTTAACTTGTAATGATTGAAAAAGTAATAAAAACTGATAAATATTTGGTCAAATTAAGTCTCATAATTACGTTCATTTGATAATATTTATTTCAATAGTGCTTTCCGGTTTTGAGAAAACTGTGTTAAAATAAATAAAATTGTTAAACAGATAAAGAGAATCAAAGCATATCTGAAAACAATTTTCATATTTATTTTTGTGACAACTGTCAAAATAACATACAAACATGTACAAGCACATACGACATATATTATACATACAAACGTAAAGCAGATGACGGTCTGTAAAATTCATCGTAGTTGTTGAACTTTTATGATCACAAATTGAAGACAAGACTTACATATAAAAACATTAAAAACATTAAAAATACGATGATCCAGAATTACTAAACATTTTTTTTTTCTTTAACTATTTTATGACATGTTTACATTTGTTTACGTTCAATATTATATGTATTTGTGTACCGAAAAGCAAATTCAAGGTTACCGGAAAGCACTTGTCACATCGTGTATTGTACATCTGTAGTTAACGAGGTGCTAATTTAATCACAGCGATTGTATATTAGCGATAATTAATAGGCGTTAATCCAATCATCACGGTGGTCTTATCGGAAAATACATATAGAGGAATAAAAAATAACATGTTATATTAGTTTTATTCTTTTTCTTAAGTGTCAGTAATTCCGGATCACAATTTCTATATACAAAGTTAATAAAGTTAATACATAAAACATACATATAAAAGAACACATTATAATGATTATACACAGAATAAAAACAACCACATGTGTCAGAAATATAACAGTCACACAATATAAACAATACATTTGTCTTAAATTATGTACACAAAACAAATTACAGACATCGAATATGAGGCAGACTTAATTTAACTATTCAAAATGATAAGTTATTAAAGTTATTAATTTATTATATAAATAGAATGACATTTCATTATCCATTTCATAGAGTTGCTTGGTTTTATTTCATTTTTAATCCGTTTTCATGTTAGATCTATAGCATTTGCATCAGCATTGGTGTATTTTGTACATGTACACATAATATTTTTCATATCACAGCTCGAGTGAGGGCCACACTCGAGCCTCCTTCTTCTTGATTTAATATAAACTTGATAAGATTGAGACTTAAAATAGATGTGTAAAGCACATTTCCTTATTACTACTTAAATATATTACATTGTATATACAAAATGTATGGAAAAGGCGGTCTGAGAACAGACAGAATGGATACAGACTTGTACGGTAGAATGCTGGAAGAAAAAGCAGAGGTCGTGGTAGTAGCAATTGGTGGAAATGACATCACCGTCACAATATCTTTTAAATCTTATTTGCCAATTTGGGTAAAATTTCTCACCACTGGTGTTGAACATGATAACATGGATTGACCTCATAAAAAAAAAACAACAAATGTACTCACCGCCTAAGAGCGCCTTCAGCATCGTAATCCGTTCCACGGAATGCACAACACTTACACAGATAAACTAAATTTCTATCTGACCAAGACCTAAATTCTACATCAGTCAAATTTGTACAAGTGCGATGTAACCAATTTCTACAATTTGAACACTGTATTGTGTCATCTGAACACTCTAAAGTGCATTCAATGCACGGAAATTCTGTCATGATTTTGATTTTGATTTAGCAATGTAATAGCGTAATAGATAAGCATAAATAGCAATATCGAATGGTAAAAGGAATATCTTTTTCAGTGTTTATATACTAAATGTAGATTCTACTCAAAAAATAATTGTTCTTTATTAACTATTTGTTGGTCACATATATTGTTTAATGTAAGGTGTATGGTGTGTTTATCAAAAGGAAACCGCCGTTTGAAAATTTGTCGGAAAATTCTCATGTCATCTCTTTAAAAAAAGGTGTCTGTACTAATTATCTTAGAAAAAATAAATAAAAGAATTAAATGGATCGTACATTAAATGTTTCCTCAGTTTGGCCATATATGCTTTTGATAAACCGCTGTTAATAATATCCTTTTTCAAAATTAAAGCCAACCGGTCGGTGCAATTTCTTTTCATTTTCAATAAACAACACCATTAATCATCTTTGATTAAATTAACACCTCTGTAAGGCCGCTAAACCGTTAATCATTGATTAGATTAACACTTGTTATACTGCTGCTAGATCTACTTGTTTTTATTAATTCTAGTGGTTATCGTTAATTTTATTTATCAATGTTTCTTATCAAGTACACATAATAATGAATTAATATTTCTTACGAAGTACTTATATTTATGAATTAAAAATCTTAAGTAATAATAGTTCTGATCCCGCTGACGTCGTGTGTGCTTTCCGGTGATCTCGAGTGAATATTGAGTTTATTAAGTCTGTTTCTTGCTCGTTTTTTTTCGTGTTTATTTCTTGTGTTTATCGTTTTTTTTTAAATTAAAGTTTCTTATCAGGTTATCAGGTATTCTAATGATGAATTAACTGTCTAACTTTATAAATAAAGCGAGTTATTTTTTAACATTACATATCTTAAGTAATATATTGTGATGTCTTATGTGCTTTCCGGTGATCTAGAAATGTTTAATAGTCAGTCAAAGTGAGTTCATATAGGTCTGTTTTTGCTACATATAATCCAGATATTGAAAACTAAAATATAAATATAAAAACACATTTATTTTATTTTATTTTTTATTCAATTTCTACAAAAACACTTCTGTTAGTGCTTTCCGGTTTCAGATGTTATGTTTTTATGAACTGCTTTTCGACAGCTTGGGGAATATGGTTTACTCACATAGACCCAACGTAATTGCATCATTTACACATTTTTTGGCATCATTATTATAATTTATATCTTAAATATTTCTCACATTACTTTATCCAACGTTTTTTTTTTAAATTCTGACCGAAAAGCATGTTTTTTTTTTAAATTCTGACCGAAAAGCACTACTCAAATGAACATAGTCACATCATCAATATGATCAAATATAAATCTATGTGAAACAGATTACTTAATAAATAAGTAAAACCACTTAAAGATAAAATTGCAGTATATTTCAAACAGAAATATATATATTTCTTCTTTTTTCACTGACCGGAAAGCACTCGCTAATTGTCAATTATCATACTATCCTGATACAAGCAAGTTAATTGGTCAAAATTTTATCAACTTATACGTTTTTTTCAATAATAAATCGATTTAAAACATTGAAAACTCGCCCAGAACATCCCTTATATGTTTTTTATAAGAAATTTGAGTGCTTTCCGGTGTTTCGGTGCTATCCGGTCTTTCTATTCACCGATAATGTCGATATGGTCAATGGTTGAGTCCAATAGCTCTAGTATTCTTTGAATAGTCGAGCTAAAAATGAACGCAGAAATAAGATTCTTTACAGTATGACTAGGTTTTCCCGTTTTTTAGTTTAAAAATTGAAATTTTATTCAAGGAGTCTATGATAAAGTCCGAGTAAAGTGTAATCATTATCCACCAGTGCCCATGAGTCAACACCCTAAGGATAAATGTTTGTTTTTCCAACACAAGCTCATGAAATATTTTATGTTTTGATACTTTCATAAACTGGAACATGTAGTCATCCTCCATGCAAATTTTTATTAAATTCTGTGCAGTGATAGTCGAGTAAAATGACAACTACTAGACAGGGGTGATTTTTTGTACACAATAAAAAGGTGTCCTTGAGTCAACACCCCTCAATATGTCCATTCACTCTGTGTACATAGGGTAATGCACTGATGTTTCAATATCATAAATTCAAAACTAAATACATTGTCTTTAAAAACACAAAACATTTATGTAATTTTCACAAGTGTTTTTAAAAATGCTGGCTTGTAATCAATACTGGTTGAAATAAATTAGCAATTTCTTAAAAAAAATGAAGAAATTCTTAGAAATGAGTTCAAAATCAACAGCCAAGACACATATTCCAGACTTTTCACCACAAATATTATTTGTTTCCTCTATACATCTTTCTCCAAAAGTTTGATAAGAAAAGAAGAAAGAAAACAATAAAACAGCATGGGTGTTGACTCAAGGACAGTGTTGAATCAAGGACTCTTGACGATACGGACATTACCAAAGTGAAAATTTAGTACCATTCCCGATGATTCCGCAATGTTTTGGATATGTTAAAATTATGAATATGTACTTACGAAATAAAATAAGTACTAATATCAGTTTTCCTTCCATGATTACATATCACTTAATTTAAATTACATCAAAATTATGATTGCTGGATTCTTTTGTTTTTTCCCGGAAGTAAATTAGTCATACACAACTCGTAATGTTCTGTACTGTACCGGTTTGGATAGATGCGAAATGGACTCCATTTCGCGAAATGGACTTAATATCTACGAAATGGACTTTTATAATTTAAATTACGGCTTTAATTTCAATGATATCTTTATTTTCTTCAATGAATATGATAGTTTGGAGTTTAACCTACATGCTGGTTATTATTGATAATATTTTTTTTCCATTTTATGAAAGAAAAATTTCGATTTATCAAGAACGCGTCCAATGAAATGGACATTTTCATGCAAAAACTTATACAAAATGGATTTTTTTAATTGCGGCATTGATTTCAAAGATATATGTAATTTCTTGAAAATGTGTTTTAAATAATAGATAAACCTTCATGTTGGTCAATTTTAATGATATTTTTTCTATTTATAACCAAAATATTACAGTTAAGTTTAGTAAGACCGCGTCTTACGAAATGTCTTAAATGTTCTTAATTGTGACTTTAATTGCAATGATATAGGTAATTTCTCAAATAAATGTAAAACATAAGAGACAAATCTATATGTTGAATATATCTGATGGATGCAATTATAGTATCAAAAATATATTATATATGTAAAATTTGGTTTTAATTTAAAATATATCGTTTTTACCGTAAATTAAAAACAGATTACACATCTCATTCATGTGTATATAATAAGTGCCTCTTGCATGACCACGTGTGTATGACCATGTGTGTATTTTTACCATTGACACCTTGCAAAATATCGTAGATGAGAGCGGCGCGTACGTCTTTGGGCTCAGACATCAAATACAGTCAAAGGTAAGTTTAATAATAACGATTAAAATATTGAGAAATGTCAATTAAATAAAACATATATTTACACTCATTGTCGAATAAATGACTGACTCTTGCATTTTTTCAAAATGTCTGAGAAATATGCCTGTTCATTGTGTCAGAAAAAATGTAAAACGGATTGTATTTGTTGTGTGGACCACAGTGGTAAGAATTTTTGTTTTAGATGTAAGCAACTTATTTTTGGAATAGTTGTTTGATTGTTTGTAATGTTTTATCTCAAAATAAGAAAATTAGCACTAAAGGTAACATATCAATTACTTTTGCACATGATCCGCCAAATTATACACGAAATTTGGATTTATCAAACTGACAAATTGGATTATTACATTACGTATATTTAAGTAAAATCGATAGTTGCGAAAAATTTATGATTATGGAATTTGCAAGATTTATTAACATAAAATAAACAATCATAAAAAATATGAGTTTAGTTAAATGTATGTATTTTATAATCAAAACAGTCTTCAGTGTTAAGAATTAGTAAAAATAATTCGCTTAAGAAACAAGTGAATATTTATGATATATTTCTTTATTATGTTGTACGTCTGAAGAGACAAAAAAAACCTGTTTGACTTAAATTTCTCTCACAGTTTAATTAAAGGCAAAGAAAATCTCCTATATAAGTGACCCCCTCACACCCCTAAATGCCAGACATCTTAATCCCCAGTAAACAGGATCCTGTCAAGGTCCTAATACGCACCCTGAAAAATGCTGAAAGAACTCTTCACGACAAAAAAGGTGTATGTATATGTTTACCAGCAAAACTTACAATGTAGATGAGTAAGATATAAGTCGTGTGGCGCATAGATTCAACAAAACCATAGTACATATAGCAGGGCGTCAAGTTTCCTATTTTTTCCTATAAATTCCTATATTCAGGGTCAGTTCCTATATATTCCTATATTTCTTTATAAATTCCTATATTTTGGTGAAATTCCTATAAATTCCTATATTTTAAAAGGGTAAGCAAGAAATGTGGCATTTTGAATGAACAAAAAATGCTTTATTTAGAAGCATTTTATTTGTACTTTGCTAAAACTTATATTTTCTTCAAAATACACATTTCTTTCAGGTTTGGCAATCCTGCCCAGCCCAGCCAGTCCAGCTTTACCAGCTTGATTGGTTTGTTTTCCTCAAACCATCAAGTGGTAAAGCTGTCAGATGTTGTAACAGAGTTTTATTTTCAGGTAGGATTAATTAAACTGTAAATTCAAAATGCCCAGAGAAAAGACAAAATTCAATGAACGTTGGCTCACTGAAGTTGATGACAATGGGAAAAAACTTGAACAATGGTGTGTGAGAGGGGACTCAGAGTATACAGCAAAGTGCACATTATGCAAGAGTGACATTAAATGTGACAACAGTGGTATTAAACAAATTCTTCAACATGCTTAAGGATCACAACACAAGAAATTAAGTGACACAATTCTTTCAGCGAAGCAGAGCAAGCTTACTTTTAAGAGTAGTTCAGAATCAAAATCATGTTTATTGTATTTTTGTTTCATTAGATGTTAGAACCTGGCATTTACTTGGGTTGAAGTGCATTTCACATTTACTTTCCCATTTATGTAGGGTGTCAAGTTCATGTTATAACTTGCAATCAGTTGTTTTATTAATAGTAAGACAGACAGCTCTATCATCAGCAAAACGCCGGACCTGGGATTTTACATGATCATGTAAGTCATTTATATATAGAAGACAGAGGAGAGGTCTGAGGACAGGCCCTTGAGGCACACCAGAAGTCACAGGAACTTTGAACAGCAGATTTCTCGCCCTTGAGAACAACCGCCTGTGTACTGCCTGTTAAGAAAGAGCGAATCCAATCAAAAGTGCAGCCTCAGAAACCATGCTCATGAAGTTTGTAAAGTAGTTTAGTTTGACTTACTTTGTCGAAAGCCTAGAATAAGGTCTGATCATTTCAAACTGGCGGGGATAAATTATTTAAGGTTCTAAAAGTTTCTATATGTAAAGATGGTGACTTAGCTTTGTCCAACAGATCTTGATATGTGCGTGTATAATCTTCCTATACGACACGCAACGCTCTTCTTGATTATTTTTTCTGTTTTTATAGTGTTACTCTTTGTATAAAAATGCCAAGCTAATGGACAAAAGTTTTTAAAATTTCACAAAATGAATGAAAAATGGTCTATCTATTTAATTTACATAAGTTCCTTCCTATATTTAGCTGCTTTTATTTCGTTTTTCGTTTTTCTTTTTTTTTTCTTTTTTTTTTCTTTTTTTGCCTTTTTATATATGTCTTGTACAAGAGTTAAAAGTTAAGTTAAAATCAATGTCTACACCCAACATCATCGCATGGCACCTGAGCATTATTATTATAAAAAGCTCTGTGTGTTTGCTCTTTTTACCTACAGCCAGAGACAGATTTTTGTTCAGGGTTAGCCGTATACAATTTAAAAGAAAACCAGCAATGAGGATTTAACTTTCAGGGTTTGAGTCAGATGGTCAAAGCTCGGGGTACTAAAAGATAGTGTGTTATTATCAGCGTAATTATAAAGTGTACACTTATTAATGAAATAAAATATAATTGATGAATACATTGAATAAAGGGAGGGGGCGGGAATATATTGATGTGTTTGTCTGAGGCTAGATACTGACAACCCCCCCCCCCCCCCCCCCAACCTTGACCTGCTGCTTTCTGTCCAACAAATATGAAAACATAAATAAGATCAACAGAGTGGTCAGAGAGGCATATGCATAGGATACCGGCCTACTTTTCAAGCTTTTTTGTGCATTTAGGTCATTTATGAAGATAAGGCTAGTAATTCCTTTTGCTTAATATGGGCTTGGCTATGTGTGACAGCTCTCCGAAGATTGTCAGTTTTAAATAGAACATGTAGTAAATTTATTTAGTACTGTGCTACCTATAACAACACCATTGGCAGGAATTGAAATTTGTCAAGATATCAGTACAAATGTTGTTTTTTTTCTTTGTTTTGTTTTGGTCAAATTTGCTGCAATAAACTGTTAATAACCAGAAAATCACATTTTCAATGTTCAGGGTGTATTTAATCCAGAAAAAATGTGTATTCAGAGCGTAAATGTTGCCCATTTATAGCCGTCAGAGTTGAGATTATGTAAATTTAACAATTATTTGCTTGCATATTTGAATAGAAAATGATAGCAGGGAAAAGTAAGCTGAAACCAGAAGAACTTGATAAATTGCAACAAGTATTTTTGAGGAGGCAAGTGGGTGTGAACCCAGCGGCTCCGAACCCAAAATAACCCAAGTGAACATCCAACACATGAACTACTAATCCAGTGCTCCCTTAAATATTTTCTCTTTTGAACAGTGTCCTCAGTTTAGTTAATGACATATTTGTCGTGCCATGAGAGGGCTAACAAGATGCGTTTGGGGTTCTACGAGGCTAGTGTGTGAATTTTATGATAAGTTTTTGATAAGTTTATTTCAAATTTTCCTTTAGGCCAACTGGCCCATGAGGTTAACAAACATGGAAATGGCGAGAAAATTATATAAACGGAGAAGGTTGTTAACATTCAGTTTTCTGCATAAATAACACATTCTAATATTACAACATTAGAATTACAAAAAATTATACATAAGTAACCATATAGACAGTATAGACATATATACCAGTATAGACATAAGAACAATTATTTATCAGTTTTACCGGTGCAATTTATGTTTAAAGCGTGTACAGCTTATTATACAAAAACAGCAAGAAGAATCAAGTCAGTTTGAATAATTAATAAAAATATATTGCAACGCAGACAATTATCCTATGTTTAATGTCCATGCTATGTCGAGCTTGACGAAACGAAACACATATATTATTTGTCGTAGAATAAACGAAAAATAAATTGCACATCTAGGAAACCTTTGTGAACATTTTAAAGATAACCATTTAATTGTTTAATGTCCGTGCTATGTTGAGCTTGACGAAACGAAACACAAGGTCAACAGCTGGATCTCAGAAGTGAAAGATTGTTATGTTGATAATACGTTTGTAACTTTCAAATTCAAACTGCGTTTGCATTTACATGTATATTACCGTGTAACATGATATAACATGTACCTATAAAATTCCATATCCTTTCCACAGCCTTAACGTACTAAAACGTATTAGCGTCTGATGGCCCTTTCACGCTTCCGTAGAAACAACATTTATTACACGAAACTTATTTTGAAAATATTTCTGAAATGTCTAGGTCTGCAGCTCTCAAATACGGTTATATCTTACATCTCAGGCATATACTGACACTCTCAGACAACATCAAAAATGGCATTTTGAGCTCCAAAATTATCAATGTACCCTTGGTCCGTTACGGACCCCTGTGGGATTTGTGTTTATCAAGAGCTCAAATATTTTTTCATAGATTAAAAGCTGACATGCTGTACTAAAGCCCAGGTAATTTCAATTCGTAATAAAGTGCTAAAAATTGGCTCCCCAATAGCAAAAAAAAAAAAAAAGTCCACGCGCATACATTTAGACGGAGTGACCCCTGCGCGTGACCCCTGTCTATCTACGAATCAAAATGCAGCTTTCGTTTTCAAGTTTAACATTTCTACTTTCATTCTATTTACTTCCGGAAATAGCTGAAGGTCGAGTGACGTCATTTACTGTGTTGTCAAAAACAAACATATACCTGGCGAGATTGCATAAATATGTGCTGGCCGTCCTAAGGCCGTCTTAAGGATATAACATTTACGTAATGTTTCTACTGGTTATTAATTACGAACTAAGTACATATTATTTTTCCTAAGCTGAAAAGCATGATATAAGAAGTTTGCAAGATTACGTGTTAATTTTTCTCTATCAGTATTTAACAATTTTATCAATTTTGGCATATTTGGTCGTCTCCAATAATAAGACGGAATGAAACGTTTTCTTAAATCAGCATATACATTGCATTCTAATGTGAAATGGAATTCATCTTCTATTATACCACAAGCATAACATTTTCTTTCATTTATAGGTGTACTGTTTGGCTTAGTCCATCTACCAGTTTCTACATGCAATCTATGAGAAGATACTCGTAAAAATGCTAGTTCGCAATAATTTTTTCGGCGAATGCCGTATTAAGAACGAATTCGTGACCATGCCACGTGATTTCAGTTTGCAAATCAGACTACTCGATAACGCATTATAGATAATTTATCAAAATGAACGATTTATGCAACACTCTGCCTGATTGGACGAGAGTGTCTATTTGTTTCACTCTGCTGATTGTGCTACGCTGGGTGAAATGTAGACAAAGCATTTATGCTAAATGACGCTGTTCACAGTTTTAAAGCTAAGTTTCGCTCGGTATATTTAGCAATAATATTGATATATCTAAAAAATGATAAGTAAGTTTAATAAATATGATAAAAACCTGTTCAAATACCAACATATATCAATTTACAGAAAGAGCTGAATACGGTCTGCGTATCAAATGAATAAGGGTGTGATTAGACTCTTCAATGTAGAGAAGTGCCTTCCAGACCGCTGCTGTAATTATTTGTCGTAGCATAAACGAAAAATAAATTGCACATCTGTGAACATTTTAAAGAGAACCATTTAAATTGTTGTTAAGTGTGGTGTTTGATTTTGCTATTTGCAAAATGTTAGATAGATGATAGAATGACATGATTTGTAAACCTCATATACTTCTTGTCTTACTACAGTTAGCTGACAATCTTTTTTAAAGATTATTCTTGTTTTTCACTCTCCTGACTGTGCAACGCTAAGTGAAATGTCAGACAAGGAGTGTTTAATGACGTTGTTTACAGTTTTAAAGCTACGCTTCGCTCAGTATATTTAGCAAGAATATTGATATATCTAAAATGATAAGTAAGTTTGATAAATATAACAGAAACCTGTTCAAATACCAATATGTATCAATTTACAGGGAGAGCTGATTACGGTCTGCGTGTCACATGAATGAGGGTGTGATTAGCCGATCGATTAGTGTCTTTTAGGTAGCGAAGTGACTTCAAGAACACTGCTGTAATTATTCGACATAGAAAAAAAAAACGAAACAATATTGCACCGTTACGAGACCTTTGTGAAAAATTTAAAGAGAACCATTTAAATTGTTTAAGTGTTGTGTTTAGTTTTGCTATTTTCAAAATGTTAGATAGATGATAGAATAACACAAATGATATGAAAACCTCATAAACTACTTGTTTTAATACAATTCGCCGACCATCTTTTTTAAAGATATTTCTTGTTTTAATATTGATCAAATTGAGGTATGGCTGAAACTTAAAACATAAAATTTGTCTGTAGAAAAGCGCTCTACTAGAATCTTCTAGCCTACCTGACCAGTTTTGTACAAAATGATCTTTCAACCTGGTTTTTACAACAGATAAAAACACATCATTATTTCCTACATTTTGCATAAGCCATGCGTCATAAAAACCTAAAGAGCACAATAGAGATTTAACTAAAGAACACCAGTTTGTTTTAATTGGTCTGATTTCCAAATCATGTTTCAGTAAAGAATAAACTTTATTGACATATCTATTACTACCTGCATGCATAATTTTTATCCAGTATTTCAAAATATTGAATGACGTTGTGTTTGATAAGCATTATTTATCTGTCAAATTTCTATATATATATATGATATATTTAGCACACCTGTCTTACCCATCTGTATTTGTTTGAGCCTCCGTTTCAGTTGGTGGCTGGTTTTGTTTTCCACGTGTTTCAGCGATATCTGCGATTTTCTTTTACAGGAATGTTTATTATTTTGCTATGCATTATCAGGAAAACACATCAAAATTGCCGTAAAACTTCATAATTTCCTTTTCTCCTAAATTGCAATTAACTTTTACTATGTGCAATGCAGGATTATTAAAGTTTCATGTCCAGAATATTGATCGGACAGTTTGTCCCATAGTTCAGTTTCGCATCAGATGTTCCAAAAATTAGTTTTATTATATGTAAAATCACAATACTAACCCTTTTATCTGCTAATCTTACAATAATGTTTGTTTCTAAGTAATGTTTTCATATAAGTTGAAATATGTCCTCCGGCAAACCAAGCATGGCCATCAAGCATTTATTTCAGATTATAACAAATGTATATGCTTATAAAATAAGGATGTGTACTTCAAAGAAATACACTCATATGTTGATCAATATGAGTTCTAATTTTGCTAGTGTATTTATAATTTAATCAAACTGATATGTTACTGCTGACAATTTTGAAAACAGTCTTTTCAAGTATGAAATGAGTATATACATATCCTTGCAGATACCCGAGAAAAATGTGCCGAAATTGAGCAAATATTCAATGCATCCTGAAGCCTGCTTCAATTTGTTTCACATTAATGCACACCTCACAAATGATATTTGCGTTAGCACGTGCCCAAAGTGAACATCCTCGTGGAAGACATAGGGAAATACGTAAAGCGATAGATTTAATATATATATATATATATAGTGTTCACTATACAGGACTAACACACGACTGGTACATGCTGCGTTCTTTAAATGTGGCTGTTCCTGTTGGACTTTTGTCCTTGTTTTGTTTTGTTTTTTCACATTCTTACTTTGCATTTTAGAGCATCACAGTTAACAAGTGTGTGAAGTTTCAATCTATTCTAACTATTGATTACAGAGATACCTGCGTACGTATAAAAAAGTTGCAAATTTCAGTTTGATAAATCGGGAAAAGGGTAATAACTTTGTGAAAAAGCAAACTAGAATTACGGAACATGTGTATTGCATGTCAGATCTTTACATTGAACAATTTAGCTTCAATGGATTCCTACTATAGTCATTACTGATATAAAATCTTAAAAATAATTTAAAACGAGTACAAGGAAGCCGACGAACAGATGCGTACAATAACCCTACATATACTCTTCAAGTAGTCGAGGTATATCATTTTTGGAATGGTGAAAAAACTAATGTGTACAGGGTTTGCATTTAAGTTGGTAAGGGAAAGGGCAAACAAACTTTTTTGTTTATTTTGTTTGGGCCTATTTTCTAAGCATTTACTAATTCCTCTTCCTAAACAAGTAAATGGCAAATGGAATAATCAAAGAATATTAAAAAAAAAAATTAATCAAATCACCCTCGAGACGGTAGATGGAACCCAGGTTTCAAAAAAGAATTACTTGGATATCTAACCGGCCTGGCACTCAAACGACTTACGCTGCTTTTTAACTTACCTGTCAGGATAAAAAGAGATTCATTTTCATGTTCCCGGAAATACATTCTTTATTAAACGTAACACATTTTAGGCACCAGTAACGAAACAAAGCAACAATTACTGTAGATACAGTGTTAATTCCGAATCATTTATACACAGTTCTTCCTTTCAGCTTACATATTTATTTGTATGACCTTTAGATTCTTTCCCTAGAATTAATGTAATCCATACAAAAGGTTACCTCTGATATCCAAGAAATGAATGAAAGAGATAGATGTGGTTGTACCTGTGAGTAAGTTGCTGTCCAAACTGGTGCATATACTTAATCAAAACCGTCTACTGTTTTTCATTTACTTATATCCAAAGCGTTACACATCAAGATACATATGGGTTTTTCAAATGGTATTTTTTTTGCAAAAAAACTACATTTTCAATTTAGAGACCGATGACAAGATATGTGAAAATGTTTCTACTTCTTAACTGATCATTGCAAATAATTTGATAACATTATTTTAAAGTTTCGTTTTCGCTTCTTGCTTGAGATAATCTGCACGTTTTTTTATCACTTAGTAATTCAAACTGGAATGAATGGTCTTTTTATATCGAAAACTTTGCACATTAGAATGAAAACTGAAAACGTAATAAATTTTATGTAAAAAATATGTGTTTAATCGTAGAAAATAGCAAAACTAACGTGATGGTTTTTTTTTTACTTTTTGCTCGGGAGAGGCCATATTGGACAGCTCCAAACGCACGGCTACTGTTGTAGTTACCATACAGTGTGTAATAAATCATGGGCATATGTCTTGAAAAAATACACGAGTATTCCTTTAAAAAGGAACATACTTAGTTGTAAATTATCAGAAGAAATCACTTACTGGAATAAAATCAGACTGGCAGATAATACTTCAGATCGTTAGTCCTAAATACCCAATATGAGACATGGGTACTTTTTTTTTTATTTGTGATATAAAAAGAACTCACTAAGTCTTGAAGAATAGTTTCTTCTTGTTGATTTTTGTTGACAACTCTAGCTTTAAGTCATTGACGGTGAGAATGAGTTGGGTGTCACATCAAAGTGTTGTTGTTTTGTTTTTGTTTTTTTTTTTGTTGTTGTTGTTGTTGTTTTTTTCGAAAGCTGTGCTAGATATCAGCAAGTATATAGTGAGATATGATGTGACCGGCGATAACATGCTCTAAGAGCTTACCCAGGAGACGAGGGCTGTTCAAAAATAACGTCGTCTAAAGCAATAAAAGAAATACACCATCATGGTTCGCAAACTTTTCTACTTAGTCCATTGCAAAGTTGACGTGATTATGATCATACAGCCAGGAGTTACACCCACTTACATGAACTGGCGCAAGGTTATCATATTTCTGCAACAACGTTAATGACATCTTGATGCTGAGATGATCCAGTTCTATAGTTGACAGGAACCAATGGAACCAAGGAACCAACATCTGCTTTCTATTGTCTTAATTATTTATCCCGTGACTGTTTTGTCTGTACCAAATTTTATACTTAGCGCAGTACGCATGCGTTCTAAACATTCTGGAACACTACTCCTTTTCACTCCATCTAGTGTGTAGTGAATGTTCGGAGAGAAAGCTATAATTCAGAGAGCACCCAAACCATGGTTCAATGAAATTTTGCAACAACTATAACAAAAAGTTAGAAAGTCTGAGAGTACATGGAGACGTTACGGTCAAACAGATCAGTATAAAGTCGTATAAAGCTGTAAGAAACATATATATACAATTTTGCAATCAAACGTCCAAAGAGAAACACACCCCGTGAAAAGATAGAGAACGCGAAAGGTCATTCCAAGACTCTGTATGGATTAGTATCCGAACTAACTGGTTTCAAATCTGAAAACCCGCTGCCTCAAGGAGAGTCTAACTAGAAGATGCTTTTTTTAGAAAAGCGCATGTCTCCCCCAATGCACAGTCGTATAGGCAAGAAGTCAATATGGGACAGAAGCGAAAGTCAAAGAGACACTGATGGTTGGCTGCAATAGGGATCGTCTACTTGGCATGTCCAATCATCCCGCTAAGTTTCAACATTCTGGGCCTAGTGGTCCTCAAGTTACGAATTGGAAACGGTTTTCCATGTTCATGCCCCTGCAACCTTGACCTTTGATCGAGTGACACCAAAATCAGAAGGGGTCATCTACTCTGCATGTCCAATAATCCTATTAAGTTTCAACATTTTGGTTCAAGTGGTTCTCAAGTTATTGATTGGAAAGCGTTTTCTATGATCAGCCCCCTGTGACCTTGACCATTGATGGAGTGGCCCTTAAACAATAGGAGTCATCTACTATGTAAGTCCTATCACCCTATGAAGTTTGAAGGTCCTAGGACAAATGGTTCTCAAGTTATTGACTGGAAATGGATTTCTATGTTCTGTCCGCTGCGACCTTTTCTGTTAGGGGTCACTCTACTCTGCATGTACAATCATCCTATGAAATGATGAAGTTTCAACATTCTGGGTCAAGTTGTTCTCGAGTTATTGATCGGAAACGGTTTTCCATGTTCAGGCCCCTGTGACCTTGACCCTTAACAGAGTGACCCCAAAATCAATAGGGGTCATCTACTCTGCATGGCCAATCATCCTATGCAGCTGTAACATTCTGGGATAAGTGATTCTCAAGTCACTGGTCGGAAATGGTTTTCCATGTTCAGGACCCTGTGACCTTGACCTTTAATGGAGTGACCCCAAAAACAATAGGGATCGTTTACTCCATAAGCCCTTGCCCCTATGAAGTCTGAAAGGTCTAGGTAAAATGGTTCTCCAGATATTGATCGGAAATGAAATGTGATGGACGGACGGAAGGACGGACGCACGGGCAGAAACAATATGTCTCCCCCAGTGGGGGAGAGGCATAATTATTCATTGGCCGAAAAATATGCTGACCTTTCCATGTCAAAAATCTCTACATTACGCCAATCCCTGAGTGAATACCAAAACTTTGAACCTCAAGTAAGGGATATAGAAAATTTAGACAAATTTACTGAGTTGACTCAAGATGAAGTGAAACAACTCCTCAGTAAATTAAATACTACTAGATATTTTGCCAACGCGTACTAGTATTCTGAAATGACATGTAGATGAACTTCTCCGTAGTATCACTAAATCAGTGAATCTCTCATAAAAACAAGGTGTTTTTCCTGTGAAATACAAACAAGCTGTTGTTAGACCTTTGCTAAAAGAACAGGTCTTGAAATAAAGCTTTCCAACTTTCGTCCTGTGAGTAATTTATTATTTCTGTCAAAACTTATTGAGAAAGCTGTTCTTTACAGGTTAAATAAACATGTAAATAAAAACAGTTTTCTGTCAAAGAACCAGTCTGCATATAGGTAATATCACTCCTGTGACTCTTCCCAAATCCATACCAGTCTATGGTTTTGCTGATGATCATAAAGCGAATAAAAACTTTCGTCGTAGAATCACAAGCGGTCGGCGACTTCGAACGGTGCGCAGCTATAGCCAATGACTGGATGAATAGAAACAAACTGAAAATGAACACTTCAAAAACTGAATTTATTGTTTGGTAGCAGACCTCAATTGAACAAATGTTTTACAAATTCGATTAACATTGCTGGTGATATCAAACGTGAACGCTCAATAAGATATCTTGGTGCATTTCTTGACGAAACCTTGAACTTTGAAATAGAAAAGGTGGAAACTCCACAGGTCACTCAACACGACAAAAGCGAAAATGTTGCAGGCTCGGTTTGATTGAGCCTGTTCATGGACGGTAGCGGAAATGCATGCTACCGTCCACGCCCTCTAGCCCCGGGTTGAGCAGAATTCAACATTTACACATGCTAAATTTACAAAAAAAAACAATTTAGAGACATCCGCAGATGTGTTCATACGGCGGTGCACATGGAATTTTCAATGATACACTAGCGTGTAATTCCATGAAAAGCGACATATGGTCCCCAGATGAAATAATGGGTTTGCCCTAAACGAGAAAACAATGGGCAGAAGTAAAGATCATGTTAATCGCAAATGTCGTACAGCCATGTTGAATTGCCTACGAATTAAGAACATCTGAAAATATTAAACAAAAGCAGCCACTGAAATTTTAGTTTTGTCTCTAGTTATTTGACATCTGGATTACTGCAATGGTTGCCGGTGAAAGCAAGGATTGAGTTTTAGCTACTTTCTTTTATATATAGTTGTCAGAGCACCTATGTATTTAACAGAATTGCTTACAGAGTATGATCCTAGTAGACAAGGTTTGAGATCGTCAGAAAATTCTGAATGTAGTTATGTTGTTCCATACAACAAGTGCAAAACATTTTATGATAGAAGTTTCTGTACTACTGGTCCAAAACTATGGAATGAACTGCCGTTAGATTTACGCAAAAGTCACTTGATACATTAAAAAATCTTAAGACACTATATTTTAGAGACTTCACGGCATTGTGTTTTCTTTTCTTTTCTTTTTTTTATAATTGTTTTATATGCGATAATAGCAGGTGTTAGTTTTTAGATTTTTGTGACTTTTTAACATTTCATGTATATATATATGTGTCAATGTAGAATCAAATTAATCAGTTTAGGTTACAAGAATATGACCACTGAAACAAAATTCAGTTCCTTTTACTAAATATACATGACTCCCTTGCTTTAAACATACATGTTTTTTTTTTAATCTTGGACATTGTACAGGGGTGTAGCTACATTGACGTGTAGGTACACGAGAGGTCAAAGGTCAATGAATACAAAATTTCGGTGGCATTTAACAAGCCACTAAATGAAAAATAAAAGGTTTTGTCTACACCGTACAAACATTTAAAGCTTTCCCCAGATTATTTCTACCCTCATTCGTCTAAATATTCATTATTAGTCCCCTACTGATTGAAAACCAGTTTCATGCGCTTTTCGGAGCCCACATTTGCATACTTAAGTGGCTATAGGAACAATAGGTAACTGTACTTTTTCTTTGATGTCTTTCATTCCGTAAGGCTTTTATGTGACTATTTTTCTTTTACGTGGCTAAAAGAGCAATAGTGACAACAAAAGAGTAGCCATATAAATACCCATATGTAGGACCGTCCGTACGTCATTCCGTCATTCCTTCCGTCCGTCTGCAATTTCGTGTCCGACTCTTAACTCTGCCATTCATTAACGGATTTTAATATTACTTTGCACAAAAGATCCCCATGATGAGATGATGTGTCATACGCAAAACCCGGACCCATAGCTCAAAGGTCAAGGTCACAATTGGAGGTCAAATGTCAACAGCGTCATTTTCCTGTCCGGTCCATAACTCCATCCATGAAGGGATTTTAATATTGGCAAAAATGTAAGCAATAATAGGACAATATGCCATGCACAACTTTCAAACTCAGAGGTCACGGTCACACTTGGCAGTCAAATCTTAACATGGCATAAACAGAGTCTGTTTCGTGTCCGGTCGAGAACTCTTTCATCCATCAAGGGATCAAGGGATTACAATATTACTTGGCAAAAATGTTCCCAATGATAAGACGACGTGTCATGCGCAACACTCCTCAGAACCCTAGTTTAGCTGTCCGGTCTATAACTTTGTCATGCAAAACATGATTTAAATATCACTTGGCATAAATATTACCCTAGATGAGACAAGTTGTCTTGCGCAAAACCTGGTCCCTTAGCTAAAAGGTCAAGGTCACACTTGGAAGTCAAAGGCCATAAGGGCTTTTTCCTGTCCAGTCTGTAACTCAACAATCATTAAAGGGTTCTTAATATTACTTGGCACAAATGTCCACCACCATGAGACGGAGTATCATGCACAAGAACCAGGTCCCTACTGTCTAACAATACAGCTCAGAGCACCTACACATCCCTAGGAAAATGTTATCTTCCTGTACCAAATTAATCAGACACCCAAGATATTTAATAAATCAATAACGATCAGCGGCCGGAAAAATGATCTAATAGTAATATTCATTCAAACACTGAAAACAATAATAATAAAATGCTATGAAATGTATACGAACTGCAGGATATCTTGCAACAATTATTTATCGACAAGTTTCTACCATTGGTCATTTTGCATTACCAACATTTTTCGTTTGTAAAGAAAAACTTTTTTCGCCAAAATGTGTGAATAAGTTACCTCAGATTTTCAAATAAAAATAGCTAATCATGTAACTTACACATAATTTAGTCATATATAATTCAGCCTTTGGATCAGTCATTTAGTTACTGGATATTTAATAATGATATTTACAATATCAATTATTCATACATATTCATGAGCATTACATTCTAAATTCTAAACAAATGGAAATATGTACATATTACGTGGATATATAAACAATAAGAAATATGTGTACATAAAAATGCAATGCAAAGCTACAAGACATAGAAATACATATCAGTACAAAGTAATACTACACATATGATTGTGAATCATACAGGAAGGAACTCTTTCTTAAGACTAAACTGGACACACCTCCAGATGTATGTCAAACTATTCACTATCATGAAAGTCCATTCATCTTAGTACAGCCAAACAAATTTAGATCTATCTAACGTCCATATTATTTTTCGATACATACCAACAAGCTGGGGAAAAACCGTAATTTACTTTCTGTGTCCACAACATCTTTCTCAACACAAATGAAGGTGTTTAACAAGACATGTTATTAAGTGCAAACAGCTTATGTTAAAGTAACTGCCTACCTCTATATTAAGAAAAAGACTTTTTCAGCTTTTTCAAATTGGACTTTCTCAGTCCTTTTTTAAAAAAAAACTTCTGAAACTCATGAAAACTTGCAGTTTTTAACATTTTCAGAACCAACTGAACACATATCATCCAGAGGAGATCCACTTTCTATTACCTAACAATGAACGGCAAGTAATTATTGAATTATATGAGGCAGGATAAATACTTCATTATTAAGATTTTGTAAAAAGTGATCACTCATCATCTGTTTTATAGACATTTCTGTCTGTTTATTTCTTTTTTATATTGTTCATTATGGAGGAAAGTCCCTTTAACAAGAGGGCCAAGATGGCCCTGGGTCGCTCATCCGAGTAACAAACCATATTAGTGTAAACATGTTTGACCTATTGATTTCATGGAGACAAATATTCTGACCGAATTTCATTAAGATTGGACCAAAAATATGGTCTTTTGAGTGTAAACAAGCATTTTCTTTTATTAGACCTAGTAACATAGTTTTTTATTCCACATGACCCAGATTCGTACTTGCACAAGATTGCATAAAAACAAACATTCTGACAAAGTTTTGGGAAGATTGGCCTCTAGAAAGTATAAAAGCTTTTCCTTTGATTTGGCCGTGACCCAGATTCGAAATTATCTAAGACTTCATGATAACAAATATTCTGACCAAGTTTTATGAAGAGAGAATAAAAAATGTGGCCCCTAGAGTGTAAACAAGGTTATTCTTTGACCTGGTGACCTAGTTTTTGACCCACGTTACCAGATAAAAATTCATCCGACATTTCATGCAGACAAACATTCCGACAAAGTTTCATGCACATTAAATGAAAAATGCAGCCCCTATTGCATGCACAATGTTTTTCTTTGATTTTTACAGGTGACCTAGTTTTTTACACCGGATGACCCAGATTCGAAAATGGGCAAGTGATCATCAAGATAAACATTTTGATCAAGTTTCATGAAGATAGGATCATAAACGTGGCCTCGAGTGTTATCAAGCTTTTCCTTTGATTTGACCGGATGACCTACTTTTTGATCCCGCATGACCCAGATTCAAACTTGACCTAGAGGTCATCACGACAAACATTTTGACCGAGTTGTAAACTGAAACTATTAACAAGATTTTCCTTTGATCTAGCCTAGTGACCCGTAAATGACCCCGTTTCATTATTGTCCTATAAATCATCAAGACAAACATTCTAACAAACATTCAAGTTTCATAAAGATTGAGTCACGACTGTGGCCTCGAGAGTGTTCTAAAGCTTTTCCTTTGAATTGACCAGGTGACCTAGTTCTTGACCCTACATGACCCAGATTCAAAGTTGAACTAGATATCATTAAGACAAATATTCTGACCAATTTTCATAGGTTTCAAACTTAAATTGTGGTATCTAGAGTGTTAACAATATTTTCCTTGATCTGGCCTAGTGACCTAGTTTTTAATCCCATATAACTCAGTTTCAAACTTGACTTAGAGATCATCAAGACAAACATTCTGACCATGTTTCATAAAGATTGAATCACAACTATGGCCTGTAGAGTGTTCATAAGCTTTTCCTTTGATTTGATCTGGTGATCTATTTTTTGACCCCACATAATCAAGTTTCAAACTTGACCTAGAAATCATTAAGACAAACATTTTGACCAAGTTTCATAAAGATTGAGTCACAATTGTGGCCTAGTGTTCACAAACTTTTCCTTTCATCTAGCATACAGACCTAGTTTTTGACCCCAAATAACCCAGTTTCAAACTTGACGTAGAGATCATCAAGGCAAACATTCTGACCAAGTTTCATAAAGATAGGTTACCACTGTGGCCTCTAGAGTGTTCACAAAGCAAATGTTGGCGGACGACGCACGGCTGACGACGCAAGACGCACGCCGACGGACGCCTGACAATGACCGGTCACAATACCTCATCTTGACCACTTCGTGCTCAGGTGAGCTGAAAAGTGTCAGAAATTGAAACAAAACGAAAATCAAAGAAAAAACAGACACACTCCTTCTAATTCCAAGAAAAGTCTAAGAAGAATTTATAGACTTAAAAACCCCTGACAGAAGCATTGTGCTTTGACACCATGCACAGATATACTGTGACAAACTGCCTCTGCTGCAGGTACCATTGGCTTTGTAAGTGAAACAACACATAGGTATGATGACTATATTACTTCTGGAAGCACTAAAATTACAATTGCATTACAAGTAACAAAAGAGCCACTCCGTTGATTTCACTAATAATTCAAATACTAGTAGTACAAAACCATTTAACTTGAGTAACAGTAGATCCGAGCTCGTACTTTGTTTTTATATATTTCTAGCTAGATCTATTATACATGTATACAACTGTACCAGAAACATTATTATACTAAATTTATGTTATATTCCTTTCCATAGTGAATTTTGAAAAAACACCATACTGACCTGTGGGAGAAGCAAAAAGCACACTTTGACCTTCGCAAAAATCCTCAAGGACAAACTTGCTATGAATATAATTAAGAAGTGATGTCATAACGATGTGACATCATACACAAGGTCAATATACAAGGGATAGATTAAGCATCATTTAGGAAATGTTACTGACTTTCTTTTCACAATGTTGGATGCCTGTAACGGCCTAACAGTACTAAAAGATCAGTAACTAGGAGTCATCTGCTCTAGCTCCGTAAAGGTAGACAGGTTTCTATCTTCAAATTGTTT
Source organism: Mercenaria mercenaria (assembly GCF_021730395.1). Lineage (NCBI taxonomy): Eukaryota > Metazoa > Mollusca > Bivalvia > Venerida > Veneridae > Mercenaria > Mercenaria mercenaria. The sequence continues at coordinate 64,423,974 of NC_069361.1, read as the reverse complement.
TCTGTCTGTCTTGTATTTTGTGTTATGTATGTTGTCTTGTTTGTTGTTAGCGTTTTTTCCTCTTTCTCCTCACTCCCTCTATCGCCCCCATCTTTTCCTCTTGCAATTGCGCTCCTTTTTTTTATAATTTATTTCCATTTCCACATCCAAAGTATCATACATTCATCACAAACATTGATTTTATGTGCCAACAAAGGTATTTACATAGAATATCAAGCGTAGCTGGAAAAATAATTCTACCTACATAAACAAGATTTTTTGAAAGTGTACATGTCTATTCAAAAAAGAAGTAAATTTACCTATATGAACCAGTATTGTTTGAAAGTGTATAAGTGTACATGTCTAAGCAAATAAACATTGTTCATTATCTTCAAGTAATATCATCTTGTATTCATATGGAAACCATTCTAAAAAGATAAACTAGTAATATATTAACAGTGAAAAGACCGTACACATGATCAGTTTTTCAAATGCTGTTTGAGTAACTTATCAGTAAATAAACTTAACTTGCAATGTTTGAGTCTACATTAATATCGTTAATAATTGTATTATAATTTGTTATCCTTGCTCGAAAGAAAAAGAACGAGTACGAAAATAACAAGGACAAATTGACAAGTAGGTTCCAGAAATCCAATTACACACAATAAATTAGCGGCTTAATAAGCATACATAGTTACCTTGCTTAGCTTAACTGCAAGGTTTTTTATCATTAACATGATAATTGATCTAGGGGAGAAAACTCTAACAGATACTTTTCGTTGGAGATTGCAGAGTTGCATATCTTCTCTAAAATAACTTATTCAACAAGTAATATGTGAAAAAAAAAAGGAGAAAAAATGTAGTTTAAAAAGTACAAGGTCAGAATGGAAAAGAGTCAGTAAAAATATCCATTAATGAAAAGCTAAAACGTTTCATAGATAGCATGTAATTCAGACCTAAGTTAATTTTTTACTGAGAAATAAAAACAGATAAAGAAAAAAAAAAAGACAACAGGCGCAGTCACTATGAAGCCCCATACCCACGTGTTACACTTCACCATCTACAAATAGGATCTTTTCTTTCTGTTCACTTCGTGAATAAGGATTTTTACCGTTTTTTTTTTCATAGTAGTTTTTAACACTTTCAGGTTGCACAATGTCACATATTTTGCAGTTTCTTTCAGGTTTTTTTTTTTAACAAAGTCTTTGTTTCAGCGATATCAGCGATTTTCTTTTACAGGAATGTTCATTATTTTGCTATGCATTATCAGGAATACACATCAAAATTGCCGTAAAACTTCATAATTTCCTTTTCTCCAAAATTGCAATTAACTTTTACTATGTGCAATGCAGGATTATTAGAGTTTCATGTCCAGAATATTGATCGGACAATTTGTCCAATAGTTCAGTTTTGCATCAGATGTTCCAAAAATTAGTTTTATTATATGTAAATTCACAATACTAACCCTTTTATCTGCTAATCTTACAATAATGTTTGTTTCTAAGTAATGTTTTCATATTTTACAATGGTATCAGTTGAAATATGTCCTCCAGCAAACCAAGCATGGCGGCCATCAATTATAACAAATGTATATGCCTATAAAATAAGGATGTGTACTTCAAAGAAATACACTCATATGTTGATCAATATGAGTTCTAATTTTGCTAGTGTATTTATAATTTAATCAAACTGATATGTTACTGCTGACAATTTTGAAAACAGTCTTTTCAAGTATGAAATGAGTATATACATATCCTTGCAGATACCCGAGAAAAATGTGCCGAAATTGAGCAAATATTCAATGCATCCTGAAGCCTGCTTCAATTTGTTTCACATTAATGCACACCTCACAAATGATATTTGCGTTAGCACTTGCCCAAAGTGAACATCCTCGTGGAAGGCATAGGGAAATACGTAAAGCGATAGATTTAATATATATATATAATATATATATATAGTGTTCACTATACAGGACTAACACACGACTGGTACATGCTGCGTTCTTTGAATGTGGCTGTTCCTGTTGGACTTTTGTCCTTGTTTTGTTTTGTTTTTTCACATTCTTACTTTGCATGTTAGATCATCACAGTTAACAAGTGTGTGAAGTTTCAATCTATTCTAACTATTGATTACAGAGATACCTTCGTACGTATAAAAAAGTTGCAAATTTCAGTTTGATAAATCGGGAAAAGGGTAATAACTTTATGAAAAAGCAAACTAGAATTACGGAACATGTGTATTCATGTCAGATCTTTACATTGAACAATTTAGCTTCAACAGATTCCCACTATAGTCATTACTGATATAAAATCTTAAAAATAATTTAAAACGAGTACAAGGAAGCCGACGAACAGATGCGTGCAATAACCCTACATATACTCTTCAAGTAGTCGAGGTATATCATTTTTGGAATGGTGAAAAAACTAATGTGTACAGGGTTTGCATTTAAGTTGGTAAGGGAAAGGGCAAACAAACTTTCTTGTTTATTTTGTTTGGGCCTATTTTCTAAGCATTTACTAATTCCTCTTCCTAAACAAGCAAATGGCAAATGGAATAATCAAAGAATATTTAAGAAAAAATTGAATCAAATCACCCTCGAGACGGTAGATGGAACCCATGTTTCAAAAAAGAATTACTTGGATATCTAACCGGCCTGGCACTCAAACGACTTACGCTGCTTTTTTAACTTACCTGTCAGGATAAAAAGAGATTGATTTTCATGTTCCCGGAAATACATTCTTTATTAAACGTAACACATTTTAGGCACCAGTAACAAAAAAAGCAACAATTACTGTAGATACAGTGTTAATTTCGAATCGTTTATACACAGTTCTTCCTTTCAGCTTACATATTTATTTGTATGACCTTTAGATTCTTTTCCTAGATTTAATGCAATCCATACAAAAAGTTACCTCTGATATCCAAGAAGTGAATGAAAGAGATAGATGTGGTTGTATCTGGTTCTACCGTCCTGTGAGTAAGTTGCTGTCCAAACCAGTGCATATACTTAATCACAACCGTCTACTGTTTTTCATTTACTTATATCCAAAGAGTTACACATGAAGATACATATGGGTTTTTCAAATGTTTTTTTTTTTTTTTTTTTTTTTTTTTTTGGCAAAAATACTACACATTCAATTTAGAGACCGATGACAAGATATGTGAAAATGTTTCTACTTCTTAACTGATCATTGCAAACAATTTGATAACATTATTTTAAAGTTTCGTTTTCGCTTCTTGCTTGAGATAATCTGCATTTTTTTTATCACTTAGTAATTCAAACTGGAATGAATGATCTTTTTATCGAATACTTTGCACATTAGAATGAAAACTGAAAACGTAATAAATTTTATTTAAAAATATGTGTTTAATCGTAGAAAATAGCAAAACTAACGTAATGTTGTTTTTTTTAGCTCACCTGTCACATAGTGACAAGGTGAGCTTTTGTGATACCCTTCGTCCGTCGTCCGTCGTCCGTCCGTGCGTGCGTCCGTGCGTCCGTCCGTCCGTCAACAATTTCTTGTCTGCACGATAGAGGTTTCATTTATGATTTTATTTTAACCAAACTTGCACACAACTTGTATCACCATAAGATCTCGGTTCCTTTCTTGAACTGGCCAGATCCCATGATGGGTTCCATAGTTATGGCCCCTGAAAGGGCCAAAATTAGCTATTTTGACCTTGTCTGCACAATAGCAGCTTTATTTATGATTTGATTTTTACCAAACTGGCACACAACTTGTATCACCATAAGATCTTGGTTCCTTTCTTGAACTGGCAAGATTCCGTTATGGGTTCCAGAGTTATGGCCCCTGAAAGGGCCAGAATTAGCTATTTTGACCTTGTCTGCACAATAGCAGCTTCATTTATGATTTTATTTTAACCAAACTTGCACACAACTTGTATCACCATAAGATCTTGGTTCCTTTCTTGAACTGGCCAGATCCCATTATGGGTTTCAGAGTTATGGCCCCTGAAAGGGCCAGAATTAGCTATTTTGACCTTGTCTGCGCAATAGCAACTTCATTTATGATTTGAATTTAATCAAACTTGCACAAAACATGTGTCGCCATAAGATCTCAGTTCCTTTGTTGAACCGGCCAGATCTCTTAATGGATTTCAGAGTTATGGCCCCTGAAAGGGCCAAAATTAGCTATTTTGACATTGTCTGCACAATAGCAGCTTCATTTATGATTTGATTTTAACCAAACTTGTACACAACTTGTATCACCACAAGATCTTTGTTCCTTTCTTGAACTGGCCAGATTCCTTCATGGGTTCCAGAGTTATGGCCCCCTAAAGGTCCAAAATTGGCTATTTTGGCTTTTGCAGCCATATAGAGACTTCATTTATGGTTTTATTTGATACAAACTTCCAAAATATCTTCAACAACAATAAATCTTGGATTTCATGACAAATCCGATCCAATCGTAGGTTCCAGAGTTATTTTATATCTGATTACCTCCCCTGATTATAATCAAAATGGATTTATATCAGTAAGTACTTATAGGACTTATTTGAAATTTCATTATTGTCATAAGTTGGACTGAGCCAATCAGTGTAGATAACTATGGACTGATTTTATGTCAAATTACCTCCCTTTATTTCAGATTAAAATGAGTATATCTCCATAACTAATGAAGATACTGATATGAAATTTCATTTATGTCAACAGATTTATTTGGCAGATCCTTCTTTTGTTCACTTACAATGATTTTCTTTTTTATTCACTTCCCTTTTACATTACTATAAATAGCTTATTTTTTTTGTAACTTTTTTATTATTGGCCATAGGGAAAAACCGAGACCACTTTTCTGTGGTACAACATGGATGGTACCTCCAATTTTTAGGTGTATTTTGACATATCTGTACCTTTTAAGAATTTTTTTTTCTTTTTGATTAAATTTCTTCCCTTTGTTGTTCCTGTCCTTTGGACTTAGATATTTTTTCTGAGGACCTTCTTGTCCTCAAGTGCAATGATAACAGGTGAGTGATATAGGGCCATCATGGCCCTCTTGTTTACTTTTTGCTCGGGAGAGGCCATATTGGACAGCTCCAAATGCACGGCTACTGGTGGTGTAGTTACCATACAGTGTAACTTAGTATAGATAAATCATGGGCATATGTCTTGAAAAAATACACGAGTATTCCTTTAAAATGGACCATACTTAGTTGTAAATTATCAGAACAAATCACTTACTGGAATAAAATCAGACTGGCAGATAAAACTTCAATTCGTTAGTCCTAAATACCCAATATGAGACATGGGTACTTTTTTATTTGTGATATAAAAAGAACCCACTAAGTCTTGAAGAATAGTTTCTGCTTGTTGATTTTTGTTGACAACTCTAGCATTAAGTCATTGACGGTGAGAATGAGTTGGGTGTCACATCAAAGTGGGGTTTTTTTTTTGTTGTTGTTGTTGTTGTTGTTGTTTTCGAAAGCTGCGCTAGATATCAGCAAGTATATAGTGAGATATGATGTGACCGGCGATAACATGCTCTAAGAGCTTACCCAGGATACGAGGGCTGTTCAAAAATAACGTCGTCTAAAGCAATAAAAGAAATACACCATCATGGTTCGCAAACTTTTCTACTTAGTCCATTGCAAAGTTGACGTGATTATGATCATACAGCCAGGAGTTACACCCACTTACACGAACCGGCGCACGGTTATCATATTTCTGCAACAACGTTAATGACATCTTGATGCTGAGATGATCCAGTTCTATAGTTGACAGCAACCAATGGAACCAACATCTGCTTTCTATTGTCTTAATTATTTATCCCATGACTGTTTTGTCCGTACCAAATTTTATTTAGCACAGTACACATGCGTTCTAAACATTCTGGAACATTACTCCTTTTCACTCCATCGAGTGTGTGTAGAATGGTCGGAGAGATAGCTATAATTCAGAGAGCACTCAAACCATGGTTCAATGAAATTTTGCAACAACTAAAACAAAAAGTTAGAAAGTCTGAGCGTACATGGAGACGTTGCGGTCAGACAGGTCAGTATAAAGCAGTAAGAAACATATACAATTTTCAATCAAACGTCTAAAGAGAAACACACACAGTGAAAAGATAGAAAACGCTAAAGGTGATTCCAAGACTCTGTATGGATTAGTATCTGAACTAACTGGTTCCAAATCTGAAAACAGAGTCTAACTAGAAGATGCTTTTGTAGAAAAGCGCATGTCTCCTCCAATGCACAGACGTATAGGCAAGAAGTTAATTTGGGACAGAAGCGAAAGTCAAAGAGACACTGATGGTTGGCTGCAATAGGGATCGTCTACTTGGCATGTCCAGTCATTCTGAGTCTAGTGGTTCTCAAGTTACGAATTGGAAACGGTTATCCATGTTCAGGCCTTGCAACCTTGACCTTTGATCGAGTGACCCCAAAATCAGTAGAAGTCATCTATTCTGCATGTCAAATCATCCTATTAAGTTTCATTATTCTGGTTCAAGTGGTTCTCAAGTTATTGATTGGAAAGGGTTTTCTATGTTCAGCCCCCTGTGACCTTGACCATTGATGGAATGACCCCAAAAACAATAAAAGTCATCTACTATGTAAGTCCTATCACCCTATGAAGTTTGATGGTTCTAGGTCAAGGGGTTCTCAAGTTACTGACCGGAAATGGTTTTCAATGTTCAAGCCCCTGTGACCTTGACCTTTAGTAGAGTGACCCTAAAATCAATAGGGGTCATCTTCTCTGCATGTCAGATCATCCTATGAAGTTTCAACATTCTGGGTCAAGTGGTTCTCACGTTATTGATCGGAAATGGTTTTCCATCTTCAGGCCCCTGTGACCTTGAATTTTAACAGGGTGACCCCAAAATCAGTAGAGGTCATCTACTCTGCATGGTCAATCATCCTATGAAGCTTTAATATTCTTGGATAAATGGTTCTCAAGTTATTGATCGGAAATGGTTTTCCATGTTCAGGATCCTATGACCTTGATCTTTGATGGAGTGACCCCAAAAACTATAGAGGTCGTCTACTTTATAAGCCCTGACACCCTATGAAGTTTGAAAGGTCTAGGTCAATTGGTTCTCCAGTTATTGATCGGAAATGAAATGTGATGGGCGGACGGAAGGACAGGACAAAAACAATATGTCTCCTCCAGTGCGGGGGGGGGGGGGGGGGGGGCGGGGGCGGGGTTGGAGAGAGGGAGACATAATTATTCATTGGCCGAAAAATATGCTGACCTTTTCATAGCAAAGAATCTCTAAATTACGCCAATCCCTGAGTGAATACCAAAACTTTGAACCTCAAGTAAGAGATATACAAACTTAAGTTATCATTCGCTGTGTAATATAAACGTAAAGGGTTTATTTTTGTAAACGTTACAAATACATGTAGCATGGCAACATTTAACAACAAAGAAATTGCACAATTCTTTTAAATAAAAAATCGCAATTAAATGCATGCAAACGTAAGTACTAAAAGCATTTTGGAATCATAAATATTCAGGAAATGGCATTCTTTTATAGTATATATAATCAATTGCCAAAGGAATCAGCGTTAGTCTACATTTAAAACGCAACATTGTAAAATCGTGGCGTGAATAAATTCATAACACGCAAAACGAGATCAGTCATATTATATAAATGAGCCCTGACATGCGAAATGAGGTTTTAGCGAAAATAGGTCTTGGCATCAGAATTGTCAAATTAAGGTTACTTAAACAATAACACATAAAATATTATATTTTTTATATCTAAAAATGTAGATCTTTATTTTCTTAAAATTTGAGAAAAATAATCTTTAGTCTCTAATAAAGTATTGTGCTATAATAAGAGCCAAGAACTCGATAATTAACGAGACGTCAAAAGTCCTTTTTAACATTTTACCGTCGATTAATTTGACGCCTAAACCTCATTCTTCTGGTGCGTAGGATTTGAATGGATTGCTAAACATTAATTTTGTTACTTTTAGACACCAAGACATTCTTAAAGTTTGTCTAACTTAACATCATTTGAATTATCTATTTGAGTTTTATTTACATAAATTATCACATAAACGGGTTATTTTGGGATTTAGTGGGATTAAAACTCCTCTTTTCACATTTAACTATAGCATGCTTTGGTCTATGATCACATTTGATACGGAGGTTACTTATGACTGGTAAATGACCCATAACTATTGATTTGAGGTCAGTATGTCAAATGTCCAGTGCACAGCGACCAATTAATTTATGTTCCTTGTGCAGTTACTGAATGCATTAATGGGTCATTTCGTGTTCTACAAGCTCTTGTTTTAAATAGAATCTCCAAACATCACATAATTATCAATTAGTGCATGACCATCGCTCACATTTACTGTTATCCACACTTCACGGTGTATATGCATATCGGATCCCTCTCTGTGGAAAATGAGAAAACGGATCCCCACTCTTTTCGCGCACAGGACACTGTTTGTGGTAAACCATGAACTCCAACGCCAGTGAGCTCAGAAAATCGAAATTTTCGTCCTGAACACATTTTTATTCATAAAAAACATACGAACCACGGGATGATGTACTAATAAACTTTGATAATGTAGCAGCTGACCTAAATACAATCGACACTGTTTATTTTCCAATACAGGTAAATCCAATAATTGCTTTACAATAAATCTGTGACGGATTATCTTTGAAAACCCCTGGACTTACTGGACTCAACTGCCACATTATCAAAGGTTATTAGTAGCTATATACCATTGTTTTTTATCGTTACATTTGTTTTAGCAGTTGACAAGTCAAAACGATCATGGAATGTAGATGGAGGGTACTGGCTTGGATGAACATCATGCGATGTTTATGAAACTTAAATACGACATTTCTTGAATATAGCAAATATCTAGTACCTTAGTTGTGCAGTTTATGTGGTTATTTTCATCATGTTTCCTTAAAAACGTCCTACTTTCGATTTCGTTAATGCACGGGATCCCTCTCAGTCAGTTGACTCTCTGCACCTGGTACGGGAACCCTCTCCGACCAAATTTTCTATTGACACCGGCACCCTCAACTTCAATGTTAGAATTTTGAGATGGTAAACATCTGTTTCTAAGGGAAATAATTCATGGTGTTTTTACTTCCCTTGATGATATGCTTTTAAATTGAATTCACATAACATGCATATTTAAATTTTATCAAATTTACCTATACCTTAGTGATACTCAAATAACTTTTAAACGCGAATTTGTATAATTTGATTTGATGCAAAGAGGGGCCATTCATGCATAGCTAGTCTGAAAAGGGGGCATTCAGTGACACATCTGTAAACAAACCCCCCGGCGTCAATGGCAAGCCAATTGTCCAATAATTACGTGAACCCCAGTTCACGGTCGAAAAACTAGGATTAACGATCGATAAACTAGGTTTTTCGAACGTAAAACTAGGTTTTTCAAATACTAACCTATATTTTCGAGTGAAAACATCAGATACCGGGCGTAAACTATAGTTTACGCTCGTGAACCCAGGTTTACGTTCGATAAACTAGGTTTCTCGATTGAACTATGAATTTCGGTCGTTATCCTATGTTTACGACCGTAAACTAGAGTTCACGTAATTATTGGACAATTGGCTTGCCATAGGCGTCCGCCCGGGCACACAAGTCTGTAACGTGAACCTACATTTACGAGCGTGAACTATGGTTTACGACGTTATCCTATGTTTTCGCTCGAAAAAATAGGTTAGTATTTGAAAAACCTGGTTTATCGAACGTAAACCTAAGTTCACGCTTGTGAACCCAAGTTCACGTTCGTAAACATAGGTTCACGCTCGAAAATGTAGGTTCAGGTCCGTAAACTATGGTTCACTTTCGTAAACAAAGGTTCACATCCGTAAACATAGGTTCATGGCCGTAAACCCATGTTCATGGCTCGTAAACCCCGGTTCACGCTCGTAAACCATAGTTTACGAACGTGAACCTATGTTTACGAATGTGAACCTATGTTTATGATCGTAAACTGGGGTTTACAATCGTGAACCTACATTTACGACCGTGAACTATGGTTCACGGCGTTATCCTATGTTTTCGCTCGAAAATATAGGTTAGTATTCGAAAAACCTAGTTTTACGTTCGAAAAACCTAGTTTATCGATCGTTAATCCTAGTTTTTCGACCGTGAACTAGAGTTCACGTAATTATTGGACAATTGGCTTGCCATAGGCGTCCGCCCGGGCACACAAGTCTGTACCGGAAACATCGATATTTTTCCATACACTGACGCATGTTATCATATCGGATGCGTGACGTAAAGGAATGTGTGTCGTGGCATTATTTTATCTTTTTTTTTTATTTAGTTTAGTAAACTATGTCAATTTTATTCAGACTATTGAACAAATTTATAGTAGTAACATCACATTGTATGCGTATGTATTAATAAAAAGGTTATCATCTTTGCATTGGTAAATAAGCACTCGTCCTAGTCGTGCAATCTATTTCCGCTGCAAAACTCGTGCATACCTAATAACCTATAATTATTGTGTTGCTTTTAAATACAAATACCATCTCATAACTCTAACAGTAAAGTTAAATTGAGAGGGCGCCGGTACCGATAGCAAATTAATTGTGCCTGAGAGGGTTCCAGTGCTGTGTGCAGAGTCAAGAGCGATCCTGTGAGGCAAAATTGAGTCGACTGAGAGGGATCCCATGCATTAACGAAATCGAAAGTAGAACATTTTTAAGGAAAAATATAAAAATAACGACATATTGTGTATTTAAAAATAAGATGGGATCAACGGCTTCACATCTAAAGTATAAGATACTACTACATGTATATTCAAGGAAAGTCGTATTTAAAATTAATAAACATCGCATGATGTTCATCCAAGCCAGTGCCTCCGACTACATTCCATTTTCGTTTGGACTTGGGTCAACCGATAACACAAATGTAACGATAAAAAGGCAATGGTATATAGCTATGTCTTATCGTGGTTAATATCTTTTTATGCACAAACCTGTGTTCAGGACGAAAATTTTGATTTTCTGAGCTCCCTGACGTTGGAGTTCATGGTTTACCACAAAGAGTGTCCTGTGCGCGAACAGAGAGGGACCCGTTTTCTCATTTTCCACAGAGGGATCCGATATGCATATACACCGTGCAAACCTCACAAAGTTATCAATAAGCACATAAGCTTTGCTCATATATTGGTTCAATGACAGAATAAAAGCAGAGCCCCCCCCCCCCCCCCCCCCCCCCCACACACACACACACACATACACACACCCACCATTGATTTGGTAAGAAAAGGTTGAAAATGCTTATTAATAAAAAATAATTTAACTAAAATCACCAAACTTAAGCTAACTGTTCATGCCCATTACCAGAAGCTGTCAACTCCTGCCCACATCAGTCCTCTCAGTGCTTTGATTTTAGCAGTGGCAGTACTTGGAAGGCCACTTGGAATCAAGGACACAACAGACCAAGTCTGGTGTTGATACCTCATGGTGTTCTCTAGAGATAAAAAACGTTAAAATGTTTTCGTTTTTACTTCAGTGGCCCCTGAAAGCAGACCAAAGAGAGGTCATTCGCTGATGTGTCAGCCCATTGTTAAGATCCACCGAATTGATTATTAAAAGATTTTTTTTTTCATTCCGAGGTCTGGTGGCCCATAGAAGGATTCAAGTGAAACTATATGAATGCATCTGAGAGAGGTCCATAACAGGATACTACAGACCTAGTTAAGTGCCATACAAAAAGTAGTTCACGATGAGTTATTGAGATACAAACTAGCATGCAAAACTGTAACCAAGATGTGACGCTGACAATGACGCCCAGGTGATTAGAATACTCATAGCCAGACATAGAAAACTTTCAGTTGTCAATTTTAACAAAAATGATTACTGTTAGAAGTTAAACATATTCCATTTTTGTCGAGCCCGCTTACGGAAGCGAAGACATATTTGTCCAAATGCTGTTCGGTTCATGTGCGTGCTTCCGGATTTGTTTGTCCAGACCATAAATTTGACATGCATGGAGCAATCTTGTTTATATTTGGCATGTTAACCTGAATGAGACGGAGTGTCACAAGCAAACCCCGGGTTCCTATCTCACAGGTCAAGGTCACGGTTAGGGGTCAAAGTTCATTTTAGAGCTTGCCCAGGCCTCAACTTTGGTTAAGTATGAAGCAATCTTTTTTTCTTTGGCACAAAGGTTCACCTATATGAGACAGAGTGTCATGCACAAACCTCGCTCCCTATCCCAAACTTTGGGGCCAAAGGTCATTTTAGAGCTTGTTCGGGTTGTAACTTTGCCATGCACAAAGCAATCTTTTTTTATTTGGCATAAATGTTTGCCTCAATGAGACAGAGTGTCGCGTACAACTCCAAGACCCCTACCTCAAAGGTCAAGGTCATACTTAAAAGGTCAAAGGTCAAAACTTGGTGTCGTTAGTCCGTTTGACACCAGACGGGTTTGACATGTTGCCAGTGGGCATTTGGTTAAATATTCCTGTAGAGTATTTCGCAGCATTCAATTATCAAAATTATTTGAACTACCCCGCATTCAAAAGATATTTTTTCTGATGTTAATTTAGCGTAACACCAGCACATAGGTCATATGATAACTTTCCAGCTTTTGATGGTGGAGGAAGACACAAGTGCCCTTCCGTGCATTATATCATCACAAGTGGGTACCTGGGTAAAGTCATCGACCTTCCGTAACCCAGCTTGATGGCTTCTTCAAATGAACAATTCAATGCCCCAAGCGAGGCATAAACCCACATCGGTGAGGGAAGTGGGTCAAAGTCAGCAACCTTAACCACTTGGCCAACGAGGCCCCTCAAAGGAATTGTAAAAACAATGAAATATTACATACAGTTCAGAGAAGTTTATTCCCTGTATTGCAAATAACATGATCACAAAGTAGAGTTACAATATAAACTCACTCAAAGTACAGTGTCCTGTCACAAAGATGTAACAATGATTTGAACAGAATTATTTTGAGCAGGTGTAGATTTGACAGCTTAAGGTTATAGATGAACTGTATGCACAGCCAGATTATAAATGGATGCAGCACCTTAAGGTGAATTTCCAACTTACTATTCACTAGTTTTAAATTTAATTTCGATTAATTTCTCATATGTTTATGTTAATTTCTTTAAGAATATATAAACATGTGTTTAATATAAAAAAAACAAATCTCACTAAATCTCATGATTAACAAAGGAGATATTTCATTTATCAATGAAGACATTTTCTTTACAATTAACACACCTTTGTGGTTTTTAAGTCAATGATTCACAAGATAAATGAAACTGAATTCCAGAAAAATTTAATTTCAGATTTTAAGTACATGTACCTTTTTATAATAATTATGAATTTTTCTATAAGAACAATATTCATTTTTTTTACAATTTCTCTTGTTTTTTAGTAGAAGCTTACCACAGAATAATTAGTTCAAAATCCAACCAAGGTCTATGAATTACAAGCATATGTCTGAAATTAAAAAAAACACTTTCATAGTCCTTTTAATCTCCGACTGAAGCAACAAATGTACATTTAATGATATGTGATTTCATACACTCAATTATTATTAAAAACTTCTTTGAATAAGAATCAAATTGACTGTTCCATAGAAAAAACAAACTTTGTTTTTAATACAAAAGCTGCCATAAAAAATAAGAAATTTCTGAACTTACTGATGTCAAATAATACTTCTATGACAACTAAACAAAACGTATGTACACAGAATACGACTGCATCAGATGTTCTGCCATTAGATTTACATGATAAGAGTAATATTTGAATAAACTGTTCTAAATTTTGGGAAAAAAATCTGATACATCTGCCATGAATCAATACAGTTTCTCTTGTAAAACTGAAGAAATGTTTATTTCTGTTGTTCTCATTAAGAGTTTAGGATGAACTGGTGAAGACCTCTCAGTCTGAAAGGTCATTTCTTAGATTTTCAATAAAAAAAAATCATACTTGAATATTCATGTACCTGTAAATACTGTTCTACTCCATGTTTGCTAGTGTAACATCAGATCCCAGTAAACATAATGCAAATTTCTATATGGATGGTATTCAAAGACAGAGTGATTAAAACACAAACTGTAAATGAATAAAAGAATGAAATTTTGATAACTTGTAAATTTGAGGAAAATCTGCCCTATAAATGTTCCCAGCAAAATTGAAGAAAATCTTAAACAACCAAATCTAATTAACAAATTTTATAAATATAAAGGCCAATACTGTGCCCTTTAATTCTGAAGTGATCAGTAACACTAAATAACTGAATGTATTAAATCTATTATGAAACTGTATAATTCTGTTGGCATGAAAATTTATAGTTGATCTAAAACAACTATTTCCTGTGTACATATTAACCATGTGGATTTTAAATTTCAAAGAAATCTTACTTGTTGACTGGGATTCAATTTTGTGATCATGAAATCCAAACAAATTAGTATCCCACAAAAAAATACTTTTTTTCATAATAAGTATGTAATCCTTTCTTTAATTTAATAATGACAAAAATCTTGTGCTCAAAGTGCGTCATATTGTAAACAATATTTTACAAGTTCTGTGTTTTTATCACTGTATTCAATGACCTACAAACCCAGAATCTGGTCTCATCAAAATAACAAGTTACTCCTATTATGTGCTCGTGAACTAGCCTATTTCTCGAAAGTGCTGTTGTGTTAAAAATACTGCTACAGAAAAATAAACGGTATCTCCTTGAAGAAATGAACTTCTATGATAAATAAGACACTAAACAAGTTACAGTGAATAACAAAACATACAGAACAAAATCACCTTATATATATGTATGTATATTCCTATTATATATACAAAATGAACAAAAACTATGTATTGTTCCGAAGCTTGATTGTGAAAGTATTTCATGCTGACACATCCCTCCTTTGACTTGTAAACAATTGACTTTTACCCCAACAAAAAAATCTGTCTGGTAAGATGAAAAGAGTTGAAGCGTGAAGGTCAGAGAGGTTAAGATTTCAATATACCGTAAAAGCTCGAATATATCACGCTAGCATGTATATTACGCACCCCAGATCTTGTATCAAAATCTTGGGAAAAATGCTTACATTGGAATATGTTACACATCGAAAAATCAGTCAGAAAATGTTGTTTACAAACCCGAAATCGGCCATTAGCGGCATGCGTAAAAACAATTTCTCGTGAAAATCGCAATTGCTGCATACTGCAGTAGGCCTAATCTGTTACAGACAACAGTGACAATATCTGAGAGACAAATTCTTTCTAAAGTATTTGAGAACTTTTTCAAGCTGTCAACACCTTAGTACGCTTTAATAGACATGCGAACAAATTTCTCATAATTATGGGAACATCAAACGAGAAAATCGCGGTTAATCAGTAATAATTGGCTGGAAATAAAGAAATAACAATCTGTTTTAATTGCAATTTATTTGAGCATCCTTGGAAGATAATGACTTTAATGATCAAACACCTACAACCCGGAACCGCGAAATTTTGTATTTTGCCTTATTATTAAACTGACACATTATCCGGTGCTCTGGATATGTACCATATTTATTAATTAAATTTACAAATTATGAATACAAAAATTTAAACTCGCAATCAAAACCAACGTTACCATATATCATCAGAGGTTCGGTTCCGTAGGTGTTTTT
Source organism: Mercenaria mercenaria (assembly GCF_021730395.1). Classification (NCBI taxonomy): domain Eukaryota; kingdom Metazoa; phylum Mollusca; class Bivalvia; order Venerida; family Veneridae; genus Mercenaria; species Mercenaria mercenaria. Next base: position 64,408,392 of record NC_069361.1, on the reverse strand, counting down.
AGACCCACCCAATAAATCGCTCTTCAAGCGGAGGTTAAAAAAGCACGGCCCAAAATGTTAACACATGACAGTTGACAAAATTGTCCGATTTTCACGGATATTTTCGGGTTTTCAAGCTGGGAAAAAATGTTTGCTCTACCATGGTGTATATTACGCACCCCTTTGAGAAAATGAAAAAAAATCGTAAAAAAACTGCGTAATATATTAGAGTTTTTACGGTACATAAGTTTTACCATGTTAGTTAAACAATTACACAAATTCTCTTATTCATGATCTTTCATTAAAATTAATTTACATTAAGGAAATACCATCATCCGATATAAATCATCCATGCTGAACTTCTATAACATAAAACATAATTCAAAACTGTCATATAATTTCACATTTAATCATCACACCAGAAAATTACACACTGCAGTCACTGGGTAAAACTGCCCTATAAAATTTTGATTTTTTTATTAGAATGGCACTCTATTTTTATGCATGAATACTTCAACATTTTTATCAATTAAACATCTTCCAAAAGCAGCTATGTGTTTCAAATACATGTCGAAGTCCAGCTGTAAAATGTCCTGATAATTCACATCAAACCAACCAAATAATGAGTTTTACATTCACACCAATTGTTCCCTACCTGATACCACACTAACTGTATCATTTATTCTATCTCTAAAACTTAAAACACCTATATATTCCTTCTTTTACTGCTCAACTAAAAGGAACCCAAACAAGTCGAAAGAATGTGAAAACTGGTACTCAAACCGTGATGCTCTTATAAAAGCTGCCACTAAACATACCAAGCCTTACTAATGTCCAGTAATTTTTTTTATTTCTATATGGTTTCATGATTCAAGGTCTAATACTTTTTGAGATACAGTAAAATCTGCTAGTTATGATACTCAAGGAACCATGATATGTGTATCATTACATCAGAATACTGTCATCATCAGAGCATTCATTCTGACTGGAAGTGGTATTACTGAAACAGTAAGTACTCAACTAATATGAAATAAAACTACTGTGAACATCCTGACTTATGAAACAGTCACAAAGTATTGTTAAAAATGCTAATTATTTTTTAAAAAATCATAGAAATATTGTTTACAAACATGATAAAAACCTAGCAATTTGTAACATACATGAAACGGTGAATACCACTGTCCATGTAAAATACTTAAAATAGCAATAAAACATCTCTAAAATACTAATGTTTGATGTTTAAGCTGATGAGGGTATTCACTTAAAATTATCTATTTCTAACTGTTTTATTTACTTCAGAAAACAGTATTTCATTTCAATATCCAGCATTTTTTTCCAGCTCGATGATTCCATGGTGAAAAGAATCGTGAGTGACACTAAAACGATGCAAGCATGAAATCAAGTTCTTAACAGGTAAAATCACTCAAAATAAATGTTAACAGTTAATTTGGTCCATATTTCACATGCAAAATATTTACTCAATTAAAACAGAACTTGTTCCTCTGTTGCAATCTAATCAAGCAAAGGAGTGAAAACTTGCTCACCCTCCTGCAAATTTGGCAATTAATGCTTTAAAGACGCAGAATATTGACCTAGGGACTATATCCTCTATAAAACAGGATAGATTGATCTTGGATGCTGTATCTGGCTTGTTTGAATTTTGCCAGGTCAGGTTTACATGACCTGCTTGTGTGACGGGTTTTATCCAACCGGCTGTTACAATGGCCAATTTATTATATACCTCCACCTTTTTGTCATTTTCTTATCAAACAAAGTCTTGTATGTTTTAACAGTTTTTTCAATGTTAAAATGGAACCGAGTGTAAGTTTTGTGTGTACTATTTATAGAACTCAGGTCATGCATATTAAGTGAAACTAGCCCTGTAACATACAATACAAAAGGTACAATACATTTTTTTTCTGCCGGTTCGTATTTACCTGAAAAATAAAAGTCCTCTATTTGACAGAATTTACATAGGTATATAACTGGTAATACTGCTATACTGGCTGCTTACTGTACCAAAAAATAGTGGTTCTCCCTTAAAAAGAAAAAAAGATGGGTAGGTGCTAAGTAAATGAATGGTTTCAAAAATGACAGGGAGACCATGGTCAAATAGTAATTGTGGTACCATGCCTGTTAGATCCTGTAAAGATAAAGTTTGTTTTGATTTGTTGGGGTAGAGGTCAAACTAATACAATCAAGGTCAGCTGACTGTGGAAGACCCAGATTCCCCTTCCCAATTGGGTGGGCAGCGGGGTAGAACCACTGATTTTCTTTAACTTACTCACCTGAAAGAATTCTGCACTACGAGCGGATATGAACAGTCAGTCAGCTTTACCACTGACTACCAACACAGTAAAATAACATGGTTAACTTATGTTAGATTGTTTAATCTGCATGTTTCACCTCAGTGCAAAAAGTGGATAACTCCACTGACTTAAAGGACTTATTCACTTTTGCGCTAAGGTGACGATTATTTAGTGTAGTTCTGGCATGTGATTTTTTGGTCACCCTGAATTCATACGCACTTATGTTTCAACTGACACCTTATAATTGGATAACTTCACTAAAACAAATACATTCCCTTAAAAAATTTAATTCACTCACCATACTAAACAATCTATACAAATATTTCTAAATACATTTAACAGCATCAGTAATGTATAGTTACAGTCAATTTGTTGAAAATTTTCTAAAAATTTGAAACAAACATTTTTTTATTCATTTCAACATGTAACTTCAACGGACAAGTTTCAACATATCTTTCAAAACTGATTACTACAACCATACCACACCAGCTCTTCTCAAAAACAAATTAAATATCAACTAATACTGTCCAAAATTAATTTGAGATTTGGAAAGAAAGAAGGGATGGGGATGAAATCTCCAGATTTGTAAGCATTTCATATCGTAAGTCAGTAAACTTTATCACATAACATCAATTGCCACAGGGTACTTTTTGCTCCATCTGACCCTTATTCTACAATATACACGACAGCTACTGAGCATACTCATATATATCACTAACATAGACTTCCTTTTAATCACTAAAATCATTCACTCTTATCTGAATTGTCAATATCATTATCACAGTATGTATATATTCAGTCAATTAAAAGGCAGAGTCAAGAATATGCCACTAACAAACTTGAACTTGGGAAGTCAAAACATACTTTTGGCTCTGTCAGATCATATGTTTAAAATATCTAGGTCAATATAAATCTACCCTATGAAAACTTATATTTCAAGTTTGGATCCATTTTTTTTAAAACTCAAAATTGTTTAAAAGATCAGAGGGGTACAAAATGACCAATCTTGTATTAAATTTCATCCCACTGGGCTGCAACCTTGAAAAACAATTCTTCCAGACTGTGTGCCGGAAAAGTTTCTAATCGGTACAATTTAATATTATGACTGTGAAAGCACTGCAATTGCTTAGAGCAGAACAATTTCATTATCTTTTTTTTTCACAAGATCTTTTACACATCTTACATAAGGCCATATCCTGAACATCCAAAACATACCGTCCAAGTTCTCATTTTTTCCAACTTGCCTTTACAAAAATAACATGAGAAAAATACATGTGTTTACTTTAAGTGTTTAGTTTAGGAGACAATTTACAATCTGACATATTCTCTCTGTCTTTATTAATTCTGAAAGAGTTAACTGTGACAAAGTCTTGCTTTTACAAAAAGCTTATCCCTTTTAACACAAACATTAACTTTAAGATCAAAAGCATTTAGACCAGATACAAAGTTACAACTTCAACACCACTTTATTTGTAGACTTCTCATTTTACATTGATCATTGTAAAAAAAAAAAGAAAAAGATATCAAAGATTACATTCAAAAGAATAAGAAGACAACAAAGAATCCCGTATATGCCACCAGTCTTTGAAATTTCTCCACTTATATTTGGTGAAAGCTCCAAAACACAAATAACCATGTCACACATCTTACATGAGACATGTAGACACACCGAAAACATTTTTTCTAAAAAGAAACAAATTATCACCAACAACAATCTTGATATATACATAAATTTGAACTGGAGAGTCAAAATGGCTACGCTACAGGCCTGCCATGTCCTGTATCACAAAAAACATATTCTATGACCAGCATAGAATGGCCAGATAACCAGGGCAAACATTGCATACAATAATCTTCAACCTTATCCATGGTAATAAATCTAAATGTGGATACCAGTCTGAATACTACAGCATTTGATTGGTTGGATTTGAACTTAATCCTGAAATTGCCAAATGGTATGTTTCAATTTGAGACTAGTCTCCAAACATAGTTTAATAACCGTGGAGCTAGGTTTTACACTGCAAAAAGCATACAGTAGCTCTAAGTTCCCCTGCAGTGTGACAGAAGCTCCTTTGTTTGAAAGTTAAAACTTCATTTTACCATTATTTTAAACATCAGCACAGATCTGATCCAAATTTTATCTCACCTTGGAGTAAAATCAGACTGGAATGTTGGTTTGTTAGACCTGTTACTAAGTCCAATGTATTCATTTGTATTAGCTGAAGGTTCAACGATGCATGCCTCATGCTACGTATTATTCTGAAAAACTTCATCATCTTTTAAAACCTAATGCTACACCAAGTAAGTAGTGGAGGAGGGGAGACTAATGTTGAAGTTGATGAACTCTCCCATTTTACTGCATATTAAGTATGGAAATGCAAAACAAATTAACAGATCAGGTCTTTCAAAATATGAGTAAATTGTGTCCCTTTAGTGCAAAAAATACACAAATTCCAATGTTATTCAAAGGCACTTGTTAAAATTTTGCACCTAGTTCTTGTTCAGAGTCAATTCAGGTATGCAGCCAGAGGATCTGCTAAGGAAAAGTGTCACAGTTATCCATACCACAAAGCAAAAATTCACCGAAAGCAACATGAAACAAGTTACAGACTCTACATCACAGGAAAAGCTTGCAGAACTAGATTGTACCATCTTGATGACACGGATGAAACAAAAAACAAGAAATTGACCTTTATGCACTATACAGACCGAGGTAATAGTTTCAGAGACACCAATAACATAGAAAATGTTCTTTACCTAGTCATCCAACCCAAAATATACTGTCATGGCAGTGCAAAAACTGGCCAACTGCACTGACATAATGGTGCAGTTAACCATTATTTTTTGGACTGAGGTGAAAATATATATATATATATAATTTTTTTTTGACAGGAAAAACGAAAATATCTGGCAACATATTTCTGTACCTTCCTATCAACAAAGCTGCAATTTTTAAAGTTTATGCAGAGAGTACCACCTCATGGCAGCTTTAAGGAAGTCTAAAGCTGTGCAAAAATCAATCCAACATAGCAGTAATATTCTCCGTAGTGAATTATTTTCCTGTACGTTTGTCCAAAATGTGAAACTTTACAAAATTCATTAATCTTGATTTTCCCTTTTAAGTCTTCATAATTTTTAGATATGCTGAAAGTAGATGATCAGATAAAGAACTTTCTCTACCAAAGTCTCTAAAAAAATACTAAAAAAAAAAGACATACTGACATTAAATTTTAACATTCTGTGGATTTGCCACAAAACTATTGTATGAGCTTACACAATATTAACGCACCAACAACAGTTTGGCTCTACATCCACAAAATGTTCTCCCTGAACATATATTATTATCGTTCAATGGTCACTGTGTCAATTAAAGCAACTTTTTCATAAGTATGAGGTGAAAAGAAAATTAACCCTAAATTTTCATTATTCGTGTAATTCTGGAATGTTTTAAGACATATTTTATTCCTGGTAAATGAAGCATAGCTGTATACAAGGGTGAATTTTTTTTCCTCTACTTTCCAAGTACAACTGGCTGCCAGTAAAAATCAGCTGGCCCTAAGTGTACTGTCATTCATTTTAACAAGTGTTCTCAACATTGTCCATAATTCATTACCACAGTGCAGGAAATGAAACACTGATCATAATATCATTACTACTAATTTTTTTTTTTTTAAATTGCCAGACTGGCTTACGTACACAAAAAAAACCCTGATAAGCACCATCATAAAAGCACTTGCATGGTCTGTTGGGTATGAATATAGTTTCACTCGCATAATCCTGAGCTATGCGAGTGAGACGGTGGTCAAATTTAACTCCCATCCTTTAAACAGATGTTTGCTCTGAATGACAACAGCATAATGCATTTCATTTCAAATTACAAACAAACTGAACACTCTGCACAGGTACAAATGTATATATTTATTTAATTAGAGCCATCGCTTGTTAAACATTAATGTCATATTGTGTGTTGATGATTTAGAAGATTCTCCACCTGTGAAGAAGTTGCTTTAAAAAAAAACACACACACAATTAAAGTTTCAATTCCTTGGAATGCGAGCTAAGATTCGAATGTCTAATGTATTAATTCAGTCTGTTCAAAAATAATAAATAACAATTTCATTATAATGTGGGTAAAATCACTATATATCCTAGTAACAAAAATGTCAGCAATTTACAAAGTATTTAAACAAATATGACCATTATTACATGTTATTTATGATATTATTAGGGTAAGTTTCTTCATATGTAGAATGTGAATGATTATCATGATTGTAGGAAGAAGTATTTTCAATCTGTTAAAAGAACACAAAAAGTGTTATTTCCTTATAATTTTTCCAGGATATACATGTGTTATGGATCCTCAAGATTAAACATTTTGTATATTATTTTCAGTGATTAAACAAGCAGGCTTCAACATGGGTACTAGCTGATTACGTCCGACCCATTAGCCCGCCTTATCGTCAATTCGGCCTCAGTTGCCTGTCTCTGTATTAGTGTGTAAATAATCGTCCGGTCTTTTATGACCATCCAGTGCTTTAATCATAGAGATATCATGTGGTAACTCTGATTTTCTCCGCAATAACGGTTTGTCTTTCGGCTTTTTCCTGCTTATCTGAAAGAAAGAAAAGCAAATAAATTCAGTATCGCACAGTGACACAGAATTATAGGTAGACTTACCTTTACATTTATTACATTCTGTTTTCAGTCATGCTTCAACAGTTTGACAATATAGCAACTGTTCAGCTTCAGAGCTGGAGGAAGACCATGTGAGCACTTTCCGCATTATTTCAGATATGGATGGACACCTGGGCAGAACACCGACCTTGCACGAATTAGCTGGAATGTGTTCTAATGCGATGACCTTAGCACGGCTAAAACGCATACAATTAAGAGGCAAGTGATCCAAGTAAGCAGTCATGAAAGTGGCTTTACTTAGGTAGAAACAACCACATTCTGCAAGCCAAAATCTGAGAACCACAAGTGAGCTAATAACATAATAATCCAGCTGTCAGGGACATTGGTCTTACTGTAGTAGAATTGTAAACAAATAAATGAACCATATAATACATATTTATGTTGTAAGCAATGGAAACAAAGCTGAACAAATTGAAAACAACATCAATTTACTAAATAAAGAGAAATAGACAAGAGCTGTCTCCATAGGATGACACATGCCCCCGATGGCACTTTGAATGAATATATAGTTATGGCCGATGTTAGAGTTTAGGACCTTTGACCTACGGACCTGGGTCTTGCGTGCGACACGTCGTCTTACTGTGGTACACATTCATGCCAAGTTATTTGAAAATCCATCCATCGATGACAAAGATATGGACCAGACACGCCCATCAATGCACTATCTTTTAACGTCTAAGTGTGACCTTGACCTTTGAGTTACGGACCTGGGTCTTGCGCGCGACACGTCGTCTTACTGTGGTACACATTCATGCCAAGTTATTTGAAAATCCATCCATCGATGACAAAGATATGGACCGGACACGCCCATCAATGCACTATCCTTTAATGTCTAAGTGTGACCTTGACCTTTGAGCTACAGACCTGGGTCTTGCACGCGACACGTCGTCTTACTGTGGTACACATTCATGCCAAGTTATTTGAAAATCCATCCATCGATGACAAAGATATGGACCGGACACGCCCATCAATGCACTATCCTTTAATGTCTTAGTGTGACCTTGACCTTTGAGCTACGGACCTGGGTCTTGCGCGCGACACGTCGTCTTACTGTGGTACACATTCATGCCAAGTTATTTGAAAATCCATCCATCGATGACAAAGATATGGACCGGACACGAAAATTGCGGACAGACTGACAGACCCACAGACTGACAGACGGTTCAAAAACTATATGCCTCCCTTCGGGGGCATAAAAATAAGGTAATAACAAGGATTTTATTTTTTAACATGACACAATTCCGCTAATTATGGAAAAGGACACAAGAGAATTAATACAACATAGAATGCAACTTAAGCAGTCAATCAAATTGAAGAATTTAACATGCAAGCGCTGTAATTTGTGGGGGTGAGCGGTGCTCTAACTTTTTCTGCCTATTCTTACCATGGTTTTATTTTTTGCCATTATTTATAACCATGAAAAGAGGAGTCATAAACATTTGCTACAACAATCTCCTATCTCTTCTATCCTGTAAGACTTGAACCCTTACCAACATAACTATATTGTTAAAATTTAAAAATTTAAATCTCTCAGTATTTCAGTTATTTAATGGTAGTCAGTCAAAACCTAATGCGTGTGTTTCTGGATTAAGAGTAAAAGATGGAGGACAGATATTTCTGACACAAAATTTATGTCAAATCATCAAAGAAACATAGAAAGTGGTTAGTACCAGAAGGTAGTTATAAGTGCTGACTTCATTTATATGTAATTACTACCTTCCAACACTACCACCTTGATAGGGACCGAGTTCAAACTCGTGACCTCTCAATTCATATTGTTTTTTCTTCCTGCTGAGCATATGGTGGAGGTCCAACATAAAAAAAGCGTGTTCCCAATTAGGTCGCACAGTAAAACCAATCCAATTTGCAGCAGTTAGCTGAATGTCAGACGAAATGCTATATTTATACCTCAACTGCTTCTTTTTCAAGTTTTTCAAGGGAAACTAAGACAACCTCATCTTCATCGTTCATGCTATTAGCTGGCGTGCTTGGATTTCCAATTAGTTCTGCATTCTGCTGCCCAAACACTTTAAACTGTAACATATAGACAATACAATACTCAAGGTTAGTAATACACACAATATAATTCAGTGTGAATTGTTTACACTTTTTAGGATAAAAAAGACCTCCTTTTGAATTCTGCTTAAAGTAAAGGTGATTTTTAGTATTAGTATGTAATTAATTGAATAAATGTCTGTATTTTTTCAAAATATTCTCGATAATTTTCAAGAGGATTAAAACCTCTATGTAAGTAAATGACTATGACGCTTTTAAAATGAAGCGTATCACTGAAATCTACATATGTTTTTACAATTATCTTACAGTGCTACTTCATCCTTACTTATTCTCAAAGTCAGGTATATATTTTACATCAAAAATGGCAGAAATGAAATTATTGAGTATTTTCATCCCCCAACTGTGACCAAGTAGCACACTTCCTGACAAAGTTGTTCATACAAAAAAAAAGCAAGAAACATGTAAGTGCTACATAAAACATTAAATATGCCTGAAACTTGTAATCATCAGTGCTATTCTGAAAACTTAAAGATAACACAAACTAGAGTTGTCACAGGAGTGACGAATTATACCCCCACAATATGGCCTTGTCACAGAACTAAGCCAATGTCAAAGCCGAACCTGCTTGACCTTTGACCTACTGACCACAAAATCAATAGAGGTCATCTGCTAGTCATGATCAACCTCCCTATGAAGTTTCATGATCCTCCGCCTAAGCGTCTCAAGTTATTGTCCGTAAAAGGTTTAAAAGGTTTAAATGACCTTTGACCTTTGGAACTCAAAATCAATATGGGACATCTGCTTGACATGACCAACCTCCAGATTAAGTTTCCTGATCCTAGCCCCAAGCATTCTCAAGTTATTGTCCGAAAACTGTTTAAATGTTCCGGGTCACTTTGACCTTGACCTGTGACCTATTGACTTCAAAATCATTAGGGTTCATCTGCTAGTCATAACCAATTTCCCTATCAATTTTCATGATCCTAGGCCCAAGCATTCTCAAGTTATCATCCGGAAACCGTTTAACTGTTCCGAGTCACTGTGACCTTGACCTTTGACGAACAGACCTCAAAGTCGAACTTGACCTGCATTTGATGATGTTACATCTGTGTACCAAAATTTATGATCCTAGGCGCGAGCGTTGTCAAGTTATCATCCGGAAACCATTTAACTGTTCGGAGTCACTGTGACCTTGACCTTTGACCTTCAGACCTCAAAGTCAAACTTGACCTGCATTTCATGATGTTACACATGTGTACCAAAATTTATGATCCTAGGCCCAAGCGTTCTCAAGTTATCATCCGGAAACGATTAAACTGTTCCAAGTCCCTGTGACCTTGACCTTTGACCTACAGACCTCAAAGTCGAACTTGACCTGCATTTCATGATGTTACACCTGTGTACCAAAATTTATGATCCTAGGCCCAAGCGTTCTCAAGTTATCATCCGGAAACCGTTTAACTGTTCAGGGTCACTGTGACCTTGACCTTTGACCTACTGACCCCTAATTCAAACTTGACCTGTATTTTCTGATGTTACACCTGTGTACCAAAAATTATGTAAAGTGGTCAAGCCTGTCTTGAGTTATCATCCGGAAACCATGCAAAACCAACAGACCGACCGACCGCCAAACTCACTCCTATATACCCCCTCAAACTTCGTTTTGTGGGGGTATAATTAAGATTAAGGCAGGCCATAGATATAATAAACTAGAGCTATAACTGAAGGTTATTAATACCCCAAAGACATCCCTTGTATAAAGATATGGTAAAATGTTGTGATCATGACCTTTGACCTACAAGTGAACCCGACCTTCGACCTAGTGACCTGATTTGTGCACTCAGCATGTCGTCTTGGTCAAATACTGAAGCCAATTTAATCAAAATCCTTCTAGTAACAAGATTTACAGCAGACACCATATAAAGAAATCTGAACTTTGACTTCCAAGTGTGATCTTTACCTTGGATCTCGTTGCTTGTATGAAGCATGACTCTCGTCATATTATGATGGTAAACATTTACATGTTAATACTTAAAATCAATAAAACAATCCGAAATAAAAGTATTTTGACCTTTCACATCCAAGTGTGACCATGACCTAATTATGAATTCTGCACATCGTCTTCACAAGACTCGTTTTATGAAACTCCTTCTAGAAATTTATAAGATATGGAGCAAGTGACCCCAAGTCAAGCATGATTCTTGTAATATACTGACAGTAAGCATTTATGTGTTAATGAAAGAAAACCAGATCAACAGACAGAATTAAAGCCATCTGACCTTTGACATCCAAATGTGACCTTGATCTTTGACCTGTGTTGTGCACTCTACTCACCCACTTGAAAAGGTGAAGAATTGATGCCTGTTTTATGAAAATCCTTCCAGCACTTTAGAAGATATCGAGCAGACAAGAAGCTAAGCTATTTGACCTTTGACCTCAAAATGCCACATGTGACCTTGATCTTTGACCTGTGTTGTGCACTGTACTCACCCACTTGATAAGTTGAAGAATTGATGCCTGTTTTATGAAAATCCTTTGAGCAGTTTAGAAGATATGGAGCAGACAGAAGCTATTTGACCTTTGACCTCAAAATGCCACCCTTGAACCTAGTGACCTCGGTCAGGTAGGAAACACAAGGTGAACATTTGTGTGAGTTATTGAGTATGAAAATTAATTTGCCATTCTGAAATAAAGCTACATGAACTCTTGACCTACAGTGTGAACTTGACCTTGGATCTAGTGATCTGGTTGTTTACTCTACACATATCTTTAACGTCGCACCGACACATGATAGGTCATATGGCGACTTCTACACATATCTATCCAGTGAACAACTGATTCTACTTTTATGCAGTGGTTTAGAAAATAAGGAGTGGACATCAAATTAAGCTATTCCACCATTGATCTCCAAGTGTGAACTTGACCTTCAATGTAGTTACCTAGGTAATATCTGATTTTAGCCATATCATCACTGTGAACAGTCATGCGTAGTCCAATTAAACTATTTCTGAGACAAGCCTCTGGAAAGGAATTATGGACTGATATAATTGCCTGACGTCAATATAGTTCCCATATACTTTAAATCTTGGGGTATAACGACTGGAAGCTTAAGAGTCTGGAGGAGATTAAAGTAACTAAAGTCTCTGTTTTGTTTTTGTCCCACAAAATTTCATCTTTAATTCTACCATTTTTATCCCTCTCACCTCCCCACAGATGAATAACCTCCACTCACAATACGTTTAGTTTATACATAATTTATTTTAGGTCAATTGTGAAGGAAGTTCTAAAACCTATATTAATCACTCTCGACACCTCATTCCTGATGGAATCCATTGCCACGAGGGTATGAGAGAAGAGGCCAGTTTCCCTTTTAATGCTGAGCGCCAAGCAAGGGAGCTACTGGTACCATTTTTCACGTCTTTGGTAGGTTGCGGCCAGGGAAAGAACCCGTGACCTCCCGCACTCGAAGCGGACGCTCTACCACTAGGCTATCGAGGCGGTTATACATGTGATATTCATATGTGACCAATTCAACTACTGGGTAAGTAAATTGGTTTTAAATTAAAACAGCCTTAAGTATTCAGTATCAAAAAATTAATTCCAGTTTTCTAAGAATGGACAAGTTCATATTTGTTAATATATTAACATTTATTAACATACAACATGAGCAAAGGGCGGGTTTTATACATGTTTGGAATGCACACAAGGTCTGTAACAGACATGCCTTTATTGTTCATGCTATATGGTTAGGCCAAGTAACAATACCTTTTGAATTTAAACTAAGGCATTGATTAATGTTTATGGGGAAACAGAAACAGGGAAAATTATGTTCCACCGATCCCTCTCCTCTCCCACCTCCCCCAATCAACTTCAAGCATTTCAGATTTTACACTATTCTGTTTTTTGTTGTTTTTTTTTACATTAATCATCACTGAACCATGATATTAGTACTATAAATAATGCCTTTCAAATATTTCTTCCAAAAAAAAAACTACAAATGTGTCCATGGGACACAGATGCCCCCACTACATGACAAAGGACACAAATTTTATCCTAGGTCAGGGGCCATAACTCCTACAATACTGAATGAATCTGGACGTGAAACCCCAGGTGCACAACTGCAAATGCTGACCAAAATTCCTTTAAACTTTGGTGACTCTAGGTCAAATACTTTTGGAGCTACGTGCGACACAACATTAAACTGACTAATTTTTAATTAAGTCAGGGGCCATAACTCCAACATGACTGAATGAATCCGGACGCAAAACCCCAGGTGCACAACGGCACATGCTGACCAACATTCCTGTAAACTTTGGTGACTCTAGATCAAATACTTTTGGAGCTACGCGCGACACAACATTAAAATGATCAATTTTTAACTAAGTCAGGGGCTAAACTCCTACACGACTAAGTGAATCCGGACGCGAAACCCCAGGTGCACAACTACACATGCTGACCAACATTCTTGTAAACTTTGGTGACTCTAGGTCAAATACTTTTGGAGCTACGCACGACACAACATTAAAATGACCAATTTTTACAAAGTCAGGGGCCATAACTCCTATATGACTGAATGAATCCGGACGCGAAACCCCAGGTGCACAACTACACATGCTGACCAACATTCCTGTAAAGTTTTGTGACTCTAGGTCAAATACTTTTGGAGTTAGGCGCGACACAAAATTAAAATGACCAATTTTTACAAAGTCAGGGGCCATAACTCCTACATGACTGAATGAATCCCGATGCGAAACCTCAGGTGCACAACTACACATGCTGACCAACATACCTGTAAAGTTTTGTGACTCTACGTCAAATATTTTTGGAGCTACGCACGACACAACATTCTTAGAAGGACGGATGGACGGACAAGGGCAAATCTATATGCCCCTCCCCTCAAAAGTGAGGGCATGAAAAATGTACTAAAAAAGCAAGTATTTCCTATTTTAGAAATTCACAATATGACTGGTATTCTTATTACAATTCTATAATTTCACAATGACTTTTATTAAATTTAAAGTAGAACTATGTTATCCAACATCTTTACAGGCAGTATATAACAATACTTTGAGAAATGTAAGGAAAACTCTTTTGTCTTGAAAGAAAAGGTAGTTCAATATCAACATATCTAGTGTTCTTTGAAAAACTAATAATAATATTAAGTGGATGTCATTTATCAACATTGACAATTACACAAAACAAGCTCCACAAACTTTACACACACTATCTGTCAGTTGAAATGAATTTAAGTTCACTTTAGGGTTTCAAGCAAAATAATCGTTCAACAAGAAGGCCATGGTAGCCATTGATCGCTCACCTTAGATTCACAATTTAAAAAAGACAAACATTCTGACCAAGTATCATGATGATCACGCAGACAAATATTGCCTCTTTAGTGTTAACAGGGTCTGTCTATCACTTGACCTAGTGATGTAGTTTTTGACCTATAATTATAATCTAGTTTCAAAGCTGACCTATATTTCAAAGAGGGGCCTCCGTGGCCGAGTGGTTAAGGTCGCTGACTTCAAATCACTTGCCCCTCATTGATGTGGGTTCGAGCCTCACTCGGGGCGTTGAATTCTTCATGCGAGGAAGCCATCCAGCTGGCTTATGGAAGGTCGGTGGTTCTACCCGGGTGCCCGCTCATGATGAAATAATGCACGGAGGGGCACCTGGGGTCTTCCTCCACCATCAAAGCTGGAACATCGCCATATGACCTATAATTGTGTCGGTGCGACGTTAAACCCAACAAAATAAATAAATAAATATATTTCAAAGAGATAAAGATTCTGACAAAGTTTTCTGAAGATCAATTAAAAAATATGGCCTCTAAGGTGTCAACATGGTTTTTCTATAATTTAACCTAATGACCTAGTTATTGACTTGGACACCCCAGTTCTGAACATGACTTACATTTTACAGACAAACATTCTGACAAAGTATTAAGACCATTAAGGAGAAAATGTGGACTCTTAAGAGTAAAACAGTATTTTTCTATGATTTGACCTAGTGACCTAGCTAAAGACCTAAAGAAAATCCAGTTTTGAACTTAACATTAATTTCATAGAGACAAACAGACTGACAAAAGCATAATTATCATAATCAGAGAAAATGTGGCGTCTAGAATGTTAACAAGATAACTTAGGTTTTTCTATGATTTGAGTTAATGATCTAGTTTTTGATTTCAGGTAGTTTTGAACTTGATCTAGATTTCATAGGGTCTGTTCTGACAAAGTTTTATGAAGATAAGGTAGAAAATATGTGGCCTCTTAAGTGTTAACAAGGTTTTCCTATTAAAAGACCTAGTGACCTTGATTTTTACCGCAGATGATTCAGTAGCGAAGTCAGTCGAGATTTTATTGATGGTAACATTCTGACCAAGTTTCATTAAGATTAGGCAAAAATTGTGACCTCTTAGAGAGTTAACTGTCAAACTATTGACAACACACGACAAACAACAAAATGCAGACACAGAGTGATCCCAATAGCTCACCTTAACCACTTTATGCTCAGGTGAGCTAAAAAACTACAATACCATCCATCAACCCTAACCTTGCTTAAATTTTTGTATGACATAATGACTTAACAAACAATATTTCATTAATCTAATTGTACTATTATTTTGACAGGAGATGGTTTGGGTTAACCATTGTAAAATCATGTCATGCTACAAAAGGTCAGAAGATGCAGCAGACGTTGCAGCAGACAGTCACTTACAAGTTGACATTACTGTGTATTCAGCAGACAAGGAAACTGTGAATCTGAACAAGAAGTAAAAAAGAACAACACACTACAGACTGATGACTTCAATTAAACTTTATCAAATATTTTCCGTTCTCTAAAAAGCTATGTTTACAGAAGTTTACTCTGACCGCAAGTGCTATTTGTTTTTCGTTCCCACTAACACCTGACCAGAAAGAAAGCAAGACTAGCAACAAGAGCTCATAGATTATTATTTGGTCACTGTGCACTGGACGTTTGACGTACTAACCTCAAATCAATAATTATGGGTCTTTTACCAGTCGTAAGTGACCTCTGTATCAAATGTGGTCATAGACCAAAGCATTCTATAGTTATTTGGCAAAAATAGTTCTACTGTTCAGGGTCAATGTGACCTTGACCTTTAACCTACTGACCTCAAAATCAACAGGGGTCATCCTCTGGTGACGATCAACCTCCCTATTAAGTTTCGTGATCCTATGCCCAAGCATTCTCAAGTTATCATCCAGAAAAATTGTTCCGGTTCACTGTGACCTTGACCTTTGACCTACTATCAATAGGGTTCATCTGCTGGTCATGAACAACCTCCCAATTCAGTTTCATGATCCTAGACCCAAGCGTTATCAGGTTTTGCATGTTGAAACAAAATATTTTCCACAATTCTTTTTATCTTAGTACCAGGTTTCATGAAAAATTCTCTATCTTTTTCAAGTTACTGCAGGATCCACATTCTGTGACTGGCAGACAAAGAGATGAGTCGACAGAAATGAAATGATTTGCATATTTTCCATATTGCTATCTCTCTACGAACTAAATTTCATGAAGAATATCTTGCACTTCTTAAGTAATTGCATGATCTAATTTTGTTAAAACTGACTGATAGATGGACTGGGGACCAAAAAGTAAGTCCATTTTGGTGACACACCTGTAGGGGACTAATAACAACAGAGTAATCTTTGTGAACATGGTGAGTCACATAAATACAGATTGTTCAGTTCTGATCAGGTGCTAGTGGTCCTTTCATATAAATTAAATTAACTACAAAATTAACAGTTTTAAAGTATTTCAAGACATGCCTTAATATATAAAGAGCTATGACAAAAAAATAAAATACTTAACCTTCATTAAAACAAGTGACTGAGTATTGCAGTGCAATACAGAACTAAACTACCAGTGGAAAACTTAAAAGTGTTTGTCCCTTGTGGTTGTTAGTCAACCACACTGGAATTGTATACAGGGAAACTGGAGCATTTGTGGACTGACCTATCAAATCTGCTCTAAAAGCTTTAAAAGTCCACCACTGAGTCAAGTAGGGCCATAAACTAGGTCAGCAGGTCATGTTTTAGAAAGGTATTGCTAATGCTGGAGGTTTAAAACTAGGTTACGAGTCTAATCATGGGGAACATTAACTGTGTAGGAATACAAAATACAACAAGCAACACATCATCTGGTTATGGGGAGCATGTGTGCGAGTGTATAAAAAAATCCTTCAAGGCATTTAGAAGCTAAGGAACAAAAACTATTTTTACTTGAATTTCAATAATGACTCTAGGCCCCAAGCATGGGTCATGTATGCGACATATTGTCTGGTCATGAGGAACATTTGCTTGTAGTTGTATGAAAATCCTTCAGTACATATAAAGTTATGGAGTGGAAACAAATCTTGACCTTAATCAGTGACCTTGACCTTTAAACCGACAAGCATAGTCTCATCATGGGGAAGGTTTGTGTGTAGCACTAAGATAATCACTCAATGCATATAAAAGTTATGGAGCTAAAACAATTTTTACTTGACCTTCAATAGGACAAGTCATGTACGTGCATAATCTACATACTGCCCTCTATTAACATACAGTACGTTCCACTTAATTGCATATCGGTTAATTGCATATCCCGGATATTCCCATACAAACTTGAAGCACCGATCGATCCCTATATAATTACCTTTAAAGTTTTTCGCATAATTGCATTGAATTTTTAATCCGTCCCGCTTAATTGCATAAAACATTTGGCTAAAAGTCCACTAATTTGGTCGCAAACAGCGATAAAAATGATCAAAAGATGCCGAAAATTTACTGTGAATTACTCTAGCCGATCAGCTGTTTCACTTCGCCTAGGTGACAATCGGTGCGTGACAAATTCGTCAGCGTGTGAATCACTCGGGTAAATTGGTAATTTAAATACGGTAAGTATGTACAGGTGACGTATTGTTACACTTTTATCGATCTGCACGAGAATTTAAGACCTTTTGTTGTACGTTTTTGCGGAATGAATGTCGGGTAACATCCCCAACCCACCCGCGTTGAAAGCGAAAAAAAAAACCTTTACGATTATCGGTAATTATTCTGTTGATAAACAATGTAATTGGCCTTGTTTTCATCATCAATTTACACCCCTTCAAAGAGCTAAAAGAAGTTTGTTGGTATCATGACATTAGAAGTGGAGATCAAAGCTGTATAATTTCCCCGAGATTTTCGTGGCATTACGTCATGTTTTCGCGCCATGTTGCACATCACTGTTTGATCGTACCCCCTCGGTTCTTAAGTGCTGAGAAGTAGATCTAGTGTTGTAACAATCAATAAAAAGCTTCTTTTTAATTTGTTAAAGCGAATGTGCAATATCCGTATAAACTGACAGGAAAACGTGTCAAACTATAATAGCGGATTTCTTACCCCTGTGACCTTTTTTGCCCTCGAGGAAATTACAAAATGGTTTGAGAAGAATATCTTATTATAAAGTGTCGTGTCAAAAAATACATGAACATGTACAAAGATTCATTCAAAACTTATCAAAAATACGCAAAAACATTATTGTTTTTGTTTTTAACCGCATTTTCTATGTACGTTCACGAGGTCGCGTAACAGAAATCTGTGCAAAAATCGTTTTACTTCATATTTTTAAATTGCTGCTGCCTTTTCATTATTTAAGATTTTTCTATTCTGTTTTTTGTACTTTCTGGTCAAAAGTCTGAATTTTATGTCCATAGTTTGTACCATCTATTTACTTTTATAAAGTAATAAGTATTTAGGATCGCGCTGTTTGAAATTTTGCAAGTAATTTTATGAAAATTCGACCGTTTTTATAGAATTTTGCCAACATTTCTGTTAAAACCTTTTTTAAATCGTTATAGAATTCAAACTATATTACTTCTCAATCGGTGTTGAAAATCTGAAGCGATAAAATAAAAAAATGAATGCGTGACACGCGTTTTTTGTATACGTGTCGATGAACAAAAGTAACGGCGTTGTAAGTTGGGCATTACGATAGGTCGCACGTGCTCGTGGAATGGAAAATTACCGGCATGGTGTTTTGATATCTGTACGATTTGCGGGTAAATTCCAGTCAGTGGTAAATAAAAAATATTGTCGTTTACAGCTTTATTTGTTTAAAACATACACAGGTATGATTAATCACTCCATTAGTGACACATTTTCTAATTAATGTTGCCGTATTGATTCAAAGTAATAACCATTGCTTCTAGAGCAGCCGGAGCATACCGAAACAGATGCCATATACGTATATTCGGATAAACGAATAGCCCGGTTATTCGCATATTTTGCTTTGACAAATTGGGTATGCAAATAAGCGGACTCTACTGTACCAAGTTTTATGAACCTAGCTTGAATACTTTTTGAATAATTGCAGGATCCAGATTTGTGGATGGATGGAGGGCATTCCCTACAATCCCCTCAGGTGTTCCACTGGTAGACTAATAAGCACTCTCAAACTTTTTGACTATTGCAGTTTACTGTTAGTGACCATCTCCAAACCAGGAGGCCTAGAAATAATTGTTATAAAAGCGGCCTCTTCAAAATGAAGATATTGGCCTTTTTGCAGCTCATCTTCAAACAAGAGATGTCTGTTGACTGCGTGCTCGACTATTCGAAGAATGGATGCAAGTATGGGGGTAAAATATTACCACAGAATTCCAGACAAAAAGAGGAAAAATAAAAGAGGAAAAACAGATAAGACAATGTACCTGTATTTGTGGAACCGGGTAAGTATTGAACTATATGGCAATGTGTAACCATGATGGTAAGCAAGTGTTCAAAGTTTCAAAGCCACATATCAAACAGTTTAGACAAAATATGGAATGATATGCAAAACTTAACTAAGTTCTATGTCAAAAAAGGGCCATAACGGAGCTAAAGTCCTTGTCCAAGTTATGTAGTCTCGCCTACTTATGTAGACTTCAATGGTTAACAAAAAGTCAAAGTTTCAAAGCCATATGACAAACAGGTTAGACAAAATATGGACTGGTACTAAGTCACCAACTTTTCACCAGCCAGCCAGCCAGCCAGACGGATGGCAACCTGTATTAAACTGTTTAATCCCTTGTGAAGTTCAAGTGCAGTGGTGAAAACATTTGGCCATGATGACAAGTAAAATACTTATTACTTAAGATATACTGTAGAAAATGAATATTTCTACTTTCAGAATCTATGATATTTAATGTTAGTAGCCTAAAGTGCTAGTCACTTCAACAGGGCTGTGCTCGAGTGTTCTAATTGTGCATATGACAAAAAGGATCTACTGATCTACAGAGCATGTAAATGAATTCTCTGAAACCAAGGTTAAAAATCTCAGATTGAAAACCAGTCAAAGAAATCTGCTTTGCCATTGGTCCATTTCAAAAATGAAGTCACAGACAGCCAATCAGATACTACAGATTTGAGACTGGTCTCCAAACTCAGGTTGATGACCTTTGGCCCAAAGCTACCATCAAACCCATGACCTGTTCCAATATGCTTTGTTTAGAACATTTAGTATGTGTATTGAAGTCTACAAAACACTACAGATGAGAAAAAGTTAGTATTCACTCACGCTCACCTGAGGATTTCCCTTGGCCAAATTTTGTATTTTACACCACGTCTCTTCTCGTGATTTCATTTTTTCTTTCTCTCTGAAATAATACGAAATAACAGAATTAATAGTCAAGATTTCGTGTTCCTTATATAGAAATATGAGACATGAAAGTCACTTGTGGCAATATTCTCGCGAGGATAATAAAAAGAGATTAATAATTATGCTTTATCAAAATCTGAGATGAAAGTTTAACAATTTTCAGCTGCAGGAAGATTAATCAATGTGGCTTACTCCTACCATATCAGAAATTGTACATACAGGAACTATAAGATCAATAATATCAGTTAAATGTTTGTCAGCAGTTTACTGAAATATACTAGTAGATTATATTTTGATAAACACACAATTTTCTGTGATATTATTTGCCTAAGGATGTTATTATTATTTAATTGACAATTTCCAACACATACATTGTAACACTGTGGCAACTGGGCAAGACATAAGACATTGTATGTGTGAAATTTAGTTGAAAAGAACAAAATTTATTTGCTATACATATAAGACTCAACACCCTTTCATATGAAAAAGATGAAATAATTAATTTTTGTGTAGGACGTATTTTCATGAATTTTGCGGTTATGCAAAATCGAAGGTTCTGGCGAAAATGATGAAATTTCTAGCCCAAAAAACGAAATGATTGCACAGTGTATGACAGTACTCACTTTTGTCGTTCAGTTTTATACTGCTGTGTGCAGTCATCAAACAATTTCTGATTCATCTCCATGAACAGCTTTAAGGCATTGTATATCAACCCATGTATCGTTCTGAAATAAACATACATGATCAGAAAATTTTACATTTTAGACTAAAAAAATAATCACTAGTTACATAAAGCATAGCAAAACTAAGAAGGCACTGTTGACATTGAAGATGAAACAGTTATTTTCAGTGAATCCTTAATATGTGTCTTAAGCACAATCAGTACTTCGTGATATCTATTCAACCCTTAGCCTGCTGGCGACAAATGATTCTGCCTTTGCAACCAGTGCAGACCAAGATCAGCCTGCACATCCGTGCAGTCTGATTTTGGTCTACCCTGTTGTTATTCAGTCAGAAAATTTTCACTGAACACTCCTTCGAATAATAAATGGTACTGCCAAAATTGAATGATGGACCGGTCCATTTTAGAAATTAAGTGGGGTTAAGGTTAATTATCAAGGTGGCATGATACTGATGAAAGTACATCTATTCCAATGTAAGAACACTTATTTTACAAGAATTGCATACAGTCAAACTTGTGTTATGCAGATAGCCACAGCAGCAACAAAATTGCCTGAAGGTGGCTGTTTAAGGTAAATTGCGAATAGAAGAAAATGACAATTTGGGGAGTTAGCTGACTGGCTGCTTCAGACAAGTGGCAGCTTCAGAGGTGTCCACTAAGACAGGTTAAACTGTATTATATTCTGCAGTAAACAAGTTTCAAGCCAATTTATTTACTTTATTATTAAAAACTCTTTAAGCATTTCTAAATTAACTAAAACGGGACAATAACACTGATTTCACTGAAAATGGAATTTAAATATGACATGAATTACGTCAAAGGATCATGAAAGAAGAGCAATACAGCAACTTTTACTTTATTTAAATAAATACAATACAACATCAGTTATTAAGAGTTTAAAAGTTTAAGTCTAATAAACATGCAAAACATTTTTTTTAGATGATGCTTCCATTAAAACAAGAGGATTAAATGTTACATTGAGACATGACATAAATTATCATGCAAGCTAACAGTTTTTTTAAGGTTATATGGTGACTTTCCCAGCTTTTTTATGACATCGTAGTAATACCCCCAAATTCCCTTTTGGGTATTGATTCAGACAATGGCAGCCACCTGAGTAGAACCAAGACCTTCCATTAGCCGGCTGGATGGCTTCCTCTCATCAAGAATTTAACTCCACAAGCAAGGTTTTAAACCTATATTGGCACAGAAAGTGACTCAAAGTCAGTGATTTTAACCAGTTGGCCACAAAAACCCCCAACAGATCTTTGACTGGTTCCTAGTGAGAGAATAAACTTTTTATTCAGTTCTATAGATAATTGCCAAATACTGCTCATCAAAAGGCTTAAATTAGGACTAAACCATGCAAGGCCCTTCTAAAACAGTTCTTCAGCTAAAAAAAAATGACTACATCAACAAGAGGGCCATGAAGGCCCTGTATCGCTCACCTGACCTATTGACGTAAAGATCATCAAGATTAACATTCTGACCAGGTTTCATTAAGATATGGTCATAAATGTGGCCTCTAGAGTGTTAACTAGCTTTTCCTTTGATTTGACCTGGTGACCTAGTTTTTGACCCCACATGACCCAGATTCGACCTAAAGATCATCAAGATTAACATTCTGAATAAGTTTCATGAAAATACAGTCATAAATGTGGCCTCTAGAGTGTTAACAAACTTTTCCTTTGATTTGACCTGGTGACCTAGTTTTTGACCACATTTGACCCGGATATGTACTTGACCTACAGATCATCAAGATCAACATTCTGACCAAGTTTCATTAAGATATGGTCATAAATGTGGCCTCTACAGTGGTAACTAGCTTTTCCTTTGATTTGACCTGGTGACCTAGTTTTTTATCCTACATGACCCATATTCAAACTGGACATTGAGACCATCAAGATTAACATTCTGACCAAGTTTCATTAAGATTAGGTCAAAATTGTGACCTCTAGAGTGTTAACAAGCTTTTTCTTTGATTTGACCTGGTGACCTAGTTTTTGACCCCAGACGACCTAATGTCAAAGGTTTGTTTTTCTGTTACCCGTAGAGCTGTAAGTAACAAGGCAGTCTGAAAGACAGCTATGTCCCCCGCCGCTGTTATGGATAGTGAAAGGGTTGATGGTACTGGGTGGAAGCATTGACGTTGTTAAGTATATTTTATAGTCCATGTATGACAACGTCAATGCCTAAAGTTGTGACCTTGACCTTGAGCCTGCATGGCTGACTCATGGGTTTTGCTAACCATCTCAATAAGGTGAACACATGAACAAAGTTTCAAGAAAATCCTTCAAGTGGCTTAGCAGAAAAGGAGGAGACAGGAAGTTGAAGGCTCAAGCATTTGAGTTGTGACCCAGACCTTGAACTGGCATGGGTGAATTTTGAGTTCTGCACATCATCTTGATAAGGGGAATATTACAGCCCAATCATATTAAAATCTTTCAAGGGGTTTAGGATACAGAGCAGACACAAAATGGAAGACTCAAACCTTTGACCTTGAGTTGTAACCTAAGTTACCTTGACCTTGAGCCAACATGGCTGACTCATGAGTTCTGCAAATCGTCTTAATGAGGTGACCATTTGAACCAAATTTTCATGAAAATCCTTCAAGTGGTTTAGGAGAACAGAGCGGACACAAAATGGAAGGTCTTTGATCTTGAGTTGTGACCTTGACCTTGAGCTGACATGGCTGACTCATGAGTTCTGCATATCGTCTTGGTGAGGTGATCATTTGACTTAAGTTTCATGAAAATCCTTCAAGGGGTTTAGGAAATACAGAGCAGACACAAAATGGAAGGCTCAAACCTTTCACCTTTAGTTGTGACCTTGACCTTGGGCTGACATGGCTGACTCATGAGTTCTGCACATCTTCTTGGTGAGGTGATCATTTGACCCAAGTTTCATGAATATCCTTCAAGGGGTTTAAGTTATATGGATTGGACACAAATGGACGGACGGAAGGACGGACGAATGGAGACCATTCCTATTACCCCCCACCACAATTGTTACCCTTAGACATAACACCTTTCAATGTAGGTTATCGCTGTGGTATTTAGAACAGGTCTGACTATACCCAAGAAATACTTTTGACTATGTGGCACTTAATACATATACACTTTCAATTCCTAGCAACATCAACTTTTTATACGATACAAAGTTCAGTTTAATTTTTAATTAAACAAGAACAAATATGCCTTTTTGTCAAGAATTATTCTCATTTAACGGAAATGAACTATTTAATCAGCACATTTTGAGAAGTTTTGCAAATAATTAGATTGTTTTCTCCAAATATTTCTAATAGGCTTACTTGTTCCAATGCTCTTTGGTTTTATACAATGCTGGGAAAGTGATGGGCAAAATTGTCGCCGCATTGTCGCTGATAAGGCTCAAAATATACTCATTGTTCCAAAAATAAAGGGCCCGCTCAGCAACCTAAATAACAAAAACAAAACATCTAAACACAAATAAAAAATAAAAGCACTGTGAAGAAATGGTTACTTCAGTACTTCACTCAATTTAACAGCACTCAAATTATTTACAGTAAAACCTTGTTATAAACAAGAATCTCTTTTCACAAGGCCTCTTCAATGAAACCACTCAGTCAAGCTGCTTTCCTTAAAATGGGCAACATGCTGATGAAGATGTACAGAAATTTTTTCTAAACTTTTCACTGTTGGGGATAAACATTAAACAGTTCATGAAGATAAGATATTTTACCCAGAATTTAAAATATACAAATGTATCATCCAAATGTGATTTAAGTAAAGACTTTGACAGATGTCAGTAAGAAAATACTGCACTATCAATAGTAATAACTTTTTGCCTCTTTCACAAACAACAAAAACCTTTTTAATAGCTCTTTCCTCTCAGCATTTTACCTGTGGTTTTACTGTAAACAAACAAAACATCAACAAATTTCATACAGGGTCGAAGGCTCTAAAACGTAGTTTGAGACCAGTCTAAAATCTCAAGCATTTGATTGGTTGATCCTGATTTTAAAATTGACCAATGCAGCACTCTTGAGTCAAGTCTCAAAACTTTGTTTTATAACCTTAAAGTCAAAGTTCCCTCATGCATAAAACAAAACAAAATGCACTTTTCTTCAAGACGAAAGGAGAAAAGAAATCACTGAAATCACTCATTTTTTTTACCTTACTTTTCCAGCTTGCCACTGCCTCATTTCAAAAATCCTTCATGCTATTATATAATGTAAATAAAATCATAAAAAAATCAATGAACATACATTCACATTAATTAATATCAAAAAGTCCTTGTAAACTTACAGACCAAAAAAAAAAAAATTATATAATTATATAAAATGGAAGATATTGTGAAACTGCACTTAATCACACATACTGCCATCCGTATCCTGAAAACATTTCCTGATTTATTTTACTACAAAATGCCTCTTTGCATAATCTTTACCTTACATCTTTGCAAAATATCAGATTTTCTGTCTGCAATAATCATCAGTTTCTAAAATTTACGAAATAACCTGCAAAGACATGTAGCTGATTTAAGAAGAAACCATGTGTTAATCTATTAAACTTCTCAGGGATACAGGAACTTCTTTTGATACAGTGTACACGTCATAAAATTAAAATCTGACGCTCGAGTTCAGTTTCACAATTTTCACATAAAACTTCCAAGATAAACTGTAAAAACTGTTACATGCTTCCAAATCTGCGAGCAAAAACAAGGGCTCAAATCTTACTTGTTCCAATGATGTTTTGTTTTATACAATGAGGGAAACATTAGAGGTAGTACACAATGAACATTCTCACTTAGCAAACTGAGAATATATTCATTGTTCCAGTAATACAATGCTCTCTCAGCTACCTGTAAATATACAACGACGGAAACATAAGAGATACTAAGAAATCAGTTAATCAGATGAAACGGTGGTTTTGTCCGAAATGGTTATTTCAATGGGAATTTGAATTTACAGAATTCAGATTTTGAAGATAAACTGAACAGAAATTTTATTTGTTTGTAGAGAGTTACTTTTGTGGATTGACACAGCCACGAAATCCACAAAAATTGTTTTATGTATATTAATGTCTTCACAAAATTGCACAAAGAACATTCTCAAATTGACAATCTCAATGATCAAAAGTTAATGACGTTCACGAACAGTATATTCATTTAGTAGCTTTTACTTGATTTATGCTAGAATAGCGCTATCGCATATTCGTTTAGTGTCGGAACAACTTCAGAATCCCTTGAGACTCTGCAGGTGTTAAAACACGAAAAAACATGCGTTACCCCTACAATAAAGGTTGGGAATCAGGGCTTGGCTTACATCAGAGAAGAGGGCCATAGTGGCCATTAGTCATCCGTTTCCAAGAAAGCTATATACATACTAAGTTTGGTCACAATATCCCATAGCAAAAATGAACCTTGAAATGCCATTAAATTTGCAAAGAAATACTCTATATATAAAATATTGTGTAAGTACGGAGGGCCATAACTTGTGTTCCTGCAGCAATTTCACTGATTCTAGCAGGGCCACATTTCCCATTAATAGTTAACATTATGACCATGTTTTATGGATGGACTGACAGATGGGCGGACAATGCCAAAACTATATCATTCTGCTATTACCCAGGAATAACTAGAGCTATCGCTAAAGGTGATGAATGTACCCCCTCGCATGCACTGACACAGTACATTGCAATTTGATGCACACAAGACTGCATAATTATGTGGACTTTATGTATATAGACTGTATGTATACAGTATAGTAACAAAAAACAAAGTGCCATAACTATGCAGAATATTTATCTAAAAGAACGTAACATGCACCATGCACAACTAGGGTTGGCACTGATCACTTGTGTGAAGTTTCATTAAGTTTGTGTGCAAGGGTTTGAAAGATTAGGCGCGCACAAGATTGCATATGCAGACTGTATGTACATAGTATGTTAACAAGAAACAAAATCCCAAAACTCTGCAATTTTTGTTGTTAAAAGAACGTGACATGCCCGATGCACAACTAATGTTGTTACTGATCACTTGTGTGAAGTTTCATTAAACTGTGTCAAGGGGATGAGGAGAGATGGTGCGCACAAGATTGTGTCTATGTATATAGTATAGTAAAAAAAAACAAAGTCCTGTAACTCTGCAAAAAAAATTCTCAAAGAACCAAACATGCCCCATGCAAAACTACTATTGTTACTGATCATTTGTGTGAAGTTTCATTAAATTGTGTCTAGGGGATCAGGAGAGATGGTGTGCACAACATTGTGTCTATGTATATAGTATAGTAACAAAAAACAAAGTCCCATAACTCTGCAATTATTTTTTCGGAAAGAACCTAACATGCCCCATGCACAACTACTGTTGTTACTGATCACTTGTGTGAAGTTTTATTAAATTGTGTCAAGGGGATGAGGAGAGATGGTGCGCACAAAATTGTGTCTACGGACAGACAGACAACCTGAAACCAGTATACGCCCCCTTACAACTTTGTTGTCGGGGGGTACAAAAACAAAAGGGCCATGATGGCTCTAGATCACTAACCTGCGTGAACAATTTTGGTAGAGTGTCACAAATGGAAAATACATGTGAAAATATTTCAAAATAGGACTATTGTTTTCTGACAAGAATATTTTTTGAAGTATCTATTATGTGCATATAGAAAATACTGTATCTACACATGAAGTAGTCATTAACATTTTTGGTGACCATGTTTTCAACAAACTTGAACTAGAGCTGTCACAGGAGTGACGAATTATACCCCCACAAGCCTTTCATGAGTTATTGTCCAGAAACCATGAAAACCAATGGACCGAGCGACAGACAAGCTCACTCCTATATACACCTCCCCCCCTCCCCCCCACCCCCACAACTTCGTTTTGTGGGAGTTTAATAATTTTAACAAGTTTGGTAAAGGGTCACTGGAGAAACATTTCTGTGATATTATTTAAAGTAAATTTCATGGAGACAAATATTCTAACCATGTAAATGTTGTAGACAATTTACCAAGTGTTTTTTTTTCAATGATTTCATCTAGTGACCAAGTTTTTCACCCAAGAGATAAAGTTACATATTTATCCTAGATTTTAAACAGGCAAACATTCTTAACAAGTATTACAGTGATCAGGAAGAAGATGTGGTTCTATGCATACCTGAAAATGTGGACTTGAAACACACTTGGCTAGCTGCTTAAACAATGGAACCATCACCTTGGTGAACTCGGCAGGTTCTATCACATCTAATATTTCCTCTAATTCATTGAGAAACATCACCTGTTTAATGGAATGAACAAACTTAAAATGTGTCCGCTTCATTTACCTCCTTACTTTTTTAGAAAGAAAGAACTCTTTTTACTAAAACTGCTCTGAACTAGACAGCTACATTCAAATCTGATAAACCTGCATTATAAAGGCAGGGCTCGAGATAAGATGCGTAATAGCGTAAATTACGCTTTGAAATAATGCATATACGCACATAAAATTACAGAAATGCATGCAATGACTTCTTATTAGCGTAAACAAAATCTGAATTGTCTGGATGCTTTACATCACAGAGCACGATCGGCATTCATTCTGCCACATTGAACGTACACAGGCATTGAATGGTACTCTATAAACCTATGTTAAACTATATAATACACTTAATGCGTGCGCAAATCAAATTGTTAGGAATTAATATTGATGGTAAGGTAGTGTATTTTAAAGCAGTGTCGATTTAAAATATCAACTTCCGGTGTGGAGTAAAGAACAACATGTTTCTTTCTAAAAATGTATGTAGTGAACAAACGTGCTACGCATTCTTTTAACCAACAATAAATGATTCCCAAAACATGGTTAAGGTATATTGAATAATCTATTGGATTAGGCAGTGAGTGTGAAACCAAAGCAAGTCAATGGAGAACAAGTGAATGAAGTATTGCCATGCAATACAAAGTCCCCTACTGGAAGGCACCTAATTTTTTCTACTGCAGTATAACATAATGAACTGATATCTGTCAATGATGTATAAACAATATTGTACTACATATACAATATGTTATAACATTATAACAACACACTTGGATTAAAATGTGCATATATAAAAACCCACAGTTGTTTTCATATTGAATTTTTTTGGCTGATTATAAAAATGTTATCATGTAAGTTATTTATAGTAACAACAAAGGGAAATTAATCTTTAAAAAAAAAAAAAAAAAAAAAAAATAATATAAGTCCACAAGAAACTCTTTACCAGGTAGAGATAGGTCAAAATACACCTAAAAATTGGATGTAACATGCATGCTGTACCACAGAAAAGTGGTCTCGATTTTTCTCTACTGCCAGTAATAAAAAAGTTACAATAAAATCTATTTATAGTAACAACAAAGGGATGTAATTCTAAAAACAAGGGTGCCTCATGGTGGTGAACATTTGGTCCAAGTTACATCAAAATCCCTCCATGCATGAAGAAGAAATGTTCCATACAAAGTCATTCTTGAATTTGACCTTTGACTTCTAAATATGACCTTGACCTTAGACCTAGGGACCTGGTTCTTGCGCATGACATGTAGTCTCATCCAGGGGAATATTTGTGCCAACTGATATCTAAATCCTGCTTTGCATGACAAAGTTATAGACCGGACAGGAAAAAAATCCTCTTGACCTTTGATCTCAAAGTGTGACCTTGACCTTTAAGCTAGGGTACTGGGTGTTGCGCATGACATGTCGTCTCCTCATGGGGAACACTTGTGCTAAGTAATATTAAAATCCCTTAATGAATGTCAGAGTTATGGACCGGACACGAAACAGACCCTGTTCATGCTATGTTAACATTTGACTGCTAAGTGTGACCTTGACCTTTGAGCTAGGGGTCTGAAAGTTGTGCATGACATATCGTCTTATTATGAGGTACATTTGTGCCAAGTAATATTAAAATCCCTTCATAGATGGGAGAGTTATGGACCGGACAGGAAAAAAACCTTGTTGACCTTTGACCTCCAATTGTGACCTTGACCTTTAAGCTAGGGGTCCAGGTTTTGCGCATGACACGTCGTCTCCTCATGGGGAACATTTGTGCCAAGTAATATTAAAATCTCTTCATGGATGGGAGAGTTATGGACCGGACAGGAAAAAAGCCCTGTTGACCTTTGACCTCCAATTGTGACCTTGACCTTTGAGCTAGGGGTCCGGGATTTGCGCACGACACATCATCTCATCATGGGGAACATTTGTGCCAAGTAATACTAAAATCCCTTCAAGGATGGGAGAGTTGTGGACCGGACAGGAAAAAAGCCCTGTTGACCTTTGACCTCCTATTGTGGCCTTGACCTTTGAGCTAGGGGTCTGGGTTTTGCGCATGACACGTCGTCTCATCATGGGGAACATTTGTGCCAAGTAATATTAAAATCCCTTCATGGATGACAGAGTTATGGACCGGACACGAAATTGCGGACGGACGGAATGACGGAATGACAGAATGACGGAATGACGGAATGACGGAAAGACGGAATGGAGCATTCCTATAGTCCCCAAAACTGGTTTTCAACCAGTAGGGGACTAAAAAGAAGCAAAAACTTGAATGCTGAATTGAAACTGAACTGCAAACAAATTCATAGGTGTTACACCAAATAAATATGTTATAAAACTGATTTCTGTTTTTTTTTCTCATTTACAAATTTTCAGGAGTAAAATCACTCCTAGTCAATTTCAGATTTTAACATTTTACTCATTAACAAGAATTATGATCAGTAAATACTCATAAGCCAAAAAAATTATCTGGAGCCCTGTAAAGGTACCCTTTGGAAAGCAAAACATGGCGGTCTTCAGTTGAAGGTCAAAATACATAGAAATATTCAAATCACGAAATAGAAGTACTGGTATTTAAAGTCTACAATTTGTCTTTAACAAAAGTTTGTGTAACTTAAGAATTCCGAAAGAACATAACTGTTCATGCTGTCTGGAGTAATGAGTGTGGCTTCATTTCTCTTAAACAAAATACATTAACACAACTTTAATGAGCTTAAGAATAAAACTCTCGGCGATATATGACCATTTTGTGTTGATTCGCCGTAAAACCTAACTCACTCACTTAAGAATAAAACTGTAACATGGTACATATATAACTTTGCCACATTTTTACCATTAACACTATTGGTGTAAGTTATCTCCTCTTTCTTATTTACTAATGATAAGAGAAAAACCATACCTCTTTAGGACTGTGAACTTTTGGCCAAAACTTTAAAAGTGCCATTATAACCTGAAATGTATATGTAGCAATGTGTAAGTATGCATTACCACCTGACGCATGTATTTAGCAATGTGTAATTATCCATTATGATCTGAAATATACAAGAATTCATTACAACCTGAAGAATATACGCAGCAATGTAGGAAGATGAAAGTATTTATTATGAACTGAAGTACATATGTAACAAGGTGTCAGTATCTGTTAGCCATTACAAATATGTATATAGCATCAATTATGACCTGAAATATGTATGTAGCAATGTGCATTTTTGTTTGTTTTGGGTTTAACGCCGTTTTTCGAGCAATGTGTAAGTATCCATTATGACCTGAAATATGTACATAGCAATATGTAAGCACCTCTGATGACCTGAAATATATGAGGCAATATGTAAGTATCTGTTATAACCTGAAATATGTATGAAGAAATGTGTAAGTATCCAATATGACCTGAAATATGTATATAGCAAAGTGTAGGTATCTCTTATAATCTGAAATATGTATACAGCAATATGTAAGTGTCCAAAATGACCTGAAATAGATATAGCAATATGTAAGTATCCATTATAACCTGAAATATGTATGTAGAAATGTGTAAGTGTTCAATATGACCTGAAATACATGTAGCAATATATAAGTATCCATTATGACCTGAAATATATGTATAAATATGTAAGTATCCATTACGACCTGAAATATGTATGTAGAAATGTAAGTATCCAATATGACCTGAAATATATGTAGCAATATATAAGTATCCATTATGACCTGAAATATATGTATAAATATGTAAGTATCCAATATGACCTGAAATATATGTAACAATACTTAGGTATCCATTTTGACCTGAAATATGTATGTAGCGAAGTGTAAGTACACATTATGTAGTTAAGTGGACTCTGAAGGGATTCAAGATGCTTTTACATCATTAATATTCAAGGAAGACAAATTTTCTTGATTTCATCAATCCACAGAATTAAGATAGTTCTGCACGTTCGGATCAAATTTTTTTCTACAAAACAAAATTTGATTAAATCCTGATTTTTCAAAACTTCAGAATATACTAAAAAAATTCGGCAAATAAAAAAAATGATCTTGTGCTTAATTTTTTTACTAGACTGATTTGAAAAACATAACTGTACGCCGAATCCAGGCTTTATTCTACATTTTCTGAATAAATAGAGGATATTACATGACTGTCTTTTCATATTGAATTTATTAAACGAGTTGAATAAAATGATTAAATGCGAGGCTCTGTCCAGCATTTTATCAATTTTATTCAACGAGTTTAATAAATTCAATGTGGAAAGTCACAAATGTAATATTCTTTTTATCACATGTTAGCTTTTCCTGTCAAAACATCAAACAAGAGGGCCATGAAGGCCCTGTATAGCTCACCTGACCTATTGACCTAAAGATCATCAAGATTAACTTTCTGACCAAGTTTCATTAAGATATGGTCATAAATGTGGCCTCTAGAGTGTTAACTAGCTTTTCCTTTGATTTGACCAAGTGACCTAGTTTTTGACCCCACATGACCCAGATTCAAACTTGACCTAAAGATTATCAAGGTTAACATTCTGACCAGGTTTCATGAAGATACAGTCATAAATGTGGCCTCTAGAGTGTTAACAAGCTTTTCCTTTGATTTGACCTGGTGACCTAGTTTTTGAACCCACCTGACCAAGATTTAAACTTGACCTAAAGATCAACATTAACATTCTGACCAAGTTTCATTTAGATATGGTCATAAATGTGGCTTATACAGTGTTAACTAGCTTTTCCTTTGATTTGACCTGGTGACCTAGTTTTTGGCCCTATCTGACCCAGATTTAAAGTTGACCTAAAGATCATCAAGATTAACATTCCAACCAAGTTTCATTAAGATATGGTCATAAATGTGACCTCTAAAGTGCTAACTAACTTTTCCTTAGATTTGACCCGGTGACCTAGTTTTTGACCCCACATGACCCTGATTGGATCTTGACTTAAAGATCATCAAGATTAATATTCTGACTAAGTTTCATGAAAATAATGTCATAAATGTGGCCTCTAGAGTGTTAACAAGTTTTTCCTTTGATTTGACCTGGTGACCTAGTTTTTAACCCCACATGACCCAGATTTGAACTTGACCTAAAGATCATCAAGATTAACTTTCTGACCAAGTTTCATTAAGATATGGTCATAAATGTGACCTCTAGAGTGTTAACTAACTTTTCCTTTGATTTGACCTGGTGATCTAGTTTTTGATCCTACATGACCCAGATTAAAACTGGACCTAAAGATCACCAAGATTAACATTCTGACCAAGTTTCATGAAGATACAGTCATAAATGTGGCCTCCACAGTGTTAAGAAGCTTTTTCTTTGATTTGACCTGGTGACCTAGTTTTTGACCCCAGATGACCCAAAATCAAACTCGTCCAAGATTTTATCGAGTGTAACATTCTGACCAAGTTACATTAAGATTGGGCCAAAACTGTGACCTCTAAGAGTGTTAACAAGCTTTTCCTTTGGTTTGACCTAGTTTTTTACCCCAGATGACCCAATATCGAACTCATCCAAGATTTTATTGAGGGTAACATTCTGACCAAGTTTCATTAAGATTGGGCCAAAATTGTGACCTCTAGAGTGTTAACAGACAAATTGTTGACAACGGACGGATGGACGACGGACACAGGGCGATCACAAAAGCTCACCTCGAGCACTTTGTGCTTAGGTGAGCTAAAGTCTACTTTCTGTAACTATTATAAACAAGTCAATTTGACCAACGTCTCCTATATTGTAGACAACGTCAACGTCAAAGCTTTATTACACTAGTGTAATACCATTTTTATGTAATGACTTTATTACACTCCCATGTCGTCAAACATGTGATAAATGACGTTATTCCATTACTTCCGGTTTATCAAACATGCAGCACTACCTTAAGTCCAAATGAACAAATAAAATTAGACTTCATTTTATCTATAAAGTTAAAATGCACAAATCCATGTCCATATGAATCAGCTATTTTGACCAAACAAATGAACTTTCATGCCCGCTAAATCAACTATTTTCACTATAAGTTTCAAGCTTTCTTCACAATCAAACTACAATAAATTTGTACATATCTGAGTGCACATAGAGATAAAATTACAAAAGAAATACCTGCATAAAGCCTGTACATTACACATGTAAAATTAATTAGCTCAATCCCTGATCATTACTTACAGGTTCAGTGAGACTGGGGTCCTTTTCAAGGAACTGTACCACACAGTAGGCCAGCTGTGGGTGATACACACTCAGTGACTTCACTTTGTGTAACGGCAGAAGCACTTTTAATAAAAACACTTTATGCTCTTCTTTCAATGGGAGGGCAAAACCATTGATAATACTGAAAAAGATTATAAAACAATCGAACTGGCAACAAATTTAATAAGAACTTTAGAATTAAAAAAAAAATCAATACAGCTGTTAATGGTCAGATTACATAATTTCTGTACGTGTTAATAAATAACACTTCTTTCAAACAGATGTGCTTGTTATGCAACAGCTAGATATCTAACCAGTATTCATTTCTTTGAATATCATTATCTCCAAAAGAAGAACTTACACTATGGAAACGTCTCTTAGTATTTTTCTATTGCAATGTTTTGCAATTTTTTGTTCACAACACAATCCTACCGATATGTCTATCATACCTGCCTTCGTTACGTAACATTTTCGTATTTTTATGAGATTTTTCTGTATGCTATTTCTCAATAAATGATATGAGCGAAAAGAAAGAAAATTCTCTACTACAATGAATGAGATAAATGCATGAAATTTATGTTTAAAAACTGTATAGATGAAATCTTACTGTTTCTTCCAACGTCCAAACAACTAACCAAGATTTTTCAAACTGTCCATGCTTACCTTCCTAAGATCTCTAAAAGCTCTGCTATCCCATTATGCCGTCCTGTTTCATATATAAAACTGAAAAGATATGGTACAAAAACTTTCATTCTCATTTTGATAAAATCAGACCATCCATACCTACCTTCCCAAAATCTCTAAAAGTTCTGCTATCCCATTATGCCGTTCCGTTTCATATATAAAACTGAAAATAAACAACATAGACACATAAATGTATCGTAAGTTGTTTGTTTTTGTGAAGATGATGATGGATTTTTTTTTCAGGAATCTGAATTTGCACCACGACAGTTTGCCATATGGCAACTTTGCATTGTGGAAGGTGACTCCAGGTGCCCCTCCATGCACTATTTCATGGGCACCTTGGCAAAACCACCAATCTTTTGCAAGACATGTGGATTCCTTCTTCAAAAGATAACGAGGCGTACAATGTTTATGCTAAAACTACTGAGATAGAAAATATATTATTTTGGTACTGTCCAGTGTCTGACCCAAGTAAATGTCATTTTGCAAATATCAACACAAACAGAATTCCCAATTTTTTGCTTGCTCTCGATCCTTCAGACACTTCGCAGAAAAGCAGGCATCAAATCAGCCTGAAAAGTTTCAATTTAATCTGGCTAGTGTAAACAAGATAACATTAAGGCAATAGTATAACCCACATTTCTGTAACTGTTTGGTCAGTGAAAAGCATATGCCCACATTAGCTTTACAGGTTTTCACACCAGGTGAATAATGGATGTCTTAATTGATGATTAATTTATAATTTGAACACAACTGGACATATGAATTGCTCTTTTAGATGCTAATAAAATATGAATAGCAGACCGCAGAAGTGTTTAAAGCTGTCAAACAATGAGAGTCTCATGCAAACAATACACTTTACTTCTTCTCCTGAGGGAAGCATAAAT
The DNA here is from genome assembly GCF_021730395.1 of Mercenaria mercenaria. NCBI lineage: Eukaryota > Metazoa > Mollusca > Bivalvia > Venerida > Veneridae > Mercenaria > Mercenaria mercenaria. The sequence continues at coordinate 64,372,080 of NC_069361.1, read as the reverse complement.
CTATGATTTCTTCAACAGGATTTTAACAGACTGCACACATGCCTTCAAGTGAAAAGTTTGTATATTGAAATCAATACATTCACAAATACAGACTCAATTGACCTGCCAAGTCTAGTTACTGGCCCTGCACCACAATGAGTAAACAGAAATAAACCTTCCTATAACTTTATAAGCTTGCTGTAGGTAAATCCTAACTTGATGTTACCATAATTTAACATGATCTTACAGCAAAAGCAATCTATATGAAATCTAACCAAGGCTTATCTATACCATCTTCACCAACAGAAGTTTATTAGTCTGCAGTGAATCTCCCAAAGGTCTTTGTGACAAATTGATTGTTGTTTTACAATTGTAGAGTTGTTCAATATAGGAGACTAGACAGACCAAAGATTTTAAGACCCAATTTTATCTTTTTTTATAACCAATAGTAAAGTTAGTGGGAGTAATAAATTCTCCTTTTCTGACACATGAGGTTAGGTGCAGTGAAAAGTCAGACATTTCAAAGAATTTCATCAGAATTCATGCCATGTATTCGTTTGAAATGGCTACAAATATGAACATGGGCAAGAGAACAGATACATATAGGATATTGGCCTAATTCATACTGTAATACATAATGCCAGAAATCTGTCACAATTTCTTAGTTGATTAATCAGTAAAAGTCTGTTAAAAATCACATAAACATATAATATCACTTTAGTACTGGCCAATATTGGTCCAGACATTGGGAAGTAACTCTGATATTGTGAAATCATTTAACTTTGCAGCCAAGAAATTTTGTTGTTTTTAAAAAGAAAAAAAATATTTCCTGAGGACACAAATTCATGAATTTCATTTTGAGGATTGTCTCAATCCCAAAGGAATATTTAATGATATCACAGTAACTGGATTACACTTATTTAGACAACGACTTGTTGATGTTCCGTGATTCTGTCATTGTTAAAATTTTTTTAGATGCAAAATGATAAAGAATTCAATTCTATCCACAGAACAGGTATATAAGACTAGTTCTGACTTATATTTCGCCGTTGTAAGAACTTCAAATTTTGTAAGCAATGAAGGCTTTCATAAATTCATGAATTACCAATGATAAATTCAATAGGTAAGCGTTGATGAATAATGGCATTTCTTTGTATATTCAAGTGTAGTAATCTTCTATAATTTCAACAATAAAAAGTTACAAAATGCTCACCTATAAAATATATTATTAATTTGTTTCCTAATGTACGCTCTCAACCCCAAGAATTTCCCATAAATTCTGTGTAATATAGTTTTCTGAAAGTCTCTCTCCCTTGGATCTTCACTATCAAATAACTCCAACAACTGAAATGAAAAAGAACATTCTAAATAACAGGGGTTCCACTAGACCTGAAAACCCAAGAGTCCCAGAACCTTTGGGCCCAAATTTTGAAGGGTCCTTTTCCAAAATACAGGAGTCCTGTCCCAACACGTCCATATAATTGACTATATTTTTTATTTAGTAATACGTAGATCTTTACCTAAGAAAACAATAAACCCAAGATCATGTTACAGCATAATAAAAATGTCAGTTTCAGGTCATATATTGTAAACTAATATTTATCAAAATTCATGTTATTTTGATTAGGTTTTTCTTCTATGTTTCATTTAATTTTTAATAACAGAACAGTGCTATAACACTATAAAAATGTACCCAAAATGTACTGCCTGGATACTGGTACACTTTCGGAATGTCATCGGAAAGTAGTTTTTGCTCAGTTTACTTGGCCAACTAAGCTAAATCAGAGATAGTTCCTCAAATAATGATGCTACTTATCATTAAAAACTGCATTGAAAGTCAGTTTTTTTAAGGAATTTTGGAAATATGCATATGACATCGGGTGTAATTAGACTCGTGAACGGACATTCTAAACTTATTTTTGATTTCAAAATTCATCAAAATTTGTGAAGCTTCTTGTTGAAATTACGGTATGATCACTAAGCAATGGTCTAATTTAAAGTTTGCATGAAAAAATCTTGCAGGGCACTTTTCACATGCTCGGTAATCAGCTGCTTACGATAATTTAATAATTGGCGCCTTTTTTGACAGTACACAGGATCAATACGCTTTATCAATTAATTTCAACACTTCATTGATTCTTGTTACCTATGTGCACTCGCCGTGACGTAACTTGCTGATAAAACTAGAACTGTCACAGGAGTGACTCATACCCCCACCATAAGGTCTTGTCACAGAAGAATGGCAACCATAAGGAATCTTAAAAATACTTTGGAGTACTTCATCCTGGGCTTCCACATATAAGTAATACTAGTATAATACTAGTATAGTAATACTAGTAAATATATTAAATCTCTAATATTAGAGATACACTAAAAGTGAATACAAAAAAGTGTCTTACCGACCCATGTTACCACAGAAAAATGTTTTTACTTTTTACATAGGACTTATAATAAAAAAGTTAGAAAAATACCTAAAATATTGAAAATCTAAAAATAGGATTTCTAAAAATAGACTAATTCCTCTGGAATTTAAGGGGAAGAAACTCAGTACAAAGGTTAAAAAAGGTTACTTCCCTTTGGCTTACATCAAAATTAACCTTAAATTCTAGGTAAAAGGGGACACAATTCAAGAAAAATAGTGTCAGAGTTATGCACCTTGTGTCACATGATGTGGGTGATGAGGTGGAACATCTATTTTAAGTCTGAATCAAATCCATTCAGTAGTAATTGAGATATAGTGAAAATACATCAAAATTAACCTTAAATTCTAAGTAAAAAGGGGCATAATTCATGAAAAATTGGTGTCAGAGTTATGCACCTTGTGTCACATGATGTGGGTGGTGAGGTGGAACATCTATTTTAAGTTTGAATCAAATCCATTTTGTAATAATTTAGATATAGTGAAAATACATCAAAATCAACCTTAAATTTAAAGTAAAAGGGGACATAATTCATAAAAAATTTTTATGTCAGAGTTAAGCACCTTATGTCACATCATCTGGGTGATGAGGTGGAACAACTATTTTAAGTTTGAATCAAATCCATTTAGTAATAACTGAGATATAGTGAAAATACAACAAAATTAACCTTAAATTCTAAGTAAAAGGGGACATAATTCATGAAAACTTGGTGTCAGAGTTATGCACCTTGTGTCACATGATGTGGGCACATAATGTGGGTGATGAGGTGGAACATCTATTTTAAGTTTGAATCAAATCCATTCAGTAGTAACTGAGATAAAGTGAAAATACATCAAAATCAACCTTAAATTCTAAGTAAAAAGGGGCATAATTCATAAAAAAATGGTGTCAGAGTTATGCACCTTATGTCACATGATGTGGGTGATGAGGTGGAACATCTATTTTAAGTTTGAATCAAATCCATTTAGTAATAACTGAGATATAGTGAAAATACAACAAAATTAACCTTAAATTCTAAGTAAAAGGGGACATAATTCATGAAAACTTGGTGTCAAGAGTTATGCACCTTGTGTCACATGATGTGGGTGATAAGGTGGAACATGTATTTTAAGTTTGAATCAAATCCATTTGGTAATAACTGAGATAATAAATTTCGGGACGGGACGGGACGGGACAAAACTGACTCCTATATACCCCCCTCAAACATGTTTGGTGGGGGTATAAAAATCAGCGAGGCATGTCTACAGGAGAAAGGGCAGGATTTAGCAGAAGATCAAAGGCAGGAGGGCATGACTGCGAGTGCTTATTTTGGAATACACGTGTCTATCGTGGAAATAGTTTTACTGAAGGAAATGAATGATGAGAGAAAGGATTATTAAAGGAAAATGCCTCCGGGTCCCGAAGGACGCACAGGCAAGTATCATGCCGGGTGCTTTGAGCGTCTTTTGAAAATCTCCCGGGTCCGGACCCGGGGTCCCGGGTCAAATGGAACCCCTGAAATAAGAAATTACGCTTGTTTTATTGGGTTTAATACAGCATTCTGTGGTATCTAGCAATTCACCAATCCAATCTCATTTGTATCATATTCCTTTGCTATATAACATATCTTAAAACAACTAATTTTGTTATATTCTATTTTCTCCTTTCAGTAGCGATGGTGATTTAGGCAAATTATATACCACGTCAAAGACATTGCCTAAGTATGGTGAGAAACAGCTGTCACTTCACTGCTCCTGGATTCCATACCAGCATTAAATTGTTTTGGAAAAGTAAATTGATCTTCCAATTATGAATCAAAGATGGAGTATGAAGACCTTGAGGTGTATTATCTGTCATTTCCTCACAGAAAACCCAGTAATTAATCTCACTACCTCTGGTTTAGTAGATCTGCATTTTTCAAATTAAGCTTTATGGGCTGGCATGGAGGGAATAATGGGTTTATTCGAAGAATAAGAGCACCGCCTGCTGGTGCCATCGCTTGTCTGCAAGTTCTGGACAATATGAAGAAAAGACTTATATTTCGGATTTTCTAAGTACAAAAAGGGTCATAATTCTGACAAAATGCAGGTTAAAGTTATGGTTCTTGATGTACGTAGTCACCTAATGATGATAAACAAGTATCATTCTAAGTTTCAAAGCTGCAGCTCTTATAGTTTTTGAGAAAAGGTGGATCTAAATAAACAAGAGCTGTCTCCATAGGATGACACATGCCCCCGATGGCACTTTGAATGAATAGTTATGGCCGATGTTAGAGTTTAGGACCTTTGACCTACAGAGCTGGGTCTTGCGCACGACACGTCGTCTAACTGTGCCACACATTCATGCGTAGTTATTTTAAAATCCATGCATGAATGACAGAGATATGGACCAGACACGCCCATCAATGCACTATCATGAAAAATGACCTTTAACGTCTAAGTGTGACCTTGACCTTTGAGCTACGGACCTGGGTCTTGCGCGTGACATGTCGTCTTACTGTGGTACACAATCATGCCAAGATATTTTAAAATCCATCCATGGATGACAAAGATATGGACCGGACACGCCCATCAATGCACTATCCTTTAACGTCTAAGTGTGACCTTGACCTTTGAGCTACGGACCTGGGTCTTGCACGCGACACGTTGTCTTACTGTGGTACACATTCATGCCAAGTTATTTGAAAATCCATCCATCGATGACAAACATATGGACCGGACACGCCCATCAATGCACTATCCTTTAACGTCTAAGTGTGACCTTGACCTTTGAGCTACGGACCTGGGTCTTGCGCACGACACGTCGTGTTACTGTGGTACACATTCATGCTAAGTTATTTGAAAATCCATCCATGGATGACAAAGATATGGACCGGACACGCCCATCAATGCACTATCCTTTAATGTTCAAGTGTGACCTTGACCTTTGAGCTACGGACCTGGGTCTTGCGCGCGACATGTCGTCTTACTGTGGTACACATTCATGCCAAGTTATTTGAAAATCCATCCATCGATGACAAAGATATGGACCGGACACGAAAATTGCGGACAGACTGACAGACGGTTCAAAAACTATATGCCTCCCTTCGGGGGCATAAAAATTTAACCAATGCAGACGATGAAGTGACGACAATACCTTGTAGATTTTTTTCAAAAATCAGACAAGCTAAAATGGCGAATGTTCAATGCTCACGACGGCAGACTTTGACCAGATGAAAATCATATTGAATCACAAAATGGATGGAAAATATATTTACATATCATACTGACTGTCCTTTTTGACCTGCATTAAGTTATAAATACAACAAGACTGAGAAATAATTTACCTGTAAAACAAACTTCTGATCTATGTATCTTTTAGCTGTATTTGGCTGGAAATCTGGAGACTCTAAAAACCTTAGAAAGAACTCGTATACCAACTGAAATGAGAATAAGAATATATTGATAATGAAGTTTGTTTTAAGTTAGGTCATCTAGAGACTTTCCAGCTTTACATAAGAGAAAGATCCCCAGGTGTTGCTTGAAATCATTTCTGGCACATTGGGTACTGCACTGCTCCCTCAAATAGAAATATCCTACCTCTTTAGTGGTGTTATGAACTCAAAGAAGTTTTGAAATCTGGGACCTCAACCACTCAGCCATGGAGGCTCCCAAATTTGCAATTTATATAGTAAATGTGAAACCAATAAACTTGGGTGCATATTATGTAAGTAAAATGCATACACTCAACTTGTAAGTAAACATGTCAGATAGTTTTGGTGAAAAGTGGCATAAACTTAATCACATTAAATCTCCTGACAGATCTATGCATTTTTTTGCTGTGTCAATTCCTGAATTACCTGTAAATGAGGCCAGGCAGCTTCTAGGGTGGGCTCATCTTCCTCAGGATCAAACTCTGCACCACTAGGGTTGGACGATGGAGGTAACGTTCGGAATAAATTGGTTGCAAACTGAAATATATAACATTTGAGGCATTCTTAACTGACTGGAATATACATATATTACATGAGTGTCTTTTCATATAGAATTTATTCAACGAGTTTAATAAATTCAATGTGGAAAGTTACAAAATTTAATGTAATATTCCTTTTATCACATGTTAGCTTTTCCTGCTGAAACATGATAAATTCTACTTTCTTTAACTATATAAATAAGTCAATTAGACCAACATCTCCTATACTATAAACGATGTCGACGTCAAAGCTTTATTACACTAGTCCATTATCATTTTTATGTAATGGCTTTATTACACTCCCGTGACGTCAAACATGTGATAATAAGAAATAAAGTAAATCGTCAATTAAATTAAGTTCCTTGCATACTGAAGATTGCATTTCAATAAATGCAATGGAAACTAGAGCTGCTTTTGAGAAAAGCGCATGTCTCCCACAACTGCCTAATCATCTAAAAAGTAATTCAGGCTATATACTGTTAACTCACTACAAATATAGCTTTGAAGAGTAAAAAGGCTGATTTTGGGTAATTCAAAGGCCAAAATTTCGAAGTGCCTGGGCCGATTTGGCTGCTTATCAAACTTGGCTGAGGACTTATGGTAAAAACACATTTTGTTCAAGTTTGGTGAAGATTGGATGAGAAATATTCGAGTTAAGAGTGCGGACAAGAGTAAAAAGGCCAATTTACGGTAATTCAAGGGCTGTAACTCCAAAATGCCTGGGCCGATTTGGCTAGTTATCGAACTTGACCGAGGTCTTATGGTCAAACACATTTTGTTAAAGTTTGGTGAAGATCGGATGAGAAATGTTTGACTTTAGAGTGCGGACAAGATTTGTGACAGACACACGAACACACAGACTGGAGTAAATCAATATGTCTCCCACACCACTGTGTGGTGTGGTGGGAAACATAATTAACAAGTCTATGGCAAAAACTTTCAACATGATGCCATATCTGAATTAGCCATATCTTTCCTTTGTTTTTTTTATATTTTTGAAAGATGCAAAGAAAATCGATATAAAGAATTACAGAAAAGTAATCATAATAATGGGTAAAATTAGCAGTCTATGGTGAGAAGTCTTTATTTTACTTCAGGAAAATGTGTGACAATTAAATGATTAAACAGCAACCCTAGAAGAAAATAAAGTTTGAGATAAACAAACTATAAAACTGTTCCACAACACTGAAAGGCATGTTGAGCTAAACATAATATTCATATGAAAACATGCTACAATTTCCATCAAATGGATCTGACAATTACTTCTGTTTTAGTTCCCCTCTGGTATAAATCTCTCTCTTGGATAAGAGACGTAAATATGGGGTTTTAGTGAACAATAATGCTATTAGGGCTAAAACAATGGGAAAAGCTCATTCATTTATTGCAGCAGATAACAAGTTAACAGGACTTGTTAGAAAATTCTTCAAAGAAGAAAAAAACATATTCTGAAATTTCAGTCTTTTTTTACAGACTCTGCCAATTATTAGTAACAAGTGCAATTTTACAACAAGCATCTAACACAATTTATTCTTGACATTTGAACACCTTTAACTGGGTTTGTGAAATGGATTTTAACAATTTTCACAGTTTTGATGAAAATATCTAATAATGATCCTGATAAACACACTGGATCAATAGAAAGTTAGTCACAATCTCTGGGAAATGTATTATAAGGAACAATAATAGGATTCAATGCTCACAAAAGAAAACTGTGAATGTAGAGTAATTGTTACTAAACAAACAGACAATGTGTACAATGTTTAGAAATATAGGAAATGCAGAAACTAAACTAAAGCTGCCATGAAGACTAAAATGAAACTAGAAATGTGTCATAGGTCACAAATGCTCCCACTATGTAACAATAAGTAAAAGAAGTATGTGTCCAGAGTCCTGACTCAATGGAGTCAATTTATTTCTGACCTTGACCTGGGACCTTATGTCCTTGCTTGTCTACTGTGCACATTGTCATGAGGTTAACAGCTGATGTCACTTCTATGAAAATCCTTCCAGAGGTCAATAAGCTATGTAGTGAACATAAAATAAAGCTATCTGACCTCCAAATGTGACCATGACCTTCAATCTAATAAACTTAGTTGTGTCTGACTCTCATTATATTATGATGCAGAACTTTTATGTGCAGTTATCTGAAACAATTTGAAATGTTACCTGACATTTAACATCAAGTGTGTCCTTGGAACTAGTGATCAGGGTTATGCATGATTTTCGTCACATTATGACTGTGAATAATTAAGTGTAGTTATTTATAAATCCATTAAAAGGGTTGAAATGAAGCTATTTGAACACTGACCTCCCAGTGCGATTATGATCTTGGACCTGGGTTGTGCGCTCTGCATGTCATCTTCGAAAAGATGCTAGTTTTATGAAAATCCTTCCAGCACTTTAGAAAATGTATGGTTAAGCTAACTGACCTTTGACCTTCAACTGTGACTTTGGACCTAGTGACCTGTTTCATATGTGATGCTGGTTCTATGATGGCAAATGCTGATGTGTAGTCATTTAAATTCCAATACAGTTTCAGACAGGTGCTGCCAAAAAAAGACTAGCCCCCATATACTTTTTATCAAGGGGTATAATTATGTAAAATCCTTGAACCCCAATTGTAATCACAAGTCATGGGTCTATGTCTTACACATGGCACATCATTTAATTATGGAGAATGTTTGTGCCAAGTTATCTGAATATCATTCATGCATAAAAAGTTATTAAATGGAAGATCTCTGTGTGGAGCAGATGGATGTAACCGTTTTAGACGTCCGGCTTATTTTATTGTATCAGGTACCTTTTTTGTTGGGTTTAACATCGCACTGACACAATTACAGGTCATATGGCGACTTTCCAGCTTTGATGGTGAAGGAAGACCCTAGGTACCCCTCTGTGCATTATTTCATCACAAGCAGGCACCTGGGTAGAACCACCAACCTTCCGTAAGCAAGCTGGATGGCTTCCTCACATGAAGAATTCAACACCCCAAGTAGGGCTCGAACCCACATCAGTGAGGGGCAAGTGTCAGGTACTTGTATCTCATAAAAGAATTAAACACCCATAAATCTACTTGCAGGTGTTGAACTTTACAAAATAATCATAATTTGCCAGTAAACATCTACAAGATTCTTCTCACCTGGGATTTAGTCAAAACCCAAAAGCCTGAAAATTTGCAGTCTCCTTTTCTTATAGATAAGCAAATTCTGGTAATTAAAAGCTTGAAAACAGGATCTGTCCTGAACCATTTCTGTTCTTGAAGTAAACGGCTAATTAAATCAAAGTGAACATCACAAATATTTGTTTTCTGTTTCAATCATTATATGGAGAGGACCTTATTTAATATCTGTTGAGTTATTTGTGATGGCTTGCTGTTGTCATTTATAGATTAAAGAACTCCCAAAAGGCACACCGCTAGGCATAATTTCCTACCTCCTGCCATATGCATGCAAATTTTATATAAATATTTACCATATGGATGGCTTCTGGGTATATTGCATCTGTTATGACCCCTCTATTTTGTGTGACAAATTCCACCATCTCATTGAGTGCAGCACGCTTGACTTCCTTCCATTTAAGGTCACTGAGTGGATCTTGCATGAAGTCAAATAGAACACAACACTGTCGTAACTTCTGAATGAAGAGTTCTTCTCTCTCTGCTGGCGTTGCATCTGAAAGGTACAAAAATAAAGACATGTTAAAGGTCGGTTATGTTTTTAATTCTATATTCAGGAGAGAAAAGTCTCTCACTCAAATTTAGAATTTTAATTCCTTTCAGAAGCAGAGCTCAACCTAACAGATGGGAGGGGTAGCAAGTGATTCTAAGACACAGCTCAAATAAGACAGGGGAGGGCAAACAATTCAATGTCATAGCTCAAATAAGACAGGGGAGGGCAAACAATTCAATGTCACAGCTCAAATAAGACAGGGGAGGGCAAACAATTCAAAGTCATAGTTCAAATAAGACAGGGGAGGGCAAACAATTCAATGTCATAGCTCAAATAAGAAAGGGGAGGGCAAACAATTCAATGTCATAGCTCAAATAAGACAGGGGAGGGCAAACAATTCAAAGTCATAGCTCATACTTACAGAATGGAGGGATGTGATTCTACGTCACAGCTCATACTTACAGAATGGAGGGACAATTGATTCTAAGTCACAGCTCATACTTACAGAATGGAGGGACATGGGACATGTGACTATGTCACAGCTCATACTTACAGAATGGAGGAACAACTGATTCTAAGTCATAGCACATACTTACAGAATGGAGGGACAAGTGATTCTAAGTCACAGCTCATACTTACAAAATGGAGGGACAAGTGATTCTAAGTCACAGCTCATACTTACAGAATGGAGGGACAAGTGATTCTAAGTCACAGCTCATACTTTCAGAATGGAGGGACATGTGATTCTAAGTCACAGCTCATACTTACAGAATGGAGGGACAAGTGATTCTAAGTCACAGCTCATACTTTCAGAATGGAGGGACATGTGATTCTAAGTCACAGCTCATACTTACAGAATGGAGGGACAAGTGATTCTAAGTCACAGCTCATACTTACAGAATGGAGGGACACGTGATTTTATGTAACAGCTCAAACTTACAGAATGAATGGAGGGACAAGTGATTCTAAGTCACAGCTCAAACTTACAGAATGGAGGGACACGTGATTCTAAGTCACAGCTCAATCTTACAGAATGGAGGGACAAGTGATTTTAAGTCACAGTTCATACTTACAGAATGGAGGGACAAGTTATTCTATGTCACAGCTCAAACGTACAGAATGGAAGGACAAGTGATTATAAGTCACAGCTCAAACTTACAGAATGAAGGGACACATGATTCTAAGTTACAGCTTAAACTTAGAGAATGGAGGGACAAGTGATTCTAAGTCCCAGCTCAAACATACAGAATGAATGGAGGGACAAGTAATTCTAAGTCATAGCTCAAACTTACAGAATGAAGGGACAAGTGATTCTAAGTCACAGCTCAAACTTAGAGAGTGGTGGGACAAGTGATTCTAAGTCACAGCTCAAACTTACAGAATGGAGGGACAAGTGATTCTAAGTCACAACTCAAACTTAGAGAATGGAGGGACAAGTGATTCTAAGTCTTAACTCAAACTTACAGAATGGAGGGACAAGTGATTCTAAGTCACAGCTCAAACTTACAGAATGGAGGGACAAGCGATTCTAAGTCACAGCTCAAACTTAGAGAGGGGAGGGGCAAGTGATTCTAAGTCACAGCTCAAACTTAGAGAATGGAGGGACAAGTAATTCTAAGTCACAGCTCAAACTTCCAGAATGGAGGGACAAGTGATTCTAGGTCACAGCTCAAACTTACAGAATGGAGGGACAAGTGATTTTAAGTAACAGCTCATACTTATAGAATTGAGGGACAAGTGATTCTAAGTCACAGCTCAAACTTACAGAATGGAGGGACAAGTGATTCTAAGTCACAACTCAAATTTACAGAATGGAAGGACAACTGATTCTAAGTAAACAGCTCAAACTTACAGAATGGAGGGACATGTGATTCTAAGTCACAGCTCAAACTTAGAGAGGGGAGGGGCAAGTGATTCTAAGTCACAGCTCAAACTTACGGAATGGAGGGACAAGTGATTCTAGGTCACAGCTCAAACTTACAGAATGGAGGGACAAGTGATTCTATGTAACAGCTCATACTTATAGAATGGAGGGAAAAGTGATTCTAAGTCACAGCTCAAACTTACAGAATGGAGGGACAAGTGATTCTAAGTCACAACTCAAACTTACAGAATGGAGGGACATGTGATTCTAAGTCACAGCTCATACTTACAGAATGGAGGGACATGTGATTCTAAGTCACAGCTCATACTTACAGAATGGAGGGACAAGTGATTCTAAGTCACAGCTCAAACTTACAGAATGAATGGAGGGACAAGTGATTCTAAGTCACAGCTCAAACTTACAGAATGAAGGGACACATGATTCTAAGTCACAGCTCAAACTTAGAGAGGGGAGGGGCAAGTGATTCTAAGTCACAGCTCAAACTTACAGAATGGAGGGACACATGATTCTAAGTCACAGCTCAAACTTAGAGAGGGGAGGGGCATGTGATTCTAAGTCACAGCTCATACTTACAGAATGGTGGGACAAGTGATTCTAAGTCACAGCTCAAACTTACAGAATGGAGGGACACGTGATTCTAAGTCACAGCTCAATCTTACAGAATGGAGGGACAAGTGATTTTAAGTCACAGTTCATACTTACAGAATGGAGGGACAAGTTATTCTATGTCACAGCTCAAACGTACAGAATGGAAGGACAAGTGATTCTAAGTCACAGCTCAAACTTACAGAATGAAGGGACACATGATTCTAAGTAACAGCTTAAACTTAGAGAATGGAGGGACAAGTGATTCTAAGTCCCAGCTCAAACATACAGAATGAATGGAGGGACAAGTAATTCTAAGTCATAGCTCAAACTTACAGAATGAAGGGACAAGTGATTCTAAGTCACAGCTCAAACTTAGAGAGTGGTGGGACAAGTGATTCTAAGTCACAGCTCAAACTTACAGAATGGAGGGACAAGTGATTCTAAGTCACAACTCAAACTTAGAGAATGGAGGGACAAGTGATTCTAAGTCTTAACTCAAACTTACAGAATGGAGGGACAAGTGATTCTAAGTCACAGCTCAAACTTACAGAATGGTGGGACAAGTGATTCTAAGTCACAGCTCAAACTTCCAGAATGGAGGGACAAGTGATTCTAGGTCACAGCTCAAACTTACAGAATGGAGGGACAAGTGATTTTAAGTAACAGCTCATACTTATAGAATTGAGGGACAAGTGATTCTAAGTCACAGCTCAAACTTACAGAATGGAGGGACAAGTGATTCTAAGTCACAACTCAAAGTTACAGAATGGAAGGACAAGTGATTCTAAGTAAACAGCTCAAACTTACAGAATGGAGGGACATGTGATTCTAAGTCACAGCTCAAACTTAGAGAGGGGAGGGGCAAGTGATTCTAAGTCACAGCTCAAACTTACGGAATGGAGGGACAAGTGATTCTAGGTCACAGCTCAAACTTACAGAATGGAGGGACAAGTGATTCTATGTAACAGCTCATACTTATAGAATGGAGGGAAAAGTGATTCTAAGTCACAGCTCAAACTTACAGAATGGAGGGACAAGTGATTCTAAGTCACAACTCAAACTTACAGAATGGAGGGACATGTGATTCTAAGTCACAGCTCATACTTACAGAATGGAGGGACAAGTGATTCTAAGTCACAGCTCATACTTACAGAATGGAGGGACAAGTGATTCTAAGTCACAGCTCATACTTACAGAATGGAGGGACATGTGATTCTAAGTCACAGCTCAAACTTAGAGAGGGGAGGGGCAAGTGATTCTAAGTCACAGCTCAAACTTACGGAATGGAGGGACAAGTGATTCTAGGTCACAGCTCAAACTTACAGAATGGAGGGACAAGTGATTCTATGTAACAGCTCATACTTATAGAATGGAGGGAAAAGTGATTCTAAGTCACAGCTCAAACTTACAGAATGGAGGGACAAGTGATTCTAAGTCACAACTCAAACTTACAGAATGGAGGGACATGTGATTCTAAGTCACAGCTCATACTTACAGAATGGAGGGACATGTGATTCTAAGTCACAGCTCATACTTACAGAATGGAGGGACAAGTGATTCTAAGTCACAGCTCAAACTTACAGAATGAATGGAGGGACAAGTGATTCTAAGTCACAGCTCAAACTTACAGAATGAAGGGACACATGATTCTAAGTCACAGCTCAAACTTAGAGAGGGGAGGGGCAAGTGATTCTAAGTCACAGCTCAAACTTACAGAATGGAGGGACACATGATTCTAAGTCACAGCTCAAACTTAGAGAGGGGAGGGGCATGTGATTCTAAGTCACAGCTCATACTTACAGAATGGTGGGACAAGTGATTCTAAGTCACAGCTCAAACTTACAGAATGGAGGGACACGTGATTCTAAGTCACAGCTCAATCTTACAGAATGGAGGGACAAGTGATTTTAAGTCACAGTTCATACTTACAGAATGGAGGGACAAGTTATTCTATGTCACAGCTCAAACGTACAGAATGGAAGGACAAGTGATTCTAAGTCACAGCTCAAACTTACAGAATGAAGGGACACATGATTCTAAGTAAACAGCTTAAACTTAGAGAATGGAGGGACAAGTGATTCTAAGTCCCAGCTCAAACATACAGAATGAATGGAGGGACAAGTAATCTAAGTCATAGCTCAAACTTACAGAATGAAGGGACAAGTGATTCTAAGTCACAGCTCAAACTTAGAGAGTGGTGGGACAAGTGATTCTAAGTCACAGCTCAAACTTACAGAATGGAGGGACAAGTGATTCTAAGTCACAACTCAAACTTAGAGAATGGAGGGACAAGTGATTCTAAGTCTTAACTCAAACTTACAGAATGGAGGACAAGTGATTCTAAGTCACCAGCTCAAACTTACAGAATGGTGGGACAAGTGATTCTAAGTCACAGCTCAAACTTCCAGAATGGAGGGACAAGTGATTCTAGGTCACAGCTCAAACTTACAGAATGGAGGGACAAGTGATTTTAAGTAACAGCTCATACTTATAGAATTGAGGGACAAGTGATTCTAAGTCACAGCTCAAACTTACAGAATGGAGGGACAAGTGATTCTAAGTCACAACTCAAAGTTACAGAATGGAAGGACAAGTGATTCTAAGTAAACAGCTCAAACTTACAGAATGGAGGGACATGTGATTCTAAGTCACAGCTCAAACTTAGAGAGGGGAGGGGCAAGTGATTCTAAGTCACAGCTCAAACTTACGGAATGGAGGGACAAGTGATTCTAGGTCACAGCTCAAACTTACAGAATGGAGGGACAAGTGATTCTATGTAACAGCTCATACTTATAGAATGGAGGGAAAAGTGATTCTAAGTCACAGCTCAAACTTACAGAATGGAGGGACAAGTGATTCTAAGTCACAACTCAAACTTACAGAATGGAGGGACATGTGATTCTAAGTCACAGCTCATACTTACAGAATGGAGGGACAAGTGATTCTAAGTCACAGCTCATACTTACAGAATGGAGGGACAAGTGATTCTAAGTCACAGCTCATACTTACAGAATGGAGGGACAAGTGATTCTAAGTCACAGCTCAAACTTACAGAATGAATGGAGGGACAAGTGATTCTAAGTCACAGCTCAAACTTACAGAATGGAGGGACACGTGATTCTAAGTCACAGCTCAATCTTACAGAATGGAGGGACAAGTGATTTTAAGTCACAGTTCATACTTACAGAATGGAGGGACAAGTTATTCTATGTCACAGCTCAAACGTACAGAATGGAAGGACAAGTGATTCTAAGTCACAGCTCAAACTTACAGAATGAAGGGACACATGATTCTAAGTAACAGCTTAAACTTAGAGAATGGAGGGACAAGTGATTCTAAGTCCCAGCTCAAACATACAGAATGAATGGAGGGACAAGTAATTCTAAGTCATAGCTCAAACTTACAGAATGAAGGGACAAGTGATTCTAAGTCACAGCTCAAACTTAGAGAGTGGTGGGACAAGTGATTCTAAGTCACAGCTCAAACTTACAGAATGGAGGGACAAGTGATTCTAAGTCACAACTCAAACTTAGAGAATGGAGGGACAAGTGATTCTAAGTCTTAACTCAAACTTACAGAATGGAGGGACAAGTGATTCTAAGTCACAGCTCAAACTTACAGAATGGAGGGACAAGTGATTCTAAGTCACAGCTCAAACTTAGAGAGGGGAGGGGCAAGTGATTCTAAGTCACAGCTCAAACTTAGAGAATGGAGGGACAAGTAATTTCAAGTCATAGCTCAAACTTCCAGAATGGAGGGACAAGTGATTCTAGGTCACAGCTCAAACTTACAGAATGGAGGGGCAAGTGATTTTAAGTAACAGCTCATACTTATAGAATTGAGGGACAAGTGATTCTAAGTCACAGCTCAAACTTACAGAATGGAGGGACAAGTGATTCTAAGTCACAACTCAAACTTACAGAATGGAAGGACAAGTGATTCTAAGTAAACAGCTCAAACTTACAGAATGGAGGGACATGTGATTCTAAGTCACAGCTCAAACTTAGAGAGGGGAGGGGCAAGTGATTCTAAGTCACAGCTCAAACTTACAGAATGGAGGGACAAGTGATTCTAGGTCACAGCTCAAACTTACAGAATGGAGGGACAAGTGATTCTATGTAACAGCTCATACTTATAGAATGGAGGGAAAAGTGATTCTAAGTCACAGCTCAAACTTACAGAATGGAGGGACAAGTGATTCTAAGTCACAGCTCAAACTTACAGAATGGAGGGACATGTGATTCTAAGTCACAGCTCAAACTTAGAGAGGGGAGGGGCAAGTGATTCTAAGTCACAACTCAAACTTACAGAATGGAGGGACAAGTGATTCTAAGTCACAGCTCAAACTTACAGAATGGAGGGACATGTGATTCTAAGTCACAGCTCAAACTTAGAGAGGGGAGGGGCAAGTGATTCTAAGTCACAACTCAAACTTACAGAATGGAGGGACATGTGATTCTAAGTCACAGCTCAAACTTAGAGAGGGGAGGGGCAAGTGATTCTAAGTCACAACTCAAACTTACAGAATGGAGGGACAAGTGATTCTAAGTAACAGCTCAAACTTACAGAATGGAGGGACAAGTGATTCTAAGTCACAACTCAAACTTAGAGAATGGAGGGACATGTGATTCTAAGTCACAGCTCAAACTTAAAGAGTGGTGGGGCAAGTAATTCTAAGTCACAGCTCAAACTTACAGAATGGAGAGACAAGTGATTCTAAGTCACAACTCAAACTTAGGGAATGGAGGGACAAGTGATTCTAAGTCACAACTCAAACTTAGAGAATGGAGGGACATGTGATTCTAAGTCACAGCTCAAACTTAGAGAGTGGTAAGGCAAGTAATTTTAATTCACAGCTCAAACTTACAGAATGGAGAGACAAGTGATTCTAAGTCACAGCTCATACTTACAGAATGGAGGGACATGTGATTCTAAGTCACAGCTCAAACTTAGAGAGTGGTGGGGCAAGTAATTCTAAGTCACAGCTCAAACTTACAGAATGGAGAGACAAGTGATTCTAAGTCACAGCTCATACTTACAGAATGGAGGGACAAGTAATTTTAAGTCACAGCTCAAACTTAGCGAGTGGTGGGGCAAGTAATTCTAAGTCACAGCTCAAACTTAGAGAGTGGTGGGGCAAGTAGTTCTAAGTCACAGCTCAAACTTACAGAATGGAGACACAAGTGATTCTAAGTCACAGCTCAAACTTAGAGAATGGAGGGATAAGTAATTCTAAGTCACAGCTCAAACTTAGAGAGTGGTGGGGCAAGTAATTCTAAGTCACAGCTCAAACTTACAGAATGGAGAGACAAGTAATTCTAAGTCACAGCTCAAACTTACAGAATGGAGAGACAAGTGATTCTAAGTCACAGCTCAAACTTACAGAATGGAGGGACAAGTAATTCTAAGTCACAACTCAAACTTACAGAATGGAGGGACATGTGATTCTAAGTCACAGCTCATACTTACAGAATGGAGGGACATGTGATTCTAAGTCACAACTCAAACTTACAGAATGGAGGGACATGTGATTCTAAGTCACAGCTCATACTTACAGAATGGAGGGACAAGTGATTCTAAGTCACAACTCAAACTTACAGAATGGAGGGACATGTGATTCTAAGTCACAGCTCATACTTACAGAATGGAGGGACATGCGATTCTAAGTCACAACTCAAACTTACAGAATGGAGGGACATGTGATTCTAAGTCACAGCTCATACTTACAGAATGGAGGGACAAGTAATTCTAAGTCACAACTCAAACTTACAGAATGGAGGGACACGTGATTCTAAGTCACAGTTCATACTTACAGAATGGAGGGACACGTGATTCTAAGTCACAGCTCATACTTACAGAATGGTGGGACAAGTGATTCTAAGTCACAGCTCAAACTAAGCCAGGAGGGGGACAAGTGATTCTAAGTCACAGCTTAAACAGGTTTATAAATTCACAGGAACCAATTTAAATTATTATATGAATCCTTATATAAATTGTCTATCCATAGTTCATGCTACTGACCAGTCTACAGGTCAACACTAAATGGGCTAAAGTCAACAAAAATAAATTCTGAAGTCATGTAAAATGGCTTTCCCGTCAGCAGTCAAAACTATTGACCAGAAAGGCAATTAAAAAAGTGTATACTATAAAATATAATAAAGATTATAAGGAAGTACATGTTTACATTCTCTTGTATATCTAGTGTGTGCAGCATATTATCTTTTAAACAAATGGGTCATTTTTAAGATTTTGAGTTTTAACAACGTCTGACCAGTCATCTAACCAGAGATTTGTACTAAGACTGACAGGCTCTCTGCGAACAACACACAACTTTCTATCATTAATCAGAGGAGGAGGACAATTGACTTTATACTGCCTTCAAATCCTCACAATTCAAGATTACTATTGAAAATGATAGGATACCAGCAATGTGTGGAATATAAGTGGACATACATTTATACAAATAGAAGCCAAATTTAGTAAGTTTATATCTTGATTTACATGACGTTCATCCATCTGTCTGACTATAAAATCAAAAATTCTGTAAAAACATTTTACGTGATGAATAAAATCCATCAGGAAATACAAAGTTGTAGCAAACTGAAAGTCCCTCATTTAAATGAGACAATGTAAACATTTGCCAAATTTGAGAACAGTATCTTCAGACTCATTCAAAGTCCTTGCTGAATACCTAAAGGTCAAAACACCTCACAGCGAATGTTTCACATGAGACACAAAATAACATACACTGTACTACTGTAGTCAATAACCACTATTTTGTGACAGAAAATATCAAAATTGTTACTGTAACAACAATTGAAACGATGGGAATAAGAGAACTGCCTCAGATGTGATTATCTTTTTTATATCTAAGCCATGAATAATAAAATCTAGTTTCATGATTCAGTATCTCACAATAACAGATTCAGTGTAAGAACTTTTTTTCCTGTAAATATTTAACAATGTCCCTTGAGTTTAAATCTTCCAATTTCATCGTTTTTTATGTGTTATTTGGTTATTCATTCATAAATTCAATCTTACTGAAGCACAATTTATGTCACAAAGTTTTACAAAGGTGTTTTTTTTTTTTTTAGTGAGTTGGGTTTTACGGCGAACCGACACAAAATGGTCATATATCGCCATGGTTTTTGAAGATGCCTCCTAAATTTTGTCAATATTAGAAACTGATTTCATTAGAATGCTATAAATACATACAAAAGCGCACCAGAAAAAAACAAAGCACGATGGTTTAGAGAAAGGGCAACAAGGAAAGGAAGAAATATTAGGACTGACCTGCACTGGCTTACATTTGATTTGTTAGTGATTAGCATTAACAAACAATTTATAGATCTAAAACATATCACTGACCAATATTCAGTCTAAAATTTATGACTTTAACAGGTGTTTTACATGACTTTTCATGAAAATGAACTTATGTTCCCTCCTTATGTTCCCTCCTACAAATAATGCAAAAATCAGCACCTTTTTTATGACATCATCAGTTTATCGGTTTAGTGGTCTCAAAGTCTTCTAGTATCTGCAACCTTCTACAATTCTGAGGCTGTACTAGGCAACACAAGGAATGGTTTGATGACGAGAAAAGTACCTGTTTGATGTCGATGAAACCTTCTAAACTGCCAAACTGATAGACACATATTCAGCCACCACAACCGTTACAAATATAATGAAACCGAGACATTTGGTTTAAACAGTATTTATTGATATAGCTACAACTGTTACAGTTTTACAAATATACAAACATAGAGGATTGAGTAAGAAGCTATAAGCTTTCTTAGAAACTCTCTCCCTAACCGAGACATTTATCGACATCAAACCAGTACTTTGCTTGTCATCCAGCTATTCCGAGGGCCTAGTACAGCCCCTTGTGAATAACCAACATGTCTTACACTGGTCAACAAAAATACAAGGAAAAAACTAATCAGACAATAATCTCTTAATTATGCAATGAATAATGGCTAAGTACCTTCTGAAAAGTGACGGTTGACATTTGCCAAAGAATACGTCATAGTGAAACTGTTCTGCACATATCAATAATCAATCACTGGTAAAAGACAAGACACACTACATGTATATACCTCCAACATGTATCATACCATCTAACATCACAACAATAAATTTCTATTTCTGTATTTGTAAGCAGGTGCATGAAAATAAGCATGAACTTGAGAAAAACCACAATTCTACCTGCCAATGAAAAATCAATTCTGTTTCTATAGTGATGCTTTATACAGTACTCAGTTAAGCAATTTCATAACATTTCAAATTTTTCTGATGATTTTTCCTGATTTTACCAAGCTCAACTGCAGCGTCTAAAGCCTTAAATGGTAATATACATGAAACCTAACCTCATCACTAATTAGACGCTTGGTATTCCAATTTTGAAAACTTCTTTTACTCTTCCTTACTTGCAGTGTGGTAGATTTATACATGTACAATGTCGACATTTTTGACTAAAGGTAAAGGAAAACAGTGTCACCTTTTTGAAATAGCCAGCCATTTTGACTTATATGAGAAACCTTGGCCTATCATTTTAATGCCAGGCTTCAGGCAGGTTAAGCAACTAGTAACTATTCTTCTTTAACTAACTAGCTGGCGGCTCACAAACGAGCCACATTGAAGTGGCTCCCTCATGGATTCAACCTTGTGAACTTCCTTTTCCCACAGGTGGATGCCTAGGTAAGGCATGGTGTTTGTAACTGTATAGGAGAAACTACTGCAAGGTCATGCTAGCATCTTTCTATAAACCAGATTTCAGTTTTTTTCGGCATTTTTTAACAAATGAGTTGACTGCACAACCGCTGTAGCATTAATGTCATAACCTGCTGAATAAAACAGCTAATCTGCAGTGGCAATACAAAGAACTTATATGTAAATGGGGTTTCATAATTTTAATAAAATATTCAGATTATGTGATAATTTATGATATGTGCATATATAATCCTTGAACAGACTCAATTCCTTTTACAACTTAAGTTTTGTTTGGCTTCAACTTTCAAATGCTCTGTCAAATTTCAATTTCATCAATTGCCCCATTCAAAGCTTAAGGCTGTACCTTTTAGAAATGACAAGAAACTCCCAATCTGAAAGGGTAAACTACAATACTGTGTGGGAACCATGCCATCTGAATACACAATCATCTATAATCAGCCCATGATAGAGGCTTATTTACCAATGACATAATCAACGTATTACATACCAAACAGTCCATAGTTACATGTTTATGGCCATTATTGGATCGTAAATGTAATTACTTAAATAGTCATGAATATAACTCTCTCAACTAAGACTGACCTTCAATCTTAACGACCTCATCTGCATAATAATGACATCTTAATTTTGACATGTAAACATGGTTATTAATAAGTTTACAGAGTTATCTGACTGAATTCTCCATGTCATATGAACCTGAAGTGTGAGATATAAACATGCAGATGCCTTTTAGTTAACAGGCTATTGAACAATCAAATTTCAACACAATTTAGAATGTTAACAAAAAACCCTCAGTTGAATGAGACGTGGGTCCAACATTATAAAACTCAGATTCAAAACTCTAGCTGAGCTCAGACTCCAAACTGACCAATGACAGGGCTGATTTTTTTAGACTGTCCTCAAACCTGACAGACTTCAAATTTTCCCTTCACTCTTTGATTTGAGCAATTTTTGCAAAGGAAGATTCAAATTCTGTAAATTAATTTTGTACAATAGTATCTGATAGTGAAAAGAAATACAGCTACAGATTCATGACAAAGACATGGAACATAATTATGTACTACTTGATTCTTTGAACTTCCAGACAATGTTCTAAAAATCAATGTGGTCACTTGTCACAGCAGAGATCAAATTACCGAGAAAAGGCTAGAGGTTCTAAGAATAAAAGCAATTTACTACAGTTTTTATAAAACTGGAGGGTAGAATATAAACATACTGTTAATAATGACCTCTCAAACTGTGATCATACAGAGTCAGTAGCTTAGTATACTTGTCCAAAGTGTTTCTCCCATAAAAATAAATGAACTTCGGAGGTCAGCAATGCTTGACTATTCAAGACTTGTTAAAATAATGACAGACATAAACAAGTACAAAAGGGGCAACAATTTTTGTGTCATAGAACATTCCTCTCTTATTCTGCTTATTGAGGTAACAAATCACACCTAAAATGTCCAAGTTGAAATAGGGGCATAACTCTGGGAAAAATGCAAAGTAAAATTCCCATTCACACTGCATACCAAATCATCACAGTGGACCAATGTGTGGAATTTCCATCCATTCCCATTAGTGGATACTGAGATACCAGCTCACACATACAAAATTTTACAAAAACTTGTTAAGTCAAAAATGGGGTATAACTAAATATGCAAAAGACAGTAACTGAACCTGGGTTCTCCATGTTAGATCATCACAGTAAACCAAAGTGTGCAGAATTTTCATCCATTCTCATTTGTGGATACTGAGATACAAACCTACATACAAAACTTTTAAAAGTCAAACTAGAATGTGTCTGTAGGACACAGGGTCTGCCCCCCACTGGTACATTTGTCATAAATGAGGGCCAATAATTCAAATGTTTGCAGTCTTAATGGGGTATAGCCTCAACAATCATTTTATGAAAAGGATTCATTATTCTAGGCCCTTTACTTTTTGAGCTATGAGCATCACAAACAAAAAATCCACTATTTTGGTTATTTCAAGGGCCATAACTCTGTAATAAGAGCTAAGATTCTCAAGAGGAATGCCAAGTGTGCAAGTTCACATCACGATAAAGACTCCAGCAAGGTTTCCTGAATTTACATCGGATACTTTTTGAGCTAGGCACATAATTAGGTGAAAAAGTGCATTTTTTTACTATTTCAGGGGCCATAACTTTAAAAATAGGGGGTGGAGCCTGCCAAAAAATTAGAGGTGTGCAAGTTTATATCATGATAAAGACTTATGCAAGTTTTCAACCATTTATATTAAACACTTTTTGAGCTAAGTGCATCACAAGGTAAAAATGTGTATTTTTGACTATTTCAGGGGCCATAACTCTAAAAATAGGGGGCGGACCCAAATGAAAAATAGGAGGTGCGCAAGTTCATATCATGATTAAGACTCATGCAAGTTTTTCATGAATCTATATCAAATACTTTCTGAGCTAGGCATGTCACAAGGTGAAAATGTGCATTTTTGACTATTTCAGGGGCCATAACTCTGAAAATAGGGGGCCGACCCAAATGAAAAATAGAAGGTGCATAAGTTCATACCATGATTAAGACTCATGCAAGTTTTCATGAATCTATATCAAACGCTTTTTGAGCTAGGCGTGTCACAAGGTGAAATGCGCATTTTTTTACTATTTCAGGGGCCATAACTCTAAAAATTGGGGGCAAAGCCAGATGAAAAGTAGGAAGTGCGCAAGTTCATATCATAATCAAGACTCATGCAAGGTTTCAGTATCTATATCAAATACTTTTTGAGCTAGGCATGTCACAAGGTGAAAATGTGCATTTTTGACTATTTTAGGGGCCATAACTCTAAAAATAGGGGGCGGAGCAAGATGAAAAATAAGAGGTGCATAAGTTCATACCATGATTAAGACTCATGCAAGGTTTCATCAATTTATATCGTATACTTTTTGAGCTAGGCGTGTCACAAGGTGAAAATGTGCATTTTTGACTATTTCAGGGGCCATAACTCTAAAAATAGGGGGTGGAGCCAGACGAAAAATAGGAGGCGCGCAAGTTCATATCATGATAAACACTCATGCAAGGTTTCATCAATTTGTATCAAATACTTTTGAGCTAGGCGCGTCACGAACTTCGGACGGACGGATGCACAGACAAGACCAAATCTAGGGGGGGGGCACAAAAAAGTGCATAACTTCGTACAAATGCAAAAAAGGTATGGAACATGTGCAGTGCATGTCAGAGTGAACAAGTGTGTGAAGTTTCAATTCATTCTCACAACTTGTTACTGAGATACCAGCTTACATACAAATCAGGATGTGGATGCTGACAAATGGACAAGTGAAAAGCTCTACTATTTGTAAAATTTCAGTCAAGCTAAAAAACTTGATGCCCCCCTCCCCGCCCCCGAATTTCTTTTGTGTTAGGCAACACCTTCAATCACTTAAGTACTTAACAAGTACTCTATAGATTCTGTAGAAATTTAACCTTTAGCCTGCTGGCGGCAATTGGTTCTGCCTTTGCGACCAGTGCAGACCAAGATCAGCCTCAAATCAGTGCAGTCTGATCATGGATAACTCAATGTTGGTATTTCAGTCAGTAAAATTTCAGTAACCCCCCGAAATTGATAATTGGTTACGCCAAATTGAATGATGGACAGTACATTTAAAATTAAGCAGGCTAAAGGTTAACTTCTAAGTAAGACGATACCATTTTAACACAACACAGGACATAGTTTTTCTTTTTGGCAGCCTTAAAAAAAAAATTTGCTGTTTATGTGTGTCAACTAAAAATGTACATGACAGGAAATTATCTTATTTGTTTCACCTGAGAAATGTAGAAAAATATAGTGTTAAGTAAGCGGACTATATGTATAATATAATCAACCTGGATCTTGATAGATGTTATACCATCACCCTTCATATTCACAGATACATTATGTCACCTTCTACTGAACAGGATCATTTAACTTAAGGATAACATGGTGTAATAGCCATATTTCATATCTTGTAACTGGATGGTAATATTTAAATGAAATTTGGTCACTTTTAAGACATTCCAAATTAAAAACTTTTCACCGAGAGATTTTTCAAATTTTATCATTTTTGGGGGGAGATAATCGGTATTGAAGTTAATATTGATGCCTATGGGAAATATATGATTTCTTTGATTATGAGAATCTGAACTTGAGTTTCGAGAAAATTTAGCGGTAGAAAGCTGCATTATATGATTCTGATACAGATATCAAAAAGAAATCTAAAATTCCCCGTAGGGAAAAGAAGAAAATAATTTTTTCTAGTTTTCAGGGGAGATAACTCATGAAAAAAACCAAAATTATCAAGGGAGGTAATCTAAAGGAAATTTTTGAGATCTTCTGTGACTATATAACTTGTCAATAAGCACCTTATTTCTATCATTTGACATTTTTAAAGCTTACATTATCAAGTTGTATGTACGCTTTTTAGTGAAATTGAGGCCTATTACACCATGTTATCCTTAAGTTCGCACATATGGACATTTTATCTGCAATTTACGGCTGGGAGGTGTGTGTGCGTGTGTGTGGGGGGGAGCTTTGGAGGAATACAAAGAGAAGAGGGAGCGAACATAATGACCAGTTAGCAGCTAGACATATAAAATATGATGACATAATTATCAAAGTTTTCTTAGGACAAAGTGCTTGTCAATTCAAAGAGACCTATCTTTGTAATATGAAAATTTGCTTAAGCCAAGGACACCATACACAATTACATATATATCATATTTCAGATTGTCAACGGAAAACAAGGAAGCTGTTATCTCATTTCCTCATTCATCATAAAAATGTAAAATCTCTGACATCAGTGACCCAGTGATTTCAAGTTATACCAGGCTTCTTATTTATACAATCCCGGCTTCATCAATTATGCCATTTTTGGACCTGATAACCCACAATTTTAACAAGCATATTTCAATCATTCTCTAAATAGAATACAATACCTTAAATCATGTATAAAGGTTTCAGACTAAGTTTCTCCTATTACTTTCTGCTTATCTAATAAAACAAACAATCATATTTCTACTAACATATTAGTGTATAATTTTGAACTCCTTTAAAATTCAACTCAAATATCATCGAATAGAAATTACCCTATATAACTATACTACAGTAATCAATTATTGACCAATAAACCGTAAACATAAGCTTCAAAGTAAATATCATATGCACATGTATAATTATTACCTAAATTAATAAAATACTTTCAATACATTTCTATTGTGAATTCTTTTCAAACTGAGTTTGTAAACAAAGAACTACGTTATTTTACTGAAATTATATGGAAGTACACAAATTAAACTATTGGATTTCTATTATTTTTGCAATACTATACGTACTATGAAGTCATTTAATTTTCTTGGTTAAAAATTGAGTAGTTTTTGCCAAAATGGTTACTTGATTTCCGCAGTCATTCATAAATTTGGGAAGGAAAAAGTAATTTTAGTAAAGTATGTTTATTGCTACTGGGACTCCCTCCCCCTTCCCCTCCCCCATACCCCATTAAGCTTGTGTTGCTTTTTTCTTCACAGATTTTTAAATGATACGCAATACATACTTTTTATCTGGACTAAAATTAATGTAAAACTGCCCTCTAATTTTAGTGCAATACGCTTTTCACAGTTATCCCTTTGATAGTGGTTTGCAACTATTAAGCAGAATGATAGGTCTATCCTTTGTTAACACAAGAATGGCAAACTGTCTCAAAATAAGCTTGTCACAGCAAATTACCTTTGACTTTTAAATACTTTTCTTATTGAGCCGACAAGTTGTCATTTTCTCAATTCAAGGGCCAAAACTCAAGAGTGAAAAACACTAAAGATCTGACTTTTTAACCAGGCAAAGATAATATGTCGATAAACTTTCTAAGTTTTGTGAAAGCTAGATAAGACCTGCTTATGTTTTTGCAGGCCTCGACCTTAACCTACTTTTGCTGGTAGCCAGCAGGGCTACCAACTTGTGAAATCAAGTAGCCCGACCAGGTTTCTGGTAGTCCCGTTTTGGAAAAGAGAAAAATATATTACAGTCTTCACCTTAATTTTTTTTCAGCAATTGTCCTTTCGGGTAAGTAAGTTAAGAAAACCATTTGCCAGAAAACATTTTTAATTGCCCGAAATCATTTTGTTTATAAATATGATGTATTTTAGTTTATGCTTGATTCAACAAACCTACCCACACTATCCATGGGCAGGCTAAGCCAAGTAAGTGGATAACCATGTTACAATATTCAAGTAAACTAGCAGACAGAAATTATGGGAGAAAATGTAGAAAAAAGTTATAGACCTATACCAGTATTCTAGTTATATGCCAGGCGTGGTTCAAATTTGCACTACCCTTCTAAAACTTACTTTTTAGCCAGGCCTTTAAAATATAGTGTAGCTGTTCAATTATAACTGCAATATAATCAGCCTGGTTAGCCCCCCCCATCTGCCCCCAAAAAATGTAGTGTTTCTGGTGGCATGGCCAAAAAAAGTAGGGTCGGTAGGTCGGTATTTGTTTTTTTTTTTCATTATGATCAAGTAAATGTAGCCTATTATTACAGTCCGGGGCGACGTGGACACAATAATCATCATCAACCCACCCGTGTTTAAAGAGAAAAAAAAACATCAACAATTATCGGTAATTATTCTGTTGATAAACAAGTAATTGGCCTTGTTTTCATCATCAATTAAAACCCCCTCAAAGAGCTAAAAGAAGTGTGTTGGTATCATGGCATCTAAAGTGGAGACCAAAGGGGTTTAGTTGCCCGAGTCTGTCATGGCATTATGTCATCTTTTCGCGCCATGTGACACATCACTGTCTGATCGTACGGCCTCGATTCTTTAAATTGCTGAGAAGAAATCAGTAAAAAAGTATCTTCTTTAATTTTTTTTTAAAGCAAATGCGCAATATCCCGTTACGTATATGTGTCAAACGATAATAGTAGATATCCTACCTCTGTGACCTATTTGCCCGCAAGGAATTTACATTATTGTTTGAAAAGAATATCTGACATAGTGTCGATTCAAAAAAGACATGTACAAAGATTCATTTACTTATTAAACTTATTAAAAACCACAGCGACATCATACCGCTTTATTTTAAAACAATCATTGTTTTTATTTTCGTTCACGAGGTCACGTAACCTATTCATCCGCACTTGCAGAAATCTGTTTGCCAAAAATCTTTTTACTCGATGTATTTAAATTGCTGCCACTTTTTCATTATTTAAGATTTTTTAATTCTGTTTTTTGTACTTTCTTGTCAAAAGTCTGAATTTTATGACCATAGTATGTATTATTTATTTACTTTTAGAAATAAATAAATAATTAAGATCACGCTGTTTGAAATTTTACAAATAATTGTATGAAACTTCGATCGTTTTTATAGAATTTTGCCTACATTTCTGTCGACATCTTATTAAAATCGTTATAGAATTCAAACTGTATTATTTCTTAAGCAGTGCTGAAAATTTGAAGCAATTATATTAAAAAAATGAATGCACTACAAGCGTTTTTGTGTACGTGTCGATAAACATTTAAGTAACGGCGATACGATAGGTCGCACGTGCTTGTGGAATGGAAAATTACTGGCATGACGTTTTGATATCTTTATGATTCGCGGGTAAATTCCAGTCAATCTAGGTAATTTTTAGGGATGTAATTTCTGAATTTTGTAAAGTTACTTTATATATTGCAAATCTGAAGTCATAAATTCATGCATAAATATACGAAAGCTAGTATTTAGGATGTACATTTCAGATTCATGAAGTTCTTTTTGTAATTATTGTGAAAATTAAGGGATTTAAATTTCGGAAAAATGGCCGACCGGTGTTATGCGGACCGAAAATATCGTTGTCATTTAAAAGGAAACATCTGATAAATCGGTGAAATTTCACGCTTTTATTATTAACATGTTTGAAAACTTAGTAGCCCGACGGACTACCCAGCTTGGGAAATTCTGTAGTCCGTCTGAAAAACTGGTAGCCTCAGGCTACCGGGCTACCGTCAAGATCGAGGCCTGTTTTGCAGTTTTAAGTAATTCAAGAGCAGTAACTCAAAAGACTGTGAGCATCTGTCTGGCTATCGACTTTAACCAAGATATTATACCCATAAACATTGTGACCAAGTTTGCTGAACACTGGATAAGAACTACTCAAGTTAGACAGTGGACAATGTGAGTAATTCAAGGATCGTGACTTCAAAAATACATTGAGGATCCAGCTGGTTATTGAATGATCAATCTATGTTTAGATATTACCATATGTCTATATAAACATTATGACTAAGTTTGGTGAATTAAGAGAGATGCTCAGTCTGGGTTTCTGAAGATCAATCATACTTTTCATATGAAGAAACCATTTAAATGGGTTTTTTTTCAGCTCTTACTGTTTGCAATTAGCAGAACCTTTATGACACAATAGCAGGGCTTTTTTTTTTAAGTACTATGGAAAGATGACACTTGGCTTTGAAAATAAGTGTCATTTTTTGGCAATATTTGGGAAATTATTTATTATGTACCTTTAATATTAATAACAAAAAACTTAAATTAATTTAATACTTGATATCTTATAGACACCAGTACTGTTTCTCAAATTCTTCATTCTCAATTTTTCAAAAAAAAAAATTTTTCTTTTTAAAAAAAGCTTTTGGCATTTTTTGTCTGAAAATTCGAAAAAAAAAATAATTTGGAATATGAAACAAGAGGGTTATGATGGCCCTATATCGCTCACCTGAGTTTATTTGCTTACTTGAACAGTCAGGGTTTCAGAAATCCCATGTCCTGAGCCCGGGGCTACCAGAAAATTCTGTTGGGCTACCAAATTTTTTCACAGCATGCCCGCCGGGCTACCTTGAAACCCTATATCGAGCAGCCCGGAAATCAATACTCTAGTCTTTGTGCATAATTTTGACAGTTATCATAATCCCCTTGTTTATCGAGTGATTCACGCCCGAGGCATTAATTAATCTTACCACACCCATCTTCACAGTCGGCAAACAATGTTTATGTGTGCACACAAGATTTTAGACTGACCCAATAGCATCCAAGCCACTGATGGCCATGTTTTGTTTTTTTTTACAAATCTTAATGACCATTTGTGTGAAACTATTTAAAAATTGGGCAAGCAGTTTCATACAAGAAGATTTGTTAAAATTTTCACTATATACATATGGGGAAAATGGACCACGCCCCCTGGTGGCCATGTTTTTTGTGGAATCAGAATAATCTGGAAATCTTGGCAGAGGGTTACATTAGGACCATTTGTGTGAAATTATTCTGAAATCTGACCAGCGGTTTAAGAGGAGATGTTGTTATAAGATTTTTCTATTTTTAGCGTTGGCAGCCCCTACATGTATGTGCAACCAAGTGGAACAGTTTGAATAAAGTTGAAAGGGAACCAACCAAGGAACATCCAGGCCAAGTTTCATCAACTTCCACCCAATGGTTTCAGAGGCGATGTTGTCTGAAGAAAAGTGTGGACGGCTGGACAGTGAGCGATCACAACAGCTTACCCTAAACACTTTGTGCTCAGGTGAGCTAAAAGACCATATTAAGAAGTTTACCAATCATTTAAAGGTTGTCTAAAAAGCTGTATCCACCACACTGCGCAAGGATGCTAGTTTGGTGGAAATCTAACAAGAGGATAAGAAAAAGCAATTTTTAGAAAATTGTTCACAATGTCAAATTTACCAAGCCATTCCTTCTTATTAAAAGCCATGCAGCTTATTGCTTAGTTTAACAATCCTGAAAACCTACTTACTCAAGTCTGAAACATCCATTTTCAACAGAGCTACAGTGAATTTT
Organism: Mercenaria mercenaria; assembly: GCF_021730395.1. NCBI lineage: Eukaryota > Metazoa > Mollusca > Bivalvia > Venerida > Veneridae > Mercenaria > Mercenaria mercenaria. The sequence continues at coordinate 64,341,112 of NC_069361.1, read as the reverse complement.
AGCGATCTGATAAAAGCCTGAACTCAAGGCCAGACTGACCAGTCCAGAAAACATTATACCATGCCTGTTAAAAAATAGAAGTAGGGACAGGTTAATCAGAGAAAGATGATGTAATCAACTCTTCCCTTGCAATTAGCAACCTCGGTTACAATACTATAAAGCACTGACTGTTTAGTCAGTTGTTCTTTTCTATGCAGTCAACTACCTGGCAGATCAGAAACAAATGCATACCTTTTAATAACGGTAGTTTAACTAGTTCCCTGTTTTTGGTAATGTTGAATCGTGATGAGTTTTGTCTTTTATCCTTTTTCACATGAGGAGGTCCCGTAAATTTCATTTTATTAATTGATGTTGTGGGTGGGTGAGTTTCTGAGTTTGGGCTTGATCCCTTTTTCTTCGCCTGAAATAAACAATTTCATCTCAAATAAAGGCCATAAAACCCTCCTTTGCCATAATATGTCTGTTTTGAAAGAAGGCAATTGTAATGTTTCCAAATTCTTCTAAATTCTACAAAAAGTAGTTCTTGAAGAAATAGTTACACAAGATTTCTGCTAAGGGAGATGTTGAAATATGCATAAAAGATGTAGTTTAAAAATAGAATAAAGGAAAAATCCCAAATTATATTGTCTTGGAAGACTGACTTGTCCAGCTTAAAACATGGTCATTGTGGGTGACAAGGTGAGTGTAAGGAATCACATGTTTACAAAATCAAATATCTCTTACATTTTCTTAACTATTTATTTTAGTATCCTTCATTAATATTTTTCTGTCAGTCCCGCTAACACGAAATTTTATCGACATGCATAAGTAATTTTCAAGGCACAAGTCAATCAAAATGCTCAACAAGTACAGTTTGGCTACTTTATATCAGAAAGATATGCATGCAAATTGTTAATATGGAGGTTATCACCTTGGTTACGAGTATTACATTTCAATGTATTGTATCACAATGGCATTAAACAGTACTTCACAAGCTAGTTTTATCCTTCTACTGTTAATTAAAACAATTTGTCATGAGTGGATATGGTATATAAACATCGATACAGCAAGATCTAATCTCTTGTGGGGAAAAACGATGACAAACTTCTTGATTATTAATCACTTTTGGGGATATATCCAGTGTACTGTAGTGATATTAGGCTTAAAGGCCGCTTCCAATGTTCAGCCATTCCTACTGGGTTAACACTATATAGTTATAACAGACTGAAAATATTTCATCCCTGACCTGAAAACGAACACGGGACCTCTCACACTCACACCTAAGGTGGACACTCTACCATATCCCTACAAAGCTACATGTAGCTCATATATCAAGGCAGTGATAAGTGCACTATACTCTACACATACACCACCTCGATTTCAGAATTTGTCCTCAAATACCAGGAGTTTGAACCTCTCTGGGATGTTCCAAGGTGTCTATTCATAATTACTTAAGAGTTATTTATGTTGGGAACCAATGTAACAGACTTCAAATATTTCATCCCTGACCAGGAATCAAACCTGAGGCCTCTCACACCTCCAACTTCCTTGCTGTTGGAGTAACTCTTTAGACATGGTTACAGTCAACCTACACACTGCAAGGTTCACGGTTCCATCTGTGGTATGGACAGTTGTATGTTATACCAAAGAAGTATGAAATACACAGAATGGCAACAGGAGATAATCTCGTGTGAGCTCGTATCAGCGCGTTATCTTATAGAAGCGTTTGCCGACTTGATCAATCGTGATCAAATCAACAGACGCTTAATTATTAAAGTATTACACTGGCGATAAGGCCAGCACAAATTAAACCGAATCAGGTACAACTATTGATTTATCAGACTTTCAATCTTAAATTCATTCCTTCCCCATGTAGAAAATACTTATAACATTAAAAAACACCATTATCATTATAAACAAACACTCTAACAGAAAGTTTTCATGAGACAAATTTTTATCCTTCTGCTGTATGTTTCATACACAGGTAAAATGAGAACTCATTCAGCTGCTACGTGATGTTGACGATATTTGCTCTATATGCCTTTCAAGTTGCCGATCTAACTTTAAATAGTATGTTTTCATGTCATACAATGGGTACTATCTGCAGACATAGGCAAAGAAGATTTTCATTGTACTTAATTAATATACTTTTAGGTTACTCAGAAAGGTAATGCTTCACACTTAAACAGTAACTAAATTTCAATTTATCTCTTTTCCTTTACCAATCTAAATTCACAAATGGTCAATGAAAATTGTTTGGCCCTTGGGTACGAACTATTTTGGGACCAAAAAGAGCACCTGTCCGTACTCATTACGGCCTGTAAGGTCAATCCATTCTGAGGAGAGGCTTCATTTTATCATCTGCATTAAATAACAATCTGTTTTGCTTATGAAAAGCGGTTATCTGTCTTTTACATTATCGGAGGTGCCTTATTAGCAACAAACTCATCATATTTATTCGACTTCCGCCATTTTGGATTTCCATGCAAAATCATGGCTGGAAAATAGACTTCCTTCTAAAGTTTCTAATGTAAAATCATTTACCTCGTTCTCTGCATTCTCGGAATTTTCTTTCCCTGTAGTTTTACTATTGCTGTTTGTTTTTGTCGTAGTCTGAAAAATAAGACAGAAATCAAGCGTGAAAATCGGCATCAAAATAAATTTGACAGTAAACATGCGAAAACAGTGGGCACTCAAGGCGTTTCAGTGCCCTCCACAGCATGATTTACACACCGAATAACGCAACAATAATTGCAAAATAAATATATCTATCGGCCCACCTTCTCTTTCTTTGGTTTATTTGGCATTTCGGAAAAGAAATCGAGTCCAAAATTATGATCACTTTCCCGTTCACCGTATTTCGGAATACTTCACAATAAAACAATAATTTTGATTGGCTTGTTACGGTCACATGGATCTGATAGTTTTCGCCGGGTCATGTGACCAAATACTAAATATTATTGATAGCATTCATTTAGATCTTTATCAAAATTGGTTAGATAATGAAAGTCAAAGATTTGTTTTTAAAAATTTACAAAAATTCAATGAAAAAAAGCAGTATGTGAAACTGAGTAGTCGGGCGTAGAGCTCTCTAGCCTACTTTCTTACGCTCAATAGGCCTATGGAAGGCCTACAGTAGCATAGCCAAATATCTCTGATTTTTTCGTGATTCACATTTTCCGCGCTTGAATATCACACTGGCCATAGCTTTATCAGATCAAGTGGTTCCAACGTTGTTTGAGCGGTGAATTTTACGCCGATCAGATGGAGAAATATGGCCGATACTACAAATTTCCGGTATTGTAAGTATGATTTAAAGGAATTTCTACCCGTTAAATAACGAATCAAATGAAACCGATGGGTGCACCTGGAGCGCAAATGTGTCTATATTTTAGCACATGTGTCTATTTAGCTGAGGTTTGTGCCGTTTATTCAAACACTTCTGTACAGTCCGGCGGGGGAAGGAGATTTTTGACAGTTTTTGACAATATCGCCTCGAATATAGTGTTTATCGGGAGCAAGTAACTGTTAAAACACTTTTCATGTAAAGGACTACCTCTTAAAACAAAGCGTGTGTATTTTCATAGAATTATTCAGGGTTGTTTCTGAAGAATCGGCCGAAAACCTAATGCAACGCCGTTTCGAGTGGGTCGCTATGCAACGCAATCAAGTGGATACCGTTCTGTGTCTTACTTGCGAAGTCTTATCCGTCTTAAAACAGTCATTAAAGCCTAACAATGAATAAATTTAGTGACTTTATATCATTATAATGATCCCGCCGTTTCTAATATATTGTACTAAATATATATAATACATTTTTATGCTCGTGTAACATTTAACATATTTTTGCGGACTTGTCAAAAACATCAACACAAAAACATAAAACAAGGGTGAACATCGAACAATATCATTAAGTAAATGATAGTAATAGTTCGTAAAAACAAGAACCAGTTCAAGGACATTTGCCTCATCCACGAATGGTACTGAACAGCATGCCAAAAGCGGGTTGACTCTTTATGAGGATTGTTCAAATATGAATGCATCTGAGCACATAAAAATGTATCCTTGATAGATTTCAATGAAAATTTTATTTGGTCCCCTGGAAATATTCACCTTTAACAGATTTACAAAATTTCAGTCTTCTAATCCAATCCTTGAAGCCTTTTTCGTAGTATTTTCTAGGTATACTATATATATAGATGAAGACACTGGAATATTGCAGAACCGAGGTGTTTGCGCTGCACAAAGTTTCGACCAGAAAGGTATATTTGCGCCTTGGGAACAAAAAGAAGTCACACGGGCAAGGTCAGACGAATAAGGAGGGTGACAAAGGGAGCACAACAACCTTTTCCTGCTTCAGAAAGTCTTGTACAATAGACGCCTTGTGCGATGACGCGTTTTCATGTAGTCTGACATTGGACAAACCAGTTGCGGGTCTTCGAGTTTTGAAATATTTCTTTAGTTTTCGAAGAACTTTAGTGCAATGCATGGTCTTTTGCCAGACTTTGTTGCCAATATTTTGTTCTGAATCTTTCGTTTGGGCTCAAAAAAAGTGAACCAATGTCTCGTCACCAGTGACGACATATGCGAAAGATAGTGCATTGTAATTTGGAAACTGTTTAAGCAACAAGTTTGCGCATTGCACACGTACCCTTTTCTGCTCATCTGTCAACAGATGGGGAATCTAGCACAGATCTTTCTCATTTTCAAATTACGTTTCAGAATTGTATGAGCTGCTCTTATGAGATGCCAACCATACTAGCTATTTGTCTAGCGGTGTATCTTGCATCAGTAGCAACTATTTCTTTCACTCTTGCAACCATCTTGACAGACGTTGCTGATTTCGGCCGACGGCCATGTGGTTCATCTTCTGTTGAAACTAACCAACATTTGAATTTCTTAAACCAACGAAAAACTGTCGAAAAAGATATTTCATTATGCCCATAAACAGAACATATATCATTAAAAATGACTTTACACCCTATGCCAAGAACACAACGATTCTTAATACAGGACCGTACGGTGTACGCTGACCTTTTTCCAACCATTTTTATATTAATATACACGAGTAGGCAATGTTAGCGAGCGATAGACGCAGATAAAGTGAACGGATTTTAATGGGTGTGGTATCAATGTATAAATGAACAAATAAAATACAGACACCAGTGAAAGAAAATAAACGGACTAGCAATACTAAGAGAGACGTGTTACAGTTGTTTTATTTAACTGTCTCCAACAAAACTTTTTTTTTCATTGGTGTCTGTATTTCATTTGTATTTTAATTTTTAAACGGCGACCGTAGAGTTTTGTTACATCGTTTCTGTTTTATGGATGACCAATAAAATCTTGCCTTTTCCCTGGCCAATTTTAACGGTCTCTTTGATTTATCTCTCTGAAAATAAAATATGAATGAAAATATATACAAACAACTGATCAATACTTTTATCATGGACCAAACTTTATTTAAGCTTTGTATAGACAGCTTAAATGCACAACAAATCAGTAATGAAATCGCAATGTATTAGTTTTAAGGGACTGAAAGTAACCAACTGTAACTATACTTATTTAAAGAGTCAACCCGTTTTTGGCATGCTGTTCAGTACCATTCGTGGAGGAGAAAAATATCCGTGAACTGGTTCTTATTTGAACGAACTAATACTATTATTTACTTAATGATATTGTTCGATGTTCATCCTTGATTTATGTTTATGTGTTGATGTTTTTTTGACAATGTCCGCAAAAATATGTTAAATGTTAAGCGGGCATAAAAATGTAAAAGTACAATATATTAGAAATGGCGGGATCAATATGATGATATAAAACTATCCAAATTAATTTATTCATTGTTAGGCTTTGAAAATAATGACTGTTTTAAAGACGGATAAGACTTCGCAAGTAAGACACAGAACGGTATCCACTTGATTGCGTTGCATAGCGACCCACTCGAAACGGCGTTGCATTAGGTTTTCGACTGATTGTTCAGAAACAACCCTGAATAATTCTATTAAAATACACACACTTTGTTTTAAGAAGTAGCCCTTTACATAAAAAGTGTTTTAACAGTTACTTGCTCCCGAAAAACACTAAATTTGAGGCGATATTGTCAAAAACTGTCAAAAATCTCCTTCCCCCGCCGGACTGTACAGAAGTGTTTGAATAAACGGCACAAATCTCAGCTAAATAGACACATGTGCTAAAATATAGACACATTTGCGCTCCAGGTGCACCCATCGTTTTCATTTGATTCGTTATTTAACGGGTAGAAATTCCTTTAAATCATACTTACAATTCCAGAAATTTGTAGTATCGGCCATATTTCTCCATCTGATCGGCGTAAAATTCACCGCTCAAACAACGTTGGAACCACTTGATCTGATAAAGCTATGGCCAGTGTGATTTTAAAACAAATAACTGTGCATGCTTTTTACAAAATCAAATCGGAATTGTATAGCCAGTCGATATATCAAAATGAAAAACACAAACAACTTAGGCCTATCTGCGGCTAACCCTACGTGCCAGATGCGTGGCCTCACCCTTGCAACCGAACAAAGTGAACTAGATCACCGTGGAAAACAGTCAACAGGAACTTCACTACTGAATAGCAAGAACTATGAGAGAACAGCAACGTTTGACTTTTCAAAAGCCTTATCATAAAAAAGTCATAAAAAGCTAAACCAAAAATTACTATATATAGATCTATATGTCGAAAAAAAAAGAGTTTCACTTACTCCACCACGTGGTTACTGAGATACAAGGCTATATATGGCCTACTGACGCAGCAAGTTATGTAAAAAAGGCTAACAGCTTTGTGAAAAAAAGCAAGTTAGAGTCATGTTATATGCGCATCTCGTGCCAGTTCATGCCATTTCATCACAGCGAACAAGTGTCCTAAGTTTCCATTTATTCCGAGATATCAGCTTCCGTGCATCTAACGGTTAATCAAACACCAGACAGTCGAAAAAAGGGGCATATCTTTGTGAAAAAAGGCAAAACAGAGTTATGTAATTTGTGTTAACTAGCATGACATCTCATCAAAGAGAAGTCAAAATCCATTCCTACAACTTACATAAACAAGAGGACCATGATGGTCCTGAATCGCTCACCTCTTCCCACATGACCCAGTTTTGAGTATGACGTCGTTTTTCCTATTATCTGACATAGTGACCTAGTTTTTGAGCTCATGTGACCCAGTTTTGAACTTGACCCATATATTATCAAGATAAAAATTCTGACCAATTTTCATGAAGATCCATTGAAAAATATGGTCTCTACAGAGGTCACAAGGTTTTTCTATTATTTGACATATTGACCTAGTTTTCGAAGGTACGTGACCCTGTTTTGAACTTTACCTAGATATCCTCAAGGTGAACATTCTCACCAATTTTCATGAAGATCTCATGAAAAATATGGCCTCTAGAGAGGTCACAAGGTTTTTCTATTTTTATACCTACTGGCCTAGTTTTTGACCGCACGTGATCCAGTTTCGAAACTGATCTAGATATCATCAAGGTGAACATTCAGATCAATTTTCATGAAGATCCATTGAAAAATATGGCCTCTAGAGAGGTCAAAAGATTTTAATAATTTAAGACCTACTGACCTAGTTTTTGTCCGCACATAACCCTGTTTCGAACTTGACCTAGATATTATCAAGGTGAACATTCAGACCAATTTTCATACAGATCCCATGAAAAATATGGCCTTTAGAGAGGTCACAAGGTTTTTCTATTATTTGACCTACTGACCTAGTTTTTGATGGCATGTGATCCACTTTCAATTTTGACCTAGATATCATCAAGATGAACATTCAGACCAAATTTCATACAGATCCCATGAAAAATATGGCCTCTAGAGAGGTCACAAGGTTTTTCATTTATTTGACCTACTGACCTAGTTTTTGAAGGCACGTGACCCACTTTCGAACTTGACCTAGATATCATCAAGATGAATATTCTGACCAATTTTCATGAAGATCTCATGAAATATATGGCCTCTAGAGAGGTCACAAGGTTTTTCTATTTTTAGACCTACTGACCTAGATTTTGACCGCACGTGATCCAGTTTCGAACTTGGCCTAGATATCATCAAGATGAACATTCAGACCAATTTTCATACAGATACCATGAAAAATATGGCCTTTAGAGAGGTCACAAGGTTTTTCTATTATTTGATCTACTGACCTAGTTTTTGATGGCACGTGACCCAGTTTCGAACTTGACCTAGATATCATCAAGGTGAACGTTCTGACCAATTTTCATGAAGATCTTGTGAAATATATGGCCTCTAGAGAGGTCACAAGGTTTTTCTATTTTTAGATCTACTGACCTAGTTTTTGATGGCACCTGACCTAGTTTCAAACTTATCCTAGATATCATCAAGATGAGCGTTCTGACCAATTTTCATGAAGATCTTGTGAAATATATGGCCTCTAGAGAGGTCACAATATTTTTCTATTTTTAGACCTACTGACCTAGTTTTTGATGGCACATGACCCAGTTTCGAACTTGACCTAGATATCATGAAGATGAACATTCTGACCTACTTTCATAAAGATCCCATGAAAAATGTGACCTCTAGAGTGGTCACAAGCAAAAGTTTACGGACGCACGGACTGACGGACGCACGGACGACGGACACCGCGCGATCACAAAAGCTCACCTTGTCACTTTGTAACAGGTGAGCTAAAAAATGGAAGCGAACATCAGCGCGGACGCGGACGCGGACGCAGACGCCGACGGACAGACATGTGAGTGCAACAGACGTATTCTTCAAAAAGTCGCGCTAAAGATGAATTTAAAAGTACAAATAATTTGGTTTATCCAAACATTTTGTACAGCGGAACGTTTTGTTCAGTTTATCTGTTCATCCCTTTACATGGGTAAGACTTAACTATGGTGGGCGACTCTTCTGTATAGAGCAAGATACAGAACACGCACCAATTCAAGAAGCTTCCCTGGTTCTTTAGCGTGTCAGGTGTAAAGTACCAATACACGAGACTATTTAGATATTATCCTAGTTAGAAGATCACATACCTGGTGGTTTCGTAATCAAACTGTGTTACATCTGGACTACTGCGTCCGTTAATGTGTTTTATATCAATATTAATATTTTACATTCATGCAAAATATTGTCCGCTTTCTGTATCTCACCAGTTTTCAAATTAAACGCTTCAGTGGCACTATCGAAGAACGAATTGCGCAAGGACTTTACAGTTCTTCAAATTATTCTTTTTGATATAAATAGAATATCACATATCGGGTTTTGTAGTTACAAGGATTCATCTTGGAAAATGGGTGCTTGATTGAGAGAGGTGCGACCGTATATTGACCAATATCAAGTATATCTGAATGCTAAACATAAATGTTTTTTTTGTTGTTTTTTTTTTTTGCCGTTCGTCCCATTCCAAAAACAATACAGCAAATTATTCACTATATTGAGCATAATCTTATTCAATTCATAAAGGGAAAAGGCATGGCTGAAAAAAAAGTCAAAAGGTGCCCGGGGCTTAAATTGCGGCATCGGAGTTGACTTGAAATGTTTTGAAATGTTTCATGTTTTTTGCTAGATACATGTTGCTACATATGGCATTTGACATGCTATGTCAGATAGCGACGTGTATTTTGTTCGAACCAAAGTGAATGATGCAGTACCACAGTGTTTAACGCGTCTTAAATATCAATTTTGTAAATCAGGGTGTATGTGGCTAAGATGTTTGAAATTGTCCGTATAAAGTATAGAAAACCTGGATGTCCATGACTGTTTAGCAATCCGTGTTGTTTGTTTAGTAAGTGTTAGATACAGACTGATACTTATATAGCACACACATTTCGCTAGGCCGGTGTCTGGTGCGATCTATTCGCACGACAATCGGAAGTACCGAATATTTATTTGTTATATTTATTTGGGTTTTACGCCGCACCAACACAGTATAGGTTATATGGCGCCAAACAGGACTACAAATTTTGGTTCCACATCTGATTTACATCGAAATAAAAACCGAATAAGCCGATGATTAGTTCTGGCTGATATTGAATGCTGCGGAATGATAAGGAAAAGTACGAGTTTTGCGGAACTTGTAATATGCGTTCACCGTGGCAAAGAGCACTACAGAGTGATACCTCTTGTAGTTCAAAAATGTTGAACAACACCTTTGGGACGTCGGATAGCCACATGCTTCCCGCCAATAGCACTCACAGTATGTGGAAAGTTCCGAGTAGTAGCAAACTCGTTGGCGATTGTCTGCCAAAGTGTCTTGTCTAACTTGTTCAAACTAGGGTCCGTACGAAGTTGGTATACCCTAAACGCATTGAATCCCTCCAGTTTCCTTTATATAGGCTACTGACCGTTCGGAGGCCGCGTCCCTACTTTCAACTTGCTTTTTGTTCGTTTCATATTATATGTTATTTATATTGTCTTGTTTGTTGGTTTGCTACTGGTGTTTCGTTCCTTATTCCCCCGCCCCCTATTTCTACGCACTACCTCTTACTTTACTATAAGTGAGATTAGGTACCCACCATGCATGTACTGGCTGGTGCTCCCATTTTTTCTTGCCACCGGCCGTCCCTGAGCGGAGCCCAACTGTGTTGTTTTGTCGAACTTGTCTGTTTGTTTTGTCAATTGGTGTGTGCGCGCTCGTGTGTATGTGTCTGTTGGTCTTGTGCATGTTTACACTGCTAACGGTTTGCGGTCTAGAGGACTGCGTTTCTGGAGTGTGGCTTTCCCTGTTGAATATTCATCCTTTCTTTTTCCACTTGCCAACATTTCTCTATCCGATACCCACGTTGGCACCTTGAGTATAATTTAAATGTACATGATGTTGGATTTTTGAAGCAGCCCGCCCGCTATATCTTTCTACTACAATTTCTGTTTATTGCAGGCCAACTTTGCGATGCATTGCTCTTGTCGTGTTTGCTGTGCTCTGTGCTTCCGGGAATTCTACCCTTACTTTTAATTCTGATTACCTCATACATGTACTCGTCGATAATGGTTTATGATAATGGCAAAAGACCTCTTGAACCACCAGGGATATGGTATGTGAGCTAACCTGAAGCCTTACTTTAAGGATTTGTCAAGGTGTGCCAGTTTCCATTACCTCTCATGAACAGACTCAATCAAACCGAGTCTGCTATTATTCTACTAGACGGTACATGAAAAGGTCGTGCTTGTACCTGAAATAGTTTCTACGGAAGCGTGCTAGTTTAAAAATTTTCTGAATTCCCCACGCATTACCAAATTTAAAGGTATGTTATACACTGCCGAGGAGAACAATGACATAAAAAAAACTACTAAAGTGACTCAAGTGAGTAATCTTGAGATAATTAAGCAGTTTGCGCTTGGTATGACATTGCTTTGCGTCTGGGTACATTGATTGTATACCGTTGTATTAATGTTTTTATGCTTATATTACAAATGATAGCAGAAACAAAATATGCAATGACCATAGAAATTGATTGGAGCTTGCCTATTTGAAGGATACAAGTATTGCTCTTGTTGGTCTGTTCGCCGGTTTGTAAATAGGTAAAAAAAAACCTGACATCTACTGCAAATAATATACATACAAGTACAATGTATATTCAATTGTTTATTGAATATCGGAACAAAAAAACTTACATTTACATGAAAATGGCTCGCTGTCTATACTCACGGACTTTGAAGAACAAGTAAAACCAACTTATACCACTGATGCGTTTTCTCAGATCGTATAAAATATATTCTGTGTCTGGATTTCTATTTCACGTGAGTTACGAAAACTACATGCATAAACTTCATAATGACAACAGAACCAACCGGAGAAATAGATAACTAAAGTAGAACTAAATTGCTTTAGCAAAACCTTTTCGTACTTTTTAGAATGTTTGTGTCATAGAATTTTGATTTTGGAAATAGTCATCTTGATATGTTTAATTCATTTCATAACAGAATATACTTACTCAATTGAGTCTCTGTAAGTAGGAACGAATAAAATACTAGTATTCCATTTCAACAGAAAGGCTAATTTCTTCAGGAAAATCTCACTTTCATCACAATTCTAGTCATTATACTAGTTTAAAAAAAGATATACGAATTCTAAAACAGAAAAGAATTCGAGATGACGCATAGACTTTGATCATCGAGTCAACGCCAATGGCCATATCTCAATATGTAATACAAGTACTCGTCTATCGCTACAATTCAAGCGCCTTTTTTCAGAAGGGTAAAGCAAAAAGCGTTCGATACACGGCTGTCATAGTCTCGCATTGGCATAACCGGCAGTGCGCTCCAACTCTTCAAACACTATTAAAATGATATGCTGCAAACTTTCACAAATGAACAAACTTGATGTGCAGATGACCATAAAGGAAGGAACTTTTAGCTGTGACATTATTTCCACGGTTATGGCCCTTTGATAGTTTACCTTTTTGATAGTTTTTTTTTTCTCAAAAATTACGTCATCTTAACTTAACAACTTAAAAGTCAACTCCTTTAACTGGTCAATTTACTCATCTTTTAACGGCGTTATGACTTGAACGGATATTCGACATACATTATCTAAAACATGAGCTTCATGAGCGGTAGTCACACGTTAAGAACAGAAAACCTTTACCTTTTACCTTTCACACTCTATCCTCTGATTATATCTGAACCAATCATCATAAAGATACCAGCAGCAGAGGTCACACTCTATCCCCTGGCGGTATCTGAACCAATCATCATAAAGATACGAGCTGCGGAGGTCACACACTATCCCCTGACGGTATCTGAACCAATCATCATGAAGATGTGAGCTGCGGAGGTCACACTATCCCCCGACAGTATCTGAACCAATCATTATAAAGATGAGAGCCGCGGATGTTACGCTCTATTCCCTAATGGTATCTGTACCAATCAGCATAAAGATTTGAGCTGTGGAAGTCACACTCAATCATCTGACGGTATCTGTACCAGTAATTATAAAGGCATGAGCTGCGGAGGTCACACTCTATCCCCTGATGGTTATATGTTGATTATATGCGACGTTAAATAAAGCTTACCTTTACCTTTTACCTTTCACATTCTATCCCCTGATTATATCTGTGCCAATCATCATAAAGATACTAGCAGCGGAGGTCATACTCCATCACCTGACGGTATCTGAATCAATCATAATAAAGATATGAATTGCGGAGGCCATACTCTATCCTCTGACAGTATCTGAACCAATCATTATAAAGATATGAACTGCGGAGGTCGCATTCTATCCCCTGACGGAATCTGAACCAATCATAAAGATACTAGCAGCGGAGGTCACACTCTATCCCCTGACCGTATCTGAACCAATCATCATAAAGATATGAACTGCAGAGGCCATATTCTATCCTCTGACGGTATCTGAACCAATCATAAAGATACTAGCAGCGGAGGTCATACTCTATCCCCTGACGGTATCTGAACCAATCATAATAAAGATATGAACTGCGGAGGCCATATTCTATCCCCTTACGGTATCTGAACCAATCATAAAGATACTAGCAGCGGAGGTCATACTCTATCCCCTGACGGTATCTGAACCAATCATAATAAAGATATGAGCTGCGGAGGTCATACTCTATCCCCTGACGGTATCTGAACCAATCATCATGAAGATATGAGCTGCGGAGGTCACACTATCCCCCCCCCAACGGTATCTGAATCCATCATTATAAAGATGTGAGCTGCGGAGGTCTCACTATCCGCTGATGGTATTAGAACCAATCATAATAAAGATATAAACTGCTGAGGTCATACTCTATCCCCTAACTGTATCTGAACCTATCATCATAAAAATATGAGCTGCGGAGGTCACACTATCCCCTGATGGTACCTGAACCAATCATCATAAAGATATGAGCCGTGGAGGCCACACACTATCTCCTGACCGTATCTGAATCAATCATCATATAAGAAGTTAACATACTCTGCACAAAGAAGTATCAATTAAACAAGAGGGCACTGAAGGCCCTTTATCGCTCACCACTGCCTAGTTCTTAACCCAGATATCCCTGTATCTAATTTCGCCTAGGTTTTACAGAGACAAACATTTTGACCATGTTTAGATCATTAACCAACTTTTGAATGATTTGACCTAGTGACAAAGTTGCTGACCTCAGCTACCCCACTTTTGGACTTTACATAGTTTTCATCCAGATAAATATTCTGACAAAGACTTATGATAATGAAGTTGAAAGCTAATGACCTAGTTTTTCCAAAAGTGACCCAGTAACAAAAATTTCCTTGCAGTAAAACAGACAAACATTCCTAACAAGTCTCATGAAGATAAGGTTCGTGTGTTAACCATGTCTTTCTATGATCTGACATTGTAAACTAGTTTTTGATGTGGATAATACAGTATCTAACTTGAGCTAGATTTTTCAAGTTGAAATACATATTTGAGCCGTGCCATGGGAAAACCAACATAGTGGCTTTGCGACCAGCATGGATCCAGACCAGCCTGCGCATCCGCGCAGTCTGGTCAGGCTCCATGCTGTTCGCTTTTAAAGCCTTTTGGAATTGGAGAAACTATTAGCGAACAGCATGGATCCTGACCAGACTGCGCGGATGCGCAGGCTGGTCTGGATCCATGCTGGTCGCAAACCCACTATGTTGGTTTTCTCATGGCACGGCTCATTTGGTTTGTGTATTGGTAAGTGTTGAAAGTTTCAAAGCTTTATCTTAAAAGACTTTGTCAAAATATGAACTGGTACGAAATAATAACCAAGATTTCTAAGTCAAAACGGGCCATTATTCAGCCAAAATCCTTGATGGAGTTATGTACTCTTGCCTATAACTGGCCATGGTGATGGTAAACAAGTGTTGAAAGTTTCAAAGCTTTATCTTAAAAGACTTTGTCAAAATATGAACTGGTACGAAAAACTTACCCTTTTTTCTAGGTCAAAAGGGGCCATAATTCAGCCAAAATCTTTGATGGAGTTATGTGCTCTTGCCTATAACTGGCCATGATGATGGTAAACAAGTGTTGAAAGTTTCAAAGCTTTATCTCAAAAGACTTTGTCAAAATGTGGACTGGTACGAAAAACTTAACCAAGGTGTGACACCGACGCCGTGGTGAGTAGGATAGCTCTACTTATTCTTCGAATAGTCGAGCTAAAAATGTAGCTTCTAGAATGTTAACAAGGTTTTGCAACTGACAGTGACCCCAGTTTTTCACCACAGATGACCAAAACAACTCATCCAAGATTTTATTGAGAGAAATATTCTGACCAAGTTTCATGAAGTTTGGGCTGAAATTGTGACCTTTAGAGTTTTAAAGGTCAAATTTTTGACGGCACACAGATACGAACAACAGACACACTGTGATCACAATAGCTCACCTTGAGCACTCTGTGCTCTAGTGGAACTTAAAATAGCACACAGAAGGGAAAAGAAGTACAACAACATATTCTCCTTCAACCATCTTATATTTCTTCTAAATTTCAAATAATCAGAAAAATGACAATTTTAAGTACATTATTGTATTACAAAAATTTACATATATCCCGAAATTTAAATATCTTTCAATATAAATATGTGTGTTTACTGTACATCATTTAGATTTTGCGTAACACTATTTAGCAAGACAAGTACAAAATATGAAACAGAGAGAAACAAGTGAATGAAGTATTGCCATGCAATACAAAGTCCCCTACTGGAAGGCACCTAATTTTCTCTACTGCAGTATAACATAATGAATTGATATCTGTCAATGATGTATAAACAATATTGTACTACATATACAATATGTTATAACAACACACTTGGATTAAAATGTGCATATATAAAAACCCACAGTTGTTTTCATATTGAATTTTTTTGGCTGATTATAAAAATGTTATCATGTAAGTTATTTATAGTAACAACAAAGGGAAATTAATCTTTAAAAAAAAAAAAAAAAGAAAAAATAATAATATAAGTCCACAAGAAACTCTTTACCAGGTAGAGATAGGTCAAAATACACCTAAAAATTGGATGTAACATGCATGCTGTACCACAGAAAAGTGGTCTCGATTTTTCTCTACCGCCAGTAATAAAAAAGTTACAATTAAATCTATTTATAGTAACAACAAAGGGACGTAATTCTAAAAACAAGGGTGCCTCATGGTGGTGAACATTTGGTCCAAGTTACATCAAAATCCCTCCATGCATGAAGAAGAAATGTTCCGTACAAAGTCATTCTTGAATTTGACATTTGACCTCTAAATATGACCTTGACCTTAGACCTAGGGACCTGGTTCTTGCGCATGACATGTCTCATCCAGGGGAATATTTGTGCCAACTGATATCTAAATCCTGCTTTGCATGACAAAGTTATAGACCGGACAGGAAAAAAATCCTCTTGACCTTTGATCTCAAAGTGTGACCTTGACCTTTAAGCTAGGGTACTGGGTGTCGTCTCATCATGGGAAACATTTGTGCCAAGTAATATAAAAATCCCTTCATGGATGGCAGAGTTATGGACGGGACAGGAAAAAAACTCTGTTGACCTTTGACCCCCAATTGTGACCTTGACCTTTGAGCTAGGGGTCCGGGATTTGCGCATGACACGTCGTCTCATCATGGGGAACACTTGTGCTAAGTGATATTAAAATCCCTTAATGAATGTCAGAGTTATGGACCGGACACGAAACAGACCCTGTTCATGCTATGTTAACATTTGACTGCTAAGTGTGACCTTGACCTTTGAGCTAGGGGTCTGAAAGTTGTGCATGACATATCGTCTTATTATGAGGTATATTTGTGCCAAGTAATATTAAAATCCCTTCATAGATGGGAGAATTATGGACCGGACAGGAAAAAAGCCTTGTTGACATTTGACCTCCAATTGTGACCTTGACCTTTAAGCTAGGGGTCCAGGTTTTGCGCATGACACGTCGTCTCCTCATGGGGAACATTTGTGCCAAGTAATATTAAAATCTCTTCATGGATGGGAGAGTTATGGACCGGACAGGAAAAAAGCCCTGTTGACCTTTGACCTCCAATTGTGACCTTGACCTTTGAGCTAGGGGTCCGGGATTTGCGCAAGACACATCATCTCATCATGGGGAACATTTGTGCCAAGTAATACTAAAATCCCTTCAAGGATGGGAGAGTTGTGGACCGGACAGGAAAAAAGCCCTGTTGACCTTTGACCTCCAACTGTGACCTTGACCTTTGAGCTAGGGGTCCGGGTTTTGCGCATGACATGTCGTCTCATCATGGGGAACATTTGTGCCAAGTAATATTAAAATCCCTTCATGGATGACAGAGTTATGGACCGGACACGAAATTGCGGACGGACGGAATGACAGAATGACGGAATGACGGAAAGACGGAATGACGGAATGACGGAAAAGTGCATTCCTATAGTCCCCGAAACTGGTTTTCAACCAGTAGGGGACTAATTAACCCTTCAAGCTTAAGAAAACAGAAAGTTAAGTTCATGAGTACCCAATAACTATGATTCATGAGAGAACCAGTATTATGTAGATTCGTCTTGTGCTATTCTCTTGTTATATCTAATCTGGTAAATTCAGCTCATGAACAGACTTCTCTCACAATAAATTTTATGTCTGTCACACTGACACAATTATGTCATTTTATCGACTAACTATCCAGCACTTCACAGTGGAGAAAGACCCCAGGTGCCCCTCTGGGCATTATTTCAAACTGGGACAAGAACCTGGGTAGAACCACTGACCTCTCCAAAGCCAGCCAGATGGCTGTCACACGATGATTCTAGCAGGGCTTGGACCCACTGAGATGACAGGCAACTTGGCCACGGAGAGCTCTTTCAGGGTTAACAGCTGATATTTTATACTGAGAAACAAATATTTAACATTCATAAAGAAAAAGTGAGATACTATGCAATCAATTTACAAACAATTTTCAAGTTTAGTCTTGTATATAATTGAAAGTAGTGAAATCTTGCACAAAAAGTTAAATCACTGATACCAGGAGATGCTTTCTTGTAAAAGGAGTGACGAGGTGCACTCCCCACCCCCTGTGAATGCCCATATATATTATTCTAATACACCCAAATGGTAACATACTGGTATATATGCAACATTTTTTTAATTAACTACTGGTCACATATGTATTCATTTTAACCTCACCTCACTCCAAGTTATCTGCGAATACTCAAGACTTAGAAATTCTTCAGACAGAAGACAAATAGCACTTATCTGTAAACAACAAAAAAGTTTGACATGGTACTGCACATACACAACACATGAAAACCTGGGAGGATAACTTTGGCACATTAAAATGGTTGAAACTAAAAGTAAGTTTGTCCTACAAATTTTCTAAGCAACAAAATACATTAAAATGCATCTACTATCGAGTCTGAGCAACTAACAATAAGATATGTGCACCAGTTATAAACAGCATAAATATTAAGCTTATTGTATTTACACATTTCTTAAGCACGTATTTCTACTGGAGTACTGCAAAGAAAAATGGAAACCTGACAAGTGAAACTTCCTTTTTAACAAAGAATGCTTCCAGGGTTGCAATAAATAGGCAGTCAAGAGTAGTTGAACCTGTAAGACCCTAGTACCCAAGAATAGTTACAAAGAGTTTGATAAATGACAGAACTGAAATAAACCTGTTTTAGATTCTTTCTACACAAGAATTTGTAGTTTTACGGTGTTATGCATGTTTGTTGATAAAATCACTATCATTAATACAGAAATCTGCATTTTACATGTACGTTATGAAGATAACATTTTAAAATTACAGTCATGTTACCTGTTAATAAATAAATGCAGATACTTTCTATTAATGTCAAATTTATGTTGCAATGTGTTATATAGGTTAAATTTTCTTTTGAAAAAACAAGGTCTTATCAACTTTACAAAAGACTTGTTTCAAACATACATCTTAAGGTAGTGGACCTGTATGGACAATCAGAAATTTCTGTGTGGTTATGTATTTCCCAAAGGCGATTCCAGCATCAATAGGCCTAACAGAAAATTGTTCTTCATAACAACTTCAGACTTTCTAAATCTCATACAAAGAATACATAATCGAACAGAAACTGACAATTGTCATTATGGGTCCCATACCTTAATACAATCTTTTATTTCTAAATCATACAGAATTGTCTTAAACTTATTTTATTCACTTACTTAATATTTAAGAAAAACGTTTCACCGGTACCTTAAGCTGAATTACTTGTACATGTACTGACTTTCAACATTCTGAAGGACGAAACTTTAAATATTAAACAACGGTTTGAACAATTAGTAACCACAATCCCTTGTTCTACACAAAACCATGATTCACTACGACACTGAACAATAAACATTTTAAATAGGTAAGCATGCAATTTACTACAAATCAAGAAATATTACACAAAGTCATGTAAAAAGGTAACTTGTCTGAATTCTCCATTACATTACCTTTACGGTTCTGTTGAAGATGAAATAACTTTTACTACTGTGTGAATTCTTTAAGCTTGTCCCATTTTAACTCATTTCATCATATCATTCACAGTAACACTTCATTTTTGGATTTTTATGATGGAATACCTCAATGCAACTCTTTTTTTTTATTGTATTTATGATGAGGAATACCTCACAGCAACTGTCTGTTGGGCTTTTTTAATGTGTAGGAATACCTCACAGCAACTCTTTGTTGTTGCACTTTTATAGTGGAGGAATACCTCACAGCAACTCTTTGTTGTTGCACTTTTATGGTGGAGGAATACCTCACAGCAACTCTTTGTTGTTAGGCTTTTATGACGGAGGAATACCTCACAGCAACTCTTTGTTGTTGCACTTTAATGGTGGAGGAATACCCCACAGCAACTCTGTTGTTGGGCTTTTATGGTGGAGGAATACCTCACAGCAACTCTGTTGTTGGGCTTTTATGGTGGAGGAATACCTCACAGCAACTCTGTTGTTGGGCTTTTATGGTGGAGGAATACCTCACAGCAACTCTTTATTGTCAGCTTTCATGGTGTAGGAATACCTCACAGCAACCTTTTTGTTAGCTTATGGTGTAGAATACCTCATGCAACCTTTGTGCTGGCTTATGGTGTAGGAATACCTCACAGCAACTCTTTGCTGTCAGCTTTCATGGTGTAGGAATACCTCACTGCAACTCTTTGTTGTTAGCTTTCTAGTGTAGGAATACCTCACGCAACTTTTTGTTGTCAGCTTTCATGTGTAGGAATAACTCACTGCAACTCTTTGTTGCTGGCTTTCAGTGTAGGAATACCTCACTGCAACTTTTTGTCATTATGGGGAATATCACGACTCTTGTTGCTTATGGTAGAATACTCACGAACTCTGTTGATGGGTTTTATGGGGGAATACCTCACAGCAACTCTGTTGTTGGGCTTTTATGGTGGAAGAATACCTCACAGCAACTCTGTTGTTGGGCTTTTATGGTGGCGGAATACCTCATAGCAACTCTTTGTTGCTAGGCTTTTATGATGGAGGAATATCTCACAGCAACTCTGTTGTTGGGCTTTTATGGTGGAGGAATACCTCACAGCAACTCTGTTGTTGGGCTTTTATGGTGGAGGAATACCTCACTGCAACTCTTTATTGTCAGCTTTCATGGTGTAGGAATACCTCACAGCAACTTTTTGTTGTCAGCTTTCATGGTGTAGGAATACCTCACTGCAACTCTTTGTTGTCAGCTTTCATGGTGTAGGAATACCTCACTGCAACTCTTTGTTGTCAGCTTTCATGGTGTAGGAATACCTTACAGCAGCTTTCATGGTGTAGGAATACCTCACTGCAACTCTTTGTTGTCAGCTTTCATGGTGTAGGAATACCTCACTGCAACTTTTTGTTTTCAGCGTTCATGGTGTAGGAATACCTCACTGCAACTTTTTGTTGTCGGCTTTCATGGTGTAGGAATACCTCACTGCAACTTTTTGTTGCTGGCTTTCATGGTGTAGGAATACCTCATTGCAACTCATTGTTGCTGGCTTTCATGGTGTAGGAATACCTCATTGCAACTTTTTGTTGTTAGCTTTCATGGTGTAGGAATACCTCACTGCAACTTTTTGTTGTCAGCTTTCATGGTGTAGGAATACCTCACTGCAACTCTTTGTTGTCAGCTTTCATGGTGTAGGAATACCTCACTGCAACTCTTTGTTGTCAGCTTTCATGGTGTAGGAATACCTCACTGCAACTCTTTGTTGTCAGCTTTCATGGTGTAGGAATACCTCACTGCAACTCTTTGTTGTTATCTTTCATGGTGTAGGAATACCTCACTGCAACTTTTTGTTGTCAGCTTTCATGGTGTAGGAATACCTCACTGCAACTCTTTGTTGTCGGCTTTCATGGTGTAGGAATACCTCATTGCAACTCTTTGTTTGCTGGCTTTCATGGTGTAGGAATACCTCACAGCAACTCTTTGTTGTTAGCTTTCATGGTCGAGGAATACCCCTGGTGCCCTCCCTTATTTCAGGCATTGGCCGGCCACTGGGTAAAACCATAAATCTTCCATAACCAAGCTTGATAACTTACTCAAACCCAATGGTGAGGGGGGAAGAATTTGAAGTCAGCAACATTAACCAACTGGCCACAGTGACCTTTCACGGTAACCTTCAGCCAAAGGCATAAGGCTGTACACATACTTATGCTATTATGTATCAAAATTATCCAGTTACAAATACAGTTGAAACTCAATACCTCGAACAGGTTTATCTCCAAATTCTGGCTATCTGAAGACACTGTCAAGCACATGCACAAAATAGCATTTTGAGTCAAATTTCTGATATCTAGCTAACTCCAATACAAATTAGCACAATAAAACTTTTTGAAACAATGGGGTACAAAAATATCTGTTAATTCCTATCAATTTGTGCAATGATTTCTTGATATGTAGTTATCCAAGAAAAAGCGAAAGTTACATAACAATTCACAACATTGGGTAAACAAATTTTACTGCTACAATAAATAGATCATGGTATTGTCTACTGTATGGAAATGAAGGGGTGTTAGTACAAAAATAGATATCTTGAAACATAATTATAATAAATTTAAATACACAGATATTTCATACACAAATTTACAATTTGTACACGTTTTAAATCTGATGGAAATTACAACAGATGAATAGTGAGTGAATTGAGAATAAAGTATTTTCAGGGTCCTCCACTATATGTGTAATGTCATGATAAAAGGGACCATCTCACAGACTCAGGTTTTGTAAAAAATGGTGTTCAAAATTATGTTAAACTGAAAGTTATTCAGACTCCTTTAAAATGAACACCAAATATGCACACACATATGAGCCGTGCCATGGGAAAACCAACATAGTGGGTGTGCGACCACCATGGATCCAGACCAGCCTGCGCATCCGCGCAGTCTGGTCAGGCTCCATGCTGTTCGCTTTTAAAGCCTGTTGGAATTGGAGAAACTGTTAGCGAACAGCATGGATCCTGACCAGACTGCGCGGATGCGCAGGCTGGTCTGGATCCATGCTGGACGCACACCCACTATGTTGATTTTCCCATGGCACGGCTCATATGTATTTGCTTGAAAACAAAACATATCTTGTGAATCTGGAAAAAAATATGAATTTCAGATACTTTGACGAGACAAGACCCTTTCTGTGTGACAATTCAAAGGATCATAGTGAGCAATTAACTGTATTGGGATGGTCCTATTTGGGGAATGTAGTATATCTAAGACAAGGTACAAGATCAAATCGCTGAAGTGTATGGAAGACAGGAGAGAAAATAAATATTCTCTTAAAATCTTAGACCAGTCTACTTCTCACTATTGTTATTTTTCATGCAAAATACAGTAACTGTATTTGTTCTAATTGGTTTATAGAAGTTATTTTAGATCATACAAACAGGGGTGGAAAACCACTCTTCCATGAAACCCCTCTTTAACATTGTACTAATCATATCAGTACTACAGGCAAATTGAAAAACCTATGAGTGCCTAAATTTTATTCACATTTGTACAGAGACCAGTATCAAGGATAAACATTTTGTTTTGCTTGCCTTCCTGTATTCTTTTTCTTTATTTTCTGTTCAACAATATAAGAACAGAAGGTTTTGAAGATATTAAAGACATCCATAATCGAAATTAAAACATATAGGTTATATCCACTTTGTAGAACTAAACTTTATTTATCTATATATGCTTTACAAACACAATTATTTAGTGAAAGTCTAGCTTCGCATTTAATATTTATTAATCATGGAGAAATTAGTTATGGAGTAATTAATAGCATAATTATATAATTTTTTGTTTTTAATCATAGAAGGGTGTTTTTATTAACTTTTTAAATATATTTTTATATCTATAGTAAATATTCATATAGTTCCAGTTCTACCCAGCTTGGCTGACAAAAAATAAACATGAAATATAGCACTTAAATTATTGTAAAAATCTATCTATTGACTAGATTGTAGAAAATCTCTCCTATCACTGTAACTGTTACTACATATTCTAAAATTTTACAATTAATAATAATTGTAATATTCTCGTATTCTACAGATTACTTTTGATCAAAATTATTCTTTAACAGAAATAAATGATATTACAAGAGAAATATCTGGAAAAATATAAATCGATTATGTTATTATTTCAGCTTTAATAGTTTGTATGAAATAATATGCACAAAAAAACTTTATATACATTCTTCTTTAACCCTTATCATGCTGGACACAATTGATTCTGCCTTTGTGTCCAGTCTGATCATGATCTGCACTGTTCGCTATTCAGTCAGTATCTTTTTGGTAAGCACCCCTTTTTACAGTTAATGATACTGTCCAAGTTGAAAGATGGACAAGTTCAGTATAGAAATATAGCAGGGTAAGGGTTAACCTTTAGCTTGATGGAAACAATTGATTCTGCCTTTGTGACCAATGCAGACCAAGATCAGCCTGCATGGATCATGGTCTGCACTGTTCGCTTTTCAGTCAGTGAATTTTCAGTGAACACCCCTTTGAACAACAAATGCTACTGCCCAAATTGAGTGACAGACCAATCCATTTTAAAAAATTTAGCAGGGTAAAGTTTAAAGGAAAACAACACTTTGTGTCTGAATTTGTATACAATCTTCACAAGGTTCAAAATGCCCCATGTTAACTATGCATTACTGACTGGACCTGAGCTTTCAAAATACATTTGATACTCGAGATTAAAAATAAAATTGGAAATTTATAATGTTGGTAGCATAAAGCATGTTATATAACTGATAAGAAAGTGGTATGGTACAGCATGGATGTATATATCTGAAAAACAGCAAGGTCATCACAACATGTTCTTCCATTGAGTATAGTTTCTTTTTCTAAATATATAAAAAAAAAAAACATATACATAAGAATATAGTAGGTCTAAAGTTGAAAAGCGTTCTGCCATATAAAATAAACAAAGTATTTTGTTATAAGAAATAAAGAAAAACATTATTCAATATAACAGAGATTAGCTTCTTTTTATAGATGTGCATCCAGTTCCTTGCATTAACTGTTTTACACATCAGATGCAACGAGCAATTACTGTAGGAATATTTAGAATGAAAAAGAGTGTTATTTTTCCTTCTAATCTTTCATATACTATAATGTTACAAGAGGGCCATGATGGCCCTATATCACTCACCTGTTATCAGTGCACTTGAGGACAAGAAGGTCCTCAGTAAAATATCAAAGTCCAAAGGACAGGAACAACAAAGGGAAGAAATTTAACCAAAAAAGAAAAAAAAATTCTTACAAGGTATAGATATGTCAAAATACACCTAAAAATTGGAGGTACCATCCATGTTGTACCACAGAAAAGTGGTCTCGGTTTTTCCCTACGGCCAATAATAAAAAAGTTACTAAAATAAGCTATTTATAGTAACATAAAAGGGAAGTAATTAAAAAAAATAAATATTGTAAGTGAACAAAAGAAAGATCTGCCAAATAAATCTGTTGACATAAATGAAATTTCAGATCAGTATCTTCAGTAGTTATGGAGATATACCCATTTTAATTTGAAATAAAGGGAGGTAATTTGACATTAAACCAATCCATAGTTATCTACCCTGATTGTCTCTGTCTAACTAATAACAATAATGAAATTTCAAATAAGTCCTATAAGTACTTACTGATATAAATCCATTTTGATTACAATCAGGGGAGGTAATCAGATATAAAATAACTCTGGAACCTACGACTGGATCTGATTTGTCATGGAATCCAAGATTTATTGTTGTTGAAGATATGTTGGGTGTTTGTATCAAATAAAACCATAAATGAAGTCTCTATATGGCTGCAAAAGCCAAAATAGCCAATTTTGGACTTTTAAGGAGCCATAACTCTGGAACCCATGATGGAATCTGGCCAGTTGAAGAAAGGAAGCAAGATCTCGTGATGATACAAGTTGTGTGCAAGTTTGGTTAAAATCAAATCATAAATGAAGCTGCTATTGTGCAGACAAGGTCAAAATAGCTAATTTTGGCCCTTTCAGGGCCCATAACTCTGAAACCCATTGTGGGATCTGGCCAGATCAAGAAAAGAACCGAGATCTTATGGTGACACAAGTTTTGTGCAAGTTTGATTAAATTCAAATCATAAATGAAGCTGCTATTGTGCAGACAAGGTCAAAATAGCTAATTTTGGCCCTTTCAGGGGCCATCACTCTGGAACCCATAATGGAATCTCGCCAGTTCAAGAAAGGAACCAAGATCTCGTGGTGATACAAGTTGTGTGCCAGATTGGTAAAAATCAAATCATAAATAAAGCTGCTATTGTGCAGACAAGGTCAAAATAGCTAATTTTGGCCCTTTCAGGGGCCATAACTCTGGAACCCATAACGGGATCTGGCCAGTTCAAGAAAGGAACCGTGACCTTATGGTGAAACAAGTTGTGTGCAAGTTTGGTTAAAATAAAGTCATAAATGAAACCACTATCGTGCAGACAAGGAATTGTTGACGCACGCACGGACACGAAGGGTGATCACAAAAGCTCACCTTGTCACTATGTGACAGGTGAGCTAAAAATGCACCAAATAAAATGTAACTGAACGATAAATGGTCATAATCTCTGGGAAAACTGTGATGTAAAGTATGCAATACAACCAGTTTACAAATACTAAATGCTTAAGAGAACCCAAATTTGATATTTACTGGTATTTTGGAGGTGGTTCTTACTCATGGGTTAAATCACACTACAAATGTTAAAATTAAAAACATTGGTTTGTATTTTTAGTATATTAAAAGTAACAATATAAGACACTGGCTGCAAAGCGTAGCAATAAATTTGCCCAGGATTAGTGAATATATTCTTGGTTACACAAAACGCAAGTGTTATGTTTAGCACTTTGAAACATAATCATTAGAATTACTTAGAACTGGAATAATTTATTCTTAATTTGAAACAAAAGGGTGAAAAATTGATTGACAAGACTGCAGTTTTAACTACGTGTTGTACTGAAATTAGAATTTAAACTACAAGTATTTGAAATCTCAATTTATAACTGTATACATTCAAATGATTTGTTACTGCAGAACTGTCACACTAGTAACTGCATGTCAACTCTGATTACTCAATAATTCTTAGACAAGAACCTTAACCCTTATCATGCTGGACATGACTGAATCTGCCTTTGCAACCAGTGTAGATCATGATCATCCTGCACATTCGTGCAGTCTGATCAAGATCTGCACTGTTTGCCACTCAGTCAGTATCGTTTTGGTAAGCACCCCTTTTAACAGTTAATGGTACTGTCCAAATTGAAAGATGGACAAGTTCATTTTAGAAATTTAGCAGGGTAAGGGTTAACATTTATCCATTTGAGATTACTTAACAGAAAATGTAAAATCTCAACACAGACTAGCCTTATGTCATAACCTGAATCATTTATCAAAACCAGTCCTATTATTTGTTTCATGTTATTAAAACTTTTATGAGACATGTATTCATTTCTCTTTCACAAATTCTGCAATATTAAAAGAAAATGTCTTTCCCTGTAAATGTCTGAATTTGTACTTGTACTGTGATTTTTGCATGGCTTAACAAGTTTTTCATCCTGTGTGTATCTTAATCTCTCTTTGGTCGTGCCTGTGTTGCCTGTCTCACTGCTAACTGGGCACCCTGCTGCATAAGTTGTGCATAAATTGGGGCAAGAGCCTGAAATGGATGAATACAAAAATAAACAAGAGCTCGTAGAACAAAAAAATGCCCCCCCCCCCCCCTGATGCATTCAGTAATTGCACAAGGAACAAAAATTATTTAGTCATTGTATACAAAAGTTCTACTGTTCTGGGTAAATGTGACCTTGACCTTTGACCTATTGACCTTAAAATAAACAGGTCATCTGCTGGTCATGATCAACCTCCCTATTAAGTTTCATGATCCTAGGCCTAAGCGTTCTTGAGTTATCATCCAGAAACGGATTGGTCTACATATCGACCGACATCTGCAAAACAATATACCCTTCCTCCTTAGTAGAAGGGGGGCATAATGACTTGGAAACACTAAATATTGTAAACATTTGTGATGTAAAACTGCTGCCAATATTTTTTTATCATGGACATTTTCATATATAGTATTTACATCTGACTCATCCAGTGAACTCAATAGGTAAACTGCAAACACTTTCAGCCTAGAGCAAACACCAGGTGAGGCACCTGAAAGCAACTATATTATGTCATATATCATTAATTTTGTACTCCACCTCTTGATTTTTTTAAGGGAAGTTGCCAGTTTCTTGTGGAGGAACAGGCTGATACTTCAATAGAATTATCGAACACCGGTAATGTTAACTGTCCGCCATATAAAACTGAAACATTGTTGAAATATGGCATTAAATCCAAACAATTACAAACAAATTAGTGAGTACTTACATGATCCCAGATCACTGTCGCAATCTGATCAATTTGTATGGCTAAACTTCTGTATTCTCCTGAATACTGTATATAGAACCATGAACTCAACATCATCAAAAATATGATCATTGAGAAATTGAAAATATTTGCGATCGATTCAAGTCCAATAACACTGAACACTCCGCCAATCATGTAACACCCAATCATAACCGTAAACAGAACAGCTGGAGTCCGTGCCGCACTAAATATATTTTTGCTTTCGTTCTGCTTTTGAAAGTTTTCAAATTGATTCAATGCTTCATTTCGTAACTGTTCTTCAAACGTGTGACTGAATTCGGGGCCGCCCATCTTTTTTGTTGTTTTGAAAGTGTCCAAAGCGAGTCTTAAACATCGCTGATGCTCTTTTTCTAGTTCATTTGGATGGATATAAGCCTTGTCACCACCACATACCTGAGTAGGATTAATGGGAAGACTGAATTAAACAGAACATACCATGTTATGTAACAATACAAAGAAACAAATTCTAGATTAACACCAATTCATTTGTTTAGAATAAGAGAGTGCTTTCATATGCACAAATAGTGGCTTCAAACAGCAGATATGTCTCAATTCTGTACTTAAAGTCTTTGAAAAATCGACAGAACATAATATGGGTAAAATCAAATTAAACAGATGGAAAATTGCAAAATTTACACAACCCCCACCAACACTGAAGAAACAAGTAATTTCTCTATAAGTCAAAAAATACCTCTTCCATATCTTTAATATACTGACTTCTTGCTGCTGAAACTGCTGCTAAATTGTTTGCCTCCGCTGTTGCCTGCAAAATTATAGTATAACTACACGACCTTCTTTTATATATTTTGGCATTCCAGGCGCATATATTTTCATTAAACATTCAATCCAAAGGTACATATTGAATCATTAGCAAAAATTTAACTGAATTTTCTAAGTAAAACAAGAGGTTCATTGACCCTAAAGCGCTCACCTGTGTACAAGGCTTCAAGTGTTTTTTGATGAATCAAAATAATTTGAACAATCTTGGTAAAGGGTCACACAAGGACCATTTGTGTAAAATTATTCTAAAATCGGACCAGCAATTCCACACAAAATTTTTTTAAAGCTTCCACTATACTGTGAAATCATTATTGTTCGTGGGGGACTAATTTTCGTGCATTTCGTGGTTCAGCTCAACCACAAAATTAAGTCCCAACGAACAAATTGTGCCCTCGATAATGTAAGTTGTACGCAACAAAAAAAAGGCACCATAGCCGTCTGATCTAATCCGTAGTTGTATGCATGCAGCAGTACTAACTTGCAGCTTTCGTGTAGGCTCCATCAACGATAAACTTAGGTATGCGTCAGAACAAAACCGACTTTCATTCAGACATTTACCCGTGGTTTGTTTACAACATGCTCGTCAAAGTGAAAGTAGATAGTAAACAAGAGCTGTCACTAACGGTGACAAATGCCCCAGCAGCACCTTGACCTTTGACCTGGTGACCCCAAAGTCAGTAGGGGTGGTGTACTCAATAAGTACTATCAGCATGTGAAGTTTGAAGGTCCTGGGTGCAGTGGTTCGCATGTAAAGTGCCTTCATGCAAAAAGTTAACGTTTGCCCCTGTGACCTTGACCTTTGACCTGGTGACCCCAAAGTCAGTAGGGTTGGTGTACTCATACAATACTATCAGCATGTAAAGTTTGAAGGTCCTGTGTGAAGTGGTTTGCGAGTAAAGTGCCTTCATGCAAAAAGTTAATGTTGGTCCCTGTGACCTTGACCTTTGACCTGGTGACCCCAAAGTCAGGAGGAGTGGTGTACTCAATAAGTACTATCAGCATGTGAAGTGTGAAGTTTGAAGGTCCTGGGGGCAGTGGTTCGCAAGTAAAGTGCCTTCATGCAAAAAGATAACGTTGGCCCCTGTGACCTTGACCTTTGACCTGGTGACCCCAAGGTCAGTAGGGGTGGTGTACTCAATAAGTACTATCAGCATGTGAAGTTTGAAGATCCTGGGTGAAGTGGTTCGCAAGTAAATTGCCTTCATGCAAAAAGTTAACGTTGGCCCCTGTGACCTTGACCTTTGGCCTGGTGACCCCAAATTCAGTAGGGGTGGTGTACTCAATAAGTACTATCAGCATGTGAAGTTTGAAGGTCCTGTGTGCTGTGGTTCGCGAGTAAAGTGCCTTCATGCAAAAAGTTAACGTTGGCCCCTGTGACCTTGACCTTTGACCTGGTGACCCCAAAGTCAGTAGGGATGGTGTACTCAATAGGTACTATCAGCATGTGAAGTTTGAAGGTCCTGGGTGCAGTGGTTCGCGAGTAAAGTGCCTTCATGCAAAAAGTTAACGTTGTGACGAACGAACTAACGAACGAACGAACGGACAGTTGAAAACTAATATGCCTCTCTTCGGGGGCATAAAAAAGAAGTTTTACGTAGCGTCACGTGTCAACCACACTATTCTGCGGCTGTTATTCGACTTTTTTCGGGCCCGCTCTGCAATGTTTTACTCTAGCCTTTATTTTTATTGACACGTAGTAAACTACTATTACTTTGAGACTATTAAATATTATAGATTAATAACTAGATTTGCGTCCGATGCATTATTATCCAATTCACATTACACATTTCTCGGCAGGAAATATCACAAGCTTATAGTTTTAGATGAAGACGCGCATTCATTTTGCAAAAAAATCGGACGAAAGTCTAGTTTTGACACTTTTTAATTTGCGCCGACTTTTCATACTGAATATTTCACAGTTCCATTACGTTTTGCAAATTAGGGGTTGTATAATTATAGATAACGCAGTCGTTAATTGGCACATGATCACTCGCTAATCTCCCGCGGCGTAGATTGCAAATTCGGTATCCATGGTAGCACTGTTTGACAAGTGTAGGTGTCACATGTAATAACAAAATGATATACTAGATCAATCCCTGTAGAAATTTTTTTTTTCTACAAAATCAATATTGAAAATCCACGAATTTACGTCCCTGCGAAACAGCCATTTTGGCCAAAACCACGAAATTATGGCCAACGAAATTAAATGATTTCACAGTATACATATTGGGAAAAGTGACCACGCCCTCTGGCGGCCAAGTTTTTTGAAGAATCAAAATAATTTGAAAAATCCTGGTAGAGGGTCACACAAGGACCATTTGTATAAAATTATTTTAAAATCGGACCAGCAGTTTCACACAAGAAGATTTTTAAAGTTTCTACTATATACATATTGGGAAAAGTGACCACGCCCTCTGGGGGCCAAAATTTTTGACGAATCGGTATAATTTGAACAATCTTGGTAGAGGGTGACATAAGGACCATTTGTGTGAAATTAATTCAAAATCGGACCAACAGTTTAGGAGGAGATATTGTTTGAAGATTTTTCTATTTTTAGCTCTGGCCGCCCCTATGTGCAACCAAGCGGAACCGTTTGAACAACTTTGGTAGAAGATCATCCAAGGAACAGCCATGCCAAGTTTCATCAAAATCAATTCAGTGGTTTTGGAGGAGATGTCTTTTAAACACAATTGTTGATGACGGACAGATGGATGGACGCACGATGGACACAGCGTGATCACAATAACTCATCCTGAGCAGTGCTCAGGTGAGCTAAAAAGGGCCATAATTAGTATTAAATTCAACCAAGAGTTGTCTAATCTGGTTATTTCAGTAGGTTTGATAACTGGGAAACATTGGGTGAGAGTTTCAATGTAACACATGCAATGGTTACCGAGATATAACTTGCACATAAAACTTTAACCAAAGCATGATACCTATGGCAACACTGATGACCTGTACAGCTCTCACTACTCTTTACATCTTCAAGCTAAAAACACTTCCTATGTAATGAAAGCTAAAAGCTATTTTGGCCTTGCTACTAATGGTAAGAATGTAGAGTGATTTGTCTCTAAAAGCTTAATCAGTAGATTATCACACCAACAACACATGGATTTTGCCAGGATATGTATTTGCGAATTACAAATTTTAGAGATAAATGTTTGTAAGCTCTGTATTTCTTGACCATAACAAGCCTAGCATGAAATCAATGCAAATTAGACCACAACATTTATCCTTTCACAGTATATCACATTGTAACAAACAAGCAGCCAAGATTTTAGTTACCAGATTAATATATTACCTGAAGCATGGACTTTGGTTCTGGTAATTCTTCACCCTGGTAGATTTTGATGTATGCCTGAAATAATATCAGAAAATGGATACAAACCAATGTACAAATAATAGCAAAATAAAGAAAGATTTTTCACCGGGATATAGAAAGTCCACCTAAAAACTAGTTTCTTTCCACACTAGTTAGAAGCTAAATTCTGCATTAGTACAATACCCTATTTCATTTGGTATCACATACTAGACTGAGTTTAAACAGTCAAGAAACACTTAAATATAAAGGAAGAAGAAATATACTTCTTTTCCAGCAAATTTTCTGTCATATAAATGATGGTGTCTACTTGTACCAGTGAGCCATGCCCAGCTTTACAATGCTGCCTCACTGGAATATCACATAATAGACAAGTGACATCATACCCAACTCAGTCACAGTATACTGACAATGGACAAACCAGTATCAGAACTATCCTCTTAATGCTGAATGCCTAGTGAGAAGGCTTTTAGTACCCTTTTTTCACATCTAGTACAACAATGTAAGAAAGCGAACCACACTTCCTTCACTCAAAGCCGGTTGGCTATCAAGGCCTTTACACCGATCATCACAATCTTGTATATGTATAATCCTATATCCAAGGAATTTGTTAATTCATGTCCATCAAGCAAAACACAGAGAATCCGTTTCGAAAGATTTAAGTCTAATAAGGGGTGGTTATCAATCATTTGGCGTAATGTAAATTCTAACATTATGAAAACGTTACCTTGAAATATTCCACGAGATCCCTACATGTAATTCTACTACCATTGATCTCTTTTACAATCAAATTTTCCTTTGACAACAACTGAGGTACGAGGAACTGTAACTGCTCTTTGAAATCTGCTTCAATATCTGAAAACAGAAAACAAATATCTTAATCATCTAGAAGTATCACTATAATGTATGCTTTACAGTCAAATCAGATATTTTGGTATAACTGTTTTGTTTGCGGTTTTCTTAATGTTCCTGATTAACATCAAGTAAATTACTTCATTCATTCAAACCTAAGGTATGCTATTAAAATATTCATAGTCACAGTAAAGGCATATTGCACTCTCACAGATACAAACATGGCTAAGATTGTCCAGACTTCATGCTTAATTCTGTTAAATTTTAGACTGAAATTACAAATGCAATACTTCAAGGAGAAAGGAAAACCAGAAACACAGAAATTGCAGAATTAATCCTACAATTTTTTTTCACTTATCAAGTATTTCATATCCAAAGTGATATTATTTCATTTCCTTGAAATAAACTTTGTGGTTTGTGACTTGTGGACACATAATTTGTAAATGAATAGACACACCCTCAACTGTAAATTAGTCCCCGATAACTAATTATAATTTTTATTTACAGTAGTACTATTCCATGGGGACATTATATCAACTAGATTACCTTTCAGTCTGCCATCAAAGTGTGGATTTGTAGCCACTCTGAGGCCCGGGTGCGGCATCAGGAAACAGCCAATCTTGCTGAAACATGAGCGAATGTGTTTTCGGATCTGTTGTAACTCTGGATGCTGTTTGTCTGATATCTACAAACAAATAAATTTAATGTTTAAAACAAGTTCAAGCTTGACTTTGCAAAGTGCAAGCCTAAGGTACCTCTGCAACTACAGATAAGACAATTAATGAAGCAGATACTGCCACCTTTGGCCGAGGCAAATTAACCTAGACCTGAAGCAGCTTCAGTGAGTGGCAACTATCATGTTACATAACATGATGGCAGGACCATTCATTTACACCAACAACTTACATAACATCAGGAATGTCTAGTCTCACCAGGGATGAAAATACAGTAATCACCAGATACTAGCCTAAGGACCATGTTCAACTCTTAGCACTGATAAATACTTACTTTTAATCTTCTTTCTAGCATCTGTTTGCCACCTTCTTCACCATAGGCTGCATCGTATGGGTAGCTCCAGTCTCGTACCAAAAATTCAAGTACCTACAAAATATCATACAGTTTTGCAAATAAAACCGATTATAGAACACAAATATAAGAATGGCTGTTGTTTAAAGGTAGAATATTTAGATGTCAAGATTCAGAGAATTGAGATGTTGATGTTTTAAGATATTATTCAGACCTGTGATTTTGTAAATTCTGAAACTGCAGCTCTATAGAATGTTCATTTTTATGGTGCAAGTGACTAGACTCATTTACGTGATAATTTCACACAGTGCTTAACTCTTATCATGAGGGACACTATTGATTCTGCCTTTGCGAACAGTGTAGATCATGATCAGCCTGCACATCTGTGCAGTCTGATCAAGATCTGCACTGTTCGCCATTCAGTCTGTAACTTTTTGGTAAGCAGCCCTTTTAACAGTTAATGGCACTGTCCAAACTGAAAGATGGACAAGATCATTATAGAAATTTAGCAGGGTAAAGGATATAGTAAGAACCTGTAACAAGCTACAAACTTACTTGAAAAGGTTTTGATTCATTGTCATTTGCCTCCAGAGCAAGACGACCATATTCTGTGAATAACTGAAAGCAGAAATATGTTTCAGAAAATCAATTTTCCCTATCACACAGACATCTTTAAAGTGGCAAACCTACTCATGGATAAAATGTCTAAAGCTCTTCAACAAGCAGTTTTAATTCCTTTCTAAATGTTATGGCAGCTGTCCTAAGAATTGTTGGGGCTTCTAACATAAACAGACTTCCGGAAAGTTGGGGAAAATGATCAGATATTCGGTCCGCCAATGTCTAAAAATCTGTCAGACTAAAAAACAATTCACCGGACTGAAAATGAACTTGAAATGCAGAATCAAAAAAAGTCTCATGTAAACTACCAGTTTAACATGCTGTTTTACAAGCTACACACAAATTTTTGCCATTTACCATTTATATTAAGACAGGACCTGTTCATTTTGTACTCATTTTTGCTTTCTGTATGTTCAGCAGGCGTGTATTTTCATTAATTTCTGGATTCTGCAACGGAATTTTTTTAATGACGCCATTTTGCCCAAGATGTGGCAGTTTTCAGGATACATTGAATACCGGTCAGTTGGACCGCATCCGGGTTAAAAAAATGGCGGACCACATCAAAATTTTGCAGTCATGTCCATCGGACCGACGACTTTCCGGATGTCTGCATAAATAGACTGGGGAAAACCCACACTGGTTCTTAACCACTACCTATTTTTAGTTCATGTATACTTAAGTGTGTACAATATACTGCTTCACTTGGTTTACCCTATTTTGTTCTTTTTTATATCAGACAGTTTGGAATTATTAGAAACTCATTCAAAATGGTTGTGAAAATACTAAAAACAAAATTCATTTGTTTCTACACCAGATGAACACAAACAAATTATATACGACATGAAATACAAACACAAACCTGTAAATGCTGTAAATCATCTTCTTGAATATTTTGTGACAAGTTGTATACCTGTATACAAAAAAAAATAATAATACATTGGTATTGGCTCTCAAAATGTGATAATTTCTTAAAAAGAGTATTACTTTAGCATTTCAACACATTCTGAAGACAAGAATAATATAACAAGAAACTGTTATAGGGTTACTATTATTCCCTGGCTTTGAATGTTTTTGCACTTAAATTTAATCTTCTTTTTTCGAAACTCGGGAGCTTATGACATGAGCCTTGCATGTGACAAATGCCATACAACACTTAGGCAAAGTAATATCAAAATCGATTGATAGATGGCAGAGCTATGGGCCAGATACCAAGCAGACCCTATCAAGCATTGACCTTATAGTGTGTCCTTGACTGTAGAACTACTAGCTTTTTGGTATTATGTTCACATTTTGCCTCATAATGCGCAACCTTAATGAGAAGTAATATCAAGATCCTTTGATGGATAAATACCTTGCACAAAATGTGAAGTGACCTTGGATTAATAAATATGATATTGCATTTTGATTTGGACAATCATTTTGGAAATGAATGGAATAACTTAATAAGCCATGAACTGGATCAGAAATAGACCCTTTAATTTGTTTGTTTGTTTTTATTTAGCACCGTTTTTCAACAGTATTTAATTTATATAACTGCAGGCACTTAACTAGCATTCCTGGATTCTGTACCAGTACTAACATGATTTTGGCAAGTAAATACACACTTCCCCACATGAATAAGAGGTGGAGGACAATGTTTTCAGACACAAGGTGTTTTATCAAATTGACACAAAAAACATACCCCTTTCCAGGGGATCGAACTCACAACCCTGTGATCATCACCTATCTGAAGGCCTGTCAGTAAAATGGATTTCATATCCAAGAACAGATATATTGTCAAAGTTCCTGTAAGAGTTATTGGACTTGATGCTGTGATCTTCAACAGCCCATCAAGTGTGTTTCAACTAAGTATCTGCATTAGTTTTGGGGATAGTAACTTCAACCAGCAGCTTCCAAGTTCAAAAAGGGACATAACTACAGACTAGAAAGAGCCCATTTCTGTCTCCCTTTTTGCTCCAAAATAGGAGGGAGACAGAATGAAAAATTGTTATACTGTTCCCTAACCATACATCCTAAATTCCTTTGACTTAAATAAATAATATTTGAAAAACAGCCATTTAACTAGAAGATGCTTTTGTAGAAAAGCGCATGTCTCCCCCAATGCATAGTCATAATAGGCATGAAGTCAATAGGGGGACACGAGTGAAAGTCAAAGAGACACTGTTGGTTGGCTGCAATAGAGATCATCTACTTGGCATGTCCAATCATCCCACTAAGTTTCAACATTCTCAAGTTATGAATTGGAAACAGTTTTCCATGTTCTGGCCCCTGTGACCTTGACCTTTGATTGAGCGACCCCAAAGTCAATATGGGTCATCTACCCTGCATGTCCAATCATCCTTTGAAAAATTCAACATTCTGGGTCAAGTGGTTCTCAAGTTACTGATCTGGTTTTCCCTGTTCAGGCCCCTGTGACCTTGACCTTAGCTCAAGCGACCCCAAAAACGATAAGGGTCATCTACTCTGTCAGTCCTATCATCCTATGAAGTAAGAAGGTTCTGGGTCAAATGGTTCTCAAGTTGCTGATTAGAAACCGTTTTCCATGTTCTCGTCTCTGTGACCTTGACCTTTGATCAAGTGACTCAAAAATCAATAGGTATAATCTAGTTCTACCCTATATGTCCAATCATCCTATGGAGTTTCAACATTCTGGGCTAAGTCATTCTCAAGTTATTGATCAGAAACAGTTTTCAATGTTCAGGCCCCTGTGACCTTGACCTTTAACAGAGTGACCCCAAAATCAATAGGGGTCATTTACACTGCATGTCCAATCATCCTATTAAGTTTCAACATCAAACATTCAGGGTCAAGTGGTCCTCAAGTTACTGATCAGAAATCGTTTTCCATGTTCAGGCCCTTGTGACCTTGACCTTTCATGGAGTGACCCCAACATGTCTACCCCAGTGTGTGTGTGTGTGTGTGTGTGGGGGGGGGGGGGGGGGGGGGGTTACACATAATAAACAGCAGCCCAATGCAACCCACCTGAACTGAACTAATCATGGTACTAAGCGCAAACACTGTAGCACAATCTCGAACCGTAGACTCACTGTCAAAAGCACCTTGTGTGTCCATCAACAATACTGCCACCTGGAAATATACAGCTGTGTATAAAAGCTGTGACATCATATGCTTTGAAATGATGTAATAATGATCTTTATCTTTTCAATTAAGTGTTAATATATTTAATTCAAACCAACTAGCCTTTATAGTAAAACACCTTGGTATTTTTATTCTAAGTTTTCCGGATAATGACGTTACGCCATTTTACTGGTTTATCAAATGTGCAGAACTATCTTAAAGTCACCACTATTAACTAAAAGTCACCACCAGTATCGTAATATCACCACCAGTAGACAAGCAGAGACGGTACCTCAAAGACTTACTATTTCAGACAAATGGTCAATATGAAAAATTCTGATATTTTTGTCTTTCACAATGAATATTTAAAACACAACCTTTGACTTTCTAAAAACCAAAACAATACAGTTCATCTCCTGACCACAACAATCATACTATGAAGTCTGATGACTGTAGGCCAAAGTGTTGCTAAGTAATTGAACAGAAGCTGTTTACATTCTAGAGGTCAGTGTGACCTTGACCTTTGACCAACTGACCCCAAAAACAACTCTAAAGATTAAGCAATCATCCTATGAAGTTTGACCATTGTCAGACCAAGCATTCTCTTGTTATTGATATGAAACCGAATGGTTTCCTTAAAAACAGAGAGACAGACTGACTGACAATGTTTAAAGAATACATCCCTCTTGATCTAAGGGGGGCATAGACACTGTTTCTCAAGACCTTAGATGAGTTCAGACGTAAACGTTATTTCAATCAAATCATAATATAATGCTACTGTTGACAGGGTTACCTGTTCTCCATTAGGCAGTGTACAACAAAAAGGTTCGCTCCATAACAATATTCCTGTAGTTTCTCTCTCGGAACCTCCACGCCAAGAAAATCCCTCCAAAGGAGAGCTGTCATCACCTAACCAGTCTGGTGAACACTGAAAAGATGAACCTATTCAAGATACATGGAAATGCAAAGACTATTCGCTATTAAAATAATCATGGTTTAACTGATTATATTCTGAGCATCATTTTAAATAATAGTTTCTATTTCACCAACTTTATTTAAAATTATGATATTACTGTCAACTTACCTCTGCATTTAGATATCTCAGAAAAAAATCAAGAAGGAAAGATTTTCCTTTCCTGAAAGCACCAGCAACGGACACAACTACCGCCTTTTTATTCTGTATGTCGGGATTCAACAATATTGTGTCCAACTTCTCTTCGTCCAGAGAGAACGTGTGATCATCTTCTACACTCACTATCTGCACAGGTTCTCCTTTCAATGTTGTGCCCAATGCAGACACTGCAATATAGTAAGATGTATGTGTAATTGAAATAATGAGCAATGTAAGTCAGATAGGGATGGGTGCTGAGGAGGATGCTATTACCAAAATACAAGGAAGTTAGTAAACTTTATCAATACAAACTGCTGTAGCTTTTGAAGATATTTGTTCAGAGAGGATGAGATTTCAGGATGAGATTACAGATTTGTAAGTTTACAGGCATCTGTACTTATCTTAAATGTGCCTGAGCTGTCAAAACATAGAATGTTGGTTTTCACAAAACAGCTGTAATACTATACTGTACAAACATTCAAACCTAAATGCAAAGTTTTAGATGTCATCATGTGTAGAATTAAATCTAATGAGCAGCCAATTAATCTTTTCAGACAATTTTCAGCACAAGCTTTATACCACATACCAGGTTTTTTTCTGCAAGTAGGTGTTTACATAAACATCTTAAAATCTCTGACTCTCATAACATTACCAGTAATCTATAATCTAAAATACAATTTAATCATGAAACTTTTTTCTGAAAAGTCTTTAAACTAAGTATAAGAAGCAGAAAATATTTTCAAAAAGTTTAGTCATGTATTATGTCACTGCTATGTTTTGCATTAAGTATCACTTATAAATGTGACATTTACACAGTATCAGTAAACTGCATGATACATTAATTTTCCATCAAATTACAAAATGTAATACAGTCACTGGGGAAGGCATGAACAAAATATGTTCTTCATCATCCTAGGCTCAATGCATAATTTAATCTACAATTCAGAGTCTCACAATATCAATTATCAAGTCAGTATACATTTAGGAATTTAGGACAGCGCATTATACATAACTGAATATAAACTAAACACAAAATTAAAATCACAATATGAAGAAATTTAACAATACATGCACTACATAATTAAATTGGATGCAACAGATGTTTATACAAGAGCACCGCCTTGCGGGTGCTGACGCTCATCTGATTTTTTTTGTGTGATAGAAATATTGTCCTACCCGTGATTTTCTAAGTCTAAAAAGGGCCATCATTCTTGCAAAAAGCAGGATAGAGTTATGTTTTTTGATGTACAGTGTCCACTTATGATGGTGAAAAACTGTTGAAAGTTTTAAAGCAATAGCTTTGATAGTTTATGAGAAAAGTTGACTTAAACATAATACTCAACCAAGAAAATGATTTTCTAAGTCCAAAAGGGGCAATAATTATTGCAAAAATCAGGATGGAGTTACGCTGCTTGCTGTACAGGGTCAGCTTATGATGGTGAACAAGTGTTGCAAGTTTCAAAGCAATAGCTTTGATAGTTTAAGAGAAAAAGTTGACCTAAACATAAAACTTAACCAAGAAATCTGATATTTTCTAAGTCCAAAAGGGGCCATAAATCTTGCAAAAAGCAGGATGGAGTTATGTTTCTTGCTGTACAGGGTCAACTTATGATGGTGAACAAGTGTTGCAAGTTTTAAAGCAATAGCTTTGATAGTTTAGGATAAAAGCTGACCTAAACATAAAACTTAACCAAGAAAACTGATTTTCTAAGTCCAAAAGGGGCAATAAATCTTGCAAAAAGCAAGATGGAGTTATGTTTCTTGCTGTACAGGGTCAGCTTATGATGGTGAACAAGTATTCCAAGTTTCAAAGCAATAGCTTTGACAGTTTGGGAGAAAAGTTGACCTAAACATAAAAACTTAACCAAGAAATCTGATATTTTCTAAGTACAAAAGGGGCCATAAATCTTGCAAAAAGCAAGATGGAGTTATGTTTCTTGCTATACAGGGTCAGCTTATGATGGTGAACAAGTATTCCAAGTTTCAAAGCAATAGCTTTGATAGTTTAGGAGAAAAGCTGACCTAAACATAAAACTTAACCAGGCAACGCCGACGCAGACGCCGACGCCGACGCCGACAACCGCTCAAGTGATGACAATAACTCATCATTTTTTTTCAAAAAATCAGATGAGCTAAAAATGCATGTGCCCTCCCCCCATCCCAAATGATGACCTGTCCAGGGTAACTGGGTGTGTAATTTTCAGTCTCAAATAAGT
The DNA here is from genome assembly GCF_021730395.1 of Mercenaria mercenaria. Taxonomy (NCBI): domain Eukaryota; kingdom Metazoa; phylum Mollusca; class Bivalvia; order Venerida; family Veneridae; genus Mercenaria; species Mercenaria mercenaria. The sequence goes on along the minus strand of NC_069361.1, from coordinate 64,300,320 downwards.
TGTGACCTTGACCTAATGACCCGAAAAATATCAGAGGTCATCACCATTTCCTAAATTGGTGTTTAGTCTCTAGGTCATAGTGACATTGACCTCTGACTTCCTGATTTACAAAAATTATAGAGGTCTTCTACTGATCATAGACAGAAATAATAATATTATGAAGTCTGATGGCTTTAGTCCAAGCATTCTCCAGCTATTGATTAGAAACCAGTTTTAGTGTCAATGTCACTTTGATGGTAGACCGTTGATGTACCCCCCCCCCCTTCCCCACACACACACACACAAAAAATATTGGTTATCTACTTATCACAGCCAATAGTTGTATGAAATTTAACAGTCCTAGGGCAAAGCATTTTCCAGTTATTGATCAGAAACTATTTTCAATCTTGAGGTCATTGTGACCTGGACCTTTGACTTAACGGCCCCTTACGAAACAGGGGTCATCTTGTGATCACAAATAATCATCCTATGACTATTGTAGACCCAAGTGTTCTCCAGTTACTGATCAGAAACTGTTTTCAGTTTCAAGGTCATTATGTCCTTGACTTCTGATGAAATGACCTTCAATAAAATAGGAGTTACCAATTTACCAAATTACAATAGCAGTTACCTACTGACCACAATCTGACTAAAGTACATCTCCTATTACGCTACGCATAGGATCTGAAAACGACCTATTCATTGCCTCGTTCTGACGGCCCTTTCACTAGCCAATCAGAGCCTAGCTTACAACATCTTGCAAATCTACCTCTAGCATTGACTTTTGATATTTACAATTCTTATGTCGTAATGTATCAGATAGCCGGTTAGCTCAGTCGGTAGGCTACTTGCTTTGTAAGTGAGGGGTCCCGGGTTCGAGTCCTGGAATAACTGAATATTTTTCTTACTCTTTGACAATCGAACAAGTCGCCTGATTGGATAACATAAAAATAGCAATAATGGAAATCCAAAATATACAGAAGACGAATGTGAATGGGTCGTTCTCAGATCTTCGTTTAGAAGATCAAGTACTTTAGTCAGATTGCTACTGACCACAGGCAATGGTCCTACGAACAGCTGCCCAGTGTAAGGCAAAGTCCTGTCTAGATATTGATTAGAAACTAAAGTGTCTACGCAGGGACTGACTAAATCTGCTCTTCTTCAAAGTAGGGCATAAAAGTATTCAACATATTATCAACCCGAGATAAATAACCACATATACATAAATACATATAAGTAAGATCGTAAACCCAATATAAACAATATACATAAAGCTGTCATAACTTTAAGACGAAGAAATGTAGGATGTCAGCCATGCTTTGAAATTGGTTTTTATGTAATACATCTACAAGAAGTTCTCAGAGTAATGGCGGAGGTACCGAATTACTGTTTCAGGGCAATGGAATATCAGAAGAATATCATTATTTTAAGTACATTTGTCAGTGTGTAGTTTACACAGAGTTGCATGGAGGAGCAAATAAAATAAAGAATTAATTTTATCACAAAATCAGTCTATTTCATGATATCCTTCATTCTATCTATTGATATCTTAAATTCCTTTTGTGATATCAAATACTCATTTACTGTGATTTATGGATATCATAAAATATCACTGATTATAAAATATCAAATTATTTTGTGATATCTTTAAAAGCATTTAATAATATCCAAAAAAAAAATTATTGATGTCAAACGAATTTGTGATATTCTGTATAAAGGTGTGGTACTAAATTTATCATTATGATGGCTGTATATAACTGATTTACTCTCTTTTTTTCTATTATAAACTCGGCTGATGTGAAATACATAGAAAATTAAAGACATTTTTTTCCAAGATGTTATTTCTGTTTCCTTTTTACCAGATTTGTTATTCATTCATAAAAGCATCGAGTACTGCATGTATCAGGCCTTGGATTCTGTTAACCTTTAGCCTGCTGGCAGCAAGTAATCCTGCCTTTGGGACCAGTGCAGACCAAGATCAGCCTGCACATCCATGCAGTCTGATCATGGTCTGCACTATTTGCTATTCAGTAAATTTTCAGTGAACACCCCTTTGAATCATAAATGGTATTGCCCAAATTGAATGAAAACAAACTAAAGGTTAAAATGAGAAGCCTGAAAATCTATTTTCTGATTTTTGTTTCAACAGAGTCATATATATTGTAAATATATAAGTCAAAGGCCTGAAATCGGGACCAGTCCTGAAAAATCCAAGACCTGATGTATACTTTGATATAATGTTGAAGATGTACTTACATATAAAAGTGTCTGCAGAAAATGTAAATCATACAAGACAATTAATTCTATTAATTCTAAGTATCAAAACAGTAAAATTCATAACTAAAAGAATCTTAACAGTAATTTCAGTAGCAAATATCATTTCATAAAATATAGGAAATATTGTTTCATTACATGTTTTGTAACACAACATCAAAATAAAATGTCATGTTTGTTTCTTTCTATATTAACATAAAGCCTTGTTTACATGTACATGTCAATTCTGTTTGCTATTTTTAGTAATTTTGTTCCAGAATTTCCAAACTCTTTCTGTCCATGTTCCATATTTTGTGACGGGACAGCGACAGTCAAAAGTTATGCTGTCCTGAAATGTCCTATTATCTGGACTACCACTAGCGAAAAAATTTCAGCTCAGAGCCTATATGTTGTCACGGATTTCGAAGCAGAAAAGAATCCCATATTAAACCCTAACCAGAAATCGTGCCTGAAATCTGTCACACTTTAACTTCCTCAAATGAGGTTCCATGGACTCACCTTTTACTTTAAAATATTACTTAGGCCTCACCAAATTAAAAAGTTGTTCATCGGATTTGCCGCTCATATATTTTCAGAAACACACAAAAAAAATTTTTTTCTGGCATGCAATCGCACCATTGGAAAAAATCAAGCCAAAATGTTTTGGTGCGCTACTTTTTACAGACGTAACAGTGTACAAATGCTTAAAATTCCAGTCCCAGATTGTTCTAAAATGGACTTTAATCACAATAAATACATACTACGCACACATCGTCTACAATATATCATGATACTTATATTTAGTTGGATTAAAGTTATTTCCCCTTAATGCAGTTACGCCATTTCCTTCAAATGTTTACCAAATATAGTTGCTACAATATCGGATTTATTTCATTGAAAATTGGATGAAAATAGAGGATATTACATGAGTGTCTTTTCATATTAAATATATTAAACGAGTTGAATAAATTGATAAAATGCAAGGCATTTTATCAATTTTATTCAACGAGTTTAATAAATTCAATGTATATTGTTTCGCATGAGAATGAAAAATTCGGGTTATTCTACTATAAATCGCACTTGGGAACTTTTTATTTCGATTCTAACACGACATATTAGTATCAACAGTGTTATAAACAAGAGCTATCTGTAAGACAGCCAAGCTCGACTATTCGAAATATTGTCACAGAAGCAGGAAATTATTACCCAAAATGTTAAATATCAAAAGAGTTTTAAGTTCGAAAGGGGACATAATTTGACCAAAATACATATCACAGTTATGGGACTTGATGTTATCAACTAGTTTTATAACCCCGAAGAAACATGTTTAGTTTCAATTCAATATCTGCATTAGTTTTGGGGATAGTAACTTGCATGTAAAACTTTAACCAGAATTTTCTAAGTCCAAAAGGGGGCATAATTTGCTCAAAATACATGTTAAGAGTTATGGAACTTGACCCAGTGAGGTTGGTAATTGACCTAGAAAAAGAATAAATAAGTTTCAAAGCTATATGCCTTTAAATGATAGCTGTATGTACTTGCACGCAAAACTTTAACCAGGATTTTCTAAGTCCAAAAGGGGGCATAATTTGCCCAAAATACATGTCAGAGTTATGGGACTTGGTGCTATCAACTAGTTTTATAACCCCGAAGACACATGTGAAGTTTCAATTTAATATCTGCAGTAGTTTTGGAGATAGTTACTTGCATGTAAAACTTTAACCAGAATTTTCTAAGTCCAAAAGGGGGCATAATTTGCCCAAAATACATGTCAGAGTTATGGGACTTGACCCAGTGAGGTAGGTAATTGATCTAGAAAAAGAAAAAATAAGTTTCAAATCTATATGCCTTTTAGTAATAGCTGTATGTACTTGCATGCAAAACTTTAACCAGGATTTTCTAAGTCCAAAAGGGGGCATAATTTGCCCAAAATACATGTCAGAGTTATGGGACTTGGTGCTATCAACTAGTTTTATAACCCCGAAGACACATGTGAAGTTTCAATTTAATATCTGTAGTAGTTTTGGAGATAGTTACTTGCATGTAAAACTTTAACCAGGATTTTCTAAGTCCAAAAGGGGGCATAATTTGCTCAAAATACATGTCAGAGTTATGGGACTTGACCCAGTGAGGTAGGTAATTGATCTAGAAAAAGAAAAAATAAGTTTCAAATCTATATGCCTTTTAGTAATAGCTGTATGTACTTGCATGCAAAACTTTAACCAGAATTTTCTAAGTCCAAAAGGGGGCATAATTTGGCCAAAATGAAGGTCAGAGTTATGGGACGTGGTGCTATCAACTAGTTTTATAACCCCGAAGACACATGTGAAGTTTCAATTCAATATCTGCATTAGTTTTGGAGATAGTAACTTGCATGTAAAACTTTAACCAGAATTTTCTAAGTCCAAAAGGGGGCATAATTTGCTCAAAATACATGTTAGAGTTATGGAACTTGACCCAGTGAGGTTGGTAATTGACCTAGAAAAAGAATAAATAAGTTTCAAAGCTATATGCCTTTAAATGATACCTGTATGTACTTGCATGCAAAAACTTAACCAAGGTGTGACGCCGACGCCAGGGTGAGTAGAATAGCTAGACTATTCTTTGAATAGTCTAGCTAAAAATGGTAACTACTTTTTACGACCGTGCTACGCACCTGGATCAGATGACATCATTGCACGCGAGTGGTTTATTGCAGAATAACCCGAGATAGATTTTGCTCTACACATATGTAAGTTATTTGCTGGTCGTGTTAGAATACATATTTTCTAACAGCATTTTCAAAAACATACATTATTTGATTACACTGCACTGTATACCAATGTTACAACCTTTTTTCATGAGTTTGCTTTGTTGTGCGTCTGCAGGTCAAATTTTCTCAATCCCTGGTGAATTATTTTTAATGTAAAATGGCTTTACATTCTATTTTAAGGTTTTCATTAGTCAATCGAGAGCCAAATCTTAGACAAATATATTTCTTTGCTCTTTGCTTGCTCCTGATTTTCTCAAAAACCAAAAAAAAAAAAAATTAAATTATTTTTTCGCTCACCGCCTCAATTTTTTCAGAAAATAATCCGATGAACAACTTTTCAATTTGGTGTGGCCTTAGTTATCCATTTTTCTTTTGAACTGAACAACAAATTCTGAACTTACACAAGTTTCAAATGCTGTCTGCAATATTTTGGCCATTGCAGTTGATCAGGGTACTCTTCATTTTGAAAACAAATAGGCCTTATAGAATAATTATTCATAGATATTTTCTGTGAATTTAAACGTTCGAAGGTAATACATTTTTCATGAAATTTGTTGAGGTTCATCAGAAGTGTTTGGAGACCACCCCTCAGGTGAATATTAATTTTGGAAATTTATACCTCATAGAAAATTACTATTTTATAATAAATGTACTGAATTGTTCAGAGGAAGTAGGAAATAATTTATTCAAAGGTAGGCTTGTTTGAGAATATATTTTTTGTTTATATCACATGTACTTCGACTTTCAATGTTCGATTTTGAAGAAAATGTCAAACTTCTTTTTCAAAAGTATTTTTTCTTTAACTTTGTTTTGGTTGTGTGTGCAACATATTTATCTAGGTACTCCCAGTAATGAAATATGGTTAAGGCCATAATAAGTTAATTCCTAGATTATCATCCAAATTTTGGATAAAAAGGGGGTGGGGGTGAGAATTTTATTTTTTATTTTTAAAACAACTGTACGCAGGGGTTCCATTTTACCAAGACTTGGGGTTTTGACTCTTGAAATTAGCAAAAGTGTACAAACAGACACCTAGGATTTCAGCTGAAGGGTCCTTTTCATCAACATGAGATTTATTTCAGTTTAAACTCACAAAATGAAGCCTTATATATTCAAAATGACAGCTATTTATACATAAATCGAACCCCAAAGTACAAGTCAAGACAAATGGCAAAAACAGAATAAAGTAAAAACAAACTTGTAGACTTTCATTTTTACTCTCATATTACATTTATCAATAATTCAACATTCTATTTAGGAGCTGGATTGACCTGCGTCTTTGATGAACCCACTTAGTTTCCTCGAAAATAAAACTAGTAAAATTATTTTAAAATCTGGATCCCTATCGCGGTTTGTACATTTTTGGTTCTTTTTTTTTTTTGAGAGAGAGAAATAAAAAAAGGTGGGGCGGCATAAAAAAGAGGGGGCAGGCGGGGATGATAATCTAGGAATTAATTTATTACATATTTACATAACTTACATATTTTCTTGAACATAGCAGTATTTTGTCAGCTCTACTTTCACTTTCATTTTGCAATTTTTGCAATGTAGGCTACATTTTGTTACATTTTCAACACTGGGAGTAGCTGGAGAAATATGATAGGCACACAGTAAGTATAGACAGAATGTCAAAATATGTTTGAAAAGGAAATTTGATATTTTCTACAAAACGGAATGCGGAGGAGCAAAGTATGTGATAATAGTCTGCAACCTACTTTTTTGACCAATCAGACAGAGTTATTTTTCGAAAAAAGTGGCTTCTTATTCCTGAAGACCAATATGACTGAAGCAATAATTTTCAAAGAACGGCTCTACACACTGGAGAGCATGTAGGCAGAGAATCTGATACTATCTGTAAATGTCAATTAAATGAACACTACTGACTCTGCAATTCTGATTGGTCAAACGTAGATTTTAGATAGAGTCCATGAAGATAATTCTTCGAGAAAAAGAAACCTTGGTCAGTCACTCCCTATTGGTTTGTTTTTCATGAAGAATTCGCTTCATAAACTCTATCTAAAACTAAGAGAAAAGTTGTCGTTCCTAACAAAACAACTTCTTCTGACATGTCTGAAAGACACTTCTACTTATTCTAAACAGTCTGGTATACATTTTGTAAAAAAACAAAAAGCCTATGATGCCTAAAAACATCAATTCACCTGAGGGGCACTTTCAAAACACTTTACATGAACCTTATGTGTGCCATAACTTAATGGACTCGATGATCAGAAAATAAAAATAGTGTCAGTTATGGTAGCCAGAACTAGACTTAGGCTTAAAAAATAATTGTTTGTTTCTGGTATCCCGACCTACCCTAAATTTTTGGCCCGACCCTAAATGTTTTTATGGCTTTGGAGAATTTTTTTTCTTCAACTTTTAACAAAAAGTCGCAATACTGCACTTTTTATGCTTTAAACATGGCCAGTGATGTTAGAAATCAACTTACTGATGCTCTAAAGGCATAACCCCCTTATTTGTATTCATTTTTTGACACAAAAATTATTTCCGAAAAGTCTCCCTTAATAAAACAAGAGCTGTCGGAGGACAGCAACGCTTGACTATTCAACAGCTTTGTCAATTGAATTAATACGAAAGTCGAAAAAGGGGCATAATTTTGTAAAAATGGGAAAAAGGGTTATGGAACCTTCACAGTGCTTATCAGCTCATAAAGTGAACAAGTGTGTGAAGTTTCAATCCTTTCCCATAGGTGGATACTGAAATACCAGCTTACATACAAAAACTTAACCAAAAACTGCTAAGTTGAAAGAGGGGCATAATTTTGAAAAAAATGCAAAGTAGAGTTATGGGACCTACACAGTGCATGTCAGATCATGACAGTGAACAAGTGTGTGAAGTTTCAATCCATTCCCATTAGTGGGTACTGAGATACCAGCTTACATACAAAACCTTAACCAAGAATTTCTAAGTCGAAAAAGGGGCATAATTTTGTAAAAAAGCTAAATAGAGTTATGGAACCTGTGCAATGTAGGTCAGTTTATCACAGTGAATAAGTGTGTGAAGTTTCAATCCATTCCCACAAGTGGTTACTGAGATACCAGCTTACATACAAAACCTTAAACAACAATTTCCAAGTCGAAAAAGGGGTATAATTTTGTAAAAAAGCAAATAGAGTTATGGAACCTTTGCAATGTAGGTCAGTTTATCACAGTGAATAAGTGTGTGAAGTTTCAATCCATTCCCACAAGTGGTTACTGAGATATCAGCTTACATACAAAACCTTAACCAAATCGGGACGCCGACGCGGACGCCGACGCATGGGTGAGTCCAACAGCTCTACTATTCTTTGAATAGTCAAGCTAAAAAATTCCAAAAAAAAAAAATTTCCGACCTACCTATCCTAATTTTTTTGAGCATGTTACCAGAAACAAAGAATTTTTTTTTTTTACTTCTACTTCTACGGGGTTACTCCCAACAATCGTTTACTGATTATAACTGGGAGGTCGGGGGACAATCTGTTAAAATAGCCTATGTTACATGATGAAAACATAAAATGTAAGACTGCTACATACAATGTTAAAAATAACAAGTGCTGTCCGTAAGACAGCGCGCTCGACTTTTCTCAGTGCTTGACTCTGAATTAGAGCTTTGCCAGTAAAAAAATTCCAAGTTAAAAAGGAACATAACTCTGTCAAAATTCAAATCAGAGTTATGGGAATTGTGTTTCCTGGTGTAGACTTTGATAGTAAATAACCATTTTGAGTTTCAAGTCAAAAGCTTTAATAGTAACAGACATATTTGACTTTATCAAAAAATTTAACAAAAATTCTACGTTAAAAAGAGACAAAATTATGTCAAAATTCAAATCAGAGTTATGGGGACTGTTTCTCCTGGTGTAGACTTTCATGATAAATAAGTATTTTAAGTTTCAAGTCAAAAGCTTTGATAGTATTAGAGATATTTGACTTTATCAAACATTTTAACATAAAATTCTAAGTTAAAAAGGGGCATAATTCTGTCAAAATTCAAATCAGAGTTATGGGAATTGTGTCTCCTGGTGTAGACTTTGATAATAAATAACTATTTTGAGTTTCAAGTCAAAAGCTTTAATAGTAACAGAGATGTTTGACTTTATCAAAAATTTTAACAAAAAATACTAAGTTGAAAAGGAAAATAATTCTGTTAATATTCAAATCAGAGTTATGACAACTGTTTCTTCTGGTGTAGACCAGGGCTTCCATTAGGATTCAATTTCATGGAGTCAGGACTGCCTAACATTCAGATTTTGGAGTCCCTCTTAAATTTTCTTGGAGTCCTACGTAGTATCACTTTGTACAATGACCTTCAATATCATCATCATCATCATCATCATTACTATCATCATCATATCTTATTGGTTCAGAACAATGTGTAAAGTAATAGAATAAAAGGACCACTAGAACGATTAGAAAACATTTTTTTTAACAAAAAATATTTTATTGTTTTATTATAGGTACAGCAACAGTCAGCATTTTATTAAAATCATCAGACTTACTGTTGTTCAGCTACCAGGGGTCCTGAAATATTTTCAGAGTCTACTTGTCCACGGACAAGTTGGGCACACAAATCCACTTGTCCGTACCAAAGAAGAACTTGTCCGTACTTTTTAGTTTAAAAAGGGAAGGATCAGCATTATCATTACTGAATAAACAAATAATACAAACATACACTTCTGTTGACTTCTATTTTAACTTATATAAAGTTTTTGTTAAGACTAGAACCATCCTTTTGAAAATATGTTATAACTAGCAAGCTTAGTGTCTAGAACATCCACTTGAAAATATGTTATGACTAGCAAGTTTAGAGACACACGAGTCTGAAATTCTATCAGTAAGACCATAGAAGTCTATCTTTACAAAAAATACCCCCTATAGTTTATTTTATATATAGGGGGTATTTTTTGTAAACATAGACTTCTATGGTCTTATTGATAGAATTTCTGACTCCTGTGGTAGAGAATAATTAAGAACACTTGAACACATGCCATTGACAAAAATAATCTCAGTATGCCTAATTAGAACGTCTACCCTCACTGAATACTGCACTGGTCTTTCAGGGGTCCTGAAATAAGCTGTCCGAGTTGTTAAATGTCAAAACAATCGACTCGAAAAAGTAAGACACAAATTTTGGCTACTAAACTTTTTTACATAGCGTAACCTAGCTAATGGATTTTCTGAAAATCAAAAATGAAAGTAGATAACGGGAATCCCCAGACTGGCACTCATTTTCAACTTTACGGTTTAATTTTCCAATAATGATCATTAAATGTAGTAAACCAGTCCACGTGTCTATAAATGGCTGCATACATTTTTGTTTTGATAATTTACGGGTCATAAATGATCACAAACAGATTAGATATTGCCTTTAGGCATGTGGAAATCACAGATGACGCCGATTAGTTTCGTTTTTATAAAATGTTTACCACGGAAATTTTACTTGTCCCCGGACAAGCCAGCTTCTAAAAACTGCTTGTCCGGACCGAGGAATCCACGAATCGGACAACTCGGACAGCTTATTTCAGGACCCCTGGCTACATAACGAAAATCCACTTTAAAAAATGTAAAGTACATTTTACTTGGAGTAGAATTATGTCAAATTACGTCATTCACCTGGCAATACTCAACCAGTTAACTTTCATCCCACATCAAAGAAAATCAATAAAGGAAAATTTTGCCGACACCTCCCTTTGAAGCCATGTGCTGGTGTCATCAAAATGTGTCAAAGGTATCAGTTCTTAATAGGAGAAAAATTGAATGTTTTGTTCTCTAAAAAATACTGTAAAAATAGGATTTATCATTCACGAAAAATCCAAAGTAAGTAGCCAATTTATTACCGATCTAAAAAATGTTTTAATTTAAACTGGATGTTAAATGTCAATTGCTAGAAGAAAATAGTTACTTTCTGGGTTTTTTCTGCTGAAATTATTGATATAGTTTCCACAATTAAGTTACTTTGTCTCCCGACTTCGGAGCTTGTTTCACCAATTTTACCCGAGCCGAATGCATGTAATGTTTTATTGTCGGCAATTAGCGCCTTCTAAACATGTCAACTGATCTGGATAACGGTTTACATTTACAGACTGTCTCTATCAAACACGATGCTTTCACACTAGTCTCACACTTCAAACACTGCAGGCAGTTTTTATGAGGCTGACAATCAAGAGTTATTAAACCGCTTTGATTAGTTTCGGGGCGGAGCTAATCACGTCATTCACGTGAAGTTACATCACGGTGTATTGATTTTGTCGTCCTTTGAAAATATCGAAAGTCCTTGATACGCCTCTGACTTTGTGTATTGGCGTACGGATCATAATTTTTGGCGTATTTTACGCCGGGATGCCGCTTAATGGAAGCCCTGGTAGACTTTGATGGCAAATAAGTATTTTAAGTTTCAAGTCAATAGCTTTGATTAATAACAGAGATATTTGACTTTATCAAAAACTTTAACCAAAAATTCTAAGTTAAAAAGGGGCATAATTCTGTCAAAATTCAAATCAGAGTTATGGGGATTGTTTCTCCTGGTGTAGACTTTGATAGTAAATAAATATTTTAAGTTTCAAGTCAATAGCTTTGAAAGTAACAGAGATATTTGACTTTATCAAAAACTTTAACCAACGGCGACGACGGGGCGAGTGCAATAGCTCTACTTTTTCTTCGAAAAGTCAAGCTAAAAACGACAAGATGGATTAGTGCATGAAAGTATTTAGACCGACAGTGAAGCTTACTAGGCTTTCTTGGCCTTGATGTTGCAAGGCAAGTTGTTCCAGTAACGAGTAGTCCTGGGAAAGAGAGTTCATATGGTATTGTGTTCGCGAAAAAGGAATAAGGTAGTTGTGATTTCTTGCCTACAAATACTAGGCCTTACCACTAGGTGTGGCCAAAATGACAAAAAAAATCTGAGGACTAAAATTACTTTCATAAAAATCCTTATCATTTACTTGTATGAAATATCTCCTTGGGGAAACTTCATTGATTAACATTTATGATGAAACTAAATGCTAAGTGGTTATTTACACACATTTTATAAAATGGACCGGAAAGGAGCCGCAAAAAGTACGAAACGTTTTAGTACGAATAATGATTTTGTGTAAAAGGAATATATTCTCTCACTACATGAATACATAAATTGTTACTTTTGAGATAATGATAAAACGACTTTAAATAGTTTGTTTGAACATACCAGGAGGGTGATTTTCTGATAGATTCATCTTGAAAATACGAATTTAATCGAAACTTTAATCATGTCAACTTTCAATGACGTCACAATCTTGTCTGGCACTTTGGACTTTGCAATTGGCTAAAAATCATCGAAACAGAATTATCAGTTATTTTATCGCCTGAGAAAATATCGTATTAATTTTCAAAGTATTATATTGATTCAATTTTGGCCATGGTTATAATATTTTATTTATGATATTTTCTCATTTACTGCTGACCTGTGTTATGCCAACTTCCTGTGACAAAAAATGTAAAAAAGGAAACTTCTGTGGATTTTTTACATAAATCAGAAGTTTTTAAGTATCATAATTTCTGCTTAACTAGGCAGTTTTGTCTACAAATTATTGTGTTATGCATGTAAGCACCCACTTTCTGAACTTTCGCATAAATTTGAAAATTAACTTGAATAACCTGTTGTCAGTGTTGACAGAATCTCTCAGATAAATCATAAAAATAAAATTAGAAATTATGAGACTCCTCATTGGCAAAATATATATTGAAATTTATGATTGATGAACTATGTTCTTTTCCCTGTTTTAGTCACTTATATTGTTGTTTTGTGGCTGTGAATAGGAGAGATCGCCTTGACGTCGTGCATTAACCATGGGGGGCAAAACAATGTTTTTGGAAGTGTCTAGCCGTCATGAAACCGGACCACTGCAATTTTGCTGTTTCCTCGTTGATTCGTCATTTTCGGAATCGGCGATAACCAAAGTATTCCATAAACCACATGACTGATTGTTGGTTTCCAATGTTTTTCGGTGTCAAATTAAATCTTGATCTGGTCAGAAACTTCCCCTGGCTTGAGAGACATTCTCTCAATCTAAACATTGTCTCTCGTTCGAGAGACAAAATGTCTTTCGATCAAAACACTCAGATTAGCTTAAGCAATGAAAATCATTCAAAGAGTAATTAAAACTCTTTTTAGAATGCGCAAATTTATTTCAAATATAGAAAATTATCTTTCTTCTATCTAATTTTCAAAATCAAAATTATTTGGGAATTTTTTTTAAGCATTATAATGCTTAAGGTTCATGTAAAGTCTTTTGAAACAACCCCTCGGGTGAATTTTTGTTTTAGTTTTTTAAGGCACATAGGCCTTAGCAGGCCTCGATCTTGGCGGTAGCCCGAAGCTACCAGTTTTTCAGACGGACTACCGGATTTCCCAAGCTGGGTAGTCCGTCGGGCTACTAAGTTTTCAAACTTGTTAATAATAAAAGCGTGAAATTTCACCGATTTATCTGATGTTTCCTTTTAAATGACAACGATATTTTCGGTCCGTATAACACGAAAATTACCTGGATCGACTGGAATTTACCCACAAATCGTAAAGATATTAAAATGTCATGCCAGTAATTTTTCATTCCACGAGCACGTGCGACCTATCGTATTGCCGTTACTTAAATGTTTATCGACACGTACACAAAAAACGCTTATAGTGCATTCATTTTTTAATATAATCGCTTCAAATTTTCAGCCCCACTTTAGAAGTAATACAGTTTGAATTCTGTAATGATCTTAATAAGATGTCGACAGAAATGTAGGCAAAATTTTATAAAAAACATCCAAGTTTCATACAATTATTTGTAAAATTTCAAACAGCGCGATCTTAATTATTTATTTATTTCTAAAAGTAAATAAATAATACATACTATGGTCATAATATTCAGACTTTTGACAAGAAAGTACAAAAAACAGAATTAAAAAATCTTAAATAATGAAAAAGCGGCAGCAATTTAAATACATCGAGTAAAATGATTTTTGGCAAACAGATTTCTGCAAGTGCGGATGAATAGGTTACGGGACCTCGTGAACGTAATTAAAAACAATGATTGCAGTATGATGTCGTTGTGGTTTTTAATAAGTTTAATATTACTTAAAGTAAATGAATATTTGAACATGTCTTATTTGACTCGACACTATGTCAGATATTATTTTCAAACAATAATGTGACTTCCTTGAGGGCAAATAGGTCACAGAGGTAGGAATCTACTATTATTGTTTGGATGTGTCAAATGGCGCGAAAACATGACGTAATGCCATGACAATCTCGGGCAATTATACCGCTTTGATCTCCACTTCAGATGCCATGATACCGACACACTTCTTTTAACTCTTTGAGAGGGTTTTAATTGATGATGAAAACAAGGCCAATTATTTGTTTAACAACAGAATAATTACCGATAATTGTTAATGTTTTTTTTTTGCTTTAAACACGGGTGGGTTGATGATGATTATTGACATATTATTGTGTCCACGTCGCCCCGGACTGTGATAATAGGCTACATTTACTTGATAATAGTGCTTAAAAAAAAGAAAATACCGACCTACCGACCCTACTTTTTTTGGCCATGCCACCAGAAACACAACATTTTTGGGGTATGGGTGGGGGGGAGGGGAGAGAGGGATTAGGCTAACCAGCCTGATCCATTAGTGCAGTTAAGTTTGAACAGCTACACTATACTTTAAAGGCCCTGGCTAAAAAAGTAAGTTTTAGAAGGGTAGTGCAAATTTGAACCCCATGCCTGGCATATAACTAGATACTGGTATAGGTCTTACTTTTTTTCTACAGTTTTCTCTCATAATTTCTGTCTGCTAGTTACTTGAATATTGCAACATGTTATCCACTTACGTTTGCTTAGCCTGCCCATGGATAGTGTGGGTAGGTTTGTTGCCTACCATTTAACCTTTAGCATGCTAGATAAATTGTCGTCTGCTGGAAATGTCCTCTGCTAAAATTGTAAAGTTCATTCAATTTGCTCCAAAATTGGAAGAAATATTGTCAGAGTAGCAAACAGCTTGGAACCTGATCAGACGCCGATTTAATCGGCGTCTGATTTGGTTCCAAGCTGTTTGCAAAGACTGTTAAATTCGCCTGCAGCAGGCTAAGGGTTAAATAACTGAATGTTGAATCAAGCATAAACTAAAATACATCATATTTATAAACAAAATGATTTCGGACAATTAAAAATGTTTTCGTGCAAGTGGTTTTCTTAACTTACTTGCCTGAAAGGACAAGTGCTGAAAAAAAATTAAGGCGAAGACTGTAATATATTTTTCTCTTTTCCAAAACGGGACTACCAGAAACCTGGTCGGGCTACTTGATTTCACAAGTTGGTAGCCCTGCTGGCTACCAGCAAAAGTAGGTTAAGATCGAGGCCTGGCCTTAGTCTATCATAAAGAATACACCAAAATGTTCATAATAAGTAGAAGAAACTTTCAAGACAGGTTATTCCATTTTGAACAACACATTTTGTCTTATATCTTATGTGCTTTGACTGTTCATGTTCTATTTTGTAGAAGATATTAAGCTTCTTTTTCAAAAGTATTTTGTCATTACTTTTATAATCATTGTGTGTCTAACATATTTGTCCAGGTACTTTGGGAGTTGAAAGTGTTACAAACCATGTACATTTCAAAAAAATGCAAAATGAAAGTGAAAGTAGAGCTGTCAAATTGACAGAAAACTGCAGTATTTCAACAAATATAAAAGTAAACTATTTTCCTTTCCCGGAGTACCTAGATAAGTATGAGAGACACACAACAAAAACAAACTTAGAGAAAAAATATGTTTGAAAAAGAAGTTTGATATTTTGTACAAAATAGAATGTGGCGGCTGAAGTACATGTTTTGTAAGACAAAATACATATTACCAAACAAGGTGACCTCTATAGAAAGAATTTTCTACTTCTTCTAAACAGTTCCGTATATGTATGTTATGAATATTATGAGTCTTTCCGGTATAATTTCCAAAATGAAAATTTACCTAAGGGGTGGTCTAAAACGCTTTACATGAACCTTAAGCAAACTTCTATGACAATGTGTTTCTTGTAAAGCTTACTTGAAATAACAAGTTGTTTCAATGAATAAATAATTCGACTGTAATGAAATGATTGTTTTAATAATGATGTTTTTTCAACACTTAAGCTAAATACAGTCTTTCGGTCGAAAGACATTTTGTCTTTCAAACGAGAGACAGTGTTTAGATCGAGAGACTGTCTCTCAATCCAGCATTTCAGGGGAAGTCTCCGACCTGTTGATTAAGAAGGAAATCAACTGTTGTTTTTTTAGCTCACCTGTCGCATAGTGACAAGGTGAGCTTTTGTGATCACCCTTCGTCCGTCGTCAGTCCGTGCGTGCGTCAACAATTTCTTGTCTGCACGATAGTGGTTTCATTTATGATTTTATTTTAACCAAACTTGCAGACAGCTTGTATCACCATAAGATCTCGGTTCCTTTCTTGAACTGGCCAGATCCCATTATGGGTTCCAGAGTTATGGCCCCTGAAAGGGCCAAAATTAGCTATTTTGACCTTGTCTGCACAATAGCAGCTTTATTATGCCCCCCTTTGAAAAAGGAGGGGTATATTGTTTTGCAGATGTCGGTCGGTCAGTCGGTCGGAATGTAGACCTATCCGTTTCCGGATGATAACTCAAGAACGCTTGGGCCTAGGATCATGAAAGTTGATAGGGAGGTTGGTCATCACCAGTAGATGACCCCTATTGATTTTGAGGTCTGTATATCAAAGGTCAAGGTCACAGTGACCCTGAATAGTAAAACGGTTTCCGGATGATAACTCAAGAACACTTGGGCCTAGGATCATGAAAGTTGATAGGGAGGTTGGTAATGACCAGCTGATGACCCCTATTGATTTTGAGGTCAGTATGTCAAAGGTCAAGGTCACAGTGACCCTGAACAGTAAAACAGTTTCCGGATAATAACTCAATAACGCTTAGGCCTAGGGTCACAAAAGTTGATAGGGAGGTTGGTCATGACCAGCAGGTGACCCCTATTGATTTTGAGGTCAGTATGTCAAAGGTCTAGGTCACAGTGACCAGGAACAGTAAAATGGTTTCCAGGCAATAACTCAAGAACGCTTGGGTCTAGTATCAGGAAAATTGATAGTTAGGTTGGCCATGACCAGCTGATGACCCCTGTTGATTTTGAGGTCATTAGGTCAAAGGTCAAGGTCACATTGGCCAGGAACAGTTAAATGGTTTCTGATCTTCTTGTTCAAAAAACAGAGGGCCTAGGGCTTTGATATTTGGTATGTAGCAAAATCTAGTGGTCCTCTACCAAGATTGTTCAGATTATTTCCCTGGGGTCAAATATGGCCCCACCCCTAGGGTCACATGGTTTATATAGACTTATATAGGAAAAAACTTTGAAAAACCTCTTGTCCAAAACCACAGGGCCTAAGGCTTTGATATTTTGTATATGACATCATCTAGTGATCCTCTACTAAGATTATTCAAATTATTCCCCTAGGGTCGAATATGGCTCTGCCCTGGGGTTCACATGGTTTACATATACTTATATAGGGAAAAACTTTGAAAATCTTCTTGTCCAAACCACAAAGTCTATGGCTTTGGTATTTTGTAATGTAGCATCATTTAGTGGTTCTCTACCAAGTTTGTTAAAGTTATCCCTCTCGGGTCAAATATGGCCCTCCCTGAGAGGTCAAATGGTTCATATAGACTTATATAGGGAAAAACTTAGAATCTTCATGTCCATAACTTACATCATTCAAATTTGGACCACATTTATAGTTTTGAGTGGCAAGATGAACCTTGACATCAGTTGACCTTGATCTTGACCTAGTGACCTACTTTCACATTTCTGTACCTACAGCCTTCAAATTTGGACCACATGCATAGGTTTGTGTACTGAAAAAAACTTTGACCTTGTTATTGACCTAGTGACCTACTTTCACATTTTTGAAGGTACAGGTTTCAAATTTGGACAACATGCATGGTTTTTTGTTCCAAAATAAAATTTGACCTTGATTTTGACCTAGTGACCTACTTTCACATTTCTCAAGCTACAGCCTTCAAATTTGAACCACAAGCGTACTTTTGTGTACTGAAATGAACTTTGATCTTGAGATTGACCTAGTGACCTACTTTCACATTTCTAAAGGTACAGGCTTCAAATTTGGACCACTTGCATAGTTTTGTGTTCCAAAATAAAATTTGACCTTGATTTTGACCTAGTGACCTACTTTCACATTTCTCAATCTACAGCCTTCAAATTTGAACCACATGCATAGTTTTGTGTACCGAAATGAACTTTGATCTTAAGATTGACCTAGTGACCTGCTTTCACATTTCTCAAGCCACCGCTTTTAAATTTGGACCACATACACATTGTTTTGTACCTAAATGAAATTTGACCTTGATTTTGACCTTGAGCTAGTCTTGAAATTTGGAACATTCAAAAATGGCTCAGTGGATGGCGCCAAGATCAATCTGTAATCTCTTGTTAGGTTAATAGGTTAAAGGTCAAGGTCAAATTGAACCAGAATGGTAGAACTTTTGTTTACAGTGAGCATATAATTTCTGTTCCTTGTGCAATTACTAAATGCATCAAGGGGGGCATTTCGTGTTCGACGAGCTCTTGTTTATAACTTGATTTTTACCAAACTGGCACACAACTTGTATCACCATAAGATCTTGGTTCCTTTCTTCAACTGGCCAGATTCCAATATGGGTTCCAGAGTTATGGCCCCTGAAAGGGCCAGAATTAGCTATTTTAACCTTATCTGCACAATAGCAGCTTCATTTTTGATTTTATTTTAACCAAACTTGCACACAACTTGTATCACTATAAGATCTTGGTTCCTTTCTTGAACTGGCGAAATTCCGTTATAGGTTCCAGAGTTATGGCCCCTGAAAGGGCCAGAATTAGATATTTTGACCTTGTCTGCACAATAGCAGCTTCATTTATGATTTGAATTTAATCAAACTTGCACAAAACTTGTGTCACCATAAGATCTCAGTTCCTTTTTTAAACCGGCCAGATCCCTTAATGGGTTCCAGAGTTATGGGCCCTTAAAGGGCCAAAATTAGCTATTTTGACCTTGTCTGCACAATAGCAGCTTCATTTATGATTTGATTTTAACCAAACTTGCACACAACTTGTATTACCACAAGATCTTGGTTCCTTTCTTGAACTGGCCAGATTCGATTATGGGTTCCAGAGTTATGGCCCCTTAAAGGTCCAAAACTGGCTAATTTGGTTTTTGCAGCCATATAGATACTTCATTTATGGTTTTATTTGATACAAACTTCCAACATATCTTCAACAACAATAAATCTTGGATTCCATGACAAATCAGATCCAGTCGTAGGTTCCAGAGTTATTTTATATCTGATTACCTCCCCTGATTGTAATCAAAATGGATTTATATCAGTAAGTACTTATAGGACTTATTTGAAATTTCATTATTGTCATTAGTTGGACTGAGCCAATCAGGGTAGATAACTATGGACTGATTTTATGTCAAATTACCTCCCTTTATTTCAAATTAAAATGGGTATATCTCCGTAACTAATGAAGATACTGATCTGAAATTTCATTTATGTCAACAGATTTATTTGGCAGATCCTTCTTTTGTTCACTTACAATAATTTTGTTTTTAATTACTTCCCTTTTACGTTACTATAAATAGCTTATTTTTAGTAACTTTTTTATTATTGGCCGTAGGGAAAAACCGAGACCACTTTTCTGTGGTACAACATGGATGGTACCTCCAATTTTTAGGTGTATTTTGACATATCTCTACCTTGTAAGAATTTTTTTTCTTTTTGGTTAAATTTCTTCTCTTTGTTGTTCCTGTCCTTTGTGGACTTAGATATTTTTTCTGAGGACCTTCTTGTCCTCAAGTGCAATGATAACAGGTGAGCGATATAGGGCCATCATGGCCCTCTTGTTTTGGTTTCCCAAGTTTTTCCGTATTGAATTAAATCTTAAGGAATAAATCAACTATTTCCATGGTCACATTTTAAACTGCGTATTTGCTGATGTAGATACAGTCTATTTTTAGCTCACCTGAGCAATGCTCAGGTGAGATTTTCTGATCACTCGATGTCCGGCGTCTGTCTGTTGTCTGCCGTCTGTCTGTCCGTCAACATTTAGCTTGTGTATGCGATAGAGGCTGTGTTTTTCAACTGATCTTCACGAATTTTGGTCAGAATGATTACCTTGATGAAATCTATGCCGAGTTCGAAAATGGGTCATCTTGGGTCAAAAACTAGGTCACTAGGTCAAATAAAGGAAAAACCTTGTGTATGCGATAGAGGCTGTATTTTTCAATTGATCTTCATGAAATTATGTCAGAATGATTACCTTGATGAAATCTAGGCCGAGTTTGAAAATGGGTCATCTGGGGTCAAAAACTAGGTCACTAGGTCAAATCAAGGAAAAACCTTGTGTATGCAATAGAGGCTGTATTTTTCATTTTATCTTCATGAATTTTGGTCAGAATGATTACCTTGATGAAATCTAGGCCGAGTTTGAAAATGGGTTATTTGGGATTAAAAAGTAGGTCACTAGGTCAAATCAAAGAAAACCCTTGTGTATGTGATAGAGGCTGTATTTTTCAACTGATCTTCATGAAATTTTGTCAGAATGATAACCTTGATGAAATCTAGACCAATTTTGAAAAGGGTCATCTGGGGTCGAAAACTAGGTCACTAGGTCAAATTAAAGAAAAACATCTTGTATGTGATAGAGGCTGTATTTTTTAATCGAGGTTGATGAAATTTAGTCAGAATGATTGCCTTGATCAAATCTAGGTCAAATTCGAATATAGGTCATCTTAGCTCAAAAACTAGGTCACTAGGTCAAATTGAAGAAAATGCTTGTTTGCACTTAAAAGACCACATTTTTGATCCAATCTTAATGAAAATTGGTCAGAATATTTGTTTCCATGAGATCAGTATGTCAAACATGTTTACACTGTTATGGTGTGTTTATCAGGTGAGCGACCTAGGGCCATCTTGGCCCTCTTGTTAACATAACCTATAATTCTATTTTAATTGAGGATTTTCCAAAAACGGCACTTGCACACACCTGAGAGATTCTTTAATAATTTTAATAATATTACAATTGTTACTTTTTTGCAATATTCGAACAGTGAACTTATATTTTATGCGCTGATCTTTAACAGTTGATTTTGTTATAGGACAATTCCAAAACTTAAAGGTCACCATCACAGTCAGTATATAAAAGACCTTATTAAGTCATGGTATCCAGAACTATTTCCGGTAGTCACCGTTATTTATTTACTCAGCAGTAAGACAAATTCAACAATTTATGAGCACAATCCATGTCTTAAATACTACTTAAAATATTATGTTTATAATTTTAATTCATCAGTCCTTGATATCATAAAAGCTTCCCGATTACAGTGTACAAAATTGCTATTTGTTATTTATCGAATTTGCAATCATATTTTTCCAGGGAGTAAATAATTATATTAAATACTTACGTTCTTTTTTGTCACTTACAATGTATTTCAAATGACGTGATTCCACATGAAAAATACTAAAGCAAACTTTTGAAATCATCTGTTTTTAAAGATCAATAATAGTCTCCTCTTTGTATATACCGTTCCCAGTATTCATATTGATTACCAGACCTCTAGACCCGGAATCTAGAGGTCCAGTTAGCGGACCTCGAACCACTGCCTTTTTAGCTCACCTGTCACGAAGTGACAAGGTGAGCTTTTGTGATCGCGTGGCGTCCGTCGTCCGTGCGTCCGTCCGTCCGTAAACTTTTGCTTGTGACCACTCTAGAGGTCACATTTTTCATGGGATCTTTATGAAAATTAGTCAGAATGTTCATCTTGATGATATCTAGGTCAAGTTCGAAACTGGGTCAGGTGCGGTCAAAAACTAGGTCAGTAGGTCTAAAAATAGAAAAACCTTGTGACCTCTCTAGAGGCCATATTTTTCATGAGATCTTCATGAAAATTGGTCAGAATGTTCACCTTGATGATATCTAGGCCAAGTTCGAAACTGGGTCACGTGGGGTCAAAAACTAAGTCAGTAGGTCTAAAAATAGAAAAACCTTGTGACCTCTCTAGAGGTCATATTTTCATGAGATCTTCATGAGTATTGGTCAGAATGTTCACCTTGATGATACCTAGGTCAGGTTTGAAACTGGCTCACGTGGGGTCAAAAACTAGGTCAGTAGGTCTAAAAATAGAAAAACCTCGTGACCTCTCTGGAGGTCATATTTCTCAATGGATCTTCATGAAAAATGGTCAGAATGTTCACCTTGATGATATCTAGGTCAAATTTGAAACTGGGTCACGTGCGGTCAAAAACTAGGTCAGTAGGTCTAAAAATAGAAAAACCTTTTGATGTCTCTAGAGGCCATATTTCTCAATGGATCTTCATGAAAATTAGTGAGAATGTTCAGCTTGATGATATCTAGGTCAAGTTCGTAACTGGGTCATGTGAGGTCAAAAACTAGGTCAGTAGGTCGAAAAATAGAAAAACCTTGTGACCTCTCTAGAGGCCATATTTTTCACGAGATCTTCATGAGAATTGGTGAGAATGTTCACCTTGATGATATCTAGGTCAAGTTTAAAGGTGGGTTACGTGCCTTCAAAAACTAGGTCATTAGGTCAAATAATAGAAAAACCTTGTGACCTCTCTAGAGGTCATATTTTTCAATGGATCTTCATGAAAATTGGTCAGAATTTTTTATCTTGATGATATCTAGGTCACATGTGCTCAAAAACTAGGTCACTATGTCAAATAATAGAAATAACTAGGTCATACTCAGTTCAACACTGGGTCATGTGGGGATAGGTGAGCGATTCAGGACCATCATGGTCCTCTTGTTGTTAATAATGACATGTTGAAAAACTTTCACTAGATTTTTTGTATCCCCCAAACAAAGAAGATGTAAGTGGGGGTGAGGGTATACTGGTTTCAGGTTGTCTGTGCAACTGTCTGTCTGTGGACGCATTCCTATGCGCACCATCTCTCCTTATCCCCTTGACACAATTTAATTAAACTTCACACAAATGATCAGTAACAACAGTAGTTGTGCACGGTGCATGTTAGGTTCTGTAAACTTTGTTATTAATTATCCTTTGTTTCGGGGAATTAATATTAATAAATCATACACAAGTTCGTATAAACTCCAATTTCTATTTATTTGATCTTTACTAATGTTCATAAATTATATTTCAAAATACTTATACTATTATCAATCTTTCTATTTCTTGTTCATTTAACCACTTCATTAATTTCTTACAGTATATTCCTAAGTAACTCTCATTCTATTAAAACTTAACTTCTGTCTTTCAAAACCTAACTTTAAACCTCTTAAAACCTAACTCTAACTTTTTCCCTAACCTAACTACCTGATCTCCCATTCCTAGGCCCTCTCTCCCCTAATTCCAAACATGCCACACCTCTTTACTGACATCATATCTCTTCTCATCCAATCAGCATCCATAATGGCCTATCAGTCATCTCACCCACTAAGCACTCACTCAGGGATTTTCCCGCTCTTTTCCTTCTTTCCAGTTGGCAGACAATCTTACCTAACACATACATGCTATATTCTTTCATCTCCGAAAAACTCCCTAGTAGGTCCAGTCTAGAGCCCTTATCAATTAGTTCTGATAATTTCTGATTAACTAAGGTCTGCTCAGCTTTCTTTGATGACCTCTTATAACACAATCATGTTATTATATAATTATCAATTTCAATTCATATTCCAATTATTAAAATATAAAATAATATAACAATATTCAACTGTCACAGTTCTTTCAGAAAAATATTCTGCAGAGTTATGGGACTTTGATTTTTGTTACTATACTATATACATACTGTCTATATACATACAGTCCACTAGGGGTGTAACGATACATCGAAATATTGATGCATTGCGACACTGAGTGTCCCGATAGTATGCATCGATAGAAAAGTTACGATCCAATAACAATCGCCGATAGTTCCTTCAACAATCGATAGTTTCGATAGTTTTGAAATTTTAGTAAATACAGAAATAATTAATAATTTATAAACCAAGAAACAGAGCCAGCTTTCATTTGTGCCTCGAAAAATGTTTATGTCTCCATTACAATATTTACCCTCATGGAAATAAACTACCATAAAGGACTGAGAAGTCTGGGAGATAATTAATAAATTTAGTTTCTTAGAAACTTTGATTAAATATATTTAAATAACGCATTAATCTTAAATGAGAAAAAGTACTATGGACATGGAGAAAGTAAGCTACTTGTATGATATAGCAAACTGTTCGGTAGGGCCCTTCACTTAGTGCTGGAACACCTTAGTCCGATCCGTCAGTTTTCGTATTTTTTTTCGATGCTTTGGGTTATGAAACACATTGACATTCCCAACAAAATGGCTGATTCGTTTGAGTATACCTTGCATAGGTTTATTGTTTTACTTATTGTTTCAAAGCCAAGGAAGGCAAGAAATAGAAAAAATGTTAAAATATTTAATGTTAGATTTATTTCTGTCCATTTCAGTTATACAAACATCTCAGTGTGTATTAACAGCAATTATAAACAGTGCCATGTCTTACACTATGTAATAATGCCAGTTGGTAATTTTACTGTATAAAACATGGTGGCCGATAACTATTGCAATAGTATCGCAATAGTAACCTGCAATAGAATAGTATCGTAATAATTTTTAGCTCGACTATTCGAAGAATAGGGGAGCTATCCTACTCGCCCTGGCGTCGGCATGAGCGTTAGCGTGAGCATCACACAAATGTTGAAGTTTGCGTACCACCTCAAATATTTTCAAAGTCCATTGAGATATTGCTTTCATATTTTGCATGCTTGTTTACTATCATGACCCCAGTCTGTAAAAAGGAGGAGGCAACTCTATCAAGCATTTTGACTGAATTATGGCCCCTTTTCGACTTAGAATAAATGTTAAAGTTTGCGTACCACCCCAAATATTTTCAAAATCCATTGAGATATTGCTTTGATATTTTGCATACTTGTTTACCATCATGACCCCAGTCTGTAAAAAGGAGGAGGCAACTCTATCAAGCATTTTGACTGAATTATGGCCCCTTTTCGACTTAGAATAAATGTTAAAGTTTGCGTTCCACCCCAAATATTTTCAAAGTCCATTGAGATATTGCTTTCATATTTTGCATACTTGTTTACCATCATGACCCCAGTCTGTGAAAAGGAGGAGGCAACTCTATCAAGCATTTTGACTGAATTATGGCCCCTTTTCGACTTAGAATAAATTTTAAAGTTTGCGTACCACCCCAAATATTTTCAAAGTCCATTGAGATATTGCTTTGATGTTTTGCATACTTGTTAACCATCATGACCCCAGTCTGTCAAAAAGGAGGAGGCATCTCTATCAAGCATTTTGACTGAATTATGGCCCCTTTTCGACTTAGAATATGCTTATTGTAATGTTAAAGTTTTACTCATTGCATATATTATACTATCAAGCACTGAGAATAGTCGAGCGCGCTGTCCACTGACAGCTCTTATTCAGCAAAATCAATAGTATTGCAATAGTCACAATTGGCCTCAATAGTCACCCCTACAGTCCACATAATTACGCAATCTTGTGTGTGTCAAATTGCAGTGTACAGTGTCAGTGCATGTGGGAGGTACATTCATCACCTTCAGTGATAGCTCTAGTTTGAATTGAAAAGAAACAAGACTTTTGGTATAATAATTCACAAAGGTGTGCAGGTAAAAGTTTTCTGTGCATTCCATTGATTAATTATTCTGCAACTGATGAATTAATTTAGCAAAATAATATGTCTGAAGTTCTTACAAATTAGTGCTGTGCCTGGTACTATTAAATTCAATGTCTAGGTTTCTAATTTGGATTTCACCAATTTTAGTTCTATTGCACTTATTCTCCCAAACAGAAAGCAACAGTTTGTTTTGAAAATTAAGAATGTATCGCAGTATAAAAGAATTCTTTATTATTTCAGAGGAAGACAAAAGTAGCAGGCATGAGGAATTAGATGCCACAAGAGAATGGGAGCAAATGTATCATTTCCAGAGGGAAGCCAGTCGTGCACTGGATCACCTTCAAAACTGCAAACATTTTCTCGTCTTGCCCACTCTTACACAGTATCAGATACAGACCTTGCAGGAAAGGATAAGAAAAAGAAAGCATCTAAATTTGCTACGCTCAGAAAGAAATTGATTAGGGCAAGAAGACACAGTAGGTCATGTGACTATGGCCGTGCCCTTAGAGAATTAATCTCTTCATGGTCTATACATGACATAAGTGCACTAATTCATGAATATGAAGCGCTTATAGCAATGAAAGAATTAGCGATCACAACAAATCTAGCCCGTCCACCTGCAAATACATATAGACATGACTTCTCTCATTTATTTGATTTCAAATTTTGTACAGATATTGATTTAGTCTACAAAGGTGTCTGTTTTCCAGCACATCGTGCCCTGCTGTCCATTAGGAGTCCCTTTTTCAGGGACATTTTATCCAGAAATCATGACACTTTTCCACAAATTCCTGTAAAATTACGCACACATGGTGTAGACATTGTACTTTTCTCAGCTTTACTTAGATATCTATACACGGACACATTAAGTCATGATGAAGTGCATTTTGATAATCGTGAGATCTTACTCAAAGTCGCGGCGGAATTAGGAATGCCAAATCCATTAGATCAGGATTTACAGACGTTATTAGACACAGGAGATTATAGTGATGCTGTATTAGTGTTCTCTAGTGAATTGGACTTAAATGAAAGCTTTTCCTCTGAGGCAGGTTCCTCTGACGGATTTAGCAGAACTAAATATGAACTTCCGTGCCACAAGGCAGTTCTGGCAGCCAGATCTCCCTTCTTCCGTAATTTGTTGTTACGGAGAGCTAGGTCTGGGGAAGATTTGACAGATTATGCATTGAATACACCTACTAGAATAGTGTTAGATGACTCTGTGATTCCTCGGCGTTACGCTCGTGTTTTGTTACATGCTATTTATTTAGATGTCGTAGATTTATCATTGATTATGCGGGGCAGTGCAAGTATGTGTAGTCTTAGTGAGGTTCAGGCAATAGTGGCAGGTAAAGGACAGATGACAATTGTAGATGAAGCAATGGAAATGTATCAGATTGGACAATTTCTCGATATACCTGCTCTTTCTCAAGGCAAGTACATGTACAGTAATGATCAAATTTTGAAAATGAAACAAAAAAGAACAGATGTGTGAAGTAAAAATGTTTGTATGCTTTAACCAGATTTGATGAATCATTTTCTTACTCAGAGCCGCAAAGTGTGTTTACTGATGGGCTGCTCTTTATTCATCATATGTCATTTTAATAACACTGACGAAGAGACAAGTTGTTCCAGAACCTTATTCTGTTTTGTAAATCTTTGTGTTAAAACGAGAGAAATTTTAATAACACTTTTAAAACCAATTTTGCAGTCAGTATAATAAATGAATAAAGTTTTAAAACATTTATTTCAGTTAGTTTTTAGCACACTTGTTCATTTTTTTTCAGGCAGAATTTGAAATGTTAATTATAAAGGTCCATACTGGGTTAAAATCACCATTTCATATTTGTAACATGTATTTTATTTATATTCACAGGTTGTGAAGACATCATTGCTGACAATATCACCGTAGACAACCTAATATCTGTGTTAACATGGAGTGCAGAGCCTCATGGTTCCAGCTGGGTCTTGCGCCAGGCACTGCATTTCTTGCGGGAAGAGTTTATGCAAGTAGCAAACTCACCTGTATTGTATGAACTCAGCAAATATCATCTCATTGAAACTCTCAGCTCAGATCTCCTGCAGGTAAAGTTTCATTGTTTAAAAGGTGGTAATTCATGTTACTCCGGTTGTTTTTGATTTCTTAATAAATTTCTAGGAATTTAAGCCATTTATTGGGATTTATTTTCAAGAAACCACCATATCTAAACTTGTACTGTTATATTTGAAAATCTTGATCAATACAGTTATCATTTAATGGTGCCACACTTTCTGTGGATGTTTGATTTTCCTTACTGACGATCGAAAAATCTTGGTATAAACTTAATCTAATTAAGAGTTTCTCATGCAGAAAGCACTAACTATAGGTTGCACAGGAAATGTGAGAAATGTTTTTATGTTTCAGGCAGGAGAATTAGATGTGCTATCAGCAGTCATGAAATGGGGAGAACATCATTTGGTGCGGAGAATTGAAAAAAGAGGTATCTATAAATGAAATCATATTGTGTATACATGTATCTTACACAGAGCAGTACAAAAAAGTTAATGTTGAATAGATGTAAATATCCATAGACACCAGCGTCAGTATGCACAATTTGCACGTTTGTTATATTTGGCTATCGGTTGATATTTGAAATAGTGTTCATAAATTGTTAAGCTCTTGCAACAAACGCCAATATATTATACCAATTTCCAATGAAAAATTGACATAGTTTCCGCTCAGCCTAAAGATTTCTATAAAATTGATATACTTGAATAGGTTTACATGTCTAGCTTTCAGTAGTGCAGTTAATGTATTTTAACTCCATGATACTAAGATTGTTGTAGAGTACATGTATATGAGCCGTGCCACGAGAAAACCAACATAGTGGGTATGCGACCAGCATGGATCCAGACCAGCCTGCGCATCTGCGCAGTCTGGTCAGGCTCCATGCTGTTCGCTTTTAAAGCCTATTGGAATTGGAGAAACTATTAGCGAACAGCATGGATCCTGACCAGATGCGCGGATGCGCAGGCTGGTCTGAATCCATGCTGGTCGCATACCCACTAAGTTGGTTTTCCCATGGCACGGCTCATATAGTGTACAATGTTACTCATGGTAGTTTGTATTTTTCTTCCCACGATCTTGCATCATCATTTTCAAAGTTTTTCCCACTCTCTATTGTGATTTTTAATTTATTCATTTGAATCTGTTGATGTCATAATCTCATTTCCATAATTTGAATAAAAAATTTACAGCGTGTGTTATATGATCACCTTGTAATTTGATTCCAAACATCCGATGGTTATATATCACATATCCATATTTTGCGATGATGCAACTTTGAAGTTTAAGCTCACCTGACAAAGAATCAGTCTAGGGTTTGTGAAAAAGAACAGGTTATGCCATTTCATTTGTAATAGCCCCTAGCTCTCTAAAAATAGCAACAATTCCACTTACGATAAAAGAGCAGCAAGTCTTTCAACATCTTTTTATCATTGTATTGAATCCCAAAATAAGCTAAATAAAGTGTTACAGTTTTACATAGCTTTTGTGCTTTACTAAGATATCCTAAAATTTTCTGAATATTTTTTTTAGATAAAGCCAAAATTGAATTAATTAAAAAGAAAAAAAAGAGTTGAAATTAACGATGGGAAATGCCTCACCAGTTTGTTTTTGATGAATTCAATACTAATAAACATACAGTCGAATACCGTTACCTCGATATTCAAGGGACTGTAAAAATTGCATCGACGTATCCGAAGTTCGACGTAACGATATCGACTATCTGGGACAGCTTTATACTTGTGTCGGACGTCTATATTGTCACTATATCCAATGTTTTTTCAGAGGGTTTGAAAGGGGAAAGAAATAATATAACGTAAATACGATTTTAATTTTATTGACAAATAAACATCCTAATTAAAGGTCCATTACTAAGGGAAAGTGAGTTGGCAATTTTTTTCATAGCCAGTGCATAGACTTCTGCAAGACACTAAATAATGAAGATTGGCAGGTCAAAATTTACAGAAGGTCTTTGGAACTCAAAGAAATGTATGTGTATTATGTTGAAATTTCAATGAATCGACAGAATGACCCCCCAGGTCTTTTTAACTTTCTTCATATTTCATAGAAAAATAATTGTACATATACTGCGATTTATTTCGAATTTCTACATACCAACTTTCATTTTCCAATAAAATGAAATAGTTTCTGTGCTTTTTAAAAGAAATTAAAATGTTCACTTTCCTTAGTATTGGACCTTTAAATAGTACATACATACATTAAGTTTTAAATTTTTCAAAATATACATGTAAACATTAGCATTTTATTCCTTCCATAAAAAAGTCTGAATGCAGCTGTAATGTTCCTAGGTGAGTAGTCATTTTGACTGTGGTTCGATAACGAAAATTTGCCTGTGTAATACGTATGTTGTTACTCAATCATAAATGGCAGATACAGAAAAATATTTCATCCAAATTAGTTGTTATATTGGAAAACAAGTTGCCCACTTGCACGCTGTTTTATAAGACTAATTATTGGGAATTAAATGCAAACTTCCTAACATTTGAATTGGATTAAAGATTAAATAACAAACACACTAACTTGATTATGATAAATACATCGCCGGACAACAATAGGTTGCTTTTTACACCTTTCAAATAACATGGATATTTTTTGACACGCTGTGATAACGACGAAACCAGGTGTAAAAACATTACAGGTAAGTTGACAGGACTGAAAAATCTCATCGAGCTAAACAAAATATCGAGCTAATCATATCGAGGTAATGATAAATAATTACATTAGAATATATAGGGAAAAATCGGGACCGACTAAAACACATCGTGCTAACCGGAGTATCGAGCTAACCGATATCGAGGTAACGATATTCAACTGTATTTTGAAAATTCAAAAAAGATCCTGTTACCAGTCTTGAAGTTCTTTAGAATGATGTGTAATATTTTTGTTTTGTATTCATAAAGAAATCCATGAATGTCCTTTTATTGAAAAGGTTGATCCAACAGTACATTAAAAGTCTGAAATGCTGTTTTAGTCTGTGTAAATTAGCCTATGACAAGAATTCTATTTAAGTCTGTATGAACAGCTTAGCTGGTTTTAAGCTCCAAAGAATGAATTAAGCATGAAACACACACATAACCTTGCTTCGGATATCATTCTTTTCTGCTGTGATATTTTGATGGGCTGCAAAATTTTGTCACCTTAACAAACCAGTAATGAAACCTTACTATCATGTCATTATGTTGAAAATACTGGTAGGTGCCAGTGTAGGGTGAAAAATAAAAACTTTCATGCAAATAAACCAAGTCACTTGTTTCTTGTACCAGTTTTCAAAATTATTGGTATTCAGGTGAGTGTTTTAGGGCCTTCGGGCTCTCTTGTAGCATGCATTGTTTTGGTGGGAAAAATTTGATGACAAGGACTGTTGGATGCATTGAATGTTATTTGAAGTTTAGAATTTTATCTGTACAGTCCATGATCAACTGCAATATGGAATACACCACTGGAATATTTGTACCAGTACTTTCAGGCAACATTGCTGTATTGAAAGTGTAGCTGCTCAGAGAAGTGTGATGCATGCAGATGTTAAAGGCTTTGATGATAGTTTCTTAAGTGATGAAAATATTGGCATTTTACTTGCTTCAGATAATGAATTCTTTTAACCATATAAGATTTGAATCACTGTGATGTTTGAAAATGCCTTTTAGTGGCTAAAGTGGTATGAAAATTTATATTCTTTCAAATTGACTTTTATATCTTCTATAATAAACATATTCTAACTATTTTGCCAAATTATAGCAAAAATATTCCTATTAGCAAAAATATTTGGACTATTATACCAGATTTTTAGCAGAAATATTTGGACTAGCTTGCCAGACTATAGCAAAAGTATTACCAGACTTTAACAGACATATTTTGACTGTTTTACCAGACTTTAGTATAACAAACATTTTCAGACCAGTTTGCCAGACTGTTTTGTCAAATTGTAGCAGAAATATTCTTAATATGAGCAAAAATAATTTGACTATTTATGCCAGAATTTTATGCAGAAATATTGGGACTATTTTACCAGACTATAACAAACATTTTCAGACCAGCAGTGAGTTTGACAGACTTTGACAAAATTATTTTCCCTATTCTGTCCTACTATAACAAACGTATTCTTTTTCAGAACCAAATTTGCTGAGTCATACAGCTCACAGTGTCAGCAAGAAAGGAGTGAAGCGGAGGGATCTGAATGATGTTGAACTCCGTGACATACTTGCAGAAATATTGCCGTTGGTTAGAATGGACCATGTATTACCTCACAATAGTGAGGTACTGACAAGTGCAATTAGACGCGGGTTGGTTAGCACTCCTCCAAGTCACATGATCAGTGATGATGGAGGAACCAGCCAGAGTGCATCAGCATGGGTTCCTGGAAAAAATAGTGGCATGTTCACCAGACCAAGACTTTTCACACCATACTATGAAGAAGCAAAGGTAAGCTGTTTTAGTGTAGAATCAGAAATTGTCACAAAAAAATTGATATTTGTTTTAATCGTCATGAATTTTTCAAAAACGAATGTTAATCAAATATTAACTGTTTAAGACAATAAAACTACGGTAACTTATATTAGACCACAAGAAATAGATTATATTTATTAAAGCTTTGAATACATAACTTTTATAAGCCCGAATAGAGCATATTATGTTATGACGCCGGTGTCCTTCTGTCTCTCTGTCTGTTAGCAATTTCATGTCCACTCTGTAACTCTTGAACCCCTTGAAGGATTTTGAAGAAACCTGGCACGAATGTTCACCACATCAAGACGACGTGCAGAGCTCATGTTTAGGATTGCTTACTTCAAGGTCAAGGTTACATTTAGGGGTCAAATGTCATACCTTTGGATGTATATTGCATCGCATTTGCGGTGCTCTTGTTCTACAGTGATATAAAATAGATAGCTAAATGTATTAAAATGTTAGATCTTTGTTGGACAATTTTACCTATAAAGAAGTGGGAAATGAATAAAAATGAGAATAGTATTGCAAGCTATACAGATGAAGTTTAAGACATGTTACATATTTCAGTTGATACGATAAGCATTCTTTGAATACTAACTGAGCAGTGTGTATAGAATCATTATGATCCATTATGAATCAGAAAAATTATTTCGCAGAAAACCTGCATGTTTGAACTTCTGTTTAAAATATATAAAACAGACGGAGAGTAAAGGAAACTAAAGATTTATATATTATAGAGTGTGTTAGAAGACAGACAGTTGTCTGGACAGGATCACGAGTTAGCCCGTGTTAGACCAATCCAGATATCTTCAATACCAGACACACTGTATATGGTAGAAGACCCACAGTATATACAGCAGTTCATGACTTTCAACCCAAAACCCTTACATAGCATAGACATTGTGTCAGGGACCATACCAGGTTTGTGATTTATCGCCTTTTCCAAAATCATGAAATGTCAATAAGATTTTTGTCGAGCCGGCTTGCGGAAGAGAAGAGATTGTTGTCTAAACGGCTGTTTGGTGCATGTGTGAGTCTGTGCGTGAGTCCATTCCGATTTGTTTGTCCAGACCATAACTTAACATGCAGGGAGCGATCTTGTTTATATTTGGCAAGAATGTTTACCTCTGTGAGGTGGAGTGTCATGCATAAACCTCAGGTTCCTATCTCAAAGGTCAAGGTCACAGTTGGAGGTCAAAGGTCATGTCAGATTTTGTCCGGCCTGTAACTTTGACATGCATTGAGGAATCTTGTTTATGTATGGCATGAATGTTTAACTCGATGAGACGGAGAATCGAAAATCACTGTAATAAAGAGCTACTCCCCTTATCTGACATTAGAAATTTACCTTCAAAAATAAAACAATTCCCGATAACTTTTCGTTGATATTGAAATGGATGCTGCCACACTTGCAGACGATTTTGATTGGTTTGCCGAAACCTTAAATCCTTAATGTAAACTAAACATATCGGCGAAATAGGCAAGAGGTTCTTTTGCCTTTTGCCATCAAACTTTATAGTATGATTGTTTATGATCAGTGAATTACCCTTGTAAAGGTCACAGTATACTGGAAAAATTCCTTGCCAGTTATATTCAGCAGGCCATTATGCTGGGCATACATGTTTTACAAACAGCTCTTGTTTATTTCTCTGCCATTTAATTACCTGCAGGTCATTTAATCAACAGTAATAGTTATCACTGTAGTTTACAGGTTTGTTAAACAATTATAATTATCATTGTAGTGCCTAGTTCAGAGACGTTGCGGTTAATGATTCAGAGGGAGCAGGAACTCCAGTCTTTGCCGCAAGTTCAGCGAGCTTTCAATCAATCATTTCTTGACCGACGGTCCATCATGTGTCAGATTCAGCTGAGAGTTGTACGAGAGTTTGGCTGGCCCGATGCTACTGTTGATGTTTTACAGAATATTCAGTATTACTACGATAATGAACATGTCCCTGGATTTGTAGACAGAAACTATCATGCGATGCCGTCCAGACGTCAACCTAGCCCTCGTCTGCAGATACGTAGACGTAAAACAAACCCACCAAAACCTGTCCAGTGTGTGTCACCATTGCCGTCACCAACCAAAACATACAGACCACAGCTGATAGAGGTATAGTCCATCTTCATAACCTTTTATGTTTGTGAAAATAATGTGAATAGGCATACATGTGGTCTGTTTAATTCTTATAAGATGCAATATGTATTCAAAACACAACTTGGTTGATAGTGAATTTTGGAGGAGCAACCTTGTTCAAAGTAAAAGAAACATGGTTAGTAGGTAGGATACAGATATGTTAATTTGAAAGTAAAAATACTTACATGTGTTTTGGAAATTATGACATTACTGTTAAAATTACACAGTACTAGAATTTGAATTGTAAGATTTTTATTCGCAGTATTTTTTCCTTATTATCAGGAGTGTTTTTGGTTGGTTTATTTATGATGTAAAGCTTTCAACATATGTTTGTTATTTTTGTCAGTCTCCGTCCAGCAGCCCAAGCAGTGATCATGACAACAGTCGTAGCGCCACCTTGAGCAGTAACCGCAGCACACTTAGTGACACCATGCCAGATATAGCCATGGCAACTGCTTCTGTGAACCAGCTGCAGCTTCAGGATGAATATGGACCAGACATTGGTGACGAGGGAGCCAGTAGACATGGCACTCTATACATCTAGATTACGATTACTTAATTGGAAATGATTTCTTATTTCTTGTGCTGAAATAAGCATTTACATTGGCTTTAAAAGGTTTAGGGTATGTCTAGAATTAAAAGAAAAATGCCTCTTTCAGCACTTGAAATAAGTTGTGTTCCTGTTTGTGTTAGCTCCAAGCAATAGCCTTAGTATATAATGTAGGTTATACTGGTCCTTGTTGGCTGTATAAGATAACATGTTATTCTATTTACAGTTTGTTAACCTTAAAAAGTTTTCATATAGTTTGGATTCAAAAATTGTTAAAATGTTATTATCTGATTTCAGGACTTTTTGATCTCAGCATCTGTCATTCTAAAAAATGTATTTTCTGAATGAACCTAATAATAAGCCTGAAAAAAAAATCAAATCTGAAAATAAAACCTCATAATGTTTACCTTTTTTTGAAAGCTGACTAATTGCCTTGCCACGAGAGTGAAGAAGTGAATGGGTATTTATGTCTCCCACCACACAGTGGTGTGGGAGACATATTGATTTACTCCAGTCTGTGTGTGTGTGTGTCACAAAGCTTGTCCGCACTCTAAGTCAAACATTTCTCATCTGATCTTCACCAAATTTCAACAAAATGTGTCTCCCAATAAGTGCTCGGCCAAGTTCGATAACTAGCCAAATCGGCCTAGGCACTTCGGAATTATGGCCCTTGAATTACCAAAAACACTCTGATTTCTTGCGCAGTTTTACCCCCAAACAGACGCCTATACTACTAGTAGTATAGGCGTCCTTTTGGTGTCAAGAAAGCGCATGCACATGTGGATTAAAACAGTATACAAAGACTGACTTACTATTTAGATGATTAGGCAGTTGTGGGAGACAAGCGCTTTTCTCAAAAGCATCTCTAGTTTGTAATTGAAATAGCGATCTACAGATCAGCTGTTAAAAGATGGGGACTCAAAATATTTTATGTTTATTTGCCCAAGATGTATTCTGTTACCTCTTTTTTTTTAGCTCACCTTAACCAAAGGTTCATGGTGAGTTTTCTGTATATGTGAGTGGTCAGGCATCAATTATCCATAAGTAACATTCAACTTAGACATGTCCTCTGAAATAACTGGTCAGAATTAAAATAAAACTGGTTTGTAGGATTCTGGCATGGACCATACTCAAGTTGGTTCAATGCTTCTACTTGTCTGCTGTTAGGAGTGGTAGACTTCTTCTCGCTGTTAGGAGTAGCAGACGTCTTTTCGCTATTAGGAGTGGCAGACATCTTCTTGCTGTTAAAAGTGGCAAACGTTTTCTCGCTGTTAGGGGTGGCAGATGCCTTCTCGCTGTTAGGAGTGGCAGACGTCTTCTCGCTGTTAGGAGTGGCAGACGTCTTCTCGCTGTTAGAAGTGGCAGGCGTCTTCTCATGATCAAGTAGATAAATATTCACCAAACTAGGTCTGTATTATCCTTTGATTTACCTATCTCGGGTGTGAACAAATGGTTGTGCACAACTGTCATTAGGACCCTCCAGAACTAAAAATACATGAAATTTGCATCTTGAAACTTCTCATAAACTGTTGGATGGATGTTCACCAAAAGTTGTTGGCAGCATGCTTGGATGGACCATTCTCAAGTTTGTGTAAACAGTTATGCTTGACTGCCTTCGGCTGAAAAAGAAACACTTTTAAATGATTTTCATGCTGAACAACCTTAAGACTGTTTGCCTGACAGGTGAGCGGCTTTGGGGCATCATAGCCCTCTTGTTCGAAATTCTGCTCAATTATTTTCTCTTTATAAGGAATATTTTTACATATATCATTTGGTACTTTTAAGTATGTTTTGCAAAGAAAAACCAGTTGACGAAATACCGTATTTTACCTAAGTCTTGAGACAGCATAAAATAATTATTTTTTTCACTGTCCCAAGACTTATTTCCCGAAAAATAATTATTTTGAAAAGTGTCCCAAAAATATGGACACAATAATCGTCATCGGGTAACATCCCCCACCCACCCGTGTTGAAAGCGGGAAAAAAACAACAACGATTATCGGTAATTATTCTGTTGATAAACAAAGTAATTGGCCTTGTTTTCATCATCAATTAACACCCCTTCAAAGAGCTAAAAGAAGTGTGTCGGTATCATGACATTAGAAGTGGAGATCAAAGCGGTATAGTTTCCCCGAGATTTTCATGGCATTACGTCATGTTTTCGCGCCATGTTGCACATCACTGTTTGATTGTACCGCCTCGCTGAGAAGTAGATCTAGTGTTGTAACAATCAATAAAAAAAAACCTTCTTTTTAATTTGTTAAAGCGAATGTGCAATATCCCGTATAAACTGACAGGTAAACGTGTCAGACTATAATAGCGGATATCTTACCTCTGTGACCTATTTGCCCTCAAGGAAATTACAAAATGGTTTGAGAAGAATACCTTATTATAAAGTGTCGTGTCAAAAAAATACATGAACATGTACAAAGATTCATTCAAAACTTATTAAAAATACGCAACAACATCATTATTGTTTTTGTTTTTTAACCGCATTTTCTATTTACGTTCACGAGTTCACGTAACAGAAATCTGTTTGCCAAAAATCGTTTTACTTCATATTTTTAAATTGCTGCCGCCTTTTCATTATTTAAGATTTTTCTATTCTGTTTTTTGTACTTTCTGGTCAAAAGTCTGAATTTTATGCCCATAGTTTGTATCATTTATTTCCTTTTAGAAAGAAATAAGTATTTAGGATCGCGCTGTTTGAAATTTTGCAAGTAATTTTATGAAAAATCGACCGTTTTTATAGAATTTTGCCAACATTTCTGTCGATACCTTTTTAAAATCGTTATAGAATTCAAACTATATTACTTCTCAATCGGTGTTGAAAATCTGAAGCGATAAAATCAAAAAATAAATGCGTGACGCGCGTTTTTTGTATACGTGTCGATGAACAAAAGTAACGGCGTTGTAAGTTAGACATTACGATAGGTCGCACGTGCTCGTGGAACGGAAAATTACCGGCATGGCGTTTTGATATCTGTACGATTCGCGGGTAAATTCCAGTCAGTGGTAAATAAATAAACAAATAACGGAAAATGGACTTCCTGGCTGCAGCAAAAAAAAAAAAAAAATACAACACTTAACTGGTATGGTAAAAAAAACACTTTACTAGTAAAAACACGACACGAAAATGTTAAAAAAAATAGGCTTTGGTTCTTATAATTATTTGATATTTTGATCGATACAACACCATACAATGTATAATAACGGTATTTGGGTTACATCTTGAATCAGTACACAACTATAGTCCCAACACTTAGGGACGAAAAATACGCTGAGAAAATACGTGTCCAAAAACTTAGGGTCAAGAAAAATAATTATTTTTCCACATTTTAGGGGTGTCCCAAGATTTAGGGTGTCCCAAGACTTAGTGAAATACGGTAAGCAACAGAACAGAAGTTACTGTTTTGTTAAGTTCCACATATTGAAAGATTTATATGTTGAATGTGGCTGCTGGTTTTTGTTCATACTTTATTTAGTGTTAGATATATAGTAAGTTTATTTATGGTTTTATTTTTGTTGAAGGAATTTACAAAATGGCAACTGAAATTGAAAATTAAGTTTCCTTGAGAAGTATATATAAACTGATTTTGGAAAAAGATGAAATATGTTGTCTTTATTTATCGGTTTGTTCTACAAAATTTAAATGTATATATTAAAGGTGCAGTTTTTAGTGGTCTGAGTTTAGTGTTGTAATGTTGCAAGCTCTTACAAGAGTTATGCATTATCATACAAATATTTAAAAATTTGTATATTTTCTGTATCTTCCTATGAAGAAGAGGTCTGTATTCACGACTCGCGGTAATGCTGAATTAAGCCTTGATATAAGCTGATGTTTTAGGACAAGTTTAAGCCAATTTTCATGTGCCTGATTCCTCTTTTTAGACGCCAATATTAAATCACCCATATTGGATGTACGCACAAATTGAGGGTACTGTATACTGACTAAAGGTTAAGGTTAGGTTTTAAAGTGTACATTAAATGCGTTTTAAGAAATGAAATGAGGGATTTTTGTTTTGTTTTGTTTGTTGATTTTTGTTTAAAGTAGGGCAATTGCAGAATATAATGTTATTTTAAGAGTATAGTGTAATTGTTTATGCAGTTTACAGAAATATACATAGACTTGTTCTATATTCATTATTTACAAGAATGACATATCTTCTGGCATTGTGCAATAACTTGTTGAACGTAAAATTCTAAAATTGACAGTGTCTGCTTAAGAACTTAAGCAGTTTTTATCCATTGTTTACCAAACCTAAAAAGTCTATGGAAAAATATTATCTTTGCCAATTTCAATAACCAGGCAGTTTGTCGTTGTCTCACTGGAGTGATGGCTGTTGAATTAGTGGACTACGAGAAAGTTGGCAGGTAGCCTGTGCAATAAGTAGAGTGTTTGTAGTCAGAAGTAACTGGCTGTGACAGGCATATATATTTTTAGTAGAACTTCTGTTACACTGGAAGAAGACAGATGTCAGTAGTACATCAAAAACTTTCATATTTTTATATGCCCTAAGGGACGTATTATGTTATGACGCTGGTGTCTGTCCGTTAGCAATTTCATGTCGGCTCTGTAACTTCTGAACCCCTTGAAGGATTTCGAGGAAACTTGACACAAATGTTCGCCACATGAAGACTACGTGCAGAGCGCATGTTTTGGATGGCTCTCTTCAAGGTCAAAGTCACACTTAGGGGTCAAAGGTCATATGACTTTGTTTCGTGTCCACTCTGTAACTCTTGAAATGCTTGAAGAATTTTAAAGAAACTTGGCACAAATGTTCACCACATCAAGACAATGTGCAGAGTGCATGTTTTGGATGGCTCGCTTCAAGGTCAAGGTCACAATAAGGGGTCAAAGGTCATACCTTTGGGCGTATATTGCTCTGCATTGCGGTGCTCTTGTTAGATATATTTTTGTGGGGCAAGAACATAAATTTTTTATGCCCCCAAAGGGAGGCATATAGTTTTTGAACCGTCTGTCTGTCAGTCTGTCGGTCTGTCCGCATTTTTCGTGTCCAGTCCATATCTTTGTCATCGATGGATGGATTTTCAAATAACTTGGCATGAATGTGTACCACAGTAAGACGACGTGTCGCGCGCAAGACCCAGGTCCGTAGCTCAAAGGTCAAGGTCACACTTAGACATTAAAGGTTATTGCATTGATGGGCGTGTCCGGTCCATATCTTTGTCATCGATGGATGGATTTTCAAATAACTTGGCATGAATGTGTACCACAGTAAGACGACGTGTCGCGCGCAAGACCCAGGTCCGTAGCTCAAAGGTCAAGGTCACACTTAGACATTAAGGGACAGTGCATTGATGGGCGTGTCCGGTCCATATCTTTGTCATCCATGGATGGATTTTCAAATAACTTGGCATGAATGTGTACCACAGTAAGACGACGTGTCGCGCGCAAGACCCAGGTCCGTATCTCAAAGGTCAAGGTTACACTTAGACATTAAGGGATAGTGCATTGATGGGCGTGTCCGGTCCATATCTTTGTCATCGATGGATGGATTTTCAAATAACTTGGCATGAATGTGTACCACAGTAAGACGACATGTCATGCGCAAGACCCAGGTCCGTAGCTCAAAGGTCAAGGTCACACTTAGATGTTAAAGGTCTTTTTTCATGATAGTGCATTGATGGGCATGTCCGGTCCATATCTTTGTCATTCATGCATGGATTTTAAAATAACTACGCATAAATGTGCGACACAGTAAGACGACGTGTCGCGCGCAAGACCCAGCTCTGTAGGTCAAAGGTCCTAAACTCGAACATCGGCCATAACTATTCATTTAAAGTGCCATCGGGGGCATGTGTCATCCTATGGAGACAGCTCTTGTTTCTTAAAATATAGATTATTTCATAATTAGATTTGTTCCAGATTCTTTGTTTATGTTATGGAAATTTATCATGCCCTATGAATATTTAAATATACTATTTAAGATGATTTTGTGTCGATTTTTAGCAGTCAAGACTTAGTAAATTTAAACATTTTATTAACTTTTGGAGAGTTGGAATACTGCAGAGAATTCCTGATTTAATAATGATATTCCTTTTGCATAATTTTAAATATAAAGGGTAATTTACTTCTACAGTATATATAAAATCAGCTTAAATGAATAATGCTGAACATATTTTGTAGGAAATTGAAAGGCATTAAATAGGATTTGGGGATATAATGAAAAATGAACTTATATGCTGGCATGCTTTACAGGACATTTCAAGGTATTTACAAGCAGACTCATTTGGAATAGTACCTGACACAAAAAAGTAAAATCATAGAATCAAATTTTTTCTGATTTTATTGCAGTAACTTAGTTAAGACAAAAATATTGTTTTTTAGAATACTGTGGTGCAAAGGGAGTTTTCATAATCTTGCTGTTATGACATATGTATGCCACAGTCATGAGGGTTAAATAATGAAAATTATTGTACGATATTTATACGATTTGAATTTTTCAAACTAACTTGTTCCTAGGCAACAGTATTACATTTTTACTATCAGAGATTTAGAGGATGATTTGCCACTTATTTTCCTGACTTTACATATTGTCAAACAGCAAATGATTTTGATGGATATTACTATATACCTCTTTTTTTATGCCCCCGAAGGGAGGCATATAGTTTTTGAACCGTCTGTCGGTCTGTCAGTCTGTCCGCAATTTTCGTGTCTGGTCCATATCTTTGTCATCGATGGATGGATTTTCAAATAACTTTGCATGAATGTGTACCACAGTAAGACGACGTGTCGCACGCAAGACCCAGGTCCGTAGCTCAAAGGTCAAGGTCACACTTAGACATTAAAGGATAGTGCATTGATGCGCGTGTCCGGTCCATATCTTTGTCATCGATGGATGGATTTTCAAATAACATGGCGTGAATGTGTACCACAGTAAGACGACGTGTCGTGCGCAAGACCCAGGTCCGTAGCTCAAAGGTCAAGGTCACACTTAGACGTTAAAAGATAGTGCATTGATGGGCGTGTCCGGTCCATATCTTTGTCATCCATGGATGGATTTTCAAATAACTTGGCATGAATGTGTACCACAGTTAGACGACGTGTGGCACGCAAGACCCAGGTCCGCAGCTCAAAGGTCAAGGTCACACTTAGACGTTAAAGGTCATTTTTCATGATAGTGCGTTGATAGGCGTGTCCCGTCCATATCTGTGTCATTCATGCATGGATTTTAAAATAACTACGCATGAGTGTGTGACACAGTAAGACGACGTGTCGCGCGCAAGGCCCAGTTCCGTAGGTCAAACGTCCTAAACTCTAACATCGGCCATAACTATATATTCATTCAAAGTGCTTTCGGGGCCATGTGTCATCCTATGGAGACAGCTCTTGTTTTTGTCTTTTTTTTAGGAAAAAAAAACCTGAAAATCCATTTAAGTAGCACAGTAGAGATAAGTAGAGATAATATGAATTGTTGTTTAC
The DNA here is from genome assembly GCF_021730395.1 of Mercenaria mercenaria. Taxonomy (NCBI): domain Eukaryota; kingdom Metazoa; phylum Mollusca; class Bivalvia; order Venerida; family Veneridae; genus Mercenaria; species Mercenaria mercenaria. The sequence goes on along the minus strand of NC_069361.1, from coordinate 64,257,971 downwards.
TGTAAAATTAAACATTTTCATATGACCAAAATTTTGAAACTATAATAATGTGAGGTGTCATTTTTAGCTTGACTGTTCAAAGAATAGCTAGCTATTCTACTCACCCTGGCGTCGGCGTCACACCTTGGTTCAAGTTCTGCATGCAAGTACATATGGCTATCATTTAAAGGCATATAGCTTTGAAACTTCTTTTTTTCTAGGTCAGTTACCAACCTCACTGGGTCAAGTCCCATAACTCTGACATGTATTTTGGCCAAATTATGCCCCCTTTTGGACGTAGAAAATCCTGATGAAAGTTTCACATGCAAGTTATTATCTCCAAAACTAATGCAGATATTGAATTGAAACTTCACGTGTGTCTTTGGGGTCATAAAACTAGGTGTTAGCATCAAGAGCCATAACTCTGACTTGCATTTTGGCCAAATTATACCCCCTTTTGGACTTAGAAAATTTTGGTTAATGTTTTGCATGCAAGTACATATGGCTATAGTTGAAAGGCATATAGCTTTGAAACTTATTTTTTCTTTTTCTATGTCAATTACCAACCTCACTGGGTCAAATCCCATAACTCTGACATGTATTTTGGGCAAATTATGCCCCCTTTTGGACTTAAAAAATTCTGGTGAAAGTTTTACATGCAAGTTATTATCTCCAAAACTAATACAGATATTGAATTGAAATTTCATGTGTCTTTGGGGTCATAAAACTAGGTGATAGCATCAATAGCCATAACTCTGATATGCATTTTGGCCAAAATATATCCCCTGTGAACTTAAAACCTCTGGTTAAAGTTTTGCAAGCAAGTTACTCTCCAAAACTAATGCAGATACTGGATTGAAACTCTATAGATATTCTAACATTAAGGGTAATATTCCTGCTTCTGGGAGAACAATTCGAATAGTCGAGCATTTGCTGTCTTACGGACAGCTCTTGTTATGTAAGCTGTAATAGTTCCCTTAAAAAATTTAAAATCCAAGCCTATCATAAAGTATTCAAAAACTCAATTAGCAAAAATTAATCTATTAGAAATATTTTTCATTTTACAGTTACTTACATGAAAAGAATGCACTTTGTGGGTCTTTAATTATACAAGTACATTATGGCATCAGACCATTACATTGTACATGTAGCTCTGGATATGCTGTTTTGCTGGGACCAGTTTTCTCCGCTACTCAGAAACCAAGTGTAGAGACAGTCTCAGAATATCAGCATCTGATTAGGAGCATGCATGGCCGTGTGATGAAGGTTGCTGGTTTCGAATCACTTGCCCATCACTGCTTTGGGTTCGAAACTTTGCTTTTGTAGACTTCTTTCGTATTGTGAAGTTGTCCATTTGGCCGAGAGAAGGCCGATAGTCTGAGTGGTTGTTTCAGAGCTTGATGTTAAAAACAACCAATGACAAGCCGGCATTCTGAGACTTGTCTTAAATTTTTGTGACCATAGACCTGGAACTCATTCTGATCCCTCTTCATAGTCCAGAGAAAAACTTCTAATTTATTTCTTATGTTTTATGTAGTGAGCATGGGCACTTGTGATAAGTTTTGGAAGTGGTTTCAGCCAATCAATGATCCCATTGTATTAATCTGCTGAATTGAAATTCTCTGCAACTACTGAGAAAACAACAAATGAGTCGCACCATGAGAAAACCAACATAGTGCATTTGCGACCAGTATGGATTCAGACCAGCCTGCGCGTCTGCGCATTCTGGTCAGGATCCATGCTGTTCGCTAACAGTTTCTCTAAGTGCAATAGGCTTTGAAAGCGAACAGCATGGATCCTGAGCAGATGCGCAGGCTGGTCTGGATCCATGCTGGTAGCAAGTTGGTTTTCTCATGGTGCGGCTCAAATAACACTGTCACAAAATTGCCTTTTTTAAGTAACGATTTACTTTGATATAAACAAAAATAGTCTGTGGAAATTGGTGTTGGTTTTAAAATGAACATGACAATGCTTTTTGCGGAAAACTTTGATTGGTGAAGGCATTTCACAAAGGTCTGTTACAAAAATGATACTGATCAGCTGAAAGTTTGCACTTATAACGTGAACAAATTGAAAATATTCAATTTGGTGAAATGAATATTATGCATGAGACTCAACCAGAGAACAATGTCAGACCTCTCAATGTCCAGAATTAGATGCATGGAGGCTTTTGAACAAGTTTGCTTTTGTATATCACTATCAATAACATAAAAAACTTTTAGACAATTCAGATACATTCTATATACAAAACTGTAAGAATATATATTTATAACAGACTTAAAGCAGTAAAGGCACATATATTTAGAATAACTTTATCTGTACAGCACATGTTAATTTTGATGTATTTAAGAAGTGCCTTATTGTGGCATCTTAAAGATTTTATATATGTATATTTAAGGGGGGAAAAAGTATATGTACCCATTAGTAAACATCGTAAGATGTGATGTAGATCTGATAGTGTGTGTTTATGATATTAACAAGTATTTTACTGAAATGTTTTTAGCTCACCTGTCACATAGTGACAAGGTGAGCTTTTGTGATCACGCAGCGTCCGTCGTCCGTCCGTCCGTGCGTGCGTCCGTCCGTCCGTAAACTTTTGCTTGTGACCACTCTAGAGATCACATTTTTTGTGGGATCTTTATGAAAATTGGTCAGAATGTTCACCTTGATGATATCTAGGTCAACTTCGAAACTGGGTCACGTGCCTTCAAAAACTAGGTCAGTAGGTCTAAAAATAGAAAAACCTTGTGACCTCTCTAGAGGCCATATATTTCACAAGATCTTCATGAAAATTGGTCAGAATGTTTACCTTGATGATATCTAGGTCAAGTTCGAAACTGGGTCACGTGCAGTCAAAAACTAGGTCAGTAGGTCTAAAAATAGAAAAACCTTGTGACCTCTCTAGAGGCCATATATTTCAAAATTTCTTCATGAAAATTGGTCAGAATGTTCACATTGATGATATCTAGGTCAAGTTCGAAACTGGGTTACGTGCCATCAAAAACTAGGTCAGTAGGTCAAATAATAGAAAAACCTTGTGACCTCTCTAAAGGCCATATTTTTCATGGGATCTGTATGAAAGTTGGTCTGAATGTTCATCTTGATGATATCTAGGTCAAGTTCGAAACTGGGTCACGTGCGATCAAAAACTAGGTCAGTAGGTCTAAAAATAGAAAAACCTTGTGACCTCTCTAGAGGCCATATATTTCATGAGATCTTCATGAAAGTTAGTCAGAATGTTCACCTTGATGATATCTAGGTCAAGTTCGAAAGTGGGTCACGTGCCTTCAAAAACCAGGTCAGTAGGTCAAATAATAGAAAAACCTTGTGACCTCTCTAGAGGCCATATTTTTCATGGGATCTGTATGAAAGTTGGTCTGAATGTTCGTCTTGATGATATCTAGGTCAAGTTCAAAACTGTGTCACGTGCGATCAAAAACTAGGTCAGTAGGTCTAAAAATAGAAAAACCTTGTGACCTCTCTAGAGGCCATATATTTCATGAGATCTTCATGAAAGTTAGTCAGAATGTTCACCTTGATGATATCTAGGTCAAGTTCGAAAGTGGGTCACGTGCCTTCAAAAACTAGGTCAGTAGGTCAAATAATAGAAAAACCTTGTGACCTCTCTAGAGGCCATATTTTTCATGGATCTGTATGAAAGTTGGTCTGAATGTTCATCTTGATGATATCTAGGTCAAGTTCGAAAGTGGGTCACGTGCCATCAAAAACTAGGTCAGTAGGTCAAATAATGAAAAACCTTGGACCTCTCTAAAGGTCATATTTTTCATGGGATCTTATGAAAGTTGGTCTGAATGTTCATCTTGATGATATCTAGGTCAAGTTGAAACAGGGTCAGTGCAGTCAAAAACTAGGTCAGTAGGTCAAAAATAGAAAAACCTTGTGACCTCTCTAGAGGCCATACTTGTGAATGGATCTCCATGAAAATTGGTCAGAATGTTCATCTTGATGATATCTAGGTCAAGTTCGAAAGTGGGTCACGTGCCATCAAAAAGTAGGTCAGTAGGTCAAATAATGAAAAAACGTTGTGACCTCTCTAGAGGCCATACCCTTGAAGGGATCTTCATGAAAATTGGTCAGAATGTTCACCTTGATGATATCTAGGTCAAGTTTGAAACTGGGTCTCATGCCTTAAAAAACTAGGTCAGTAGGTCAAATAATAAAAAAACCTTGCGACCTCCCTAGAGGCCATATTTTTCATGGGATCTGTATGAAAGTTGGTCTGAATGTTCATCTTGATGATATCTAGGTCAAGTTTGAAACTGGGTCAACTGCGGTAAAAAACTAGGTCAGTAGGTCTAAAATTATTAAAATCTTTTGACCTCTCTAGAGGCCATATTTTTCAATGGATCTTCATGAAAATTGATCTGAATGTTCACCTTGATGATATCTAGGTCAATTTCGAAACTGGGTCACATGCGGTCAAAAACTAGGCCAGTAGGTATAAAAATAGAAAAACCTTGTGACCTCTCTAGAGGCCATATTTTTCATGAGATCTTCATGAAAATTAGTGAGACTGTTTACCTTGATAATATCTAGGTAAAGTTCAAAACAGGGTCACGTACCTTCGAAAACTAGGTCAATAGGTCAAATAATAGAAAAACCTTGTGACCTCTCTAGAGGCCATATTTTTCAATGGATCTTCATGAAAATTGGTCAGAATTTTTATCTTGATAATATCTAGGTCAAGTTCAAAACTGGAACACATGAGCTCAAAAACTAGGTCACTTTGTCAAATAATAGAAAAAACAACGTTATACTCAAAACTGGGTCATGTGGGAAGAGGTGAGCGATTCAGGACCATCATGGTCCTCTTGTTTAATGTACCGGTAATGATGAAATGGCCACATTTATAAAATACAAAATTATATAAAATTTCTTCATTTTAATGTATGATATTGTAAATTGAGTGTCATATGTAAATAAAATCTTAAGTTTTGTTATGTTTATTATGAATTTTCTGCCATGAAATAATCAAATACAAGTACATATTTTGTTCTGTTCTGTTGTGTACATGTGATAGAGAATGGCTGTGTTATTTTATGTTTACCATGTTGCTACATGACAACTTAAATACATCATTTAAAATGAATAAATTATTTGTAATCATTATCATTTTGTCTTCTATGCTGAATGTGTAGTACTTTTAACTGCATGTACAGTTCATTTGTGTTAGTTTGTCATTTCAATCAAAAAAAGATTTATGTTTTTTTGTTGGGATGAGAATGAAAGAGATGATTTTATAGATATTTTTTTTAAAGATTAGATTAATGGAAATAGTTGTTGTTGGAATCAGTGTGATGCACAAACATGAGTGGGATTGGTACTGGGAAGTATGTGGATCCTTTTTCATTTTAGGGTTACTGAGATAAAGCTCAAGTTGAAAGTTACCTTTGAATGGAAAAAAAAACAAAATGAGAATGTCTGCATTTGTGAGCCTTATGCTTCATGTGAGCATTGGTAATGGAAAGAAGAATCTGTCACGGAGACAAAGGTCAAGGTCAGATAAATACATGAGATATATTGTATGCAGAATGTTATCGTCAGTAAAAGCAGACAGCTATAGTTTGACATGCAGCAGAGGGATATAATTTTCATGGTGATCATCCATTTGTCTTTTCAAGGCCATATCTAAAACATGGTTTGGAGTATTTAGATAAAATGCGGTATAAATGTAAGCTGCTTTAGGATAATGCCTCCCTGCAAATTTTAGTTGGATTGATTGAGGAAGATCAGATTTATGATTATAATATGTATGTAACATACATAGTGTTTGTACTTAATTTTTCTTTCATATCTCAAGTTTCAGGCAGATTATTTGAAGGTAATATTTGTGGCCTATTGTACTAAGTATATGAATACTGTTTTTAGCTCGACTATTCAAAGTATAGTAGAGCTATTGGACTTGCCCATGTGTCCGCGTCCGCGTCTGCTTATGCGTCGGCGTCTCGATTTGGTTATGGTTTTGTATGTAAGCTCGTATCTCAGTAACCACTTGTGGGAATGGATTGAAACTTCACACACTTATTCACTGTGATAAACTGACCTACATTGCACAGGTTCCATACTATTTTGCTTTCTTACAAAATTATGTCCCCTTTTCGACTTACAAATTCTTGGTTAAGGTTTTGTATGTAAGCTGGTATCTCAGTAACCACTTGTGAGAATGGATTAAAACTTCACAAACTTATTCACTGTGATAAACTGACCTACATTGCACAGGTTCCATAACTCTATTTTGCTTTTTTACAAAATTATGTCCCCTTTTCAACTCGAAATTCTTGGTTAAGGTTTTGTATGTAAGCTGGTATCTCAGTACCCACTAATGGGAATGTATTGAAACTTCACACACTTGTTCACTGTCATGATCTGACATGCACTGTGTAGGTCCCATAAGTCTACTTTGCATTTTTTTTCAAAATTATGCCCCTTTTTCGACTTAGCAGTTTTTGGTTAAGTTTTCGTATGTAAGCTGGTATTTCAGTATCCACTTATGGGAAAGGATTGAAACTTCATGCACTTCTTCACTTTATGAGTTGATAAGCACTGTGAAGGTTCCATAACCCTTTTTCCCATTTTTACAAAATTATGCCCTTTTTATCGACTTTTGTATTCATTCATTTGACAAGGCTGTTGAATAGTCGAGCGTTGCTGTCCTCCGACAGCTCTTGTTATTCAGTCTGTTCGTCTGGTGTCATTATCTAGGACAAAGTTCAATAAAATGCAGTAGAAATCTTAATTGCTATAGGGGAATGCATGTGAAATTGCTTGTGCAACACAAGAGCTATGATCCTTGGTATTTCTATAATGTTTATAGGATACAGGTATTTCTTTGTAAATGGCATAGGTCCACTTAGTAGGTCTACTATGCAGTTTTCCTTTTTTAGCTCGACTATTCAAAGAAAAGTAGAGCTATTGGACTCGCCCATGTGTCAGCGTCTGCATTTGTGTCCCGATCTAGTTAAGATTTTGTATGTAAGCTGGTATCTCAGTAACCATTTGTAGGAATGGATTGAAACTTCACACACTTATTCATTGTGATAAACTGTGACTTACACTGCACAGGTTCCATAACTCTACTTTGCTTTTTTACAATATTATGCCCCTAGGCATCGCAGTTGGTTAAAGTTTTTGATAAAGTCAAATATCTCTGTTACTATCAAAGATATTGACTTGAAACTTATAATAGTTACTAACTATCAAAGTCTACACCAGGAGAAAGAATCCCCATAACTCTGATTTGAATTTTGACAGAGTTATGCCCCTTTTTAACTTAGAATTTTTGGTTAAAAGTTTTGATTAAGTCAATATCTCTGTTACTATCAAAGCTATTGACTTGAAATTAAAATAATTACTTACTATCAAAGTCTACACCAGGAGAAACAATCCCCATAACTCTGCTTTGCATTTTGACAGAGTTATGCCCCTTTTTAACATAGAATTTTCAATTAAAGTTTTTGATAAAGTCAAATATCTCTGTTACTATCAAAGTTATTGACTTGTAACTTAAAGTAGTTATTTATTATCAAAGTCTACATCAGGAGAAACAATCCCCATAACTCTGATTTGAATTTTGATGGAGTAATGCCCCTTTTTGACTTAGATTTTTTTGTTTTAAGTTTCTGATAAAGTCAGATATCTCTGTTACTATCAAAGCTATTGACAGGAGAAACAAACCACATAACTTTGTTTGAATGTAGTCAGAGTTATGCCCCTTTTTAACTTAGAATGTATGTTTAAAGTTTTTACTGGCAAAGCTCTAATTTTGAGTCAAGCACTGAGACAGCTCTTGTTGGACTTGGAAATCAGTTAAATTTTTCATACCAGTCCATATTTTGCCTAACCTGTTTGTATATGGCTTTGAAACTTTGACCACTTGTTTACCATCAGTCTACATTATGTAGGCAAGACTTCATAACTAGGCCAAGGACTTTAACTCAGTTTAGCCCTTTTTTGACATACAATGTAGAAATAAGTTAAGTTTCATATTTTGTCTAAACTGTTTGATATATGACTTTCACACATTGCCATTTAGTGCAAGACTTATCCAAATCCACAAATACAGGAACATTGTTTGTCTAATCTTTATTTTTCCTTTTGTCTGAAAATCTGTGATAATATTTTGACCCCATTCTTCCATCAATTCTACGAAGAGTCGAGCACGTTGTCATCCGAAAGCTCTTGTTAGCTCGACTATTGGAAGAATAGTCTAGCTATTCTGCTCACCCTGGCATGCGTCTGCGTAGTGTCGGCGTCACATCTTGGTTAAAGTTTTGCATACAAGTACATACAGCTATCATTTAAAGGCATATAGCTTTGAAACTTATTAGCTCACCTGAGCTTCTGTGATCGCCCTGTGTCCGTCGTCGTCCGTCCGTCTGTCCATCGTCCGTCCGTCCATCCGTCGTCACCAATTTGACTGTTAACACTCTAGAGGTCACAATTTTGGCCTAATCTTAATGAAACTTGGTCAGATTGTTACCCTAAAAAAATTCTTGGACAAGTTCGATATTAGGTCATCTGGGGTCAAAAACTAGGTCACCAGGTCATATCAAAGGAAAAGCTTGTTAACACTCTAGAGGTCACAGTTTTGGCCCAATCTTAATGAAATTTGATCAGAATGTTACCCTTAATAAAATCTTGGATGAGTTTGATATTGGATCATCTGGGTTCAAAAACTAGGTCACCAGATCAAATCAAAGGAAAAGCTTGTTAACACTGTAGAGGCCAGATTTATAATGTATCTTCATGAAACTTGGTCAGAATGTTATTCATGATGATCTCAAAGTCCAGTTTGAATCTGGGTCATGTAGGGTCAAAAACTAGGTCACCAGGTCAAATCAAAGGAAAAGCTACTTAACACTAGAGGCCACATTTATGACCATATCTTAATGAAACTTGGTCAGAATGTTAACCTTGGTGATCTATAGGTCATGTTCAGATCTGGGTCAGGTGGGTCAAAAACTAGGTCACCGGGTCAAATTAAAGGAAAAGCTTGTTAACACTCTAGAGGCCACATTTATGACTGTATCTTTATGAAACTTAGTCAGAATGTTAATCTTGATGATCTTTGAGGTCAAGTTTGAATCTGGGTCATGTGGGGTCAAAAACTAGGTCACCAGGTCAAATCAAAGGAAAAGCTTGTTAGCACTGTAGAGGCCACATTTATGACTGTATCTTCTTGAAACTTGGTCAGAATGTTACTTGTGATGATCTCAAAGTCCGGGTTTAATCTGTGTCATGTAGAGTCAAAAACTAGGTCACCAGGTCAAATAAAAGGAAAAGCTAGTTAACATTCTAGAGGCCACTTTTATGACCATATCTTAATGAAACTTGGTCAGAATGTTAGTCTTGATGATCTATAGGTCATGTTCAAATCTGGGTCAGGTGGGGTCAAAAACTAGGTCACCGGGTTAAATCAAGGGAAAAGCTTGTTAACACTCTAGAGGCCACATTTATGACTGTATCTTTATGAAACTTAGTCAGAATATTAACCTTGATGATCTTTAGGTCAAGTACGAATCTGGGTCATGTGGGGTCCAAATCTAGGTCACTGGGTCAAATCAAAGGAAAAGGTTGTTAACACTGTAGAGGCCACATTTATGACTGTATCTTCATGAAACTTAGTCAGAATGTTAATCTTGATGATCTTTAGGTCAAGTTTGAATCTGGGTCATATGGGGTTAAAAACTAAGTCACCAGGTGAAATCAAAGGAAAAGTTAGTTAACACTTTAGAGGCCACATTTATGACCATATCTTAATGAAACTATCTTGATGATCTTTAGGTCAATAGGTCAAGTGAGCGATACAGGGCCTTCATGGCCCTCTTGTTTTTTCTTTTTCTAGGTCAATTACCAACCTCACTGTGTCAAGTTCCATAACTCTGACATGCATTTTGATCAAATTATGCCCCCTTTTAGACTTAGAAAATTCTGGTTTAAGTTTTGCGTTCAAGTTACTATCTGCAGAACAAATGCAGATATTAAATTGAAACTTCACATGTGCCTTCGGGGTTATAAAACTAGTTGATTGCATCAAGTACTATAGCTCTGACATGCATTTTGGTCAAATTATGTCCCCTTTTGAACATAAAACTTCTGGTTAAAGTTTTGCATGCAAGTTACTATCTCCAAAACTAATGATTGAAAGTCTATAGATATTTTAATATTTAGGGTAATATTTTCCTGCTTCTGGGACAATTATTCGAATAGAAAATACAGCAAATAAAAAAGATAAGAGTTGTGTGCTTGATTTTTTTCGCTAGACTGATTTGTAAATTTTTGACCCAAAACAAATTTTCATAATGGGAGTTTATGGGTGTTAACATTTTCGGAATAGATTTTTAGCTCAAGGTGAGCTTTTGTGATCACCCCGTGTCTGTCGTCCGTCGTCATCCGTCCATCAGTCATCCATTGTCCGTCCGTTGTCAAAAATTTGACTGTTAACACTCTAGAGGTCACAATTTTGGCCCAATCTTAATGAAACTTGGTCAGAATGTTACCCTCAATAAAATCTTGCAAAAGTTCGATATTGGGTCATCTGGGGTCAAAAACTAGGTCACCAGGTCAAATCAAAGGGAAAGCTTGTTAACATTCTAGAGGTCACAATTTTGGTCCAATCTTAAATAAACTTGGTCAGAATGTTACTCTCAATGAAATCTTGGACGAGTTTGATATTGGATTATCTGGGGTCAAAAAACTAGGTCACCAGGTCAAACCTTAGGAAAAGCTTGTTAACACTCTAGAGGCCACATTCATGACTATATCTTCATGAAACTTTGCCAGAATGTTAATCTTGATGATCTTTAGGTCAGATTTGAATCTGGGTCATTTGGGGTCAAAAACTAGGTCACCAGGTCGAATCAAAGGTAAAGCTTGTTAACACCATAGAGGCCATATTTATGACTATATCTTCATGAAACTTAGTCAGAATGTTAACGTTGATCATCTTTAGGTCAAGTTTGAATCTTGAGTCATGTGGGATTAAAAACTAGGTCACCAGGTCAGATCAAAGGAAAAGCTTATTAATTCTCTAGAGGCCACATTTATGACCAATCTTAATGAAACTTGGTCAGATTGTTAATCTTGAGGATCTTTAGATCAAGTTTAAATACGGGTCAGATGGGATCAAAAACTAGGTCACCAGGTCAGATCAATAGAAAAGCTATTTAACACTCTAGGTACCTAATTTTAAGTTTGAAACTCATGGAAATTGATCAGAATGTTTGTCTTGATGACCTCTAGGTCAGATTCGAATCTTGGTCATGTGGGGTCATAAACTAGGTCACCAGGTCAAATCAAAGGTTAAGCTTGTTGACAATCTTGATGTCAAATTTATGATTGTATCTTCATGAAATTTGGTCAGAATGGTAATCTTGATGATCTTTAGGCCAAGTTGGAATCTGGGTCATATGGGTCAAAAACTAGGTCACTAGGTCAAATCAAAGGAAAAAGTAGTGAACACTCTAGAGACCACATATATGACCATTTTTTTATGAAACTTGGTCAGAATGTTAATCTTTATGACCAAAAGGTCAAGTTACAATCTGGGTCAGGTGGGTCAAAAACTATGTCACCAGGTCAAATCAAAAGTAAAGCTGGTTAACAATCTAGAAGCCACATTTATGACTGTATCTTAATGAGACTTGGTCAGAATGTTAGTCTTGATGATCTTTAGGTCAAGTTCCATTCTGGGTCATGTGGGGTCAAAAACTAGGTTACTAGGTCAGATTAAAGGAAAAACTAGTTAACACTCTAGAGGCAACATTTATGACCATATCTTAATGAAACTTGGTCAGAATGTTAATTTTGATGATCTTTAGGTCAATAGGTCAGGTGAGCGATACAGGGCCTTCATGGCCCTCTTGTTTTACAATGTAGATTTTAATGGAACTTTTCAGTCTTGAATAAACATATGCTGTATAATATGGTGCAATAAAATGTGTAGGTCCGTGTGTCTGTTTTCGAGACATTCGCCAAAGATTAAGAGATCCGTGCCTTTCTAGCTGATTTTAGACATGTTTTGGAATTATTTAACATGTCAGATGCTTTAATGTCATATTTTAACTTTAGAATGATATCACCTGTTGCCATTAATTCATAAAAAGATTTTCAATGCCGTACACCTAATCCAGGCTTTAATCCCCGTTTTCCGGATAAATGACGTAACACTATTACTTCCAGTTTATCAAACGTGCAGAACCAGAAAAGTGTAATTACAGGACAAAGCTATGATTGCCAAATGTGGCTCCAGTGGTGCATCCAGGGCTTGTGGGGCGCAGCTGGCGCCCCTAAATCCGGCAAGCACACATTCTAGCATAAAACAGATGTTATTGTCACTTTTCGGGGGTGTTTTAACAAGAGAAAAAACGTGTGTTAACAGAGAGATTTTTGCGCTCACGTGCTGTTATAACACCTTTTTTTATATGCGCGTTCCGTGGCAAAGCATAAACGTTTCCATTACGGCCAAACTGAAACAGTTAATTCAAATGGAAATGACGTCAACCTGAGAAAATGACTCGGATATTCCCGAGCATTTGTGGAAATTTAATGACGTTGAGGTAGAATGTATTTATTTATTAGGTGTTTTTTTTTTCGCGTGTATGCTAGAATAGCATTAGCGCATGTTCATTTCTTGTTATAACATCTTCAAAATCCCTCGGGATACGTTGGTACACTCGCCCTACCGGGCTCATGCACCAACCAATCCTTTTGGATTCCCTACATTTACAATGACTAGAACGACTGTCAAAATAATGGCTATCTTCTTTGTCAAATTGCTTTCACTGAAAATGTCAAACTTATCCTCCATGGCGAATATAATCTGCTGGGTGAGATGATGATGATAATACGGCAGAGTGTACCGTTTACGACATACTTCAGGGTGGCGGAGGGGCGCAGGAGGCATAGGTCTGATAGGACATACCCCTTACCCTCTAGGAAGCCTGTCCCACAACCAAAATGCTATGTGTTATGTTATCGAATTCAGTTCTCCAGGGAGGATGATGGCAAAATCCGGAGAGCATACAGATCATGTTAATAGCCTTAAGATACAAGATACACATTCTTTTTTTTTAAATTATAGTCAGGTGTCAACAATTACAACATTAGTTATGAATAGCTATCGGTCGACTTAACAAAAGTTGACATATAACAATCTTACTACATATCCGTTTTACAATGGAACCGGAAACGTCAAAATACTTTTCCATACACTGACGTTAGAATGTCATATTGGGTGCGTGACGTAATTTCATGTGTGTCGTTGCATTTAAGATTTCATTTAGTTCAGTATGGTCAATTTTATTCAGGCGCTTGAACACATTAATAATTATTAAATGTTTGTTTGTTTTGGGTTTAATGGCGGGCAGTTAACCTAACCAATGTTCCTGGATTCTGTACCAGTACAAACCAGTTCTCCGCAAGTAACTGCCAACTTCCCCACATGAATTATCAGATGTGGAGGACGGATGATTTCAGACACAATGTCTTTTATCAAATCGTCACGGAGAACATAATAATTAAATGTAGATACGTATGTAATGAAAAAGGTTATTATCTATCTATATATATGCATCGGGAAATATGCACGTGTTCTTAAAGTTATATATTCTTCCGTTAAAGAACTCGTGCATATTTCCTGAAACAAAGCTTATAACCTACAAATATTTAACAACGTAAATAAACACATATATTATCAAGCATAAAAAGCACATTATACATTTTTTAATTTACTTGTGTCCAAAATATATTCTCAAATGTACATCAGATTGCATCAATTGAGGTATACCTGCCAAATATTTTCCTGTACCCCCGTTCCCCTAGTCTGATTGACCCGAGTAGAATTCAACAGAATTTGTAATACTAGTTCTGTGTTTATTCTGACTTTCCACACTCCCTACTGTTTCTTTCTGCACACGAAGCACTCCATTGAGAATGAAACTAACAAGTTTCTGAATTTGGCTGTATCCAAAGTCTGCCATGTCCTAGTTCGCTTACTAAATTGTGATACTCACTAGCGGAGAAGAAAAACATCCGTCAATTTAAAGGCATGGATTGTTTTTTCTGCTCGCTTTCCTCGAACATCATTAATTATTATTAATACCACGGGGTGCGATATTCCAATGCATATTTGTTTCGCTAGCACATGGCCCTGGTAAGTACTGAGGCAGAAATTAAGAGAATATATAATACATGTTCTTCTCGTTTCCCTCGCAGGTCATCATTCGTTATATTATTAGAACCGTCAATTTTGATATAAATTTGAAAGGTTAAAAAATGATACAAAATTAGTTGACTCGCTCCACTAGCAATTCATAATTACATTTTGATATTTTACGTTGTCTACCTAGAGGCGGATATCGACAAGTCAAAAAAATATAATGATATTCAACTCTCAAGTACAATTATTTGGACTATCTCTTATGTATTTTGTCGGATTTATCTTCATTTTGTCGTTGGCTGTTTGGAGGCGGCGGTAGTTGTATTTCAAATGTATGTAAAGACGCAACGAATTCTGTTTTCAAATAAACACTGATAAAAAGAACACTAAACAATCGTCGTTTAACAAGTCTGAATAGATGGAAGATTTCTGTGAAGAAAACAAAAACAACAGTAATTTGCATCAAAAGTGTGTCCCCCTTTCGATAACTTCAGCAGTTTTCATATTATCAGTTATCACCGTATTTGTAGCAGCGATAATAAAGATTACAGGCTGTTTCTTTTGAATGGTATGATATTTTCACACAAAATTCCATGAATTAGTTACTCCAGAAAATACCCAACATTTAGAGGACAAAGTGGAAAATACGTGAGGATAAAATATTAACAGGTCTAGGAAAGTGGAATATTTGGAATGTCACTCCTCTCTTTAAGAAGGGTGACAAAAGCAACCCTGCTAACTATAGACCCATTTCCCTGACATGTGTTCTTTGCAAAGTTATGGAGCACATTGTCGCATCAAACATCACTAAACATTTCCAGGTCAACAACATACTTTATCACCTTCAACATGGCTTCAGGTCAAAACGGTCATGCGAAACTCAACTGTTAGGACTTGTCGAGGACCTATCCAGGAATTTAATTCAAGGTCACCAAACAGACTTAATACTCCTCGACTTCTCAAAGGCGTTTGATAAGGTTAATCACCTAAAGTTACTATATAAGCTGCACCAACATGGCATCCAGGACTGTACACTACAGTGGGTCAAATCATTTCTCATCGGTCGCCGTCAGTCCGTCTTAGTCAATGGTGATAAGTCGGATGAGGTCCCGGTCACATCTGGTGTCCCACAGGGCTCTGTCCCCGGCCCTCTTCTCTTTCTGTTATACATAAACGACCTGCCTGAAAATATTGTTTCACAGGACCGGTTATTTGCTGATGATACTGCTGTTTAAATCACAGTCAACAATGTTACACAACAACATACTCTGCAAGAGGACTTAACCAGGTTACAAAAATGGGAACACACATGGGACATGGAATTAAATCCATCCAAATGTACAGTGATTAATATTTCCAAGTCTAAACACCCTTACAAATCCACTTACACACTACATGGGCAGACACTAGAAACCGTGAGTGATGCAAAATACCTTGGTGTTAGCATCACTTCAGATCTAAACTGGAACAAACACATAAACCAGGTCACTTCAACAGCTGGTCAAACACTTAACTTCATTAAGTGCAATATTCCCTCAAACAGCAAAATATTAGGGAATTTGCCTACAAAACCCTTGTTAGACCACAACTAGAGTACTGCAGCTCAGTGTGGAGTCCACATACACAGCTCAACATACATAAAATCGAGATGGTCCAACGCAGGGCCGCTCGATGGGTCACCAGTGACTATTCAAATTACAGCAGTGTCACACACATGTTAAAGCAATTGGGGTGGCGTTCCCTTGCAAACAGAAGAAATGATGCCAGGCTACTGATGTTTTACAAGATTGTCCATGGACTGGTTGCAGTGCCAATGCCATCTTATATTTTACCTCCTACCCGGCTCACTAGACACATGCATTCCCAGTCTTTCTGGCAAATTCAAACACCCTGTAATTATTACAAGTTCTCTTTCTACCCGGCTACCATCATTCTCTGGAATTCTTTGCCGGCTGACATTGCTCAAGCACCTACCCTGGACCAGTTTAGGCAAGGGTTAACCAAACTGGGCCAGGACTTCTGAGTGACCAGGCTGTTTTTAATCCTTTTACTGTACATTTCGCCTTTTTATTAGCACTATCAGCTTTTTCTCAAATTCTCACAAATACTTTATGTATTACTTTAATTCTCCTGTACATTCCTGCTTTTAAACTCTTATGCACTGACGCGCACCTGCATAAAATACTCGCAAGGGTGTCATGCAGTATTTATAGATAGATAGATATTTACAGATTATCTGTAAATTTACAGATAATCTATAAATTTACAGATTTTTCAATTAATTCCAAGCTGCGGTTTTGAGGATAAATGTAAATTCATCAGTTTTCATACACACAATCTGTAAATTTATAGATAATCTGTAAATATTCCACTTTCCTAGACCTGATTAAGAGTTCAAGAATAATGGATTTCCTTATATTGATGATGTGAAAAAACAAACATCAGTTCAGTTTTCTTCCTTCTTAATGCCACTTGCAGGGTCTGGAACTTTGTAAAACTATTTCTACATGGTAAACCATCTTGGTTTTCTTTGTTATATCTTACATTGAAATTCACTTAATTTTGACATAAAAATGATTCCTATGCTTTTGAAATTAAGGTGTTACCAATGATTCTGATATTCAGTAAGTGAGATAATAAAATTGTCTAGTTGATTTTTTTATTCACCATCAAATTTACCTAATGTTAAAATTTACCAAATGTTAAAGTGCTTTTGATTAATTCTAGTTTTCGAAGAGAGCCAGTTAAACAGGCTGGTAACACTGCACGATCGGGCTTATGACACAAAAAGTAATATTTCTTGAAAAATAATGAAGATATTTCTTTCAAACTTATTTTTTATTTATTAAGCCTAAGAAATGATACAAATTAGAATAAAAATAACTTGGTTGCCTTCATCTTTGGTAGAATTATTTCCCCTTTTCAGATTTTTATGACGCATAAACTTTGAAGTCCAAAAAAATAATGTTCTAATGCTAAGTTTAAAACAAAAAAGGGTTAAATGGCTTTCTAATGCTCTAAATTATTGCGCTAGTACATGAATGTATACATTTTACTCTGATTTCACTTACAACATTATAGAGAAATGTTAGTCCTAAAAAATTGCTCATACATCTGCACTAGAAACAAAGTATTTACACTAAATATATAGAATAAAGGCGCACAAGTTTGGAGCAATAGAAAGCCATTGAACCCTTTTCTGTTTTAAACATTGCATTAAAACATATTATTTTTGGACTTCAAAAATTATGCAACATAAAAATCTGAAAAAGGGAAGTAATTCGAACTAACTAAAGGCAACAAAGTTATTTCTATCTTGATAAGTATTATATGTAATGTTTAATAAATGGACCAAGTTTTAAAGAAATATCTTCATTATTTGTCAAGAAATATTAATTTTTGTGTTGTAAGCCTGATCAGGCAATGTTACCAGCCTGTTAAACATGTGATGAAAAGGTAATCTTCTGCCTTATCAAATCTCCTGTAGCAAATTGGCCTACCAACACAGCTTCTTCCCTGCCACTGTTGTCCTTTCGAACCACCTGCCTCCTATGCTAGAGGGCTTAATTAGTGCTGTCTAGGAATTCAACACATTCTAAATGCCTGTCTTTGTTTTGTTTGTTTCTTAAACTGTGTACAAATTTAGATGCAAATAGTTGTCCCTTATGGCTGCGCATGTGCAGTTTACACTTCTAGAATGAGTTGATTACTGATGGTGATGGTGATGATGATGATGAGATGATGATAGCATAATACTTTTGTTTAAAATGTGCCTGGCAAGTTTTTTCTTTTGAACATAAATATATATTCATGTTAAATCCCATTTTCAGTAATTGTTTTCTGATTTATTTACCATGATTCGAGTATTTGATTAACATGATAGAAAAAATCATTGAATCCATTGTTTTGATTACCTCCCTTTATGGCTTTGATTGTATAAGTCCATGTGTACTATTGAAAGTAATGCTTGTTGACTATTTCACTTATAATACAGATCTCTACTTGAACAGGCCTGCTTTATCAGTCTTTAAAATGAACCTAAAAACTTCTGGTTAAAGTTTTGCATGCAAGTTCATATATCCAAAACTAATACAGATACTGGATTGAAACTCTATATGAGCCGTGCCATGAGAAAACCAACATAGTGGGTTTGCGACCAGCATGGATCCAGACCAGCCTGCGCATCCGCGCAGTCTGGTCAGGATCCATGCTGTTCGCTAACGGTTTCTCTAACTGCAGTAGGCTTTAAAAGCGAACAGCATGGATCCTGACCAGACTGCGCGGATGCGCAGGCTGGTCTGGATTCATGCTGGTCGCAAAGCCACTATGTTGGTTTTCTCATGGCGCGGCTCATATAAATATTTTAACATTTAGGATGATATTCCTACTTCTGTAGACTTACAAAGTCTGTTGAGGTCAAATAATCTGTAATAATATTAATTTCTTCATACTGACACTGATATTTGCTCAGAAAAACATTTTCTCTCTAGGCTCATCTCAACAAAGGTTACATTACATCATGAACACGTTTGCAATGATCGTAATGAGATGGTGATTACTAGCGGGTATGAAATCTGTCCAGTTCAGAAAATCGCATTTGTCCAGTCGTTATAGACAGAGGCAAGAGATATTGTAAACTTTTTCAGAAAGTGGCATCAGAGAGGATTGATTTTATGGCCAGGTGCTTTATATTTAATGACTAACGACTGATGCCAGTCTACTACTTCTGGAACAACAATTTGTATAGTGGAGCATTGGCTGTCTTACGGACAGCTCTTGTTTTATTACCACTTCTTTTTGGTACATTTTACATATTCCTTAATGTAGACATCATTTTTATGTTACACATGTAAGGGTCTCGTTTTCTGACACAAATTATTTATGATTTCTTTCCACTGGCTCAGTAGCAGACATAGACTTTTAAGGCACACAGGATGCTGGACTGTAGAAGATGGGCAAACAGATCATATGGATTAATTATAGATACAGTGCAAGTAAAAACAGGGTTTATAGTTTAGAAGACTCGTTATCAAAATATTTTTTGTCATTTTCAGGATATATTAACTGACAAGATTGTTGTACAGTGCCTGAAGAAGTGTAATGATGATGGTGAAGATGATAACAATGATCATGATGGAAATGATGATGTTGCTACCACATGTACCACAGCAAATCAACATCTTTTCACAGATCATCTTTTCTAAAGTGTTTACCTTAGCTAGATTAGACAGTAGAAACACCAAAACAGTGTACATAGCATCTAAAGGTAAAATAGTAAACTGTGTGTTTTCCTGTATTTTTGGTAGGCATGTATTACCTTGCAGTACCTTAAAAAAATCATCTTATTTTAGTCATGATAATCTGACTATAATGATGTGTCTGCTGTACTGAACTTTTAGTACTAACAATTAAGGCTTAATGTTGAGGCTGAAAGAAATGAAATAAACGTTTCAAAGTAACACGTCTCGGGCTTCCAGCTTGGCACATTTTTAGCTTGACTATACAAAGTATGGAGAGCTGTCCTACTTGACCCGGCGTCAGCGTCGGTGTCTTACCACGTCCGCACCTTAGTTAAAGTTTTTATGCACTTTCTCTGCAATTACTTGATGGATTTGTTTGTCTTAAAATAGTTATTCCTCATCATCACCCACATCATATGGCAGAAGGGCCATAACTCTCACACCAGTATTTCATGAAGTATCTCCCCTTTTTACTTAGAATTTCGGGTTAAAATTTTGATGCACTCTCTATCTCAGTTATTACTGAATGGATTTGATTCAAACTTAAAATATTTGTTCCACATCATCAACAATATCATATGTCACAAGATCTATAACTCAGGCACCAATTTTTAATGAATTGTGTCCCATTTTACTTAGAATTCAAGCTTAATTTTGATGCATTTTAACTATATCTCTGTTATTACAGAGAGTATTTGATTCAAACTTAAAATGGTTGTTCAGCATCATCACTCAAATCATATGACACAAGGACCATAACTCTTGAATCAGTTTTTCACAAATTATCTCCCTTTTTACTTAGTATTTCAGGTTAAAGTTTTGCACTTTCACTCTATGTCAGTTATTACTAAATGGATTGATTTAAACTTAAAGTAATTGTTGCACATCATCACCCACATCATTTGACACAAGGACCGTCAGTTGTGCACCAATATTTCATAAATTATGCCCAGTTTTTGCTACGAATTTCAGTTTAACTTTGATGCTTTTTAGCTAAACTATACGAAGTATGCGGAGAGCTATCCTATTCACCCCGGTGTCGGCGTCTTGGTTAAGGTTTTTTTACACTTTCTCTTTTTTCTCCTTATCTCTGTAATTACTTGATGGATTTGCTTTAAACTTAAAATAGTTATTCCTCATCATCACCCACATCATATGTCACAAGGGCCATAACTCTCACACCACTATTTCATGAATTATCTCCCTTTTTTACTTAGAATTTCAGGTTAAAGTTTTGATGCACTTTTCTCTCTATCTCAGTTATTCCTAAATGGATTTGATTCAAACTGAAAGTAGTTGTTCCACATCATCTCCCACATCATACAACACAAGGTAAAAACTCTGGTACCAATATTTAATGAATTATCCCCCCTTTTACTTAGAATTTCAGGTTAAATTTTTGATGCACTTTCACTCTATCTCATTTACTGTGAAATCATTAATATTCATGGGGGACTAATTTTCGTGGATTTCATGGTTGTGTCAATCCACGAAATTTAATCCCAACAAACAGAGTAAAATTCCCATTCATTTTATGTTCAAAAGTTGAAATCTATGAATTCATATCACCAAGAAATTGCCGTTTTGACCAAAACCATGAAATTTAATGCCCACGAAATTAAATGATTTTACAGTATTACTAAATGGATTTGATTCAAACTAAAAATAGTTGTTCAACATCATCACACACATCATATGACACAAGGGCCATAACTCTTGCTCCAATATTTCATGAATTATCCCCCCTTTTTAGCTCGACTATTCGAAGAACAGGGGAGCTATCCAATCTGACTAAAGTACATCTCCTATTACACTACTTAGGATCTGACAACGAGCTATTGATAGCCTCGTTCTGACGACCCTTCCGCTAGCCAATCTAAAACTAACTTACAACATTCTGCAAGCTTTAAAAAGCCTTGGTTTTTGATATCTACAATTTTTATGTCGTAATGTGTCAGATAGCCGGTTAGCTCAGTCGGTAGGGCACTTACTCTGTAAGCGAGAGGTCCCGGGTTCGAGCCCTGGATTGACTGCAAATTTTTCTTACTCTTTGACATTCGAACAAGTTGTCTGATTGATTCAAATAAAAATAGATTTGCGAAAATAAAAATAGCAATATTGGAAATCCAAAATATACAAAAGACGAATGTGAATGGGTCGTTCTCACATAGTGACAAGGTGAGCTTTTGTGATTGCCCTTCGTCCGTCTGCCGTCCACAATTTCCTTGTGACACGATAGAGACCACATTTTGTATTTGATTTTAATCAAACTTGCACACAACTTGTATGGGCATAATATCTCAGTTCCTTTCGAAAACTGGCCAGATCCCATCATGGTTTCCGGAGTTATGGCCCCTTAAAGGGCCAAAATTTGCTATTTTTGGCTTGTGAATACGATAGAGACCACATTTTGCAATCAACTTTAATCAAACTTGCACACAACTTGTATTGGCATGATATCTCGGTTCCTTTCGAAAACTGGCCAAATCCCATCATGGGTTCCAGAGTTATGGCCCCTTAAAGGGCCAAAATTAGCCATTTTTTGCTTGTGAACACAATTGAGACAACATTTAATAAAACTTGCACACAACTTGTATAGGCATAATATCTTGGTTCCTTTCGAAAACTGGCCAGATCCCATAATGTGTTCAAGAGTTATGGCCCCTTAAATGTTCAAAATTTGCTATTTTGGCTTTTGCAGTCATATAGAGACTTTATTTATGGTTTGATTTGATACAAACTTGCAAAATATCTTCAACAACAATAAATCTTGGATTCCATGATGAATCTGTCAGATCCAATCATAGGTTCTGGAGTTATTTTATATCTGATTACCTCCCCTGATTTTAATCAAAATGGATTTATATCAGTAAGTACTTATAGGACTCATTTGAAATTTCATTATTGTCATTAGTTGGACTCAGACAATCAGGGTAGATAACTATGGACTGATTTTCTATCAAATTACCTCCCTTTATTTCAAATTAAAATGGGTATATCTCCATAACTAATGAAGGTACTGATCTGAAATTTCATGCATGCCATCAGATGGACTTGGACAATCAGTGAAGATACATATTGACTGAATTTATGACAAATTACCTCCCTTTATTTTTTATGTAAATGAATATACCTAGCAGCTTCTATTGGGATTGGTTTGAAACATTATTTATGTCTTCCATGGTAAGAAATTTCTGCTTTTACTTACTTTTCTAATATATTGTTGTAAGGCTTGTACTCTGTATCTTCTACATGCATATACCATGCATGATTACCTCCCTTGTTTTAATAAAAATGGATTTATCCCAGTAAGTATTTATAGGACTCATTTGAAATTTCATTATTGTCATTAGTTGGACTGAGACAATCAGGGTAGTTAACTATGGATGGATTTATGTCAAATTACCTCCCTTTGTTAGCTCGACTTTTCGAAGAAAATGTAGAGCTATTGCACTCGCCCCGGCGTCGGCGTCTGCGTTGGTTAAAGTTTTTGATAATGTCAAATATCTCTGTTACTATCAAAGCTATTGACTTGAAACTTAAAATATATATTTACTATCAAAGTCTACACCAGGAGAAACAATTCCCATAACTCTGGCTTGAATTTTGACAGAATTATGCCCCTTTTTAACTTAGAATTTTTGGTTAAAGCTTTTGATAAAGTCAAATATCTCTGTTACTGTCAAAGCTATTGACTTGAAACTTAAAATACTTATTTACCATCAAAGTTTACACCAGAAGAAACACTCCCCATAACTCTGATTGAATTTTGACAGAATTATGCCCCTTTTTAACTTAGAATTTTTTTTTAAAAAATTGATAGTCAAATATCTCTGTTACTATTAAAGTTTTTGACTTGAAACTCAAAAGAGTTATTTTCTGTCAAAGTCTACACCAGGAGACACAATTCCCATAACTCTGATTTGAATTTTGAAAGAATTATGTCCCTTTTTAACTTGGAATTTTTTTTACTGGCAAAGCTGTAATTCAGAGTCAAGCACTGAGAAAAGTCGAGCGCGCTGTCTTAAGGACAGCTCTTGTTTCAAATTAAAATGGGTGTATCTCAGTAACCAATGAAGATACTGATCTGAAATGTCATTTATGTCATCAGATGGACTTGGACAATCAGGGTAGATAACTTTTGACTGAATTTATGACAAATTACCTCCCTTTATTTTATGTAAATGAATATTTAAAGTGTATGCCTATGTGATCTATGTCAAAACTTGATCTTATCATTAAGAGCAATGGTACTCAGGTGAGCGATATAGGGCCATCATGGCCCTCTTGTATGATCTTAGCTAGATCACAAAAACATGCATAGCTTTTAGCCTTGGATCCTTTTACTATAGAAATTCTGTTGTCTTACTCTTTGTCAGTTTTCAACTTAATGGCGCATGAACAAACAGTGCAAGCACTTTGCCTTGCCCTACTTACCTAAATTACTATGTGATACTATTGAAAAATTATTGTTGAAATATGTCTTTTAAATGAAATGGTAAAACATAGAGTAGAGATGAGAAAAAACACTAATATTTTTATTCCTCAATCCAATTGTATAATGACATTTGCATTATTTGATATTTTCTGTTGTAAACATGTAGTATTTATTTTTTTAACAGGACAGTGATAACCCTGATTTACGTGACAGAGGCTACATATACTGGAGATTACTCTCCACTGACCCAGCCGCTGCTAAAGAAGTTGTACTTGCTGAGAAACCTCTGATCTCAGAGGAGACAGATCTGATTGAGCCGACCCTGCTTGACGAACTGATCTGCCACATCTCGAGTCTAGCATCGGTCTATCATAAACCACCCAATGCATTCGTGGAAGGACGGGGTGGACAGAGAAGAGTACTGCCAGTTAAATCTCAAGGGTATGTGTATGAATAAGATTACATTAGAATAAATATTACGAGATTAATTCATTAAACAGTTGCATCTGTATGAATTTTTTTCCTCCTTTGTGATACTTGACTTTATTATCCCCCGACGAAAGTCGGAGGGATATAGTTTTGGCGTTGTCCGTCCATCTGTCCGTCCGAGCTCACATTTGCATACTTAGGTGGCTATAAGAGCAATAGGTAACTGTACTTTTTCTTTGATGTCATTCATTCCGTAAGGCTTTTATGTGGCTATTTTTCTCTTACGTGGCTAAAAGAATAATAGAGAGAATAAAAGAGTAGCCACATAAGTATCCATATGTAGGAACGTCCGTCTTTCCGTCCGTCCGTCCGGAGCCATATCTAGGAAATGGTTGGGAATATTTATTTAAAACTTCATATACATGTTCACCACTATGAGTTCTTGCGGCCCATCAAGTTTCAGTCAGATTGCCCAGGTAACACCAGAGTTATGGCCCTTAGAAGTTTCTAGTGTTAACTATATAGGGTACTATAAATATGGCAATTTCTGCATCATAACTTTTGATATATTTGACCTAGAACTAAGAAACTTAAACAGAATTTAGATCACCATAATGTGATTGTGTACACACAATTTCATTTGGATTTATATGTAAATTAAGAGTTATTGCCCTTTAATTGTATAAAAATCCACATATTTGTACATAACAAACTTACCATTTGGTAGAATTTCATTAAATTTCTTTCATTCTTTTCCATGAACATTTATTGTAAACATGTGAAGTTGTGAACCCACACCTGGTCACCCCCTTACCTTGATCACATCCCTCCCCCCCCCGATCCCCTCCCCCCTCCCCCCCACACCAAAAAAAAAAAATTCATTCCTTATTTTAGATTTTTTTCAAACAAACTTCATATACATGTTCACCACTATGAGGTTATGGGGCCCATCAAGTTTCAGACGGATTGCCCAAGTAACACCAGAGTTATGGCCTTTAGAAGTTTCTAGTGTTAACTATATAGGGTACTATAGATCTATAGATATGGCAATTTCTGCATCATAACTTTTGATATATTTGACCTTGAACTATGAAACTTTAACAGAATTTAGAGCACTATAATGTGGGTGTGCACAGACAATTTTGTACAGATTTCTTTTGTAACTTCAGAGTTTTTGCCCTTTAATTGTCTAAAAATCCACATATTTGTACATAACAAACTTACCATTTGGCAGAATTTCAAACCTTCCAAGTTGTACCATTCCCCCACCTCACTTCTCCACCCAGTCATGCCCACCACTGATCATGCATCCTCTGCCCCCACCCCCCAACTTCACCCTTTTACCCTTTTTTTTTTCATTTTTAGCTCGACTATTTGAAGAATAGTCTAGCTATTCTACTCACCCTGGCGTCGGCGTCGGCATCACACCTTGGTTAAGTTTTTGCATGCAAGTACATACTGCTATCATTTAAAGGCATATAGCTTTGAAACTTATTTATTCTTTTTCTAGGTCAATTACCAACCTCACTGGGTCAAGTTCTATAACTCTGACATGTATTTTGAGCAAATTATGCCCCCTTTTGGACTTAGAAAATTCTGGTTAAAGTTTTACATGCAAGTTACTATCTCCAAAACTAATGCAGATATTGAATTGAAACTTCACATGTGTCTTCAGGGTTATAAAACTAGTTGATAGCACCAAGCCCCATAACTCTGACCTTCATTTTGGCCAAATTATTCCCCCTTTTGGACTTAGAAAATTCTGGTTAAAGTTTTGCGTGCAAGTACATACAGCTATTACTAAAAGGCATATAGATTTAAAACTTATTTTTTCTTTTTCTAGATCAATTACCTACCCCACTGGGTCAAGTCCCATAACTCTGACATGTATTTTGGCCAAATTATGCACCCTTTTGGACTTAGAAAATTCTGGTTAAAGTTTTACATGCAAGTTACTATCCCCAAAACTAATGCAGATATTGAATTGAAACTTCACATGTGTCTTCGGGGTTATAAAACTAGCTGATAGCACAAAGTCCCATAACTCTGACCTTTATTTTGGCCAAATTATGCCCCCTTTTTGACTTAGAAAATTCTGGTTAGTTTTGCGTGCAAGTACATACAGCTATTACTAAAAGGCATATAGCTTTGAAACTTATTTATTCTTTTTCTAGGTCAATTACCAACCTCACTGGGTCAAGTTCCATAACTCTTAACATGTATTTTGAGCAAATTATGCCCCCTTTTGCACGATTTTGTTACGGACGGAAGGACGGAAAGACGGAAGGACGGACGGAAGGACGGACGGACGGAAGGACAGACGGACGGAAGGACGGACACAGACCATTCCTATAATCCCTCCGCCACGGCGGGGGATTAATAAATATATACATAATTATATATATATTTCCATTCCTTTTTAGCTCACCTGTCACATAGTGACAAGGTGAGCTTTTGTGATCTCCCTTCGTCCGTCGTCCGTCGTGTGTCCGTCCGTGCGTGCGTCCGTCTGTCCGTCAACAATTTTTTGTCTGCACGATAGTGGTTTCTTTATGATTTTATTTTAACCAAACTTGCACACAACTTATATCACCATAAGATCTGGGTTCCTTTCTTGAACTGGCCAGATCCCATTATTGGTTCCAAATTTATGGCCCCTGAAAGGGCCAAAATCAGCTATTTTGACCTTGTCTGCACAATAGCAGCTTCATTTATGATTTTATTTTAACCAAACTTGCACACAACTTGTATCACTATAAGATCTTGATTCCCTTCTTGAACTGGCTAGATTCCATTATGGGTTCCAGAGTTATGGCCCCTGAAAGGGCCAGAATTAGCTATTTTGACCTCGTCTACACAATAGCAGCTTCATTTATGATTTGAATTTAATCAAACTTGCACAAAACTTGTGTTGCCATAAGATCTCAGTTCCTTTGTTGAACCGGCCAGATCCCTTAATGGGTTCCAGAGTTATGGCCCCTGAAAGGGCCAAAATTAGCTATTTTGACCTTGTCCGCACAATAGCAACTTCATTTATGATTTGATTTTAACTAAACTTGCACACAACTTGTATCACCACAAGATCTTGGTTCCTTTCTTGAACTCGCCAGATTCCATGGGTTCCAGAGTTATGGCCCCTTAAAGGTCCAAAATTGGCTATTTTGGCTCTACAGACACTTCATTTATGGTCTTATTTAATACAGACTTCCAAAATATCTTCAACAACAATAAATCTTGGATTCCATGACAAATCAGATCCAATCGTTGGTTCCAGAGTTATTTTATATCTGATTACCTCCCCTGATTGTAATCAAAATGGATTTATATCAGTAAGTACTTATAGGACTTATTTGAAATTTCATTATTGTCATTAGTTGGACCGAGCCAATCAGGGTAGATAACTATGGACTGATTTTATGTCAAATTACCTCCCTTTATTTCAAATTAAAATGGGTATATCTCCATAACTAATGAAGATACTGATTTGAAATTTCATTTATGTCAACAGATTTATTTGGCAGATCCTTCTTTTGTTCACTTACAATAATTTTCTTTTTAATTACTTCCCTTTTACGTTACTATAAATAGCTTATTTTTAGTAACTTTTTTTATTTTGGCCGTAGGGAAAAACTGAGACCACTTTTCTGTGGTACAACATGGATGGTACCTCCAATTTTTAGGTGTATTTTGACATATCTATACCTTGTAAAAAAATTTTTTTTCTTTTTGGTTAAATTTCTTTCCTTTGTTGTTCCTGTCCTGTGGACTTAGATATTTTTTCTGAGGACCTTCTTGTCCTCAAGTGCAATGATAACAGGTGAGCGATATAGGGCCATTATGGCCCTCTTGTTTTTTTTTTTAAATGTTCAAACCTTCAACATGTTAAGTTGTGACTGCACAAACCTTGCCCTCAGCCATGTTCAAGATATCTTACCTGTGTTCTCTTAAGGACATCTGTTCTTTTAAGTTCAAATGTACATGTTAAACAGCAACACCTGGTGCCAAACCACTCAAAGACAATATTTCGTTCCAGTTAAACTTCAAGCTCACATTTCAATCAACTGCATTTAATTTTAAAAGCTAAGCTTATTACAGTAAGCATATCCCATTCAAAATAAATTCTTTAGTCAGGATCAAAGTATCATACATTTATTATGTACTCTTTGATTAAACATTTGTTTTCTGTTAAATTGATTTTGACTAATGAAATTATTTGCTTCTTATTAACATCCTTAACTTTTTTCCGGATATATTTTTTTGCCATTCCTCACCACAAACCCTTTCGGCGGGGGATACCAATTCATCGAATTTGCTTGTTACTTAATATTTTTGACACAGACGCAAGCTATTGTGCAATATCTTCATCCACCATTGGAGTCATTAAACACTCCAGTGACAGCTCCAGTTATACTATCCAGCATCTCCTGTGACAGCTCTTGTTCAGTCACCATGTCCCTTTTATATTTACTTAATATTTTGATACACTTTATCTTTATCTCATTTATTACTTAATACTTTTGACACAGACTCAAACTATTGTCCAATATCTTCATCCACATTAAACACTCCAGTGACAGCTCAGCTTCCTCAGATGTGCCCAGTTTCACTATCCAGCATCGAAATAGCCGAACGCGCTGTCTCCTGTGACAGCTCTTGTTTCACATGTAGCTTAAGAAACTACACACATGTATTTCCTTATAAATAAAAATCTATAAAAATGGTGTAAAAAGTAATGCTGTGACTTTTAAGCATTACTGTTGAAGAAAAGACCTGCATACTCTTCAAAATATGAAAAGGCATTTATATTTAGCAATAGTATTTTTTCTTGTGTTTTTTTAGACTGTCAAAGGTAAAGACCACAGGTGTAGCAAGCAACAGACAAGTAGCAGTCACAAATAAAACAACATTACGGTGCATAATTAAAAAATGTATATGATTTCTTTACCATATAAGTTACCAGAATATACCTTATAAATTACCAGCATATGATTGTATGACACTTTTAAATCATATACTAGATTCCTGCCCATCTGTCTGTCCGTCATTCTGTCCACATTAAGCTTGTCTGGCTTTCACAGGTCAAACTGCTGGCTGGATTATGATGAAACTTCACAGGAGTGATCAGTACCAAGCCTAGTTGTGCATATCGCCAACACAGTCTGCTTCACTGCACAAAATGGCCACCACAGATTAAAAGCGTAAAATTTTCACACGTCAAACTGCTGGCCGGATATCGACCAAACTTCACAGGAGTGATCAGTACCAAGCCTAGTTGTGCCTATTGCCGACACGTTCTGCTTTGCTGCACAAAATGGCCGCCAGAGCTTAAAATAGAAAAATCTTTTCTGGCTTTCACAGGTCAAACTGCTGGCTAGATTTCAACGAAACTTCACCAATCCTAGTTGTGCATATCACTGGCACATTCTGCTTTGCTGCACAAAATAGCCACCAGAGCTAAAAATAGAAAAATCTTGTCCAACTCACAGGTTACCAGAATATACCATATAAATTACCAGAATATGTTTGTATGGCACTTTTAAGTCATTATAACTCTACATACAACAGTCCATGAAGTTAAAAATCTTATTAATACTTTAGACACAACTTAAGCAACTGGTGTTGATGGTATAGGACCTTGTGTTATAAAAATGTCCTCTGACTACTTAATAAATTGCATAACCAGTTTATTAATAAATTTATTGAACAGAGTGTTTTTCCAGAAAAACTTAAAAGAGCCTGTGTACTACCTTTACATAAAACTGGTCCTTTAGACGACCCAAATAGTTATAGACCTATTTCCATTTTACCGACTTTATAAAAAATATTTGAAAGGCATGTTGCTTTACTATTACAAAAACTTTTTTCAGTCAACTAATACATGTATTTTGCATGCAGCTCAGTTAGGTTTCAGAAAACACCACACGTGTCACACTGCCTTAATTCACCTTGTAAATAAATGGTTGAAAGAAATAGATTCGGGTAATGAAGTCGGCAGTCTTTTTCTTGACTTCCGTAAAGCATTTGATTTGTTTGATCACGAAATTTTGTTTCAAAAATTGAAATTTTTTCCAGTTTTCCTCCCTTCTCTGTGGCTGGTTTCGATCTTATCTTTCAAACAGAACCCGTCTGTTAGATGACTTTTGATGAGAGTAGAATACAAAAAAATCAAAAATAATGTTCAAGGTTGTTCACAATATTTCTCCCTCAGTCTACAAAAACAATTTCACCTATGTATCTGAAATTCATAGTAGGTCCTTACGATCTAGTGATAAAAATGGGTTTATATGTACCCAAACCTAACCTTGAAATTTACGAAAATCCTTTGCATATAACAGGATAAAAATTTTGGAACTCTTTTCCAGAACAAAAAAAAACATTTGGGGTAGTGTAAACAGTTTTAAAAAGAATTATCTAGAGTATAAGCAGGGGGCTTAATAACAGTTTCGATTCAGATAACACATAACAGTACAAACTATAATTTAAATATGAATGAAAATCTAAAGACAACCTACTATGTCTCTCAGAATATATATTTTCTAGAGTTGCTCAAATTCTGAATCAAAGAATTACGGCCTTCTAGTAAATTTTGGCCTTGTACATACTGTTTGACTGTTGACACAATGATGTTTGTTTTATTGTTAAACATATTACCAGTATCTATCTTCTACCTTTAGATCTATTACAGAATTTAATTTATCTTTGTGTATTCTATGTCATGTATATTGTTTGTAAATTATGTTTGAAAGAGGACCACAGGGAAGATTGGGCAAGCCCCAACTGTGCCTTCCTCTATAAATAAAGAATGTATTATATTATTATTATTATTATTATTATTATAGTGTTTCTGATGAATCATTCATAAAAACAAGAGTGACTCAAGGTTCAATTTTAGGTCCTTTATTGTTTCTCTTATACGTTAACGATTTGCCTTTACATTTGAAAAAAAAATTCTAACCTTGACATTGTATGCTGATGATTCAACTCTATATGTGGCTGATCAGTCAGTTTCTCTTATCGAGACCAATCTACAATCTGACTTACATATCATAGATAAATGGTGCGTTGCAAACAATATGGTAATCCTGTAAAAACTACTTCCATGCTGATAGGTTCCCAGTATAAAATAAAACATTCTGCCTCTCTGAATCTAACAGTGAATAACTGTCAGATAAATTTTGTCACAAATTAAAAAGTTTTAGGTGTACATCATTATCGATCAACATTTAAAGTGGGATGTTCACATAGAAAATGTCTGTAAAAAATTATCTAACAAATTTACACTTCTTCGAAAGATCTCAAAATTTCTTACACTAGAAATGAAACAAATGTTTTATAATGCCTATATCATTCCAATTATTGACTATGGTGTGATAATTTGGTGTAATGCTCCCAAAACTTACTTTTCGAAAGTCTCGGTGTTTCAGAAAAGTATTGCTAGATGGATATTAGCAAAACCTTTGTTAACTTCTTCTGTTGCTATAGTCAAAGAACTGAAATGGCTTTCTGTTGAAAACAGACATAAATTACATACATACATAATTTACAGGAAGATCAACAAGTGCAAGAGATCAGTGCTGTCAACTACATGTATCCAATACTTTGGGACCTGTGCATTCAATTAGTAATAACACTTGGGCTAAATACTGTATAGAGGGTTAATTCTGTGGCAAAAAATTATGCGGTTTTGTCCTAAAATGGGCCTAGTTTATTTCTGTGTTTTTAGGTCATCTGATTTTTTGAAAAAAAATGAGATGAGTTATTGTCATCACTTGATCAACGTCGGCGTTGGCGTTGCCTGGTTAAGTTTTATGTTTAAGGTCAACTTTTCTCCTAAACTATCAAAGCTATTACTTTAAAACTGGCAACATTTATTCACCATTAGTAGTTGACTCTGTACAGCAAGAAACATAACTCCATCCTGCCTTTGCAAGAATTATGGCCCCTTTTGGACTTAGAAAATCAGATTCTTGGTTAACTTTTATGTGTAAGGTCAGTTTTTCTCCTAAACTATCAGAGCTATTGCTTTGAAACTTGCAACACCTGTTTACCACCAGAAGCTGACTCTGTACAACAAGAAACATAACTCAATCCTGCTTTTTGCAAGAATTATGGCCCTTTTTGGACTTAGAAAATCAGATTTCTTGGTTAAGTTTTGTGTTTAAGTCAGCTTTTCTCCTAAACTATCAAAGCTATTGCTTTATAACTTGCAACACTTGTTCACCATCATAAGCTGACTCTGTACAGCAAGAAACATAACTCCATCCTGCTTTTTGCAAGAATTATGGCCCCTTTTGGACTTAGAAAATATCAGATTTCTTGGTTAAATTCTATGTTTAGATCAACTTTTCTTCTTAACAGTCAAAGCTATTGCTTTAAAACTTGGAGCAGTTATTTGCCATTAAAAGCTGACTTTGTACAACAAGTACCGTAACTCTACATTGCTTTTCGCAAGAATTATGGCCCTTTTTGGACTTAGAAAATCATGGTAGAACAATATAGAGAGACAAAAAAATCAAGAAAAGCAGGAATTAATTTTTGCGGTTTGCATAAACCAGAAGTAAATTCTGTGCATGGGAAATAGCTACCACATTTACTACATCCTAATTAATGACTCAAATGCATGTCCTTTGTCAGTTATGTCTTGGTGGCATTATCTAGGTAGGAATCTAGGACAGTGAAGTTGGCCGGCTGATTTATGCTTAAATCTGATTTGTTTTCATTACTGTGCATGGTAAAAAATCAGAGTTAAAAATAAATACTGTAGGTTTAGTACCGGTAATTCATTTTGAAACACATCATGAAATGTACCACTGCTGGTAGAAAAATTTACGATTTATTTACAAATGTATACAAATCCAAAATCTAGTACATAGTGCGTTCACAGTCCATTCAGTTACAACAGTTAAAACACATTAATTAGTGTGTTTAATTTTTCATAAACCTAGACTTTTTTTTGATATACACTTGTAAAGATTACACGCCCGAAATGGTAACCATTCATCCATGGACAATAGATTGATACAATAACAAATTTCTGTGTGACAGCCTCAGCCCTGCAGATTTAGCAGAAATAAAAACCCACAGAATTAACCTGCTATACAGTAGGAGAAATATGCAGTGGAACAATAAATAAATGATGTAATTATGTATATTGGTATAGACTAGAAAAATGATTTGTGACATCTTTCTGCTGTTTTCTACTTTTACCATATTATCTTCTGCACCTTTTGCCGTTTTTCTACCTCCTTATGCTGATAGCAATGGCAAACACTACCATTTGTACCATTTGCCGTGTTTTCTATCTGCTTACATCATGCCAATAGCCATGGCAAACACTACCTTTTGCATCATTTGCTGTGTTTTCTATCTGCTTATATCATGCCAATAGCCAGGGCGAACACTACCTTTTGTACAATTTGCCGTGTTTTCTATCTGCTTATATCATGCCAATGGCCAGGGCAAACACTACCTTTTGTACAATTTGCTGTGTTTTCTATCTGCTTATATCATGCCAATAGCCAGGGCGAACACTACCTTTTGCATCATTTGCTATGTTTTCTATCTGTTTCATCATGCCAATAGCCAGGGCAAACCCTACCTTTTGCATATTTGCCCGTGTTTTCTATCTGCTTCATCATGCCAATAGCCAGGCAAACACTACCTTTTTTAACCATTTGCCGTGGTTTTCTATCTGCTTACATCATGCCAATAGCCAGGCGAACACTACCTTTTGCATCATTTGCCGTGTTTTCTATCTGCTTACATCATGCCAATAGCCAGGGCAAACACTACCTTTTGCATCATTTGCCGTGTTTTCTATCTGCTTACATCATGCCAATAGCCAGGGCAAACACTACCTTTTGCATCATTTGCCGTGTTTTCTATCTGCTTACATCATGCCAATAGCCAGGGCAAACACTACCTTTTGCATCATTTGCCGTGTTTTCTATCTGCTTACATCATGCCAATAGCCAGGGCAAACACTACCTTTTGCATCATTTGCCGTGTTTTCTTTCTTAATCATGCAATAGCCCGGCAAACACTACTTTTCCCATTTGCCGTTTTTTTTATCTGCTACATCATGCCAATGCCAGGGCAAACACATCTTTGCACCATTGCCGGGGTTTTCTACCTGCTTACATCATCAATAGCCCGGGCAAACACACCTTTTGTCCATTTGCCGTGTTTCTATTGCTTATACATCCCTCGCCAGGCCAACATTCTTTTGTACCCTTTGCGTGTTTTCTTGCTTATAAACATGCCAATCGCCAGGGCCAACACTACCTTTTGTCCATTTGCCGTGTTTTCTATCTGCTTATATCATGCCAATAGCCAGGGCAAACACTACCTTTTGCACCATTTGCCGTGTTTTCTATTTGCCGTGTTTTCTATCTGCTTATATCATGCCAATAGCCAGGGCAAACACTACCTTTTGCACCATTTGCCGTGTTTTCTATCTGCTTATATCATGCCAATGGCCAGGGCAAACACTACCTTTTGTACCATTTGCCGTGTTTTCTATCTGCTTATATCATGCCAATGGCCAGGGCAAACACTACCTTTTGGACCATTTGCCGTGTTTTCTATCTGCTTATATCATGCCAATGGCCAGGGCAAACACTATCTTTTGTACCAAATGGATATAATTTTGGCACGTCCATCTTTCCATCAGTCCATCTGTCTGTCCGGAGCCATATCTAGGAAGTGGTTTGAAATATTTGAATAAAACTTTATGTACATGTTCACCACTATAGGGAAATGCAGCAGGTCAAGTTTCAGTCACATTGCCTAAGTAATACAAGCATTATGGCCCTGAGTAGTTTCTAGTGTTATTTATATAGGGTACTATGAATATGGCAATTTCTGCTCCATAACTTGTGACATATCTTACTTAGGACTATGAAACTTGATTTAAATTCAGATCACCATAATTCTGTAGTGCACTTTGAATTTTGCAGGATCTGTTTAGTAACTTCAGAGTTATTGCCCTTTAATAATTAGAGTTTGATGGTCAGCGCATTCATGAAAGGAAAACTTAGCACGTTTTGGCGACTGGAGATATTGTGATTATCATAACAAGATTTCATGTGGAAAAAGTGCTCTTTCTGTTAACTTTTATTGACTGTTCAAATAGTGAAAAGTAATTATGATTCTATTTTTTAAACAAATACTTGAATGTCCTTTAAAAAGTTACTGATGTTTAAACTTCGTGAAAATTGCTTCAACCGATGTAAAACTGGTACTTTCTGATCAGAATTGAGCAATAAGCACCATTTTAAGACAAACGTGGCATATTAATTGCATATTTTGGGCAAATTTGAGATTTTTTTCGGAAAGTAGGCAAAATTCTGATTTTTAAGGTGATTCCCCACATCTCAGTTTTGCATCAGTGACACCATTTTAGGTAAAAATGACAGAAATCGATTATTTTTTGTGTACTTCTAGCTGTTTCTTGCAAACAAATTCTAGAAATAAGAAAAGTAAGGCCGTATGATAATATATTTAATGACACGTTTTTTGCAGGTGTGGACTGTCTGTCTGAATGGGGCATAATTCCGACAGTAGCCATTCTTTCAAACTGAAAGTTGGCAAAATTGTTGACAGTTGACTTATGTACAATAACTGACTGCAACAGAACGATTTTGAAAACTTTGGTATTTCTTATATGAAAAATTCACACTTCGTGAAAATTGCTTCAACCGATGTAAAACTGGTACTTAAGACAAACGTGGCATATCAATTGCATATTTTGGGCAAATTTGAGATTTTTTTCGGAAAGTAGGCAAAATTCTGATTTTTAAGGTGTTCCCCACATCTCAGTTTTGCATCAGCGACACCATTTTAGGTAAAAATTACAGAAATCGATTATTTTTTGTGTAGCGGTTTCTTGCAAACAAATTCTAGAAATAAGAAAAGTAAGGCCGTATGATAATATATTTAATGAAAAATTGGCATTATCTATGCCCCTGACACGTTTTTTGCAGGTGTGGACTGTCTGTCTGAATGGGGCATAATTCCGACAGTAGCCATTCTTTCAAACTGAAAGTTGGCAAAATTGTTGACAATTGACTTACGTACAATAACTGACTGCAACAGAACGATTTTGAAAACTTTGGTATTTCTTATAGGCATGAAGGGGGCAGTTAGCCGGATATGCCTCCGTGGTCCACTCGAATGTAGTCCATATCAATATATAGTGCAATTTTCCCGCCTAGTAAAGGCCATTTTCATGCCAGATATAAGCTTTATTGATGCTTGATTGTAAAAATGAATGTCCGCAGATGATTTTAAGCTACGTTATATGCTTCAAAAGTTGATTTTGAAGCTGCCTTGTAAAATGAAAGTGAAAGTAGGTATTTCCTGATGTCTTCCTACGCAATATTAGCGTTTTCATCACATGTCTCAGTCACGTGACCATGATTTCACTGCATTATGGTCAACCCCATATTTTCTGGGTATATTTTGATTGCCTAAAAACAGACCTTCAAGACAAGGGTAGTCTCACAGGAAGTGAAAAGCTAGAAATCTTGATAAAAATATGTTATAAGTTGTTAATTTTATATAGAAAATAGTAGCGGAGGCATTTAATACCATCATACCTTTAAGAAATAATACATCATATCCTTTCCGCGGCCTTAAGTACTAAAACGTATTGGGCCCTTTCACGCTTCCGTAGAAACAACATTTATTACACGAAACTTATTTTAAAAATATTTATGAAATGTCAAGGTCTGCAGCTCTCAAATACGATTATATCTTACATCTGAGGCATATACTGACACTCTCAGACAACATCAAAAATGGCATTTTGAGCGATTTGATGAAGTTCCAAAATTATCAATGTACCCTTGTTCCCTGACGGACCCCTGTGGGATTTGTGTTTATCCAGAGCTCAAATACTTTTTCATAGATTAAAAGCTGACATGCTGTACTAAAGCCCAGGTAATTTCACTTCGTAATAAAGTGCTGAAAATTGGATCCTTAATAGCAAAAAAAAAAGGTCCACGCGCAAACATTTGGATAGGGTGACCCCTGCGCGTGTCCCCGGACTATTTACGAATCAAAATACGGCTTTCGTTATCAAGTTTAGCATTTCTACTTTCATTTTATTTACTTCCGGAAATAGCTGAAAGTCGACTAACGTCATTTTCTGTGTTGTCAAAAACATACGTATAAGTTAGATAATACCCGGCTGGTATCATCATGCGCGGGGGAATCTCAGGGAACGTAATTTGGGTAGCAAACGAGCCTCGTAGAGGCGAGTTTGCCATCAAATTACGTTCCCTGAGATTCTCCCAAGCATGATGATTCTCGCCGGTAACATACGCGTATGTATTGTCTAACTGATTTATTGCATGATTAAAAACAGTAAACTGAACACATTTTTTAAATATCTTAAATTTAAAATATTTAAAAATATTTCCCCTCTTGAGCCTCCATTAGAAACATTTCATGGTAAACCCCCAACTACCATATAAAAGCCAGAAGATTGCGCTTGGCAGGTTTTTATATAAATTACGCATGCTTCACATCAGATCCCTTTTTCAAAATTTTAAATAAACTACTGAAAAAAAAGTTATACAAAAGTGCATAAATACGCATTGAAACATTCTTTATCAATTGGTGTAATTGTTTTTCAAAACAAATAGTTGTGAAATAGTGTTTCAAAAATAATTTAAACTAACTGCCATGAATTTGAATTTGCCGCGGGGGGGGGGGGGGGGAAGAGAAAGGTGCTACCGAGGTCATGAGTAAAATTTACGTCTACCAGTTTTTTCACTGTTTAATTACAGTAGCTATTTGATTGTCAGTAAATGTATATATGTCAACCAATGTCAGCAAAAAGAAATTCATCGAAAAGGAATAAAGGGCAAACTTATGTACAAATCACAAAAATTGGCATATTTCAAATTAATTTTTATTCTTAAAAATAAGTTTGTTATCATAAGCCACTCAGCTTTATATATGTAATGTGCATATATCAGTCAAAGTCAGAAATGCAAATCTTATTGCAAAACGTCAAGGTCAACCCTGATAATTGAAGGTCAAAGTTCATTTTCATGCAAAAATATGAAAAATGTTACATTTACTTTTTCTAACATTTTTGATATGTATTCACATTGTTAGTCACTGAAGTTATTTTGTTTTAATGTCTGTATGTCAGGAAAAGTCAACAGTGCAAAGGTGACCAAAAAACTGCCAAGGGTAAAGTTTATATCAAAGGTCAAAGGTCAAATTTTTGTGAAAAACTGCATGAATAGCTTTCTGTTTGAAATATAAATGCTATTTCCCATCATTATTTGTAATTGCACGTAATTTATTTTAATGTATAGATGTCCCACAATGTCAGTAATAACGATATTGTCTAAAATAAGACAAGTTCAAATGAGATATTAAAGGTTAAAGGTCACTTTCAAGTAAAAGAATGAAAAAATAGCTCTTTAACTTTTCTTCTTGTTAATGGTATTTTGTCGATATTAATCACTAATATCAATTCATTTTAATGTATAAAAAGTAGGTGATGTCTGGTATGCACATATTATTCCAAAACATTCAAGGTCAACCAGAATTTCAAAGGTCAAAGGTCAAAAAAAGTGAATTAAATGTTGCAATAATATCATCTGTTTGTAATATTTTTTATTGTTTAAAAGTATTTGTTTTGTCATTTTAGTAACTGATCGTTTTTCATTTTACTGTATATATGTCAGACGATGTCATGGAAGAGAAAAAAGTCAAGGTCGAACCTGGTATTAAAGGTCAGGGGTCATTTTTATGTAAAAGATCAATTTGTAGCATATTTACACATTATTTTGTTCAAAAATAATAGCTCTTGTTAGAATTTTCTGTTGGCAATTTATTTTAATGTATACATGTCAAGCAAGGTCAGGAATGTAGGTTTTGTCCAAATAAGGCAGAGCAAAACCTATTATAAAAGGTCAAAGGTCAAATTTGCGTGAAAATTAGCCAAAAACCCCAGTATTTTTTGCAACGATTTTTCATTATTTTTTTCGGGTATTTGAAAACTATTAACTAATTATTATTCATTTTAATGTATTTATAAGATATGATATCATTCTTGAAATAATAATGAAAAATTAGTCAAGGTCAAATCTGACATTAAAGGTCAAAGAAGAGGGCCTTAAAAAAACTCGCCACTATGAAAAAAAAACTGGCTGGAACAGGTTGGGGAGTAAATGCAAAGATCCTCTGCAAGTCTACACAGGCAACGTACGGTACATAGCAGAGTACGCATCAACCTCATTGGTACCTGCTTCCAAAACCAGTAAAGATAAACAGGACAAGGTTAAATTTCAGGTCTGAGGATAATCCCGGGGCAATGAAAAGAACTCAAATAAAATGAATCGAAAAGACAGCCAACCCTGAACAATTAGAGACAAGAGGAGAGTACAAAGCTTTTGTCCATGCAGAGAAGGCAAAGAGACTACCATCCCACCCACTCCACTCAAAATTCGAGAGCAGAACCAAGACAAAACTGAAAAGAGAGAGTCTTATCCACATCGACAAAAAACTGCAAAAATAGAAAGCAGCAGCACTGGACACAGAGGCAGAGCCGCTCGAGCCCAATGAATGGCTTCCCAGACAATGTGCTCCCAAGATCAGATTTGAGGTGCCAGGAGTAGAAGAAAAGGGAAAGCAACATCAGGCTTACCAACAATCTCTTACGCTAGAAATGATCAATAACCGCTATCCAGCACACTCTTGCATCCCAGAATATACCAATGGATCAGTGGAAAAGGCAGTTCAGAAAGGTTGGGGTGGTGCCTACATCAAATTTTTAGACAGCTCCTCCTTCATACTCTCTCATACAGTCGGCAAGAGATGCTCCAACTACAGATCCAGATGCAAGCCCTCACATCGGCGACACTCGAACAGTATGAGCGAGGAGAAAAGGGACAATATATTCCTAACAGACCCCAAGTCAGCTCTTCAGGCTCTCTCAGCAGGTCCATCAGACAACTTAATCAGACAGGTGTTGAATAACATCAAACTCCTGCCTGAGAACAACAATGTAGCATTTCGATATATTGCTGCACATGTGGGCATAGCTGGAAATGAAGCTGAGCACAAACTTGCAAAGACAGCAACTAGACAAATACAGCCCAAACCTTCAACTTCATACAGAGAAGCTCAGACTCTGTGGAAGAACAGCTTTGTGTCAGACTAGAAGAACATAAATGGAGGTTACCCGCCAAATCAGGACTGTCTACACAAGCTAACCAGCCAATTAACTGTCTTCCGTCTGTGCACTGAAGACTGTGACCTGAGAAAACATATGAAGAAGCTAGGAGTTCCAGAGAAAGCTAAATGTCAGTGCGGATCAGAGGAACAAACACCGTTTCACATTCTGCAGAGCTGCTCCTATCTGGAAGAAGCACGCCAGAAAGTTTGGTCAACAGACATCCCATTTGAGACCAAGCCGTGGAGAGATATCAGCGACCTACAGAATACGGTGCAGTTCATTGCCGCATCTAATCATAAAATATAAAACGGCCATAAGAAGATGGAAGGCAGTAACAAAATAAGGAAGTAAAGGCTAACTTTAAAATGAATTAACATCAAGCTATAACAAGATATGTTTGAACAAAGAAATAAAATAACAGTGCTATCTTTTGTATTTATTACCCGAAAATGAATTTTAAACTTTAACATCAGGGCTGATCTAGACTCATGTTTTATGATATCTCCACTGTAGACATTGACCCATATATAGATATATACATGTATGAGACTTCAAGGAATAACCATAAGATATTAATAATGACAAAATACTTTTAAAACAATGAAAAAGTATTACAAAAATGCTACTTATTTCACCTTTTACCTTTGATATAAGCTTTAACATCACTGTTTTTGAAAACTAGATTCTGCATTGCTGACAGTGATTTACAAATAAACATAAGACAAAATTGCTAGGAATATACATGAATGAGAAACAAATACAAATTTAATGTGCCTCATATCTAAGATGAACTCTGCCTGACCAGCTTGTGATGTAAACCATGGGCTGGAATACCTTATCATTGATAGATCTTATATATCTAAATGGTTAGTGTCAGGGATACAGGTTGAATAAGAATTGCTTGTTCATTGATCATTCATCCGCACTGTGCATTAATGGGACTATTTTGTGTAGCACATATCTTTTGGATGTGATTCGGAATAAAATAAAGATGCTATGATAGTCAGAAATATACTTTAACTTTGGTATCGGGATAAACCCGCAACCAAAAATCATTGCAAAATTCTTGTTATTTTGCGAATTCTTAAACAAATTTGACCTTTGACCTTTGATGATATGTTTGCCTTTGACTTATAAGGATAAGACCTACATTGCTAACCTTGCTTGACATGTATACATTAAAGTAAATTGCTAACAGTGAATTATAACAACAAGCTATTTTTGATCAAAGTAATGAGTAAGTATGGTAAAGGTTGTGATTTTTTATACAAAAGTGACACCTGGCCTCCAATGCCAGGTTTGACCTTGACTTATTTTCTCCTCTGTAACATCGTCTGACATATATACAGTAAAATGAACAACGATCAGTTACTAAAATGACAAAACAAATACTTTTAAACCATAAAAATTATTACAAATAGGTGATATTTTTGCAACATTTTACTCACTTCTTTGACCTTTGACCGTTGATATTATGGTTGACCTTGAATGTTTTGAAATTGTATGTGCATACTAGACATTGCCTAACATTTATACATTAAATGAACTGATATCGTTGACTAATATCGACAAAATATTATCAACAAGAAGAAAAGTTAAAGAGCTATTTTTTTCTTCCTTTTACATGAAAATGACCTTTGACCCTTAATATCACATTTGAACTTTTCTGATTTCAGACGATATCTTTATTACTGACATTGTGGGACATATATACATTAAAATAAATCACGAGCAATTACTAATAATGATTAGGAATAGCATTTATATTTCAAAAAGGAAGCTATTCATGCAATTTTTCACTCAAATTTGACCTTTGACCCTTGATATAAGCTTTACCCTTGGCAGTTTTGGGGTTACATCTGCACTGCTGACTTGGCCTGACATACAGACATTAAAACAAATTAACTTCGGTGACTAATAATGTGAATACATATTAAACAGATTAAAAAAGTAAATGTAACATTTTTCACATTTTTGCATGAAAATGAACTTTGACCTTCAGTTATCAGGGTTGACTTTAACGTTTTGCAACAAGATTTGCATTTCTGACTCACAGGTGCCCGTCCAGTCTTGGTGCCCATATGGGTGCCGCCCCCTCCACAAAAAAAAAAAAAAAAAAAATTAAAAACACCGTTTTAAGCCTAAAACGAAAAAAAAATTATTTTTTTTAATTTATTTTCCCTATATATACTCTTATATGGAAGAGTATATATAGGGAAAACAAAAATTTTTTTTTTCCGTTTTAGCTTAAAACAGTGTTTTTAATTTTTTTTTTTTGCGGGGGCGGCACCCATATGGGCACCAAGACTGGACGGGCACCTGTGTTCTGACTTTGGCTGATATAAACACATTACATAAGTAAAACTGAGTGACTTATGATAACAAACTAATTTTTAAGAATAAAAATAAATTTGAAATATGCCAATTTTTGTGATTTGTACATAAATTTACCTTTGACCTTAAATATCAAGTTTGCCCTTCATTCCTTTTTGATGAATTTCTTTTTGCTGACATTGGTTGACATATATACATTTACTGACAATCAAATAGCTACTGTAATTAAACAGTGAAAAAACTGGTAGACGTAAACTTTACCCTACCCCCTAAATTTTTACAAGTGAGTTTAACCTCCCATATCACAAACATAAGTGAACAAAATATAGATAGGCACGGCTTTGACACTTAAGAAATAGGTTTTCATGGAGGATATGAAATATTGTTTCCAAAAATGTATAAACTTCTTTTGGCCTCAATTGTTGCAATAAAAGTCCGTGAGCTCTCGGACCAACCGTGGCGATACCAGAATTTAGAAAACACAAAACTTCAAAGGAAAATGCCGCAGTCATGCAATAAATATACCTGGCGAAAATGCATATTATATGTGCTGGTCGTCCTAAGGATATCGCAAACTGAATAATCAATTAATGAATATGCGAAGCTATTATATCACGTGGGTAAAACTACGCATCTAGACAACAAACAGTGTTTTTATTAAGGAGAAATTCACTGTTGTGATGTATGCTTTCGATTCTTTAATGTTTTGCTGAATGGTGTATTAATTACGATGTACAAATAGTAATTTTATTGCATACTCTATGCGCGTTTCCACGGC
This sequence comes from Mercenaria mercenaria, assembly GCF_021730395.1. Taxonomy (NCBI): domain Eukaryota; kingdom Metazoa; phylum Mollusca; class Bivalvia; order Venerida; family Veneridae; genus Mercenaria; species Mercenaria mercenaria. The sequence continues at coordinate 64,214,393 of NC_069361.1, read as the reverse complement.
AATATCATTGTTACAGTGAACCGATTATTTGGCGTCATGCAGGATCAGAGTTTGATCTACTGTTTCGTATAAAAGACGATTCAGATTCAAAATGATATACCGGTAACAGGACGGTGTTACTATTAATTCACACAATGTATCAATAACTAAGCGCTTTGAAGAACGCACTAGACGTCTTATCATTTTGTGGCACGTGCTGAAACACGGTTACGCGTTGACGTCACTTCAGCCTTCTATATTTGGCGCTATACATGTGCAGTAAAATAGTGCTTCCCTATTTCATCAACTGGTTTACTTAAAATCCATAATAGTATCGCAGAACCATGTTTTAATATTTCAATAATACGGATCGGATCGGTTATAACCGTACGTGTAATTCACTCCGGCTACGTCATGGTAAACCTATCCTACATGTGTAAAACCCTTTTTAGACTGGCGAGTTTTTCGCCGGTCTATTATTACCACAAATCGAAAGTCACAAAGAAGTGCCGAGACTGACAACATATTTTTTAATTCATGCGCAATTCAAATAGTTCCGTCATGTATATCAGTTTTACCACGGATTTGTTTAAAGATTGTTAAACTCATCTGTTCAATTTTTTTTTCAACCATTTTGTTTGATTCTGTAATGACTTTGTCATGCATCTCTGTTATCCTTTTAGATAACTTTAGAAACTGTCACATAATGAAGGTAAATTAATTCGCCTTCTATGAATGAAATGTCCGTATGAATGGATTTTTTTTTTTGTCTTTGGTAATGTAAAACTCAATGATATAACACACACACACACACACGCATATGCAGGGATAAATCTGATACATCATGCGAAATGTTAATTTAAAACGTTTTTAACAAAAAATACAACACATCGAATTGAAATTGTATCGAAACACTTAGATAATGTTTATGTTTATGTTGTTTAAATGGAAACGGAATTCCAGCGACCACTTCGTTACAGATTATGACCTCGGTCTATAAATAGTTGATTAAACAACTGGTCATTCATAACAGATGTCGAAATGAATTATACTGCGCATTATATTAATGTTAAACAAAAGTATTGTTTTTGACTTGTTATGAACTTCTATATAGTACAATAAATAATGAGCACATAATATGTATAATGTAAAAGTGAAGCATAAGTTTTAAAACTCAATTCTTCCAGATCAGTTGCTATAGGTTCTACGGGACGTAATCGCTGCGTGGAATTGCCACGGTAACGTGAGAAGAAACAAGTAGTCTGTAGTCTGTAATATCCTTACACTACCTTCTTAAATTAATCAAGATGATTAATTACAACGTTACCATATGCTCGTCTTACTTTGATATGGAAAAAATATAATATCTAAGATTTTGCAAACATCTTTCCCGCACAGTTTTCATCCAGAGTTTTGTGGTAGCCAGTCTTTCTGTACTTTCAGTACTTTGATTCTTTTAACTCATAGACATTTCTAACGTAAACGTAAATCGGAAACGGATTACTGAATCCGTAAATGTTATTTGCAAATAATGGTCTAAGGGAGATACTATTGCATTACTATTGGATGAAATTGTCTCCCATAGACCACAAATTAGCCTAAAATTTTACGGATTCAGTATTCCGTTTCGTTTACGTTAGAAAGGTCTAATACACAGTTTAAGTATTAGTTTTAACAGGCAAGGCTTTGGTTCGTTTTAGACTATGATTTATACTTTTTACCTCGTCTGTTGTTTAAAAAGAAATCTATGAGGTATTTTCACTTTATCGTCGGCGTATTCGTTGGTAAAATTTTTTGTTTAGGCCCACCTTTTCTCAATCAAAGCTTCAGAAACCTGATGGGGCGGAGCAATTGTTTTGGTATGGTTATGCAGGCCAAACGATATTTTAAAGGACATATTCATATCTTTTATGAAAACTAACAAAAGCGAATTTACGTGTCTTTTGTGTTTACAAGTAGTTCTTACAGTTTCATCTAAACTGATTGTAGGGATAACGCTTCGAGAAAATCTTTATCTAACCTGAATAAATCTTTAAACATTGTTTAGATACTTATTATTTCGATTCTTACACGGCTGCCTTCAAATTAATTTAGACGAGAATTAAAGAAATATTTTCATGAAATGTGAAGTACAACTACGTGCTACGTTGCAGCATTTGGCTTGAGAAATTTCCTCCCACGTATGGGGTCATAAAGGTATGAAGTAGTATTATGCCTATGTGGTCCATTTGAAGTATGTATGTATTTTTAAGTTTATTTAAGAGCCCATCCGCCCTTTCAGGCACAGTATAGCATTTTTAGCTATGTAGAGTGTAGACCCCCAGCATGTCACCAGGCATGCCGTTAAAGATAAGTTTTTGAAGCCAAAATGATGAAGTGAATTCACCTCTACGTAATTTCCGTAGAGTATAAGCCAGAAGTCCAAAGAATTTTGTAGCCAAAAGTGGGTCACTGTCGCTGGCCTATGAGAATATAAATGACAGATCCCCGAGACGTGATTGCTGACAATATGATACTGGAGGTATCGCAAGGTCGCCCTAACAAGGGAGGTTGGAGCTGCAAGTAGCTGGCATCGTCGCTGCTCTCTCGTCGTGGTGTTGTGCTCTTCCCCTCCTGTACGCCATGTTGAGCGTACGGATTAGGAAGCTCAGGGGCTTCTCTGCATGCCGTCTAGTATCTGCAGGTCGTCACCAAGAAGACAGCTTCTTTCACAAACGGTCCCATTTAGGGCCACTCCCACCAGCTTCAGTCAGGACACTGACAGGAAAAGGTCAATATATTTATGACCTAGTTCCGTCAATGCCCTGTGCCTTCTTGAGACGTGCACTCACTGGCGGGTCGGAGAAGTGGTCCATTTAAATATAGTTCATATCAATATATAGTGCAATTTTCCCGCCAAGTAAAGCTATTTTCTTGTCACATATAAGCTTTATTGGTGCTTGATTTTAAAGAGGAATTATGCGGGTGATTTTAAGCTCGTTATATTATATGCTTCAAAAATTAGTCGAAGCTGTTTTTATATTTTTATTGCCTAGTCTCGCAGGAATTGAAAGGCCAGAAATGCTGATGAAATATGTTATCAATTGTTAGTTTTAACTAGAAAATAATAGAGGGGGCATTTGATACATTCTTTCCTAAAACTGTATACGCAGTGTATAAATGTACCTGTAATTGCCAAAATACAGCACGCGTAGTACAGTAGATAGATTTGTAGGTTATTAGCTGGTCGTGTAGAATTCATAATAGACTGCCATACATAATTACTTTTGGGCACCTAATTACTCAGTTCTTCGTTGAAATAATCAACGCATTTGTGATATACACATGTTGTAACTTTCGGATTTTTTTTATCTTATCTGATATCTTGATGCAAACCCATTTATACACAATTGTGTATTTTCAATACAGAAATGTTTGATAGGCCCGACAACCGCATAATTAAGGGTTATCTGTTGTGTGAATCTAAGGTCTTTGAAGTAAATGGTTTAACCGCAAGTACTTTTCTTCGGCGTATCAAATCAGAAAATGTTGAGCCATAAGTCTGAGACATTCTTTTTATTTAGGTCATTTTCCTTGATTTCTACAAAAGCAATATCTTTGAAACTTTGTACAAGTGTTTTTATCATAAAATTAGTACTAAGATTGAGAACTAGAATTTTATGCTGCAATTATTTTGTCAGACATTTTTAACTTAGAAAGTTCGTATTTACTCGTTATTTTTTCTTTGTTTCACTTTTTCTTGAAAACTTACGACATCTTTGAAACCTCATACATTTTTGTTGTCAATAAGATGAGACAGGAGGCTAAGAGCCATAACTCTTTTTAGCGTATTGTCGAACACTTGCAGACGATAATTGGCACCAGCAGGCGCTGCTCGAGTTGTGAGCATTTTAAACTGGACATTGAAATGGTACACTTGGTTGAAGTTCAATGTTTTGTAATTTTTCAATACCTATAGTATAGCTGGATTAGTTTGTTTGTTTGTTTGTTTTGGGCATAACGCCGTTTATCAACAGCATTTCAATTATATCACGGTGGGTTAGTATCTTTATTTAGTAAAAACCCTGTTTTCCGCATATAACTGTCAACTTCCCCACATGAATCAGAGATGGGGGACGAATGATTCAGACACAATGTCTTTTCTCTATTGAGCTGTAAGTACGAGTCGACGTCCGCTTCACAAATATTTTACGTGTAAGTGGGTTACCAAACAAACTGATGCATCATATGGCGTCAGATTTCACACATGTTTAAGCTATGTAAGGTTAATAAAAGATGATATGTAATATATTTGTAGCTTTTTGTTAAAATTGTGTCCCTTTAAGTACCAAGAATCATTCCATAAATATTTGCATAAAAGCAGCTTCTCTGAAACTATAAAGCAGAATGCTTTAAAAATCTACACACGTCCTTGGCGTCATAAAAGGAATTAACATCACAATTACATGACTATAGCTTTTCTGTTGTCAAAACTGTACCATAAAGTGACCTCACAAGAGGAGTAACATATGTCTTGCTATTATTTTTTTCAAAATTACTTTCCTTTTTCAACTTTAGGAAAGGTTTTGCATGCAGCAAAAATCATTGATATGTAATTTTCTGTAACATCTTTTATCTTTGTAGATCGATGCAGATGACAAACGAAGTAATTCTATTGATGGCAAATTTGTTCCAGCCAGCTTACGGAGACAAGTCTGGGCAAGATGAGGTAACAAATGCTAGAACAGAAAATCAAAATATAACTATGCTACAGATAAGAGACGAGGACTCGTACAAGAGTGAAATCCCTAAAACCACTATTAAAAAGAATAATTCCCCGAAAGACAGAATTACAACTACTGAGAATAAATGCCTCAAAGATGATGCTTGCGATAATCTGGAGATTTCTATGAGAAAACACACAGTAGAGAAAATCTTCAAGTGTGGTTTTTGCGATTATGCCAGTAATTGTAAAGGTAATCTTAAGAAACATATGAGAATACACACAGGAGAGAAAAGCTTCAAATGTGGCTTTTGCGATTATGCCAGTAATTGTAAAGGTAATCTTAAGAAACATATGAGAATACACACAGGTGAGAAATGCCTGAAATGTGATGTTTGTGACTTTGCTTGTAACCATAAAGGTAGTCTAAAGGAACATATGAGAATACATACTGAAGAGATGCGTTATAAACGTTCATATTAGAATACATACTGGAGAAAAATCTTTGTGATTATGCGTGTAGTCGCAAAGGTCCCGCAAAACTAGTCTGAATGCACATATGAAAGTACATAATGGAGAAGAACGCTACAATTGCCATGCTTATGATTGAAGCAGTAATCTTGAAATATATATATGAGAGTATATGCAGGTGAAGAAAGTATCCCTTCTGATAAGATGTCCGTGATTTCATATGAAATTGTCGTTGTATTACTGAGAAACATAAGTAGATACATTTTTGAGAGAAACGTTTAAATTGTAATGTTTGTGCTTATGTAAGATTTGGAGACAAATATGAGAAAACACACGTCATGACGTTTAGTGTCAATTAATAACTTTTATCTTGAAGGTAGTAATTTTGAGCAATATTTTTATTTGAACTATTTTTAAACAGTCATTATTTGTCGAAATATTTCATGAGTCTTTCGCTCTGAATAATGATCAATATTTTGCGGTTGTTATGTATGCAGAATGTAAGAAAATATGTATTTGTAACTGCCGTTACTGGGACTAAGGTTGGGTGAAAGGTAACTTTTTCTGGCCATGTTAAAATAAAATCGGGCAGGTTGCTTTTTAATACCTATTTTTTTCAGTTTCCATTTATAATTTGGTTGTTTTATACTAAAATTAAATAAAATATCAGTAATAGAAGCCGATTTCTAGAATTAGATTATTTTTACCATGAAAACGAATCCTGAAACCTATACATTTAAATTTAAAATTCAAAGGCGTTGACACGGGTCTGCTTGAGGAACACAGTTTAAACTTTATTGCATTTGTATCTGTATTTCAACACTACTTTCAAAAGGAGCAATTTTAAGCAAACTAATTTTCCTTAAAAACAATATATGAATGGTACTGTTGAAAGTATTCTGCCGGAATTCTTCCGTAAGCAATTCATGCCATTAGAAGAGAAGCTCAGCAATTCACACGGTTGGCATTGAATCTTCCGCACTGAGTGTACGCGCTCTTCAATATCATCTTCAGAAAACTTTGTCATAATATTTGTGTAAAATCTAGAATGAATAGATCTAGGTAAAAATCTTGGCCACTAGGTCATTGAAAGACTTGGTAAATGATCGACCTGATTTTCGTCTCTTTAATATCTAGACAGGTTGTAACATGATGTTTTAAATGTTTAGAACGCATGAGAATTTACTTGCCAGCAGTTTACAAGAACTAAAAGAGAGAATGGAAAAAGAACAACAGAAACATCTACATCATTAACAAATAAATCTATTATTTTTAACTTTATAGGTCATTTCTTCAGCTCATGAAAACAATGTTTCCAAGCATCGTACTATTTCAAAACGAAGATGCCGTTGAACACATATTGTAAACAAAATATTTAGTCTAAATAAAATCCTGGTCATTCGCACAGGTTTAACTGTATTTGAGAAATGCGTATATCCCACATGTTCTATCAAGCAAACATTAAACAATTTGTGAGCGGAATATATGATGTAACTTAAAAGCGCTAGATTTGAACATTTTGAAAGCTATACCTTATGTAATATTTGTAGTCTTACTACACTTGTTCAGGCCGTCATTTCAAATTAGTGACTGATTGATTATATGACTTGTTTTAGTATAGCTACATCTGATATAAGGTATCTTACTTTGTGAAAAGCAACCATTTTGATTATTATTATTGTCATAGCTTATTTCTTTATTTTTTTTAAACAAGATAACGTGACTTTTTTCTAATAGATATACATGTTCTGCATCCATTGTTTGTATAATGTCTGCCAAATAAAAAAATGACCATATGGATGAGAAATTCAAAGAGTTGTGAAATGAAATTGTTAACCATGCAACATGTAAAATAAAACAGAAACGATGGATATTTTGGCAACTTATGTATAATTTTGGCTGTATTTCTTGCGACCATTCCATGATTTTGAAAATTGCGGACACTTCCATATACTTGTATAATGTATGTTACTGGTCCAATTTATTTCAGGTGGCAAAAAAAGGTCGGTCATTTGAATAAAAAAGAGTTGTTTAACCGAATCGTTAACCATGCAGCATGAAAATTTAGAAAACAGAAACGATGGATATTTTGGCAACTTATTCTTATGTATAATTTTGGTTGTATTTCTTGCGACCATTTTGAAAATTACAGACACTTCCATATATTTGTACAAGATTCAGCTTACCAAAAGGTTCCTTCTAGCGCATATTAGCCTAAATATTCTTTTTATTAAAGGGATCTGTTTTTAGCATCCTGTTACAGATGTTTAATAAAACAATAATGAAAAATATGTTTTGTTAGTTTAGGTGCATTCTTATCTAGATCTATTTAAAAACATTTAAAGTTATTTCGCACAAACATATATTTTAACTTATAATAATAAACACCTACTTAAATATTATATCAGCGGACGTAAATAATAAAGACCATCATTCTGTCAAAATTTCGGGAATCTTCCCTAATGGAGTGGCACAGATCGGAATTTGGCCGTATGTTAGCCTTTGTAAATTTAAAGTTTCACATAGCAATACATGGACAGAAAAGTGCTGCCAAACGCCTTGCTTAATTGCATCGCATGACTGATACTTCCAGCTCCAGAACGAAATACGGCCGTCTGGGACCGTAGAAGTTAAGCTAGAAGAAAATGAAACCAAGCAGAATAATAGCAGACGATATTTTTGACGGGAGTCTATTTTTAGATGATGCTTACTCATTTAAATAATCTCCCAATCTGACTAAAGTACTTGATCTTCTAAACGAAGATCTGAGAACGGCCTATTCATATTCGTCTTCTGTATATTTTGGATTTCCATTATTGCTATTATTATGTTATCCAATCAGACGACTTGTTCGATTGTCAAAGGATAAGAAAAATATGCGGTTATTCCAGGACTCGAACCCGGGACCCCTCGCTTACAAAGCAAGTGGCCTACCGACTGAGCTAACCGGCTATCTTATACATTACAACATAAGAATTGTAAATATCAAAAGTCAATGCTACATGTAGATTTGCAAGATGTTGTAAGCTAGGCTCTGATTGGCTAGAGAAAGAGCCGTCAGAACGAGGCAATGAATAGGTCGTTTTCAGATCCTATGCGTAGCGTAATAGGATATGTACTTTAGTCAGATTGAATAATCTCCATTCTTCAATATGACAAGTTAGATTTAGGAGTTATATGATTTTAACTATATTATTGTTTCTTGAAGACCTGTTATTACGTAGTTGTTTTTCACTAAACTTTAGTCTAAAGATTGGCTTAAAGATGCGTAAATACACCCTGGCAAAGAGGCTATTTGTAATGAATATGCATGAGTCCAAGATGGCGGCGCCCTACTATTCGGATGCCTTTGATGATACCCTTGTATCCATTACCTGCTCAGTCAAGTGTGACATGTTCACCATAAGTGTTCCTTCCCTTGATAGGAATAAGGTCAGTAATTCGGTCGAAAATGTGCTTCCGTGGTGTAGTCGAAAGAAGTCCATAATAAATAGATCCTAATTTTCCCTTTTTTGCGCAAATTCGTCTAGAACGAGTGCTTTAGTCACCATTTTTCACTACTAGAATACATTCTGCATGAAATGAGACGGTTTTCATGTTCATACACCCCACATGGCAAGTTTTGCAGATCGAAACCGGAAATAGGTGTTTATTGCGCGGACGAGAGCAAATATGCGCCATTTTTAGGGTAGCAGACCACAATTGCAACTGACTGGCATTTCACTAGGAACTATATAACCCCCTATTTTCTTTTCATTTTTTCGTTAATTTGTGATAGAACTTTAAAGAAAAATAGGTGAAGGAAAAAGTGATGTTCTCTAAAGATACGTAAAGACGATCTGAAGTTGTCGTTTTTTATATGAAACAAAGAAAGATCTGAATTACTGACCTTTAACCTATGAGAAGGAACAATAATGTATATTTCTGGTCCAATTTATTTAAGGTGGCAAAATAAAAATAAAACGTCGGTCATTTGAATAAAAAAAAGTTGTTTAACCAAATTGTTAACCATGCAACATGTATAATAAACATATTCTTATGTATAATTTTGGTTGTATTTCTTGCGACCATTTTGAAAATTGCGGACACTTCCATATATTTGTATAATGTATATTTCTGCTTCAATTTATATAAGGTGGCAAAATAAAAAAAAAAATGTCGGTCATTTGAATAAAAAAGAGTTGTTTAACCGAATCGTTAACCATGCAGCATGAAAATTTAAAAAGAAAGATAATTTAGCGGGCAGCAATGAATATTCGGGAAAAATAACATATTTTTATGTACGGTTTTAGTTTTGTTTCTTGCGACTCTTTTGAAAATGGAGACCGTCTCTGTTTCCTCATCTTTTTAACAAAAAAAATATTTTTCTATTGATGATTTAACATATTTTACCCATTATTCTATACCTATTTTATCTATCCAATCGCGAACGTTCATTTGCAACACGTGACCGTACAATATATTACATTATTCTATACCTATTTTATCTATCCAATCGCGAACGTTCATTTGCAACATGTGACCGTACAATATATTACGGTATTTGGACGCACGTGCGTACAAAAATCCTGTATTTTCTGTATTTGGACGCACGCGCGTACAAAAAATCCTGTATTTTCTGTATTTGGACGGTTTAACAGTCCCATGTTAAACATACGATAAAGCCCGAAATGCATGAAAATGTTCCGAATGTAAATCGGATGAAGTAGGCGCTCTTTGATCAAACGTCTTGAAATCTGGATTTAATTTGAGTTTTTTTGTTTGTTTACAACACACAAAAACGATTCAAGGGAATCTGATTTAGATATTAAAAAGTTCGTTTATAATCAAAAACTTAAAAATACAGTAAAAAGGATCATCAGATGTTGGAATATTTGAAAGTCGCTAAAAGAAGCATTACGGGACGACGAAACCTAGAAACTGGTATCAGCCCAGACTGTCTGAATAGCTACCTCAGCAGTTTTCATTTAACGGTAAAGAAACAAAATGGAGAAGATTATGCATGGCAGCGGACGGGCGGTCAGCATCCAAAACATGTCTGCTCAATAATTCAGCTTTCGTCGGATCTTTAGTACCAAACTTGCTGACAATATTTGTGGGCATTACATCTCGGCCAATTTCGATAACCAGTCAAATTGTACTAGGCACTCTTTGAATATAGTCCTTGAATTACTCGAAAAACGAGGAATTTAGCCTTGTCCACTCTTTTAAGTCAAACAGTTTTCATCCGATCTTCACCAAACCTGCTGACAATGTTTTTGGGCATAATATCTCAGCCAAGTATTATTACTACCCAAATCGCCAAATGGCTGTTGTAAGGAGGTTGCACCATATACTTTTTAATGATAATACGCAGAAACAACAACATTCAATGAATTACGTATATTACGTATGAAGTGAAATAAATATAGAATGAAAAGGTTATTTAAGGTCTAACATTGTTCTGTATAATATATATTTGCACTCATACCAAGCTGGGAAAAACTAGAAAAGGCATGAATACAATTTATTCAGTGAAACATTTTTAATTTAAACTATTATAATAGTAAGATAAAATAGATATAGAATAAAAAGGTTATTTAACATTGTACTGTACAATACGAGATATATTTGGACTCGTACCCAGCTGAGAGAACCATATTGAACTCGCCTAACGGCTCGTCCAATATGGTTTTCTCAGCTAGGTACTCGTCCAAATATATCTCCGTATTGTACAGAACAATGTTAAATAACGTAATAGTATTTGGATGCACGTGCGTACAAAAATCCTGTATTTTCTGTATTTGGACGCACGCGCGTACAAAAAATCCTGTATTTTCTGTATTTGGACAGTTCAACAGTCCCATGTTAAACATACGATAAAGCCTTGAACGCGTGAAAATGTTCCGAATGTAAATCGGATGAAGTAGGCGCTCTATGTATAGAGTTTGATTATGCGTCTTGAAATCTGGATTTAATTTGAGTTTTTTTTGTTTGTTTACAACACACAAAAACGATTCAAGGGATAACAATGCTATCTGATTTAGATATTAAAACGTTTGTTAATAATCAAAAACTTAAAAATACAGTAAAAAGGATCATCAGATGTTGGAATATTTGAAAAGTCGCTAAAAGAAGCCGTTCCGGACGAAACCTAGAAATTGGTATCAGCCCTGACTGTCTGAATAGCTACCTCAGCAGTTTTTATTTAACGGTTAAGAAACAAAATGGAGAAGATTATGAATGGCAGCGGACGGGCGGTCAGCATCCAAAACATGTCTGCTCTATAATTCAGTTTTCGTCGGATCTTTAGTACCAAACTTGCTGACAATGTTTATGGGCATTACATCTCGGCAAATTTCGATAACCAGCCAAATTGTACTAGGCAGTCTTTGATTATAGTCCTTGAATTACTCGAAAAACGGGGAATTTAGCCTTGTCCGCTCTTTTAAGTCGAACAGTTTTCATCCGATCTTCACCAAATTTGCTGACAATGTTTGTAGGCATAATATCTCAGCCAGCTTGAAATATTATTAACACCCAAATCGCCAAATGGCTGTTGTAGGGAGGTTGCACTATATACTTTTTTTAATGATGATACGAAGAAAAAACAACATTCAATGAATTACGTATATTACGTATGAAGTGAAATAAATATAGAATATAAAGGTTATTTAAGGTCTAACATTGTTCTGTATAATATATATTTGCACTCATACCAAGCTGGGAAAAACTAGAAAAGGCAGGAATACAATATTCAGTGAAACATTTTTAATTTAAACTATTATTATAGTAAGATAAAATAGATATAGAATAAAAAGGTTATTTAACATGGTACTGTACAATACGAGATATATTTGGACTCGTACCCAGCTGAGAAAACCATATTGAACTCGCCTAACGGCTCGTCCAATATGGTTTTCTCAGCTAGGTACTCGTCCAAATATATCTACGTATTGCACAGAACAATGTTAAATAACCTAATATTATCAGGTACTTTCAACAAATTTATTTCATCGGTTTATATACAATTATGGATTTATTCCAAGTGGCAATTTTGATAATGTCTTGCATCATCATTTCCACTATTTTAACGGGAAAGACCATATTCCCCACTCCCCCATCTCTCCTATTAAATTGAACTTTCTGACAAAGACCCATTGAGTGAAAATTTTGACCTCAAGTGTGTTGATAGTAATTGTATTACATATAATGTGTTTTTTCATGACGGACAGGGGGTTAACAACAGCCAATGTTTATAAGGAGAGTGAAAATAGTGTCAAAAGTATAAACACAAACTTAAATAAACTATTCAATGTGCATATTGTAGTTTTCTTTAAAACTGAAGTTGATAATATGCCCTTCTTCAGGGAAAAAACATAACAATTTGAGGGAAAATAAAGTTATTTTGGCTATGAGAAACAGCCTTTACTGTAAAAGAAGCATTAACAAAATCACTGGGATTAAACAATTTCCAAATATGCGTTTCATGCAAACATAAATTTACAATACATCACCGAGGAGTAAGCGGCTGCAGACTTGTACTTAAAATCTCTTTTCTGGAAATGTGATATATATGTAAAAAAAAAAAAGCTTGGTCGTATCTTACTTATAAACAACTTGAAAGTCTCTTTTGTCTAGTCTCTTTTGTCTGTTGAGCAAAATTTCACTTCATCTATATTTTTGGTCGGATTTAAAAGAAACTTCATAACACCAATGCAGTGTTCACGAAAGACCCTGAACATTCACTGGACAGTCGGTCTGGTAAACATGATTTTTTTACAGGACCGGATAATATTTTACCAGACCGATTTCTTTTTAATAAATTTGATATCTGATCTTTAAAACTGGTATTATACATAGTCTATATAGACAGCATTACACAAATTACATCCTTTAAGTTTATTTCCACGTCATATTAATTGAAACAGATCTTCAGACATTAAGTTTTCAGGCTGTAAAAAATCTCCCTGTACTTGGATTCAGTGTTGTTATATTTTCTGATCCTTTGGGACCATGGAGTCCATTCAACATATGTGTAATAAATCTAGAGTTGCTAGGGGGCGTGAGAGATGTTGCACATTTCATTACCTCTCGCGAAGACTCAGTCAACGAGTATGTTGTTATTCTTCTTGGTTGCATTCTTTGCTTCCAAAGGATCTTTTAGTAATTTTACAGATTTTATTCATATTCATTTGCTATATCATCGCTTTTTTTTACCCCACAAGTCTGTTGTTTGCACCGAGTCACGTTGATGTTGACATAAGGTATGAAGGTATTAAATGCATCCGCTGCTATTTTCTATATAAAATTAACAACTTATAACATATTTTTATCAAGATTTCTAGCCTTTCACTTCCTGCGAGACTACCCTTGTCTTGAAGGTCTGTCTTTAGGCAATCAAAATATACCCAAAAAATATGGGGTTGACCATAATGCAGTGAAACCATGGTCACGTGACTGAGACACGTGATGAAAACGTTAATATTGCGTAGGTAGACATCAGGAAATACCTACTTTCACTTTCATTTTACAAGGCAGCTTCCAATCAACTTCTGAAGCATATAACGTAGCTTAAAATCATCTGCGGACATTCCTTTTAACAAACAAGCATAAATAAAGCTTATATCTGGCATGAAAATGGCCTTTACTAGGCGGGAAAATTGCACTATATATTGATATGGACTACATTCGAGTGGACCACGGAGGCATATCCGGCTAATTGCCCCCTTCATGCCATAAAAAGAGAATTTCTGGAAATTCCCGTCTGGTTCCCGCGTACATAAATCGAGTACCATCCACGATTAGTACGCATCCAATGATAACGCGCGTTCTTAGAATTGTCGTGACGTTGTGAGGGGTTTCCACTGTTTCTATTTTAAGTACCAATGAAACAGGCGCTTACTAAAATATAGTTTGACATCAATTTCTCGGGATTCCATTTTACAATTAAATGATGAAAGTCGAACTTTCGCGAAATCGTGGAGGACTTTCTTCTTATTTTATCATATTGACCTGCAATTTTTATCGGACACTCGGTCTTGTGAACTTGATATATCATGCCGGACCGGATCAAAATTTACCGGAAATGTCCGACGGTCCGACGGCTTTCGCGACCTCTGCCAATGAGAATTTTGCTAATACAATAAATGTTTTTTTGTAAGTTTATTATAGTATAAAGTTAAAGATGATATCATGTTACCGATGCCGAAGGGGACGTATTGTATGTAGGATTTTGACTGACATTTTGATCCTTAGGCAATTTCTTCAGAAAAGAATCTTTATGCTTCGTTTGGCAAAGTCCGACAGGTAAAATACATCAAAACAAAACAACAAAGTATCATTCAAAATTAGACGTTTAAGTAAAAAGCTGGATCTATAATTAAATATTGTTTACTGCGTCATTCCAGGTATGAACCTGCTTTTAATTAACTCTTCTGCAATCTTAACATTATATTTCTCACATATGTGTATTTACTCTCAACTTTGCAGTTAACTATTAAGTAAGAACTTATGTAAATGTATAAATGGTGTCATTTGCATGTAATATGAATGTTATTTATACTAAGCCACTTACAAAGCAATCTAATAAAGGGATATCAATAGTTGAAGGGATATACTGGAGGAGTGGTACATTTAATACGAATTAAACTCACTTTGATTATCATGGTTTTGGTTAATTACATTTTATAAGCATGTGGTGTTTCAAAAAAGTTATTTCTTACTTTGATGATTTTGATGCGTAATTTTCAAAACCTACGTATAGATCTACTCTGTTATGATAACATATTTTGTCAAATCTCACTTTAATTTATATATTTCGAGTTAGATGGTCATTTTATGAAAGGAAACGTTGTTGCGACTGGAATATGGCGATTTATTGTAGAAAAACGCTCTTTTTGTTTCCTTTTATTGATTGTTAAAATAATAAAAAAGTTAACATGATTAGTAAAATACTTTAATGTCCTTTATAAAGTTACAGATGATAAGTATAGCTACATTTAATTTGGAAAAAAAAACGATGTTTTTGTTTACTTTTATTGACTGTTAAAATGGTAAAATACTTGAATGTCCTTAAAAAATACAGATGTTTAAGAAATAATGCATTATATCTCAAATTGAATAAAATTATTGTTTGTGGTTCAGTTGGTGCAGCCTGACTTAAGTAATAAAACGCATCTGAACGACATACAATGCTTTTGTTTAAGATGTATTAGTTCAATTATTTCATGTTTTGCTACATGCTGTATTGATTATGATGTATAAACACTGGTTTTATTGTATATTCTGATATGCAAAACAAACTATGTGTGTTACCATTACATGGTTACGCGTTGACGTCAATATTTCACCAATACGAATCGGTTTTACACCGTGTGTATAATCCACTCCGAGTACGTCTTTGTAAAATTGTTTCCAAATGCGTTTCATGAACCCTTTTGTATTGTTTCAATTTGTTTAAGATTTTTTCTGCTTTATTTATTTCTTAATTCACACACAGTTTCAGTGTTCGTTTTAAAAGAATTTGAATTGGTGCGTATTAGACTATGATTTATAATTACTCTAAGTTTAAATTCTGAAACATATACAATGAATATCTTTGAAAAAATCTACCAGGTATTTTCGCCTGATCGTCGGCGTCGTTGATTAAATTTTTTGTTTTTGTCCATCTTTAATCAAAGGTCCACATTTTCTCTAAAAATACTATGAGAGCTATGACTATGTGGGTCAAAAACCATAACTCTGATAAGGGTTTTGTCAAAACCATAGCCCTTTTACCACTCATTTGATTTTCTTGGTTTTTTTTTTAAGATCCAACTTTTCTAAAAACAATATGAGAGCTACAGTTTTGAAACATTGCATATTTCTTTATCATTATAAAACAGGTAAGTAGACCAAGAACCATAGCTCTACCTGCATCTTGTCAGAATTACGCCCCTTCATGTATTTAGAACATTTGAATTTCTTAGTTAAGATTTATGCTGTGAACACTAAGTTTGAAACTTTTCAGACTTGTTTATCATCATTTGATGTGTGAGTAGGTCAAAATACGAGTCATAAGTCTGAGGCGTATTTTATCTGAAGTATAGCCCTTTAAGCACGTAGAAAATTTGATTTTTTTTTAATTTAATTCATTTTTCTCGATTTCTATAAGAGCTATAGCTTTTAAATTGTGTACAGATGTTTGCTGTCATTAGATTAAAATATTGTAACTATTAAAACAGTATTTTGCATTTTACCACAATTATGAGCCTTTTCAACTTAGAAAATCAGTATTTCTTGATGTTTTTTTTTTCAGTATGCTTACTATACAGTATCTTTGAAACCTTACACCTTTTTTCCTTGTCATGGATTAAAGAGAAGGCCAAGAACCATAATTGTTTTTAGCATTTTGTCGAACACTTGCAGACGAGCGTTGAATCCACAGGCAGTGCTCTTGATATGTTTATGATACATTAAAATACAATGGATCTTAAGTTCGATTTTTTGGAATTTTTCAAATACCAGTAGTAGATCTTGGTTTGTTTGTTTGTTTTGGGTTTAACGCCTTTTTCCAATAGCATTTCAGTTATGTAACGGTTGACAGTTACCTGTCTTCTGTTCCAGTACATACCTGTTCTCTGCAAGTAATGCCAACTTCCCCATATGAATCAGAGATGGAAGACGAACGATTTCAGACACAATGTCTTTTATCAAATCTTCACAAACAGCATACGCCCGCCCGTGCTCACTACCAAATGATCCCTAGTCATGTGCTTTCCCTATAGAACTATAAGGGCGATGCTGCTGTCACTATCTCGTCACAGTCCGAGTCGACGTCTGCTTCACAAATGTTTTGCGTGTAAGCAGATTATTAAAGCAACAAATCTATCGTGTGGCTTTATATCTGACACGTTTAAGTATCGTAAGGTTGATAGCGAAGGATAAGTAACGTAACTCTAGCTTAGTTTTTGTTTTAAAATGGACTCCTTAAAATACTTAGAATCGTTAAAG
Source organism: Mercenaria mercenaria (assembly GCF_021730395.1). Taxonomy (NCBI): domain Eukaryota; kingdom Metazoa; phylum Mollusca; class Bivalvia; order Venerida; family Veneridae; genus Mercenaria; species Mercenaria mercenaria. Next base: position 64,197,268 of record NC_069361.1, on the reverse strand, counting down.
TTTTGCATATAAGCAGGCTTTTTCTGGAACTACAAAGCCGAATGAATTTAAAATCCAATTACGCCTTGGGCATCATAGAATCAACATGATAAATTACAGTTTTTCTGTTTAAGTTAAGTTTTCTGTTTAAGTTAAGTTAGACATATTGGATAAAGTGTTGCATGTTAACGTGTTTCTCAGATACTTCTGGGCCGAATACATCTAAACTTTACATGTGCCCATAGTTGCTGCTGTAACATTAAATACTGATCCCGATGAAAATATACCCCATGGATCCTTTTTCAACGTTGAGAATTGACACCGTCAACATTTCAACATTAAATTTTGATTTTTCCGTCGACATTAAATTGCTCCTATTGGATGTACGCACGTATTGAGTATATTATATACTGACTAAAGGTTAGGGTTAGGTTTAACATAGGTTTAATAGTGTACATTCAAGACGTGCGTAAACCCAATGCTGGAGATTTAATGCCAAACGTACTTTTTCAACGTTGAGAATTGACTCTACCAACATTGACATTAAATTTTGATCAATAGGGTCAATTTTCAACGGGGTCAATATTTAACGTTATACCGGCAGCATCACAGGAAGAGTTACATATTTTTAGCTATTATTTTGCCTTAGAAATTCTAGTTAAATTTTTGCATGTAGAAGGAATTAAACTATTTATATGAACGTAATTTTCTGTAACACCTTATCTTTGTAGTTCTACGCAGATGACAAACAAGTAATTCTGTAGATGCCAACTTTTTGTCAGTCAGCTTACAGAGACAAGGTGGGACAAGATAAAGAAACAAATCCCGAAAAAAGTGTAAAGCATAACCATGCAACAGATAGCAGACGAACGTACGTACAATAATGCTTCGGAAGAAATATGACAACTACAGAGAATAAATGCTTTAAATGTGACGCGTGTGACTATGCTCTAATGTTGTCATGTTGTGACTATGCTTTAATCACAGAAGTAATCTAATGACATATATGAGAGTATACAATGGAAAGAATAGCTTCATGTGTAATGTTCGTGATTATAATCGCAGCGATAATCTAAAAATTCATATGGGAAAATGCACATAAGAGAAAAGCGTTAAATGTGCTTTTTGTGATTATACATGTAATCGCAGCGATTCTCTTAAGATTCATTTAATAAACACTAAGGAGAGAAAGGCTTTAAATGTGTTGTTTGTGATTATGCTTGTAATCATAAAGGTAGCCTGAAGAGAAACATGAGAACACATTCTGGAGAGAAAAGCTTTGAATGTGAGGTTTGTGATTATGCTTCTAAACATAAAAATAATCTGAAAGCACATATGAGAATACATACTGGAGTGAAACGCTTTAAATGTGCTGTTTGTGATTATACATGTAATCGCAGATATCAACTTAAGATTCATATGACAAAACACACAGGAGAGAAATGTTTTATATGTTATGTTTGTGATAATGCTTATAATCGCAGCGATTATCTTAAGATTCATATGACAAAACACACAGGAGAGAAATGCTTTAAATGTAATGTTTGTGATTATGCTTGTAATTATAAAAGTTATCTGAAAATACACATGAGAATACATTCCGGAGAGAAATGCTTTAAATGTGACGTTTGTGATTATGCTTGTAATCGTAGCGATAACCTGAAGACACATATGGTAAAACATACTGGAGAGAAAAGCTTTAAATGTGATATTTGTGATTATGCTTGTTATCATCAAAGTAGTCTAAAGATACATAGTAGAGTACACACTGGGGAGAAACGCTTTAAATGTGATGTTTGTGATTATTCATGTAATCATAAAGGTAGTCTAAATGTACATATGAGAATACACACAGGAGAAAAAAGCTTTAAATGTGATGTTTGTGATTATGCTTGTAATTATAAAGGTAATCTGAAAATACACATGAGAATACATTCCGGAGAGAAATGCTTTAAATGTGATGTTTGTGATTATGCTTGTATTCGTAAAGATAGCCTGAAGGCACATATGAGAATACATAGTGGAGAAAAATGCTTTAGATGTGATGTTTGCGATTATGCTTGCAATCAACAAAGAAGCCTCAAGGCACATATGAGTGTACATACTGGAGAAAAACGCTTTAAATGTGGTATTTGTGATTATTCATGTAATCGCAGCAATAGCCTGAAGATTCATATGAGAAAACACACAGGAAAGGAATGTTTGTGATTATGCTTGTAACCATGAAGGTAGCCTGCCTATGTGAGATTACATACTGGAGAAAAATGCTTAAAATGTGATATTTGTGATTAGGCTTGTAATCATAAAGGTAGCCCAAAGGCATAAACAGGAGAGAAAATGATGCTATGGGAATGCATACTGGTGAAAAAAAACACCTTTAAATAAGATGTAACTATGAAACTGGCATTGTAGTATTCAGAAAGATTACAAATGCATTTTAAAGAGAAACGTTCAAATATGATGTGTGTACTTATACATGATCTGAAGTCACATATGAGAATACACACTGCAGAGAAACCTTTTAAATGCTACATTTGGGATTTTTCATTTAATGAAGATACTCATAAAAAGAAACATTAAAATTATATGAATATACACAGATGTGAAAAATTTATTATATATAGAGAATATTAGGTTACTGTCTTGTAAATCTAAATTTATTTTGTGAAGTCAAAGAAAATATTATGGTCGAGGTTTTAGGCTTTCCAGTATTCTTGTACTAAATATGATCATCATTCAGGTAAAACTCCGGTATTACGTCAATGAATACCCACTGTCTACAGTAACCTTTGTGTTTCTTAGTATTGTATCGATGTAATAAATGCTAAATTTCTAAAACTACCCCTCAATCGGTATATTTTTATTTTAGGAATGTGTAACACCTATCCTACCAATACTGGTTTTCCAAAATTCTTGTATATTTTAGTGTTAGAAACTTAGCAGGCTAAAGGTTAAGGCTAAAAATGCAAGGCAAGTGGTTTTGATGGCCAGCCTATGAACTATTTCGAAATGTGTTGTATGATCAAGCTCAGGGTATTAATGCAGAGATTTAAAAGATGGACAAATATATGTTTGTACTCTCCAGTGTTAACATTGCTAAGTTAATTGCCAAAGTCTGTTATTGTGTACTTCAAGTACGTTTTAAGACTCTATATCGATAGTGTTTGGTTAATTTACTAACAATGCATTTTAAGCTTCATAATTTTTCTGTTACGTAGGTGTGTAATTTTATTGTTTTAATAGTACACTATCTTTTATGATAACAAGGGATATGTCTGTTCATCTGTTCTCCTCCAATCTGACTTTAACCATTCTTTTTTAAATTTTTATCATTTCCTTTTTAATGGTGCTATGATTAACGGACATAGCTAACTTTTTAAGTAATTTCTTGTATATAAATTGAGAAATATGTATGTTATAGTTGGACCTTTTGAAGTATTTGAAATGAAAACTTTATATTTGATGAAACATTTATGATACAAGTTGTATGAAGGTTAAGTAACAGTAGCCCAATATCGGAGACAAATACTCAATTGATATTTCTGGCTTCAAGTCTACTTTATAGACGCCAATTTTTTAGATACATATTAGTCAATCTAATTTCCATTGACTTTGGATATACTACATTTTGTATACTTTTTATATTTTAACATCTTTATACTGTCGTTGGGATCTGGGTAGCCTTCATACAGTATGTTATGATATTTGGGTTAAAATTAGAAATGAACCATCTCTTGTAACTCAAATTAATGAGTGGCAGCACATGTATTTTATATATGTTTTATGTACTATCTATTTGTATTGAGTTGATGAGATGTAAATAAACTAAATAAATATTAATAAACATGATTAGTCATTACTTACTGAATATCAGTTGATTCTTATTTTAGTATGAATATAGTTTATGTTACTTAATTATTTACTAAATAGTATATATTACTCAAATACTGACTTACTTAAGCATCAAGAAAAATCATGTATGTCAGTGTAGAATATAAATATTTTAAATTTATTGTTAGTAATTTAGTCAATCGATCTTCTAAACGAAGATCTGAGGATGACGCATTCACATTCATCTTTCTGATTTTCGCAAATCTATTTTTATTTGAACCAATCGTCAAATGTCAAAAGGTGGGGAAAATGTGCAGTCAGTCTAGGGCTCGAACCCGGTACCCCTCGCTTACAGGGAGAGTGTTCTACCAATTGAGCTAACCGGATGTGTAAAATATCACATTCCTTTTTCAATCATCTTTCGGTAGGAAAAATGATATTCTATTTGGACTGCAACATTGCTTCACACATTACGTTTGTTTAAATGTTATTAATCGGAATGTCTCAGTTTGCATCTCAAAATGGTCATTAATACTGAAGTTTCTCTTCAAGACACGCAGCATATAAACTAATTTTAGGCATCAAAATATCAGAATGAATATCTTGCATTATATTTTTGCTAATATTTAGTACAAAATTATTGTTTAGAAAATCTTTCTAGATGTTTTCTCTGTCTTTCGACATTTCGGAATGTTACAGTTATTAGTCTCCTACTGGTTGAAAACCAGTTTTGGGGACTATAGGAATGCGCTTTTCCGTCATTCCGTCCGTCCGCAATTTCGTGTCCGGTCCATAACTTCATCCATGAAGGGATTTTAATATTACTTGGCACAAATGTTCCCGATGATGAGACGACGTGTCATGCGCGAAATCCGGACCCCTAGCTCAAAGGTCAAGGTCACAATTGGAGGTCAAAGGTCAACAGGGCTTTTTTCCTGTTCAGTCCATAACTCTCCCATCCTTGAAGGGATTTTAGTATTACTTGGCACAAATGTTCCCCATGGTGAGATGACGTGTCTTGTGCAAATCCCGGACCCCTAGCTTAAAGATCAAGATCACAATAGGAGGTCAAAGTTCAACAGGGCTTTTTTCCTGTCCGGTCAATAACTCTCCCATCCATGAAGGGATTTTAATATTACTTGGCACAAATGTTCCCCATGAGGAGACGATGTGTCACGCGCAAAACCTGGACCCTTAGCTTAAAGGTCAAGGTCACAATTGGAGGTCAAATGTCAATAAGGCTTTTTTCCTGTCCGGTCCATAACTCTCCCATCCATGAAGGGATTTTAATATTACTTGGCACAAATGTACCTTATAATAAGACGACGTGTCATGCATAACTTTCAGACCCCTAGCTCAAAGGTCAAGGTCACACGCAGTCAAATGTTAACATAGCATGAACAGGGTCTGCTTCGTGTCCGGTCCATAACTCTTGACATTCATTAAGGGATTTTAATATCACTTGGCACATGTGCTCCCCATGATGAGACGACGTGTCATGCGCAAATTCCGGACCCCCTAGCTCAAAGGTCAAGGTCACAATTGGGGGTCAAAGGTCAACAGATTTTTTTTCCTGTCCTGTCCTGTCCATAACTCTGCCATCCATGAAGGGATTTTAATATTACTTGGTACAAATGTTCCCCATGATGAGACAACATGTCATGCGCAAAGTTCAGACCCTTAGCTGAAAAGTCAAGGTCACAATTGGAGGTCAAAGGTCAATAAGGCTTTTTTTTCCTTTCCGATCCAGAACTTTGTCATCCATCAAGGAATCATAATATTACTTGGCAAAAATGTTCACCATGATGAGACGATGTGTCATGCGCAAACCCAGTACCCTAGCTTAAAGGTCAAGGTCACACTTTGAGATCATAGGTCAAGAGGATTTTTTTCCTGTCCGGTCTATAACTTTGTCATGCAAAACAGGATTTAGATATCAGTTGGCACAAATATTCCCCTGGATGAGACAACATGTCATGTGCAAAACCTAGGCCCAAGGTCTAATGTCAAGGTCACACTTAGAGACCAAAAGTCAGACACAAGAATGACTTTGTTTGGAGCATTTCTTCTTCTTGCATAGAGGGATTGTGATGTAACTTGGCACAAATGTTCACCAACATAAGACGGATTGTCAAGCGCAAGAACCAGGTCCCTAGGTCTAAGGTCAAGGTCGTATTTAGAGGTCAAAGGTCAATTCAAGAATGACTTTGTACGGAGCATTTCTTCTTCATGCATAGAGGGATTTTGATGTAACTTGGACCAAATGTTCACCACCATGAGGCACCCTTGTTTTTAGAATTACGTCCCTTTGTTATTACTATAAATAGATTTTATAGTAACTTTTTACTGGTGGTAGAGAGAAATCGAGACCACTTTTCTGTGGTACAACATGCATGTTAAATCCAATTTTTAGGTGTATTTTGACCTATCTCTATCTGATAAAGAGTTTCTTGTGGACTTATATTATACAGATTTTTTTAAAGATTAATTTCCCTTTGCTGTTACTATAAATAACTTATATGGTAACATTTTTATAATCAAAAATTCAATATGAAAACAACTGTGGGTTTTTATATATGCACATTTTAATGCAAGTGTGTTGTTATAACATATTATATATATTATACAATTATCGACTTTTTCATAGGTTGATATCAAGATTTATCAACCCAAAAAAGTTATATATATAAAAGTTTTATATAACTTTTTGAGGGTTAATAAATCCTGATAGTGATATCAACCTATGAAAAATTCAATAATTGTTTTATTACATGAATTATGTATAGTCAGACATGTTATTACAATTGTATTCACATTTAATTGGACAACTGAAATTGGAAATATTGCCATCAATTTTTAGACCATATCAGGTTGATATTGGTTTTCCAAGCACCTACTTCGATCTATTTTTATTATTCTACTATTTATAACCCAAGATAAGTTGATATGATATTTACTCATTACTTTTCAAACCGTTTTCAGCCAATCAGATACACAACAGAATACAGTCATGTAATAATGTACAATATTGTTTATTACCTGCGGCCTTGGAATACAACAAGTAGTGTAGCACATGGGGACTGGGTGATTTCACGTGACGTTTTACCGATATGCGATTGGCTTTATCGAATTTATGGAACGCCGTTTTTGCAATATAGCTTACACTCTGTATGATATATAGAGAAATGTTTGTGACCTGAATTCCTCATTCATTAGTTCATATAATTTATTCAAACTTTCAGCAATGATCAATATTTGTAACCTAGTTGTGCATAAGGGTTTTTGTGTTAATTGCTCTTCAATTTCCTGGATTATGGTCCTGTGTTGTCAACAAAGTCTAGGTGATGGCATGAATCACATTTGTGAAAGCTTTAGTAAAGTATTTCAATGTAGTCAAGGAATGTGACCAGTTGAGTTAAAAGTTATGTTATAAATGAAAGGGAAATATAGTTATTTTTGCCAAAAACAATAACTTTCAAAATTAAGAAATACATATTTCATAGATCTACTTGTAAATCATGTAGAATGGTGTAATATTTCATACATTAAAGCGTAATGGTATAATAATAAAAAAGCACGTTATTCACCCATAAGTTACTTTTTAGGCCGAGTGGTCACACATACATCCATACCAATTTCTGGTCTGTATAACTTCTGGCCGCAGGAAAACTTTGAACTTGTACATCATTGACAGATATCAGTTCATTATGTTATAGTGCAGCAGAGAAAATTAGGTGCATTACAGTAGGGGACTTTGTATTGCATGGCAGTACTTCATTCACTTGTTTTCAGAATGTATGAGGGTTTTTAATTGTAGGCTATGAACTTCAACATGATCATGTCACAAAAACATATACTGTAAGTCTTCGGTAGTTTTGTAAAAGATATATTCACTTATAATCATTACGAAAAAAAATCTTATCTTTAGGGAGAGAATTAAGATGCATTGGTCCACTGTCTCACTACGAACCACGCGTGACATGGAATCCCCGCTCCTCCAACTAAAAATTACAAACATAGAGACAAGTCCTGTGTACGTTTGGTGTAAACCTGAAACGCGAAGGAACCAGGGAATAAAATCTGGAAATTAGATCCCTCGGAAGCACCGAAAACAAAGCAAACAGTGAAAATTGCAGACTCGGTTTGATTGAGTCTGTTCATGAGCAGTAATGGAAAATGCAACACTGCCCACGCCCCCTAGCACCGGCTTAAGCAGTATTCAATCTTCAAATCTAAATGAGTTGAAATCAATGATCCCGAAGGACCAGAAAATATAACAACACTGAGATGAAGTCGGGGCGACTTTTTACGGCCGCCACACAGCACTTAACACCCGCTGTTGTGAAGTAAATAAAATCTGGAAATTAGATCCCTCGGAAGCACCAGTCTCTACAAATTGGGACGTCTTTGTATCTTACACTATCCTCCCAATTACATTACTCAAGTCTTCTGGAGGCGTCGCCCGTATGGGTTATTTGTGGCGACTATAAATAAGCATACATACAAACACACAAACAAGCTTCTCTCGAGGGACCTCCGTGGCCAAGTAATTAAGATCACTGACTTCAAACACTTGCCCCTTACCTCTCTTAGTTCCAGCTGAGCTTGGATCGTCGTATGACGACGCTATCCGGTTCATTTACGAAGTCGGCGGTGCCAACTTGTGCGCGTAACGTAATGAAATATTATAATATAAAGAAGTAATGCAGACCGACATTATTCCCCAACGAATAACTGGGCCTTGATGTGCTGCCAATATGGTATGTTTCCTTACCATGAAATTTCGTTAATTCCAATCATTGGTTGCTGACAAAAATGGTGGTACAATCTCTAATCAAAATCAAAAGGCCATGACTCAATTCCATTTTATCCTAAAACCCACAATACATATGCAAAACAAATATTCATATCAATAATTGAAAAATGGTACCAGTAGCTCCCTTGCTTTGCGCTCAGCATTTAAATGGAGAACTGGCCTCTTCTCTCATACCCTCGTGGCGATGGAATCTGTCAGGAATAAGGTACCGAGAGTGATTGATATAAGTTGTAGAACTTCCTTCGCAATCGATCTAAAATAAATTATGTATAAAGCAATAATTCTTATGAATTTTCATTCAAGTATGACCAAACGTGTAGGAGAAGTAGTGGGAACAAATTTATTTAAAAAAATACAGAAAGATGAAGGGCTAAAATCTGCACCGGAGTGTGCTAAAAAAATGCATATCTCCTTTTGAAAGTGAAACTTCCTGTAAAGTTTCACTGAATTTCTTCTAACGATCGCAGAGAAGCTGACCGGAGACAAGAATGTTGGGTGGTCAGACAGACAGACGGGTAGACAAGCAGCGACTAGGGAGCATGAAAAGATGGCTCTATGCATGTCAAAGTTACGGTGTGGACAAGTTATAACATGACGTTTACCATTAAGTGTAACCTTAACCTGCATAACACTTAAGTCTCCAGGAAGCAAAAAGGTCCAGCATGCATAACAATGTTACGAAAGGGACAAGCTCTAAACGTGACCTTAAAACCCAATTCTAACAATGTATGATCTTGACCTTTAAAATAAGGGTCTAGAATTAGCACACATCGCTCTATCAGAAAGATTGTTCTATGCAAGTCAAAATAACAGCATGGACAAAATCGGTCAAAAACATGGACGCTGGCAGACATTCACCAAACAACCATTTTGACGACAGTGTCAAGCTAATGTCCAGGATCAATAGAACTGGTTTGCAGATTGAAAAGACTGGATTTCCTGATATTTCTGTGTGTCTGGTTGTTTAATATAGGTGGTGGAGACGAATGCCGACGGAGCTGTTACTATATCACTTGGGTTGCTGGATGCAGACACCTTTGTTTTATTTTAGTGTGGAATTTTAGGGAGTCCGTTGGGAATGCTCGCTTGTAAGAAGTCTAGTTAATATATTTCAAAAGGTGCAATTTAACTTACATTTCCTGCATTTTTAGCTATGCCTGTATTATCTGCAGATAGTCATGTGTCGGGGTATATGATGGCAACGTCGATATGTTTATCACAACCAATTAGTCCAAGTATCACCATATTTTGTAGAACGTTGGAATGTAGCCGGCGAGGACATAACTTTGTACTGATATGAACCACCAGGCGTTACAAAGTCGGATATTTCTTTCAACCAGTAATTGGCAAGAATCCTTTGAAAATATCAAATGTTGTGTACTGTCTTGTCTATACAGTTATTAATTTATTATACTGTAAAACGTCCGTTTTGACACAGAGTTCACTTTACGAGAATCGTACATTATTGACACATTTAGTATGTACCATTTGGGTTTGGCACAAATATACACGGACAACTAATTTCTCTGGTCTGGTTCAATGAACAATAAATACTTCTCTTCATCTTTGACATAGTGTTTCTTATTTCAAAGGATTCGTTCTATATGGATCTTGTTCAACAGTTATAAATATTTTTGTTAAATTTATCATTCCTTGTGGGAATATCAGTGTCCGTGCTCGTATATCACCTGTTTCAATTCTTACCATTTGACGACTCCAAGAACAAATATTTAGTAGAATATTCGAGTTTTCAAACTTTGGGTGGCCGGAAGTTGTTCTATTATGTGACTTAATTAAGTACACATATGGTTCGTGTAGAATAGAGTGTAATTGTAACTAAAATTTAAGTAAACCTCTTTCTACAGTCCAGGATTCCGTTGAAAAAAAAACTTTTAGAATAAGTCGCATGCTAGTCTTTCTGAAGTAAAACAGCATGACCTATGTCTGGTAAAATTTTCCTAATGTCTACTGACTTTTATGAGATATGATAAAGATATGTACTTCCTGATTCCTAACTTGTGCATCACTACGTTTGACATTCAGTAAGACTGGGCTGACAACAAACGTGCAGCATTTCATAAGTAAAGCGTAAAAAAATGTTTGTTTCCGGTATCCCGACCTACCCTATATTTTTGGCCCGACCCTGAATGTTTTTATGGCCTTAGAAAATTTTGTTTTCAACTTGTTAACAAAAAATTGCAAAACTGCACTTTTTATGCCTCAAACATGGTCAGTGATGTAAGAAATCAAATTACTTATGTTCTAAAGGCATACTGTAACCCTCTCATTTGTATTCATTTTTTGACACAAAAGTACTTCCCGAAAAGTCTCACTTAATAAAAATAAATTCCAAAAAAGAAAACAACAAAAAATCCGACCTACCTACCCTAAGTTTTTTAGCATGTTACCGGAAACAAAGAATTTTTTTGGGCTAATAGTTTTGGTATTGGAATTCCTTTCAGTTCCATAAAGCTTTTAATTTTATGTTGAAAACAGATATATCAGTTATCCCAAAAGATGCTATGCATAATTACATGGTTAGAGAACCGTTACTTTCATCGTTACACATGAACTAATATGGTTAGGGTCATAAAGGTTTCTACTATTCGCAATCTCTGAGATATGAATATATTGAAAATAGGAAGTGACAAGAATTAGGCATATTTTAGGTTCACAGAAAAATATGACAGCCACATTTTGAGCAAAGGCATTATGAGCCCATAAAGGAATCACTTTTGGAAAGCATGTTGGGGTAAAAGTACGTACAACCTGACGTTGTGTCGGGTAAATGACCATTACGGTCTGCAATAACCCTACTAAATGGTTCAAAAACTGTAAATGTCTTAATGAGCTTTAGGTTTTGTCTAGGAGGAGATATCAAGTTGAATGTGGTATATAATACATATACATGTATCCACAACCTGTTATTAGATATCAATCATCTTGCGTATTATGCAAAAAAATCCACTATTTGACTATATGATATCAAGCATTTGAAGAATTTTTTTTTTGTGATGCAAAGCATCTGAGTTAACTGCATATAATAATATATCTACACTTTGATTATTTGATATCAATAGTCTTAGTATAGCATGTACTGCATAAATAAACAATTTAGTTATGTGATAGCAAGAATCTGAATGTGGCATATAATGCATATATCCACAACTTGCGTATATGTTATAAAGAATCAAAGAGCGGTATAATCATAATGAGTGAGGTAAATACTGCATATATCCACAATTTGGTTATGTGACATCAAGCATCTTAGTGAGGTATGTATTGCATATTTCAAAAATTAAAAAGTTGGTTATGTGATATCAAGAATCTGAGTGTGGCATATAATGCATAAATCCATATATTGGTAATGCTATATCAAAAATCAAAGGGTGGCATATAAAGTACACATCCACAATTTATGTGGTTTTGTTTGTTTGTTTGTTTGGGTTTAACGCCGCTTTTCAACAGTATTTCAGTCGTGTGACGGCGGGCAGTTAACCTAACCAGTGTTCCTGGATTCTGTACCAGTACAAACCTGTTCTCCGCAAGTAACTGCCAACTTCCCCACATGAATCAGAGGTGGAGGACGAATGATTTCAGACATAATGTTTTTTATCAAATCGCCACGGAGAACATATGCCCCGCCCGAGGACCAAACTCACGACCCCGCGATCCGTAGACCGACGCTCTCCCTGAGCTAAGCGGGCGGGTTTCAATTTATGTGATATCAAGCATCTGAGTGTGGCATATGATTTATACATCCCCAACTTGATTATGTGATATCATGTATCTGAATGTGACATAGAATGCAGAGATCCACAATTTGGTTATAAAATTTCAAGCATCTATGTGAGGCATCTGATAGTAGCATATATCCACAAGTTGGTAATGTGATATCAAAAATCTGAGGATAGCATATAATGAATACATTCACAATTTCGTCATGTGATATCAAGCGTCTGAGCGTGGCATATAATGCATATATCCACAATTTGATTATGTGATATCAGGAATCTGACAGTGGTATATTATGCATATATCAACAATTTTGATATGTGAATTATTTATTTTATTTATTTATTCGGGTTTTACGGCGCACCAACACAGTATAGGTTATATGGCGCTAAACAGGACTACAAATTTTGGTTTCATATCTCATTTACATCGAAATAAAAACATGAGGTATGGAATCAAAATTTGCATACCTGCTGGAATCACAGAATTACAGCAAAACCAAGTGTTAAGGTGTTAAGACCCTATTAGTCGCCTCTTACAATCATGCAAGGGTAAGGCAGTGGTTCCAATTCTTTTCATACACAGATCGTCCCAGAACCACATGGGGCATCCGAGTGTGGCATATAGGGCATATAATAATAAATCGGATATCCTCAATTTGGTTGTAAAATACTAAACATCTGTGTAAGGCATACAATTCATATATAAAAAAAATTGGTTATGTGATGTCAAGAATCTCAGAATAGCATATATCAACAATTTAGTTATATGATTTCAAGAATCTGAGGGTGACATATAATGAATACATCCACAATTTGGTTATGTGGTATAAAGTATCTCAGGGTTGCAAATAATGCATATATAAAAAAAATCGCTTTTGTGAAATTAATAATCTGAGGTAGGCATATAATCCATATTTTAAAAATTTGGTTCTGTGTAATCAAGAACCTGAATGGGGTAAATATCGACAATTCGGTTATGTGATATCAAGCATTTGAGTGTGACATAAAATGCATATATAAAAAATTTGGTTATGTGATATCAATAATCTGACTGTGGCATATAATGGATAAATCCACAGTTTTGTAATGATATATCAAGAATCAGAGGGCGGCATATACATGTAATGTATATATTCACAATTTGGGCATGTGATCTATACATTCATATTTTGGTTTAAACAATATTTTATTAATCAAATAGCAAATAGGGTGGAATATATTCACAATTTGGTAATGTGATATCAAAAATCAGAGGGTGGCATATAATGAATACACCCACAATTAGGTTATGTGATATCAAGCATCTGAGTGTCGCATATCAAATACCCAAAATTTGGTTATGTGATATCAAGCATCTTCAGGAGCGTCGCATATAGGGCCTAATACAAAAATCCAAAATTTGGTTATGTGATATCAAGCATCTTCAGGAGCGTCGCATATAGGGCCTAATACAAAAATCCACAATTTGGTTATGTGATATCAAGCATCTTCAGGAGCGTCGCATAAGGCCTAATACAAAAATCCAAAATTTGGTTATGTGATATCAAGTATCTGAGTGTGGCATACTCAGTGTGGTTATGTGAAATCAAGAATCTGAGTTAATCGTTTATAATAAATAAATCTACAATTATGTTATTTGATATTTTTAACTTGCATGTTGGATAAAATGCATAGGGCCACCCCTATCTATCTTTCTATCTATCTATCTATCTGCCGTTGACGTCAAACCCCTTGCGGGAACGTTGACGTTTTGCGCGTCAAAATCAAAAAGAGAAAGAATATAGTGATAAAAATCTAGAGTGGAAGAAACTAAAAATAACTTTGGTGATATAAAAAGGTTAAACCTTGAGTTTGCAGGATAACTAGAGCGAGACATGTTAAGGCTGCAAACTGCAGCACTGAACATGCTCTAGGTAGGGAGGTGGGCGACACTGAGGGAAGTTGGTTCCAATGGTACACTGTTCTCGGAAATAAGAAAACTTGTAATAGTCAGTGGTTGCAGTAATAACCTATAACTTAGGGAATGGCCATAGCGGAGACAACGGGTCATTGGGGTCAGGTAATCTACGATTGGGATAGCAACCAGATCATGATGAATCGTATAGAAGAGTGGTAACCTAAAATCTATACGCCTTAGCCTAAATCCAGTCGACGAAGATTTAGGGAGTGTAGCATATCTGTTACACTGGAAGTACGGCCGTAGTTGGTCTGATCCAACGGGCGGCTCTCCTTTGGACGCTTTCAATTTGGTCAATTTGTGTTTGGGTGTGGGACGACCATACTCGGAGGCATATTCGAGCTGGGTCAGACTAGAGTCTGGTAAGCATGGTCTTAATGGTTTGGGATTTACCTTATGTTTCTTCGTAAGAATCCTAGGTTTGGTAGCTTACTTGGTTGACCTGTTTATGGATTGTCCCATGATAGTCATTTGAGTATCCACGCCTAGTATTTAGCTGAGCTGACCGATTGCAAGTTGGACACCATGTAGTAATACTGGGTAGGGATAGGATGTTTCCTTCTAGTGGCGTGGATCACTTGACACTTTGAGGGTGAATTCCATATCCCACTCCAAACTCCACTTTTCTAGAAGTTTTAGGTCATTTTGGAGAGTGACAGATTGGTCTGCAGATGACAAAGTTAGATATATCCGTGTCATCTGCAAACAACGGACTTTGGAACTGACGTTTTGTGGAGGTCATTTATGTAAGCTAGAAGACAGAACCAAGTACAGACCCTGTGGGACACTACTCCTGGTGATACTGGGATGGCATCAGAGGTAGTGCCATTTAGCACTACTGATTGGATCCTATTATCTAAGAAGCCTTTGACCCATCTTAGTGTGTTTTCTCTGACTCCATATTCGTGCATTTTTAGATGGACTTTCTCATGGCTAACCTTGTCGAAAGCCTTACTAAAATATAGTAGTATAAGATCTACATGTACTTGTTTCTTATTGTAGACTGAAGTGACCAGATCATTTACTAACATAACTAACTGAGTAACGCATGATCTTTTTTCCCTAAATCCATGCTGTAGGTCATACAGAATACCATGGTTGGTGAAGTGCTTAACAACAGATGAAGAAACAATGTGTTCAAGAACTTTGCATAGGACACATGTTAACGAAATTGACCTATAATTTACTGGATTTGACCTATCACCTTTTTCGGCGAACGCCGTCTAAGAACGAATTCGTTGCCTATGCCACGTGACTTCAGTTTGCAAATCAAACTACTTGATATCGCATTATAGATAATTTATCAAAATGGAAGATTTATGCAACACTCTGCCTGATTGGACGAGAGTGTCAATTTCTTTCACTCTGTTGATTGTGCTACGCTGAGTGAAATGTAGACAAAGCGTTTCTCCTAAACGACGCTGTTCACAGTTTTTAAAGCTAACTTTGGCTCAGTATATTTAGCAAGAATATTGATATATCTCAAAATGATAAGTAGTTTAATAATATGATAAAACCTGTTCAAATACCAACAATATCAATTAAAGAAAGAGCTGAATATGTCTGCGTATCACATGAATAAGGGTTGTGATAAGAGTCTTTTATGTAGAGAAGTGCTTTTTAAAAGATTTTCCTTGTTACAATTGTCGTCTGTATACGAAAAGATTTCTTGCTTTTGTGACTTATTCAGATTGCATATTAAAATGAGTACTTGTTTGCTTTGATATATTTCTTATAAATTATTTAACTGATTTATTATATATGAATATGTTTCTTTAGTGTGGTATGCAAATATTGAACTCAGCTGAAATCTGTTTTATTATGTATATGCTATATAAGGACTGAATCTCATTACACTGAAATGAAGGTACGCTGCATACAGTTTATCTATGTGATATGACTACGGTCAAACTTTGCTAAAGAACGAAACCTTGGCGAAAAATTAAACGAAAACCATTTAAATTGTTAAAGTGCGGTGTTTAGTTTTGCAATTTGAAAAATGTTAGATGAAAGATGAATGTTAGATGAAAAATTCATAAACTTTTTTCCTTATTACAATTCGCCGACCATCATTTTTAAAGATATTTCTTGTTTTAAAAATGGGGGGCAACATATGCGGATTTCCACTGGGATGGAAGTGATCCTTCCTCCAGGGATTTCTGGAATATGACCTCAAGGATGGGGGATAGTTCTACAGAGAGTGTTTTAAGTATTATAGGCTTAATTTTGTCAGGACCACTGGCCTTATGGGGGTTCAGATTGCTGAGAATTTTCTCAATACCATTTGTGCCTATCCTAATATCTGGCATAGTACGGACTGAATTACCATCTGGAGTTAGTTTCATTTTGCTGAGCGGGGCGCGGTTTAGTGGTGATTTGGGGCTAAAAACAGACTGAAACTGTTTGTTCAGTACTGTTGCCGTAGCTTGATCATTCAGATGGAGTTTATTTTCATACTTAAGAGGAGGGATAGAGGAAGATTCCTGTCTCGAGTGTTTAATGAGTTTTAGTATTTGGTTTATTTGGGAGTGAGGCATCAGTGTTGTTCAAGTTTAGGATGTGCTCAAGATACTGGCCATAAGCCTCTTTGACCTTTTTCCGCACTAGATGCTTTAAGTCTAGAAATTTCTCTCGATCAGAAGAATAGCTAGTTTTCTTAACCTTTTTAAAAGCTCTGTTCCTCCTTCTGATTATAGTTTCTTAATTTCCTGATTGACCCATGGGAGTAGCCTGGCTCCCTGGCTGCATGTTTTTTTTTATATATATATATATAAATACTGCAAGCAAAATAAGAAAATCTTTAGCCTCTAAAATAGCACATTTTATCTGATGTCTGAACCATACCTATGTTCGGAGCCAGGGGCAATAAAAAAGTAAATGTAGAAACAACCTGCTGGAGTTACTTCCCTCTTAATGAATAAACATATATATGTAAATAAGAACAAACATGGGGACGGGAGCCAGTCTACCATGGGAGGTGATCTCTTATAGTTGACTGTTTGGATGGAATCCATTTTTCTGTAAGGTTGTTTAGGGTATTTGAGAAATACCCGTAACTCTTCTGTGTTTAGTGCGGAGTATGTATACCTTCTTTGGTCATAACCTGGTGGTAGTCAATTAATGACTGTTTTATTTCCTGCCAGTCTGCGTTTTTATACAAGGGAATTTTGCGAGGCTTCTGGTAACATATCCCTGCGGATGTATTGACTTTTGTTTCTACTACATTATGATCACTGATGCCCGGTATGACCTATCTATATCAAAACAATTTGCTGAGGATATCAAGCATCTGACTGTGAATATAACGCATACAGTGTCTGTGGATCCGCAATGGGGTTACATCTGGGTAACAGTATCTGTAGCTGCTATGACCGTCACAGAAACCTGTGAAAATTTCATGTTGACAATGTTGCAGCTTTGCATCCCTTTTCATACATGTCCCTGGCGAAATGTAAACAAGTAGGCGTGGCCTTTTCAGACGGAAATTATGACGTCACGATTTCAGTTTTGGAAAATAAAGATTAACGACCAATAAAGCATATTATGTTAATTTTATACTTAAACAACAGTTTAATAACACTAGTTTTAGATATCTGAAATAGTCCAGGTGGCAAACATTGATGCAATTAATTACAAAATTATAATCTCTCCCAGCGATATTTCCCATCATCCCTGGTAAAGTGCACGTGACGTCATAAAGGAAAACATTGGAGAGTCGATCACAGCTCTGTGCATACATGTCGCATTTTCTTCAAAAATTCTCTTCTGGGTTGCACATCCAGACAGATACAAGCCCTAAAATCGAGCACTGACATACTGGCATCGTCGTCCGACTCCGAGAGCGGTGGTTTGACCCCTCCACCGCGGAAAAAGCTTAAAACTTGCGTCAGTATGCAGACCAATGGTACTACACAGCAACACAATGGAGAAACCGTGGAGATGCCGTCAGTTTCGCAACAAAACGGCACCTGTGAGGGGACGTTCAATGGTGAACTAACAGATAAGCCTTCTCCACAAAAGACAATGTCAAGATCCGATGTGGATATTATACGATTGATTGGACAACATTTAAGAGGACTCGGACTAAAGTAAGCAGCGACAACCAAATTGAGGCTCATTTTGTGGATTATTATTCTAATTACGTCGGACAAAATGCAGTGACATTGCATTCTGTCCTTGTGAAATACAACATGTTTTCCTTCCATAATACAATTTTGTATGATTTCTTTGTTTTTGACAAGCAAATCTGGCTAAAGATATATTTGTTGCGATCAGCTGTCAAATTATAAGGGGTCATCTCAAAATTAGCAACTAAAAGGTCAAATCCCCGTTGCTTCTTTTTCTCTCTCTCTTTTTTTTTTTGGATAGGAATAATTACCGGATGAAAAAGCTTAGCTATCAAACACTTACTTGTAATGATATTATGCAGCTGAGGTTGCTAAAGGTTTGCATTTTGGAAGTGTCTAACCATATGGTAATTGGAAGCCTAGTCAAAATAATTTGATGCTCAGATTGTTTTATATTTGTGAAGGGGCAATCTAAACGTCAAAATTTTGAACGTCCAAAATAATGGAGGATAAATCACAGTACACAGTCATGTAAAGTTGTTGGTTTTATCGCTTGCGCATATTGGCGTGTAGACACAGTAAAAGTTAATCGTATCCAGAGCATACATATGTTTAAATCACCAGAAATTTCGTAATTTTGGATATTATTTGATAATCTTTACATAAATCAATGAGGAATTGAATTCCTTTTCGATACATTTAAGTTTTATGTGTATTTATGGCCAATTCGTGACATAATCAGCATAAACATACAGCGTGGGAAGCTACGAAAATGCTATCGGAAATTGCTTGGAACCACTATTTTGATCTTTCAAGTGTTTGACGCGAGTGGGGATATTGCCCATATGAAAAAATTATCTCAATATTTCCTAGGATCGCGTCAAATTTGTTTGACTACTGGAAGCCTAGCCTGTGTTAAGCCAGACGCCTAATAATTTGTGTTTTTAGTTAAAATGAGTATAACCATATTCAACATCCCTAGCAACAAAATTGAGGTCAGCAGTATCTTTTAGAGTTGAAACCGGAGCTGCTTGGTACATTGTTACCAGCTAGATTGTAGATACTTCTAAACATAATGAATATGGCAATATTTTTACAGCTTTCCAATATATTTTTTGTTATTTATTTATATAACAGAATTACCTTAAAAGATAGTTATTAGGACAAACTATATTCATCATGGACATGTACAGCTGATACTCATTTACAGAATACTCTGCAACACATGCTAACCAATCAAGCACAGTGAGAAATTCTTAGAAGCATGTTGCTAAAAATGGATCCACATTTATCAGGCAGTATCACATACATGTGTGTGTGTGTGTTTTTTGTTTAGCACCATTTTCTGCTTTCGTGTTAAAACTTTGTCTAATCTGCGATTTACATTAACAGATAGCTAATTTTTCTTTTGACCTCTGGTATAATAAGAAATTTGGTCAGATTTTAAATTACATCAGTATTTCTTAAATGTTAGGAAACATGACAGAGCCTCTATAAACTTTAACTGTAAGAGCTTCAGATATGTGTAAGCATAAGAGCTGCATGATTGAAAAAATTGCTTTGGAAATCGGACTAGTGCATACTGGTATGATCTGAAAAAAAAAATTATATTTGACTCTTTAAAGGCGGTTCTGCATGTTTATTTCAAAACAACATCTCACGTCATGTTAGTTCTAATTTTCCCGCATTTTTTTCGCTACAGGAGACTCCTTGGTCAGTTTTGGCCTCTCGCTATTTTTAACTGTTTTTCAGTCTCACTGTCAGTATTAACGTCTTCTTTCTTGTGTTGAATGTGCTTACATCTGTTAATGATACCAGAATGGGAATTAATCTGTAGTTGAAGGTGGATAGATTAGGTCCATACAACTAGATTAGTATTGTGCAAAGGCTTACTAGTAAACACTTGGCTTTAACTTTAAGCCAGAGACATTTCTGTCTGTTTCATTATTCTCAGAAAATGAAACTGTCATACTTTATTGAAAAGCAGAGGTTGTATTATAATGTATTTGTATTTTCAGTCACACAGTTGATGAGTTGATAGCGGAGTCAGGATGCATGTTAGAACATCCAGCAGCAGCCAAGTTCAGATCTCATATAATGTCAGGAGAGTGGAGTAAGGTAAGTTTGTTGGAACATATGATCCAGCAGAAAGCATAGTTAGATCTTGTATAATGTCAGGAGAGTGGAGTAAGGTAAGTGTTTTAGAACATCGCATGCAATGTCTGGGGAATCAGATGTGGTAAGTTGTGATAGAATGTCCAGCAGTTGTTTATGTTCAACTGTGGAAGCTGTTAAGCTGACTTGTGGAATGTCACTTGTGCTTCTTAGGTGTCTTCTTTATTCACCATTTAATCCGAAAAACGACCATTTGACCTTGCATTTTATTGATGCAACTTAGAACTTAATAAAACATATACAATTTCAGTAAAAAGTTGTTGCGGTCCAGCTAATGATGAGGCTGATGATTACCCTAAAAAAAAAAAAAAAAAAAAGATTATTAGACACACACCATTACCTTTTGAATATTTATAAGCATCATTGTAGACAGATGTGCATGAAACTTTCCAGTGATTATTTTTTCTTTGATAACTATAACATAATCACTGAAAGAGAACACTTAATTGAAGAAGTTTTCCAGTTCTTTCTAGATACTTAAGTTTTTGTGATTTCTATGAAGCTGAAATGAAGTTGATGTGTTACTTTTGTGACATTTGAACAGATGTTTTTTTGTGTTATTTTGAAGGCTGATGAAGATTTGGAGGATCTGATTACACTAGTGGAGAAGTCAGACAGTATACTGGTAAATGCCTATTTTCAAAATATGTCTATTTATTATATACCTATATAAATTTTGTAAACAAAAATGGGCTTATATTTCACAATTTAATATGAACAGGCAGACAAAAAATCCTCATTGTACCTTTTTAATTGGGTATTGTACCTTCCGTATGTTATGCTGCCGGACAACATTCATTAATATGCATTACCTGACGCAGATCTATGAATAGCGCACATAAAAATTTCACTTATATTGTAGTTCCATTTTAATATCGATAAACTTTGAAGATTTCGTTCAATAACAAAACAACAAACAAAAAGTAGAGGTATATAATAAAAGGGTCATTATAACAGTAGCTAGATCTGGGATTTTGTATTCGGCTCTCATGGATTAAGATCGGATCACACTCGGCGCTTGGATGCCTCATGAGATTCGATCTGGCAGAAATCCTCTTGAGCCAAATACCGCCTCCCAGATTGAGCTAATGTAATAATAACCCTAATATATTACATATAGCTGGATGACCTTGTCAGATGTCTGTCAATCTTACTGTTCTTGAGTCATCTCAGACCATGACAGGATTGATCTTTAGCACAGGTACTTATTGGAACATATGGTAATTCTGTATATAGTATAAAGCATCCAATTAGGATTCTAGATCAAACTGAGTTTTAAACACGCATTATGTGTGATATTTCTTTCCAGATAAGTACAAAATGGGTATTTAAGGTTCTCAATACAGCCAAAAAGACAAAATATTATGCTTTTAAATTATTTTTTTTAACAGGAGATGCGTTTTCTTATTATGGAGCAGAAGTTCTTGGAGCTGCTGGAAGATGGACATGTTCTAGAGGCTTTGCAGTGCCTAAGACATGAACTGACCCCACTGAAATATAACACAGAAAGAGTTCATGAACTCAGCTCGTAAGTGACACAGAATGCCTAAGTACTTTGTGTTGTATCCTCAGTATTGCTAAGTTTTGCTGAGAAATAGTGTTCATGTTTTGATTTTTTTTTGGTTTTATGAGATAATGTGAATAATCATTATTTATATGTGGAAGAACCTTTGATAATTGATTGTTTTCCTTGTGCTTTATACTGAAAGTGGAACATTTGTGACCTATCGTCATGTCTAATCACATGCATGAGGAATGTATTTAGTCAACAATAAATTTGGAAATTGTTCAGTTAACGTCTTTCATAATTCATTATTCTCAGAAACTTTATATTTTGGTATCACTATGATAATCAAGTGTGCAATTTTACCATATAAGATGAAGAGTAATTCCACATATTTAAAAGCATCGACAAATATATGAAAGTATGTGGAGGTTTTCAAGGAAGAGGAGACTGCTATCCTTTTCAAGCAGTGATGTATACCATTATTTTACATTTCACAAATAGGTTTATGATGTGTAGTAATCCAGAAGATTTACACGAGATGGCAGAATGGTCGGGTAAAGGTCAAGAGACTAGACAGAAGCTCATTGAAAAACTTCAAGGTAATTGTGACATAGTTTCAAAATTTTATAATGATTTAAAGAGTAAAAATCTTAACAACTTGTGTTAAGTTAGCATGATATCTGTTTTCTGCACTGCTAAAGAAGTAGGATGGTTCTTTTATGAAAAAGGTTGTAAAATTATCAGCAGTTTTCATTAAGAGACAGGCACGGGGTTTCCCTTTGCTGTAACGGTCAGATGCCCAAGCTACTTTTTCTGTAGCAAATCAAGTTCAAATTGGCGACTATATTGATGACTATATTACATATGTTTGACCATTAGAAGCGTCACATTTGGAGAAAGTAGGCAAACAAATTAGATAACTGGCATTTTTCATGATTCCGTACTTTTTTTGACAGTTTGAATCAGCAGACTTTTTGTGATGACAGAGCTGATTCTTAAATTGATAAGCTTGTATTTCACACCTATTGATCCTTATTCATTTTGTGTCAAATAGCATTCTGCATATTTCGAACAAACTCGTAAATGAGCCATTATTAACAAAAATAAAAACCCACCTATCTTAATATTGTATATTTTGATGCACAACACCAGCACCAGAATGCAACCTGTTTTAAGCATTTTTCCCAGTGGGAATTGGATTGCGCATTTACCACCAGTGTGTTATTCCTCTAGTCATGATTTCTTCCTATTTACCTTTTGTATGTTAAGAAACTGTACATAAGTTTATATTTTAAAGGTTGTAAAAGAACCAGTCCTGTTATTGGACAAATCTGATGTGGATTATATTTTGTATTTGTAGCATTCCTGCCTCCATCAGTAATGTTACCTCCACGAAGGTTGATGACGTTACTGAACCAAGCTGTAGAATTACAGAAAGAAAAATGTCCATATCATAACACCAAGTCCACCAATACTCTAGAAGATGTCTCACTTTTACTTGATCATGTCTGTAGCAAGTAAGTTAGCATTGTATTATGCCGTTTGGAGAACAACTTTAGTATATTTATTTGTTTTTGTTTCTCCGAAGTCCACTTATTTGGCAGACAGGCACTGTGGAACCTCCATAATCCACACCAGAACACACAACTGGTTCAGTTTCAGTTGCTTTCTAATTAAGAGAGGTTATTTTCAATGATGGATATTATCCTGGACAAAGACTCGTCTAGTTTTCAGGGATTTCAGCTTGTCATAAGTTTAGATTTTTGATTTTTTTATGCCATCACATGTTGGATTGGACTGTCTTGTCTCAGTAACATGGAAATCAAATTTCATTGTTATCATTGCATTGTTAGGGTCAAAACCAGTACATCATGATTATGTGGCTTTCATGCTATCAAACAAGTACATAACTGCAATAGTCTCTTGATCAAGTTTGTCATTAATAAACAAAAAGCTGAAACTAAACAATTGCTTCTTGAGTACTCTACGGAAGATAAATTGACATTAAATCAATAGCTTCACATCCCCATGGGTTAGACCCAGGCTTCAGGCGTATATTGTCCTATGTTTGGAAGCTATCTAGCTGGCTTTCAGGAAGTCTATGGTTGAACTGTGCACCTGTGGTCTTCTTCCCTTTTTTATGCTGAAAAATACCATGTGACCTAAATTACTTCTGTGTTACTTATTACCTAACAAATTCTGAAAATAAAACGCAAGAACAGTTTCTTCTTAGTGTAATATACATAATGATATCTTTATAGTAAAACATTTTATTGACCTCTGTATATGTAAATAAGGAAATGATATTTTTCATGATAAATTATGCATAGGGAGCAGTTTCCATGTCAGACAGCTCAAGTGCTCAATGATCACTGTGATGATGTCTGGTTCCTACGTTTCTCACCGGATGGCACTATGCTGGCTACCGGCTCAAAGGACGGTACTCTCATAGTCTGGGATGTTGAAAAGGTAAAATAAAAACACATTACATTGAGTATGACTGTGAGTAAACATCTTGTTTACAGTGGTTTAGACCAGGAGGGAAAACATGAAAATAAATTTGCCAATTATTTGGCTTTGCACAAGATGGGATTGCCACTGTCTCTGTGATATATTGACCTTGAAAAATTACTTGATTCTCTGTGGATTTAGTATGTCCAAAGTTTTATGTGGCAAAAGTATCAGTTATTTGGAAACAAGACAATGTTTGTTAAAGGTTGTGTTAACTAACTCCTATGCATTCTTCTAATAAATGTATTTGGCAAATGAAATTGTGAAACATGACCAAATTGTTACTTTCATTTTAGGAATCGGGCACAGTAAAACACAAAAGAACATTTGAAAACCATTCATATGGGGTATCATATCTAGCCTGGAGTCCAGACTGTACATACATCATAGCCTGTGGACCTGACGACTGCTCTGAACTCTGGTTATGGAATGTCTTGGTAATTATTTTCAAATGAAGCTGTTTCATCACTTAGTAAATCAGGTCATTTAGAACTCTGTATGTGTATAATATTTTGTAAAGTTCGCTGTTTCAGTAATTTTATATATTACTAAAGCTTTATAAAACAGACAGTTTTCTCACTGTTATTACTGCTGACAGTAACAATGGTGCTGTATTTCTTCCTAGTCCAGCTCTTCACAGCAAATCTTACTTTCTTTTTTGCCTTGTTATTCATTCAACACTGGTTTTCAAAACAAGACTGGTAAGTAGTCGTACATTATTTATGTAATCATCAGTTTTGAAGACTGATTCTGTACTTTTCTCTATGTTCATTTCAAGATGCAATCTTCATTTGAAACTAATTCAGTTTGTAGATTACATTATTTGCATTTATAGACAGAATGTTGACTTAACTTTTGTGAATTTTACACTCTGTCTTCAGTTTACAAATGTATATTATGCACAGTTTGTCTTCATTTCATGTCATATGAATTTTCAGAATGATT
Source organism: Mercenaria mercenaria (assembly GCF_021730395.1). Lineage (NCBI taxonomy): Eukaryota > Metazoa > Mollusca > Bivalvia > Venerida > Veneridae > Mercenaria > Mercenaria mercenaria. The sequence goes on along the minus strand of NC_069361.1, from coordinate 64,171,743 downwards.
CACCTAAAAATATTCAGATTTGTAGACTGGTTCTTCCATTCACATCATTTGCAAATTGTAGACTGGTTCTTTCATTTATATTGTGTGCATTTGAAGACTGGTTCTTCACTTTACATTATGTGTATTTGTAGACTGGCGAATTAAAGGTGAAGATGAGTCAGTCTCCTGAAGATAGTTTAACCAGTGCATCATGGCATTGTGATGGCAGAAAGTTTGTTACAGGAGGTGTTAGGGGACAGTTTTATCAATGTGTAAGTTATTGCTTTTAGGTGAAAAATGTAGCTTTTGTTAAGATACAAAAAATAGGGTTAGAAAATATAGTTTTTTGTCAGTCCCTCTGTCAGTCTGTGCGTGAATCTAGGTAAATTTTCTTCCGGGCTGTAACTCTGCCATCCGTAAATGGATTTTGAAATAACTTGGGATACATGTGCATCATAATGAGATGACTTGTCATGCGCGAGACACAAACCCCTAGCTCCAAGGTCAAGGTCACAGAGGTCAAAGGTTAACACAGTCTGTTTCGTGTCTGGTCCATAACTCTGCCATTCATCAAGGGATTTTGAAATAACTTAGCATAAATGTTTCCCATAATGAGACGATTTGTCATGCATAAGACCCAGACCCCTAGCTCCAAGGTCAAGGTAACACTTAAAAGTCAACGGTTATCATGGTCTGATCCATGTCCAGTCCATAACTCTGCTATCAGTGAAGGGATTTTAACATCACTTGGCATAAATGTTCCCTCTAATGAGATGACATGTCGTGCTCAAGACCCAGACCCCTAGCTCCAAGGTCAAGGTCGCATTTAAAAGCTAAAGATTAACATGGTCTGTTTCTTGTCTAGTCCATAACTCTGCCATTTATCAAGAGATTTGAAAATAATTGGACACAAATGTTAATCATATTGAGAAGATGTGTCTCACTTATGACCCGGGTCTCTCAGATCATTGTCAAGGTCACAAAATGATTCATACCTAAACTATTCTGGCATATTTTGCATAGACAACTGTAGCATTCTTGGGCAGGCTTTGGGGCATTGGTCACCAAAAGTGACAACTCTTGTTTATTGTAAAAGGAAGATTAAAATTCAGGACTAAGAAAACTGTTCTGTTTTGTGGGATTTCCAATTTTAGACGGTGCTGGTTTGAGTGGTTCCACTGCACAGACAAATACAAATGTAAATATGCAGGCATAACACCTAGTTAGACACACAGATTGAGATACTTAAAAGACAAGAGTAACTGATCAGTTTGTGAAGTGTTGTAAGGAGAAATATGTTTTTGAACAGACTTTTAACAAGCTCTCAATGTACTCCATAGTCTGCAAGCAATGTGCTTAAAGCTCTGGTTGCTATACTGCTGAATCTTTGGCATAACTAACAGCACAGATTTTTAGCTCACCTGTCACGAAGTGACAAGGTGAGCTATTGTGACCGCTTGATGTCCGTCGTGCGTAGTGTGTCTACAATTTCTAAAAAAATCTTGTTCTTGAAAACCACTCGGCAGAATTACACCAAACTTCACAGGAATGATCCTTGGGTGGCCCCCTTTTAAAATTGTTCAAAGAATTGAATTCCATGCAGAACTCTGGTTGCCATGGCAACCGAAAGGAAAAACTTAAAAAATCTTCTTGTCCAAAACCACAGAGCCTAGGGCTTTGATATCTGGTGTGTAGCATCATCTAGTAGTCCTCTACCAAAATTTTTCAAATTATCCCCCTAGGGTCAAATAAGGACCCGCCCCGGGGGGTCACATGGTTTATATAGACTTATATAGGGAAAACTTTGAAAATATTCTTATACAAAACCACATGACCTAGGGCTTTGATATTTGGTATGTAGCATCATCTAGTGGTCCTCTACCAAAATTATTCAAATTATCCCCCTAGGGTCAAATATGGCCCCGCCCCGGGGGTCACATGGTTTATATAGACTTATATAGGGAAAACTTTGAAAATCTTCTTGTACAAAACCACACGGCCTAGGGCTTTGATATTTGGTATGTAGCATCATCTAGTGGTCAAATATTGCCCAGCCCCGGGGGGTCCCAAGTTTTACATAGACTTATATAGGAAAAAAAGTTTAAAAATCTTCTTGTCTGAAACTACAACACTTAGACCTTTGATATTTGGTTTATAGCATTGTCGTATGGTCCTCAACCAAAAATGTTCAAATGTACCTCTTGGGTGAAAAGAGGCCCTGCCCTGGGGGTCCCAAGTTTTATATAGACTTACATAGGAAAAAGCTTTAAAAATCTTCTTGTCTGAAACCATACGACCTAGGCTTTTGATATTTGGTATGATGCAATGTCTAGTAGTCCTCTACCAAAATTGTTCAAATTATGCCCCTGGGGTTAAAAGAGACCCCGCCCTGCGGTCACTTAGTTTTTATGTGAGTTATATAGGAAAAATACTTAAAAAAATCATCTGATCCTATTTCCAAGACTGTTTAATTATAATTACCTGATGACCCCAAGTAATATGATGTCACTTGACTGTGACCTTGACCTACTGACCTACTTCCTTGTTTTTTAAGATACAGCCTTGAAATTTTGATGACATACACAGTTTTGCACACAAATCGTAAAACTGAATTTCATTGACCATGAATGTGACCTACTGACTCTTAATATTTTATCATCAGTTTGACATTTGAAACATGTAGCTCATGTTACTCAGGTGAGCGATCCTGGGTCATCGTGACCCTCTTGTTTATTTAAGGGTCTTGTATTATGCTCTTTATATAGACTTAGTATTGAATTTACAGAAATTATCATGGAAAGTATTTACATCATAGCAATGAATATTATACTTTGTGTGAATTGTTTTCGATATTTCTTGTAAATTGAACTTTAGGATTTAGATGGTAATGTATTAGACTCCTGGGAAGGAGTGAGGGTACAATGTCTTGCCTGCCAGGTAGACGGTAAACTTGTTTATGCTGCCGACACACACTTCCGCATCAGAGGTTACAACTTTGATGAACTTACAGACTGCCATTTGTAAGTAAATGCAGAATATTCTTTGTATGCATGTTGAAAAAGTGGAAGCAAAAGCATAAGAAATAAATATAAACTCATATTTTATGTGACGTCAGTTTTTAGCTTGTCTGATTTTTAAAAAATTCTATGTGGTATTGTGACACTTAAATGTCTGTGTTGGTATCTGCATTAGCTGAGATTTTTGTTTCGGTCTGCATTTTCTTGAAAACTACTGTATCTTAAGTTTTGAAACTTAGCACACTTGTTAATCATTATTAGTTGAATATTCAGGCCAGGAACCATAACTGTCACTTGCATTTTGTCAGAACCGTGGCCTGTCTTGCAGGTGCCCCTTAACCCATTTGTTGAAGGTTGTTGACTATATATTTGCATCTCAGCCCACACTTCTCTTCTGTGTGCATTATTTATCATATGAAAAAACTTTTCAGCTTGCTTTTGGAAGGTCCTAAGTTCAACCCAGGTACCTGCTGTGCCTGAAAAATGACAAGACTGGCACCCTGGGTCTTCCTTCACTACTTAAGCTGAAAAGTTGTCAGATTGTCAATTTATGTTATAATGACTTGATGTTTCTAGAAACTGATTCAGAAGTTTTTTCCCAGGAATTAAGCTGAATCCCAGAATGCACGTTATCCATAAGTACATCATACATGGCGATTTACTGTAACAAAAAATGAGAAAAAATATACTTGCAAGCAGAAATTTAGTTGAGAAAGTTATAAGGTTTTTAGCAACTCTGAGATATATGTAGATAGAGCAGGTTATATTTATGTTGGCAGAAGTGTACTGATATGCATTTCATGTAAAAAAAGAATTACTTATTGCAGTCCAGGACTGCAACTTATTTAGATACATGTGATTATTTTGATGGATATATGTCTTTATGGTAGGTCAGTGTGACTGTTTTTGTTTTGTAGAATTCAGGAGTCACACCCTATCATGTCTTTCACATTAAATGAAACAGGACGGCTATGCCTGCTGAATATAGCAAGTCAGGTTGGTGAAACTTTCAAACCACTTTTCATATCAAATTTTTAAATTCTCTCTTTTATTATCAAATCTATAAATTCTTAACAATACGTAAAAGGAAATAGGTTTTAGAACACTATTAACATTAAAACAATTCATCCTTTTATTTAAGCATTATGTAAGATAATATAAATTCATAGTTTATTGAATTCACAAATTCCCAATTTACTTAACTCTGTCTGAACATCAATAGTATACTTATCTCTGTTTGAACATGGGTAGTATAAAAATTCAATAGATTTTAGAACACCTAAAATTTACTCCGGTAGATTATTTTCAAGAAAAGCTTTTATTTTAAAAGTCATGTAAATACATAAATTGCCAAGATTGTGTCAGCTATTTGTTATGTGATTTCCAGGGAGTCCATTTGTGGGACCTTAAAGATCGTGTTCTTGTACGTAAATTTCAAGGTGTCTCACAAGGAACCTATGCAATACATTCATGTTTTGGTGGTCTCAATCAGGATTTTGTTGCTAGTGGAAGTGAAGGTAAATTGTACTTGCTATTAGTTGTCACATACCTAGTTGGTACAATGGTCATAGTGTGTGCGAACTGTTTTACTTTTGTTTACATAATTTGTATGATATACACTCTAACCTGTCTACAGTGGTCTAAGACTAACCACTTAAGGCAGGTGACCACTATATAAAGGTTTTCATTTTCAAACATAGTGTTAGGTAAACGAAAATCAGAATAAAACTGTATTTTATTAATTCTTTTTATACCAGGTACATTATAAAAGTTTAAAACATATTAATATACGTATTTATACATATTAGAACATTAGAATAAAATTTAAAAAAAAACAAAATAGCATTTTAAAAGTTAATGAATTATTCACTTGCATGTTTAATACATTTATGTAATTCACCAGCGTGATATTTGTAATGCGGCAATGACCACTATATTGCAAAATTGCTAGCCGTTAACTGCATTAGAGAGGGTCACACTATATAAAGGTTCATTATATATGGATTTTCATCCATCGGACTTTAGGCTGGCCATTATACGGAGCCAAGCTTTATGAAGGTGTCTGCTAATGCAGGTTAGACTGTAGTAGATTTAGGGCAGCCTCTGGTTCAAATTTGGAAATTTCTGATTGCTTTATTTTGAATGGGGTCAAACCTGAAATTACAAGCCCACCAAGGAATTTATACTTCATACTGCTAAGGCAGGTTCAACTTTAATCTCCAAGATTCAATAAAATTTATAATCAACTCTTTGTCTTGTAATCTTGTAAAGCTGATCTATCTACTGTGTTTAAAACCAGTAAATAATTCTTTTTGTTGCATTTTATTTGATTTTTAGCTCATCTGATTTTTTGAAAAAAAATGATGAGTTATTGTCATCACTTGAGCGGTTGTCGGCGTCGGCGTCGGTGTCGGCGTCTGCGTCGGCGTTGCCTGGTTAAGTTTTATGTTTAGGTCAGCTTTTCTCCTAAACTATCAAAGCTATTGCTTTGAAACTTGGAATACTTGTTCACCATCATAAGCTGACCCTGTATAGCAAGAAACATAACTCCATCTTGCTTTTTGCAAGATTTATGGCCCCTTTTGTACTTAGAAAATATCAGATTTCTTGGTTAAGTTTTATGTTTAGGTCAACTTTTCTCCTAAACTATGAAAGCTATTGCTTTGAAACTTGGAATACTTGTTCACCATCATAAGCAGACCCTGTACGTCAAGAATCATAACTCCATCTTGCTTTTTGCAAGATTTATTGCCCCTTTTGGACTTAGAAAATCAGTTTTCTTGGTTAAGTTTTATGTTTAGGTCAGCTTTTATCCTAAACTATCAAAGCTATTGCTTTAAAACTTGCAACACTTGTTTACCATCATAAGTTGACCCTGTATAGCAAGAAACATAACTCCGTCCTGCTTTTTGCAAGATTTATGGCCCCTTTTTGACTTAGAAAATATCAGATTTCTTGGTTAAGTTTTATGTTTAGGTCAACTTTTTCTCTTAAACTATCAAAGCTATTGCTTTGAAACTTGCAACACTTGTTCACCATCATAAGCTGACCCTGTACAGCAAGCAACATAACTCCATCCTGCTTTTTGCAATAATTATTGCCCCTTTTGGACTTAGAAAATCATTTTCTTGGTTGAGTATTATGTTTAAGTCAACTTTTCTCATAAACTATTAAAGCTATTGCTTTAAAACTTGCAACAGTTTTTCACCATCATAAGTGGACACTGTACATCAAGAAACATAACTCTATCCTGCTTTTTGCAAGAATGATGGCCCTTTTTAGACTTAGAAAATCATGGGTAGGACAATATTTCTATTACACAAAAAAAATCAGATGAGCGTCAGCACCCGCAAGGCGGTGCTCTTGTTAAGTAATATCATTGGTTCATCTAGTTAGCTCAGCAGATTATAGATAGAGAACAAGATTATGAATAAAGAGGTGGTTAGTTTAACTTGCAGACAAGATGAGATGTTCTCAGTGACTATTTGATAACAAGCTGAATTTATTTGTCGACCACCTCTGAATCGAGCCCGCCCCCTAAGCTCAATAGGGAGATTTCAGATCTATGGATCGCGGGGTCGTAAGTTCGAGCCCTGGGCGAGGCATATGTTCTCTGTTACGATTTGATAAAGACATTGTGTCTGAATCATTCGTCATCCACCTCTGATTCATGTGGGAAAGTTGGCATTTACTTGTGGAGAACAGGGCCTGCATGGCTGAGTGGTTAAGGTTGCTGGCTTTAAATCACTTGCCCCTCACCGATGTGGGTTCGAGCCTCACTCGGGGCGTTGAAATCTTCATGTGAAGAAGCCATCCAGCTGGTAATGTCAGTGGTTATACCCAGGTGTTCTCTCGTAATGAAATAATGCATGGAGAGGCAGCTTGGGGTCTTTCTTTACCATCAAAGCTGGAAAGTCGCCATACGACCTATAATTGTGTTGGTGCGACATTAAACCCAACAACAACAATGGTGTCATGTTATATCCAACAAAACAAAAAAAAAAACTTGCGAAGAACAGGTTTGTACTGGTACAGAATCCAAGAACACTGGTTAGGTTAACTGCCCACCATTACATAACTGAAATACTGTTGAAAACAGCCTTAAACCTAAAACAAACAAACAAAACCTCTGAATCATGTTGGGAAGATGTCAGTTATGGCAAGTCAGTACTGCTTCAGATTCTAGGAACAGTTGCCCGGTAAATAGAGTACAGTAATATGGCTGGAATACAAGTGAAAAAAAAATCCTAATGCAATCAAACAACTTTTAATTTTATGGTTTGTTTAGAACGTGTAGCAGACAAATTTCGTACCATGAAGTTAGAGGATAAAGTAAAAATTCAGTCACTTTTATTGAAAATTCCCTTTCAGATAATAAAGTATATATTTGGCATGTGAGACGTGAGATGCCTATCACTATATTAGAAGGTCACTCACGCACCGTCAACTGTGTTCATTGGAATCCCAAAGTGCCTAGCATGCTGGCGAGTGCGTCAGATGATGGCACAGTACGGGTCTGGGGTCCAAGATTATCTACCAATTCAAAAACAGGTACAGGTATTTCAGTTTCTGGATGAAATGTGTCTTAAACTTGTACTGTGTAACATGTTGTTGAAATGTAGAAAACTAAATATACTAGCTAAAAATTAGGACTCGTCAAAGAGCAGATACAAGAAATGTAATTACATTTAACTGAATGTAAACAACATTTTATTAGCTTGCCATGAGGTAAGTATGGGATGCCGTTCCTTTATTCCTAAGTGTTGGCATAGAATGTAGATACCTCATGAACATTTCGAGGCAATATCTGTTTCAATAGTCATCACAACTGAATGAAACTTTAGATATGTCTTCTCCATGATTATACCATGTGAATGACCAGGATGCGTAACTCTTGCTGCACTTTCATTTTGTTGAAATATTGGCCTTTTTTGTACTTAGACATTTTCTTGAGCTGTAATTTAAATTGACTTTTTGCATATTTCAGGATCAAACTCTAGTTGTATAGAATCTGGTCGGAGTACTCCTGTATAACATAGACTCAAACTTAGGCTTCCAAATTATCATCAACATCGTTCAAATGCATACAGAATGGATGAGCTGTTAATGGACTACAGCTGCTCATTTCATTACCAGTGTCGGAACTACCTTCATCAAACATAGGAAAATGATCTGCTTGATTCTGTGTTTTGAACTAACGGGCGATAATCTGACATAGAGTGAAAAGTCGCCGAGTTTCTGTGTCTCGGATTATGAAGAGTTCATACAATGCTGCCAGCATGTATCATTATTTATTTGGGATTTGTTTGAATGTGACAGTCATTTACATTTTAGTCAATTTAATTATTCTTTGTTGTCATATTCACATCCAACTTCATGTGAAATAATATCATGTTCAAATCTTACGCATCTTTTTCTCAAGAAGATTTTGTCATACAGTTTTCATTGATAATGTCATGTCTGGCTGTATTTTTAATGGGTGATTTTTTGAAAATTGTGTGACTGATATCATAGGTCATCTGTTTTGTAATTTTTGGATTGAACGCAAGTTTTTGTTTTCTCCTTTGAAAAATAGGACTAAGTTTTTGAAAGAAGTCAGATTAAAAGCAATTAATTGGAACTCGGTTTGTTATATACATACGCCTGGCCCTATATCTATTTAGTTTGTATTATCTAAGTTCCAAGTAATAATTTTCCATTTTTATTTGGAGGAAAAAAAATGGTTTAGAAGTAGAAAAAGTATTTTCTAAACTTGACATGTTTTGTAACCTGGAACATTCAATAACATAAAAAAAATCTGTCTGAAGAAATGGTTTGCAAAATTTAATAAGGTATTATTTCAACATGTCTTGAATGAAGAGCGAATATAGCTGGAATGGTTGATGGTATTTTTTGACAGCTATTATATTTACCATATCTTTATAGAGCAGTCTTGTGTAAGTAAGAAAAATTCAATGAATAAACAAATAAAAAGTAAACTGTGAGTTACTGAACTTGGTCTGATCTGGTTGAACTTTGGTATAGTTCCTGAACTCGGATATAGCATTATTCGGTATATATAAATAAGTTGTGAGTGCCGGGATCCATTCATTTTATAGCAGCTGCTTAAAGAATCATACACAGACAGTATTAACACATTGGTCAAATTAAAGAAAAATGTTTGTTCTACAGCAACTTTCAGGTTACATCTAGCCTGTTAATGTAAGTAGATTATATTCACAAATTCTTAAAAACTTCTTTGGCATCTCCAGATAGTAAGAAAATTGTAAGTCTCTTCTTGCTTTCAATTAGCCATAGAATATTCCTGAATCTACTTTACCAGCAAGAGAACCATGTTGCTGTGTAGTAATCGGGGCTTTTCATCCATATATAACAGAGGCAGTTATTCAACAATTTTTCAATTGAAAACAAGTTTTTTTTCCAGTTATGACAGAGAAACTTTAAAAATAAAAAAAAAATCAGCGATTATTTTTCACAAAGGAAACAATGAGCTCATGTTAGGATTAGGAAAGCACACAATTTCCTCCTCTGCAGAAGGAAAAAATGTTGGTTTTGATAAATTGCTCTTCCCTAAATGAGCAATTATAATACATGAATTCCCCAGTTTAAAATGTCAGCTTCCAAATGTCCTGATGAGAAGCCCTGGGAATTGGATAATTATTTTGAAGAAGGTGGCTTATTGAGTTGTTGTGTAGTCTGTTCTATTTATTTCTGAAAATCATGAGAAAATGTTAACAAATGTTTTAAACAGCTGCAGGTGTTACTATTTTTATAAACAAGTATAAAATAACCATGTGTGTCATTGTTTATGTCTGTAATTTTGTGCTAAAGTTGATACTGTAAGCAGTGTGATAAATCATGTACAAGTTTATTTGTTTGCATGGAAATTCAGCCCTCCGTGTTGGAACATATGTTGAGGATACATTTGTTTTTTATGTTTGTATATATTCAAAAAAGACAGATTTTATTATGGGTATTATTTTGTTTTTATTTCCATTTTTGCTTGTAAATTGTTGTGGAATGGGCTTGTTTTAGTATAACCCTGATTATTGATTATTGTCTCCCTTGTTAAAGAGTATCCCAGATTGTGCTTGAGAAGAAAGAGTGTTGTCACAGTTGTGCAGCCACTATTTGATTGCTGCATTTTACTAATTATTATATTTACAGTAGAGAGGTTGAGATTTCATTCTTGGACTAGTTCGCTTAATTGTAGGATTTCGTAAAGACTGCCACTGTGGAGTTCAAAGTCAGAACATTACAGTTCTTGCCTGGTCAGCTCGGTAAAACAGAAGGTAGAGCGTAAGGCTTTGGTCATGACTTTGATTCCACGGGTAAGGCATAATTATGTTCTCTGATCATGTGACAGAAGAGAACATGTCTGGAAATATTTATCCTCCACCTTTGGTGCATGTAGAGAAATCGTCAGTTACTTGTAGAGAACAAGTCGGTGTTGGTACAGAATAATTGCACATTGTCTAGGTTAACTGACCACTGTTTCATAACAGAAATACTATCGATAAACAAAAATAAACCAAAATCAAACAAACAAATGTCAAAATATTGAAAATTTTTACCAAATTTAAAGAAGTGTGTTAATGAAACATTTGTAAAACTAAAAACAGATTTACTTTCACACTCTTTACTGTAGAAGCAAGTGTATACAGGGAAAAGTTGTACTAATCTTGCTTCATAGAATGACTTTTATGCATCCATTCAAAAGTTGTTTAAAACCTGTCAGGAAACAGACAGCTTGAAATCTGTAATCTAACTGACTGGTGATGAACTGAAGAATTGTTTCAAACTTTTATTACACTGCATAGTTGTATTGCAGAATGCTCTGTAGAAAAATATGTTCAGCTTAAAGCATGTGAACAAAATGTCTATTTTAAATATTCAACATTTTTATGAAATTCTCTACAAATTTTCATAAAAGATTATTCCAGTTTTACTGAAATTAGTGACTTAAGATTAATTTTGCACTTCGTTAATTTATAAACTTGGTTTGTACTTGATAACAAGGTTCAGTCAAATTGTTTGTGCAGATTTTGTTTTGTGATAAACTACTCACTTCGTTGTTAATTTTTCTGTCTCTTCTGTCATTAGGTTTAAAATTCCAAAAACAGTAAGGATTTCTTTTCCTATTTGTCACAGTTCTTCAGTTTGCATAGAGTTTTACAAAGCATTTTTGAGAATGATTTGTTTGCTTTTCATTTGACAGTTGCTTTTATTATGTTCTGCTTGAAAGAATTGTGCTTTGCATGAAAAGAACTTGCTACAAGTGCTTAAGAGTTATGTTATGCAAATGTTTTTGTAAGTATGGCACATTTATGTGCATTTGTTTCTTGAGGTTTCTAATGGAAAGATATAAAAATTGTATTTGGAGTGAGAATATTGATCGAAGCACACATTTGGCCAAACACAGCAAGTGCAGCCTGGTTTCTGCCTCCCATATTAGTTAGACTTTCCGAAGAATAAGAGAGGCTATTGCACTCACCCTGGCTTCAGCGTTTTTTTTTTTGTTTTTGTTTTTTTTTTAAGTCCAATATCTTCTTAATTACTAAAGATGTTCACTTGAAACTTGGTATATTTGCTCATAGTGGCAATACATTAATTAATATGACAAGATATGTTACTCTACCTCAGTATTTGTAGAATTACACTCCTTTTTAATTTAGAATCTTTTAAAATGTTTTTCAGAGTATAATACTGTGATTTTAACCATTGCAACTACTACCTTAAAACCTCACATTCACACCCCCCCCAGGTAATATCAAAAGATTACAACATCAAGTCCCATAACTCGAGCATAAATTTAAAAAAATATTGTCCCCATTTTGGACTTTAATTTATGTTGAAGTTTCTCATACAAGTTGCTCTTTCTAAAGTCAGTGCAGATATTTAATTGAACTTTATAGAGTTATTGAGATGGATTATGGTAAAAGGTCTCCAAAACTAATGTAGATACTTGCTTGAAACTTAACACATACATTTTGTGCAGTTAAACAAGATCAAAGCATCAAGCCATATAATGAATTTGGACAATAGACCTACTCTTAGATGAAAAAATCCATTTTACTGACATGTCTTCGAATAGGTGAGCATGCTCTCTATAGACAGCTCTTTAAAATATATCAGGAAAGTAGGGATGGGAACGAATACTGAAATCAATATTCGAATATTCGGTTTGCCATATTCGAATATATTCGAATATTCGGTTTGTTTTAATGGAAGCTTTAAATTCTTATTAAGTGATTGGCATATACACAACGTATTCATTTGTTTAAAGCGTGGATCATCGCAAGTAATAAGGCCAAAAAATATTTGTTTCGGGTAACCCGATCCTACCTAGCTAAACCCGCCGATCCTAGCGTTTTATTTCACGATTCTGTCAGTATAACCATGAATATATTTAACTAATTCAGTGTTTTAGCTTCAAAATGATACAAAAAATCAAAACGATTATAATTTAGACCGTCGCAATTTTATCTAAAAATAGCAGGTCGTCCCATTTAAACACGTGACGCGCTGTTGTATTACCGCCGCCATTTTGAAAATTTTCAATCGGCGTGTAAAAATCGTCGTGTAAAAAGCAAGTAAGGCAGACATAAACCTCCTTCAACATGAACGTATGCATCAATCATATGTTATTTCTTGATCTTCTTATAAAGTACTTCAAAATTTAATTCGAATACGGCCGATTGCGGATGAAAACCGATTCTGCGGATGGTCTGAAACGTCGTACAAAATATTGTGAAAAGATCGGCAATATCTACAAGTTTGGTATTGTTTTCGAAAAAAAAATCTACAATTACATAAAACAGGTGCCAATAAAAATGAACAAAAGATAAAAAGATATCGCATTTACGCCTAATACAAACTGTTAATCCTTAGCGATGACCCCAGGTAATTATGCATTGCAGTTTTCTTGTTAATTGGACATCTTTTGACATGCATCTGACACATTGACGCCTGTTGCAAACTGTTAATCCGTAACGATTGCCCCTGCCAATTATGCTATTTTCTTGTTAATTGGACATCTTTTGATACTCGATAAACAAACATGACATGGTTTTATTCTGTAGAATTAGCATGCTCATATTGCCCAAAATCAATGATACTTATTTTGAAAAAAAAAAATACAATAATTTACGAATATTCGAATTTGATTTTCATATTCGAATATTCGACCGATTTCCGAATATTCGAATATTCGAATATTCGTTCCCATCCCTACAGGAAAGGCATCCTCAGACACCCATAAGAACAAAAGTTCCATATAAAGAACGTTGGATATAACTTAATTCTCTTGCAATTGTTTGATATACATTGCCAAGGGTTTATTTAATTTGGACATTTTTGTTACAGTCAAACTGTAGTAGAAGCATCATGAAGTATTGTTGATTTGGTTACTGATTTTTATTGTAAATAGCAGGTGAATGTCTTTTATTTAAAATGTCTATGTTTTTGACACTGTGATTTTGTCCGTGTTTCTGTATAAAGGTGTTCGTTATCTTCTAGGAGAGAAAAAACCTCTTTGAAGTAAGATTATTTAAAGTCCCAGTTGACTAGAATAGTGCTCGCTATTGTTTCACTGGAATTATTTGCTTTAACTACCAGATAAATATTTATTTTCCCCAAATTAGTTTTGTAAACTTTTCCCAAACAGCTTAATCATGACAGCGTATTCTTCAAAACTACTTGTCCTTTGAATTATGGAAAGTTTAAGTTAGTAAAACAAAACATTTTGACAATCTGTCAGGGTGTTAATCAGCTGTATTGTCGGATATCACAGGAGAGCCTCATTTATTGGAGGTCCCTCTAGAGGGATCAGAGCCTTTGTTTGATTTCAGTGGCATCCTTGACCCTCTTGCTGTGTACATCTTCTGAGGAATTATTGAAATATTCGAATATCAATGTAACTTTTTTCTCAGAGCCGACAATTATTATCTATACTATAAATGCCGTGCAGGGATTCACATAACTAAGTTGCATAGAGTGATTTCTAGATTGTTTAAGAGTATAAGCGGTTTGGTAGCAGAATGCACGATCAGAAACCTTAAGTTGAATGCATGGGTTTGTCATGTTTTAATTTGTGTATGTTTTTATATTCCCATGATGTGTTTTGTTTTCTGGTTTCAAATATTGATTGTGTAACAATATTTTTTAGTAATAATAACATTAAATGAATAGAAATAAGTTAATGTTGTTTTGTTTTATATTTTGTTATATATTTCTGGAAAATATTTTGACAAACATTCCAACAAGATTTTGTGTAAATCAGGGTAGAAAATGTGGCCTTGTTGTCAGCAGTGTTATTCTACAGTTATACGAAAATATAAAACAAGAGGGTCATGATGACCCTATATTGCTCACCTGTTAAACTTTGCCTTGGAATCATCAAGATAAACATTCTGACCAAGTTTCATGAAGATAGGGTCATAAATGTGGCCTCTACAGTGTTAACAAGCCTTTCCTTTGATTTGAGTGGTGACCTAGTTTTGACCCCACATGACCCAGTTTTGGACCTGGCATGGGAATCATCAAGATAAACTTTCTTACCAAGTTTCATGAAGATAGAGTCATAAATATGGCTTCTCGAGTGTTAACAAGTATTTCCTTTGATTTAAGCGACTGACCTAGTTTTTGACACCACATGACCAAGTTTCGAAGTTGGCCTAGGAATCAAGATGAACAATTGGCTTGGAGATCATCAAGATAAACATTCTGTGCAAGTTTGTGTCAAATCAAAGCATAAATGAAACCTCTATAGCTGAAGGGGCAAAAATAGAAAATTTTGCTCCTTTCAAGGGCAGGAATTCAAGAACCCATGATGGAATCCAGCTGATTTTCAAAAAGAACCAAGATCTTATGGTGATTTGTGTGTAAGTGTGGTTAAAAGCGAATGTAGAATGTCACTTCTATTGTGTTCACAAGGTAAAAATTAACAAAATTTGGCTCTTTCAGGGGTTAATCAGGGGTTTGGATATGACTGGATCTGCAGGATTTATCTTGGAATCCAAGATCTATTGTTAAAGATATTTTGCATGTTTGTATTAAATCAAACCATAAATAAAGTCTCTGTATGGCTTCAAAAGCTAAAATAGCAAATTTTGGTCCTTTAAGCGGCCAAAACTCTGGAACCTATGATGGGATCTGGCCAGTGTTTTAAAGGAACCAAGATATGGAAATACAAGTTGTGTGTAAGTTTTATTAAAATCAATTGCAAAATGTGGTCTCTATCGTGTTCACAACACAAAATAGCAAATTTTGGCCCTTTACGTGGCATTACTCTGGAACCCATGGTGGGATCTGGCCAGTTTTCAAAAGGAGTCGAGATATTAAGGCAATACAAGTTGTGTGCAAATTGTGGTCTATGTCGTGTTCACATTGTGAACGGACGAACGACGGACGAATGGCGATCACTAAAACAAGACAATATACATAATATATAAAATGAAACAGACAAAAAGAAAGTTGAAAATGCAAGAGGCAGTAATCTGTATTAAGGAAACTGAGGGTTTAGGGCATGCCAACTCGTACTTACCAATTCTAACTGGACTCGGCAATGTAGATAAAATAAAAAATCCCTGCCGAGATAAGCTCTAACACTGGTGACAGAATATCGGACTGTACAGTGTATGAAGTAAATAGTAAAATAGGGTCAATCAGGTATCAGAATACTATTTTAGTCCATAACTTATCCTAGTCACAACTTTCAAGGGCATGAATAGGGCAAGTTGCAAAACAAAAATCCACTCCCTCTGTCAGTATTTATAGGATTTAGGAGAAAAATTTCAGTCTCACACTTGAGTAATAATCACTAACATTTTTCTGACCAAGTTTCATGATACAACAAGATAAGAAGTGTGACCTTAGTAGTGTTAACAAGCATTATGTAAGAGAGGACATATTATGTAATAGAGTAAGTTGTACTTACATTGTATATACATCTGAATGTCAGTTAGCAATTTTGTTTCCACTCGATGACTCGAGAGTGGTTTAACCTATGATCCTCAATTTGATGTGCTCGTTACTCAACAGTGTATGACCCCTGCTGATTTTCAGATCAGTGAGTCAAAGGTCAAGGTCTCAGTGATTAGTAGTACAAATATCATTTCCACTCTGTAACTTAGAATGCTTGAACTATCATCCTCAAACTTGATATGCACATTGCTCATGGGCATTGCATGCCCCTATTGATTTTGAAATTAGTGGGTTGAAAGTGAAGGTCCCAGTGACCTAGACCTAAGGTCCTCAAACTTGGCAGATACATTATGGACAGTGCATGACCCTTTATTGATTTTGTGGTCATTGGGTCAAAAGTCAAGGTCACAGTGACTATTGATACAAAAAACATTTCCTCTTATTTTTAGCTCATCTGATTTTTTGAAAAAAAATGATGAGTTATTGTCATCACTTGAGCGGTTGTCGGCGTCGGCGTCGGCGTCTGCGTCGGCGTTGCCTGGTTAAGTTTTATGTTTAGGTCAGCTTTTCTCCTAAACTATCAAAGCTATTGCTTTGAAACTTGGAATACTTGTTCACCATCATAAGCTGACCCTGTATAGCAAGAAACATAACTCCATCTTGCTTTTTGCAAGATTTATGGCCCCTTTTGTACTTAGAAAATATCAGATTTCTTGGTTAAGTTTTATGTTTAGGTCAACTTTTCTCCCAAACTGTCAAAGCTATTGCTTTGAAACTTGGAATACTTGTTCACCATCATAAGCTGACCCTGTACAGCAAGAAACATAACTCCATCTTGCTTTTTGCAAGATTTATTGCCCCTTTTGGACTTAGAAAATCAGTTTTCTTGGTTAAGTTTTATGTTTAGGTCAGCTTTTATCCTAAACTATCAAAGGTATTGCTTTAAAACTTGCAACACTTGTTCACCATCATAAGTTGACCCTGTACAGCAAGAAACATAACTCCATCCTGCTTTTTGCAAGATTTATGGCCCCTTTTGGACTTAGAAAATATCAGATTTCTTGGTTAAGTTTTATGTTTAGGTCAACTTTTTTTCATAAACTATCAAAGCTATTGCTTTGAAACTTGCAACACTTGTTCACCATCATAAGCTGACCCTGTACAGCAAGCAGCGTAACTCCATCCTGATTTTTGCAATAATTATTGCCCCTTTTGGACTTAGAAAATCATTTTCTTGGTTGAGTATTATGTTTAAGTCAACTTTTCTCATAAACTATCAAAGCTATTGCTTTAAAACTTGCAACAGTTTTTCACCATCATAAGTGGACACTGTACATCAAGAAACATAACTCTATCCTGCTTTTTGCAAGAATGATGGCCCTTTTTAGACTTAGAAAATCATGGGTAGGACAGTATTTCTATTACACAAAAAAAATCAGATGAGCGTCAGCACCCGCAAGGCGGTGCTCTTGTTTGAGAATGCCTTGTGTACAGTCCTCTGATTTGGTAGATACATTGCTCATTGGTAATGGATAAACCCTATTGCTTATAAGGTCAGTGGATCAAAGGTCAAGGTCACAAAATCCTTTTCCATTAGTTGTCTTGAGAACCCACTGGCCTACAGTCCTGTTACTTGTTACATAGCCAATAGGCAGTAAGATACCCCATTTGAGTTTGAAGGCAAATGATCAAAGGCTAAGTCCATACTGACTGAGTGCAGAAACTGTTTCCTCAATATTTTAAGAGTGATTTGACCTACTACCATCAAACTTTGCAAGCACATTACCATTTGGCAGATGAAACTGTACTGATTTTTAGGGCAAAGGTGGTCAATAAATGTTTATACAATAAACATTTTCCACTCTATATTTTGCTTTGAAAGCCCAAAAATACAAAACTAGCAAAACTTGAGATTACCAAGTGTGCCGCAAATCAAATTTGGTCCATCAAGATCATCAGAACAGCTATAAAGATTTTCTATTTCTGCTCTGGCAGTACCTGCCTGTAGTCAACCAGAAACATTCAAATAAAACTGAAAAAGGTCCATCTATGGAGAGCAATCATTCTATGAAGTTTGATCAGTGTATGACATTGTGACCTTGACCAGCAAAACAATAGGCTTCATCTACTAACAAAATCTATTATCTTACGAAGTTTGACCAAAGTAGGCCAAAGCATTCTGTAGGTTGGGGGAGCAGAGAGGTTCATGTCACATTGACATATGTCACACAGTGACTTTTCTGATTTTCATAGTGGAGCAAGACCACAGGTGCCCCTCTGGGCATTAATTCATTCATGTATGAAACTGGGTCAGAGAAACAACAGACCTTTAAGCCAGTTTGTGCTCTCTGTCACGTGACAAAATTCTACGTACTAAGCATATTAATGTGTCCAAGCAAACTATTTGAACAAATTGAGAACCAACTAAAAAAAGATAAAAAAACAAGTATGATGGAGTTCCATCCAATTATTTATGGAAAATCATTTCAAGTTTTATTCCCTTATTCTAGCTCTGGTGGCCTCTAAAAGCAACCAAGTGGAACCATTTGAATAACATTTAGAGTTGGTTACTGACAAAGGCTGGTGAAGTTTGATTAAGTGGTACGTGGTAAAATATTTAAAGAATTTTCTGTTTTTAACTCTGGCAGCCCTTAAGAGATTAAACAACCATTTGATCAAGCCCAAGAGAAGTCCATGCCAGTATTCAACTGCACTAGTTTGCTTCTGGCCTGTAGTTTCAGAAAAGCTGTTCAAGTAAAATTGTTGACACAGGAACACAGACACAGGATGAGGATGACTTACTAATTGTTCACCGTGGAAAAAAGTTCAGGCCAGCTTAAAATACAAAGGAATTTTTCTTTGTCTTCCACACCCCACTCCCCCCCCCCCCCCCCCCCCCCCACACACACTTCACATTGGAGAACTATTTAACTTTAAACTCCATAGGGTGGCTTGGCTTGTGGAGTAAACGACCCCTATAGTTTTTGGGGTCACTACATCAAAGGTCAAGGTCACAGGGGCCTGAACATATAAAACCATTTCTGATCAATAACTCGAGAACCACATGCCCCAGAATGTTGAAACTTCATAGGATGATTGGACATGCAGAGTAGCTGACCCCTATTTTTTTTAGTTATACTGTTAAAGGTCAAGGTCACAGGGGCCTTATCATGGAAAACCATTTCCGATGATTAACTGGAGAACCTCCTGACCCAGAATGTTGAAACTTCATAGGATGATTGGACATGCAGAGTAGATGACGGCTATTGATTTTAGGGTCACTATATTTAAGGTCAAGGGCACAGGGGCCAGAACATGGAAATCCATTTCCGATCATTAACTTGAGAACCATTCGACCTAGAACTTTAAAACTTCATAGGGATAACTTTTGGGGTTACTAGATCAAAGGTCAAGGTAACAGGGGCCTGAACATGGAAAACCATTTCTGATCAATAACTGAGAACCACTTGACCCAGAATGTTGAAACTTCATAGGATGATTGGACATGCAGAGTAGATAACCCCTTTTGCTTTTTAGCTTATTTGATCAATGGTTGAAATTTCATACGATGATAGAACTTACAGAAGAGATGACATTTATACATTTTCTAGCCTTAGTAAGCTATTTTTCAAAACAAATGAAATATATATAGGTCACTGAAAGATACTAAACGTGAAGCCTGATGTAACTGTATGAAGTTTTTGCAGAGATAGTATCACACAGACAGGACAGGACAGGACAGGACAGACATTATGAAAGCATATTAGTGGAAAACACAGCAAAAGCTGTCAGTGGACAGCGCGCTCGACTATTCTCAGTGCTTGATAGTATAATATAAGCAATGAGTAAAACTTTACAATAAGCATATTCTAAGTCGAAAAGGGGCCATACTTAAGTCAAAATGCTTGATAGAGATGCCTCCTCCTTTTTACAGACTGGGGTCATGATGTTAAACAAGTATGCAAAATATGAAAGCAATATCTCAATGGACTTTGAAAATATTTGGGGTGGTACGCAAACTTTAACATTTATTCCAAGTCGAAAAGGGGCCATAATTCAGTCAAAATGCTTGACAGAGTTGCCTCCTCCTTTTTACAGACTTTTACAGGTCATGATGGTAAACAAGTATGCAAAATATGAAAGCAATATGTCAATGGACTTTGAAAATATTTGGGGTGGTACGCAAACTTTAACATTTGTGTGACGCTCATGCTAACGCTCACACCGACGTCGGGGCGAGTAGGATAGCTCCCCTATTCTTCGAACAGTTGAGCTAAAAATGATAAATCATATCAGTTAATTTAAAACAATATTTATTAACTATAAAATACATAATGCAATTCTGCACCAAGTCTGTTATGTAAGTAGGGAGTAAACTTAATATACCGGTATTGCGTAATTGTTCATGCACCATTGTTCTTACAGAAGAAACGTTTTTGTCTTGCCACTACAAATTATTTTATCACAGGAGACTGGTTTTGACAAAATATCTCAAAACAAACCTCTTTTTAAAACTTGATGCACACAAAATGAAGAACTATCTATTCTCATGTCAACAATGATGTAATGCATTTTTCAAAAGAAAGCAAAGTACTAAAAGCATGAAATAATAATAGAAATAAAGGTGGTTTTTATGTAAGTTGTTCTTTCCCATACAATAGCTTTCCTTTCTCAAGGATCAGTTGTGAATCCAACATAAACCTCTAAACATGAAATAATCAATACCCCTGCTAACCATAAAATAATACACATTCTGCAGATCTTTATTGGTATCAGATTTTAATAAGGCTATTGAACTAACTCATGATATTTATATATTATAAATATGTGTTACAGTAGATACATAATATGTAATAAAAAGGTTATTGCATCTCGTTCTCTAACAGAATTGGCTTTGCACGAGAAACATACACCTTTTTTTCACGGTGGAAACTTACGAAATTTAAAGTGTGAAATATAACTGTTGCAGAACATGTACATATTCTCACTACAAATCTAACACATATATTTAAGTTACTCAAAAACAATAGAAAAACACTTAAAACAGATGGCAGGAAGATGGTATCAGGCAGGAAGATGGTATCACAAATTGAAAATTCTGATCCTAGCAGTTCATTTATCATTTTCTAAATATGATTACACTTGAAATAACATACATATACAGTGAAACACCGCTCGCTCGAGCATCGATGACTCGAGCACCCGGGCTCGCTCGAGTAATTCATGTAGTCCCGGCTGATTTCCTTCTATTTTCTATGTGAAATTACCATGGCTGGGTCGAGCACCTATAACTCGATCGCTCG
This sequence comes from Mercenaria mercenaria, assembly GCF_021730395.1. Lineage (NCBI taxonomy): Eukaryota > Metazoa > Mollusca > Bivalvia > Venerida > Veneridae > Mercenaria > Mercenaria mercenaria. The sequence goes on along the minus strand of NC_069361.1, from coordinate 64,150,520 downwards.
AGCATGGCACCTGGTCCCTGTGTATTAATTTACTCTTTGTTGCTTATGGCAAACTCGAGCAGAGGTGTCAAAATTTTTCACACCTTCGGCGGTCGGAATGTATCGGTTAATTTAAAATTTTCGAACGCCGTTTGAATTGCATGGTCTATTCCCCGACTATCTTAAATGTTTGTTTGTCGGTATATTTGATCTGATAATGAGATTAATTATTGATGAAAGGTGGAAGAAAAATTTTATTGATCAAAATTGTTATTAATTATTACTTTTTCTGCGGGATCGAGAAGATAATTATGAGATCTTAATATTTTATTCCGCAGTTGTTTGCATGCAAATAACGTTGGTAATACGTTTTTTTGAAAATGTTCATGTTTCCCTTATTAAAGATGAGTGTGTTATTTTTACGCATCACCGTTTCCTCTGCAAGTGGTCTCGATGACAACTAGTAAAACAAACTTCAATTTTCTTTGGATGTTGGTCAATGTTTCGGTCGCTCGAAACCATGGATAACTCGAGCATTTTGCTCATCCCCTTGCGACCTCGAGCGAGCGGTGTTTCACTGTAACAAAATCAGTCCAGATAAACAGACTGACCAATCCGTGATCTTAAGAATTTTTTTAAAAAGTTTACTTAAAAAGGCCCGAGATTTTTCTGGACTAAATTCATGCTTTTGACCTCCCTATTTAGCTCTATTGAAAAATGAGGTTTCTGGCTTTAGAATGTAGATTTTCAGTATTTGGGTTTTTGCCTGAATTGCAGGCTTGTTACTGTGGTTACATTTATGCAGATAAAAATTTACATAATGACAAGAACATTTACAAATTGCTGTAAAAATGGAGTTTTTCTTTCTTTCATCAACAGGACACAATTTTGAATACTGTAAAAATTGTAAAACAGTCAACGATATCTTTACTTTATTCAGTACAATAACTTTAGAATAGCTTGGCTAAAGAATGATCTGCATTAAAGTGTATGTGAAATGTGAAGCCTGTATTTCCAAACTACATTCTTTTAATTCTAATATAATACTTACATGTGTTGGTGGGTATATGGAATAAGTAGGTAATATATCTACAGTTTATATTGATAAAACAATCCAACTTTGTTCAAATCTACATTTACAACTTAAAATTGCAAAATATACAGCTGTTTAACAGGTACAGATATGTATATACATTAAATAATTGAGCACAAACAGGCTGAAAGTGACAGGTTCAAATAAATATAGTACAGGGACTTGTTTCTGAATTTTTTGGTTTGGTAAACATAAATACGGTTTAGGTCATACAACTTTATAGATATAATGAAGAATGAAGACCTCAAGTGTTTCTGACAGGTATCTGAACTTCCACATAACCTGCTGGAACATGAGCAAGATCTGAACCCATAAAGGCACAGGGCAAGTCATTCCAGTGACTTTAATAACTGCCTTGAAGGTCCCAACTTAACAAAAGTGTATTAATAAATTTGTAAGTGATCATACATACTCGTAATCAATGCCACTATGAAATACCCTGTGCAACTTGCTGGTCAATAGTCAAATACATCAATCCACAGTTTATGCTATTGACCAGTGTACAGTTTAACACTGAATTTTACTGGGCTAAAGTCAAAACAAAAAACAAGAGCACCGCCTTGCGGGTGCTGACGCTCATCTGATTTTTTTTGTGTAATAGAAATATTGTCCTACCCATGATTTTCTAAGTCTAAAAAGGGCCATCATTCTTGCAAAAAGCAGGATAGAGTTATGTTTCTTGATGTACAGTGTCCACTTATGATGGTGAAAAACTGTTGCAAGTTTTAAAGCAATAGCTTTGATAGTTTATGAGAAAAGTTGACTTAAACATAATACTCAACCAAGAAAATGATTTTCTAAGTCCAAAAGGGGCAATAATTATTGCAAAAAGCAGGATGGAGTTATGTTGCTTGCTGTACAGGGTCAGCTTATGATGGTGAACAAGTGTTGCAAGTTTCAAAGCAATAGCTTTGATAGTTTAAGAGAAAAGTTGACCTAAACATAAAACTTAACCAAGAAATCTGATATTTTCTAAGTCCAAAAGGGGCCATAAATCTTGCAAAAAGCAGGACGGAGTTATGTTTCTTGCTATACAGGGTCAACTTATGATGGTGAACAAGTGTTGCAAGTTTTAAAGCAATAGCTTTGATAGTTTAGGATAAAAGCTGACCTAAACATAAAACTTAACCAAGAAACTGATTTTCTAAGTCCAAAAGGGGCAATAAATCTTGCAAAAAGCAAGATGGAGTTATGTTTCTTGATGTACAGGGTCTGCTTATGATGGTGAACAAGTATTCCAAGTTTCAAAGCAATAGCTTTGATAGTTTAGGAGAAAAGTTGACCTAAACATAAAACTTAACCAAGAAATCTGATATTTTCTAAGTACAAAAGGGGCCATAAATCTTGCAAAAAGCAAGATGGAGTTATGTTTCTTGCTATACAGGGTCAGCTTATGATGGTGAACAAGTATTCCAAGTTTCAAAGCAATAGCTTTGATAGTTTAGGAGAAAAGCTGACCTAAACATAAAACTTAACCAGGCAACGCCGACGCAGACGCCGACGCCGACGCCGACACCGACGCCGACGCCGACAACCGCTCAAGTGATGACAATAACTCATCATTTTTTTTCAAAAAATCAGATGAGCTAAAAATGAAAATTTATATATAATGGCATGTAATAAAACACTTACAGAATTGCTTACTAGTCAGTAGTCAAAACTATCAGCCCTTGGGAAACAGTTCTGACTATTGACCAGCATGCCATTCAGTTAAGTGAATAGTATACTATATGGAAGGTAAGATAACCAGGAAATACAAGTCCCCTTACATTTTGAGATCTATACATTCATCATTTTCTGGCAGAATGTTGTAAGTCATTTGCTTGAGTATTATGTCCATAAACCATTTAACAAAAATAATCATACACATTTTTAAACAGCAATCATCCACTAAGAGCTTTAAAAGCTAAGTATAACTACCTGTAAGAAACAAAGAAAAATATGTTTATAAGCACAACCTATAAGATGATCAATGCAGTGTATAATACAGACACAGTTTTGTACATATGCATATATAAGAAGGAATCAAAATAAGATGCTGTCAAAATGTGGATGTTTTTATAAAACCTCAACTACAAGCCTCAAATCATTTTTTTTGTTGAACTTTAGTCAACAAGGAACACATGGGAATGGAAAAAAACTAAGTAAATTTATTATACCAAGGACATGACTATACTCATCTTTCACTTAAATGTAATGTCATTTATCTGGATAACATAGAATAAAGCCCAGACTCGGCATTCAGAAATGAAAATCATTATATGAATTAATGGCAACCCATGAGTAAATTTATTAAAGATGCAATGTTGCTATCTTCTAGAAATAAAATATGATGTTAAAAAGTTTGACATATTCAATAATTTCAAATTATATTTTACAATCAGCTTTAAATGTATGAATCTTTTTAATCATGGGCGAATATCTCAAAAACAAGCATGTGAGAAGTTTCATTAAAATCTGGACTGTAGAAAAATGTCTATTCATGAAAATATTATCAAAATGGTGATTTTCCAATAGACTCTGACTATGAAAACCTGTTTCAGGTCCAGATTTTTCAAATCAGGCGAGTAAAAAATCGAGCAAACAACCCTATCTATTTCTTTGCAGATTTTTTAAGTACATTCTTAAGTTTTGAAAAATCCAGGTTTCATTTAATTCTACAATGTAATAAAATAAATGTGCATAACTACCTTAATTCTAGAAATTCATTGACAAATATATTTATATACTGGTAGGTTAATTATCTGAACTAATTGTGTATGAGCTGCTAAAATCATAACTGAATGTCATCTCTAGTAAGAAGTCATTTGCTAAAAAAAAAATTCCATTTTTAATTCACACTAAGTCTACATATATGTAACTTAAGTCTTACACACAATACTGTTTATATACACAAACATGTCAATTTTATGTTTACTAAGATACTGTGTAGTGACTGTTCACATTTGGGAGACATAATTATTATTCAGGGTTGCCACCTGGAAATACTTATAAGTACTAGCTTGGGGTTCTAGGTGTTGCACATGACATGTCGTCTCACCATGGGGATCATTTATGCCAAGTAATATTGTATTACTTTGATGCATGACAGAGTTCTGGACCGGACAGGAAAAAACCCTATTGACCTTTGACCTCCAACTGTGACCTTGACCTTTGAGCTAGGGGTCTGGGTTTTCTGCACGACACATCGTCTCATCATGAGAAACATTTGCACCAAGTAATATTAAAATCCATTCATGAATGGCAGAGTTATGGACTGGACAGGAAAAAAGCCTTGACCTTTGAGCCAGAGGTCCAGGATTTGCACAGGACACGTCGTCTCATCATGGGGAACATTTGTGCCAAGTGATATTAAAATCCCTTAATGAATGACAGAGTTATGGATCAGACACGAAACAGACCCTGTTCATGTCATGTTAACATCTGACTGCCATGTGCGACACTGACCTTTGAGCTAGGGGTCTGAAAGTTGTGCATGACACATCGTCTGGTTATGAGGTACATTTGTGCCAGGTAATATTAAATCCCTTCATGGATGGCAGAGTTGTGGACCGGACAGGAAAAAAGCCCTGTTGACCTTTGACCTCCAATTGTGACCTTGACCTTTGAGTTAGGGGTTTTGCGCATGACATGTTGTCTCATGATGGGGAACATTTGTGTCAAGTAATACTGAAATCCCTTCATGGATGACAGAGTTATGACCGGATACGAAATTGCGGACAGATGGAAGAAAAAGCGCATTCCTAGAGTTCCCGAAACTGGTTTTCAACCAGTAAGGGACTAAAATAACATTTTTTTCATGACTTTTCAAGGTAAGTGGCAACCCTGTTATTATAAAGTTTAATGAAAGTCTTCAGGTCAATCATAAACAAAGCCATTTAACACTTAAATATACTGCAGTGCTTAAAGATCAAGCAGATTACTGTTGTACACAAGGATTGGCATAAACAGATAATTTCATAAGCTGTAATATTATGACACATTCAAGACAAATGTGTAATGATATGTACATATGTTCTGGCGTGTGAAGATCTGTATGGAATTTCATTCATTTAGAGATCATCTCCCTTTATCAGTGAGTATATCATCCTGAAAAACACAACCAAATAACACATATATACTCTCCAAAAATAGAAATAATCTGAACAAAAAATTGCAACTGAATAAAAAAATTATTGATATATAAACTGCCCAGTGAGTAGAAAAGCTCTCATCATCTTCCAATATCTGAGCTAAAATAAAATTTTAAGACACAATTATTGTCTACACACTGGCTTAATGCGCTATGAAAGACGGCAAATTTTCAGCATCATTCCCTTGTTTCCATTGAAAACATAAGACTTGCTTTAGGCTATTTATTTAAACTTTTCATGGACCCCTAGATAAAACTGTTCAATAAAACCCTAAGATACAATTGTTGCAATGAAATAAAACTAATTAAAGGATAATGGAACCACAGAGCAAGTCCTATATATAAGCTTAAAAGTATATCAGGAATTGTTCTAGACCTGCATGTTTTCCACAAACTATCATATAATACTTGCTTAGACTTTCAAGGTTGCTAAAAATGTTAAGTACATATAGCAATAATAAGTACTCATCTACCCTGGTTGGGCATAAGATTACAAATCTGTGGTTATCAAAAATTCATATACACATACTAGACTTTGGATCATCATACGACAACTTGAGACATTATGTAATGACACCTCTGTGATAAAGTAAAACTTTTAAAAATCTGACTAAACAGTTTTGAAGTAAAATAACAAAATACTGGAGAAAAAAATGGCATCTAATGTGGAAAATGTTAGTGCATCACAGCTGCGGGTTTCTAGTGAAATGCAAGAAATGTTTTGTGAGGAATGTGAACAGTATTCTACAGAATATAAACCTGCTGAAGGATACTGTGTAGACTGCTGTATGTACCTATGTGAAGTGAGCCTTTTGTACCACAAAGGACAGCAACATAACATCCAGGATAAATACACAATGCCTCAAGATTCCTGTTCTGAGAAGTGTTCGGCTCATTCAAATAAACGTATTAAGTTTTACTGTGAGAACTGTGAAGAAATTGCTTGCTCCGAATGTAAGAAAACGCACCATCAAAATTGTCTAGATGTCAGTGATTTGGCAGCAGTTGTCAAAGGGGATGAACAAGCTAAGGAACTGGAAGACCTGTTAGAAGACATGGGTGAGCTGTCAGAAGACTTAGAAAATACCAAGAAGGAGATCAAATCAAATGTCGAATACATTGCTTCACAAGAAACCATCGAAAAGTTAAAAATAAGCAACCAGAATGCCAAACGTGTAGCTGATTACAGTAAACTGCAGGAAGAAATAATTGAAAACTTTGATAAGCAGATGGAAGAAACCACTGCTAACATGAAAAGAGAAAGGCAGAAGCTTGTGGAAAAATTATCCGAAGAGATGAGAAAGTTTCAGGAAAAACTTGATAATGCAGAGAAAGATCTTACAAAAGCCTGCAAAAGTTTAACGACTAGTGACCAGACAAATCTGGATTCATTGATGGAGAAAACATTGACTATAATAGATGAACTAAAAATATCATCGGCTAATCTCAAAGGAGAAGAGAATTCAGGAAAGAAGTGTCATTTATTTATCGCAATTAAAAATGCAAAACACAAAACAAGAAATCTGAGAAATAGCCTAAGTGAGATAAAAAAGGAAAACAGAATAAAATACAACAGCACTGAACAGCCACAAACAAATCAAACCAACCAGACTCCTGAAAGCAATACCAGCCATTTCTCCTATGAGGAAACACCAGAACCAAGAAAAGAAACAACTGCAGCATTTTATTCCAGCATAGAAACACATTATTCAGGCTTCCAAACTTCATGTCTTTTGTCTGTGAACACACTGACTGTTGCATATTCTGAAGCCAATTCCCTTCTTCTAGTGCAAGACATTATGCAAAAAAAGCCTGCATTCCAAACGATTTACATGTTCTCCAAGTTATGGGCCATCACTAAAGTAAAAGACAATAAAGTTGCTGTTACGCTGCCTAATGAAGGCACTATCAGGTTGATAACATTTTCTAATTCTATGACAGTAACAAATTCTGACGATATAAAAGTGAAAGGAAGGTGTTATGGAATTTCCTGCAGTAATGACTATCTAATAGTCTCCACTGTCTCCCACTTTTTCCACTCTGGAAAAGTTCAGATACTTGACATGTCTGGAAATGTACTTAAAGTTCTTGATAAAGACTGTAATAATAAGGCTCTCTTTAGCAATCCTTTGTACTTGGCACTCAGCCCAGACAACGAAACAATATATGTGTCCGACTGGGATAAAAACACTGTGACATGTTTGACCTTTGATGGCAAGATCAAGGCTATCTACAAGGACAATCAGCTGTTGGGACCATGTCAACTAACAACGGATGAATTAGGGTCTGTGTATGTGTGTGGGCGGCTGTCAAACAATGTCCACCAATTATCACCATTACTTAACAAAGTGAAGATATTACTGGACGGATCGGAAGAACTAGCCTATCCAGTAAGTGTATCACACTGTATGAACAAGAACAGACTGTATTTGGGGATGTGGTCTAACAACATTAAAGTTTTTAATTTATCACAGGTGTAAAGTGAATAAAGTACTGCCAAGCAATACAGAGTCCCCTACTGGAGGAGACTAATTATCTCGACTATAACCAGCCTAATGATCTGATATTTGCCAATGATGTATATTTAGAATATTATGTCATATATACAATAAAAATGCAAAATGTTTGGACTTGAACTTGCATGTCTGAAAATCTATAATTATTGTTAGTTTGTCTTTAACATCTATTAACATTCTTAGTAACATTTCATTTTAAAATTGGTAGGAAAAAAAAGAAAAGTGAAATGAAATACATAAATGTATTAAGGTGGAATAATTTCAAACAAACTTTTACAGATTTTGGACATGAAAAATCATCAAAGTCTCTGACTTCTATGTGTGACCTTGAATGTATTAATAGCATGCAGTTAACAGCGTGCAGTTAACCTAACAAATGTTTCTGGATTCTGTACCAGTACAAACCTGTTCTCTGCAACTTCCCCACATGTATCAGAAGTGAAGGACGAATGATTTCAGACACAATGTCTTTTTATGATATCGTCACAGAGAACACATATCTTGCCTTGGTGTTGAACTCATACCCCTCGATCCGTAGATCTGCACTCCCTACTGTGCTAAGTGGTTGGGCTCCTCCAAGAGTCACCTTGACCTTTGACCTAGGGGTCTGGGAGTCGTGAATGACACATCAATTAAATATTGGGATAATTTGTGCTATTAAGTAATATTAAAATCCCATGATGGATAGCACAGCTATGGAGCTGACACAATATAGACACTGTTAGCATGACCCCCAAGACTAAGTGTGACCTTTGAGCTTGAGTTTTGCTTTGATACATCGCCTTTTTATTGTGATGTTTGTGAAAATAATTTGTGCATGGAAAAGTTAATGACCAATGGTGCACACAACATATCTTGTTGCTGATAATGTTTGAACATCAGTCTACCTATGGAAACAAACATTTTAAGAAATATTGATATGATTGTCAAGTTGAAAATCTGCCTTCTACAAAGTGTTTACAACATTTTTCTATGATTGACATAGTGACCTATTTTAAGATCTAAAAAAAGTCTGACAATTTCAAATCATGATGGACTGATGGTAACAAAAATTGCTGACTACAGTTAACTTAATAACAGATAAAGTATATACTTACAAATACAGGTAAACAAAAAAGAAAACAAGATGGAATCCCATTTTACAGAGATTTTCTTTCATATGATATTTCAATTGTTGTCTATTGTGGATTTCTGTTGGATCATATATTCCTATATTTCCTGACGGCTTTGTTACGTATCTGAAATAAAACAACATGTTCATATTCACAATTCATCAAAGTTTTTTTTACATAACTCCTTTAAAGTTAAATAAAGTTATTTCACATTATTGCAGCATCTTTGTTAAAAACATTAATTTTGGATGCAAAATAATTATTCAAATCATATCTAAGTATACTATTTCACATTTACCCGAGGGCTTCGTCATGTACATGTATCAGAAACAAAACGCTGTCTTCTTACAATGTTACTCAGACACTTTTGTATCCTGTGACAAGATTATCAATAAACCTATCAATACTCCTGGATTTTGTTTTGTTTTTGTTGGACTTTCTGGCTTTGATGGTGGAGGAAGACCCCAGGTGCTCCTCTGTGCATTATTTCATCACGAGAGGACACCCAGATAGAACCACCAACCTTCCATAAGCCAGCTGGATGACTTCCCCACCTGAAGAATTCAACGCTCCAAGTGAGGCTCGAACCCACATCAGTGAGGGTATGTGATTCGAAGTCAGCCACCTTACCCACCCTACCATTGAGGCCCCTTCCTGGATTTTGTACCAGTCCGTAGTTCTGCACATTTGAAAGAAATATTGTTCTACAATGCAGAATATTGTCAAAACCAATTTTTTCAAAACATTATTGTATCCAGATTAAATTCATTCAATAAACAAGAGCACCGCCTTGCGGGTGCTGACGCTCATCTGATTTTTTTGTATAATAGAAATATTGTCCTACCCATGATTTTCTAAGTCTAAAAAGGGCCATCACTCTTGCAAAAAGCAGGATAGAGTTATGTTTCTTGATGTACAGTGTCCACTTATGATGGTGAAAAACTGTTGCAAGTTTTAAAGCAATAGCTTTGATAGTTTATGAGAAAACTTTACTTAAACATAATATTCAACCAAGAAAATGATTTTTCTAAGTCAAAAAGGGGCAATAATTATTGCAAAAAGCAGGATGGAGTTATGTTGCTTGCTGTACAGGGTCAGCTTATGATGGTTAACAAGAGCTGCAAGTTTTAAAGCAATAGCTTTGATAGTTTAAGAGAAAAAGTTGACCTAAACATAAAACTTAACCAAGAAATCTGATATTTTCTAAGTCCAAAAGGGGCCATAAATCTTGAAAAAAGCAGGATGGAGTTATGTTTCTTGCTGTACAGGGTCAGCTTATGATGGTGAACAAGTGTTGCAAGTTTTAAAGCAATAGCTTTGATAGTTTAGGATAAAAGCTGACCTAAACATAAAACTTAACCAAGAAAACTGATTTTCTAAGTCCAAAAGGGGCAATAATTCTTGCAAAAAGCAAGATGGAGTTATGTTTCTTGATGTACAGGGTCAACTTATGATGGTGAACAAGTATTCCAAGTTTCAAAGCAATAGCTTTGATAGTTTAGGAGAAAAGTTGACCTAAACATAAATCTTAACCAAGAAATCTGATATTTTCTAAGTACAAAAGGGGCCATAAATCTTGCAAAAAGCAAGATGGAGTTATGTTTATTGCTATACAGGGTCAGCTTATGATGGTGAACAAGTATTCCAAGTTTCAAAGCAATAGCTTTGATAGTTTAGGAGAAAAGCTGACCTAAACATAAAACTTAACCACGCAGACGCCGACAACCGCTCAAGTGATGACAATAACTCATCATTTTTTTTCAAAAAATCAGATGAGCTAAAAAGACAGAGTCGTGTGCTTGGTATTTTGCTTGTCTGATTTAAAAATAATAGTCTTCCGGTCAAGTTTTACAAGGTGGGAAAATCACACTACGGGAAAATCACACTTTTGATGACATTTTCGGGTACAGAAAAAGTTCCACTAAGCAGATTTTAGTGATTTTTTTCATATTTGTATATTTACTTATTTTCCCTCATATGGCCAAATATAGTATAGTACAGGTTTGGTACTTACTTTTTCACAATTCGCAAAATATCAGTTGGAGTCCTTACATTGCTGCTTATTTCATTCTTTTATTTTGAATTATTTTACATCAAAACCTATACAAAGACAAAATTTACCTTAAGGAGGTAGGTCACCTTGTTACCAGGGTAAATTCAAACTAGAGCTGTCACTAAAGGTGATGAATGTACCCCCCGCATGCACTGACACAGTACATTGCAATTTGACACACACAAGATTGCATAATTATGTGGACTGTATGTATATAGACTGTATGTATACAGTATAGTAACAAAAAACAAAGTCCCATAACTATGCAGAATATTTATCTAAAAGAATGTAACATGCACCATGCACAACTAGGGTTGGTACTGATCACTTGTGTGAAGTTTCATTAAATTGTGTGCAAGGGTTTGGTAGATTAGGCACGCACAAGATTGCATATGCAGACTGTATGTACATAGTATGTTAACAAGAAACAAAGTCCCATAACTCTGCAATTTTTGTCACTGAAAGAATCTAACATGCCTCATGCACAACTACTGTTGTTACTGATCACTTGTGTGAAGTTTCATTAAATTGTGTCAAGGGGATGAGGAGAGATGGTGCGCACAAGATTGTGTCTATGTATATAGTATAGTAACAAAAAAACAAAGTCCCATAACTCTGCAAATATTTTTTCTGAAAGAACCTAACATGCCCCATGCACAACTACTTTTGTTACTGATCACTTGCGTGAAGTTTCATTAAATTGTGACAAGGGGATGAGGAGAGATGGTGTGCACAGGATTGTGTCTATGTATATACTGTAGTGTTGTAAAATCGGTTTCAAAACAAAATCGATAATCGAATCGAATCTGAACAGCTATTTCGATTCACAATCGATTATATAATCGAAAGTAAAAGCATTCAGACTTACCTATAATTATACTCTTATTAAAGTTTCCACTTAGGCAATACATTTCAGATAATTTCATAAAACAAAAATATACTATGCTTTTATCATTACTGGACTAGGGATGTTTATTAAAATTGTACTTGTAAATACTTTTCTTGATAAGTAAATTAAACCAATAACAAGTGTCAAGTGATCATTGTGAATACATTTAATGTATTTAGGGAATGCATTTTTACTTTTAACTATAAATTTCTGTAAGTATAAAATTGATTAATTTAATCTCAATCTCGTTGGCTTCGGATAAGATAAATATAAATCAAGACAGTTCAAGACTATTTCAAAATAAGGTTGACAAATTGCAGACACAGAGAGGTACATCGGGATCATTGTTTAATAATTCAAAATGTCCATACGAATTACGAAGGGTTCGAATAGTTTGGGTATGAAAACATACCGTTGTTCACATATGATTTTCGGCAGAGTTTGCAAATAACAGTATGCATGCTGAGGTTTTCTTTAATAGGTGGTCCTTGTTTTGTTTTTACGAAGCCAAAATAAGCCCACACAGTCGACCGAACTTTTCCTGGAAAGGGAAATATTTCGGTGTCTGCATTGACACTTTTTTCTGCCATTTTAACGTGTGAGAGTGACGTCCCTTGCGGTTTAATTAACGAAATGTATGAAAATAACGGATATATGGAATGAACGGAAAGGGATCAATTGCGCGAAAAGCGCTAGCGACATCGATTTCAGAACTCCAACATCGATAGTCGGTGACCTGCGGCTGCCGGCGACGATTATTCAATTTAACTCGATCATCGTTTCATCACTAGTATATAGTATAGTAACAAAAAAAACAAAGTCCCATATCTCTGCAAATTTTTTTTCTAAAAGAACCTAACATGCCCCATGCACAACTACTGCTGGTACTGATCACTTGTGTGAAGTTTCATTAAATTGTGTCAAGGGGATGAGGAGAGATGGTGTGCACAAGATTGTGTCTATGTATATAGTATAGTAACAAAAAAACAAAGTCCCATAACTCTGCAAACTTTTTTTCTAAAAGAACCTAACATGCCCCATGCACAACTACTGTTGGTACTGATCATTTGTGTGAATTTTCATTAAATTCTGTCAAGGGGATAAGGAGAGATGGTGCGCACAAGATTGCGTCTACGGACAGACGGACAGACAGACAACCTGAAACCAGTATACACCCCCTTACAACTTTGTTGTCGGGGGTACAATTAGTTGAACCGCAGCAATGTTTTGTATTTCGTGTAATATGATGTTTTGACTGCTACAATCCCATTATCGTTTGTCTCTGGCCCTTCAAGTACAAGTCTTATAGGTGGTTTTCAAAATAATGAAGCAAAAGTGTGACATAGGGGTTGAAAATTCAAACCTATTTCTTATGGTGGTCACCTACTTTTTATGATAGCAAAAATTTGAAGTTTCAAGAAAATAACTTTGGGAAAGTGCTAAGAAATACCAGTCAGAAAATATTTCAGCCTTTAATTTGAAAGTTCAGTGAATTTCCAGTAAGATGGGTGATAAATGTTGCAGTGTTTTATGACAAGGAAATCTAGATAAAAGTAATTTTTTCAACATAATTATATGATAAGTAGTAGGTGTATGTGTATGGTTTGAAACTTATTTAATCAAGTATTTGTGGACATTGGTTTTTAAAATCACCTTTTCTGCACAGATCTGACATGAAAATGAAATTTTACCTAGAAAAGTTGTTGCTGAATGAACAAGAGCTGTCTCCATAGGATGACACATGCCCCCGATGGCACTTTGAATGAATAGTTATGGCCGATGTTAGAGTTTAGGACCTTTGACCTACGGAGCTGGGTCTTGTGCGCGACACGTCATCTTACTGTGTCACACATTCATGCGTAGTTATTTTAAAATCCATGCATGAGTGACAAAGATATGGACCGGACACGCCCATCAATGCACTATCATGAAAAATGACCTTTAACGTCTAAGTGTGACCTTGACCTTTGAGCTACGGACCTGGGTCTTGTGCACGACACGTCGCCTTACTGTGGTACACATGCATGCCAAGTTATTTGAAAATCCATCCATGGATGACAAAGATATGGACCGGACACGCCCATCAATGCACTATCCTTTAAAGTCTAAGTGTGACCTTGACCTTTGAGCTACGGACCTGGGTCTTGCGCGCGACACGTCTTCTTACTGTGGTACACATTCATGCCAAGTTATTTGAAAATCCATCCATTGATGACAAAGATATGGACCGGACACGCCCATCAATGCACTATCCTTTAATGTCTAAGTGTGACCTTGACCTTTGAGCTACGGACCTGGGTCTTGCGCGTGACACGTCGTCTTACTGTGGTACACATTCATGCCAAGTTATTTGAAAATCCATCCATTGATGACAAAGATATGGACCGGACACTAAAATTGCGGACAGACTGACAGACCGACAGTCTGACAGACCGACAGACGGTTCAAAAACTATATGCCTCCCTTCGGGGGCATAAAAATAATTAACATACTATTATAAAACCTATTTTTTGCTCGCATTTTGCATGTTTATAAACCACATGCCAAATTTCAAGAATGTCCAGTAATTTTAATTTCTAAAATTGTCAACTTAAAATTGAGTTATTTTACAGATGTACAGGGGACACATACTGAAAATTAGTGTAATATTCATTCATTATAAGTTTTCTGGTCATAAAAAGACTTATGGTGATCAACTTAAGACAAATCCTATCAAATAATTAATTTATTCCACAAAATAACTACAAAACTGAAAAATTTCACAACAAAAACATGAAAATTCAACAGCATGTAACCCTTTAAAAGAACAAGAGGGTCATTGACCCTAAAGCGCTCACCTGTGTACAAGACTTCAAGTGTGTTTGTATAATGTATTAATGGTGCAAGTACAGAGTTAGTTTTCTTCTATGTTAGCCTATATATAAACATATCACACACATTTTTAGCTTTTCTGATTTTTAAAAAATTCTACAAGACTGATATTCTTGTCACTTGATTGTCGGTGACAGTGCTGGTTAAAATTTTTGTTTAGGCCAACCTTTTCTCAAAAACTATAAGAGGTAAAACTGTGAAACTTTGCACACTTCTTTATCATCATTAAATGACCATATAGGCCAAAAACCATAACTCTGATAAGGTATGGCTCTTTTTGTACTTAGAAAATCTGAATTATAACTTATTTCTTATATATTGTCCAGCAGTTGCAAATGAGCAATGGCACCCATAGGCAGTGCTCTTGTTAAACCTAGGGCAATAATTTGAACAATCACTGTACAGTAAAACTCTGATATTACATGTCATATATCAAGGCTCTAGCTATTACGTATTCAGAGAAAGTTTGTTTGTTTGTTTTGGGTTTAACGCCATTTTTCAACAGTATTTCAGTCATGTAACGGCGGGCAGTTAACCTAACCAGTTTTCCTGGATTCTGTACCAGTACAGACCTGTTCTTCGCAAGTAACTGCCAACTTCCCCACATGAATCAGAGGTGAAGGACTAATGATTTCAGACACAATGTTGTTTATCAAATAGTCACGGAGAACATACGCCCTGCCCGAGGATCGAACTCATGACCCCGTGATCCGTAGACCAACGCTCTTACCTACTGAGCTAAGCGGGCGGGCTATTCAGAGAAAGATTTTGAAAGATGCATATATATAGCCTATAGTAAGTACATGTCATACATAACAGTGCTCCAGCTAGCTATTTACAGTTGGGCGCATCGCCAGTTCCGAAATTTGTTCCGCCCTGTTGCCCCGCCAGGCACCCTGCCCGTTTTACAACCATTCATTTCTTTTTTTAGCCAAACTTCCCTTTTTTGCCTCAGTGATTATAATACACTGCTTTATTGCCCCCTTTTTATCGAGTGATACATGCCGGGGGACATTGACATAATTAGCAAACAATTAAACAATTACCTGCAGTAATCGTGCCCGAGGCAGACCATGATATTTTAGACTGCTCAACTAGCATTAAAATCACTGAACCTTAGAGTTAAAACAGTTTGCAAACCAGTCTGAAATCATTATCATTTCGCGCCACCTGTCAAAGTGTACTTTCGATTTCGGTAATATAGTCGTAAATACCCCTTTATACACAACTGAAACTTAAGTCCAGACACAGACATTTAAATCTAATTAATAAAAATCGATCACAATCAAATTCAAATAGGAAAATATTTTGATTTTATCGTTTTACAAGTTTTTGAAATCGAAAGTAGGTTGTCGTCTGCTTTGTGACATTGCCGATTTTTCATGAAGATTTTTTTGAAATAAGTTTACTAAGATGTAATGACAGGGTACACTTTAATGTCAGATACTGTAAAATGCTGTTAAACTGTCTTTGCATCATAATAATTTTTCAAAAATATTGTTTAAACTGGACATTCGACGACTTTTAGAAAAAAGTGTAACCATATTCGGATATAAAATTTTGGATACCCGGAATATGTCTATTACAAGTGCTAAACTTGCTTTTAGACTGTTGTAAGTTAAAAACTTTGCCTGATTTCATTTATTTAAGTGGAAGTTTAAACTTTTTCTGTATATAATATGTTGCACGTATAAATTTATAAATATCAAGTAGCCTACATGGAGAAGATGTGTACTGAAATTGTAACAAGTAAAATAGGCCTAAACACATAGATATTGTTATTCAGTATGCAATTACAAAGAAATGTTACAAGTTGAAAATCAATGCCAAGTAGAATACAAACAGCAGAATTTTTAGTTAATAAATAGGTGCATTAGAAATGACAGACATAGCCTATTAAAAGACCATACCTAAAGTGTGCCAAAAACATGCCTAAATTATGCCAAATTCCATGCCTGAAGTATGTTAAAATGCACTGTATGCATGGACCAGTTATATTTTTTTCCCGAAGGAGCACGTTCTAGGACTGACCACCACCCCACAAGTGCCCTTTTCAGTGCCAGCACCCTGCCCTTTTTTAATCCTAGCTGGAGCACTGCATAAGGGCATGGCAATTTTTGGCCTTAAGGCAATAATTTGGACAATTAGGGTAGCCAAACCCTTACTTATATTACAGGCCAAATGTCAAAGCTCTAGAGTAGAACATTTTTAAAGTCTGACAACTACAAAAACTAATTTTTTTTATATCAACAATACCGATACATTCAATGAACTAGAGCCATCTGAACAACTTTGAAAGAGAGCTACCGAGAGATCATGTGTGTAAAGTTTCATCAAAATCCAAAATATTACCTTTTCTTTCTATGTGTATTTTTTTTCTCAAAATGTATGGCAATGTTACTAATCATTTTTACGTACATGTACTTAAACTTTTTTTCAGTTAAGATTTTGTTTTAGATTTAGTGGTTCCCGATGCCTTATTTAAAGGGACATGCTATAACTCAAGTTATTTCTCTCTAGTATCTTAATACTGTCAAGGGAAATAATCAGCAGTTTTCTTGTCTTATTATTAGAGAATGAATTACCTCTCTTAGCTGAATAAAACCAAAAGAGGAAGTAAATTTGTATCAAATTTCCTTAAAAAAACTAAAAAAGAAAGTAAATTTAAAGTCATCAACATCATATGTCTTTAAAGACAGAAAAATAGACAATTAATATACTCACATTTTTTACAGGAAATTAATTTTAAGGTGAGTTGATCACTGCTGGCACATCTTCAAAAAAAAAATGAAGTATATCTATGTATTTACAGCAGATATGCCACACTTGACCATATTAATAAAAACTTTATTCTGTTAAAAAGTCATCATGTCCTATAACCAGTAATAATATATCATATAGCACAAGAAAGTACATGTACAAAGATACATATTTTATAATGCCAAAATTTCTGAGCTGCTCTGATATTTTAATGAAAAATACATTTAACCTTTAGCCTGCTGGTGGCGAATTATTCTGCCTTTGCGACCAGTGCAGACCAAGATTAGCCTGCACATCCGTGCAGGCTAATCATGGTCTGCACTGTTCGCTATTCAGTCAATAAATTTTCAGTGAACACCCCTTCGAATAATAAATGGTATTGCCCAAATTGAATGATGGGCCAGTCCATTATAGAAATTAAGCAGGCTAAGGGCTAAAGAAATAAAACAATGATAAAAGCATCAAATTTTTTCTGTCTTACATTTTCAGAATGTCACTGAAACCTGATTATTACCAGACTGTATCACTGAAACTGTCAGAGGTGCTCAATGATATTGGTGTCCATGAGAGAATGATTCTGAAAAGGAGGAGGATGTACTTGTTGAAGGAAACTATGTCGACTTGTACAGAGAGATTGCTGGGCAGGAACCTTTCCATCTATCATTTTGGTAGCCAGTCTGAAGGGTCTACAACTATAGGACTCGATTCAGATACTGATACACTTACGTGCCATAAGTGTAATGTGATACAGCACTGGGGTGAGTGGCAACCTGACAGGCGTAATCTACTGATGATACAGGATGAGACCACATCACCTGGTTACTGTCTACTACAATGTCTGAGGAATGACGAGCCTCTTCCTATTTGTACTGCCGTACTTGATCATGAACCAGACATATATCATACAGTTATCGGAGACAAATTGCTGCTGAAGAACACACTTTACAGAAATGTTGCTGTAGAAGGAAGTGTTATAAATGGTCCTGCTGCATCAATGCAAGGATTACCTGGTTTTTCTGATCAAGATTATGTTGCAGCACTCCACTGTAACTCATGGCCTGCAGAAGCCCAACCATGGTTATTAAGACAAGGTATAGGAAGATGGCCTACAGAGGATGTGAAGAGATATTGTGAGAATACAGGATGTTTTGTTGTACCAGTGAGCAGTAAAAATGGCCAGCATGAAGAACTTGAATGGAGAATATCTACTTCCCAGGCTGAAAGATGTCTAATGTTCAGTTTAAACATCACACAATTAAGATGTTACATTTTGATGAAGATGATTCTTAAAACATTCATAAATCCTGGGTGTAATGGTGTCCTTTCAAGTTTCATGTGTAAAACAGTTTTATTTCATTGTATACAGAATACACATTCAAATAACTGGGTGCAATCTAACTTACTCCCATGTTTGATGTGCTGCCTTACAGTACTGAAGAACTTTGTTAGACAAGAAAACTGTCCGCATTTTATCATACATGAAAACAACCTTATGTCTGAAAGAATTTCTCTTCTTAACAAATATAAAATCCTTGAAATCCTACAAAATATCATACAAAGTGAGGGCCATGCACTGCTGGAGATTCCCATTGATGACCTTGGTACAAGACTAATGGTGAAAATGAACATAGATGGAGCTTTTCAGTATCATAAAACTCCAGCCCAAATACATGCCCAAATTTCAGCACAACTGCTACTTGATATTGCTGGTTCAGTAGGTGCCAGTCACAAGTTCCTTAATGAAGAAATTAATCATGATGATGGAAATGCGATAGTGCGTGAGAATTTATCAAACATTATTTTAACACTAACTAAAATGTACAGAGAAGTGGGTTTTAGGAGTTTAGAAAAATCTGCACTGAAGCTTTTAGCACCTCCACTTTCATCTTCCCTAGGATCTGTGATAGCATCTCACAACATTTACACTGCTCACAGTATATCTCCAGACGCACTGGCCTGGTTTTCAGCTGGTTTGAACTCAGATGTGGCATCTGGTAGACTGAAACTTGCATCAGCATTATACTGTGTAGGAGATATGGAAAGAGCAGAGTTTGTTCTGAGGAATACTAAAGAAAAGTATGATCTGAATACTGTTGAACCTGAATGTGAATGTTACAATCATCCCTTGAATTACCCAAGGCAAGGATTCATGCATAAATTTAACACTGGAAATGAAGAACTAATACAACATAAAACAGCATTTTGTGTTAGATTTCTGCAGTGTGAAATTAACTGTGTTCCTGAAGAGCTACAGTATGAAATGTTTAGATCTACACAAGAGGACAGGCTTGAAAGGGATGAATTATCTGACACTTGGATGGACTGTGCTGTGGTAGACTGTCTCCCTTACCTCTACTTCCTACAATACAAGACTTACAGGGCTCTTCAGAGAGTGGCAGATCAACAATGTGCACTTGCAAATCTTGTCACTACCATTGAAACAGAATTAAACCTAGGTCACAGGGAAACAGCACTTAACTTACTAGGACAGTGTATGGAAAAGGAAAACCGACATATTGATGCTTTACACTGCTATATGATATCTTTGAATATGCGAGCAAGAAACAATGCCGCAAATTTTCTTATTTGTAGACTTCTAAATGAAATCGTAAACTGAGTTGAACAGGGTATTCCATGGAACAGACATATCTACATAAAGATACTGTACGTTGCTATCCATGGAACACGCATATCTACATAAAGATACTGTACGTTGCTATCCATGGAAGACGCATATCAACATAAAGATACTGTACGTTGCTATAAAACACTCTTATGAATTATCTATTATTCATACAAGTACTATACAGGCAATGTAGAGGACTCAGTGTTTAAGTCAATCATGAAGAAAAACTGTATGAACAGATGTACACTATACACAAACAAACACTGTATAATGACAGTGTGCTTGACTATTTGAGTCCCCTCCACACAAACAACAGCTTTACCAAAATTTTCTTTATAAATGGAAAACAATTTGTAAATAGGCAAAATAAAATCTAATTCACAATTGTCATTTCACAATGTTGATTACTATTGAAGAGTTTCAGATTATTGCAGTTCTGTTAACATGTTTAAACAACAGTTATCTAATATCACAATTTCTTACCACGGAAGACATAAATAACATTTCAAACCAACCTCATTAGAAACTGCTAAGGTATATTTATTTTCACAAAAACAAAGGGAAGTAATTTGTCATATATTCAGTCAATACGTATCTTCACCGATTGTCCAAGTCCATCTAATGGCAAACATGAAATCTCAGATCAGTATCTTATCAGTTACAGAGATATACCCATTTTAATTTGAAATAAAAGGAGGTAATTTGACATAAATCAATCCATAGTTATCTACCCTGATTGTCTCAGTCCAACTAAAGACAATAATGAAATTTCAAATGAGTCCTACAAGTACTTACTGATATAAATCCATTTTAGTTAAAATCAGGGGAGGTAATCAGATAACAAGAGGGCCATGAAGGCCCTGTATCGCTCACCTGACCTAGGAATCATCAAGATTAACATTCTGACCAAATTTCATTAAGATATGGTCATAAATGTGGCCTCTAGAGTGTTAACTAGCTTTTTCTTTGATCTGACCTGGTGACCTAGTTTTTGATCCTACATGACCTAGATTCAAACTGGACCTTGAGATAATCAAGATTAACATTCTGACAAAGTTTCATGAAGATACAGTCATAAATGTGACCTCTAGAGTGTTAACAAGCTTTTCCTTTGATTTGACCTGGTGACCTAGTTTTTGACCCTAGATGACCCAATATTGACTTCGTCCAAGATTTTATTTAAGGTAACATTCTGACCAAGTTTCATTAAGATTGGGCCAAAATTGTGACCTCTAGAGTGTTAACAAGCTTTTCCTTTGATTTGACCCGGTGACCTAGATTTTGATCCCATAAGACCCAGATTCGAACTTGACCTAAAGATCATCAAGACTAACATTCTGACTAAGTTTCATGAAGATACAGTCATACATATGGCCTCTAGAGTGTTAACAAGCTTTTCCTTTGATTTGACCTAGTGACCTAGTTTTTGACCCCATCAGACCCAGATTTGAACTTGGCCTATATATCATCAAGATTAACATTCTGACCGAGTTTCATTAAGATAAGGTCATAAATGTGGCCTCAAGAGTGTTAATTAGCTTTTCCTTTGATTTGACCTGGTGACCTAGTTTTTGACCCTACATGACCCAGATTCAAACTGGACCTTAGGATCATCAAGATTGACATTCTGACCAAATTTCATGAAGATACAGTCATAAATGTGGCCTCTACAGTGTTAACAAGCTTTTCCTTTGATTTGACCTGGTGACCTAGTTTTTGACCCCTAATGACCCAATATCAAACTCGCCCAAGATTTTATTGAGGGTAACATTCTGACCAAGTTTCCTTAAGATTGGGCCAAAATTGTGACCTCTAGAGTGTTAACAAGCTTTTCCTTTGATTTGACCTGGTGACCTAGTTTTTTACCCCGGATGACCCATTGTCAAACTCGTCCAAGATTTTATTGAGGGTAACATGATTCTGACCAAGTTCTGCTTTTCCTTTGATTTGACCTGGTGGCCTAGTTTTTGACCCCAGATGACCCAATATCAAACTCGTCCAAGATTTTATTGAGGGTAACATTCTGACCAAGTTTCATTTAAATTGGGCCAAAATTGTGACCTTTAGAGTGTTAACAAGCTTTTCCTTTGATTTGACCTGGTGACCTAGTTTTTTACCCCAGATGACCCAATATCAAACTCGTCCAAAATTTTATTGAGGGTAACATTCTGTCCAAGTTTCATTAAGATTGGGCCAAAATTGTGACCTCTAGAGTGTTAACAGTCAAATTGTTGACGACGACGGACGGACGACGGACACAGGGCGATCACAAAAGCTCACCTTGAGCACTTTGTGCTCAGGTGAGCTAAAAATAAGTGACTTTAAACATAACTAACACATTGAAATCATTTGGTTTACATGAACTGCTTATTCAGAGTAGAAAAATGACAAAGATGCCATGCAAGGTAAAATGGAATAGTAAAATTCATACATACTTTATAATGTTACTAAGAAGGTGCACAGGGGACAAACTGCAGCAAAATATATGTTCATAGAATATGTTCATAGTAAGTAAAATTCTTTCAACTACACAATATTCACTAGTGAACATTTACGTATGTAGGTAAACTTATGAGCTTAAGAAACAAGAAAATTGATGTTTCCACTTTTAAACTTGAAAATTGGCAATTTCGGGGAAAAAAATGCAAACAATGAATTTTAAATTGTCCAGGGTTTCTTATATAATGCTAAATTATCAAGTAATGCGTAAATTTTAGGTACACACTGCTAAGAATAAAGAACTGCCACCATATATTACAGTTATGCTATGATATATGATGAATGTCAAAAAAGGGTGCACAGGGGACATCACTTTTGGCTTTGTCAATTCTTAACAGTCCTTAATATGTGAAGTTGAAAGCTGCTTTTGTATCCATTGCAACTCCCTCTCAAGGAAAATAAAGTAAAAACCCACTTTATTTAAAGAATAAAAGAAATCTGACACTTAACAACTGAAAAGGTGCACAGGGGACATATTTGGGTGTATAGACATTCATCAAGATTCTTAGAAAGTTGATTTATTAAACAAAAAAATCATACTGTGTCTTCACAGCTGAAAGGATAAAGGTCTTAGAAAAACATTTGGACTTAATGGGGTTATGAAATTGTAGAGTTCAACATTTAAATTTAATATTTTTTCACTAGCTTTTTTGTGAAGGGGGTTCCATCACAAGATGTGAAATATTGGTAAGAATAACATGGAGTTAATGAAAAAAGTATTTTGCTTTAAAAGTGCAGTGTTTAAGTTACATAAAAAAGCCAAAGCTGTAACAATAAAGCTTGGTTTGAAAAAGTAAAACATAGTTGGAAACTATCCTTCATGTAAAATGTCACACTTTTTTGGGTGCACAGGGGACAAATTAGCTATATAATTTAATATAACCTTAAAACTGCTTGAGTCATTAAGCTGAAATTGCACACATTTATTGACTACATTGATTTGGATATAATATGCCCAAAAACGTATTCTAAAACTGAACTGAATTAAAGTAAGGTTAGAGAGAAGAAAAAGCTTCATTATTTTGAAAACCACCCTTACACAGGTTCGAAGAACATGACCCTCCAAAGTTATTTTATATAGAAAGAAGAAGGAAAATACATTTATTTAACAGTTTTCAGTGCATTCTGGTTTCATTGTTATCTGTAGAAGTCTTTATAATTAATAATTTTGCGAGTATGCGCATTAGCTTTCTAATATAAGCTTAACATGTATATGTCGCGGGGCTCGTGTTTCCATGGCAACACATTTTCTCTCATATTTAAACAACTATTTTTGAAAACAGGGTTTCAGTGCCATTGTGTTAATGACCAACATGGAATATTTGTGTAATACTATTAGCAAAATACCAAGCACTTTACATGGTACCCTATTTTGCTTGAAGTTTAAAGTAACCAGGGCAATGGAGATGTTTAAAATAGCTTATATCTTGCTTTTTATTGTAATTTCTTACACAAAATTATTAAATAAGATAATCTTTCTTGTTAATGGAGCTTTAAAACATTTTCTTTCTAACGTAAGTAATATTTTCGCATTATTTGCATATATTTAAACAAATTTTACAGCTTAAAATACTTACAGCAGTACCCTCGTCTGACATTTTTTATGGAAAAATAGTTCTGCATGCTGCTATTATTATTATGGATATTGTTGAAATGCAAACAAGAGCACCGCCTTGCGGGTGCTGACACTCATCTGATTTTTTTGTATAATAGAAATATTGTCCTACCCATGATTTTCTAAGTCTAAAAAGGACCATCAGAGTTATGTTTCTTGGTGTACAGCGTCCGCTTATGATGGTGAAAAACTGTTGCAAGTTTTAAAGCAATAGCTTTGATAGTTTATGAGAAAAGCTGACTTAAACATAATACTCAACCAAGAAAACTGATTTTCAAAGTCCAAAAGGGGCAATAATTATTGCAAAATGCAGGATGGACTTATGTTTCTTGCTGTACAGGGTCAGCTTATGATGGTTCAATTGAACAAGTGTTGCAAGTTTCAAAGCAATAGCTTTGATAGTTTAAGAGAAAAAGTTGACCTAAACATAAAACTTAACCAAGAAATCTGATATTTTCTAAGTCCAAAAGGGGCCATAAATTTTGCAAAAAGCAGGATGGAGTTATGTTTCTTGCTGTACAGGGTCAGCTTATGATGGTGAACAAGTGTTGCAAGTTTCAAAGCAATAGCTTTGATAGTTTAGGAGAAAAGCTGACCTAAACATAAAACTTAATCAAGAAAACTGATTTTCTAAGTCCAAAAGTGGCAATAATTATTGCAAAAAGCAGGATGGAGTTATGTTTCTTGAAGTACAGGGTCAGCTTATGATGGTAAACAAGTGTTGCAAGTTTCAAAGCAATAACTTCGATAGTTTAGGAGAAAAGTTGACCTAAACATAAAACTTAACCAAAAATTCTGATATTTTTTAAGTACAAAAGGGGTCATAAATCTTGCAAAAAGCAGGATGGAGTTATGTTTCTTGCTGTACAGGGTCAGCTTATGATGGTGAACAAGTGTTGCAAGTTTCAAAGCAATACCTTTGATAGTTTAGGAGAAAAGCTGACCTAAACATAAAACTTAACCAGGCAACGCCGACGCAGACGCCGGCGCCGATCAAGTGATGACAATAACTCATCATTTTTTTTCTTCAAAAAATCAGATGAGCTAATAAAATGCTGAAGCTGTGTTCCTTAAATAGACCAGTGTAAACGCTTTTAAATTTTACATTTAGATATATAGGTCACAGGCTTCCTTTCCATGGTAACATCAATTTAATTCAAGAAACCACAATTTTCTACTGAAATTTGAACAATCTTTAGCTTAGTTTTAACATATATAAGTAACAAATTATCAATGGAAACTGAAAAATAGGTATTACAAATCAAACTGCCCAATTTTTATTTGAAAATGGCCGTATAAATAAACCTTTCACCCAGCTTTATTCCCAATAACACTGGTTACCATCATCCATTTTCTTACATTCCGCATAACATTTCAATATACAGTCGAATACCGTTACCTCGATATTCAAGGGACTGTAAAAATTGCATCGACGTATCCGAAGTTCGACGTAACGATATCGACTATCTGGGACTACTTTGTACTTGTGTCGGACGTCTATACTGTCATAATATCCAATGCATTTTCAAAGGGTTTGAAAGGGGAAAGAAATAATATAAAACGTAAATACGATTTAAATTTTACTGACAAATAAAACACCCTATTTAAATACATACATACATACATACAACTTTTTTAATTTTTCAAAAAGTACGTGTAAACATTTGTATTTTTATTCCTTCCCTAAACTAGTCTGAATGTAGCGGTAATGTTCCTAGATGAGTAGTCATTTTGACTGTGCTTCGATAACGAAAATTTGCCAGTTAAATACGCATATTATTACTCAGCCCTAAGTGGCAGATTTTTACTCCGTCAGACAGAAAAAATATTTCATCCACATTAGTTGTTATATTGGAAAACAGCTTGCCCGTTTGCACGCTGTTTTATAAGACTTATTATTGGGAATTTTTTAAAATGCAAACTTCCTGACATTTAAATTGGATTTAAAGATTAAACAACAAACACACAAAGTAACTTGATAAAAGTTGATTGTGATTAATATATCGCCGGACAACAATAGGTTGATTTTCACACCTTACACATAACATGGATACTTTTTGACAAGCTGTGATATCGACGAAACCAGGTGTAAAAACAGTACAGGTAAGTTGACGGGACTGAAAAATCTCATCGAGCTAAACAAAATATCGAGCTAATCATATCGAGGTAATGATAAATAATTACATTAAAATATATAGGGAAAAATCGGGACCGACTAAAACACATCGTGCTAACCGGAGTATCGAGCTAACCGATATCGAGGTAACGATATTCAACTGTAACTACATAAAAGAAGCAAAATACTCATTATTATTCAGAGCGAAAGACACATAAGAAATATTTCAGCAATAATGGCTGTTTAAAAATAGTTCAGATAAAGAAAATGCACAGAATTACGTACTTTCAAAATAAAAGCTATTAATTTTGCAAGGTAACTGACATGTAATGTCACGACGTCAATGACGTCTTTTTAAAGCAACAATGTTTTGAAGCGTTTCTGCGGCAATTTATTCATTATTTCTGCATTATTAAACCATTAAGCATCAGATCAGAGACAGGTTCATGTTTTTTTTTTTCCTGAAGAATGGATATACAAACACATTTAGTTTGTCGTAAACGTCGTCGTAAATCGTCACGTTAGCTTCTGGTTGGGCATGCGCACACAAATATTAAGGTAAGCTACTTCCTTAAGAAAGACAGTAGATCTGAGTCTTTTTTTACTTAATACTCTGGATAAAATATACAGATTTCCTGCAACATTTTCTCTACCTGTATAACAGCTACCAGGCATTATTCTAGGTTTTCCAGATAGATGACATTACGCTGTCACTTCTCGTAAATCAGATGTGCAGAACTACCTTAATACTAACACTCAGCATGAAACTGACAGCTTAGCTGCATAAATGATAAGTAAGGGACGAAAGTCTCGAGTCAGATCATCATTGAGGAAAGAACTTGCAACTTAAAGAATGTAAGTGATGATCTCTGACTACATAACTCAAAGGGTTGCCATTTATTACCGGCGACAGATGAGATGGATTACAAACAGCAAAAAAGGTTTTTAAACTGGCAACAAAATATCGTTACATCTGATATAAACTACAAATATTTGGTTTATAGAAGGAATGTTAAGGTTAGACTTGAAATGTTCTTGTAAAGATAGACTGCCCTTCCTTCCAGGCATTTGCATCAGCCTAAAAATAGTGTTGAAATATGCCTTTAGTTCCAGCTGCTCCGGAAACCATAGTAGACCTCCAGTATGTCAGAATGCCCTTGGGGTGACTACTGTATATCCTTTAAATCATGGTTATAAAACAAATTTACAGAAAGTATAAAATGTGAAATTCTAACCTATAAATGATCCAAGCAGTACATGTTCCATAGACAAGAAAGATCAACCAGTGCCCAGTGAACAAAAGTAAAACTGTCAGAATGGCTTGTGGAACTATCTCTGGTAAAACCCACTGAAATAACAAAACATACACATTATTTTGCGGAAATGGTGACAGGGCCATATGAGGGAAGAGTTTTCCCAGCAACTTCTAACAACAAGGGTAACTGTTTTTGTATCATAAATGATGGTCAAGTTAAAATCCTGACTAATGATATATTTTCTATCAGTAAGTACACATTTTTTATCAAATAAAGTCCTTTAGACAGCAAATAAGTAACATTCTTTCACACCGAACACATCAAGCTGATTTTCTTTAAATTCTGAGATCTTTTCAAGAGGGAATAGTGAACAAAAGTAGGGGTAATCATAGTACCCTGGTAAAGTGCAAGGTGGAATAGGAAGCCCTGATAAACTTTACATCTGTGTCACAGTCAATAATAAAATATGTAAAGATATATTTTATTGGTTAAGGTATATTTTTTTCTGTTTCAGCAACAAGAATGAAGCAAATAAACTTTATATACTCACAAAGTTGAGTTTTTCACAACAAGTTCTCGCATTAAGATAATCACATTCTAAATCTGATAATGTGATAACCTTACACAGAGTCAAGGAAAACATAACAAGGCAAACATGAAACTGTTCCAAAATTACTACATACAAGAGGACAATGATGGTCCTGAATCGCTCACCTCTTCCCACATGACCCAGTTTTGAGTATGACCTCGTTTTTTCTATTATTTGATATAGTGACCTAGTTTTTGAGCTCATGTGACCCAGTTTTGAACTTGACCTAGATATTATCAAGATAAAAATTCTGACCAATTTTCATGAAGATCCATTGAAAAATATGGTCTCTAGGTTTTTCTATTATTTGACCTATTGACCTAGTTTTCGAAGGTACGTGACCCTGTTTTGAACTTTACCTAGATATCATCAAGGTGAACATTCTCACTAATTTTCATGAAGATCTCATGAAAAATATGGCCTCTAGAGAGGTCACAAGGTTTTTCTATTTTTATACCTACTGGCCTAGTTTTTGACCGCACATGACCCAGTTTCGAAACTGACCTAGATATCATCAAGGTGAACATTCAGATCAATTTTCATGAAGATCCATTGAAAAATATGGCCTCTAGAGAGATCAAAAGATTTTAATAATTTTAGACCTACTGACCTAGTTTTTGACCACAGTTGACTCAGTTTCAAACTTGACCTAGATATCATCAAGATGAACATTCAGACCAACTTTCATACTGATCCCATGAAAAGTATGGCCTCTAGAGAGGTCACAAGGTTTTTTATTATTTGACCTACTGACCTAGTTTTTTATGGCACGTGACCCAGTTTCAAACTTGACCTAGATATCATCAAGGTGAACATTCTGACCAATTTTTATGGAGATCCATTCACAAGTATGGCCTCTAAAAAGGTCACAAGGTTTTTCTATTTTTAGACCTACTGACCTAGTTTTTGACTGCACATGACCCTGTTTCGAACTTGAACTAGATATCATCAAGATGAACATTCAGACCAATTTTCATACAGATCCAATGAAAAATATGGCCTTTAGAGAGGTCACAAGGTTTTTCTATTATTTGACCTACTGACCTAGTTTTTGACGGCATGTGACCCACTTTCAAACTTGACCTAGATATCATCAAGGTGAACGTTCTGACCAATTTTCATGAAGATGTCATGAAATATATGGCCTCTAGAGAGGTCACAAGGTTTTTCTATTTTTAGACCTACTGACCTAGTTTTTGACAGCATGTGACCCAGTTTCGAACTTGACCTAGATATCATCAAGATGAACATTCAGACCAACTTTCATACAGATCCCATGAAAAATATGGCCTTTAGAGAGGTCACAAGGTTTTTCTAATATTTGACCTACTGACCTAGTTTTTGATGGCACGTGACCGAGTTTCAAACTTGACCTAGATATCATCAAGGTGAACGTTCCGACCAATTTTCATGAAGATCTTGTGAAATCAATGGCCTCTAGAGAGGTCACAAGGTTTTTCTATTTTTAGACCTACTGACCTAGTTTTTGACGGCACGTGACCCAGTTTCGAACTTGACCTAGATATCAAGTTGAACATTCTGACCAACCTTCATAAAGATCCCATGAAAAATGTGACCTCTAGAGTGGTCACAAGGTTTTTCTATTTTTAGACCTACTGACCTAGTTTTTGACTGCACGTGACCCAGTTTCGAACTTGACCTAGATATCATCAAGATGAACATTCTGATTAACTTTCATGAAGATCCCATGAAAAATGAGACCTCTAGAGTGGTCACAAGGTTTTTCTATTTTTAGACCTACTGACCTAGTTTTTGAACGCACGTGACCCAGTTTCGAACTTGACCTAGATATCATCAAGATGAACATTCTGACCAATTTTCATAAAGATCCCATGAAAAATGTGACCTCTAGAGTGGTCACAAGCAAAAGTTTACGGACGCATGACGGACACCGCGCGATCACAAAAGCTCACCTTGTCACTTTGTGACAGGTGAGCTAATAAATTGCTAGTTATACAAGAGATCTGTTCAAAATTTTCTTTAAAAGTAGTTCTGCATGTTTGGATCAAAATCTTTTCCACATTGAATGTAGAATTTGATCTAACCCTGATTTTTCAAAATTTCAAAGTATACTTAGAAAATTCAGCAAATAAAACAAAACATTTTCACAAACAGAAACTTTTCTACAACATAGAATTTAGTGAAATTTTTTCACAGTTGTAAATAAACATAATGGCCTGTCATATTGTGAAACAAAATGTATAGGTCCATGTGCTTGTTTTTGAGGCATTTGCCCACAATTAAAGTGATAAGCACATTTAAAACTGGTTTAAGACATTATTTTGAATTATTTAACATGTCAGATGTTTTAATATCATATTTTAACTTTAGAAAGATAGTAACATTGCCGGTGTAGTAAATTTACTCACAGGTTGCCATTAATTCATAAAATGATTTTCATTTCTGTATGCCGAATCCAGACTTTTTTCTACAGTACCTGGATAAATAATGTTACGCCATCACTTCCGGTTTATCAAACATGCACAACTACCTTAAATATTAAAGGAATACAACATATTCAAACTTTTCTGTCTAAGGTTCATGTTGATTTTTTTACATATCTTTTTATCTTAGAACAGTAGATATGGATTTTTAAAAATAATGTATCTAAGTAACTGTACATTCAAAAGTAGAAATGACATTTATAAGCTGTGTGTGCAACACAGTTCGACTTCCGCCGAAAAGAGGATGTATTCTGGAATCTATCCAGAATACAACAGACACAGATTTAGAAAGAGTGAGAGTAGATATCTTTAAAAACTTTTGGGTCTCAATGAGTCCAGTTTCGCCAATGTCACACACTTTTCTGTTGGTAGTCGCATCCAAATACTGATATTTCTGACAATAAGAGTGTGTGTATTTCGTATGTATACTGAAATTGCAGTCAGCTCCTTCCTTTTTCCATACTTAGTAGTAGCAATGATGAAAGATTTTGGACTAAAGACGTTCAAGAAATTTGTCTGTGTGATTCTGCCTTTCTGTTTAAAACTGCACTGAAATTAAGTGCCTAATATACGAGCATGCAAAAGTACTGTAGTCTGCATGTTTTGTTACATCACTCAATTCATAATTTTAACATGTCCAGAACATTGTGAAATGATACTTACTTCACTTGGGTATTGATTACATTTTACTCGGACTTTATCATAGACTCCCTGTGTAAAATCTCAAACTTTTAACTAAAATAAAGGTACTAAATTGATATAATATCTCAATGAAACTTCAAGTTTTGTTGTCTGTAGCATCATCTGGGGCATGTGCAGTGAAAAATCTTAATTTGATTTCTTAAATAGTGTGATATTTATTTCTAAAGTCACTATATGTTCATTGTAAATATACTTTGTTATACCCAAGTGGAAACTGGCAGGTACTCGAAAATGCAGCTCTCTGATTGGTCAATAAGAACCCCTAATATACTGTGATGTCATGATAAAGTTATGAATACATGTCACCCGGAGTGCTGAAAAGGCCTGAAAAAAAACACTAATGCTTCAATGTCAACATAAATTAATTATGTCATCGTTACAATTACATTGTACATGTACCAGAAAACGTTCCCAATGGATTTCATTGGACGTGACACGACTGTTAAATTTTAAAAGTTATTTGGCGGTCCCAAAATCTATTATTTGGACTATGTAGAGACACATTGACAATTGCTTTGAAGGAGTCAACTGTGGCTGTTTCATCTTCAAGTTCTGACCATTCAACTTGGTAAACCTGTGGTATGTAAGAATGCCTGAACGTGGCACTTGTATCCGGTGACTGGCCATATCCGAATTCCTTTCACCTTTACGGAGATCAAATACGTTTTGATATGTTGTTTGGGGAAATACCAGTAAAAGAAAACACAGATCATTTAAGAATTTTACGCAAAGTTAAAGGATACAAAGTAAACGATAAGGAATAGAAGATATCCTTCGTCAATCAATGAAAATATGAAAAGCGGTGCGTCGACTCCCATGTTTGCTACGGAAATTAGTAATTCATTTACGGACGTTGGCCGTCCAATCATATTAACTGTTACATATCACGCGCGACTCGTCATTTTCCGTAAACGTCCGAGAGGAGGAAAAGGGTGATGGGGGTCATCTCAAAATAGATTACTGACTTCGGATGTGATCTGTGTTTATGCTTGTGTATGCATTCCAGTTTCCAATGAAAACAATTTAAAAATGGACCCTCTATTTCTTGCATATAGCTACTTCAGAAGACGAAAATACCAACAATGTGTTGATATTTGTACACAACTGTTGGAGAAGAATCCTTACGACCAGGTGATAAAAGATTTTATTATGCTAGTCTTATTGAAAGACATTTTAGGTATCTGGGATGAAGTTCGGTTGCAACAGATTTGGATATAATTGTATAAAAAATTAGTATAAACACATTTTATTCCTAGAAGGCTAGTAATACATGTACAAATTAAATACATACATCATAGTTTGAACCAGATATTCAGGAAAGGATAAGAAGAAATACTCAGTCTTTTATAGAATTCTTCTTAGACATAATATCAAAGTCAATAATTGAATAACTCAACTCAATCCAAAATCCAGTAAATTTTCCCTGTAGCACACCTGCTTACATGTGCTGTAATACTATACAGTTATCATATAAATTTGGTTAGAATTTATTAGAATATTAGAAAGTCATGAACTGACTTAATTATAGTTTTTAGATGACTGCATCTAGCTCTCATATTGAGCGGGTACTGTCAGGAAGGTCTAATACGGGGAGTAGAAACTCCGTATAAATCAATACATTTATCTGTATTATGCTGTCGTCCATACTTGTAAATATCGACCAGTCGTTAGCGATCGATACATTGTTTTCGCCACTATCGATTAGCGTGTAATTAGCATATTACCTCATGTTAATCATGGAGCTATAACACTTATTGTTCAAAGGGTTTACCAGTCACATGTTAAGTGGCGATAATTAGATGATCAGAGATTGATCTAAAGGGATTCTGAAGCAAAAACAGCATGCGACTGCATGTGGTGATATGCTTAATTATTATGAATTAACTCGAGCTCACTTCCCTGAAGAAATATTTTACCAGGTAACTTCAAACCTTTATCAAAGGGCCGATTTTTGTTGGATTTGAATTTAAAAAAAATGGAAAATAACAGAAAGCTGACACTTTTCTTAATCTTGTAGAGCCAGAATTATAATTATTGTTTATAATGTCAGTTTTCCACATACAGAAACAAACATTCTTCTTGAACATAGGGAATGTTTCAAACGAAATTGTTGTTTAAACTCCAAAAATTAGTTTAAAAAATTTAAACTTAAAACTGATGTGTGAAAAATACAATGTATTTAAATTAAAATAACAATATTTTTTTTAAAAGGCCAACAACGAAGTTACATTAGTATTCCGAACTTTTAGATAAAACTGCAGAAAAATCATCTAGGTTTAACACGTATTTAAATGGTGAAGAACAGAGCAATATCATAAACAAATATTTTCAGGCAACAGTTTACAGTTTTGACTTGCTATTTTCATTAAAATATGTCCTAATTTTTTTGTTCTAAATACTCTGAATCAACAAGGCAAATATCATGTAAGAAACGACATCTTTCTCTCTGGGTAAGACAAGTCTAGATTTAGCCATTTTCACAGGGCGAAAAGTAACATTAATGTAGATATTTTCCATTTAAAAACAGATGCAGGCAATAATTTCATGGCAGAACTTTTGGTTTCAACATAAAATTCAACAAATGCTTTCCCAGATTTTCACTGAAAGGACGAGTTAAACTGTAAGGCGTAAGTGTTTGAGTAATAGCAGAATAACCTATGGCATACGCTTCGATTGGACGACAGCATAAGATAAGATAAATGCCGGTTTCCAGTCCCCGTATCAGTTGTTCCAGGTACTGTATTGATTTATAAAAGTTTTTGGCTACATATTTTTGCTAGTTACCTTGTAATAGTGTTAAGTTACCTTGTAATAGTGTTAAACTTGTTTATAAGTAGATGGAAATCTGATTCTAGAGGTACAGCTTGGTATCTAATGGACAATTCTTAACAGGTTAAACGTTGTGTAAGAGTGTGGACCTCCTTTTTTCCAGATACTTTGGGCTATTTACATCTTTATTGCAAATGAAATATCTAATCGATTTTAATCAATATTCACCTAAAACATGAATCTAAATGGTTCACAGATACCAGCCGTTCACATGATTGTTAACATTTTCTTTCAAAACGTAAATAACCAAGGAACACATTACAAAATGTGAAGTGGTGTGAATGTCTTTGTGTTGATGTGGCATATTTGTATCACATGTTACACTATGTATATAGATATTACAGGCATGCTTCTCCTTAAAAGTTGGCTTATGAAACTTTCCTGTCTTGCTGTTAAGTACTAATCCTAAGGTGTATCCTGTTGTTATACCTTACTGACCTATGCTGGGCCATCTCTAATTTGCTGACATTACCTTTAACCATCATGACACTTTTGTGTTTTATGATAAGATGTAGTCCTGAGTGTCTTGTAGCATAGTTTTTTTGGTTGATCTTGGATATTGGAAAGTATTTTGGAAAATAAAATAAATGCTCTGGAATTGTTGGCTTTCATAACAGAAGTGTTAATGTGTCTGCTCCAGTGATTTGCCAGGAATTAATCCTTGCTTGGGATGTAGAATTCTTCCATGTGTGGAAACCATTCAAAGTGTTGATTGTTCTACGTGTGTGCCTGCCTATGCCTGAAATAATGCCTGGAGGGGCATCTTGGGTCCTTCCCATGAACAGAAGCTTGAAAGTCACCATATGACATTAACCTTTACCCTGCAAAATTTCTAAAATGGACTGGTCCATCATTCAATTTGGGCAGTACCACTTATGAATATCATTCAAAGCCTTAAGGGATGTTCACTGAAAATTTACTGTCAGACTGAATAGCAAACAATGCAGACCAAGATCTTGGTCGCAGAGGCAGAATCACTTGCCGCCAGCAGGCTAAATGTTAAATTGGTTCAGAATGATGTTGAACTCAACAAAACAAACAAATTTATGCTAGATTAGATTTATTGGATCTTTTCAAAATACCTTGTAAGGCTTTGGTTAACTGACCTTAACACTCTTTATATCTTAGTATGTCTAGACTTCTTTTAAGCCCGTTATATTTATGAAAAGAAATAAGAAATATAAATTTAGCCTGATGTAAAAAAAGATTCTCATTTACCAGGCTGCATGGACACTGAAAACACGAGCATTGACTGGTCAGGTGTATGTGGATGAAGTTGACTGGGATGAAGAAGGTATTGCTGAAATGTTAATGGATGATAATGTAACAGCTCAGGTGGCAAGGCCTGGCACATCCCTCCGTCAGCCAGGTCAGGGTCAGGGAGCGGTCAGTCAGGGAGTCAGGTAAATAAGTAATACATGTCAATGAAATTTACATCTTCAAAGCAAAGAAACGCACATGGCAGTGTTTAGATTTCCATTGATAGATTTGTCAGTGGTCATAAATTTTCTGGTGATATAAAGTAATTATCACGGTTCAGTACCTTATTTACTACAGTTTTTAGCTCACCTGTACAAAATCCTACTCACCTTTATGCTGGCTTCCGGTTCTAGAGCTTGGTTCCAGTTTTGATGCACTTTCTATTTATCTCTGTTAATACATTTGCTATCTCTGCTAAATCATAATGGCTTTTCCTTTTTAAGATATCTACATTTGACTTTATATATACATTTTCCTTGCCATTCGACAGTGCTGAAGTCTATAACAAAATAATAATAATCATTGTAAAGCATAGAGACATTATTATATGTCTGAAATTTGAAATTGTCATTAGGGCAACCTAAGTGTACTTTATATTTTACCCTGCCCTTCTGATTTTTGACTTTCAGGGGCAAGTGGGCTTATCCCTATTTATAATACTGATTTAATTCAAACTTAAAAAAGTTGTGTCATATCATCACCAATCATCATCATCCATAACTCTGGCACAGATATTTCTTGAATTATGCCCCCTTTTTTCTTAGAATTTTAGGTTAAAAGTGTTGACGACTTCTACTGTACTTCTGTTATTTCTAAATAGATTTTATTTGTACATAATTTTATTCCTGCATTATCATTACATACCAAGATACTAGGTCCATAATTGTAGCAATGATATTTCATGAATTATTTCTCCTTTTACTTAGTTTTGATGCACTTTCACTATACCTCTGTAATTACTAAATAGAGTTGATTCAAACATAAAATAGGTGTTCCACATCATTATTTACATCGTATGATTCAAGGTTCATTACTCTGGCAGAATTATACCATGCATTATGCCCCTTTATACGTAAACTTTTTGGTTGATTTTTTTGATGCTGTTTCATTGACTGTCTTTATTATTACTATATGGATTTTATTCCAGCTTAAAATAGCTGTAACTTGTTCCACATCGTCACCTACACCATATGTGACTGTCTATGAACCATAGATGTGTATCACATTTTTTTTCAGAGATGAATAAAGTTGGGAGTGGAGCACCCATACCCCCACTTTATGTTGTCTATTCAGAAAATTCAGACGTGAAATGTTTAGTTTTAACTATTGCAGAGGTATTAATCACTCAGTGATAGCTCTAGTTTCCTCACATATTTCACTACCCAGCATCAAAATAATTGAATACCCTGTCTTCTCTGACAGCTCTCATCTTTTTTTTTGGTTGTTTCATATAAGTTACAAACTGTTCATACCAACTCTTTTTAAAAGTAGTAAAATTCTCTGTTTATCGTGTATAATGACATCAGCAATGGACTATAGTTTAAACCTTTTACCAAACTTAAGTGTTGTGTGGCAAAGTCCATTAGTGTCTGATCATGTATCTTTACCTGTCCTCATCCATCTTTTATACTTCTAAGTGCATGGAGGAATTTTCAGGAACTATATGCAGCAAGGATGCAAAAATGAATCTGTTAAATCAGTACTTTAGTTTGTGGTTTTATAACTTAATATTACTTCAATGCTTTGTTTTTGCTTTAACAGCATTATAATGACATAGCAATGTATGAGTTAAACTGTACAACTAAGTGTTTGGAAAGTCATAGTGTCTGATCATGTATCTTACTGTCCTCATCCATCTTTATACTTCAAGTGATGGAGAATTTCGGAACTAATGCAGCAAGGATGCAAAAATGATCTGTTAAATCAGTACTTTAGTTTGTGGTTTTATAACTTAATATTACTTCAATGCTTTGTTTTTGCTTTAACAGCATTATAAAACAAGATGACTGAACATTGTTTTATGAAGAAGGATGGCATCAACACAGGATAAACCTCAGTGTTGCTTTGATAGGTTGTTTACCCTATTTGTCTAGGTGTATAGGAATTTTATTGTCATGCTTTGTGTTTTTTTAACATTCTTAAAATAGATTTTAACTTGACATACCCAGCACCTTTATTGCTTATTTTATAGGTTATGCTAGATTTGTAAATTTCTTTGTAATCTAGGCCCATGTCACAGTCTGGTAGACCTGTTACTGGTTTTGCGAGGCCTGGTACCCAGTCAGGTAGACCAGGAACCATGGAACAGGCAATTAGAACTCCACGTACAGCTCACACTGCAAGGCCAGTGACCAGTGCTTCAGGCAGATATGTCAGATTGGGAACTGTAAGTAATAATTATACACATTAATTGCTTTATGAAATCTAAAGTTGTGATTACCAAATTTTCACCAACAAAATTTCTGTCTCAAAAATAAATTTCTTTCAATGTATCCTTTTCTTTAGAATGGGATTATCTATATCAATTCTATGTTTTCTGCTTTTCAGCAAGTACACTTGGTTTATAAATCCCTTTTAATACCTGCCTGAAGTGGTTACAAATATGAATGTATTGTGTAACACAAAAAAGCATTTCTTATAAAACATTTCCAAATTGTCCTGCCCATTTTTAGCTCGACTATTCGAAGAATAGGGAAGCTATCCTACTCACTCCGGCGTCGACGTGAGCGTTTAAGCGTCACACAAATGTTAAAGTTTGCATACCACCCCAAATATTTTCAAAGTCCATTGAGATATTGCTTTCATATTTTGCATACTTGTTTACCATCATGACCCCAGTCTATAAAAAGGAGGAGGCAACTCTATCAAGCATTTTGACTGAATTATGGCCCCTTTTCGACTTAGAATAAATGTTAACGTTTGCATACCACCCCTAATATTTTCAAAGTCCATTGAGATTTTGCTTACATATTTTGCATTCTTGTTTACCATCATGACCCTAGTCTGTAAAAAGGAGGAGGCAACTCTATCAAGCATTTTGACTGAATTATGGCCCCTTTTCGACTTGGAATAAATGTTAAAGTTTGCGTACCACCCCAAATATTTTCAAAGTCCATTGAGATATTGCTTTCATATTTTGCATACTTGTTTACCATCATTACCCCAGTCTGCAAAAAGGAGGAGGCAAGTCTGTCAAGCATTTTGACTGAATTATGGCCCCATTTCGACTTAGAATAAATGTTAAAGTTTGCGTACCACCCCAAATATTTTCAAAGTCCATTGAGATATTGCTTTCATATTTTGCATACTTGTTTACCATCATGACCCCAGTCTGTAAAAAGGAGGAGGCCACTCTATCAAGCATTTTGACTGAATTATGGCCCCTTTTCGACTTAGAATAAATGTTAAAGTTTGCGTACCACCCCAAATATTTTCAAAGTCCATTGAGATATTGCTTTCATATTTTGCATACTTGTTAACCATCATGACCCCAGTCTGTAAAAAGGAGGAGGCAACTCTATCAAGCATTTTTACTGAATTATGGCCCCTTTTCGACTTAGAATATGCTTATTGTAATGTTAAAGTTTTACTTAATGCTTATATTATACTATCAAGTACTGAGAATAGTC
Organism: Mercenaria mercenaria; assembly: GCF_021730395.1. NCBI lineage: Eukaryota > Metazoa > Mollusca > Bivalvia > Venerida > Veneridae > Mercenaria > Mercenaria mercenaria. The sequence continues at coordinate 64,111,529 of NC_069361.1, read as the reverse complement.
GAACGCGCTGTCCACTGGCAGCTCTTGTTTATAATCAAACAATTTTCATGTTTATATATTTCATTCTGTTTCCAGGCTTCAATGTTGTCGACACCTGATGGACCGTTCATTAATCTTGCACGAATCAACATGACCAAATATGCGGCAAGACCTGGACTTGCAAAAGCACTGTTTGAGTACATATTTCACCATGAAAATGATGTCAGAAACGTAAGCTTCTAGCCACTCTTATTGAAAGAGATTAACTGGAGTGTTTGAACCAATGGCAACATTGCATTCTTAATTTCTTAGAAATACTTCGTGTGAAAAACTGGTTTGTCATTGGTTGAAAGTTTTGTAGCAATATATCATCTTAATTATATTGACAGAATATTGGTACTTCACTAAGACTCCTAAAGGTAAAGTTTCTTATTTGACGTAGGTAGTCTCTGGAATGGATGGAACAACTTATTTTCAAGCCAGGCACACAGGTGTCATATTTACCTCCCCAGCATCCGGTCTAACAGTACTAGTTTAAGGAAGAAATAGTTCCACTTGAGTTTAATTCAGACCGCTGCTTTTATAAACTTTTTATTTTATTTTGTGATCACCCTTCGTCCGTCGTCTGTGCGTCCGTCCGTCCGTCCGTCCGTCAACAATTTCTTGTCTGCACGATAGTGGTTTCATTTATGATTTTATTTTAACCAAACTTGCACACAACTTGTATCACCATAAGATCTCGGTTCCTTTCTTGAACCGGCCAGATCCCATTATGGGTTCCAGAGTTATGGCCCCTGAAAGGGCCAAATTTAGCTATTTTGACCTTGTCTGCACAATAGCAGCTTTATTTATGATTTGATTTTTACCAAACTTGCACACAACTTGTATCACCATAAGATCTTGGTTCCTTTCTTGAACCGGCCAGATTCCATTATGGGTTCCAGAGTTATGGCCCCTGAAAGGGCCAAAATTAGCTATTTTGACCTTGTCTGCACAATAGCAGCTTCATTTATGATTTGATTTTTACCAAACTTGCACACAACTTGTATCAACATAAGATCTTGGTTCCTTTCTTAAACCGGCCAGATTCCAATATGGGTTCCAGAGTTATGGCCCCTGAAAGGGCCAGAATTAGCTATTTTGACCTTGTCTGCACAATAGCAGCTTCATTTATGATTTGAATTTAATCAAACTTGCACAAAACTTGTGTCACCATAAGATCTCAGTTCTTTTCTTGAACCGGCTAGATCCCATAATGGGTTCCAGAGTTATGGCCCCTGAAAGGGCCAAAATTAGCTATTTTGACCTTGTCTGCACAATAGCAGCTTCATTTATGATTTGATTTTAACCAAACTTGCACACAACTTGTATCACCACAAGGTCTTGGTTCCTTTCTTGAACTGGCCAGATCCCATTATGGGTTCCAGAGTTATGGCCCATTAAAGGTCCAAAATTGGCTATTTTGGCTTTTGCAGCCATATAGAGACTTCATTTATGGTTTTATTTGATACAAACTTCCAAAATATCTTCAACAACAATAAATCTTAGATTCCATGACAAATCAGATCCAATCGTAGGTTCCAGAGTTATTTTATATGTGATTACCTCCCCTGATTGTAATTAAATTGGATTTATATCAGTAAGTACTGATAGGACTTATTTGAAATTTCATAATTGTCATTAGTTGGACTGAGACAATCAGAGTAGATAACTATGGACTGATTTTATGTCAAATTACCTCCCTTTATTTCAAATTAAAATGGGTATATCTCTGTAACTAATGAAGATACTGATCTGAAATTTCATTCATGTCAACAGATTTATTTGGCAGAGCCTTCTTTTGTTCACTTACAATATTTTTTTTTTAAATTACTTCCCTTTTACGTTACTATAAATAGCTTATTTTTAGGAACTTTTTTATTATTGGCCATAGGGAAAAACCAAGACCACTTTTCTATGGTACAACATGGATGGTACCTCCAATTTTTAGGTGCATTTTGACATATCTTTACCTTGTAAGAATTGTTTTTTTCTTTTTGGTTAAATTTCTTCCCTTTTTTATTCCTGTCCTTTGGACTTAAATATTTTTACTGAGGACCTTCTTGTCCTCAAGTGCAATGATAACAGGTGAGCGATATAGGGCCATCATGGCCCTCTTGTTCTTTAAATAAGCTTGATCCATAGCTTAAATATCCAAAAGGGCCATCAGAGCAAAAATAAAAATGAAAAACTTTTAGACAGCCTTTGAGGGACTACTTGATAAATTAGGCTTGTTTTTGTTTTTGTATCATAATGGAAGAAGATAGGGTATTGTTTTGCTCATTGTAGGATGGTTGGTCTGTCTGTAGACTATCTGGTTTCTGATTAATAGTTCGAGAATGGTTGGTCTCACAATGTTAAAACTTCATAGGATGATTGCCTGGAAACTGAAAATGCTTTCTGCTTAATAAAGAAAGAATGCTGTGGCCTATAGTTGTAAAATTTGATAGGATGATTGCCAGTGGTCAGTAGATGACCCCTATAGCTTTGTGGGGTCAGTAGGTCAAAGTTCAAGGTCACAATGATCTCTAGAGTTTCTGCTCAATTATTATGTCTCCCACCACACAGTGGTGTAGGAGACATATTGATTTACTCCTGTCTGTGTGTGTGTGTGGGTCTGTCACTCTTGTCTGTCTGTCTCAAACCTTGTTCGCACTCTAAGTCAAACATTTCTCATCCGATCTTCAAACTTGAACAAAATGTGTTTGCCAATAAGTCCTTGGCCAGGTTCCATAACTAGCCAAATCGGCCCAGACACCTTTGAATTATGGCCCTTGAATTACTGATCGGAACCATTCATCCAAACCACCCAGACCTCCCAAAAATTACTGACCGGAACCACCAAACCACTTTGAATCACTAAATGATTAGGCAGTTGTGGGAGACATAGCAGCTCTAGTTAAAGAACGTCATGGCTGTCAGTCTACATGGGGAGGTTGCCAATAGTCAATAGATGACCCTTGTTGTTTCTTAGATCAATAGGTCAAATGTCAACTCCACAGCATTCAGTATTACATACCATCCTTGTGATGGGGGTATATATGTTTTACAAGTAGCTCTTGTTTCTATAGTGACAGACAGTTTCTGTACTATTTCAGGCTTTAGAACTGGCAGCGCTGGCAACTGAAGCAAGTCAGTTTAAAGATTGGTGGTGGAAAGTACAACTTGCAAAATGTTATTACAGGTACAAAACAGAAATAGTTTGGTAAAAAAAGGTAGTTGATATAACAGAATAAGATACAGCATACAATCAAAAGAGGGAAAAACCATACTTTCACTGTCGTACTTCATTGAATTCCGTTGGCATAAGTTTTCTTATGTGTTAATCCCAAAACCTAAACTGGTTAGGTTAACTGACCGCCGTTACATGACTGAAATACTGTTGAAAAACGGCGTTAAACCCAAAACCAAAAAAAAAACCTAAGTGAAAGCATCCTGTCACATGCTCCACTGTTATAGCATTAAGGATGGAGTAGATTCTGTTCCAATCTACCAGGAATCTACCATAGCTCCTTGGTATATTTTAGTTTGTTTACAAGTTAGCAGCAGTTCTTGACAAATATTTGCAAAAACCTTGATCAGTTGAAATCTTCATTAAGAAAATAGGCTGTCTTCATTTGAAATTCTTTGTCAATTTATGAGGACTGTTTTATTTCTTGAGGTAAGTTTCTAAATAACAAATCAGTGGTCATTTCGTGACATTATTATTTATTGGTATTTTTCAGTAGTTACTAGAATTGTCAGTTCTTCGGCATGAATTATATGAAAATATTGATTGACTTTCCGATGGTCACTTCTTATAAACAGGCTCAGCAAATACACAGAATGAATTGTAGGTTCGTCTTGGGACTTTGTCGAATCCACGAAGGATGAAAATGAATCTGTTTATACTTTATTATAGAAAAGAAGAAAAAAAAGTTTCTTTTTTCATTTAAGATTGGGAATGTATCGTGATGCAGAACAGCAACTGAAATCTTCACTGAAACACCAGGATATGATTGACACGTACCTGTACCTGTGTAAAGTTTATATACGACTGGACCAGCCTCTTACAGCTGTAGACTTATATAAACAAGGGCTGGAGAAGTTCCAGGGAGAAACTAGTCTGATGGCGGGCATTGCTAGAATTTATGAGGTAACTTATTCATGTTAGGGATAATTCAGTCGTTGACGGTGGTATCTGCACTTTCAGACTGTCCTTGGTTTAAGCGTAGTGGTTACATTAATTTTACCAAATACACTTTTATTGCTATTACCAATTATTCCTGACAATGTTCCTTTCTGGAGTTACCATTCTGCTAAAGAAACAGAAAAAAAAACTTTATTGGAATAAACATTAAGGGAAGAACAAAATATAAGTGATTTAAACAAGATTTGTTGAATTAGATGGACATTGCTGTGATATTTTACAAAGATGTGAGTGAATATTTCAGGTCGGAATGAGATGAACAATGCAGTTGTCCTGTGATGTTTTACAAAGATGTAGAATGAATATTTCAGGTCGGAATGAGATGAACAATGCAGTTGTCCTGTGATGTTTTACCAAGATGTAGAATGAATATTTCAGGTCGGAATGAGATAAACAATGCAGTTGTCCTGTGATGTTTTACAAAGATGTAGAATGAATATTTCAGGGTCGGAATGAGATGAACAATGCAGTTGCCCTGTGATGTTTTACAAAGATGTAGAATGAATATTTCAGGTCGGAATGAGATGAACAATGCAGTTGTCCTGTGATGTTTTACAAAGATGTAGAATGAATATTTCAGGTCGGAATGAGATGAACAATGCAGTTGTCCTGTGATGTTTTACCAAGATTTAGAATGAATATTTCAGGTCGGAATGAGATGAACAATGCAGTTGTCCTGTGATGTTTTACAAAGATGTAGAATGAATATTTCAGGTCGGAATGAGATGAACAATGCAGTTGTCCTGTGATGTTTTACCAAGATGTAGAATGAATATTTCAGGTCGGAATGAGATGAACAATGCAGTTGTCCTGTGATGTTTTACAAAGATGTAGAATGAATATTTCAGGGTCGGAATGAGATGGATAATGCTGTGATCTTTTACACAGTTGTAGAATTAATATTTCAGTGTCTAAATGAGATGAACAAAAATGAATGCTATGTGAAGTTTTACAAAGTTGTAGAATGAATATTTCAGGGTCTGAATGAGATGGACAATGCAGTAATCTTTTATAAAGATGCAGAATGAATATTTCAGGGTCTGAATAAGATGGACATTGCTGTGAAGTTTTACAAAAGCATTAGAATGAATATTTCAGGGTGTAAATGAGATGGACAATGCTGTGAAGTTTTACAAAGAGGTTGAATGAATCTTTCAGGGTCTAAATGAGATGGCTAATGCTGAGAAGTTTTTCTATGATGTTGAATGGATATTTCAGGGTCTAAATGAGATGGACAATGCAGTGAAGGTTTTCAAAGATGCAGAATGAGAATTTCAGGGTCTAAATGAGATGGACAGTGCTGTGAAGTTTTACAAAAGCTGTAGAAGAATATTTCAGGGGTGTAAATGAGATGGACAATGCTGTGAAGTTTTACAAAAAAGGTTGAATGAATATTTCAGGGTCTGAATGAGATGGACAATGAAGTGAAATATTCCAGTGTCTAAATGAGATGGACAATGCTGTAAAGGTTTACAAAGATGCAGAATGAATATTTCAGGGTCGGAATGAGATGGACAATGCAGTGAAGTTTTATAAAGATGCAGAATGAATATTTCAGGGTCGGAATGAGATGGACAATGCAGTGAAGTTTTATAAAGATGCAGAATGAATATTTCAGGGTCGGAATGAGATGGACAATGCAGTGAAGTTTTATAAAGATGTAGAATGAATATTTCAGGGTCTGAATGAGATGGACAATGCAGTGAAGTTTTACAAAGATGTATTGAGATTTGACAACATGCATGTGGAAGCAATAGCCTGTATAGCAACCCATCATTTTTACACAGACCAACCTGAAGTTGCTCTCAAATTTTATAGGTACTATTTCTAGTTATGTCTCCCACCACACAGTGGTGTGGGAGACATATTCATTTACTCCAGTCTGTCTGTCTGTCTGTCTGTCTGTCTGTCACAAAGCTTGTCCGCACTCTAAGTCGAACATTTCTCATCCGATCTTCACCAAACTTGAACAAAATGTGTTTGACCATAAGACCTCGGCCAAGTTCGATAACTAGCCAAATCAGCCTAGGCACTTATGAATTATGGCCCTTGAATTACTGATTGGATCCACTCATCCAGACCTTCTAATTGAATCCATTCATCAAGACCATCCAGAGAAACTAGTCAGTTTTCATAGGGGCACCATCTAATAGAATCCATTCATCAAGACCATCCAGAGAAACTAGTCATTTTTAGCTCATCTGATTTTTTGAAAAAAAATGATGAGTTATTGTCATCACTTGAGCGGTTGTCGGCGTCGGCGTCGGCGTCGGCGTCTGCGTCGGCGTTGCCTGGTTAAGTTTTATGTTTAGGTCAGCTTTTCTCCTAAACTATCAAAGCTATTGCTTTGAAACTTGGAATACTTGTTCACCATCATAAGCTGACCCTGTATAGCAAGAAACATAACTCCATCTTGCTTTTTGCAAGATTTATGGCCCCTTTTGTACTTAGAAAATATCAGATTTCTTGGTTAAGTTTTATGTTTAGGTCAATTTTTCTCCTAAACTATCAAAGCTATTGCTTTGAAACTTGGAATACTTGTTCACCATCATAAGCAGACCCTGTACATCAAGAAACATAACTCCATCTTGCTTTTTGCAAGAATTATTGCCCCTTTTGGACTTAGAAAATCAGTTTTCTTGGTTAAGTTTTATGTTTAGGTCAGCTTTAATCCTAAACTATCAAAGCTATTGCTTTAAAACTTGCAACACTTGGTCACCATCATAGGCTGACCCTGTACAGCAAGAAACATAACTCCATCCTGCTTTTTGCAAGATTTATGGCCCCTTTTGGACTTAGAAAATATCAGATTTCTTGTTAAGTTTTATGTTTAGGTAAACTTTTTCTCTTAAACTATCAAAGCTATTGCTTTGAAACTTGCAACACTTGTTCACTATCATAAGCTGACCCTGTACAGCAAGCAACATAACTCCATCCTGCTTTTTGCAATAATTATTGCCCCTTTTGGACTTAGAAAAATCATTTTCTTGGTTGAATATTATGTTTAAGTCAACTTTTCTCATAAACTATCAAAGCTATTGCTTTAAAACTTGCAACAGTTTTTCACCATCATAAGTGGACACTGTACATCAAGAAACATAACTCTATCCTGCTTTTTGCAAGAATGATGGCCCTTTTTAGACTTAGAAAATCATGGGTAGGACAATATTTCTATTATACAAAAAAAATCAGATGAGCGTCAGCACCCGCAAGGCGGTGCTCTTGTTTATAGGGGCAGTTGTGGGAGACATGCGCTTTTCTCAAAAGCATCTCTACTTTTACTATGATATTAATAGAAAAGTTTTAAGATTTATGTAGACTGGCAGTGTTTTCCCTGACGCACAAATCCTGTGTCCTAGTCGCACTTTTCTGAGAAATGACCCATAAAGATAAATTCTTTGCGTCACAGTAGACGTAATTCTTGAAAATCTAAATCAGGCCAATTTTGTTTACAAAGAGCGATTTTCTGAAAATGTACTTTCAGTTTCATAATTATATGCAGACTGCGTCAGCGATTTTGTATATTTGCTTCGATTCACATTTCACAAATTTAATAACCAGTCTGATACTTTGACTGATTAATGCTTTGTAAAGGTTGTTATTGCTGCTCGCTACTATTACCAGTAGTACAAGTCTTGATCACATGACCAAAAAAAAACCAAGTAAGATAAAAATAGTACTTCAGCAGCATCCGCGTAGATCTATAATCGGTATTACTTTTCGTTAACATTTTGTTTTCTGCTAGAAATGTTAATCAAAGTTTTATTCGACTCACCCTGGCGTCAGCGTCACACCTTGGTTAAAGTTTTGCATGCAAGTACATACAGCTATCATTTAAAGGCATATAGCTTTGAAACTTATTTTTTCTTTTTCTAGATCAATTACCAACTTCACTGGGTCAAGTTCCATAACTCTGACTTGTATTTTGAGCAAATTATGCCCCCTTTTGGACTTAAAAAATCCTGGTTAAAGTTTTACATGCAAGTTACTATCTCAAAAACTAATGCAGATATTGAATTGAAACTTCACATGTGTCTTTGGGGTTATAAAACTAGTTGATAGCATCAAGTCCCATAACTCTGACCTGCATTTTGTCCAAATTATGCCCCCTTTTGGACTTAGAAATTCCTGGTTAAAGTTTTGCGTGCAAGTACATACAGCTATTACTAAAAGACAGTTGATTTGAAACTTATTTTTTCTTTTTCTAGATCAATTACCAACCTCACTGGGTCAAGTCCCATAACTCTGACATGTAATTTGGGCAAACTATGCCCCCTTTTGGACTTAGAAAATTCTGGTTAAACTTTTGCGTGCAAGTTACTATCTGCAGAACAAATGCAGATATTAAGTTGAACCTTCACATGTGCCTTCAGGGTTATAAAACTAGTTGATAGCATCAAGTCCCATAACTCTGACATGCATTTTGGTCAAATTATGTCCCCTTTTGAACTTAAAACTCTTGATATTTTAACATTTTGGGTAATATTTTCCTGCTTTTGGGACAATATTTTGAATAGTCGAGCATTGGCTGTCTTACAGACAGCTCTTGTTATAACAACACCAAAGCAGGGCCCACGCTGTGGTTCACCACCTGAGCCAATTTGCCGCTGGCGAAAATAGATTTTTCTACATAAATTTGATCTAACCTTATCGTAACCTTTCTAGAATTTTTAACAATATTAGCAGCATTGTGTTTGAGTTAGATCACCTGTTTGTCTGCCAGTTAACATTTGATTAGAAAACTTGTGTTTCTACTGTAACACTGGTAAATCCTAAAACAAATGTATAAATAAAAATCAAACATCAGCCGTTTTTACCCTTATTTTATTCAGTGACAAATACAAGGAAACATTTCAGTCTATATTATCACTGGTATAAGTAAAACAAAGTTTTATTCAAAATACTAAAAGTATACAAGTATAACCCCTAAAATTTGGAAACGACCCCCATATGTGAAAAACTGGGGGTCACAATGACCCTCATTTTCAAAAGCCAAGGGAAAACACTGGACTGGATATTATTGACCATTTAAATGTTACAAGTCACCAGGTCAGTTGAGCTGTAAGTTTGAATCCCAATGCTAGCTGACTTCTGGAAGGCCTTAGTTCTACATAGATGGTAACTTGTGCCTGAGATATTGCCAGGAGCGGCAGGGATTACATTGGTTCAAAAGTTTTTGTAGCCACTTTTTGAGAATTTGAATTTTGTATGTGGAAAAAGGAAAACAGTGTAAGTTTTAGAGTCACATGATAAAAAAAAAAGAGAGTGTGTATGCTGTAACTTTATTATTACTTTTGTCAGAATTATGGCCCTTTATGTACTAAGAAAATTGGAATTTCTTCATTAAATTTTTTAGTTTAGGTCCTTTTTAGCTCACCTGTCACAAAGTGACAAGGTGAGCTTTTGTGATCGCGCAGCGTCCGTCGTCAGTCCGTGCGTGCGTGTGTGTGTGCGTAAACTTTTGCTTGTGACCACTCTAGAGGTCACATTTTTCATGGGATCTTTATGAAAATTGGTCAGAATGTTCCCCTTGATGATATCTAGGTCAAGTTCGAAACTGGGTCACGTGCGGTCAAAAACTAGGTCAGTAGGTCTAAAAATAGAAAAACCTTGTGACCTCTCTAGAGGCCATATATTTCATAAGATCTTCATGAAAATTGGTCAGAATGTTCATCTTGATGATATCTAGGTCAAGTTCGAAACTGGGTCACGTGGCCTCAAAAACTAGGTCAGTAGGTCAAATAATAGAGAAACCTTGTGACCTCTCTAGAGGCCATATTTTTCATGGGATCTGTATGAAAGTTATTCTGAATTTTCATCTTGATGATATCTAGGTCAAGTTTGAAACTGGGTCACGTGCGGTCAAAAACTAGGTCAGTAGGTCTAATAATAGAAAAACTTTATGACCTCTCTAGAGGCCATATATTTCATGAGATCTTCATGAAAATTGGTCAGAATGTTCATCTTGATGATATCTAGGTCAAGTTCGAAAGTGGTCACGTGCCGTCAAAAACTAGGTCAGTAGGTCAAATAATAGAAAAACTTTGTGACCTCTCTAGAGGCCATATTTTTCATGGGATCGGTATGAAAGTTGGCTGAATGTTCATCTTGATGATATCTAGGTCAAGTTCGAAACAGGGTCATGTGCGGTCAAAAACTAGGTCAGTAGGTCTAAAAATAGAAAAACCTTGTGACCTCTCTAGAGGCCATACTTATGAATGGATCTCCATAAAAATTGGTCAGAATGTTCATCTTGATGATATCTAGGTCAAGTTCGAAAGTGGGTCACATGCCTTCAAAAAGTAGGTCAGTAGGTCAAATAATGAAAAAACGTTGTGACCTCTCTAGAGGTCATATTTTTCATGGGATCTGTATGAAAGTTGGTCTGAATGTTTATCTTGATGATATATAGGTCAAGTTTGAAACTGGGTCAACTGCGATCAAAAACTAGGTCAGTAGGTCTTAAAATAGAAAAACCTTGTGACCTCTCTAGAGGCCATACCCTTGAATGGATCTTCACGAAAATTGGTCAGAATGTTCACCTTGATGATATCTAAGTCAAGTTTGAAACTGGGTCATGTGCCGTCAAAAACTAGGTCAGTAGGTCAAATAATAAAAAAACCTTGTGACCTCTCTAGAGGCCATACTTTTCATGGGATCTGTATGAAAGTTGGTCTGAATGTTCATCTTGATGATATCTAGGTCAGGTTAGAAACTGGGTCAACTGCGGTCAAAAACTAGGTCAGTAGGTCTAAGATTAGAAAAATCTTTTGACCTCTCTAGAGGCCATATTTTTCAATGGATCTTCATAAAAATTGATCCGAATGTTCACCTTGATGATATCTAGGTCAGTTTCGAAACTGGGTCACGTGGGGTCAAAAACTAGGCCAGTAGGTATAAAAATAGAAAAACCTTGTGACCTCTCTAGAGGCCATATTTTTCATGAGATCTTCATGAAAATTAGTGAGAATGTTCACCTTGATGATATCTAGGTAAATTTCAAAACAGGGTCACGTACCTTCGAAAACTAGGTCAATAGGTCAAGTAATAGAAAAACCTTGTGACCTCTCTAGAGACCATATTTTTCAATAGATCTTCATGAAAATTGGTCAGAATTTTTATCTTGATAATATCTAGGTCAGGTTCAAAACTGGGGCACATGAGCTCAAAAACTAGGTCACTATGTCAAATAATAGAAAAAACGACGTCATACTCAAAACTGGGTCATGTGGGAACAGGTTAGCGATTCAGGACCATCATGGTCCTCTTGTTTTATGAACATTTTAAGAGCTATAGCTTTGAAACTTTATACACTTGTTTATTATCACAAGGTTAGTAAGTAGGTCAAGAACCATAACTCTGTCTTGCATTTTGTTCAAATTATGGCCCTTTATTAACTTAGAAAGTTGGTATTTCTTGGTTATTTTTCGTTTAGGTATACTTTTCTTGAATGCTATAGCTTTGAAACTTAATACATTATTTTGTTATTGCTATGTGAGTAAGAAGGTCAAGAACCATAACTATTTTCTTGCGTATTACCTTACAAAAAACACTTGCAGAGGAGCATTGACACCCACAGGTAGTGCTCTTGTTCCATTTACTTTACTTGTTAGACAGTCTTAATATACATAAATTTAAATTATGAAAAGTACTTTCCTTCAGTTTTGGAATAGTGTTTGAAATTGAAATAAATAAATTTACAATGATTGTAATTGCCCTTACTGCATTTTTATATGCCAAATTTACTGCCCTAGTCTAGAGAAAAAATTGTATGTGGGCATATTATGCCTTGTTAAACAGTGCTCTTGTCATCTAGAAATCTGCATTAGCAAGAAAAACTGTTAAATGTAAATTTATGTTTTTTTCTTTCAGACGGTTGTTACAGATGGGTGTATACAATGCAGAGTTATTCAATAACCTTGGTTTATGTTGCTTTTATGCTCAGCAGTATGACATGACATTAACATGTTTTGAAAGAGCCCTTAATCTGGCAGATGAAAACACAGTTTCAGAAATCTGGTTCAATATTGGGCATGTTGCTATGGTAAGTGATAAAAGTACCATATTTTTTTTCTCCACAAGAATTGACAACTTCCTCACACTGTTATAGAAGTACAATAATTGATATTTTTCCACAAGAGTTGACAACTTCCTCACACTGACCAGACAGAAATGCTGATAATATTTTACCAGACAGAAATGCTTTTAGTATTTGACTGAAGTGGAATGCTGGTATTTGACCACACAGATATGCCAGTAGTATTTGACCACACAGAAATACCAATAGTGTTTGACCACACAGAAATATCAATAGTATTTGACCAGACAGAAATACCAATAGTATTTGACCACACAGAAATACCGATAGTGTTTGACCACACAGAAATACCAATAGTGTTTGACCACACACAGAAATACCAGTAGTGTTTGACCACACAGAAATACCAATAGTGTTTACCAATAGTGTTTGACCACACAGAAATATCAGTAGTATTTGACCAGACAGGAATACCAGTAGTATTTGACCACACAGAAATACCAATAGTATTTGACCAGACAGGAATACCAATAGTATTTGACCAGACAGAAATACCAATAGTATTTGACCACACAGAAATATCAATAGTATTTGACCACACAGGAATACCAATAGTATTTGACCACACAGAAATACCAATAGTATTTGACCAGACAGAAATACCAATAGTATTTGACCAGACAGAAATACCAATCTCCACCTCTGATTCATGTGGGGAAGTTGGCAGTTACTTGCGGAGAACAGGTTTGTACTGGTACAGAATCCAGGAACACTGGTAAGGTTAACTGCCCGCCGTTATATGGCTGAAATACTGTTGAAAAACGGCATTAAACTCAAAACAAACAAACAAAAGAAATACCAATAGTATTTGACCACACAGAAATACCGATAGTGTTTGAGCACACAGAAATACTATTTGACCACACAGAAATACTGATAGTGTTTGACCACACAGAAATAGCAATAGTATTTGACCAGACAGGTATACCCGGTACCAATAGTATTTGACCGCACAGAAATATCAGTAGTATTTAACCAGACAGGAATACCAGTAGTATTTGACCACACAGAAATACCAATAGTATTTGACCATACAGGAATACCAATAGTATTTGACCACACACAGAAATGCCAATACTATTTGACCAGACAGAAATGCCAATAGTATTTGACCAGACAGAAATACCAATAGTATTTGACCACACAGAAATGTCAGTAGTATTTGACCTCACAGAAATACCAATAGTATTTGACCACACAAAAATGCCAGTAGTATTTGACCAGACAGGAATGCTGATAATATTTAATCAGACAGAAAGCATGCACAGTAGTACATGAGACAAACTTATGAAGAATATTCATTTAAATAGTGAGGTCCAAAAAGTTTATTCTCTAACAAACAGTGCAACACTAACAAGTTCAATTAAATGAGACATGAGCCTTTTTATCAGCGGGAAGTCTAAACCACCCTCATGTAACATAAAGTGTGTAATGATATAGCTAGAAAACTAAAACTGATTTCAAAGAATCATGACTGTTTTTGAGGCATTCTAATATACCCCTGATGCAGATAAAATTAAATCATACTGCTTTGATATGCAGTACTTCAGTGCATGCTCCACACAGGGTCCACTTACAAATCACCACTAAAAAATCAACAGATGTGGAAAATTGTGTACTTAGTGCAAGGAAGCAATTCATCTGGCTTGTATAAGGTTACTCTACCCCAGTGCCTGGTAGTGCTTACAAAAGAGCCCAGAGGACACAATTAAAGCATGAAAGTCTCTGTCTGACATAAGCTATGTCAGCTTGACATTAAATCTGACATAAAAAAGTTCGATCCACACATGTTATATCTCTGGATGCCTCAAAATGATTGACAGAAAAAAACTGCAGACTGTTTTGATCCGCCTCTGAATGTAAAAGTACATTTATAAATACACATGATTCACTTTACAGTTATTCATTATGTGATTATGGTACTCTCTTCACTGAGGAATTTAATCCACTTGAGATTAAGGGGCTATTGGCTATTAAGGACCTTGATGTAACTGACTACACTCTGTATTTAAGCAATCATAAAATATTGTTGTATATAGATAATGTTGCATTCTAAAGCTATTTTTCTGTAAATATACTTCCATTTGGAGTGGCAAGATTGAAATTATGCACATGATGAATAATTCTTAATAATTATGGGTGGACATGCATTTAAGTATTTTTACAAGGGGTTTTTCTATAAATAATAAGAAGTGTTTACTTACTATTTACTTTACAGACTACTTGAACTTTATTTTATTCTGTTGTTGTTTGTTCAGTACTGCCAAATGTTGATACAATATTCGAGACACTTTTTGTTACCTATCTTACTTTTGTACAAACATTTTGAAGAATTGCTTTTGTTTGTATATACTTCGCCTTACTTTGTCAGACTTCTTGATCAGTAGCAACTTTAAGTCTACTGTACATGTACTTGTTTTGGTGCTGCAAAAGTTGGATTATTACTCTTAATGTAGACTGAAACATTTTTTGTTGTAGATTTTTTTTAGATTCATTGCACTTCACATTTATTTTGCATTTGATGCATTGTATCTTTAATAGTTTGGCTTCAAAAATACTTCTTCAAATGCATTCTGGGACATTTGATAAAAATGTTTTAAATGTGGAAATGAGTTAATTGTACCATATCATACTATTCATATGATATTACCATGAGAAACACATGCTAGTCATTTGTAACACTGTGGGTCTGACTGTTAAGAAAAAGCTTAGAATTTGTTCAAACAGTAGCATTAATGTTATGCCATATAAAATTCCTCATATCCATAGAATTCCATTCATACTGACTGATTTATTCGGAAAGCATGATGTATAACCCACTTAAAACACCATTAATGGATCTGTTGTTCAATTATGTGTTACCAGGATACTAGTAGTGTGTTGTCAAGGGATGGGGATGATTAAATAATGGGTCCTGTATCGATGACAGAATAGGGAAGTCAGATCATTACAGTAATTGCCATCTCCATGTTTGATGTAAATGAACTAAATGAATCATTGTAATATTATACTGGTTTGTAATAATGACCAGTCATTTAAGTGGTTTGATGTCCAGTCAATCAAGTACTTTGATTATTAAATGTCTCAGAAATTCAGTATTAGTGTCGCTTTATTGTTTTACGTAAATTACTTCAGAATTTTCATTGTAGTTAGGCTTATTGTTAAGACTGTCCTAAAATCAGTAATCTAAAAGAAAATGAGTTTTTAGCTCACCTGAGCACAAAGCACAAAGTGCTCAGGGTGAGGTAATATGATCGCTCACCGTCCGGTGTCCGTCCATCCGTTGTACGTCCGTCCGTCCGTCTTCCGTTCACACTTTCCTTTAAACAACATCTCCTCCTAAACCAACAGGCCAGTTTTGATGAAACTTCCCAGGGATGTTCCTTGGATGGTCTTCTTTAAAAATTGTTCAAAGAATTGAATTCCATACAGAATTCTGGTTGCCATGGCAACCAAAAGGAAAAACTTTGAAAATTTTCTTGTCCAAAACCGCAAGGCATAGAGCCTCTATATTTGGCATGTAACATCATCTAATGGTTCTCTATGAAGATTTTTAAAATCATGCCCCTGAGGTGAAAAGAGGCCCCGCCCCGGGGGTCCCAAATTTTACATAGACATATAGGAAAAAAACTTTAAAAATCTTCTTGTCTGAAACCACAAGACCTAGGCCTTTGATATTTGGTATGTAGCATTGCCTTGTGGTCCTCTACCAAGATTATTCAAATTATTACCCTGGGGTTAAAAGAGGCCCTGCCCCAGGGGTCCCAAGTTTTGCATAGTCTTATATAGGAAGTTTTTTTAAAAATCTTCTTGTCTGAAACTGCATGGCCTAGGCTTTTGATATTTTGTAAGTTGCGTTGCCTAGTGGTCCTCTACCAAGATTATTCAAATTATGCCCCTGAGTTGAAAAGAGGCCCCACCCAGGGTGTCCCAAGTTTTACATAGACTTATATAGGAAAAAACTTTAAAAATCTTCTTGTCTGAAATCACAAGACCTAGGCCTTTGATATTTGGTACGTAGCATTGCCTTGTGGTCCTCTACCAAGATTGTTCAAATTATGCCTCTGGGGTGAAAAGAGGCCCTGCCCTAGGGGTCCTAAGTTTTACATAGACTTATATAGGAATTTTTTTTTTTAAATCTTCTTGTCTGAAAGTTCAAGGCCTAGGCCTTTGATATTTGGTATGTAGCATTGCCTAGTGGATCTCTAACAAGATTGTTCAAATTATGTTCCTGGGGTGAAAAGAGGCCCTGTCCCAGGGGTCACTTGTTATATGAGTTATATAGGAAAAAATACTTCAAAAATTATCAGATCATATTTCCTAGACTGTTTAATTATAATTACCTGATGACCCCAAGTAATTAGGGGTCACCTGACTGTGACCTTGACCTACTGACCTACTTTCTTGTTTTTAGCTCACCTCAGGTTGAACTATTGTGATCGCTCACCGTCATGTATGTCTCTGAAAGTTTAGTGTTATCTGTGAATGTGTTGATAAGTTTAAAATGTTAAATTGTCTATAAATAAAAAAATATAAATTGATAAATGAAGTTTGTCATATTTGAGTCAAAAAGGTCTGCAATGTTTAAAATTGTGCTTGCCATAGAAATGATATTCTGTTGGTTATGAACAGTCACCCTCTGGATTATCACTGAGCACAGTTATTATTAGCAATAACACAGATCTGATTAAGTATTGCATAATTATGTTCTCTTTCACTCAGGTGAGCGATATAGGGCCATTATGGCCCTCTTGTTTTATGTCACTCACATATTTAGGTTTTGAATGTCATATCTTATCTGTTGTTATAAAATTATTGATAAATATTAAAGGATAACAATAATAATAATAGTAATTGTAATAATAACATTAGTAATAATAGTAAAAGTAATTACAGTCAAACCTGAGCTTATGAGACCACCTGTATTAAGCAAAAATCTGTGTTATAAGACCATTAATTATAAGTCTCTTTATAGTGCATTTCATATAGATTGAACCTGCATTAAAGAACCACCTGTCTTATGAGACCACATTTTTGCTCTCCCTTAAGTGGTCTCTTAAAACAGGTTTCACTGTAGATGATTCTTTAAAAATTATAAAAAGAAAACACTTATGATGACTTTGCAGATTTAAAATTCTTCTTATATATATCAACATGTTTGTATGTCGCTAAAAGGAATATGAATGCTTATTTTCATAGATCTTCAGATTTTTTATCCATGACAATTACTTAGGTACCTTTTAAAGAGGAAGAAAATCATCATAGAAACTTCTGAAAATTTGAGTTTCCTTTTGTAAGTTTATACACAGAAAAATCAGACTGAGGCATAAAATCTGTACGTCCTGTCACAATAACATGTTAGGATATGTGTAAGATATAATATTTTCCACTTTGTTTTCAGGGTATAGGGGACATGACATTAGCATACCAGGCATTTAGACTGGCACTCTCTAACAACAACGATCACGCGGAGGCTTATAATAATCTTGGTGTTCTAGAAATGAGAAAAGGACATGTAGATATGGTAAGTTTGTGGTCTGTATGTACATGTATTGTAACACAGATGATCCTGCCCATTTCCATGTTGGTGGCTCCTGCCACATCCTGGCTCACAGACTATAAAACATGAGTTTGAAAACCAGTCTAAGAATGTCTCTTGCTATTGGTCAGTTTAAAAACTGTGCTTGAAAAGGACCAATCAGATGATGAAGCTTTGAGACTGGTCTCCAAACTCAAGTTTTATAGACTGGGGTCATAGTCTAGCAACTCGCTCACAGATTTTGCGTTTGAAGATGAAGTCCTTTCAAAATCTGTTAAAAACTGTATTTCATGAAATTAGAGATTGGATGCCTTTTTAGCTCACCTGAGCAATGCTCAGGTGAGTTTTTCTGATCACTTGATGTCCGGCGTCTGTCTGTCGTCTGTCTGTCGTCTGTCCGTCAACATTTAGCTTGTGTATGCGATAGAGGCTGTATTTTTCAACTGATCTTCATGAAATTTGGTCAGAATGATTATCTTGATAAAATCTAGGCCGAGTTCGAAAATGGGTCATCCTGGGTCAAAAACTAGGTCACTAGGTCAAATCAAAGAAAAACCTTGTGTATGCGATAGAGGCTGTATTTTTCAATTAATCTTCATGAATTTTGGTCAGAATGATTACTTTGATGAAATCTAGGCCGAAAATGGGTCATCTGGGGTCAAAAACTAGGTCACTAGGTCAAATCAAAGAAAAACCTTGTGTATGTGATAGAGGCTGTATTTTTCAATTAATCTTCATAAATTTTGGTCAGAATGATAACCTTGATGAAATCTAGACAGATTTCGAAAATGGGTCATCTGAGGTTAAAAACTAGGTCACTAGGTCAAATCAAAGAAAAACCTTGTGTATGCGATAGAGGCTGTATTTTTCAATTAATCTTCATGAATTTTGGTCAGAATGTTTACCTTGATGAAATCTAGGTCGAAAATGGGTCATCTGGGGTCAAAAACTAGGTCACTAGGTCAAATCAAAGATAAACCTTGTGTATGTGATAGAGGCTGTATTTTTCAATTAATCTTCATAAATTTTGGTCAGAATGATAACCTTGATGAAATCTAGACCGATTTCGAAAATGGGTCATCTGAGGTTAAAAACTAGGTCACTAGGTCAAATCAAAGAAAAGCTTTGTGTATGGGATAGAGGCTGTATTTTTCAATTAATCTTCATGAATTTTGGTCAGAATGATTGCCTTGATGAAATCTAGGTCAGCTTCGAATATGGGTCATCTGGGTCAAAAAGTAGGTCATTAGGTCAAATCAAAGAAAAACCTTGTGTATGCGATAGAGGCTATATTTTTCAATTGATCTTCATGAGATTCAGTCAGAATGATTGCCTTGATAAAATCTTGGTCAAGTTTGAATATAGGTCATCTTGGTTCAAAAATTAGGTCACTAGATCAAATCAAAGAAAAACCTTGTGTATGCGATAGAGGCTGTATTTTTCAATTAATCTTCATGAATTTTGGTCAGAATGATTGCCTTGATGAAATCTAGGTCAGCTTCGAATATGGGTCATCTGGGGCCAAAAAGTAGGTCATTAGGTCAAATCAAAGAAAAACCTTGTGTATGCGATAGAGGCTATATTTTTCATTTGACCTAGAACCTTCAAACTACATAGGGTTGTAGGGCTGCTGGAGTAGACGACCCCTATTGTTTTTGGGGTCACTCCGTCAAAGGTCAAGGTCACCGGGGCCTGAACATTGAAAACCATTTCCGATCAATAACTAGAGAACCACTTGACCCAGAATGTTGAAACTTCATAGGATGATTGGTCATGAAGAGTAGATGACCCCTATTGATTTTGGGGTCACTCTGTCAAAGGTCAAGGTCACAGGGGCCTGAACATTGAAAACCATTTCCGATCAATAACTAGAGAACCACTTGACCCCGAATGTTGAAACTTCATAGGATGATTGGTCATGAAGAGTAGATGACCCCTATTGATTTTGGGGTCACTCCGTCAAAGGTCAAGGTCACAGGGGCCTGAACATTGAAAACCATTTCCGATCAATAACTAGAGAACCACTTGACCCAGAATGTTGAAACTTCATAGGATGATTGTTCATAAAGAGTAATTGACCCCTATTGATTTTGGGGTCACTCCATCAAAGGTCAAGGTCACAGGGGCCTGAACATGGAAAACCATTTCCGATCAATAACTAGAGAACCACTTGACCCAGAATGTTGAAACTTAATGGATGATTGGTCATGCAGAGTAGATGACCCCTAACGATTTTGGGGTCAGTCTATTAAAGGTCAAGGTCACAGTGGCCTGTTCATGTAAAATCATTTTTTGGAAATAACTTGAGAACCACTTTACCTACAATGTTGAAACTTAATAGGATGATTGGACATGCAGAGTAGATGACCCCTATTTATTTTGAGGTCACTTGATCAAAGGTCAAGGTCACAGGAGCCTGAACAGTGACTTGAGAACCACTAGGCCAAGAGTGTTGAAATTTAGCGGGATGACTGGACATGCCAAGTAGATGATCCCTATTGCAGCCAACCATCAGTGTCTCTTTGACTTTCACTCCTGACCCCTATTGACTTCTTGCCTATAGGACTTTGCATTGGGGGAGACATGCGCTTTTTTACAAAAGCATTTTCTAGTTTTCAATTGATCTTCATGAAATTTGGTCAGAATGATTGCCTTGGTAAAATCTAGGTCAAGTTCGAATATGGGTCATCTGGGGTCAAAAACTAGGTCACTAGTTCAAATAAAAAACGTTCTTTGCACCAATTTAAATGATACTTGGTCAGAATATTTTTTTCCATGCAATCACTAGGTCTATGTTTACACTGTTATGGTGTATTATGGTGTGTTTCTCAGGTGAGCGACCTAGGGCCATCTTGGCCCTCTTGTTTGATAGAAGAGCAAAATTAAACATTTTACATGGGACTTTACAAACTCTAACTTTTCATCTTTCATATTGTGAATGAGCGGCTGTAAGGCAAGTGACTATTACACACTATGAATTATAGAACCTACATAATACATTATATGTATAATGTTTTAGAAAATTGGAAAAAGTGTTCATTTATTCCATGCTTTTCAGTGGTTTGCTGAAATATTGCCAAACAGTCATATCTTGGAAAAGGCTCCTTGGTGAATTTATATAATAAGAACATCAATAATAAATGTTCTGATTCTTTTTTCTTTCACGAATAAACAACAAAAAACTATAAAGTCTAAGATTGATTAAATTTAAGAGAACATGAAAATATATTTGTTAGTAAAATGTAAAAATTAAATTCTATAATTTTCTCAGTAACACTTTACTTCATTGGACATGAATATTATGACTTTGTGATGTTGTATGTGATGTTGATGTTGTGAAACGTAATATTTGGTTTAAACCATTGAAGGCACATGAAATAAATGAAAATACTTTTACTTTTGACCACCATATTTTACATTTTCACTTCTGGCTAATACGCTTGTAAAAATATTGCAACTGGTCTTCAAGATATTGTAACCATACACTAAAACAACCAAGTATCCTGTATGTGCTACATATTATACCAGATTTATATAGCGCCCTTTTCATGGTAAATTCATTCAAAGGCGCTTTACATAGTGCAAAGGCAGCCACTCACGGGGCTAATTCCATCCTCTACTAGTACAGACACATAGGCTCTGACCAGAGTGATAAAGTGAGAGAAATCCATTAGGTACAGGCTTGTCCAGCTAACTTAGCCTTGTTCTCTGCAAATAGACAGTCTGGTTCTTTAACGAGCCCTTTGTATAGCACCGATACACATGAAAAGTGTGTACTGTTGTTATGTAGATCTGTATGTACAGTGTTAATTATCCAGTATATTTGCCGATGTGCTATGAAATCATTGATGTTCTTGCCATTGTCAGAGATTAATTTTCGCACATTTGTGCTTATGTTGGTCCACAAAATTTAATACAAACACACAGATAAAATTTCCTTTAATTTGAACTTTGAAATTAAAAATCAACAAAATTTATATCATATCCTCTCGAAACAGTAGTTTTGCTGCTAACAGTAAAATGTTCACCATTACATTAAATGATGTCATAGTATAGCCAGCTCATATGATAATATTTCATTCTCATATACATGTAAATCTCGTGTGTTTATGTGAGCTTTTGTGGATTATGTGTTTGGCCCCATATGTTAGCTATAGCATTACTGTTAACACTCTAGAGGTTAAAGTAATTGCCAAATCTTAATGAAACCTGGTTAGAATATTTATCTCAATAAAATATCAGATGGGTATGATCCTGGATTATTATATGCCCGAAGGGACATATTATGTTATGACGCCAGTGTCCGTCTGTCTGTCTGTCCGTTAGCAATTTCATGTCTGCTCAGTAACTCTTGAAACCCATGAAGGATTTTGAAGAAACTTAACACAAATGTTCACCACATCGAGACGACATGCAGAGCGTATGTTTTGGATGGCTCGCTTCAAGGTCAAGGTCTCACTTAGGGGTCAAAGGTCATATGACTTTGTTTCATGTCCGCTCTTTAACTCTTGAACTACGGAAAGGATTTTAAAGAAACTTGGCTAATCTTCGATCAGAAACAAGGTCACTAGGTCATAGAAAGACCTTGTGTCACATTTTCTACATGGATCTAGGCAAGAATCTTTTTATGCCCCCGAAGGGAGGCATATTAGTTTTCAACTGTCCGTCCGTTCGTTCGTTCGTTAGTTCGTTCGTCACAACGTTAACTTTTTGCATGAAGGCACTTTACTCGCGAACCACTGCACCCAGGACCTTCAAACTTCACATGCTGATAGTACTTATTGCGTACATGACCCCTACTGACTTTTAGGTCACCAGGTCAAAGGTCAAGATGCTGCGGGGGTATTTGTCACCATTAGTGACAGCTCTTGTTCTTAATTGAATCTACCAGTGGATTATGTTTGAAACAGGATTATTTGGGGTGAAATAACCAGGGCATGTAAGTAACAGAGGGCCTTATGAATGCGTTTCTTATGCTTGATGTATGGAATTTTATCTTTTATTAATATGTCTTTTATCGATTAAAGCATACTTCAGAACAGGCAAGTTTGGTGTTTCTAGATCATTCTTTTCAGCATACACATAACTTGATTGAAATCATTTCAGCATATATTTAGAAAGAATAAGTTTTGCATGAAGAATACATTATTTTCCTGTCCTTGTTTCACTGAGATTTAAGTTTTGTAGAAATGGCTGTTATAAAATTAACTATTATTTTCGTGTCTAGTGTATTTGTATAATTTAGTTTTGATTTCAAAGATTTTTTTTTCTGTATATATTCACGAAAGATAATTATTTTACACTTTTTTCTCTGTTGAGTGTATTTTTATATGCCTGATTCAGAAAAATGGACGTATGCGATGGTGCATGTGTCTGTATGTCTGTCATAATTCATGACCAGAACATGTCCAGAACATAACTTAATAACCATTTAGGGTATTGACTTTAAATTTGGTGTATTGGTAGGCAGTAATGAGATGTGCTGATTACATGAACAAGGCTGGTAGGTCAAAGGTCAAGGTCAAATATTAAATGGAACTCAAAGGTCAAATATGTCAATGATATTTTGTGTCCGGAGCATAATTTAATAACTATTCTAGGTATTGACTTCAGTTTTGGTATATATAGATAGGTCTTAATAAGGTGATGTGCAGAGTACATGAAGTAGGTTTGTAGGTCAAAAGTTAAGGTCACTGCAAGGTCAAATCTGTCTTTCATATTTCATGCACAGAACATAACTTAATCATTTAAGGTATCGACTTCAGACTTGGCATATAGGTAGGTGGCAATGAGACAATGTGCAGAGCACATGAACTTAGTTTAAAGGTCAAAGGTCATGGTCATAAATTGAGTTCAAATATCAAATCTATCCTTTGTATTTTATGTCCAGAGCACATCTTCAAGACTAACCATATTGATCATCATAATCTATTCTGATCACTTGATGTCTAACTGTGAACTTTAACTTCCAAAGCATTAAGTTGGGTTATCAATAGATTTTAACCAAACATTTTAACCTACATTTTAGATTTTGTTGTTGACATTTTTTCAACAAATTTAAACCAAATCTCACTATATATAACAATATAACAATAAGAGGATGATGGTTAGCACTATTAAATTATCAATGAATTTCATCCAAATTTATACAGTTAGTACCTATGTAAGGCGACTGTATAACTATCCAAATTTTGGCCTTTGAATTATTTTCCGTAACTGGCTTTATACATCTTATTTAAAAGAATTAGAGGTACTTATACCCCCAGATACAAAGTATATGTGGGCTATATTGGGGACTCACATGTCTGTCTGTTGGTCTGTCCATCTATCGGTCCTGTCTGCTCTATATCTTCTTAACTGCCTTGCCTGAAAGATTTTCATAAAACTGGCATCAATGGTTAACCTCATAAAGACAACATGCAGAGCACATGACCCAGGTTACAAGGCCAAAGATCAAGGTCACTCTTGGAGGTCAAAGGTCAAATAGCTTAACTTTATGTCAGCTTCATATATTCTAAACTGCTGAAAAGGTTTCCTTAAAACCGGCATCAATTGTTAGCCTGATGAAGACGATATGCAGAGCACATGACTCAGGTTACTAGGCCAAGGGCCAAGGTCACTTAAATAGCATAAGCTCAAGTACGATTCAACAGTTGATCAAAATTTTTGTAAAACAGCATCATTTATTTACTTCACCAAGACCACGTGCAGAGCACACAACCTGGGTCCCTAGGTCTTGCGTCAAGGTCACACTTGAAGGTCAGATAGCCTTATTCCTTAGATCTAATAAAACATCATTTGTGTACCTCATCAAGATGATGCACAAAGCGCATGACCTGGTTCACTTTGTTCATGGTCAAGGTCTTACTTAGAGGTCAAGTATCAAATAGCTTATATTTGTGTCCACTTAATACCTTAATTGTTAACAATACTGTATTGACTAGACATAACTTGCTTAGCAAAAAAATCACACTGCATGACAGTTGTGGTAAAATGTATGCACAATTTGAAAGTTGATACTTCCATAGGAAGCAGTGTCTTCTTGTAAGCCAACCACAAAATATGGAGGCAGATTGTTTTCCCAAAATTAATATACATTTAACATGATTAAGTACTTTTACATTGTATATCCATATTAAATGGTTAACAGCTGTGGTTTAGTTGTACTTGTGGCCAGGACACATTTTATAAATGTCTTACTGTTTTATTAATGGACTCACTTACTGTGTGATTAATGGAAAAAATGTGATACTTGATATTTTTGTACTTTAATCTGCTGGTATTGAAATATTAAAGTGAATATGCAGTCTTCATACACATTGTTGGCATACATAGACTGAGAGGTGGACAGGCTGAATCTTGTCATTTATTTTAAATAGTTATAAAAAAATCGGTATTTCTGTAATGAAAAACAGCTGAGCAGATTTGTCTGTTCATTATTAACCAGTACCATTGAAATCTTCAAAATATACATCAGCTGAGGCAGTATCTATGCTGAAATTTACCTGATTGTTTGACTGGCAGACAATTCTTGGGAAATCAACTAGATTAGATAAAACAGCTGCTTTCAGAGTTTATCGCTGTATACTTGCAAAACAATTCTTCACATATTTTTCTTTTTAAATCTTCCTGAAAAAAAGATCTTATTGTTCTTGATAATCTTAACAAAATATATTAAGTACTACCGTGTTACCCAGATAAAAAGGCTGTGCACAGAACAGGTGTAATTATAGACCAAACTATTCATGGATTTCTATTGGTAGAATCCCTGTTGTATGCATCAATGGTGAAAACTAAGATTCGTCTTCCATCAGCTGACTATCTTCGAATATTCCTTCAGCTGCTTTTGATACTTCCCTCAGATATCTTTGATACTTCTCTCAGCTAACTGTCTTTGATACTTCCCTCAGCTAACTATCTTTGATACTCCCTCAGCTAACTATCTTCGGTACTTCCTTAGCTAGCTATCTTTGATACTTCCTTCAACTAACTGTCTTTGATACTTCCCCTCAGCTAACTATCTTTGATATTTCCCACGGCTAACTATTTTCAGTACTTCCTTCAGCTAGTTATCTTTGATACTTCCCTCAGCTAGCTATCTTTGATACTTCCCTCAGCTAGCTGTCTTTGATACTTATGTCAGCTAGCTGTCTTTGATACTTCCCTCAGCTAGATGTCTTTGATACTTACGTCAGCTAGCTGTCTTTGATACTTCCCTCAGCTAGCTGTCTTTGATACTTCCCTCAGCTAGCTGTCTTTGATACTTCCGTCAGCTAGCTGTCTTCGATACTTCTCTCAGCTAGCTGTCTTCGATACTTCCGTCAGCTAGCTGTCTTCGATACTTCCCTCAGCTAGCTGTCTTCGATACTTCCCTCAGCTAGCTGTCTTCGATACTTCCCTCAGCTAGCTGTCTTCGATACTTCCCTCAGCTAGCTGTCTTCGATACTTCCCTCAGCTAGCTGTCTTCGATACTTCCCTCAGCTAGCTGTCTTCGATACTTCCCTCAGCTAGCTGTCTTCGATACTTCCCTCAGCTAGCTGTCTTCGATTTTCCCTCAGCTAGCTGTCTTCGATACTTCCCTCAGCTAGCTGTCTTTGATACTTACGTCAGCTAGCTGTCCTTGATACTTCTCTCAGCTAGCTGTCTTTGATACTTCCCTCAGCTAGCTGTCTTTGATACTTCCCTCAGCTAGCTGTCTTTGATACTTCCCTCAGCTAGCTGTCTTTGATACTTCTCTCAGCTCTCTTTGGTACTTCTCTCAACTAAGTACCTTTGTTACTTCCCTCAGCTAACTAACTTTGATACTTTCCTCAACTTTGAATAGTAGTAAGAGATGCCCAAAACTATTGCAGTAACAATATCACAGTAGTAGGCTGCAATATCAGTAGTACTGCAATAGCCCGGCCGCTTAGCTCAGTAGGCAGAGCGTTGGTCTACAGATCGCGAGGTTGTGGGTTCGATCCCCGGGCGGGGCGTATGTTCTCCATGACAATTTGATAAAGACATTGTGTCTGAAATCATTCGTCTTCCACCTCTGATAATTCATGTGGGGAAGTTGGCAGTTACTTGCGGAGAACAGGTATGTACTGGTACAGAATCCAGGAACACTGGTTAGGTTAACTGCCCGCCGTTACATGACTGAAATACTGTTGAAAAACGGCGTTAAACCCAAAACAAACAAACAAAAGTATTGCAATAGCCATAGTAATGCAATAGCCTTTCAACAATTTCATCTGTATTGCAATAGCCCTTCAGCAATATCAGTAGTATTGCAATATCCTTTCAGCAGTATCAGTAGTATTGCAATAGTCTTTCAGCAATATCAGTAGTATTGCAATATCCTTTCAGCAGTATCAGTAGTATTGCAATAGTCTTTCAGCAGGATCAATAGTATTGCTGTAGTCTTTCAGCAGTTCAGTGATATCAGATATCAATAGTATTGCTATAGCTTTTCAGCAATATCAGTAGTATTGCAGTAACCCTTTCAACAATGTCAGTAATATTGCTATAGCCTTTCAGCAATACCAGTAGTATTGCTATTGTCTTTCAAAAATATCAATAGTATTTCTATAGCCTTTCAGCAATATTAGTGGTATTGCAATAGCCTTTATGCAATATCAGTAGTATTGCAAAAGCCTTTATGCAATATCAGTAGTATTGCAATAGCCTTTATGCATTATTGTGTCTCTCCTCCCCTCCCCCCACCTTTGGGGGAGACATATTGTTTTTACCCTGTCCGTCTGTCCGTCACACTTCTTTCGATCAATAACAATTTCTGTAGAATCATTTGAACTAGAACCTTCAAACTTCATAGGCTGGTAGGGCTTATGGAGCAGATGTCTTACATTGGTTTTTTGGGTCACTCCGTCAAAGGTCAAGGTCACAGAGACCAGAACATGGAAAACCATTTCCGGTCAATAACTTGACAACCACTTGACCAGGAATGTTGAAACTTCATAGGATGATTGGACATGCAGAGTAGATGAACCTTATTGATTTTAGGGTCACTGTATTAAAGGTCAAGGTCACAGCAACCAGAATATGGAAATCCGTTTCCTGTCAGAAACTTGAGAATCATTTGACCTAGAACCTTCAAACTTCCTAGGGTGATGGAACGTACAGAGTAAATGTCCCCTATTATTTTTGGAGTCACTCCATCTAAGATCAAGGTCACATGGGCCATCACTTAATTTTTTATCAATAACTGGAGAACCATTTGACCTAGAACCTTAAAACTTCATGGTGGTATGGCTTACAGAGAAAATGACCCATAAATTTTTTGGGGTACTAGATCAGAGGTCAAGGTCAAAGGGGCCTGAACATCTAAAACCGTATCTGATCAATAAGTTGAGAACTACCTGACCCAGAATGTTGAAACTTCATATAATGATTAGACATGTAGAGTAGATGACCCCTATTGATTTTTGGATCACTTGATCAAAGGTCAAGGTCACAGGAACCAGAACATGGAAAACAGTTTCTGATCGGTAACTTGAGAACCATTCAACCTTAACCTCAAAACTTCATAAGATGATAGTAGATGACCCTTATTGCTTTTGAGATCACATGAGTAAAGTTCAAGGTCACAGTGGTCTGAACATGGAAAATGGTTTCCTATCAATAACTTGAGAACTACTTGACCCAGAATTTTGAAACTTATTAGGATGATTGGACATGCAGAGTAGATGACCTTTATTGCTTTTGGGATCGCATGAGCTAAGGTCAAGGTCACAGGGGTCTGAACATGGAAAATTGTTTCCTATCAATAACTTGAGAACCACTTGACCCAGAATGTTGAAACTTATTAGGATGATTGGACATGCCAAGTCGGTGATCCCTATTGCAGCCAACCATCAGTGTATCTTTGACTTTTGCACTTGTCCCCTGTTGACTTTTTGCCTATTATAACTATGCAATGGGGGAGACATGCACTTTTCTACAGAAGCATTTTCTAGTCACTAGTATTGCAATAGCCTTTCAGAAATATTGAAGTATTGCTATAGACAAAATAAGACTTGAACAGCTACCATTTTCACGCATTAAAATAGACGGTGTATGTTTAAATTGAAATAAAGTCAGCAGTCTGTCAACCCCTGTTGTTTCAAGAGGTTCACTGTCCAGAACTGGTTAATACTGTGAATATTTTAATTAGTCCCAATT
Organism: Mercenaria mercenaria; assembly: GCF_021730395.1. NCBI lineage: Eukaryota > Metazoa > Mollusca > Bivalvia > Venerida > Veneridae > Mercenaria > Mercenaria mercenaria. The sequence continues at coordinate 64,082,525 of NC_069361.1, read as the reverse complement.
TCTCATCCCTGATTTCTTGTGGAAAGGGGCTAAGACCTTTTCACTACATGGTGCATATCCTCTTTGAGCAACAGTTCAGACTCAGTCATGAATTTCGAAACTAGGAGAATTTGTGTTCAGAGCCATTAAATGCCAAACTCATCAAATCTTCTTTTTGTATATCATCATTTTTATATTCAGGAAAGTATTAAAAAAATTAGGAGACAACACTGAACAAAAACGTCAGAAAGTTGCTAATCAGCTTCTTGGAAAGCATGTGATAATTATGATGGCAATATAATTTTATGCCTCTTAAGTTACTCCCATCAAGAACGTTGTCATATTCTCATTTCTAGAATTACCACTTATTTTGTAGTAATTAGGTTTAAAGAGGATCCTTTGGGTTGATTATTAGGAATTGTGGTCATTTAATGATCATGTTCAGCGTCTGCTCCACATCACATGTAATGCAATGGACATTTGAGTAATATTGATGACTAATTGGAAATCAGATCAAATTAAACTGATTGATAACTGGCCCCTATATGCCTGCATGTCCACATTTAATTGGTCTGGCTTAATGACTTGACTTTTGATCTTTAGTGGTTGTTTTATTTGATAGAAATTTGTGAACATTCTTCTGGAAAACAGAGAGAAGCTGAAAATTGAATAAGAGAAAGAATGCATTTGGGATTTTGATCGGGATTTATTTCGCTTAGACCAGAGTTATGGCCCTTGATTTAGTCAAATATAATGCATAAAGTGCATACAAGTTTGTGTCCCATGTATCTCAAAAAGTATTTGACCTAGAGTCAGAAAAAGTTTATGTTGCATTATATCTTAAAAAAACTCACTCAGGGTCATGAAACCATGTACAGTGATGAGAGTGGGGACAGCAATGTCTTGTGGACACATGTCTAGTTTTATTAGCTCATCTGATTTTTTGAAAAAAAATGATGAGTTATTGTCATCACTTGAGCGGTTGTCGGCGTCGGCGTTGGCGTCGGTGTCGGCGTCGGCGTCTGCGTCGGCGTTGCCTGGTTAAGTTTTATGTTTAGGTCAGCTTTTCTCCTAAACTATCAAAGCTATTGCTTTGAAACTTGGAATACTTGTTCACCATCATAAGCTGACCCTGTATAGCAAGAAACATAACTCCATCTTGCTTTTTGCAAGATTTATGGCCCCTTTTGTACTTAGAAAGTATCAGATTTCTTGGTTAAGTTTTATGTTTAGGTCAACTTTTCTCCTAAACTATCAAAGCTATTGCTTTGAAACTTGGAATACTTGTTCACCATCATAATCAGACCCTGTACATCAAGAAACATAACTCCATCTTGCTTTTTGCAAGATTTATTGCCCCTTTTGGACTTAGAAAATCAGTTTTCTTGGTTAAGTTTTATGTTTAGGTCAGCTTTTATCCTAAACTATCAAAGCTATTGCTTTAAAACTTGCAACACTTGTTCACCATCATAAGTTGACCCTGTATAGCAAGAAACATAACTCCGTCCTGCTTTTTGCAAGATTTATGGCCCCTTTTGGACTTAGAAAATATCAGATTTCTTGGTTAAGTTTTATGTTTAGGTCAACTTTTTCTCTTAAACTATCAAAGCTATTGCTTTGAAACTTGCAACACTTGTTCACCATCATAAGCTGACCCTGTACAGCAAGCAACATAACTCCATCCTGCTTTTTGCAATAATTATTGCCCCTTTTGGACTTAGAAAATCATTTTCTTGGTTGAGTATTATGTTTAAGTCAACTTTTCTCATAAACTATCAAAGCTATTGCTTTAAAACTTGCAACAGTTTTTCACCATCATAAGTGGACACTGTACATCAAGAAACATAACTCTATCCTGCTTTTTGCAAGAATGATGGCCCTTTTTGGACTTAGAAAATCATGGGTAGGACAATATTTCTATTACACAAAAAAAATCAGATGAGCGTCAGCACCCGCAAGGCGGTGCTCTTGTTTTATAAGAAAGTTTCATTCAAATCAAAGGTTTCCCCAAAAATTGCCATTACAACATTTATTCCCCATATGCTATTTTTCCCCAAATTACAGACCTTGATGCCTTCCCTTGTTAGTAAAAAACTCTGGTATTTATTTGCTTTAAAAGATGATGAAAACAAATAAAATACGGTCTTGGATTATAATATTTATAACATTTATTGCAATTTTGCAGGTGTATTACTACTACAATTTATCAAATATTAAAGTTCAGGAGTTTTACTTGTTTTGGATAAAATAAAATAATTGCAGGACTTTGATTACATAGTGCATTGCACTGTTGATAAGATTATATATTATATATTAATCATTTAATTTTGCTTAATCAAAAGTTGATAATAACTAAACAGTATCTATTATCTGGTGTTTTTATAAGAATTTTAGAAGATAATAAATCTGATGGTAGAATTTTGATTGATATGGACAGAAATATATCTCCAGCCACTGGCAGTTGTAGGCAATGGTGCTTGAACACTAACATACTGCCACAATCATCTAGTGTAGGAAATAGCCATTACTTTTATAATATGATGTGTTTTCCAGAAAATATATCTAGAAATATAAAGAATATATGAGCCGTGCCATGGGAAAACCAACATAGTGGCTTTGTGACCAGCATGGATCCAGACCAGCCTGTGCATCCGCGCAGTCTGGTCAGGATCCATGCTGTTCACTTTCATTGTCTATTGGAATTAGAGAAATCATTAGCGAACAGCATGGATCCTGACCAGACTGCACGGATGTGCAGGCTGGTCTGGATCCATGCTGGTCGCAAAGCCACTATGTTGGTTTTCCCATGGCACGGCTCATCATATTGGTGGTTAATAAATGCTGATAGATACCTTTTGGATATAGGTCAGAAACGAAACAGAATCTTTCCTACAATAAATAAAAAAGTTCATAATTTATTCCCAGTAAGTTTTTGTAACCATATTTTGCTCAATAACCCCCAGTTTTCTTTTATTGTGGTGTATTTTTCCATTTACTTGTTTATTCTTTAGTGTGACATCAACTGCAAAAAATCTTTAAATTAAAGCAAATCCAAGTGGGTACATACGTACATATAATATACAAGTGAGCTACATAGGAGCAAATTATACATAGAATTAGAAGACGAGTCTTCGAAAAAGACTTATATGAATGAATTGTGTAAATTTAAATGGCATTGATCTGAAATTGAAGTACGTGTGTGTGTGTTTGTATTTATGACGTAACATGAGTTTTTCCGAAGTGAAAAGGATAAAAGAAAAGAAAGGAACAAAGAAAAGAAAGGAAATGAAATTTGCTGCAATCAACAGTCATCTAAAGGCACCCTTCTACTGTGAATTGTGCATTCATAGTAACTGTGGTGTAGGCTTTGTTTCTATTTTTAAATATAGAATTCTTTTTCTCCAACATGCTAGATTAATTACTTCATGTGACTTATGTCATACCGAAACCCTATAACTTTCAAAGGCATGTTGACACAATAAAACATTACCCTCGATACCCGATACCCAACCCTCTACTGGGTTTCATGTTTACACCACCGGAGAACAACACATGTTCAGAGCCCCAGCCAGGAGCCCATGATTTCCTACAGTAGATTAATTGTTCACACTCTCGTCTTTTTAAATGGCAGCATTCCGCGCATGGTCAGAATTGTTTGCATCTCTCCAGGTGCACCATGGGATGTCTTTATTTGTGAAACTAATCCATATTGCAACCTTATACAGGATCATTTATCAAATCTGATTGGATATCTGATATAGATCTACATGTAAATGTACGATATACAATATACTGTATGGTGGTATCATTACAATAATATACACCATTTATGATATTTTATATCTTGCATAAGGAAAACATGTTTACAAGCATATAAAGGAATATTTCCTTCCAGCCTTGAACTTTAAAATTCTTAAATTGTTGCAAAGTTGAGAAAGAGATGATTTTAAACTAGCTTAGTATAGTTTTAAGATACATTGTACTCATACCCTGTCATATCGAAAAATAAGTTGCATTTTCAGTAAATGGCATGGACAGAATTCCACCGTAGGTATATACTGTTGGAAAGATAGAAAGTAATTTTCTCTTCATCTGTTTCAGGCAAGAGCATTTTTCCAGGCAGCCTACGTAATAGCTCCTCATATGTATGAACCCCATTATAACTGGGCCCAACTCGCAGATCAGGTAAAATGAGATTACTGGTATTTTTGTATCTGTCAAGAATGATCTCTTGAATGACACGCTGTCTGTTAAAAAATAGTATTGTTACACAAGATATCTTTCAAATTCAGTGAAATTGTGAGGAAATGACAAGAAGGTGTGTTATATTTATCCTGACCACACCCACCCTGGTGCCTCCCCACCCATGAAGGAAGACATGCATACACAAGGACGCAAGAGGATAAGAAAATGCTTGAGTTATCCAGGATTTCATGCAATACAAATATTGAAAATACAAAGGAAACGGCTAAGGAACTACACAAATTGTTTTGTTATGTCGGAGTACTCTAGCCATTGACGCTCAAGCAAGCGATGTTTCATTAGCACTTAATGTCCGAAGTCTATTGGATTTAGTTCAGATGTAGTTCATACATTCAGATTGTATAAGTATCCATATTGCCAATCTAATTTTTTTGTACTTTTAAATTTAAATGTGTATAGTTATGAGTTATTTTCTTGTTTCCAGCTGGGAGACCTACAGAGCAGTTATAATTCAGCCAAGAGAGCGGTAGATGCTTTCAAAGATCACGTGGACTCCAAGGACCTTCTCAAACAATTACAGCATCATTTCCAGTTATTGTGATGAAAATTTTCAATAAATAGAAATCTTACAGTTATATTTTCAAACTGATTGTAAGGCAGCGATGTATTTTTTTTAAGTCAGTGTTACTGAAATGTTGAAGTATGATGAATGAAGGTTTACATTCCTTTTTGAAATGAAACAGTAATTGCTTGATTGTTTTGATTAAAAGATGTGAATGTAATATAAAAAAATGGTTCTGTTACTGGCATTTTGTCTGAAAAGAACATAAGAATAAATGTGTTCATATGCTTTATGTATTTATATATACATTTTTATTGTCCCCTAACTGTGTTTTACCTGATGGCACTTATGGTTTGCTCCCAGTCACACAAAGTGGGATCCTGTGATAATTTCAGAAGTACAAGATCTGTTTATGCCCCCCTTCAAAGAATATTGGATATGTTGTTTTGCTCATTGTTTGACCCTTTGTCTGTCTGTCAGTTGGTCAGCAAACCGTTTGACCAATTACTACAGAATGCATGAGCATACTGTAGTCAAACTTAATAGGATGATTGCCTATGGTCAATATATGTTTTGGGGAACAGTAGGTCAAAGTTTTAGTGACTTACTGTAAAATCATTTAATTTCGTGGGCATGAAATTTAGGGGTTTTGGTCCAAACGGCAATTTTGTGGGGATATGAATTCGTGGATTTCAAATTTTGAACATTAAATTAATGGGAATTTTAGTTGTTCGTTTGGATTAAATTTCGTGGATTGATTCAACCACGAAATCAACGAAAATTAGTCCCCCACAAATATTAATGATTTCACAGTAACTTGAGGCTGAAAACAGCTTTCACATAATAACTTGAAGAATACTTTTGCCTCCTGCTTTTTAGCTCACCTGTCACATAGTGACAGGGTGAGCTTTTGCGATCGCCCTTCGTCCGTCGTCCGTCCACAATTTCTTGTCTGCACGATAGAGGTTTCATTTATGATTTTATTTTAACCAAACTTGCACACAACTTGTATCACCATAAGATCTCGGTTCCTTTCTTGAACTGGCCAGATCCCATTATGGGTTCCAGAGTTATGGCCCCTGAAAGGGCCAAAATTAGCTATTTTGACCTTGTCTGCACAATAGCAACTTTATTTATGATTTGATTTTTACCAAACTTGCACACAACTTGTATCACCATAAGATCTTGGTTCCTTTCTTCAACTGGCCAGATTCCATTATGGGTTCCAGAGTTATGGCCCCTGAAAGGGCCAGAATTAGCTATTTTGACCTTGTCTGCATAGTAGCAGCTTTATTTATGATTTGATTTTACCAAACTGGCACACAACTTGTATCACCGTAAGATCTTGGTTCCTTTCATGAACTGGCCAGATTCCATTATGGGTTCCAGAGTTATGGGCCCTGAAAGGGCCAATATTAGCTATTTTGACCTTGTCTGCACAATAGCAGCTTCATTTATGATTTGATTTTAACCAAACTGGCATACAACTTGTATCACCATAAGATCTTGGTTCAGTTCTTGAACTGGCGAGATTCCTTTATGGGTTCCAGAGTTATGGCCCCTGAAAGGGCCAAAATTAGCTATTTTGACCTTGTCTGCACAGTAGCAGCTTTATTTATGATTTGATTTTTACCAAACTGGCACACAACTTGTATCACCATAAGGTCTCGGTTCCTTTCTTGAACTGGCCAGATCCCATTATGGGTTCCAGAGTTATGGCCCCTGAAAGGGCCAAAATTAGCTATTTTGACCTTGTCTGCACAATAGCAGCTTCATTTATGATTCGATTTTAACCAAACTTGCACACAACTTGTATCACCACAAGATCTTGGTTCCTTTCTTCAACTGGCCAGATTTCTTCATGGGTTCCAGAGTTATGGCCCCTTAAAGGTTCAAAATTGGCTATTTTGGCTTTTGCAGCCATATAGAGACTTCATTTATGGTTTTATTTGATACAAACTTCCAAAATAACTTCAACAACAATAATTCTTGTATTCCATGACAAATCAGATCCAAGCGTAGGTTCAGTTATTTTATATCTGATTACCTCCCCTGATTGTAATCAAAATGGATTTATATCAGTAAGTACTTATAGTACTTATTTGAAATTTCATTATTGTCATTAGTTGGACTGAGCCAATCAGGGTAGATAACTATGGACTGATTTTATGTCAAATTACCTCCCTTTATTTCAAATTAAAATGGGTATATCTCCGTAACTAATGAAGATACTGATCTGAAATTTCATTTATGTCAACAGATTTATTTGGCAGATCCTTCTTTTCTTCACTTACAATAATTTTTTTTTTTAATTACTTCAATTTTACGTTACTATAAATAGCTTATTTTTAGTAACTTTTTTATTATTGGCCGTAGGGAAAAACCGAGACCACTTTTCTGTGGTACAACATGGATGGTACCTCCAATTTGTAGGTGTATTTTGACATATCTGTACCTTTTAAGAATTTTTTTTTCTTTTTGGTTAAATTTCTTCCCATTGTTGTTACTGTCCTTTGGACTTAGATATTTTTTCTGAGGACCTTCTTGTCCTCAAGTGTAATGATAACAGGTGAGCGATATAGGGCCATCATGGCCCTCTTGTTTACTTCATAGACTTAGGGTGATTGTCTGTAGTCAGTAAATGACCCAGTTGTTTGTTAGGTTAGGTCATTGGTCAAGGTCATACTATACATAATACAAAATATCATAAGCAGTTGCCACCAACAGGCCATCATGGGAGGCATATGTGTTTTACAAACAGCTCTTGTTATTATATACAAAATTAATGTAATTGCTACAGAAAAAAAAAATGACATCTTGAGATAGCTAGAAAAGGACAAGAGAATTTGCATGCTATTTTATTTTCTAGTCGTCCAACCGTTTTGCTTTAACTTTGAAAGTATAAGAGATTTTTTTATGAAACCTGGGACATAGATAAAAGGCAAAATAGAGAATATGCACATCATTTTATCATATCCATTTTTTGTCCATCATCGATCCTGCATTAACTTTATAAGTACAAATAATTTTTTCATGAAACCTGAATTATGGATGGTCAATTATTTGGATAACTTGCAGGTCATTCAATTTAAGTTAGATATAAAAAAAATACAGAAGCAAATATCATAAATACACCTTCTAGTAGAGGACTTTTATTTTCTTTGTTGGGCAATAGTCTTGTTGTTAATGTACTTATTCCGTCCAATATTTTTGAAGCTCTGTTCCGTAGATATTCAAGTTTTTATGCGTGTTAGATATGGTCATTCAGAATATGGTCATATCATTTGTGATATTTGAAGACTGGAGGCAAATTGGTGAAACTTGAATATATGAATCTTTGTTGTTTTTATGTCTTTTGAGAATTTTTATGTCTCTGGTGAATTTGCATAATGCAATGATTTATGTTATTTAAAATGAACATGACAAAATAAAAGATAAAAGAATTTTACATAACTTTCTTGTTGTTTTTTTCCACAAAATGCTTTTGCTTGGAAACATAACATATGATATTTAGATCTTTTAGGACTACATTTTTAGTATTTTTATCCAGATTTTTGTTAAAAGTTCTGATGCACTTTCCATTTTTAGCTTGACTATACGAAGTGGCATATATCCTTCTGGACTCGGCTGTTCCAGTTAGTTTTGATGCACTTTGACTTTAATAATTATCTCTATTATTACTTGATTGCCATGCTTCAGACTTAAAATAGTTATTCCTCATTGTCACCGACATCATATGGCACAAGGGCCATAACTCTTATACCAATATTTCATGAATTATCCCCCCTTACCAACGACTCCCCTAGGTAGAGAAGGCATTATAAACCCTCTAGGGAATGTTCTGTTTTCAGTGACTGTGAGACTTGCTTTTGCTCATCTTGACCACGGGAAACAAGAAGATGAAGGTATTCAGAAGAGCCTCACACTGGCTATGATCAATGAAGATGATCCTCCGGAAACATGGACTGGTGTCTGTACAGATGGATCAGCCACATGCGCCATCAAAGATGGAGGTGCAGGAGCTTTCATTCTATACCCATCTGGCAAGAGAGAAACACTACATGCAGCCACAGGAAAACACTGCAGCAATTACAAGGTGGAGACTGAAGCACTCGTGAAGGCTGTCTCAATGATTGAAGACTTGGCAGTAGAAAGCTCCTCAGTCATCTTTCTCACAGATACACTGTCTGTCATGGAAGCTCTGATCAACAATATAGCTGCACAGCTAGCCAGGGGAATGCAGAGCCTGAGTATAACCTGCAAAGTAGCACTTCAGTGGATTCCATCCCATTGTGGACTTGCAGGCAATGAAGAGGCAGACCAACTGGCTAAGCTATGAGCTCAGTCAGAAAAACCAACAACACCTGTGAGCTACAAGGATAAAGTCACCATCATCAAGGCACTAACAAGACCAAGGATAGAGGAAGATGCTTTTCATCTCCTTGATTGGTCTGAACAAGTGATGCTGGTCAGGCTACGCTCAGGGCACAACAAGCTCAATGCTCACATGTACAAGAAATACAGACTGTCCATGTGGTGAGAAGATCAGACTACGGAGCATATACTCCAGAAATGTAAAAGGCATGACCAGGAGCAAGCTGCGACTTTGCAGATAGATACCTCAATCCACCAGAAACTGTATGGAGGCACTGAGGATCTATGGCAAACACAAGTTTCACTGTGGCTACTGGTCTGACAGGGCGAACAAAGAAGAAGAAGAATCCCCCCCTTTTTACTTAGAATTTCAGGTTCAAGTTGTGGTGCACTTTCACTCTACCTCTGTTATTTCTAAATGGATTTGATTCAAACTTAAAACATTTGTTCCAAATCATCACTCACATCATGTTACACAAGGTCCATAACTCTGACACTAATTTTTCATGACTTTAAATTTTATGTTATTTTTTATGCCTTTTTGGTATATTTCTGTTATTACAGACTGGATTTCATTCAAAATTAAATAATTGCTCCCCCTCATCACCAACATTGTATTTAACAAGGGCCATAACTCTTACACCAATATTTTATGAATCACCTCCCTTTTTAAGTTTCAAGTTAAAGTTTTGATATCAGCGATAGCATTAGCTACAAACTTCAATTTGCTGTCAGAAAAAAACAGTTCTTTCAAAGTTTTAAATGGGTTTATGGTTATAATGCAGTAATTCGGTCAAAAATGTGCTTCCGTGGTGTAGTCGAAAGAAGTCCCTAATAAACTGATCCTAATTTTTCCATTTTTCGCGCATTTGCGCGTAAATCGGGGGCCAAATGGACATTATTTCACTCGTGGAATGAATTTTACATAAAATAGGACACTTTTCATGCTAATATTCGCATGTTTTCGAGTTGTTTACTTGAAAACGAAAGTAGGGTGTTTATTCTGCGGACCGCTTTCTGAAATGCGGCAATATGAGGGTACCTGACTTCAGTTGACTTGCATTTCACTGCATACGTTTCAACACCCCTTTTTCTTTTCGTTTTCTAGAAGCAAATGTATGGATATCTTGTGGAAAATAGGTCTACGACGGAGTGAAAATCTAGAAACTGTAAAATTGTTCTGAAGTAGCTGAATTTTATATGAAACAAAGAACAATTTCTTTTATTGGTATATAGCCTTATCAAGCCAAGTCCTAAAGGGAGGTAATTAAAAATACTCATTTGTCTTATTATTATTTGTGGGGGTCTTATTTTCATGAATTTTGTGGTTGCATCAATCAGCAAAATCAAATCCCAAGAAACAAATAGTATTCTTGTTTATCATATGTTTAAGTTTTGACATCCACAAATTCATGTCGTAACAAAAAGGTTGTTTTTGTCAAAACCTCAAAATTAAATGGTTTTAATGATTTATGAAATTATTTATCTGCTAGACATGGCAGTGTTCAATGCAATTTGAAAAATATGGTTTGTTTGTTATTTTTAGCTCACCTGAGCACAAAGTGCTCAAGGTGAGCTTTTGTGATCGCCCTTTGTCCGTCGTCGTCCGTCCATCCGTTCGTCCGTCGTCAACAATTTGACTGTTAACACTCTAGAGGTCACAATTTTGACCTAATCTTAATGAAACTTAATCAGAATGTTACCCTCAATAAAATCTTGGAGGAGTTCGATATTGAGTCATCTGGGGTCAAAAACTAGGTCACCAGGTCAAATCAAAGGAAAAGCTTGTTAACACTCTAGAGGTCACAATTTTGGCCCAATCTTAATGAAACTTGGTCAGAATGTTACCCTCAATAAAATCTTGGACGAGTTTGATATTGGGTCATCTGGGGTCAAAAACTAGGTCACCAGGTCAAATCAAAGGAAAAGCTTGTTAACACTCTAGAGGTCACAATTTTGGCCCAATCTTAATGAAACTTGGTCAGAATGTTACCCTCAATAAAATCTTGGACGAGTTCGATATTGGGTCATCTGGGTTCAAAAACTAGGTCACCAGGTGAGATCAAAGGAAAAGCTTGTTAACACTCTGGAGGTCACAATTTTGGCCCAATCTTAATGAAGTTTGGTCAGAATGTTACCCTCAATAAAATCTTGGACGAGTTTGATATTGGGTCATCTGGGTGAATTTAGGTCACCAGGTCAAATCAAAGGAAAAGCTTGTTAACACTGTAGAGGTCACATTTAAGACTATATCTTCATGAAACTTGGTCAGAATGTTAATCTTGATGATCTCAAGGTCCAGTTTGAATCTGGGTCATGTAGGGTCAAAAACTAGGTCACTAGGTCAAATCAAAGGAAAAGCTGGTTAACAGTCTAGAGGCCACATTTATGACCGTATCTTAACGAAACTTGGTCAGAATGTTAATCTTGATGATCTATAGGTCAAGTTTAAATCTCAGTCAGGTGGGATCAAAAACTAAGTCATTAGGTCAAATCAAAGGAAAAGCTTGTTAACACTCTAGAGGCCACATTTATGACTGTATCTTCATGAAACTTAATCAGAATGTTAATCTTGATAATCTTTAGGTCAGGTTTGAATCCGGGTCATCCGGGGTCAAAAACTAGGTCACCGGGTCAAATCAAAGGAAAAGCTAGTTTACACTTTAGAGGTTACATTTATGACCATATCTTAATGAAACTTGGTCAGAATGTTGACCTTGATGATCTTTAGGTCAACAGGTCAGGTGAGCGACACAGGGCCTTCATGGCCCTCTTGTTTGTGTTTTGAGTTACACTGACAAAATTTAGGTCGTTGGGTCAGGGATGAAGACCCCAAGTGCTCCTTTGGGCGTTGTTTCAGGCATGGGCCCAGATAGAACCAATGACCTTGGTAAGCTAGCTGGATGGCTGCCTCTGTCAGATGATAGAATTGACAACAGTGAAAGGGCAGATAATTCAAATCAGCTAGTACTTTAAAGGTAGTCAATCATATTTAAGCAACATTTTATGGCATTTTTCAATTTTCATATATTCTATAGGATCAAAAAGATAAACTTTTATTGTCTTCCTTAGATATGAATTATCTAACAAGAGCACTGCTGTGCTGTAACCAATGTGCCTATCAAGTTTGAGAATCATAGGTCAAATCATTCTGTAGTAACTGAACGGAAACTAAATTGTAAACGGACAGATGAACAACCAGCAGCATCACATACTATATCTATCTGATTACTTGGCATGACAGTGACCTTGACCTTTGGCTAAGAAACTTCAAATTCAAGGGGGGTCCATGGTGAAATCTCTTTATTACTGTGATCTTAACCTTTGACCCACTGACCTCTTAGTCATTAGGGGTCATTCACTGCCTGTGAGCAATAGGCCTGCTAAGTTTGAAGGTCATAGGTCAACACATTCTCAAAATACTGAGCAAAAACGTTTTTTGTACAAACAGTGTGACCTTGACCTTTGACCCACTGACCTCAAAATCAATAGGGGCTGTTCACTGTACTCTGGTAATATGCTTGCTTAAAGTAAGAGTCATAGGTCAAATCGTTCTGATTTTTGTACTAACAGTCACTGTGACCTTGACCTTTGACCTATGACCACAACTTAATAGGGTCATCTGCTTGCAGGATTGTAGGTGAAGGGGTTTCCAAGGTATTGAATGGAAACGGCTTTAGTACGAACAACAGCCTCAATCACTGACCTCATAATCAATAGAGCTCATCCTCTGCCCATGAAAAGTGTGCCTGCCAAGTTTGAGGATCATAGGTCAACCAACTCTAAAGATATTGAGCAGAAACTGTTTCTGTAGTAACAGTCACTGTTGCATTGACCTTTGACACAAACATCATAATTAATAGACACATACATGTGTTTTTATTTTGACCACATGATATAACATAGGCTAATAGTTTCTTTAAATCTAAGCTAGTATACATTGTAGGATGCAAATTATGATTTCCAACAAAACTCCCATTATGAAAAACTTGCTTTAAAAATTTGGTCCATTTGTTTTTCAAATTGGTCCAACAAAAATTCAAGCATATAACCCTGCCTATAAAATCTAATTCAAATATTGGTACACATTGTTTAAGTATCCATATACCGGTAGTTGAAATATCCATGCAGCAGCAATATCCCTATAGCAATATCCCTTATAATAGTTGAAATGTCCCTACATCTATTTAATGGGAATCTTAGGTGCATGGATAGACTTACAAAGTCTGTTGAGATCAAGTTATCTGTAATAAAGTTTATTCTTTCTTCATACTGACACTAATATTTCCTAAGAAAACCATTTTCTCTCTAGACTCATCTCAACAGTCGTTAGAGTCAGGGGTTAGAGATATTGTGATTTTTTTCAGAAAGTACTATCAAAGAGGATTGATTTCATGGCCAAGTGCTTTACATTTAATGGCTCTAACGACTGGTGCCAGTCTAGTGCATGGACAGAAAAGCCTATTTAATTCAAAAGAATTACACAGCTTTTTAAATACTTTCGCCTAGAACAAATGTTACTACAAGATTCTATATAATGCAATAAAGCATCAATTTCGATTGGGATTAGATTCTAAAGTCTAAAAAAAATGTTGTTCACAGGTGGTTGCTCAAAAGAAGAATCTATATAATGGAGAAAGAAAATAATTATGTATCCTTATGGAGAGATGTTTGCTTTCTTAAAATTAACACAGGTTATACTGTAAATGCCATTCTTATTATGAAAATACATTTTGATGACACATCTGTACCAAAACCTAGTATATATAGCTATCAGGTCTGTTAGTCTGGCCAGAACCTAATTTAGTCAAAGAACTTTTTATCTAGATAAATAAAATAAATGTTAAAATATTATTTGAAGACGGCAGTAAAATTTTTGGATGATACTGGAATCTTTAAAGCTTCATGATTTCAGTATTTACAAGAGTATTTACTGTTTATATATATATATATATATTATGGGCTATTGTGGTATCTTTTGGTCTAACTGTGCTTTTGATATAATTAAATCAATTGAATCTCTGTATTAAAGTAGATTCTAATTGATATATTATAATACTATTTAATATTAAAGGTTCTGGTGCCTGGGAAATTTATTAACATTGACTGTATCCAAATAAACCACAATGTATGCATAGTGAATATACAACTTTTATGAAATTCATTCATATCCCATACAATAGCATTTTTGAGAACGTCCCTCCTCGCTATTGGCCAATCAAAAAACGCGTTACACTACAGTTCTAGATAGTAGTGATGTGCTGCCAAATAGGGACATCGGGGATTGTTGATTTTTGAGTCACTTTGTGAAAGTCAAACTTTCAAAGATTGTTTATTTACATTCGTTGACAATTGCCAGATCGTGAAGGATAAGGTTTGTTAAATGATTTTTCCTTATAGGTATAGATAGGTAATCAGTGGAAATTAAAACATCTGGTTGTATATTTATCGGAAGTAAAACACAGTGTAAATTGAGTTCAAGTTCTCTAACTTTGGATGACCCAGATTCGGATGTAAAATTGGAGTAAATATTCAGCTGGCCTGTACGACCGAACAGAATATGTTATGCAATCTTACAGTCTGAATAAACACAACAGTTGATGGAGAGATTCATATTACATATTTAATTAAGTTATTGATTTCTTGCCACATCATCTGAAAATTTCCTGTCAGGTTACTTCTTATTTATTCATTAAATGTTTGATGAAATGTTTGCTGGTTTCTGATATAGTATATTATTTAAATTGTCATAGACTAGAGTAATTAGATTTTAATGCTCAGTCTCAACCAACTAAATGCTTTTCTTTTCAGATTTTAAAAATGGAATTACCAGAGTATTCACCAACATAGTTTCTTGGAATTAAATTTTTATTTGATATGCGTTTTGGAATTATTTGTGAAGTTCATATTGCATGTAATAACTGTAAATAATGGCATATTTGGGTGGAGCTGATCGAGTTGATGGCTCATGGGAGCTGAATATTCTCGTCACAGATCTTCAGGTTGAGAGGACTCTGCGCGTCAATGGAGATTTACACATTGGTGGTGTTATGGTTAAACTGGTTGATGCGCTAGGTAGGTATAATTGAAATTACCTATATTTTCCCTTTAAATAGCCAGGAATCTCAGGATTAGAACCTATAAACTTAAGTTCTGGTATGCTTCTGAGGACTTGTTGTAATTCCACATCAAAACATTGATAATTCTTTAGTATAACTTTGATGGAGCCTAAAATGCATCAGTTTGCTTTGTTTATGAATGACATACATAAAATTTACAATTCCTCGAGGTAAATCTTATGAGGGCATCTCTCCGAGAGTTGTCTAGGTTCTCAAAAGGGGTTTGGCATTAATGGAAGATATATGATTGATATCAATGTTTCAGAATAATCTATATATATAGGCCACTGAAATATATGATCACTATAAAGTTTACATAGTAAGGCCATTAAGGGTCGTTAACCGTTTTTACTTTGCATGAATTCAGTATAATGTTTACTCACATAAACAAATTAATCGCAGTAAGACACCCTCCAAATCTCATGAATTTTATTGATATTTTAAAGCTGGACGCAAAAGTTTCAATTGTAGTTTAATACTGCCACAGTTAGTTAAAAACAAGGCGGGTCAGGTCATCTGCTATTCTTTACAAGATAAACAGATTGTGACAAGATTTGTTGTCATAGATCATATGATCTAGTTTACCACATAAAGGATAATTTATTAATTACTTTGATACGATACTATCCCTTCTTGCCTGAGGCATGTGGTCATTGATATTAAGGTGAACATATGAAACGTGATCAGTGAAAACATAGTTCAAGATATATTCAATTTTTGTCAGGCCTGGCTTGCTTTAGGCTTTTATGAGTGACCGCCATAAACTTGATTTGTCATATAAACAATGAGAGTAATCTATCATAGGTTTGTGTACATGCTATCTGTCATTTTAATGCACCTTATCGCATAATATTTGCTTGAAATCCTAAAATTTTTGTTGACTTTCAAGATAAGATTAAAGTGCATTTACCTTTACCACCAGGGAGAGTGAATTATTTGAACATCAAGATGTACATTTTTTTAACTTCCACTTGTGTGCTTTTAAATATTTAAAGCTTTTTGTTTGTCAGGTTTATTTAAAAATAAACTGTACAAAGCATATTTTGAGATGAAATTTCAGAGATACAGTTTCACATTTATGTTTGGAATGTGAATTAAATGTTGAAATTTAAGCGTAAAATGTATACGATAATCAACCATGTAGAACCTATTTACATGTGCTATGAATACACCTACAGATAAATATTAATGCGCCTTTGTTGAAGGAAGAAGGTAATTAAAATATGTGTAAAGTAAGCTCAGCTAGGGGGTGGTTATGATTTGGTCTAGCCTCTAAATATGATAAACAGTTTAAGTGTTAAAATTAGTGCAGAAATATGAATCAGTGCTTTTGGCAGTGTTTGATGCCCTCATTAACACTGATATAAACCACAGAAGTTCTTCAGATATATACTTAACAAAAAAATTGTTGTGGCAATTTGATCAGTTTTGGGAGAAGTGTTGTAAAAATAATTTGTAAAGAGTGGTTGATATAGTTTCCCAATTTGGTATGTTTTGCCAATATTAGTACATTGTCATAAACAAATATTTACTAAACATGCCAGTATTTACTACATGCTTGTTAAAACTGGATGCAATCCATTCCAATCTGTGTAATTTCTAGCTGTTCCTGGTCTGAAGAGTAAGGTACTTCAATAAAACAAATAGCTATGTTATATAATTGCGTACCTTAAATTCTAGTTGACAGAAAAGTAGGGCTGCCCTATATAGCCTATTATAGGCAAATGACTGATAACAAGATGACATTATTTAGTATGTTCAGTTGAATTTGCAATATGTTTGTTCTTTAATAATGGTTTAGATCGTCCTGACAGTCGGGGATTCAAAAAAAAGCTAATGTATCCCTATTTGATATCACACCCTTCTGTTCATTACGAGTCCATTCACTAACTGTGACTTTTAAAAGTCATGATTGTTGACAACATTAGCTGGTTTGTATGTTATCTGACACCCATGATCAGTGTACTCCGATTTTTGGGTCAATTGACCTAACCATGTGGAACTTGACAAGCTTTCTTCTGTAAATATTTTTGGTAAATTTTCTTTTGTTGGAGGAAATTTAATATGATTGGGTTTGATTGACAGATATGAGGTTAAACGATCTGAATAGAAGCCTTCAAATGTATCTTAATGAGAAATACGTTTCCCCTATTTGTAGTTGCTCTTGTGGCTTGTCGTACCAAGTTCTGGTTTGGTTTTTAGTACTAATATTAAGTAAGGAAATGACGGCCAAATGTCATCATTATAATTATGATTATCTGAAAATATGTATTCTTTGATCATGTATATTACAACAACAGAATGATACCCTTGTGGATACTGAAGACATATTTTGTGGTTTTTGACATTTTTTCACTGACATAAATGAGATGATTCATAGTGGTACAGAGAAGCTGAATTTGTTGTTTCAGTTTTGCTACAAATTTAACTGTTTAGGTGTCTTTGTTGTTTGTTTATTGTAAAAATATAGGCGTGTTTTGCCCTTAGGATATTGTAAATCTGCCAAGTGCAAAATATTTAAGTCTGTAAATTTATGGCATTTAAAGTCACTTTAGTCATGAATTCCCGAAAGTACCGTACTTTGCTTTGCCTGATATTTGCTTTCTAAGTATGACAAGAACCTATGTTGTGGTCCAGGGTATAAAATTATTTACTTCATGATCTGTTGATACTGTTTTGCTTGAATAGAAATTTATTGTTATTTGAAATTGACTGCATCTATGGAAAATATTGACTAAAACACAAAAGCAGAAACCATTTCCTGTTTTCCCCGTTTGCTGTATGTACTGATTGTATGTATTTTGATGCACTGTAGTACATCTCGTATTGATATAGAACATCTGGTCGGCGGCCACAGTTGTCTTGTCTCACAGACAGTCGATTAGTCAGAGCTGCATTGTACAATTGCATAGAGTAGTTGTCTCTTTTGCAGTTACATTAAAGTTGGGTTCCTGATCATACCTGATTGATCAGTCTTTAATAGTCTTTGTAGACAGCAGCATGAGTAATCAATTGATTCCTGTCTCTGCATCTCAGTACTACTCAGTACAGTCAGTGTTCATGTAGGACAAAAGGCATGTTTAAATATATTAACTTAAGACTTAAAGCTCCCCCACCCATTGAAGAATGTAAGCTAACCATTTTTGAGTGCAGTGTGCCTATACACATGTATGCTTTTACTTTTCCTTGCCAGTTACATGTAACCTGCATGTATTGATGTAGGAAGAACTTCTTGGTACTGCCAGACATCAGTTTTGGATTGTTTTGGCTGCTGTTAGAAATGAGTGTTGCTTATTTAAGGTATAAAGTCACACGGACACAATTCATACCAGTCAGGAGTCAAAACATTGCATCTTAAATGTAGTTCTTCCTCCACCTGTTTCATGTGCATACCTGTCAAGATACACGCATTGCGCGTGTGTCACACGCATTTCGGCCCTAGTTCACGCTCACATGCCTACTATTCAAGGTCACACGCATTTTAAAGAAATAAAGCAATCAATTATTTTTTCGTAGAAAATTATTGAATCAAACATGCGAGGAGACGTTGACACGGTGTTTTCAAACCGTATAATACAGCTTTTACATTCACCGGTGCAACGTACTATTTCTACCGCATGAATAAACGTCACAAAAAGTAAACATGGAGGGAGACTATTCAAAACCAGATCTATTTTGTGTTAAAAATCTAAATTTTCCATGTGAGGCTGTTTCAGGCTTTTAGGGATTATCGCCCTCAAGACCCCCACGAGGGACAACCTTCCCTTCGAACCCCAATCACACTCGTGGCCTTTGTGGAGCCTTGACAGCTATGCATGTGAGGAAGTTGTTTACTAGGAACAATTCAAGTAGACTGGAAGATTGACCGATGGCAGCAACATGTTATATTTATACTAAAGAGTATATCGAATTCATCCTATCAAAACAAAGAAGTAGAAAACTTATTCTAAACAGGCTGAAAAGTTTACTATAATGGAGCTTTCAGATATATTTTTTCATATGAATATCCCAAATGCTTATATAATGTGTTAAAGTCAAATGTCAGGGTTTATCTACAATCTTAATGGGACCAATAAAGTAAAACTACCAGAAAGCTTCCTGTCAAATCAAGCAAAATTGCAAGGGATGAATGCAATCATTTTCCTCACTGATCTCCTCTAGCTAGTCATTTCATACATGTAGGTTACTAGGTAGTAATTTATTGACAAATTTTTATGTTAGGTCAAAGTTCCGGTAATTATTAACCGGTTAAAATGGTCATTAATGTGGCCAACATTTCATTTGACCTTAATTCCCCAGCATGATGGCAGTAAGAATATGCTGAAGTTCATTATTGATGCAGCTTGAATTTTATCAATATTAACAGAGGATTATTTGGTCACCAAAGTGGTCTTCTGATGATGTTGATAGGCTATGAAAGAGGGAGTAGAGTCGGAGCAGAGCAGGACAGATGAACAATGAAAAACTGCATTATTCTGGCTAGCAGTCATTATCCTAGGCCATTGTAATATGGCTGTCAATTGAACTAAGATTGTTAAACTTAAGTGATGGACATTTGTCAATTGGTGGATGGTCATTTCCTTTTATCTTGTATAGATCTGTTGAAAGCTTGGTTAAACTAGTGATTACTGCAGCACCTGTTAAAGTACTCCAGGTTCATAGGGTGACTGTCCATAATCATAGGGCTAATTAAAGTCTGAAATTCTGTATATGGGTCGAGCATGCTGTGCAATAAGTGGTGTATAGGGGGTATAGTATACCTAATTTTGAAATGGCACTAGGGAGTTATATAAATGGAGTGTGTCTAGCCCAGTCATACAAATGGCCATTAGTTATATAATTATGATGACATTATGTTTTTACATACTGCTGGCTTTATAGGGATGCCTGTAAGGGGTTTAATTTCTTGCAATAATGCATCAGTATTCTACAATTTTCTCTGATTGTGTAAAATTGTTTGGTTAATATACAAATATTATTTTTATGAGTTTCCTACCATACAGGAAAACCACATGTTTATACTCTAGAGAGTGTATTTGTACTGTACATGTATGCATGAAAAATGCTGAAGAGTATACATGTATCCCAGTATGGGGTCAGATGGAAGTTAAACAGTTTCAGAAACCTGCTCATTACCTGCAGGAAGATCAAAGAGATCCAGATAAGCTAGCTGAAAATACATTTATACATGTTGTATGTTTGATCAAACTAGTTTGAAATGACTGATTCTAAGTTTTATTGCAGGATGCAACACAGGTTTACAGGGATTGCAGGAAAATGTAACAACTCTACATTTTTACCAGTTTTCTGTGGAATCATCATTATTTTTGAGATGAACTGCCTATTTTTGGTGGATGTCTGCCATGGTAGAGTGTGGCAAGTTTGAACTGCCTGTCTGATGCATGTTACTCAAGACAAAGCTTTGTAAAATGGAACATATTCTTCATGATAAATGTTTATTGAGCTCAGACTGCCCCTACAATGGCCTATTTGATCAATGGTCTTCAGCTCAAATTTATGTTCTGAATGACAGAGGGGCAGCCTGCTAAGCTCAATAGGAAGAGCGCATATCTACAGATCTCGGGGGTCTTGAGTATATCCCCAAGCGGTTTGTATGTTCTCCATGACGATTTAATGAAAGACTGTGTTTGAAATCATTTGTCCTGTTGAGAAGTTGGCAGTTACTTGTGGTGAACAGGTTTGTACTGGTACAGAATCCAGGAACACTGGATAACATACTACATAACAGTTTTCGACAGTTCTAACTGTTGAAAAATGGTGTTATTTTTTGTGTTTAACCCAAATTCTAACACGATCCGCAGCAATTGCTATATAAACATATAGCGAAATCGCCTATACATGAATCTACGATAAAATATGGGTGGCTGTTACATTTCACCCCGCTATGATTGTGAGAGATTCAACTTCAGTTCCATTACATACAAATTATTTCAGGGCAAAACGGTTGAAAACAGCATTTCAAAAACATATGATAAAAAGTCATACTGACCTATGTGTAGGACCGTAAAACACGTTTTGATCCCTACGAGCGAATTCAATTAGCTTAATTATGATTCAGCGGTGACGTCATAAATGTATGACATGAAGTATGACGTCATAATGATGTGACGTCATATAAAGTTAAGCTTGTAACTCGTAACACAGGGTCAACTCGCCTAATTTGATGATTCTCTTCATAATTAGTTTGCGAGCTGTTAGATTACTAATTCATAAATACTTCTCAAAATTCTGGAAAAAAGAAACAAATATCTATACGTTCCATTGGCTATGCAACATTTTTTTACCATAGGGGGTAAATTGTAACAGCATATGACCCGAGTGACGTATTACGCTGAAAATGTAGTACTGTAAAATGCGAATTATTTGTGTTGTTAGAATAGTTAAATCACTCGTGCTACGCACTCGTGATTTAATTTTTACGCATCCAAACTCCTGCCCATATTTTATTATTAACTGATAAAATATAGGAACAGATTTATTATTTCTTAAACAAACAATAATAGAGGGTTATAAGCTTGAAATAGCATGTTTGTTGAATGTTCTCGAATACCATCTCCCACTACAAACAATCAGTCCACTGAGTCTGTGATGTCTGGTGCATTTAATTTCCTCGGTGGGTATAAAAAACTTCCTTATTTAATTACTTTAAATGGCCGATTAATCTTACTCTTGAAAAAACACTTGGGGTTTCTCAGTTACATATGAATTATGCAGAGTTTATGACATTAGTGACATAAAGTGATGGCATATTATGAATATTTTATCAGGAAGTTGAAATTAATGACCGCTAAATTGAAACGAAGGGTGTAATTACAATGTTTACACGGAATGACATCCCTGCCAGTTAGGATATTGGACACCAGTGTTGTTTAGTTCGTTTGTTTCTCTTTTTTGGCGAAAGTTTTTTGTTTGTTTTTATTTGCATTGGCTTTTTCCATTTTTAGCTCACCAGTCACAAAGTGACAAGGTGAGCTGTTGTGATCACGTGGCATCCGTCCGTAAACTTTTGCTTGTGACCACTCTAGAGGTCACATTTTTCATGGGATCTTTATGAAAGTTGGTCAGAACGTTCATCTTGATGATATCTAGGTCAAGTTCGAAACTGGGTTATCTCCGGTCCAACACTTTGTCAGTAGGTCTAAAAATAGAAAAACCTTGTGACCTCCCTAGAGGCCATATTTTTTAATGGATCTTCATGAAAATTGGTCAGAATGTTAACCTTGATGATATCTAGGTCAAGTTTGAAACTGGGTCATGTGCGGTCCAAAACTAGGTCAGTAGGTCAAATAGAAAGTCCTTGTGACTTCCCTAGAGGCCATATTTTTCAATGGATCTTCATGAAAATTGATTAGAATGTTCACCTTGATGATATCTATGTCAAGCTTGAAAGTGGGTCACATGCGATCAAAAACTAGGTCAGTAGATCTAAAAATAGAAAAACCTTGTGACCTGTCTAGAGGCCATATTTTTCAATGGATCTTCATGAAAATTGGTCTGAATATTCACCTTGATGATATCTAGTCAAGTTCGAAAGTGGGTCACGTGCGGTCAAAAACTAGGTCAGTAGGTCTAAAAATAGAAAAACTTTGTGACCTCTCTACAGGCCATACTTTTCATGAGATCTTCATTAAAATTGGTGAGAATATTCATCTTGATGATATCTAGGTCGGTTTCAAAACTGGGTCACGTGCGTCAAAAACTAGGTCATTAGGTCAAATAAAAGAAAAACCTTGTGACCCTTCTAGAGGCCATACTTTTCACGAGATCTTCATGAAAATTGGTGAGAATGTTCACCTTGATGATATCTAGGTCAAGTTTGAAACTGGGTCACGTGCCTTCAAAAACTAGGTCATTAGGTCAAATAATAGAAAAACGTTGTGACCTCTCTAGAGGTCATATTTTTCAATGGATCTTCATGAAAATTGGTCAGAATTTTTATCTCGATGATATCTAGGTCAAGTTCAAAACTGGGTCACATGAGCTCAAAAACTAGGTCACTATGTCAAATAATAGAAAAAACAACGTCATACTCAGTTCAAAACTGGGTCATGTGGGGACAGGTGAGCGATTCAGGACCATCATGGTCCTCTTGTAGTTAGTGGAGTACAGGAACATCCATGACTGTATGATGTTTTGTACATGTACATTGTATATAGAAATAAAAATGTGTCAACACTATAAACAAATGCCCAAATACATTTCTTGTTCCCTAGCTGTCTCTGTAGGTTTTGGAGTCCAAACACAATTCTTGGTCCCTTGCTGTCTCTTAGTTTTTGGAGTCCAAACACATTTCTTGGTCCCTTGCTGTCTATGTAGTTTTTGGAGTCCAAACACATTTCTTGGTCCCTTTCTTGGAGTCCAAACACATTTCTTTGTCCCTGACTGTCTATGTATTTCTTGGAGTCCAAACACATTTCTTGGTCCCTTGCTGTCTATGTAGTTTTTGGAGTCCAAACACATTTCTTGGTCCCTTTCTTGGAGTCCAAACACATTTCTTTGTCCCTGACTGTCTATGTATTTCTTGGAGTCCAAACACATTTCTTGGTCCCTGGCTGTCTGTATAGTTCTTGGAGTCCAAATACATTTCTTGGTCCCTGGCTGTCTATGTAGTTCTTGGAATCCAAACACATTTCTTGGTCCCTGGCTGTCTATGTAGTTTAGTTAATTTGGCAATGGATTGTGTGCCACAGAGTTCACAAGCAAAAATTGCAGACACTTCTACCTCAGAATACTTCAATTAGACTGTGGTAAGAAGACATAAACATGTTTTGAAGTGTTCCAGAATACAATTTACATGTACAAAATGATCAGGTTCTTTCATAAAAAGTTGTTAAGATGGAATGTTTGACTAAAGCTTTTTGCTGATATTGATCAATGTTATTGCCATTATCCAATCAAGATTTGTAGCTTATAATCTGGAACCAAACAGTTTGATCAAACAATTTCCCAGCTCTGTAAATATTAAGTTAATAACAATAATGATGTTGGATCAATAGCAGAATTCGTCAGCAGCTCTCATGGTGTCAATTCCAGCCTGGATCTGGGACAGTAATGCCACAGCCAGGAATTTGTCAGCAGCTCTTGTGGTGTCAATTCCAGCCTGGATCTGGGACAGTAATGCCATAGGCAGTTACAAAATTAATGGTATTGCAACAGGTTTTACAATTGTTTCAAGTTGACCACAAATAGCTTGCATGTTAGATGTTTGAAATTCACATAAGAATTGTTAAGTAGGTCGACAGTTGTAGCAAGAGAAGTGGGAGTGCTGACTTATTGAATTGTTTCGACACTGTCTAAAGTTCAGCCCCACTGGTCAGTGTTTATGCTTTCAGTCTTATGGCTCTTGAAAAACTACAGGAACCAAATAATTTATAGATTTCATTGTCTGATTTGTTCTGAAAGGGAGGGCCATCAGTTTCTTAAACAGCAGCTATAATGCATGGTCGGATAGTCTGTGTAGGCCTACTTGAAACTGTAGAATTTCTTAAACTGAAACACTTTCATTAATGACCATCATATTTGAACACATATGTTTTATGTCTATCTCTGTTTATAAGTTCCGATTTTAATGAACCTTTCTAGGGGCACTGTCTGTCCCCTGGATTGCTCTTATAAACACTCTGAGAGACTTAGACAGCGTGTTTTGCTCTTGCCAGACTGATTTGAAGCTAACCTTAAATCGTTTGGTGTGTTAGCCTGACCTGAATAGAAAACTGCATGTCTGAAATGTTTTGATAAATAATTCCAAAGGTAATCTTCCTAAATATTTTAATCTGAAAAGCTTATGGACACTTGATACGACCTATCCACTTACTGTACCTATCTAGTGTCCTTCTGAAGGGATTATGACACTTTCCAGAATGCAACTTTATAATAACGGGTGCCATCTTATATAATGTGTTAGGAGATTTAGACACATTTTCAAATGTGTTTTCTTATATTCTGAAGATTTGGTGTTAACAATTAATTTGTTATTATGTCCTACTGGTTTGATGCCATTACGTTGTTAATAAAAAATTTAAGCAAATATTTTAACAGTGTAAAGTGAGACCGGT
This sequence comes from Mercenaria mercenaria, assembly GCF_021730395.1. Lineage (NCBI taxonomy): Eukaryota > Metazoa > Mollusca > Bivalvia > Venerida > Veneridae > Mercenaria > Mercenaria mercenaria. Next base: position 64,057,212 of record NC_069361.1, on the reverse strand, counting down.
ATAATTAGTACATTGGAAATAGATACCCTGGCACCTTTCTCTGTGCCAAATGTTTAGCCCTATTTTGGTTGGGTGCAATTTAAGTAATATACATCTGGGCAAAATGCTTTGCCTGAAACATGAAGTAGGAAAAGTTGATTCTGAGAGTGAACCACAGTTCATTCCAGGACGAAGACATTTGATTGACATTAGGTATTCAGTACAGAATTAATTAGTTCCTGTTACAACAGTCTACTAAAGCTGCAGTGGAGAAAACTAAGAAATAACCACTGGCAGGTTGAGATTTCAGATGTAGACTTGAACATATTTTCAGTATAGTAAAATTTAAAACATTGCAATATTAACCAAATGTTGATGCATGTGTACATAAAACAGTTGCTCAAACTAATGCTACTGTTCAAAACATTGAAAAGTCTTGAATTATAATTCACTTAGTTTGTAGGACAATTTAAGTTGCAGGCACTAATTATTCTTGACTATGCTTCCATTTCACAAAATCCATGTTTGTGTATAGCTCAATTTTCCTCAGAATTTAAAACTGCCCTCCCAGATTAGATCAGTAGGGATAGTTAAAAAAATTTTTTTTGTTCATTTTGCATCCCTTAGTATGCTGAAGATATTTGTTCTCTACCAGTGACTCATGTGGGGAAGTTGTGAGATATTTATGAGGAACTAACTAGGGATTCAGGAACACCTGTTACTCATTATTATGTAGCTGAAACAGTATGGAAAATGGTATTAAACACCTGCGGTATGGCCCTCAGGGAGGGGGAGGGAACAATTTAAATTACATATATATGTATGATATAAATATAACTTATACCGGTAAACTAAGTTGAACGTTTTATTCTGACCTATATATTTATTTTAAGCAAAGGGAAGAAGAGCCAAGTAAAATGTATTTGAATTCAGCACCACATGTGGTGGTAAATTGTCTTGCTTTTAATATATGACAGCAATACATAAATTACGATGACACTAGCAATTTATTTGTTCAAAATCTTTTTGAATGACCGCTTTAAACTATGGAGGGTTAAAAGGAAAAAATTGTTAAACAGAATAATGCTGTACATGCTGATAACGCCAATTATTTTCATTAATTTGTAAATGCTTCCCAATCAGATAAAATAAAATTGTTTAATTTTCCTTAGACCAGATTTGTCCTTTGGTCGTTTTGTCAGGTCAGTAATATCATTTGATTGTACCCTGCAATTGTTAAGAATTTAAATCTTGCTTTCAATTTCAGTAGTGTTTGACACAGGTTTAATTATTACCTACCGCAGAAGTAGGAAATTTTCGCGTTTTTAATTGACTAGTGTCACGTATCAAATGTTAACATTGACATTACAAAACGCTACATCTTGACATTTATAAACATTGAAGAAATAAAGGGCATGATCTACTGAAAAAAATGTAGGAGACATTTTTGTCTTCTTGCAAAAAGAAATTTTGAAGCTTTGGTAGACAGATAAAAGCATTTGATTTAGGTTTGCATGAATTTTTTGTTTGTTGTCGGATTACTAGGATTAGCGTTCAAGGCAACTGCAGTTTCAGATGCAGGATTGATGTTGATATTTTGATAGTAACTATTACACTTTGATAATACTGAAAATTACCTAAAATTTCTAGGAAGTTTTTTGTTTGACATTTTCTATAAACACTTTTTCCTTTGAAGTCCATTTTCATCAGTCACACACCAGTGAGCATTCAAAAAGGTCTTGTTTGCAAAGGAAGTGCTGTGCTCTGTCAGATTTGACTTTAATAATGAAATAATGAACAATTGTGAACTCTTATGTAAATAGCTGATTTCCCGCCTAGATTGTTCCCTAAAGACGCTGATTTTCCACCTAGACTGTGCCCTTAACACCCTGATTTTCTGCCTAGACTGACCTCAAAACATGCTGACCTTCTGCCAAGACTGTTCCCTAAACACACTGATCTTCTGCCTAGACTGTTCCCTAAACACACTGATCTTCTGCCTAGACTGTTCACTAAATACGCTGATCTTCCGCCTAGACTGTACCCTTAAACATGCTGATCTTCCGCCTAGGCTGTTCACTAAACACGCTATCTTCTGTGTAGACTGTTCCTTAAACACGCTGATCTTCTGAGTAGACTTGCCCTAAGTACGCTGATTTCCGCATAAACTGTACCCTTAAACACACTGATCTTCTGCCTAGGCTGTTCGTTAAACATGCTGATCTTCTGTGTAGACTATTTGCTAAACACACTGATCTTCTGTGTAGACTGTCCCCTAAGCATGCTATTTGCTGCGTAGACTGTGCCCTAAACACACTGTTCTTCCACCTTGGCTGTTCCCTAAACAGGCTAATATATCATTATAATGATCTAGAAATATACCAAGTAGAAACACCCTATTTTAGGAATGTCTAGTAATTTTGCTACTAATAGCATAACATACTAGATAGTTACTATATTTATAGATGGATAATTAGATATTTGCATGTTATTTAGATCACATTGTAAGACTATGTAAAGGTTGTATTCAATCTATCATCAATGTATATAGTTTACATGGTTAAGAACAGATATTTTAATCTTAACTAATACAAGAATACTCAGATATCATCAGAATGTGACAGAATCTGATATCATTTGAATGTCTTGTCACAAAGAGAATCCCTTTGATTTAGAGCGCCGTACATGAATTATTCATAAGTGTTACAAGATTGCAATATAATACCAACCTAACTGAATCTATCCATAAGATATTGATATATATATTTTATAATTTATTGGAGCATATCTCCACATTTATCGAATTTTGCATCGTATTAAGATTTTACATTAATCTGTCCGATACTTGGGTACTGAATAGGAATATTTCGAGCTAAGTTGCATCCATTGAATGAAGTATTATAAGGCAGGATGAATTTTGATTTACTTTCGATGAAAAATGAGTTTTTGATGTAGCAGACGCTAATTTTGCATTCAAGGTTCATGAAGACTTGATTACATGCATGATATTGAAGGCTTTTTACCATATTTGCTGAGTAAAATATTAAATTGCTTGATTTTGTTATTTTGATGACAACTGCGCACAAAATGCATTTATAGCAGTCTAGCAGATTTCTTAATTTTGATCTTTTTTGTAGAATTTTATGATTTACACACATCAGTTAGTTATCAAATTCCTTCAAAAGTTTCAAAACTGTTGATGTATGTTCTTTGTAATGACCTCACGGTGGACGTGATTTAAGTCAAAGTTAATATAATACTCTTAGGGCAACAGGCACTTTTCTATACTTGCCGGGCACTTCCCTCACAGTACTCATGGCCGTACCCCAATATTTTTTATAGACATTATACTGATTGACTGTGAGCAATATGTTGTACAAACTGTAGAAAATTGACACTAGATGACAGTCCAATGAGAAGATAAAGTTCCAGACAACCATTTATACCTATAAAGGCAGCGAGCATCCTGAAAAAAAAAGATTTTTTGAAAGTGTAGATATGGTTTCAGCTAACTCTAGTTTTTCTCAACTTTTTAGCTCAGCTATCACATAGTGACAGGGTGAGCTTTTGTGATCGCCCTTTGCCCGTCGTCCGTCCACAATTTCTTGTCTGCAGGATAGTGGTTTCATTTATGATTTTATTTTAACCAGATTTGCACACAACTTGTATCACCATAAGATCTTGGTTCCTTTCTTGAACTGGCCAGATTCCCATTATGGGTTCCAGAGTTATGGCCCCTGATAGGGCCAGAATTAGCTATTTTGACCTTGTCTGCACAATAGCAGCTTCATTTATGATTTGAATTTAATCAAACTTGCACAAAAACTTGTGTCACCGTAAGATCTTGGTTCCTTTCTTGAACTGGCCAGATCCCATAATGGGTTCCAGAGTTATGGCCCCTGAAAGGGCCAAAATTAGCTATTTTGACTTTGTCTGCACAATAGCAGCTTCATTTATGATTTGATTTTAACCGAACTTGCACACAACTTGTATCACCATAAGATCTCTATTCCTTTTTCTACGCCCTAAGAGACGTATTATGTTATGGCCTCAGTGTCCGTCTGTCTGTTGGTTAGCAATTTCCCTTCCGCTCTGTAACTCTTGAACCCCTTGAAGGATTTCAAAGAAACCTGACACAAATGTTCACCTCATTGAAACGATGTGCAGAGCGCATGTTTTGGATGGCTCACTTCAAGGTCAAGGTCACACATAGGGGTCAAAGGTCATATGACTTTGTTTTGTGTGTATATTGCTCTGCATTTGCATTGCATTGCCATTTGCATTGCATTGCAGTGCTCTTGTTTTTATTTGGCAGATCCTTCTTTTGTTCACTTACAATAATTATTTTTAATTACTTCCCTTTTATGTTACTATAAATAGCTTATTTAGTAACTTTTTTATTATTGGCCTTAGGGAAAAACCGAGACCACTTTCCTGTGGTACAACATGGATGGTACCTCCAGTTTATAGGTGTATTTTGACATATCTGTACCTTTAAGAAAATTTCAACTATATTTCCTCATGATTCTTTTGATTGATCTTGATTATGATTTTTTGACCTTCTTGTCCGTAAGTGCAATGATGACAGGTGAGCGATATAGGGCCATTATGGCCCTCTTGTTTTGTTTAGTTTTGTCAGAAATACCTTCATGAGGAAAAGTTTGGTTTCTTGTTTGAACAACACCCAACGAGGTGATCAAAACTTATTATTGTACTTTATACTTCAATTGGAAAGTTTGCCCAGTAATGGCATAATAATGGTTATTGTAATCGCCATGAAATTGGACAGTTTGTCTTCATATAAAAATGATATGATATAAAAATGTATTACATGACATTACCAGTTAGGTTTTTGTCCAGTCCTCATCAGAATTTAGCCGATGTTACAGATCTTAAGGAAAAATTGCTAATATTTCATTGAGTTTGGCTCTTGTACCAGATTTTCTGCAGATGTCACAATTGTTAGTGAATTGGCACAGATTGAATAGTAAAAAAGGGACAAAGGGGTAGTAGTTCCTAAATTTAGTTATTAAAACCTATATAAATATTTATGTTAGAAGATTTTGTCTGGTGGTTATAAATTGTATAAAGACTTACAAAGTGTAAAAATTTATGTAAAATAGCAACATAATAGACAAGGTACTTTACAATTGTTTAATGAATTCAACTACATGAGTATAAATGTTGTGCTGTTTTTGTAGCAACAGACATTTATTATGAAATCATCAATTTTGTTGATGACTTATTTTCATCGATTTCATCAAATTCATGGTTGCATGAGTCCACAAATCAAATGTCTTTGAATGTTGAAATCCATGAATTCATATCACGAAATAGCTTATTTTGTCTAAGGACCACAAAATTTCATGCCCACAAAATTGATTTTCACAGTATATTGTATTGTGAGTGTAGATGATACATATAATAGATGAGGAGGAAAGGTAATAAGTTTAAGCATGCCAGTCTGACAGATACAAGCAATCAGAGGTGGAAAGATGACACGTGGGTCCACACCTGGTTGATAGGTGTAAACACTTAATTAATGTCCCCACATGTCTTCATGAATGCTCAGAATATCTTCTTTCTTTAATAGGTTACAGAAGATGTGAAATGCCTGTGTGGTCATTTATTAATATTGTTTATAATATGGAATCATGCCCATTGGTCTGATATGAGTTAACTATATAACTGGTGTGTTTGTAGCAATCTTGGTTTTGTTTTATTTAAAATGATATAGTAAGTTATTACATAATATCAAACGAAACAAGATTGACTGATTCCTAATCTTATCTCCTATATGTCATTCTAAGGAAAGAATTGTTTTGTCAAAGAAAAGAAAAAACCTTTCCTATGGTCCCTTGTTCAAATGTATGGCTAAAAAATGAATAAAAGAAGCAGTGACTGAGTGAATGTTTAAATACAGCTCTGGGTCCACTTGTTCGAAACTTTAACTGGCTGTTAAACTAACTGCCAGTTAAATTTTGATTCAAAATATTAGTCTTGGAGGGAAACACTTTAATAATGTTTTGCTTTTACTGTAAAGTCTTTTCAGTGTTCAAATCCTTAACTTGTGCATTTGTTTTTCTGGGTCTTCTAAACTGTCGAAATATAACCCTAAAAGTTAACTGACTGTTAGCTTAATCGCCTGTTTAAGTTTTGAACAACTGGATCCTGGTCATAGTGGATATAACCAGTTATATGAGGGGACATTGAACTTGACACATGACATATTAAGCACAGGTTTGTATTACTAATGAGACAAGGGGCGGAGCAGTTTGTGTCAGGCCAGGAAATTACCAGGGTGAAAGAAGAAAAATGACCTTATAGCCCTTCATACTGAAACACAATGCTCATTACTATTTTAATGATGCATGTAGTGTTTGTTTATGGCTCGAAGTTTATAGTGTATTTTAAAAAGTAATGTTGTTCACCAGACATATTTCTGTTTTGAAGCTCAAGTTTGTTTGCCTTGATTCGTATGCTACTGTAAATCACTTTAAAGTTGCAGTGCACTAATTACTCTAGGTGTTCAGCTACTGTGGTCGTCATTAGTTGCTTTGATTGTTTCCCGGTGCTTTGATTGTTTCCCGGTGCTCAGATAGTTTCTCAGCTTTCTGATTTGTTTCCCAGTGCCCTGATTGTTTCCCTGTGCTCAGATTGTTACCATGTGCTCTGATTGTGTCCCTGTGCTCTGATTGTTTCCCAATATTCCGATTGTTTCCCAGTGCCCTGATTGTTTCCCAGTGCCCTGATTGTTTCCCAGTGCTCTGATTGTTTCCTTGTGCTCTGATTGTTTCCCAGTGCTCTGATTGTTTCCTTGTGTTATGATTGTTTCCCAGTGCTCTTATTGTTTTCCTGTGTTATGATTGTTTCCCAGTGCTCTTATTGTTTTCCTGTGTTATGATTGTTTCCCAGTGCTCGGATTGTTTTCCTGTGTTATGATTGTTTCCCAGTGCTCTGATTGTTTTCCTGTGTTATGATTGTTTCCCAGTGCTCTGATTGTTTTCCTCTGCTGTGATTGTGACCTTGTGCTCTGATTGTTTCCTTGTGTTATGATTGTTTCCCAGTTCCCTGATTGTTTCCTTATGCTCTGATTGTTTCCCTGTGTTATGATTGTTTCCCTTGTGCTCTGATTGTTTCCTTGTGTTATGATTGTTTCCCAGTGCTCTGATTGTTTCCCTGTGTTATGATTGTTTCCCAGTGCTCTGATTGTTTACATCGTTTACCCTTGTTACAGAAATTCAGATGCTCTGATTGTCTCTAGAGACTCTGATTGTCACTTGACACTAGTAATCTATCTAGGTGCTTTGATTGTCTCTAAGGTGTAGGTGTTCTAATTGCCTCTACCTGTTAGTAAGGCATATAACTGCTTTGATTGTCTGTAGGTGCTCTGGTTGTCTCCAGGAGCTAGATTTTTTCAAACACTGCTTTTTGCAGAATGTTATAATTACATACGATTTGTATTTCATTTCATATTAACCTTATTTTTGCAATTATTTAAACTTTGACCTGGGGGCCTCCGTGGCCGAGTGGTTAAGGTCGCTGACTTCAAATCACTTGCCCCTCATCGATGTGGGTTCGAGCCTCACTCGGGGCTTTGAATTCTTCATGTGAGGAAGCCATCCAGCTGGCTTACGGAAGGTCGGTGGTTCTACCCAGGTGCCCGCTCGTGATGAAATAATGCACGGAGGGGCACCTGGGGTCTTCCTCCACCATTAAAGCTGGAAAGTCGCCATATGACCTATCATGTGTCGGTGCGACGTTAAATCCAACCAAAAAAAAAAAAAAAAAAACTTTGACCTGACACAGATTCTTTTTGTTGACACATAGAATTTTATCTGTGAAGATTTTTATCATTTCTATCTGTCTGTCCATATTTTTCTAGGCCATATTTAGGTAAATATCTTCTTACAGGGCAATAAAAGTGTCCCGATATTGATTGATAATATCAAGGTAAATTGTATATTGATCTTTCTCTGTGGTGCATTATGGGAAATTTTATCATAGAGGCATCTAGTTAAATGAAATTGCTTGGGGTTGATCATATTATTGTCATAAGATACTTAATGTGACAGGCTGTAACCAGGTAGAATGACAAAATACTAACATTTAGGGGGAAAAAATGATAAACACAAAAAAAATGATAAACCAAATTCATGGTATGGTGTATGCCAGAAATATTGAGATAGTATTGTATGATGTAGGCATTTCTGCAGACTTCATAATAATTTGATGTTGTCTTTATACAAACCTCTATATCGGTGTCCGAGGAGTCCTGCAGTACAAGATTGTTACTGCCTCTTTTGGTACTGGTGTGGAATAACAAGACAGCTTTATCAACCACAAACATTTCTGTGGTTAACCTAACTCTAAGTTAGATATAAACATCACCAGGTAGACTTTCCCTGTGTATTTTATTGAAACCTTTTATAGGTTTTAAAAGCAGACATGTCTTTTTTGTGCTTTTACATGCCACAGGGCAGGGAAATAGTGATATACATCTGCAAAGAAAATTATTGATACAGGAACAGAATCATCATTGACTACTGATGTGATATCCCTGATGAAGACCTTGTGAAACCTCAAAACTGTAATTGAAATCTACATTGTTAGTCACTTGTTCCACTGTCTGCTTTTAATTATAGTTTACTTCTATGATAGATTAATATTCCTTTCGTTGGTCAGTTTTAATATTTATAAACACCTGAAAAGGGGTATGGTTGCTTAGAGGATAATGTTTCTGTAGAATATATAATTTCCTGAGAAGATGATTTTGTGATGAAAAATTTCTGTATTGCAAGATTTTGACTAAATCACAGTACCATGTTTTGTATGTCATTTGTTTTCATGCAGTTTTATCTTAAATATTCAGGTTTTTTGCAATTGCAAAAAAAAATTCAAAACTGCATAAGAAAGTAAATATATGGCTGGTTTTGTAGCAAGTCTTGACAATTAAAACCTCATGAAAATGACAATTACAAATGAATTTTAAGAGTAAATGAGACAACAAGATTGAATTTCGTCTACTAGTTTTTGCTGCTTTTGCACTCACATGCACTTGTCTGCAATTCTGCAAGGTTATTTATTGGTAGTTAATTGATGTAACCAGGGTAGATTATCACTTATACAGATGTGCTAGTGAGATAGATAGATGGTCCAAAATTTAAGAAATGCAAGCTAAAAATCTCCTGGAAATCTTCCCTAAAAAGTTAAGTTGCTAAGAATAAGCAGCCTCAGTGGGTTCAATATGTTTACCTCTTCATTATATGAATAATCATTTTAGAACCAAAATTGATTTTGGTGCTGATGGACCGGTTTTAGGGAATATTTAAAATCTTTCCCTGCTCTGATTTGGAAATGATAAATGGCAGTCCTATGAATTGTGAGGAAAATTTTCTGAAACTCTGCAAATTATTCCCAAATGTTGCATTTTTGCATCAAATTACCATGTGTTCTTATAAAACATCAATTTATATTGCATGCATTAGGAAGCACATAAAATGTGAAATTAATTGAGCAGAGGCACCCAAGAACATGGCAAGTTATTATGCATTGATTGGCTCCATCTATCATGTCTATTGTATTATAATGAAGAGTTTTATTATAAAGTTATGGTCCCTGACTGATACTTAATGTTAATTTTATTGTTGTAGAGACTTAAAATGCATTAAAGACGTATTGGAAGCAGATTGATATGCCAAATTTGGCAGAAATCTTTTATTTCATTGTAGAAATTAATTGAAATACTTTCATTTCTCCTTTTTATTTTGGATACAGATATAAAATATTGGCTGTTGTGTCTTAATACATTTGTATCATTTTCTTTTACAGATATTGCAATGGATTGGTCAGACCATGCTCTGTGGTGGCCAGAGAAAAACAGATGGCTTAAAAGGTCAAGGTCAACCTTAGATCAGTATGGTGTTCAAGCAGATGCAAAACTTCACTTTACTCCAATGCATAAAAACCTACGTGTTCAGTTACCGGACTTACAAATTCTCGATATGAGACCAGATTTTAGTTCGGAGGTGTTTCATTCGGTACAGTTTCTCTGTAAAGAATTAGGTGAGTAGTATGGGGTACGAACATGTAAGACTTTCTCAACAGTGGAACAGCCGCTAGGGAGATGTTACACTAAAGATATTGGGTAACCTTAAAAGTACCAAAGGAATGAGCATTGTGGGAGTCATGTTAATCCGACACATTAAAAAGTCCTGTTTATTTTTTTGTAAGATTGGGTTTTAAGCTGTGGGTGGGGGTGGGGGGGAATGACAATTTGTTAGGTTCTGTATAATGAAATTTTCTCTGTTGCAATGCTTAACTAATTTCAAAAGCATTGATCAAAGTCAGTTAACTTCTTGAAAACTGAAGTACATGAAAGAAGAGGAACCACTCAAATAGTAAATGTTGACATTCACAATGAAAATACTAAGTTATTGGAGTGTAAATATAAGTGAAAGCAGTATTAGCAATAAATGTTGAAAGTGATATCCATTGAAACTGAAGCTATTATCAATATTGGAGTTCATAATTTCCCTAGAAATAAAAGAGCTTTTGTATTGAAGCAATTCTGTTGAAAGGATTCTCGCCAAACTGCCGTGAAAAAACAAACGAAAAGGCGTCAAATTCAGAATAACAAAATGGCAATGGTATTAGAAATTACAGTGAATATAATGAAAACATCATTGTTGGCAAACAGAACTGATAATGAAATCTGTGTTGATTCTGTTTTAGTTGATTTACATTTTCACATTTGGGGGTTCTTATTCTCTTTCCTCTATAAAGTCTGTTTTATTTCCTCCATTTTCACAAATGGAATGCATTGATTTGTTTTTTTCGTAGGCTTTGTTTACATTTGACGCCCATTCTTGAATGGTCGCATAATGTATTGATGTATAATAAAACCTTGTTGTTTACAAAGTCTTCTGCATTTCCCCCACCAGTCAATAATAGCGTTATTATAAGCTCATAAAAGTAATTTAATTGTTGCCAAATAGACTTGAGCAACAATCAAGGCTTGTGAAATTGTGATAAACTTGGTAGGAATGGACTTAGTAAGAATTGCTGATTTTTTCAGTACGCAGCTGTTTTAATTCCCTATTGGACAATGTCATCATATATGAACTGGGCAGTTTGAATTTTTCAACTAGGGTTGAAACTTTTAGCCTCTTGATTCTTTTGACATCTGATTGGTTCATAACTTTGAGAGATTAATAAACAACTTCTGTATCTCAGATGCTGTAATCTCCACGCATATACCATTCTTATATTGAAAATTGTGAAAAATAAGAATAGAATATGTAATAGCAGAAATTGTTTGGCATGTGAGGGTTATCTGGTTATGTTGAATGCCTATCAACTAGATAGCAGAGATGTTTGTGTTGTGAGAACATGGCCATGATTATGTCTGCCAAGTGGTTGTTCTGTCGACTGATAAGCCATCAGGTTAATGTTGATGGTTATAATGATACACCTACTCATAAAATATTATCTGCTAAAACTAGAATTATTGCCAATCCTTTTCTGCTGAATCACTGGAGATCTTGTTGTTTGTTACTTCATCAGTATCTAAGAAAACTTCAGTGTTTCAAATAATCCCTACAAATTAAATTTATCATATTACATCAGCAGATGTTCCTAACCCTTTTGGTTTTCTGCATGCCTTGCTATTGAACATCCATCCATCCATCGAATATCCATCCATCCATCCATCCATCCAGATAGTACATTGCCCAATATACTGAGATGGTTGCAATATTTATTTATAAGGGGTAGGTCAAAATACGAAACAAAACTACAAGTTGCAAGTTGATGGTTTGGTGAATAGCTTTCTTCTAGATGTAGGTTTTTTGCATACAGGAAGAAGGTCTCGGTAATAAACTTTGGAAATAGTGCTGCAAATTTGATTTTACAATAACAAGGTGTTCAAGGATATTTCAGTTAATTCTTAATTGAGAAAAAAGTTCAAATATTCAAAAGATGTGCCCTGTTTGAATTACAAAACATGTTGAAGGACTGCAGAATTATATGGAAAAAATAAATGATAAAAGTTCGGAGAGTATGTTTGCTTAATCTACCTTGCCTTGTTTGATGTTCTGAAATACTCCTTTGATAACAAATTCTTTGTTGACTCAGCACATTGTAATCATAATTATTCTATAATATTTGAACCATTATCGATTTTATATTAGACGTAAAAAAGCTCGGATATTTTTATATCATAACTTTATTTACTATCTTACACTGAAGTATTTTGGTGTGTTAAATCTTGCCGGGTCACAAGGGAGCATTGTTATGTCAAATGATTAGGTTTATAATAAAGTTATATTTTGATACCTAAAAAAGACATTTCCCTCTTTGCATAAACCAGGTTTTATGGCCTGTGTTTGAAAAGAAGGCAACAAAAGTGTACTTAAATTTTCTACAACAGCATTTATGGCTATTCATCAACACTTCCACATCATGTTAACTATGTCACTTTTTAATAACAGAAGCATTCATTAGTGTTCTATACATAATTGCAGGGTTTTCGCTGTTAAATAGCATATGCTATAAAACAGAGCAGTTTTTGTCCTGTATTCCTTCAAATCTGAAGAGTACTTTTTTATTTAAATCAAATAAAAGTTTTACGTAATATATTTGTACATGTTTCAGTTTATAATGATAATTAATGTAAGGGTCAGCACTGAAATTGTTCTGCCTTAAACAGTAATTACTGGAGTATATTATGTTTTAATTTAATATTGTGTGATTACCTCCCTTTAAAAACATATTGAATGCAAAATTCATTAAAAACTTATGGATGTATAAATTACTGGAGTTCAAAGAAGTTATATTTAAGTACATGTACTTGTATTTTATGGCATACAAAATAAACATTTGTGTTGTCCCTATTTCAGCTAACTTGAACTTTGTTGTAACCCTAGATCTGAATGTGTCTGGCACTGGAGAAATCATAGAAATGACAAAATATGAAGCCTCAGAATATTCCAATTTCCAGATTACTTTTATCTTTAGTAGCATTTACAAATGAATCTTCCCCCCTCACATGACAAAGGCATCAAGATCTTACAGCATATTCATGTATTTCTTGTCTTCATTTCAATGGGCATCAATTGTTTGATTCACCAGTTTTTTAACACAGTATTTTGATTTTTTTTTCTTAATTTTCCAAGACATTAATCATTGTGGAAGCAGGAGTAGTTTTTATGTTCATCCATCTTTCTTCTTCAAGAAGTTAACTTACTTCTTCAATGCTTAATTAGATTAATAAGACATTAACTTAAAAGTGCGGTTTAAGACAAATCTGGCGTCCAAAATGGCTAAAATTTACTGTGCAAAATTCCAAAAGAAAATTGATGATAAATTCAGAATAATCAATTTTGGAGCAAATTAAGTTTTTATTACCATCACTTAGTTATAGATATTTTTACCGAAATTGATAAAAAAAAATATGTGACAAAGTAGTTAAACCAAACAGTAGTTTTCCTGAGAGATATTTTGTGTGATTAACTTTTTTCCAATTAACATCCTACTATTAATATTCTGTGGAAGAAGAAAAAATGTTATGTATGAATCAGAGAGATAATGAATCTACAAGACGTGATTATATTATGATGTTCATAACTTCCATAATTCTAGTGCATCTTATCTGACTCATAGACCTATCAAGTTATTGTTACTGCAAAAACACCCACTTCTTTCTAATAGTATGGACGATACAAAAGCAAGATAGAGAAGAATTTTATATTTAGTTGTAAAAAAAAGGTAAATTTCATAACATTGCAATCTGACAATTCAGAGAATATACCTGCTGCACAGTAAATGGGCCAAATGTGTTAGCATCAAAGTCAAAAATTAAAGTTAAAGATTTCTTACCTGTTAAGCCTTTTTCATGAAGTTATATGTTTTAACTTCATGAAAAAGTAAAATAATAGATAACTTTTTGCTGATTTTTGTTTTTATACATCATTTTCTATCAGTGGTTGGGCAAGGGGACGGACGTTACATGGCAATGTAAAAAGCTTGTTTCTGAAGCTGTTTACTGTCATTTAGATGAGAAAATTCACCAAATCAATAAACCAGTACATCTTTACAAGAAACTTATAAAAAATTTGCCAAAAATTGAAGAAAAAATTTTTTTTTGTTATTTTACCTGTCGAAGCAGAGAAGGAAAAAAACAGCCATACTCATATTTTTCCTGTTACCATTTATAATATTACACTTAATTGGATAACAACTTTTTAAATAAAGACACAAGAACATAAGTTATTAAACAAATCAGTTTTTTATATATTTCTTTTTTATTTAGGCTTCAAAACTAGTAAAGAGAAACTAATGGTAAAGGGATACGGACGTTACATTATGAGGGGACGGACGTTACACTAATTATATACATTTGTTTTTCAAGCTTTAATGTTGCTTTACTGAATAAATACAGATTCTGTTAATGTTAAACCTATCTAGATGAATGAAAAATAATACAAAGTAATAAAATAAAAAGAAATATGCTGAATTAGAGTTTTAAAATATGGAGAGAAAAAGGAAACAGTATTTTTTAATCAGGAAATTGATAGTGTTCGTCCTATGTATTCACTGACAATGAAAGGTGTTTCTAAATTTTCATTATTATGCTAATGTCATTCAATAGAAGATATGTGTGTGGTAATGGTACATCTTACTGCTAGAGTTAAGTAAATGAGGATGGACGTTACAAATTCACCATAATTTCTAACAATTTTTTTTGCAAAAACTATGTTGAAGCATAAAGCAAAACGAAACAGAACAAAATGAGAAAACGTATTAAAATATTTCTTTTCATGAACATGTAAATGATATGTATCATATAATATCATACACTTTTAAGAAAGTGACAGTAATCATCATCTCAGCACAAGAAGGGGATAAGAGCTCTGACATCAAACACTTCTTTAACTGAGGTGTGGAGGATCATTTTGTTTCATTTTGAATTTCACAGATAGCGCTATAAATCGTAGATTAAGAAAAATCCCTTTAGTATGTAATCTGAAAGTAATGCTGAAAATACATTTAGATAGACAGTATTTTCTATTCCCCAGTTTTGGGGATTGAAGGAAGGACATTAGGAGGGGAAAAATATGCTGTAATGACTAAAACACTTTTTGAGTCCTTAATATGAGTTTGAAAAAAAATACCCTGGACCCTGTACAACAGTTGGTACATTTACTTAAAATATCTGTGATTCATTGCCATGACACATCAGATTTTGTTTATGAAATGATCATAATTTAGAATTTTTTGTATTCAATTTAAGGGTCTACACAACCGTATGGCCATCATCACTGGCATGAGCCTGGATCATAAAATAAGTTCAACTTAAAAGAATTTCACACATTTAGTCCCACTCCTAATCTGCATATGACAGCAAGCTCCTCCCCTTTCTCATTTTTTTCAAAAGAAATCACTTTGTATATACAAGGTTCATTAAGACAGTCAGTGTTTTTACAAGACTAGGTATGGATCCAGAAATGTATATACAGGGTCCAGTTTTATGGCACCTTGTATAACGCTTAAGTTTTCCCAAAGTATGTGTTTATACAAGACTGGTTAAGAGGGTAAGTGTTGTTTTTAGAATCTTACAAGGATCCAGAGATATATACATGTATAAATTGGGCCCAGTTAAGTGGTTCCATTTTATCAGTTTTGTTTATTTTTCTCATGTTGTTTTTATAGCCAACTGTTGTTCCAGCAGGGGTCTCGTTACATGTAACATATTATTCTTTTGAATAATGTCCTCATATTTGTAAATAAATGTTTTATTGGGAATGATTTAACACACAGCATCTTTATTTATCAATATATAAACTACAAAAAGTTACTGATGGATAACAAAATCAGAATATAAGAAATATTCAATTATCACAATTTTTGTAACATCCGTCCCTTTTCTGTAACGTCCATCCCCCCTATTTTTCAGATGAAGATGATACAACATCATATAAATCTAAATGAATGTTTTTATATAATTATTACTTATTGTTGCATGTCCTATCAAACAGGAGTTAATTTCATTTAAATTTCCTCACATAGCATAAAAAACAAAGATTTTTGCTCCAATTTTCAGGTTTTTTTTCTAGTTTTCAATTTAAAATACTCAAAAGTATGAAAAAAAAATTTTTTCAACATTGTTTTTGATAATTTCATACTTTTGACATACTCTTGTGAAATAATAGTATCAGATATTACCATCAAAACATTAAAACACTGCATTTTGTACAAAATTAAGAACAGCATATATAGGGGGACGGACGTTACACATAACTTTTGATATTTCATCATTTTTTGCCAGCAAGGCTGCAGATCTATTAATTTTTCATTTTTTCATGATAGGTATGTCATTATGCATATATGAAAGTAATTAATATCAATATTTTCATATTCAATTGCAAAATAATAGTGGGGGACGGACGTTACGCTTTTTTTCACGCAAATCGTTTTTTGGGTGGTAAAATGGACTTTTTTTACTAAAATGTCCATTGATACCTGCTGCAGGCATTTTTTTCATATTCTACAAATACATAGTAAGACAGTGAGCAAGAAAATTATTTTGAATATGTAAAATTAAGACATTTTGTGTTCAATTCAAAATTTAGCATTTTTGTTAAAAACAGTGGTGTTACACGAGTCACTTTTTATTATAATATTCATAAAAATGTAACGACTTCAGTGATCATCAATGTTATACATCATTTTAAAGGTAATAAAATTATCTGTTTAAAGGTATTCAAATCAAACTTATATTTTGTTATTTGAAAATACTGTAGCAGTTTTTGAAAAGTGTAAAAATCCAATGCTAACGCATTACATGAAAAAACGGCCTATTTTCAGCCATAAAATGGCTTTCAAATTTTTTTGGGGTTGATTATGTAATTTTTTTTTTACTGCAGCATTTGAATACTAATAAAACACATTAAAAACAGTTTTAACAAAACTTGAAACAGATGTTCCTCTATAAATAAAATGCAGTTACATGTTTTTTGAAAAAATTGGCCCATTTACTGTGCAGCAGGCAAATAGGTAGAGCTATTGCACTCACGTCCTGATTTGGTTTTGTATGTAAGCTGGTATCTCAGTAACCACTTTGACTTCTAATCACTTGCTCCTCACCGATTTGGGTTCGAGCCTTACTCAGGGCATTGAATTCTTTGAGGAAGCCATCCAGGTGGCTTATGGAAGGTCAGTGAATCTATCCAGATTTCTGCCCTAGATGAAAATTAATAATGTACAGAGGGGCGCCTAGGGTCTTTCTCCACCACGTTGCCATATGACCTATATTTGTGTTGGTGCAAAGTCAAACCCAAAAGAAACAAAAAATATAAGATTCCACTTTAATAACTTCACATGTTCATAGTGATGACCAGACATGCATTTTGCAGGTTCCATAACTCTGTTTAACATTTTTGCAAAGTTAAACCCCATTTACAACTTAAAGGTCCAATACTAAGGAAAGTGAACATTTTAATTTCTTTTAAAAAACACAGAAACTATTTCATTTTATTGGAAAATGAAAGTTGGTATGTAGAAATTCGAAATAAATCGCAGTATATGTACAATTATTTTTCTATGAAGTATGAAGAAAGTTAAAAAGACCTGGGGGGTCATTCTGTCAATTCATTGAAATTTCAACACAATACACATACATTTCTTTGAGTTCCAAAGATCTTCTGTAAATTTTGACCTGCCAATCTTCATTATTTAGTGTCTTGCAGAAGTCTATGCACTGGCTATGAAAAAAATTGCCAACTCACTTTCCCCTAGTAATGGACCTTTAACAATATTTCTGTTGCCTGCCTCAATTGACATCATAAAGGGTTAAAAGTTTTAAGCCTTCTATACTTGTTTATTGTGTATGTTTTCATTGTTTTAACTTTTTTTAATGACAACACTTTTGAAAAGTCCAGCATTGTTGTATAAAGGCAGCTTTGAACATAAGAAATGAAAATGATCATTAAACATTAATTTTAGGGGTATTAGATATGCTCTTTGTAGTACTGGTTCCTTTGAACTTGTATTTGTATATCTGTTGGAAATGTCAAACTGTTGTTTAGTCTGCATAACTTTATTTTGATATTCACCAGTATAAACATAACACAAGAGTGTATTTATTATGATGACACAATGACATTGTTATTCATAAATGGCATAGAATAAGGTTTGTTTGTTTGTTTGTGTGTTTTTGGTTTAAGGCCATTTTTCAACAGTATTTCAGTCATGTAACAGGGGGCAGTTAACCTAACCAGTGTTCCTGGATTCTGTACCAGTACAAACCTGTTCTCCGCAAGTAACTGCCAACTTCCCCACATGAATCAGAGGTGGAGGATGAATGATTTCAGACACAATGTCTTTTATCAAATCGTCACGGAGAACATAAGCCCCACCCGGCATTCGAACTCACGCCCCCGCGATCCATAGACCAACGCTCTCCCTACTGAGCTAAGCGGGTGGGCAGAATAAGGTTGCTTCTGTTTACAGATTAAGTAAACTTATTCAGTTAGAAAAATATGAATAGTTATAGCAAAATGGGTAATGTTTTGTCTAAACCTTCAGGTGTAAGATTTTTTTAATGCCCCGGAAATAGAAGACCTGGATGCCTAGGGTATCTTTGGTCTCTACATCCATTTGTCATTTATATGATCTTCCTCATTTCATAAAATGGATATAATAACAATAAATTCAAATTTCAACAAAAGTTATCTTCAACGTTGATGAAGTCCTGCAGTGACTGCATGATAAAATTTATATAATATTACAAAAAAAAACTGTACCAGGAAAATGTATTTCCTCATTTGTAAATAAATTACAGGGAGATATCCCATCAAATATAATAATTTGCTGATTGTGTTCTGATAAAGTTCATTTGAAATATCAACAGGAAATAGACATTTTGGGAAACAGAATCATTTACCGTATACCCCTAGTATAAATGCACCCCTGCTCTCTTTATCAGAATAAATTCAATGTTTAACGAAATTTACCTGGTAGCCTGACATTTAGAGAAAAAATTTCAAACAGTACCAAATTATAGAAAGAAAAGGGTTGTTTCACATGAAAATTGAACAGCATATAGAACATGTATATTACTTTACAAAGCAATTGTGAGTTTACTGATATATACATTGAAATCTGGAAAGGGTCCACACTGTTGGACAGTTCAGCACCTTTAAAAACAACTGTTACATCTCTTCATTTTGATGCATTAATTTGCAATAATGTACCAGTACTGATATTTCACATAGCAAGGTGGAATGTAGTTTTCAGCATTTTTTTATTTTCATTTCTTTACAGATGGCATTCATTTTCAAAGGGAGACAGCTTTTTGAGAATATTTTAAGTATCCATCATATGGGGCAGTAATGGTCATGATGATTGTTAGTAAAGATGTTGTTCGTTTAACAAATATTTCTATGTTTTGATGATATAACTCCCAAACCTTAATTTATTCATTAGTCTAGAAGTTTGATGAGGGCAAGGTTGTGGGGTGGGGTGGGGGTGGGAGGGTATTTGGTATAAAGAATATCAAGAGGGAAAGCTACTGTAGCAAGATGAGGGCAGATAGAGGTTGCAGCTCCAGACATTGACTAACCTGAAACATAAATCTATCTATCTGATGAGTAGGTTCACAAAAATTTAGCTGGGAAGAAAGCCAAAATGATGTTGAAAATTACCAATGAATTACTGTTTTAAATCTGCCCATTATAACACTGTATGGGTGAGAACAAAATCTGATAAGTAAATCAGATCAGCTAAATTGACCATAGACCCAGTATTTGTTATGTTTCCAGTGGTTATTGCTGTGTTTGTTAATGATGAAATAAGAGTTTTAAAAATATGGTAGGTACAAGGTGTTTTGTAAATCACCATTGATTATATTAAAATATATTAGCTCCTTTGATGTTTGGACATTGGATATTACTTACGGAGAACAGGTTTGTACTGGTATAGAATCCAGGAACACTGGTTAGGTTAACTGCCCACCGTTACATGAAAAACAGGGCTAAATGCAAAACAAACAAATTAAGGGTGTTTTCCAAGATATATGTGCAGAGAATATTTAGGATTTATGATGAAATGTATACCCATTATCTATTGAGTATCATTTCTGTTTTATCATTTTAGTTCATATAGAACCTATTAATGTGTTTTATATATATACATATATGTATTGTTACATGTATAAATTTTCGGTATTCTAATACTGCCAGTGATGGATGTTATCACCCTGGAATCAGGAAGTCCTTTTATATTTTGTAACCTTGACATAAGTATGGGCTTATTTATAAATAGGTAAAATTGATATAAGGAACAAGCCCTGTTGCCGTGGTAGGACAACCCTACAGCTGTTCCCCAACAAGAAAAAGGATGACAGTCGTCAGGCAAGATATGAACTAATTTTAATTGAATTCATATAGTAAAAACTTGTCTGAGTAATTTATGTAAAATATGTTCCATGTTTTGCAGGAATAAGACACCCAGAAGAAATGTCATTGATGAAAAAGTTTGATAAAGAGGACTTGAAAAAGAATATAAAAGAAACTTTAAATCAGAAAGATAAGAAGAAGAAAAAAGATTCAAAATTGGATGACAGTTTAAATGTGAATGGAAATGGAACTTTACATCATAATTCACAAAACAGTTTGGATAGATTAAGTCCGTATAACAGGAGTCCAATGGGACCGTCCCCTTCAGTAAGTATTTTACTATTTTCATTGATTTTTTGTTATCAGTCAGTATCTGCTTTCTTGCATTAACTTTATGCTGCCTCTGAAGTTTGGGGTTTTATTTTAGTTTCCTGACTGTCTCACTCTCTTCAATATATTTTGTATTGTTTAATAGTCACTTGTTTACTTTGTAAATGCTGTCCAATCATTAGCATTAATGGGGAATTCATTTCACAGATTTATGCGTGCATAAATCCGCAGACTGAAACCCCAACAAACAAATAGAATTTCCATCTATTTAAACTAGGAATTCATGTAGTAAAATGTTCATGTCGTCCAACTTAACAGGTTTCACAGTATAAACTGCTTTGTTGGATTGTATTCCAATTTGTTAATCCTTCAATACATATTTTACTTTTTCAATATTTTTCAGTTGTTTTTTTTTTTTTCAATGAACCTTATTCTATTATCTTTATATAATTATGTGCTTCTATATTAGATCTCTCTTGGACAATTCTATGAATATGTGAGTACTGTTTACTGTTGTTGTAACATTGTTAACTTCACCTCTGTTGTTCATTCACTTTTAAATGTTGTTTCTTTATTGTTTGTTCCTCATTAAATGTTGTTCTTCTGTTGTCGTTTGTTTACTCAAAAGGTTTTAACCCAATTCATTCTGTTAATGTCTTGTGTCTCTTTCTTCATGTGAGGAAGTTTGGATCATGTTACACTTTCAGCAAGCAAAGTCATACCTTTAGCTCAGCTGAGTACAGAGTGCTAAAGGGTGAGATAATGTGGCCACCATTTCTGTCATTAGTCAGCAACTGTTGGGGACGTCATTTCTCAAGCAATCTTCTGGAAACTTTCACAGATTACATGTATATTATATAGCTGCAAGATGGATAACTGGCAAAATTGTTCAAATAATGCAAGTGTTATGGCTCTTGAATTATTCAAAATTGTATTATTTCGTATTGTTAATGAAGGGAGGTAACACTTGCAGGTTTCATTATTGACTGCACCTGAAATTGTCAGCAGTTTGAGCATTTCATCAGCTAATGCCTGTAAAATTAGTTTTGCCAAAGCATTAATACTGTATGAGAGAAATAAATTGGCAGAGCTGTTCATGAAATTGAAAAGATTAGGCTGTTAATGTGTGAATTCTGTAAAGCTGCTATTTAATAATTAACCAGGGAGGCATATAACAGTTAATTTATTCCAGGACATTTTGTTGAAAGCAATGCTGATAAGTTGTTGATAATCAGGAAATGAAATATTCATCTGTGTCTAGCACTAGATATACTCATATTTCCAGAAAATGTCAAGTCATTATTTGGTAGACCTAGATTATATTGTTTACAGAACATTTGATGCCCTATTGTTTAGGTAACAATGTCGGAATATCAACTTCTTTTAGCTGAAGAAATTAGGTCTGAAACTGTAAGCAAGTGCCAGTTTTCCAGATTGCCACATGGCACACTGTTCATCACTACTTGGATAACTGAACCGTTTTAAATCATACGATAAACAACACAAAGGCATTGAATATTTAATAAGTTAAAGATTTGAGTTGTACTTGGGATCATAATTTTGCAAACGAAATCGCATTCTTCACTATCATTTTAGCCCCAGTGCACTTGTAATAATTGGAATAAGCCAAAGTGCAGGCACTATACAGGAAATATTGAAATAATTATCTGATAAGAAGTTTTGGCAAACAGTTATGGCAGAGAACAAAGAGTAGGGAAAGCATTTCTTGCAGTAATGTTACAGTAATACATGTTAAAATTTTATCATTTGTTGCTCATCAATGTAATTGTTTTAGTCAATAATGATTTTCTGCATGCCCATTTTGAAGTTACTGGGACAATGTTTTATTACGATATTGAATTTATATTTCTTAGAATTTCTTACATGTATAAAATACTTCAGTATCACAATACAGCTGCATTTTGCAGCTCACTTGGTCACGTATCTAGGCAACCTAGTGAAGGATTCTCTACATAGTCAAGTCAGTGAAGGGCGCAAGAATCTGTAAAGATGTATAGTTTGATCCTCTGGATATTAGGGAATTGTACAGTACATTATAAGCTACCACCTCAAGATTCCTGTAGGGGATGTTTTCATTTCAGGAACAGGTGATAGCCATAGAACCATTACTTAACTGAAATACTGCTGAAAAATCCACTACCTTTACATGTTGGTTATAGAATTTCAAGTTCTTATTGATTATAAAATGCTTATTTGCAAATTCTTGTAGAAGTGTAACTCCCTGACATATATTTTGCAATCTTCCCACCATGCAACCCAGTGCTCTAGATTTACTCCAGAAAGTTTTTTTACTAATGAATTTTTGTTACATACATGAAGATTACTGATTAAAACAGTTATTGCGGAGGAAATGTAGTAATTATCAGTTACAGAGTGAGCTGGAAGAGGATGTCATGGGGGTGAAGTTTGGCAGATATAAGTACCCATTGTTGTTTTATCTCTGATGTAAGACACACTTACACCTGGCTAATATCTGGAATACCTGGAATTGTGAAAAAATGAAACAGAAAAATATACATGAAGTATCTGTATTGCCCCAGTAATGTACTGTTTTTTGTAGAAGACCAGATGCATACAGGGTTAGCTCTCTGGAATTTTTTTTTTTTTCAGTTTGAATTTAAAAAAGTTTTTACTGTTTTTTTGTAAACAAAAATACACATAAAGTATTTTTCTTAGCAATGGATGCCTGTTATGTAGAAGGCAGTTTCTGTAATTATTCTATGTTGAACTTGAACAGGGTTTCGTTCCAGAATTGGTAATTATTATAATGAGGTTTTTACTAGTTTACTGTAGAATTAACGTGAAGTTCACTGTATTCTAAATTGGAATCGGCTCACAGGATAGCATATTCACATTATTCACAATACATGTCCCTGTGAGACAGTTAGGGATATTTATAAATATTACACTTTCTTGAATATTTTGAATTACAAATATGGTGGCTTGCAAAATTTTGCTGTTGTTTTTTTTAGCTCACCAGAGCACAAAGTTCTCAAGGTGAGTTATTGTGAATGGTCATTGTCCGGTGTCCGTCCGCATGCGTTGTCAGTCATCCGTCAACATTTGCCTTGTGAACACTCTAGAGACCACATTTTTGACCCAATCTTTATGAAACTTGGTCAGAATGTTTGTCTTGATGATCTCTAGGTCAAGTTTGAAACTGGGTCATGTGGGATCAAAAACTAGGTCAGTAGGTCAGATCAAAGGAAAAGCTTGTGAACACTAGAGACCACATTTGTGACCAAGTCTTTATGAAACTTGGTCAGAATGTTTGTCTTGATGATCTCTACGTCAAGTTCGAAACTTGGTCATGTGGGGTCAAAAACTAGGTCAGTAGGTCAGATCAATGGAAAAGCTTGTGAACACTCTAGAGACAAATTTTTGGACCGAATCTTTATGAAACTTGGTCAGAACGTTAGTCTTGATAATCTCAAGGTCAAGTTCGAAACTGGATCATGTGGGGTCAAAAACTAGGTCAGTAGGTCAGATCAAAGGAAAAGCTTGTTTGTCTTAATCATTTCTAGGTCAAATATGAATCTGGGTCATGTGGGGTCAAAAACTAGGTCACTAGGCCAGATCAAAGGAAATTCTTTTTAACACTCTAAGAGACCACAATTTAAGTTTGAAACTCATGGGAATTAGTCAGAATGTTTGTTTTGATAATCTATAGGTCAAGTTCGAATCTGGGTCATGTGGGGTCAAAAACTTGGTCTCGGTCAAATCACAGGAAAAGCTTGTGAACACTCTAGAGGCCACAGTTGTAACCAAATCTTTATGAAATTTAGTCAGAATGTTTGTCTTGATGACCTTTAGGTCAAGTTCAACTCTTGGTCATGTGGGGTCAAATACTAGATCTATAGGCCAGATCAACTCTGGTGAGCGATGTATAGGGCCATCATGGCCCTCTTGTTTTGTACAAATTTAGTAAAACTGAAATTTGGATGAGACATTTTAGATATCCCAGTTGACCTTATATATTTTTTTATGTATATTCTTCCAATCATACCATGAAATTTTGAGCCTGCTATATAATTCAAAGCAGGTTATTCTCTCATTAGTGTTGAATCAAAGCCTCTTTATACACTATGTGTTTTTGATGATGATAAATTAGGCTAAATTACTTTAAACTGAACCATATCTATTCTGATTTACAAAGGCCTAAATTACATAGTTGATCTATGTATGCTTTATTCTTGCAACAATAAAACCTTGAAATAAAATTTTAGTGGTTGACAGTTTCATATTTTTTTTCCACAAAAAAATAAGGCCATTTTATAGCTTTTTTCTGTATGATCGTCAAGTTTGATTTGCAGACTAACTTTCTGACTTGAGTCACCACTGCTCCTCCATATAACACATCAGAGCTGGTGTCTCTCAGGTAACAGAATAAACAATGATTCAGAGGAGCTCTAACAATCAGACTGAAATTAAGTTTTAAAAAAACTTACAAAAGGTGAAACAGTTAAAATGTAGTAATGCTCTGTATGATGTAAGGAATGGTAAGAAAAAGCTCGAGAACAACTTGATGAACATAATGACTAATGATAATGATAAAAGCACACTGTCTGGTTAATGCTTTCCCACATGCAATAGTAATTGACATATCTTATATTTTATTTTTAGTACCTGTCTTGTAAAGTGCCAGATTTTCAAACTCCCGTGCTTTTTAGCTGTTGTAAAACTGAAAAATATTCCAAAACCCGTTTGAAAAATTGGCATTTGGTAATTATGCTATTTTCTGTCTGTAAAAGAGTGAATTGGTTCTTACTTTAAATTGTTGAGGACTTTACAGAATGCTGATGTGTATATTTTCCATTTCAGAATACATTACAACACATGCCTGGTACCCCAGGGACGCCAGGCAGCCCCTACAACACCCTGTCCCCTAATGGCAACCTCAGCATGTTGAATGGGACCATGTCACCCGGGTCCATGTACAGTTTGTCATTCGAGAGTGCCATGGAGTCAGCCCTCGCAAATAGTCCGCCAGTAACAACAAAAGAAGCTTTCCAGTACTTGAATAGACCTAAAAACCTCCTCGAGAAGGCCAGAGTAAATTATGCGTAAGTTTGAAGCATATAGCTTGGCTGCAATATTCTGTTTTGATTTATTAGACTATTCAAAGAACTTTTTTTTAAATTTCCTAACCTAAATTCTGAGACTAGCTAAAATAACTTGAAATTGAATTTTCAGTCCCATAAATTGCGAGCTGTTTCTGTGAACTATGTTGAATTGCAATTGATTAATCTCTGTAAATTTGTGGAATGTACAGATGGAATTTATATCTAGCAGGTTTTTATGCCTATAAAACTCAGAAATATGTGTGAAGATTTTTCATTCACTGGAAATAGACAAGAAGTCATTTGTTGAATTTGTAAAACATTGTAAAACCTTGAATTGTGGAATTTTAAAGCTCAAAATAAACCTAAACCGAGACCAAAAGGCTACATTTTGGGACCAAACCTGGCCATAAATTCTAGCGATATCTTCAGTTTGGGCAAAGAATGAAATATAATGTTGACACTTAGATTTGTCAAAGTATATCAAGTTGGCAGGCCGACAAAACTGTAATGTGTACTTAATGTAGTGTGTATCTGTCAGGGTATAATACAAAATGAATTTAATATAAAGTAATAATTTAGGTCAGATGACCTATTTTTGTACTTATATGCGGCCAAAAATAAGATAATGTAAACACTTGTGACCTTATTTTTAGCACTACTGTAGGTTGTAGTCAGCATTGTTATTGTCTATGTGGATTATCTTATGGAGGGGCAATTTTAATTGTTACTGCACACCTGTCACGTTTGACTTACCCATTTTGAGGTCTAGTCCAATATTAGAACTAGAATGTTAAAATATTTACTTTTCACACATGTTTTTTGTGTTTGGGTAATTATTTGGCTTCAGAAATATGTCTTTAAATTCAAAAAATTTAATGGTTTTTATTAGATACAGATTTCAAAACACTAAGGACAGAAAATTGTAACAGTAACACTGTGCAGTTTTGGACACCAATACTTCAGACCGCAAAACTACTGCTTTTTATTCAATATCCAAATTATATTCAAAACATTTATAGAAATATACTGATTAAAAAAAAATCCCATCCTTATTTAATTAATAGACCAAGTAGGCAAGTTTCTCAAATGCTGAAATTGAAGAAATAGTTTTCAAAATCATTTACATTTGCAAAATGGGTCAAACCGGCCAAAGAGAACAAGTTGGTATGCACTTTTTCATGTTATCAGATAAGAATGTTTTGATGTTCTCCAGAAGGAATAGATTTTGGTTAATATAACCTCTATAATCATGATAAAAATGTTTTAGTACATAACTTATGTATATATGCAGAAAATCTGGCCATGTCTTTGTAGGTCAAGAAATCTTCATTATCTTTTACTTTATGCGCTTTGCCTTCAGAATGATCTGGAACAGAGAGGGCATAAAAATTGATCTTTTTTCCCCATAAATATGCCATTCTTTAAAGTACTTTTAATTCCTGGCAATTATTTTCACATTTACATATAGGAAATATATTACACCAGTTAGAGTGGCTGCCATACAATAATACAGTAATTAAAATATTACTCATATTGCAACAGCTTAAGTACATGTATGGATAGTTTAAAGTTAGAGTAATTGCATATAATCAGGGATGAGGCCAAAACCTGAAAAACTCAAGAGGGAGCCAGATTTAGGGTATGCTTCCTCTAAACATTAAAGGGTTATAATGCTTCTGTCTAAAATGTGGCTGCCACATTTCTTTTCTTGAATACAGAATATATTATTATCTGGTTAAATCATAGCTTCAATAATTGTTTTCTTGCAAATTTGTCATAGGTTTGAAAATTTGATAAACATATTAGAAAGTATTGTTTAATACAATCTTGTTATTATCTCCCTTTATGACTCAGACTCTATAAGTTCATGTGTAGTAATGAATGGAGCATTTTACTAACAGTGTAATTATGCATATATTCTCAATTTGGACAACTGCGTTATCAGCTTTTTACATAAAATTTGAAGTTAAAGTCTTATGGAACTTTAAGGCAGTTGCCTGGTGTGCCTCATCATCATTCCCCATTGCATTTGAGGCAGGAGACCTGTTGATTTTTGTAAAGAGATTGACATAGTTGATCTGCCTAAATATGTAGTACAAAAAATTTGTAGTACAAAAAATGTGTATGATAATTGATTGAAAAGGATGACACCTTTTGTGGACATTTATGATACAACGTAAAATTATTACAGTCATACTTCTGGGTTTTTTTTAAGGTGGTTTGTTGCTTTAAGATTTATCTCTTTTAAAAAAGAATCCTGTTCATGTATGCTTAAATTGTATAGATGTCTAGATGTCGTGAAAGCTTCATTTTAGAATGACCATCTGAAGACGCACATTCAGACCTTATATTTGTTCACGGTATTCATGTTAAATGTGATTATGCCCCTTTACTCAGTACTTTTTCCTGAGATAGTAAAACTGAACAAAAATAGAAAATTAGGGGAATAATAATGTTGTGTAGTCATTAGCCAGGCTATAGGATATGCTGCTAGCATGTAAAATGCCAACAACTTCTTGTTATAAATATACATGTTTTTTTTTATGTGCTTTCAGATGGTTGGATTCCTCACGGTCTCTCATGGAACAAGGTGTTCGGGACAATGACTTTACCTTGCTGAAATTCAAATTCTACAATTTTTACGACCTCAACCCCAAGGTAAGTCAAACATTACAACTGAACCTGTGCCAAGATGGTAAACAAGATGGCCACAAGTGAGATGTTGGTCTAGAATATCAGTTTAAACATTAGAGCCCTAAAAAGCCCTTCAAGCTATAATATCTCCAAAACCATATCATGTTTGAAGGTAGACAATTTTTTTTTGGGTGGGGGTGGTATTTATTCTTTAAAAAATAAGGTATATGCAGTATCTTGAGAATCTTGTACATGCATCTTATTTTTGTATGTATCAGAGCACCACTTGGCTACACAGTCCATGTTTACCTCTATACTATAAAAGCATGGGCTTATCTTTTGGACCTAGATCAGTTGAATAAGTAGCAGAAGATTGGTAACTGATGTGTTGGGAATGCAGCATCCAGTTAATGATGATGAATGATATAGCAAGAATGTAGCTTGAAACTAGCAACAATAAACTCACACACACTCACACACACAAACAAATAGCAAGGCAACTGCACTTCCTATAGCTATGTATTAGATGTTTACCTACTATTTAGCCAAAATTGAAATTGGCAATTTTCATGAGAAAATGTATATTTAATTTCTTAAAGAAATCTATATCACACTTTTTAATGCACATAGATATGATGGGACTTTTGAGTTTTTTAGTCTCCTATAAGCCAGCAGTTTAATTGGGTATGTTTGGCTCACATTTACTTTAAATTTTTACCATATTTTCGTGAACATTTTCAAATAGTTTCTATTCAAGTGTAACAAATGATGTGATGATTTCTACAGATATTAAGTAACATACTATCTTCCATCTCAAAATGCATTTGAAATTATTTCCTCCATCAGGGTGAAAGTTTTTGGCAATTTCGCTGAATTGATAGTGAAGTTACAAAGCTCATAGATAACAATCGGAAATACATTTCTCATAAAAGTCAAGTTTTTATAGGCTACCGCTCACAAGCTTCAGTGATATTCAGTGATTCAACTGAAATAAAAAAAAGTTGGGTACTTTCTCTGGAAATTAGAACAAGAGAAAATTCCTGCTATGTTTACACATTCCTCAGAGCATAAAGTAAATAAAATGGTATATATAGGTCTCTGTAATTCGATTGATGGAATTTTGATTACAAAGCGATTTTCTCCAATAGTTTTTTGGTTGTATGATATTTCTGCATTCTGGTTCTGTGTACCTCAAGTTTTTTCTGTCTTCTGTCTATAGATAGCACAGTGCCTATACTATCCCTGTATGAAGGATGAAATGTTACTGTGACTTTGTTTTATGAAGGCTTTTGGTTTTCATGTCATGAGCAGTGATCTGACGTTCTAGTGTAGGAGGAAACTGTGCTGTATATTGCTGTGTAGCCAGTCAGAATGGTTCACCTGTGTTTCTGCCTTTGCGACCAGTGCACATCCGTGCAGGCTAATAATGGTCTACACTGTCCACTATTCAGTTAGTAAATTTTCAGTGAACACTCCTTCAAATAATAAATGGTATTGCACAAATTGAATAATGGACCAGTAAAGACCCCGAGTCAGATATGGAGGCTGAATTGAATTCTACCAAATGGTTTGCTTCTACAACCCTAAGTTGCCACATCGGCAGATGATATGAAAATGTCTTTCCAATTATTATATTAGACTAAAATTCAGTGCTTATGTACTCTCTGTACTTCTCTGGCTGTTATAGTGATTTGATTGCACTAACTACAGTGCAGAATTAAACTGTTTTAACAATTAGCGTTACTGATGTTTCCCTGGTGTTTTTTTTTTTTTCTTTGCACAAAAAGGTTTTTATTCAGCAGGGCGAAAAATGTTTTTGATCTAGACGATTGGATGTTGGTTTTGCTCCACTTCCTTGTTGTTTGTAAGAACGTGATGATTCTAATATTACAAGGGTCTCTTTTTATATATAAGATATCCTAGGAGTCAGATAAATTATTTAAGGATGATGTTGTTGTTGTTCATTCCATTACAAAGAGTCAGAGGTTTTATGAAATCAAAAGATGAGAAAAAAGAAACAGCATCATAGTATTTATGTTAACATAAATATGTTTTTTATGAGTAATGTGTGATGTTTTTGTGGGGTAAGTTATTAGATTTTTATGACCAACTAACAGTGTCTTATTACAGTAAGTGTGAATGTATGAACTATTTTAGAACTACTGTGTGAAAAGGAAGATGCTGCTATTTTTATGTGGTCAGGAAGTTGCCTCTTGTACTGGAAAGGTTAAGTAGGAAGATACAGGAAAGTTTTAGTAAGAAGGGCCTCGCCTGTTTATCATGAAATAACTAGGATTGAATGATAGGCGCGTATCTTTGAGGATGTCCAAAATCAAATTACTCAAAAGCATACATGTGATAAGTTCAGAATCCCAAAACTGGAGGTTTGCCATTTTTCAGCTGGAGTTGGGGTCTCAAAACTGGAGGTTTTTTATCGACATAAATTAAGCGCGCGGACACATAACTTAGAGACAAAATCCAACATTTTTGGCCACACAATAACGTATATAAGTCTACACCAGAAGAAACAATCCTCATAACTCTTGATTTGAATTTTGACAGAGGTATGCCACTTTTTAACTTACATTTTTTTGTTAAAGTTTTATATAATGTCTAATATCTCTGTTACATTCAAAGCTATTGACTATTATGCCCCTTTTACTGGCAAAGCTTTAATTGCCCCTTTTACCGGCAAAGCTTTAATTCAGAATCAATCACTGAGAAAAGTTGAGCATGTCTTACAAAAGCTCCCTCTTGATCTAACTTTATATTTTCTTAACAGATTAAATTTGTAGAAACAAAGTCTCAATTTAGGTCTGAAATGGTGGTGAACATGCATTAACATTATTCTTCTCGAAGATTGAAAAAAAGAAGCTCTAAATTGGTCTGAACACAACTCATAAATTATGTAAATTCCTTACCCCACCCACTTTCGTATAAAAATACTGATGATTTTGACATGAAAAATAGAAAACAGAAATGCATCAACATGTATTTATCCTTACCAAAATAATGTAGATTGATGATATCAAATAAATGAGTGTGTGTTTTCATCCAATTTCAATGAAATAAGTCCAATTTTAGTAGCAAATTAATTTGGTAAACATTGGAAGAAAATGGCGTAACTGTGTCAGGGGATATAACACTCCTGTTCTAAAAATAGTAATGGGTTGGTTTTTCCAACAATTATTTATGTGATTTTATTACCAAACAAAACTTTTCTTTGAATAATCATAATTCATTTCAGTTGGGAATTATTTCTTATGACTGGAGTTTTTTGCTTCAAATTGGTAAAAAATGGAGCCTAATTGGCATTGAGAATGGGCCGATATTCGGCCCCGTGAGACAGGTGGAAAAGGCCCTGCTTGTCTAATCCCTTATCAAAACAAACAATCAATAATTCACCTGTGAAAAACAACTCTTTCCTCCAGCTACATGTGTGTCAAACATGTATAATACACAACAGTCGGTGACACTTTGATTTACTGTGTAAACATGTTTGGCACTCCTCGGTAATTATCAACCCCGTCATAATACTGATTTGTTTTTTTAGCTCACCTGTCACATAGTGACAAGGTGAGCTTTTGTGATCACCCTTCGTCCGTCGTCCGTCGTGTGTTCGTGCGTGCGTGCGTCCGTCCGTCCGTCCGTCCGTCCGTCCGTCAACAATTTCTTGTCTGCACGATAGTGGTTTCATTTATGATTTTATTTTAACCAAACTTGCACACAACTTGTATCACCATAAGATCACGGTTCCTTTCTTGAACTGGCCAGATCCCATTATGGGTTCCAGAGTTATGGCCCCTGAAAGGGCCAAAATTAGCTATTTTGACCTTGTCTGCACAATAGCAGCTTTATTTATGATTTGATTTTTACCAAGCTGGCACACAACTTGTATCACCATAAGATCTTAGTTCCTTTCTTGAATTGGCCAGACTCCATTATGGGTTCCAGAGTTATGGCCCCTGAAAGGGCCAAAATTAGCTATTTTGACCTTGTCTGCACAATAGCAGCTTCATTTATGATTTTGTTTTAACCAAACTTGCACACAACTTGTATCACCATAAGATCTCGGTTCCTTTCTTGAACTGGCGAGATTCCATTATGGGTTCCAGAGTGATGGCCCCTGAAAGGGCCAGAATTAGCTATTTTGACCTTGTCTGCACAATAACAGCTTCATTTATGATTTGAATTTAATCAAACTTGCACACAACTTGTGTCACCATAAGATCTCGGTTCCTTTCTTGAACCGGCCAGATCCCATAATGGGTTCCAGAGTTATGGCCCCTGAAAGGGCCAAAATTAGCTATTTTGACCTTGTCTGCACAATAGCAGCTTCATTTATGATTTGATTTTAACCAAACTTGCACACAACTTGTATCACCACAAGATCTTGGTTCCTTTATTCAACTGGCCAGATTCCATCATGGGTTCCAGAGTTATGGCCCCTTGAAGGTCCAAAATTGGCTATTTTGGCTTTTGCAGCCATATAGAGACTTCATTTATGGTTTTATTTGATACAAACTTCCAAAATACCTTCAACAACAAGAAATCTTGGATTCCACGACAAATCAGATCCAATCATAGGTTCCAGAGTTATTTTATATCTGATTACCTCCCCTGATTGTAATCAAAATGGATTTATATCAGTAAGTACTTACAGGACTTATTTGAAATTTCATTATTGTTATTAGTTGGACTGAGACAATCAGGGTAGATAACTATGGACTGATTTTATGTCAAATTACCTCCCTTTATTTCAAATTAAAATGGTTATATCTCCATAACTAATGAAGATACTGATCTGAAATTTCATTTATGTCAACAGATTTATTTGGCAGATCCTTCTTTTGTCCACTTACAATATTTTTTTTTTAATTACTTCCCTTTTACGTTACTATAAATAGCTTATTTTTAGTAACTTTTTATTATTGGCTGTAGGGAAAAACCGAGACCGCTTTTCTGTGGTACAACATGGATGGTACCTCCAATTTTTAGGTGTATTTTAACATATCTATACCTTGTAAGATTTTTTTTTCTTTCTGGTTAAATTTCTTCCCTTTGTTGTTCCTGTCCTTTGGACTTAGATATTTTTTCTGAGGACCTTCTAGTCCTCAAGTGCAATGATAACAGGTGAGCGATATAGGGCCATCATGGCCCTCTTGTTTTTAAAAGCGGGAGAAATATGGTTTCGGTCGGGAGACGGGAGGCAAGGTGAAAAATTCGGGATTTTGACCCTCCCGCGCGGGAGATCACATGTATGCTCAAAAGAAAAATATGAACTATTGAAGTTAAAACAAACAAAAAATGTAACCTGTAGATCAAACTATAATGGGTAAATAGATTTTTATTGGTAACATCTTGTGGATTAAGGGGAGGTAATTTAGTCTTCTAATGTTTTCAGAAAATCCTTTGCATCAAAAAGTAATGAAATAAATCATCAATTTTCAGATTTTTTTTTTTAAAAAATGAGATCGTGAGTCTGTATAAATATAACACAGGAACAACACTTCTGTCTGTATAAAAGTTAGTAAAGAGCAATAGTATACTTTTTTCCCCAGGCCTCCATTGTATTAAACATAATATATATTATATTGTGATCGAGAACTATTAAAATAGTTTTCTTTGCAAATATTGTAGTTGAAGTGGTATAGTGTTTATCTATACTGATCCATTATAAACATCTTGACTATTCATTTCCGTTGAGTGAAGTACTGCCATACAGAGACAATAACGGTTAGTTTTCCTTCAGTAGGGCCCTTCAGAAAGATAGTAGTTATCTTGCTTTCCTTTCATGATGATCCACAAAAATTGAAATTTTAAGATATTTTATAGAAGTGGTTTGTTGACATTTTGTAAACCATTTGGTACTGTTAGTTCTTGCAGGGAGTGTTTTTTTTTTTACTTTGTTTAGATTTAGTGTATCTGGTTATCTCAACATTGCTTGTTGATATGTAACAGACAATGCCATGGACTTCCCTTTCATCTGTATAGCAGTCAATACTTAGTGCTCCCCTGTCATCTGTAGCAGGCAATGCTGAGAGCCTCCCTCTTATCTGTAGCAAGCAATTAATGCCGAGTGCTCCCCTGTCATCTGTAGCAGGCAATGCTGAGAGCCTCCCTCTTATCTGCAGCAAGCAATTAATGCCGAGTGCTCCCCTGTCATCTGTAGCAGGCAATGCTGAGAGCCTCCCTCTTATCTGTAGCAAGCAATTAATGCCGAGTGCTCCTCAGTCATCTGTAGCAGACAATGCTGAGAGCCTCCCTTTTATCTGTAGCAAGCAATGTTGAGGTCTGCCCTCTCATCTGTAACAGTCAATGCCAAGTGTTCGCCCCTCATCAAGAGCAGGCAATCCAAGTGCTCCTATCTGTAACAGGCAATGCTGAGGGTTCCCTTGTCATCTGAAGCAGGCAGTACTTAGGACTCCTCTTTTATCTTCTAACAGGCAGTGCCAAGGGCTTCCATCTTATCTGTAACCGGCAATGTCAAGGACTCAATGTGAACTTAGTCTATTAGCCTGTGTTCAGACATTATAATGATGTCCCTTTTCACATCATACTGCATTGAGCACTCAAAATTTTGTCCTATCAATGCAAAACTGTTATATATCTATTTGAATGGGGAACTTATAATGGGTAATGCAACAGAGGGACTTTGTAAAGCTTGCAGACTGACTTGCCACCTTGGAAATCATAACATTTGGATGCATCTGTATTTATCCAGCACAAAGAGAAATATTAACAGATTAGATCTATTAAGCTCATATCAAGTGAATACAGATAATACTGTTTGGGTGTGGGCGTCCATTCCATAAGGGGGGAAATGGGGTGACAACTGGAATATGATCTGCGCTGAATATTAAATGTTTAGATTGCACTTGAAAATTTTGATAAAATGAATAGTTTAGATAAGGATGACATTAATCTGCAATGATGGTTTGGTAATTGTCCTGCTGGTTTCCCTGCTGGTTTCCTTTCAGCTGTATGAAGGAAAATGATATTTTGTGAAAAACTGCCTTAAATGGTGATACCATGTATGGTATTAAAGTGAATATTACCTCCCATGAAGAGAGAGCTTCAAAGAATTGATGAACTTTTTACCTGTATATTGATATGATAGTTATTGAAAAAGTTAAAGAAAATAAAAAAATAAGTAGAAGAGATGAAGGTTATGGTCAGAGAACTGGAAAGATGGTTGACAATTGTAGCAATAGAATTAAGTGCTGCTGTGACCTATTGGCTCTAATATGCTGGTTCAGACCAGTGTACACTTGTTTGCAAAATTCAGAACAGGAACCAGCTGTTTGTATTGATGGACAATTAAAGTAGGCCAATGTGGTCTATTTAATTATTTTTTAAGTTATTAAATGTCTTAAAGTAGAAGTTATACTCACTTTTTCCAGATATACATGGTAAGGGAAATTCTGAAATTCAGATTATCATGACTCTGCCAAAGAATTTGCTTCAATGTTTATATCTACAACACGATCAAATGCAATATCAGCTGCATCCAATATAGGAAAAGAAAACTGCTGCAGAAAGAAAAAGTCTGCTATTTTTGTTTCAACCATTGATTGTCTGTGTTTGTTTAAAATGTATCTAATAATGTTTTTAACAATGTTTACATGAAAATTGTGTTGAAAATTGGGAAACATGCAAAATTTTTAAGCATACATCATATTTTTTTGTTACAACAAATTGCTATGATGCGTGACACTTTCATGAATAGAATTAATATAAATCAACTTTACTTTGTTTTAGAGGTACTTTGATATCAGTCAGGTGGAGTCAAGGATGTATTTTGTATAAAAACAAGACTATAGTATATAGCCTAAATTGTATAAAAAAGGGGAAAAGTTTCTGAATTTGGGGATAAATTATTATATTAAATACGAAATGTTTAAAATGCAGTTACCTAGCTAAAACCAGCACAGTTGTCTGCTGACATTCGAATATAATGTTTCCTGCCTTGGCAGTGTTTTTTCCCCACAGATTTGGGAATGGGGCCTGGCCCTTTACAATTGGGAAAAATGCATTGTAAAATGTCCAAATAAGGAATTGTTAAAAAAGTGATATTGTATCTATTTATTAAAATTTTACATTTCGGAAAAAATTGGTCAGTAATGTTAAATTATGTGTAACTACTTAAGGTTTCATAAGTGCAGTCTTGGTTTGTAAAATAGTAATTTTTTTTTTTAACTTGAGTAATTTTAGTTTGATATCGGGTAAAAAACGTTATAATTACCCTTCGCTTGGGGCCAAAGTTGGGCCCTATATTAGCCGGAAAAAATCACATCCATTCTTTACACAATTCCTTGGTTTTCGTTTTCTATAATGGCAGATGATGCAGCGGAATCAATTTCTTGGGGGTATAAAATGAATTGTGTAGTTTTTGGCAAGGCTATCATTTCCTATCAGTAATAATGTTTACAAAATGTGGAGCAATGTGCCAATCAGACAAACACGAGCTTCTACAAAATTGATGAACCAGCGAAACATTGTACAATATCTGCCGCACTTCTTTTTTTGCAAGTTTTCTGGCAACTCTCTTGAGAAATTCAGAATAATTTCCAGTAAAAAATGTTGAGTAAGAAAATTGTTAGATTAGAATTGTGGAAAATGTATTCTTTTAGACAGGCTCATAATGGACTTGCAGACATTTTTTGTCGGATCTGATTATTGTTCATGGGCTTGAACAGATGAAGAAATGAATAAATTAATGAAATGTCAGTGAATAATGCACCAGTAAAATAGCATTTAATGCTGAATTAAAGGCTTTGTTTTCCCAGCTATGTCTTTTTTTACCTTACATTATATGCGATCTCTGTACTATAAAATGATGCAAACAAACTGTTTCCAAATTCTTGCATCCTGTAGAAATTATACATTATTGCACATTGTCTGTTATTTTAGTACTCACATCAATTTTAGATCTACTGTTAAATCAATTTTATTTGTAGAGAAATAATTTCTTCACAAAATTTATTCCCAGTGAACAGATGCAATTCCTATTTACTTGTTGATATGATAGCAATTTCAGACAACCTTGAAATTTTTTTGCCAGCTGCAGAATTTATTGATTTTACAATATGTAATTAAAACAATATTTTTTTTTAATTCAAATAGATATTTGAACATGTTTTTATAGAGATAGAGATGTACCCTTAGATATTGTCTTAATACAGATAATTATGTTCAATTTAACCTTCACACTGCTAAAGTTATAAAATGGACTGATCTATGGTTCAATTTAGGCAGTACCACCAAGTATTCAAAGGGGTGTTGACAGAAAATTTACTGACTTAATAGCAAATCGTGTAGACTCGGTGACACGGACATGCAGGTTGATCTTGGTCTGCACTGATCACAAAGTCAAAATCACTTGCCACCAGCGGGCAAAAGGTTAAAAATATTTCACTGTTTCAGGAATGAAGACTTAGAACTGGTGGTTGTCTGTCGATCCCATGATTAAATTTGTCTGGTGTTTATAATTATTCCTGCATCATAATTTGTTAATATATGTAATAAAGTTGGAATGTGGAAGGAGCTGTGTGTATTCTTGGTTTTACAGCTGAAAACTGCTGCCAGGTTTCTCAAGTGGGAGAATAGATCTGCAACAGCTGCATTGCTGACATGTATCCTCATATACATACAGGCAGATAGTAACATGCATTGCATGTTTTATGCAACAGGCATGCTGGGATTCTAAAATTCAAATGTTGTATATTGAAGGGATTTTCTAGTCAAATCTGATGCAAATTTGATGAAATGGTGTAATGTATGTATCGGCAAAGTTTTTCTTCCTTGTGTTGCCTAACAATATAAATATACACATTCATACTGCTAGACACTTTATAAAAAAAGAACTATACAGTACAATACTGTGAATCACGTTTATTAAGTATGTCACGAAATGTATATCACAGCACCCAAAAATGCAGAGGATGGGAATATATAATAGCACTCTGTCTGAAATAGGACACTGTAATTCATCATAAATGACAAAAGTCACAAAAGATAATGAGTTATCCCTGGTGAGATATATGCAGATTGCAGTGTATATTTATATTATATTGGTTTTAGTACTATAGAATATAAAAAATGCAGAATAATATTTTTGATACAAGGCCCAACATTCAAGTTATGATGTGAGATTGAAGAGAATGAAGCTTACCTGGTTAGCGATTAATAGATAAAAGACTTCCAAATGGAAAGTCATAGGTTCGAATCTTGACAAGATTTATGTTTGTTGGTTGAAGACAATATGTCTCAGTATTTTGATTCCTGTGTGGAAGTTGTTTGTTACCTACAAATGGCAGGTTAATATCTGATTCTAACACTTTTAAGAGGTTTTTTTTTATATAAAGAAAGAAGGATTTTACCATGTATTGTCTTGTCGATTGAAACATGTTTCTAGATTAGATATCTACGCATCTGAACTCAAAACTGTGTTTTATTTGCAAACAAAGCACGCAATACTAAAACTTATTTCCCAGTTATATGGATCCAGGAACAGACTGAAACACTGTTCAAATGAAACCAAACAAAATGAAAAGGATGATTAATAGCAATTAGTGTAATTAAACTAAATTTGTATTGGTTACACCCATTCCAAGTTGATAACTGACAGATAATAGATGCTCAAATGCAGACTAATTAGTTAAGTAGGGTTACAGCAACATGAACTTGGGATAGAGGTGGCGAAATACTGTTCAATACTAACTCCCAAGTCTATCAAAGCTAATTGCAGTATCAAATCCATACATGATAAGATTGTTATGGGAGGTTATTAGGGCATAGGAAATAAGCAAAATGAATGAATAGCTGTTATTTTAAGTGAACTAAATGTCCACTTTCCTAAATAGGAAGTGATACAGAATAATTAAGATCAATATCACCAAGATAAATGTGATTGGGTCCTGTGGTAAATGTACAGTAACACTCCGAATGGTTCAAGGTCGCTAGAGGTAGAGCAGAAATGCATAGTTTATCCAGCGTTCTGAGTGATCCCAGCATAAATAATATGAGCTGCTCAAGTTGGTCCTGGTGCTGAAGCCATTGGTGATCGAGTAAACTGGTGTTTCACTGTAAATTATTCAGGAG
Source organism: Mercenaria mercenaria (assembly GCF_021730395.1). Lineage (NCBI taxonomy): Eukaryota > Metazoa > Mollusca > Bivalvia > Venerida > Veneridae > Mercenaria > Mercenaria mercenaria. Next base: position 64,017,686 of record NC_069361.1, on the reverse strand, counting down.
CATTGTTAGATGAACACAGCTGATTACCATGCAACTATTGTGTGAGAGAATCAGGTTCTCCCTGCTAGTTTGATGAGACAGTATTCTGAAGTCCCCTCATCTCAGATTCATATTAGGAAGTTGTAAGTTACTAGTGGAAGACACTTGTCGGTAGTCAGACTAACAAGTCAGTGCTGGTACATTGTGCAGGAATGCTAGTTAGGGTGACTGGCTGTCATTGCATAACTGATGTTCTGTTGAAAAATCATTTTAAACCAAAATAAAATCAACATAATAGTTAACGTCTAAGTAAAGGAAAGGTTTGGTAAGCTGAGCCTGGTGTTAGGGACAACCCAGGTCTAAGCGTCAGACCGACTCCTACATAAGAACTGCACATCAGTTTGTTTGTTTGTTTTGGGTTTTACGCCATTTTTCAACAGTATTTCAGTCATGTAACGGCGGGCAGTTAACCTAACCAGTGTTCCTGGATTCTGTACCAGTACAAACCTGTTCTCCGCAAGTAACTGCCAACTTCCCTACATGAATCAGAGGTGGAGGACTAATGATTTCAGACACAATTGCACATCAGTGGTTCAAGATTTCTGAAATAAATTATAGTATTCTGTTGACTCGAAAAACTGTTTCTGTGCGGGAAAAAATATTTTCTTGAAAAATATAAATAACAAAAAAATGACATAAACTTGATGGTTTATCTCTTTATTGATATATAGACATTACATAAAGGTTTTTGTTTTGGCATCAGTATTAATTTATCAGCAGTACAGTTTGCAGCTTTTGTATGGCAGGCGGCCAATGTAAATGGTTTGACTGGCAGCCAATGTTCCCATCTCATGTTGTAATGTCTTCAGGTGGTAAATAAAAAGAGAGAAGATAAATGTTCTTCACAGTTTCTTGACCCATTTGTTTCAAATACTGAAAAAAAGTTCTACATTGATTTTACATATTTTGTAAAAGAAAAAATAACTGGGGTGATAACAAAGCAAAGAAAACACGAATTTTCTTTTCAATAGTTCTGTAATGCTGTAGTGATGTTTAGTAGAATGCATTTAAAGCTAATCATGTTTTGTCTTAGAAGCCAAGTTGTTTAGATTTAATATAAATAGGTTTCTTTTCTTCTAGGGAGAATTTTGCTGAAATAGTGAAAGTGAAAAGACAGAAATAAAGAAAACTATATTTCTTAAAAATTTAAATAATTATCTGGTTTAGTAGTGGCACTAGGTTAAATCGTGCAAAGTTGTTAATTGCTTTATTGGTGTATAAATGTACAGCTGATGTTGCAAGTGTTCCATTAAATTTCACATCTTTCCCCTGATGTTACCTTTGAGAATAATAAAAAAGCATAAAGTCTAATCTTTTTCTTCATTTTTTGTCCAAAAAGTGCTTTCCTGAGCTGGTTGAAGTGAACTAAAACAGAAAAGATTATTTTTTGTCCATTTAAACATATATTATGTATGACATTTTTGTTTATTTAGATATAATTATGTATAAATGTTTTTGCTCATTTGCAACATATTATGTTTGAAAGGTTCAAAAACAAAATTCAAGTTGAATAATTATGATGTTTTGTGTTAAAATATATTTTACTGTATTGAAAAGATGAATCTCTAAGCCTCATGCTGTGTTGGTTTGATGAATCGCTTCACCGTTTGAAAAAAAAACAAAAACAACAACAACCTACAGTATTGTCTGTTCTATGTTTGTAGTGAAATACATATTTTGACTGAAGTGTCCCAGTAGAATAGATTGAATGAAATGTCAACTTTGGTTGGTTGTAACATGTAAGGCATTGGTTGCATATGCCAGATTTGTGTATGATTTTCATTAGATCACACAAAGGTGTGTAATACCTGTCTTATTTGTTTGGATGTGAAAAAAGAAGTAGACTGTTGACCTAGTGTTTGTATTCAATTTCAGAACATTTCTTTTTGACAGTAATCTATTCGTATTAAAAAAAATAATACGTTTACCTTTAGCCTGCTGCCAGCAAGTGATTCTGCCTTTGTGACTAGTGCAGACCAAGATCAGCTGATTATGATTAAAAGTACAAAAACATTGCTGACCTCGAAACCGAACTATACTGCCTAAATTGAATGATAAACCAGTCCGTTTTAGAATTTAGCAGGGTAAAGGTTAAAGTGTCTAAAATATCTAAGTGAAGAAGTTGTCATTTACTTGCAGATGATATGTTAGACTGGTAAGGAATAGGTAAAGAATTTAAATGAAATGAGAGAAAAAAAGAGAGATTTATTTAATTTACTCTTTCAGTTCAAATCAAAAGATTTGTTTGATTTCCATTGATCAGAAAGCTATGATACAGACAGTAGTCCTTGATGCACACTGTGATTATTAATGGAATGAAGTCATTCATATTCATTAGGGAGTTTGAAAAATATTTTGTTATTTGTAGTACAAAAAAAATGCTGGTGGGTGTTGAATGTGTTTTTTTTTTGTAAAAAATTGTAGGAATTTGGACACTACAATTGATCATGTACTTTTAAATATAAATAATAATAAAAAGTGATTTTGTTGAAAATATTTTATCACATATTGAGGGGTTGAATAACCTTCACAAAAACAAATTTGTGTGAAATATTTTATGACAGAAACAGATATTATTGAAGATTATATGGAAGATATTATGATAGATTTGATTTTATTACGATGTTTATATAAATTTTATTTTGTTCGCATTTCTTTGTGCCTGCTTCTGTCACCTTTTACACATGCTTTGACGTTGTAGATTTACTATGATATAAAGAATTACGCACTGTAAATACGCATGATAACATTACTTCATGATTACTAATAGCAAAAAATATGTAACATATCCGAGACAAACAAACTGTTGTGCCAAGAATTGTAACATATCTGTTCTGTTTGTTAATCTCTGATTGTACTTTGAGGAAAGATGGGTCCTCTCCCAAGAATGTCTCTTTCCTGACGAGAAAATGTGGAAAAAAGAATGGGGAAGTTTTGCAGAAATGATGATACAAGTTTTGTTCTATTTTGTATATAATATTATGTACTTTTGATTTACATAAAATCAGATTGGTAAGCTATGCCGGTGATAGCAGTGTAATTGAGGGGTTGGGGAGGGATTGATAGCAGTTTAATGGGGAGAGAGGGGTTATTGCAGTTTAATGGGGAATGGGGTAAAAGCAGTTTGATGGGGAGTGGGAATGGGTAATAGCAACAGTGATAGCAGTTTAATGCAGTTTAATGGGGAGTGGGGGTGATTGCAGTTTAATGGGGAATGGGGAATAATAGCATTTTAATGGGGAGTGGGTTGGGGATGATAGCAGTTTAATTGGGAGAGAAGGGGATATTATTGAATTCCATTTTCTGCATATACAGGTATTATTTATATAGAAACAGGTATTGTGAATTAGTGATAATGATGGCCATTTCCCCTGTGTATTCAGTTGTTTGGTTATTTAAGCAGGAAGGAGGGATGGGAACTGATGATGTTGGGATGGTAACTGATGTTGGCTGAAACTCTCATGACTCTTAAAGTTTTCCCTCAGATTTTCATTTCCATTTTCATTTCCTAGATGTGGAAAATGAAGCATTGCTTGATTTATATAACTTTGTCTGGTTAATGAACCTGCTTGGTTAGCAGGACTGCTTGATTACACAGTATTGATCTGGGAATCATATTCCCTGACACTTGTCTCCAACCTCTATTGTGTTGAATATTATGATTTATATTTCATACTTCACACTGTTGGTAAAAACAGAATATTTGCTTAATAGTAATTGAACAAAATCTGCTCCCTTCTCTCTTAAAAACATTATTTCAACTAGTTATTAAGGAAGGAAGTTTGTTTTCTAACTTACCAGGCAATAGAAGATTAGACTTGTATTATATGATCATGACAGTTTGTCAGTTATTCTTAAGAGAACATGATAGTTTGTATTGGCCAAAGTTAAAAAGATAGAACTTGGCTAAGTGTCCATGTTATAGGTGTCTTCAACGAACGAGCAGTGGCTGTATACTTCAATATATCTTTGTGCAGGGCTGTTAAAGGGACAGCTACGGCAATTACGGGCTGTTTAAAAAAAAAAAAACACTGTAAGAAGCATTCAAACAAATACTGACTGATAACTGTTACATAGTAAGAAACACTTGTGGTTAAAATAAGATAACATCTGATAGTAAAATCAGAATTTGAACAAAATGGCAACTTCAGCAGTATCAGGTAGCTAAAATAGCATTTCATTTCATTTCAAAGTAAAGTTTCATGGCATATACTTAGCTTGTGTTTTTGTTAAATTAAATGTATTTGATACTGGATATAACATTTTTACTGGCAAAAGTATGCAGGGATTTGTCAAGTATCTATTTTGATACAATAGGATATAGGTTGAAAATGACATAAGGAAAATTGCCTGATGGTATTTTACCTAAATTCATCAAAAATTCAACTGTTGAGTTAATCAGAATTTTTTACCAAAACTTTAGGATTTTTTGTTATAAGACCATTTACTTGAAGTTTTATATCTTCTTTTTTTTCACAACCTATATTGAATACGTTTGCTGGATATTTGACCAGTTCTTGCAGCTCTGTAAGGGATTGTTGAGAGACAGCTGTCAAACAGGATCAGGAATCCAAAGCTCTACCCATACATCTCTGTGCCTCTAGCATAAAGCATTTGACATGAAGTCAAGAATATTCAGTGTAGTTTACCCATTAAATTGTTGTAGAAAACCAAGGCTTAATTCACAGTAGCTCAACTCATAGAGTAAGAATGACTGAGATGATCGATCAAAGGCACTGAACCTAAGATTATTTTTTGTCTCCCTCTGTTCTATGTGAGGAAGTGGTCAGCTGTTTAATACTCATTAGGAATCCGGGCACACTGACCACCATAATATTACAGAAATAATATTTAAAGTAACATTATTAAAAACAACAAAATGAAATGGGGCCTCTGTTGCGGAGTGGTTAAGTTCACTGACTTCGAATCACTTGCCTTGATGTGGGTTTAAGCCTCAAGCCTTTCATGGGAGGAAGCCATTCAGCTAGTGTACAGGTCGGTGGTTGTACCCAGGTGCCTGCTCGTGATGAAATAATTAACATATGGGCACCAGGGGGTCTTCCTCCACCATCAAAAGCTTGAAAGTCACCATTTTACCTATAATTGTGTCAGTGTGACATTAAAGGCAACAGAAACAAAACAAACAAAAAGTAATCTACAGGTCTAAATAATTGTACTTTCATTGGTTTCTTTGTATATTTTCAGTATGATGCTGTAAGAATAAACCAGATCTATGAGCAGGCAAAATGGGCGATTATTTCCGAGGAACTGGACTGCACGGAGGAGGAAGCAATGATGTTCGGTGCCCTGCAGGTCCAGGTGCAGCTGCAGTCAGGATCTAGCTCCGGAAATGACACTGTGGATGCCTCGATGACACAGGAGGGAGGTGACGATATTGATGCTGCACTGTCCGACTTACAGGAGTCACTAGAGGGCAGTAATCTGTCATCACCAGGGGACATAACTCATATTCCAGAACTAGCAGATTATGTCAAATTTTTAAAGTAAGTATGGTAATTGAATTTAGACAATTATGCTTCATTCCCAAAAAGTAGAGTTTTTAAAAGTGGAAAGTTAATTAAAGACTTTAAATGTTATATTGATAAGGATGTAGAGAAAATGAAAATGTATAAATTTCAATTACTGTGAAATCATTAATATTCGTGGGGGACTAACTTTCGTGGATTTCGTGGTTGAGTCAATCAACGAAATTTAATCCCAACGAACAAGTAAAATTCCCATTCATTTTATGTTTAAAAGTTGAAATCCACGAATTCATATCCCCACGAAATTGCCGTTTTGACCAGAACCACGAAATTTCATGCACACGAAATTAAATGATTTTACAGTACCAGGGATTCAGTTTATAATTTGAATATAATATCTGTATCAAAATTAAGTTTTACAAGAACTCATCAATTATTATGTTAGCTAACCTTTGTATTATTTGCCCGTACAGTTGTGTATTTGCTTGTAAACAGTTATACATTTTGCTCTTTATATTGCATTAAATTTTGCTCACGTAATCTTACTTTTGCTCATCATCTTTCATTTGCTCATTACTTTTGCTCATTATCTTTCATTTGCTCATTACTTTTGCTCATATAATCTTACAGACCAAAGAAGTTTACTCTGAAGAGCTACAAACGTTACTGGTGCTCATTTCGGGACACACATGTAGCTTTCTACAGAACGAAAGAAGATTCTACTGGTGCTCCTATAAATAGAATAAACTTTAAAGGTATGAAAGAATAACTTTTTGGAAAAGTTGTAAAATTCAGTGCCTGATAAATTTCGATTAATGTCTATCTCAGACTTGCTTGGAGTAAATGTGTTACGTTCAGACTTCCAGTCTTTCATTATCTGATATGACATATAAGAAATGTTTTGTGGTAATTGTATAGGAAACAAGTAAATTTGAATTTACCATGCATTTCTTATTGTCCTGAAATTCCTAAGGGAGAAGAGATTAGTATCCTATCAACTCAGTTCCTTAAGTTTCAATTATTTTTGTCTTCAGGATGTGAGGCCCATCCAGATGTTAATCTCCACCACAAAAAGTACGGTATCAAATTATACATACCTGGGCCTGATGGCATGGAAGAAATTTGGTTGAGGTTCGAATCTGTAAGTATCAACAAGCAAAACTTATCCTGTATTACTGACATTTATAGTCATTCTTCAGCAATGTCATGAAAGCACACTTCCGCTATTCTAGTTAGCAGCTTATGAGAATTATTTGCAGAGTTTGTTAGTAAACTTCTGAAATGTCCGTAATGTTAAAGCTTTAAAAAGTCAGCAAATTACTTTCTAATGTTTCAGTTGTAAAGGGAAACTGAAAATTTGACTGTAGCATTAAAACGATAGAAAAAACTTCTAAATGTAAACATTAATACTTTCATGCTAAATTTCTTACTCTCAGGAAGAGCAATATTGTAAATGGATGGCTGCATGCAAATTGGCATCTAAAGGGAAAACAATGGCAGACAGTTCCTACGAGACTGAGGTTCAATCCTTAATGAAACTCTTGAGTATGCAGAAGACGACCTCAGCACCAGATAACAAGATTATCACACCAAACCAACTTGATATTAACCCAGAAGATTTTGTGTCACCAAGACATTACAAGAAAGTCAAAGCTAAACAGGTACTAGTAAAAGATGATATTATTTTTGCGTCTTTCCTCCAGCATATTTCTACATTGATTGGTAAAATAACTTTTGGGTCCTCAAACTTTGGGTCTCTTCCTTTACACCAATTGAAATGGTATTCTTTCATGTGCTGAAATGATCCAGCTAACTACTGGAAGATGTGAGCCGTGCCATGAGAAAACCAACATAGTGGGTTTGCGACCAGCATGGATCCAGACCAGCCTGCGCATCCGCGCAGTCTGGTCAGGATCCATGCTGTTCGCTTTCAAAGCCTAATGGAATTAGAGAAACTAATAGCGAACAGCATGGATCCTGACCAGACTGCGCGGATGCGCAGGCTGGTCTGGATCCATGCTGGTCGCAAACCCACTATGTTGGTTTTCTCATGGCACGGCTCATGTGTTGTTCTACTTCTATGCCTGAATCAATGACCAGGAGGGGACACAGTTACTGTATTTCCTCAGTTAAAAAAGATACACAGGTATCACTTTCCAGTGCTACAGTTCCCCGGTTTTAAACATATTGAATTTGAGATGATATACGGACGTACATGAGGAAGCTAAAACAGCGTTAGGTTGTGTTTGATTTACCTGCCAACTCGGTGTAGACAGGAGGACATTCTGGTTTATCAGTGAACTAGAGCCAATTTCAAATGCAGGAAAATAGTGTTTATATTTTAGATATTAAACCAGATTTCCTTAGAGTCCATACTAAATGAGGAAAATTTTTTATCCTTATTTAAATTTATTTGTGCAAACTTCTCAAAATTGTAGATGACTGCCTGATGGTTGTAACATTGAAAAGTATGGTATTTTATATTTATGTGTGATAATGATTGGAATATATTTGTTTCAGACTGTTCATCGTATAATGGAAGCTCACTCAAATGTGCGAGACATGGGCCTTGTAGAAGCTAAATTGGCTTACATACGGGCCTGGCAGGCCCTGCCTGAGTTTGGAATATCGTATTTCGTAATCAAGATGCTAAATGGGAAAAAGGAGGTTTGTATTGTTCTGAAGCATTTATCTAATTAAGAATAAAATGTTACATGTCCATCTTTGCTACGTAGGTACTTTTGTAAGTTTCTGGCCAAAGGGAAGTAACTCTTATTTTAGTAATATTGTTGGTGCATTATACTAAAAAGTAGTAAACCACACACACACACGCATGCACACACACACACACGCATGCACACACACACGCATGCACACACACACGCATGCATGCACACACACACACATGCACACACACACAGGCATGCACACACACAAAAATCCTAAAATTTTACTTGTACAGCATGTACTGGTATTTTTTAAGCTTGTCTAATTTTTTTTAAAAGTCTACAAGGTATTGTCGTCACTTGATCGTCAGCGTCGACATTGGTTAAATTTTTTGTTTAGGTCCACCTTTTCTCAATCACTATAAGAGCTACAGCTTTGGAACTTTGCACACTTGTTTACCATCATTAGGGGAATATGTAGGCCAAGACCCATAACTCTGATATGCATTTTGTTAAAATTATGGCCCTTTTTGTACTTAGAAAATTTGAGTTTCTTGGTTAAAATTTTTGTTTAGGTCCACCTTTTTTTAAAAAACTATAAGAGCTACAGCTTTGAAACTTTGCACACTTGTTTATCATCATTAGGGGACAATGTAGATCAAGAACCATAACTCCTACCTGCATTTTGTCAGAATTATGGCCCTTTTTGTACTTAGAAAATCTGAACTATAACTCTTTATTTACATATTGTCCAGCACTTGCAGTTGAGCGATGGCACCCGTAGACCGGTGCTCTTGTTTATTTTCTTATTAGACTTCTAAACATTTTAGATCTGTTTACCTTAGTAAAAAAATCTTTGTATTATTTTTAAAACCGCATTCAGTGTTTGTATTTTCTCTTGATTTTCAGGAAATCTTGGGAATACATCCAAACAAAGTGATTCGAATGGACATGAACTCTGGAGACTCTTTAAAAACCTGGAGATACGATAGTTTGAGATCATGGCACGTAAACTGGGAAGTGAGGAACGTAATTCTTGACTTTGAAGAAGGGAAGGTGGTTTTCTCCTCCCTCAGTGCTGACTGCAAAGTTGTTCATGAATTTATTGGGGGTTATATCTTCCTCTCGATGAGATCACAAGATAAAAGTCAGACACTCGATGTCGAACTCTTCCATAAATTGACCGGTGGCCGATCGTGAAGATTGTTTTAGTGAGTGAACCAGGGGGAAAAATGTTTTCACAAGATTTTAAGCATTTATAGTGCCTATGAAAGTGTCTGTGTTTAAGCTTAAGCATAAAAGCGCTAACTCAAGTGAAATTTTATGAAAGATACGCCATTATGTGATACTAAATTGCATTTAACCAGAGTCATAATTGCAGCAGGAAGAAGTTTATAGAAAGGGAATGGTTTATGAAAGCAGGGTTAAAAAAATTGTTAAATGAAATACCGGTAGTCACATTTATTTCCTTGAACATGTATTTTAAAGCAATAAGATTTAAATACCTCATTCGTATCTGAATCAAGGTAAACTTTACTGGTGCACACCCCTAGAGACAACTAATGGAAGATTCCATCATTGAAGAATGGACAGCCCATTTTTGAGAAAAAAAAGGGAAGTCAAGATGCACAGGGAGTAGAGAATCAGAGGGATTTTCTTTCAGCATGGTAACAGAACCAGGTCAGAATGTTCAGCTGCACAAATGCAAAAGGAATCTGCAGCAAAATTGCTGTTTTATTATTTAAGTATAAATTGTATATGTTGTTGCTAGCCAATGGTTATTACGCTTCTAGACTTGTTAAAGCAACTATAAAAATGTGTAGATATGTATAGAAAGTTGTATAGTAATTGTTTCACTGAGCATGGAATTTATGACGACGCAGTGGCTGGAATGTTTTTAATGAATTGCGCAATCATTTCATGTAATTTTTTATTATTGTGCAATTTTTTTATTGCTGCTGTACATGAATGCTTAATACCATACTGATGAAATATTCTTATTTTACACTTGATCACCAAATAATTACATTGTGCGCTAGTGAGAACAGTGCTACATTTCCGCGCAACTTTTTTGTCCTCTCTCGCACATCTCTTGATCTATAATACATTTTGATTACTGTCATACAGTTGGAAGCAGGCTTTCTAAAAATTACTTTTAACAATTTTAAGAAAGTTGTGACAATGCATGGAAATTTTTTTTATACTATCAGTTTTTGAAATGATTCTGAGCGAATTTTAGATTAAATATTTATTGTTTGCCAAAACTGTCTTGGTCAGCTGTACCAACTAGAACAGTATTTACTGAAACCTCTCTTGCCTGGTAGTGATGTAAAGGTGAACTTTTAGAAAGTAACACTATAGTTAAGAAATGGACATAAACTTAAGACAGCAAAGTCGTTTCATTGCTTTCTATTACATTGAGAGATTAGATGAATTAATTACACAATTGAAAATATTATATATCAGGCTTCTACTTTATTATGTCTTTATTTTTCTTTATTCTGTCATGTATTTAACAGGGCTGGTATGGAGTTTCTTATTTTAGATTCTTTCACGGTACATAAGCATAAAATGATGGGCTTGTAGTCCGCATGTCGATGCTAGAAACTTTAGTCAGTAATAGATCTTTGAAAATTCTTGCATAGTCTTTTAAACTTGACAGGGGTGTAGCTAGGGCATAAATGACAGTATTCTAATAATTCACATACAAGCTGCAAGTCTAACAGGTAGTTTACCTTACACATTCTGCACAATTTGTGTTTTGCAATTGTTGGCAATTAGTATAATTCGTATGTGATTACAGTCTGTATATGTAGATGAAGCAAGCAAGATAATTAACAAGTTTTTGCACTTGCTGAAAAACAGACTCAGCCTCATACACTATTTCATTGCTATTAAAATAGATATTGGAGTCAATGAAAAGTTACAGTAAAATCACTGCATTGTTTTTTGTTGTTTTTTTTCCTCATATATATTGTTGTCATTTAACTGCTTTTGACTTCATAATTGTAAAAAAAGAAAAGAAAATGATCTTTTAGTTACAGAAGCTCCCTTGCCCCTGCAGATGTGCAAGGAAGTTTTCTTTAATATCCATACTATACCATATTTCTTGTCAGTAAGACGTATTACCTTGCAAGGATATAGCTATAGGTCAAGACAGTTAAGATCATTTAACACAGATCAAAGGATTCTTACCTACTGAGAGGGAGTTACATTATTTATAACATTTATACCAAGGGAGATAATTGTATTTTGCCATATTTTTTTTTTCAATCTTTATTTTTAATTTCTGTTTTATTATAAAGAGGAATTTAACTGCTGATGTTTTTGTTATAACAAATAAAATGTATGATTATTTACTCTTGTTATATTTATTACTGGAATATAAAGTGCCTGTATATGTTTAGATCGTGCCTTGTTTTCAGTATGTTTACATGCTAATTTTACATATTTTCTGTTGTAAGCCCCACTTTGTTTCTGACAGTTCAGTAATTGATATTGTATTTTTACCCTTTTTCCAGCTTTACATATTTTGACTAAGTTTCTATCACCTTAACATAAGATTGTTAAGATATAGCCTAACTGTCACGGTGATGACTTAAAGTTGTAAAAAAATGATGTTGGACACTTGAAAGCAACTCTCCATAGTGCAAAAAGGGGCCAACTAAGCAGTTAGCTTCCTTTTCCACTGAAATGATGAGCTATTCATTTTTTCCAAGCTAATCATCATTTGTTTATGTAATTTTGTTCCATAAATAATTTATTGTAGAATCTCCAAATTCAAATGAGACTTCATATTAATACCTTCTATAAAACTGACATTTTGATTAAACAGTTAGTTATTTCCTAACTGTAGACTTTAGTCCTTCTTAAGCTGTCTACAATGTTCAGTACGGGGCTATATAAAGCTATGTTACAGTTTGAATTTATATCAAGTCCTCCTTTTTCTTTTAATCGAAGTAGTGAATTTCAATGAATCAATCCAAATAAATGCGTAAATATATATGTAACTTGGACAGCCACCTATACTTTTGTTTTCGCACTTACACAAAAAACACATTCTGTCTGTTCTTGTCATAAACACAGAAAAAACTTTCCATTCAATAACTGTATCTTCCAATAAACTATGTATGCTTCCTGTATGGTAATGTTGTTGTTTTTGCCCTGCCGACATCCTATCACCCATATAGTGTATTTATAGATCTCATACTGTTATCATGTAACTATTACTATTGCAAAATAAACTACAAATACTGCAGGAAGATCGTTTGTTTTGTTTACCAGACATCATTCATTTAATATCATACAGAACTTGACCATTAGCTAAGATCTAAGGGGTATGTCATCAAAACACAAATATTTGATAAACAAATAACATCTTTACCAACAATATATGTTACTATTACATGTTTTACTGTACTGTCCCGTAAAATGGATACTCTTAAAAAGTTGTCCCCCTTTAAAAATGAATACCATTTGAAAAGAAGATGAAAGAATTGCTGAAAACTATGTTCCATATAATTCTGTGAAAATTTAGCACTGGTACATTATTAGCAATGTGCAAATGTATCAAAACAAAGATATGTAACCTTTCGTGGAAAATTGTGTTGTTAAAGGCGTTGAAGTGTCCAAAAGTATGGCCCCTTTATGCAGTCGTATACATATATCACTTAAATTATCAATAAACCGACAATTGTTTTGAAGTTTCGCAGAGTAATATATATGTTTTATATGCTGTTAAAATTTCATGTGAAACAACACTTTCTTTATATGATATGGTGTTGTTTGAAGCGTTTTTAGCTCGACTATTCGAAGAATAAGTAGAGCTATCCTACTCACCACGGCGTCGGCGTCGGCGTCACACCTTGGTTAAGTTTTTTGTACCAGTCCACATTTTGACAAAGTCTTTTGAGATAAAGCTTTGAAACTTTCAACACTTGTTTACCATCATCATGGCCAGTTATAGGCAAGAGCACATAACTCCATCAAGGATTTTGGCTGAATTATGGCCCCTTTTGACTTAGAAATCATGGTTAAGTTTTTCGTACCAGTTCATATTTTGACAAAGTCTTTTGAGATAAAGCTTTGAAACTTTCAACACTTGTTTACCATCACCATGGCCAGTTATAGGCAAGAGTACATAACTCCATCGGGGATTTTGGCTGAATTATGGCCCCTTTTGACTTAGAAATCATGGTTAAGTTTTTCGTACCAGTTCATATTTTGACAAAGTCTTTTAAGATAAAGCTTTGAAACTTTCAACACTTGTTTACCATCACCATGGCCAGTTATAGGCAAGTATACATAACTCCATCAGGGATTTTGGCTGAATTATGGCCCCTTTCGAATTAGAAATCTTGGTTAAGTTTTTCGTACCAGTTCATATTTAGACAAAGTCTTTTGAGATAAAGCTTTGAAACTTTCAACACTTCTTTACCATCACCATGTCCAGTTATAGGCAAGAGCACATAACTCCATCAAGGATTTTGGCTGAATTATGGCCCTTTTTGACTTAGAAATCTGGGTTAATATTTCGTACCAGTTCATATTTTGACAAAGTCTTTTGAGATAAAGCTTTGAAACTTTCAACACCTGTTTACCATCACCATGTCCAGTTATAGGCAAGAGTAAATAACTCCATCAAGGATTTTGGCTGAATTATGGCCCCTTTTGACTTAGAAATCTTGGTTAAGTTTTTCGTACCAGTTCATATTTTTTGTAAAGTGTTTGACATATGGCTTTGAAACTTTTATCGCTTGTTAGTATAATAGTCTCTATCTGTAGGAAAGAGAACATATTAACTCTGTCATCTAATTTGGCTGAATTATGGCCCTTTTTGGACTTTGAAATTGGTTCTGTTTTCATACAAGTCCATGTTTTGTCAAAACTGTTTGACATATGGCTTTTAAACGTTGAACACTTGCTTATCATTATGATTTACATCTGTAGGCAAGAGTACATAACTATTTTGATTGAATTATGGCCCTTTTTGGACTTTGAAATTGGCTCATATATTGCCATTTAGTGCAAGACTTATCGAAATCAAAGTAATACAGGAACATTGTTTGTCTAATCTATTTATTTCTTTTGTCTGAATATCCGTGGAAATATTTTGACCCCATTCTTCAATCAATTCTTCGAATAGTCGAGCACGCTGTCATCAGACAGCTCTTGTTTCTCAAAATGTTAGGCAACAAAAACAGTATAACACCTTCTTACTATATACATACAAGTACTTCCTGACAAAAATGTATATTGCAATCCTGACAACAAAGTACACTGCAACCCCGAAAACAATGTACATTGCAACCCAGACATAATTGTACATTGCGATTATGACCTGACAACAATGTATATTGCAATCCTGACAACAATGTACACTGCAAACCCTGGCAACAATGAACATTGCAACACTTTCCACTATAAAGTTTTTATATTCCATCATTGACTGCTATGCTTAATCCCAGCTACCTATTTGTATTGTCCACTGTTTTATTCAAAGCCACCACCAGAGATAGACACCTCAAATTTTCAAAGATAGATACACATAAAGCCTAAAAAGTGGTTTCTTCCTAGACTTTCAAATAACCAAAAATAAGTATACCCTCAGAGAACAACGTTTAAGGTGGAGGTACATAGGAGTGAGCTTGTCTGTCTGTCAGTCGGTCCTGTGGTTTTCATGGTTTCAGGACAGTAACTCCTGAAACGCTAGACAAATTTAAATGATATTTGGTACATATGTGTAACAGTATAAAATACAGTTCAAGTTCGACTTTGAAGTCAGTAGGTCAAAGGTCAAGGACACAATGACACGGAACAGTTACATGATGTCCGGATGATAACCTGCGAATGCTTGGGCCAAGGATCATAGATTTTTGTACATAGGTGTAACCTCATAAAATACAGGTCAAAATCAACTTTTGAGGTCAAGTCACAAAGTCCGGGAACAGTTAAACGGTTTCTGGATGGTAACTTAAGAACGTTTGGGCCTAGGATCATGAAAGTTGATAGGGAGGTCGGTCATGACCAACAGATGACCCATATTGATTTTGGTGTCAGTAGGTCACAGTTAACCATAACAGTTTAACCATTTCCAGACAATGTCTTTAGAACACTTGAGCCTAGGATCCGGAAATTTGACAGAATGTTGATCAGGACCAGCAGATGACACCTACTGATTTTGAGGTCAGCAGCAAAGGATAAGGTCACATTGACCCGGAACAGTTTAACTGTTTCCAGACAATAACTAGTGAACGCTTGGGCCAAGGATCAGGAAACTTAATAGGGAGGTTGATCATGACCAGCAGATGACCCCCATTGATTTTGAGGTTCAACTTTGACATTGGCTTTCTTCTGTGACAAGGCTATATTGTGGGGGTATAAATTGGCACTCCTGTGACAGCTCTAGATATCTTAGTTTTTTATGGTAGCAATCATAATCTTCCTTTTTGCCACATAATGTACCAAGCAGTTTTTTTATCGTTTGAATAAACTTGAACTCAACATATCTTTTAAAATGTGCTTTTGACAATGGCATGCTGTAAGAAGCTTTTAAAATCCATTCTTCAGTTTCAGAATTTTAATTATTAGAACAATCCTTTAAATAAAATAAACATGTTATTGTTAATAAATACATTTGCAAGATGACCTATCAAGATTTCAAAAGTAGCAGAATGGTTTATTCTAGACGAGAATGGTTCTTCAGTTATCTCCATTAAAAATCAGTTAGGTAAACAGATTTATGATGAGTAGCGTAACACTTGACCACTAGCATGATGTACCAAATTATCTACGGGTAATCTAATAGCCATAGGTGCCAATCATCTATCTGAGAGCATTTCGGATTGTACTAGACTGATAATTTCAACATCAGTCCTGTGTGAAAATCCCTAAAATAGACTGGCTTTTGTCTCTATGAAACTGAATTCGTCAAAAAAGGGAAAAATATAGAAATATAGTTATTATCAGTCTAGTGGCTAGTCTAATTTTTCACATACAGACAGTATTCCATTCTCATAAAAATCACAGAGATTTACCTAGTAAACATAGTGCATCAGGTACTGAAAAAAAATGTAACTATTAATAATAAAAATAATATTCACCTTTTTATGTTCCATAAATTTGATTACGTATGACACAAATGAGTCACGCCATGAGAAAACCAACATAGTGGCTTTGCGACCAGCATGGATGCAGACCAGCCTGTGCATCCGTGCAGTCTAGTCATGATCAATGATGTTTGCTTTCAAACTCTATTACAATTAGAGAAACCGTTAGGGAACAGCATGGACCAGACTCAGAAACGCACTATGTTGGTTTTCTCATGGCGCGGCTCAAATCATCTAACTTTTCAGTGTCATCCTTTTTCTATTATGCATTAGAAGCCATTTTATATTAAGATTTGTGTTTATTTTTTGGGCAATTGTTTCTGGAATTTCATTTAGGATAGCATCACTCGTTCATCATGGGACGGCATATTTTATGACCTGATATTTTGGACTTTGTTCGTGCTACACTTATCTATCAATCTATAAATAGATTGATAGATAAGCTATCAATCTATAAATAGATTGATAGATAAGTGTAGCATGAACAAAGTCCAAAATGTCATAAGATATGCCGTCCCACGATGAACTGAACGAGTGATGCTATCCTAAATAGTAAGTGTATTTTATCAATCTTTATCATTTTAATTTAAAATTTCATGTTATTATATATAATTTTGCTGTGTAAAATGTAGCAAATTAAATTTTTCAAAGGGTTACTTTCATCTCATGCACATACGGTATATCTACAATTATCTCATTTATTTGTTTAAAGCAACTCAAGCACAACAGTTTCTCTTTCTCAAAACTGATAAACTGTGGGAGCTGTGAAAGTGACAAGAGGTACAAACTAATTGATATATGTATCTTTCAAGACAACCAAATAAATTACCAAAAATGATGTGCAAAAGAGAGTAAGCCATTGCAACACTTTTGAAATAATTAATGGAGAAAATCAACATTCTTCTACGTTTATCTTTTCTTAAATCATTTTCAGAGTCAAACATAATTATGCAAAAGTGTCCAAACTTGATAAAATGAGCATGTTGAACAATTTCATCCCCAACTGTAGGCGAGTAGCATAATACACCTAAACTTTAAAATACAGCCAACATAAGAATTTAAAGGCTGTTTTTACCTTGAGATTTGGTGGAGGATGGGACACTTTTAAAAACAATATAATTTAAAGAGAAAGAAACATGAAGAATGTACATTAGTAAAAATGTAAACAAGAGCTGTCTCCATAGGATGACACATGCCCCCGATGGCACTTTGAATGAATAGTTATGGCCGATGTTAGAGTTTAGGACCTACGGAGCTGGGTCTTGCGCGCGACACGTCGTCTTACTGTGCCACACATTCATGCGTAGTTATTTTAAAATCCATGCATGAATGACAAAGATATGGACCGGACACGCCCATCAATGCACTATCATGAAAAATGACCTTTAACGTCTAAGTGTGACCTTGACCTTTGAGCTACGGACCTGGGTCTTGCGCGCGACACGTCGTCTTACTGTGGCACACATTCGTGCCAAGTGATTTGAAAATATATCCATCGATGACAAAGATATGGACCGGACACGCCCATCAATGCACTATCCTTTAACGTCTAAGTGTGACCTTGACCTTTGAGCTACGGACCTGGGTCTTGCGCGGGACACGTCGTCTTACTGTGGTACACATTCATGCCAAGTTATTTGAAAATCCATCCATCGATGACAAAGATATGGACCAGACACAAAAATTGCGGACAGACAGACTGACAGACTGACAGACGGTTCAAAAAGTATATGCCTCCCTTTTGGGGCATAAAAAACAAGAGCTGTCATAGGAGACAGCGCGCTCGACTATTTCGATGCTGGATAGTGAAACTGGGCACATCTGAGGAAACTAGAGCTGTCACTGGAGTGTTTAATGACTCCAATTGTGGATGAAGATATTGCACAATAGCCCGAGTCTATGTCAAAAATATCAACTTAAAGTAATAAGAGAGGTAAAGATAAAATGTATCAAAACACTATATAAGTATATCCTAAGCAAAAAGGGGCATAATCCATTAAATATTGGTGCCAGAGTTATGCAGCTTGTGTCATATAGTGTGGGTGATGATGTTGAACAACTATTTTAAGTTTGAATCAAATCCATTCAGTAATAACAGAGACAGAGTGAAAGTGCATCAAAACTTTAACCTAAAATTCTAAGTAAAAAGGGGGAATAATTAATGAAAAATTGGTGCCAGAGTTATGCACCTTGCGTCATATGGTGTGGGTGATGATGTTGAACAACTATTTCAAGTTTGAATCAAATCCATTCAGTAATAACAGAGACAGAGTGAAAGTGCATCAAAACTTTAACCTAAAATTCTAAGTAAAAAGGGGGAATAATTAATGAAAAATTGGTGCCAGAGTTATGCACCTTGCGTCATATGGTGTGGGTGATGATGTTGAACAACTGTTTAAGTTTGAATCAGATCCATTCAGTAATAACAGAGATAGAGTGAAAGTGCATAAAACTTTAACCTGAAATTCCAAGTAAAAAGGGGAATAATTCATGAAAAATTGTGCCAGAGTTACGCATCTTGTGTCATATGATGTGGGTGATGATGCTGAACAACTATTTTAAGTTTGAATCAAATCCATTGAGTAATAACAGAGTAGAGTGAAAGTGCACCAAAACTTTAACCTGAAATTCTAAGTAAAAAGGGGGAATAATTCATGAAAAAATGGTGCAAGAGTTATGCACCTTGTGTCATATGATGTGGGTGATGATGTTGAACAACTATTTTAAGTTTGAATCAAATCCATTCAGTAATAACAGAGATAGAGTGAAAGTGCATCAAAACTTTAACCTGAAAATCTAAGTGAAAAGGGGGAATAATTCATGAAATATTGGTGCCAGAGTTATGACCCTTATGTCAGATGATGTGGATGATGATGAGGAATAAGTATTTCAAGTTTGAATCAAATCCATCAAGTAATTACAGAGATAAGTTGAAAAAAGAGAAAGTGCACCAAAACTTTAACCAAGGTGGGGACGCGGAAAGACGCCGACGCCGACGCCGGGGCGAGTAGGATAGCTCTCCTTATACTTCGTATAGTCGAGCTAAAAACCTATTAAGCTTTTTGACACAGGGAAGAGACAGTATAATGCAGGCCTGTGTGTAGGATTCTAAAGAATTGAGGCGAGTTACTGAGCATTTAAGAGCCTAAAGAGGGGGGGGAGGGGGGGTCCCCCAGCTACTATGCAGTTTTTGGGGACTTCAAATGGTGCAATCAAAATGAAACTGCTGACCAAAGCACACCAATATTGGTTTGTTACATCCTGGCATGGACCTCACAAAGTTTGTTCCAACAGTTTTGCTTGACCCCTTTTAGTGGTCACCTGAGGTAAAAATAGAAAAACCTTTAAATAACTTCTTCCCTTAAACCACTAGTTGGACTTCCACTAAATTTGGTCTGTAGCATCCTTGTTTGGACATGTCTAATTTTTGTTTGATCTGATAAAATAGTTTTGCTTGACCCCTTATAGAAGAGCCACAGCTAAAAATAGAAAAAAAAACAACAAAAAACAAACCTTCATGGCCCAGCTGTTCAAAACTTTGACATACTGTTAAACTAGTCACCTGTTAAAGTTTGATTCAAGATACTGGTCATGGAGGGAAACGCTAGTAGGATGTTTTGGTTTTACTGTAAAGACGTTTTGGTGTTCGTAATCCTTAAGTGATGTACTTGTTTTTCTAAGTTTTCTAAAATGTCAAAATATTACTATAAACATTAATCTACCTTTAGTTCAATCAATTGTTAAAGTTTGGAACAACTGTAGTATCTTATTATGGACCTCTCTCAAAGTTGTGCAAATGGGTATGAGTGGCCTATTTTAGTAGCCATTGAAAAATTTTCAAACAACTTCTTCTTGTCCCTTGTCACATTTTCACTACTTGTATATAGCTCAAACATGCTCCAATTGCTTCACTGAGGAGCCAATAGAGCTTGTATGGATGTCTCTTAATTTTGTTAGAATGGTTTGCTCGTTCCCTTTCAGGCTTCATAAGAGCTAAAATGATTTAATCTTTTAACGACTTCTTCTCATAAACTCTACAGTAATCGAACGATAATTTGATATTTGTAAACAGACGCAGTTGACTGTATTATTTACCAGTTTAGGTAAACCACGCATCGACGATATGGATTAGTATCTCAAACTGAGACTGGATGAACGAAGTACTGTATTAGCACAACGCGTTAGGCCGCTAGGTATAATAGCCGAGGTTCGGAGTTCGATACTGGGTTGAAGTAAACTTTTTTTTTTTTACTTTTTTTCCGCATATATACAATACCGGATTTTCCACTGTCTTTGAAAATAATACAGTAGTAGAGCCTACACAGTTTTTTCGTGAACATCCATTTATACCGATGTAATGTAAGTACAGTACCCCCACATTATACACTAACATACCATTCCATAGCTCGAAATGGCGAACACTGAAAAAGCTTCTGATGAGCGATTTCATTATTGCATTGATTAAAATTTCATTGATATAAAAAAAAGAAAAAGAAAATAGAAAAAAAGGTAATACATGTAGTAAGAAAAAATAAAAAAAATAGAAGACAAACTGAGAATCAAACTGAAATAAAACAAAAATAAAGCAGGGCTACATAAAACATTTCCTTAGAAAATAAACCTCCTGTGAGTTTCGATTTCGTGCTTTTTTTCGCACTGCATTTGAAAACCGACAGCTTAGCCACCTGAGCTATTTCGCCATTCAAGTAAATGTTAATTTTTATTTGACAAGTATCATAAGAATGCCTATCTAATTTACCGTGATAACTGACCAACCTAAACTATCTTTCTTAGACTCGCCTGATATTTTCGCACCATTTTTATTATCGTTCGCCGACTGTACAACTGACTGACAACTGAAGAACACCTGTTGTCAGTTGAAAGTCCCCATTGTTTTTGTGGTAAAAGGTCAAAGGTCAAAGGTGACCTTTAGACTGAAAACGGTTTCCAATCAATAGCTGAAGAAGGCTTTGGCCTACAGTTTTCAAACTTCATAGAGTTGCTTGTGATCAGTATATGACCCTTATGGGTCAGTTGGTCAAAGTTCAAGTTTACAGTGACTTTGAGGCTGACAACCATTCTGATCAACAAGAGGACAACAACGCTCGACTATTCAACAGCCTTGTCAATTGAATGAAAATAACAGTCGAAAAAGGGGTATAATTTTGTAAAAATGCAAAACAGAGTTATGGAACCTGCACAGTGTTTATCAGCTCATGACAGCGGACAAGTGCGTGAAGTTTCAACCCATTCCAATTAGAGGGTACTGAGATACTAGCTTACATATAAGAATTTAACCAAAAACTGCTAAGATGAAAAAGGGGCATAATTTTGTAAAATGCAAAGTAGAGTTATTGAACCTTTCCAAATGCATGTCATATCATGACAGTGAACAAGTGTGTGAAGTTTCAATCCTTTCCCATTAGCGGATACAGAGATACCAGCTTACATACAAAAACTTGACCCTATTTAGTTAGACAATTCTTGTGGCAAGACCTACAAAATGGCATTTATACATATACACTTGGCAAAAGTTCTAAGTCTACACTTTTGAAATATGAAATTATTTTTCTTGCTATAGTCGGTTATATATCTATATGTTGTATTCTTAGTACCTACGTATCGTCCTGCAGATAAACGATATTATTTTAAGGTTTAGGTGTATATCACCAAAACACAGAAATATTTTATAAATGAACAACATCGTTACCAATATTTTACCCGACCATTACATGTTCTGCCGTACTGTCCCGTACTGAAAATATTCTGAAAAAGTTGTCCCCCTTTGAAAATGAATGCCATATGTAAAGAAACAAGCAAATTCGATGAATTGGTATCCCCCGCCGAAAGGGTTTGTGGTGAGGAATGGCAAAAAGATATATCCGGCAAAAAGTTAAGGATGTTAATAAGAAGCAAATAATTTCATTAGTCAAAATCAATTTAACAGAAAACAAATGTTTAATTAAAGAGTACACAATAAATGTATGATACTTTGATCCGGACTAAAGAATTTATTTTGAATGGGATATGCTTACTGTAATAAGCTTAGCTTTTAAAATTAAATGCAGTTAATTGAAATGTGAGCCTAAAGTTTAACTGGAATGAAATATTGTCTTTGAGTGGTTTGGCACCAGGTGTTGCTGTTTTACATGTACATTTGAACTTAAAAGATCAGATGTCCTTAAGAGAACACAGATAAGATATCTTGAACATGGCTGAGGGCAAGGTTTGTGCAGTCACAACTTAACATGTTGAAGGATTGAACATTAAAAAAAAAAAAAAAAAAGGATGGAAATATATATATCTATATATAGATATATGTATATATTTATTTTTTTAGGGGGTGGGGGTGCAGGGGAATGGGAGAGGAAACAAAATTTCACATGCTGATTATAAATATTGATTGAAAATTAAAAATGAAAAAAAAAAAAGGTAAAAGGGTGAAGTTGGAGTGGGGGTTGGGGGGGGGGGGGGGGCGGGCAGAGGATGCATGATCAGTGGTGGGCATGACTGGGTGGAGAAGTGAGGTGGGGGAATAGTACAACTTGGAAGGTTTGAAAAAAATCTAAAATAAATGAAAAAAAAAAAAAAATTGGGAGTGGGGGGGAGTGGGGGTTGGGAGGGGGAGGGGGTGTGACCAAGGCAAGTGGGTGACCAGGTGTGGGTGGCGCAACTTCACATGTTTATAATAAATGTTCACAGAAAAGAATGAAAGAAATTTAATGAAATTCTGCCAAATGGCAAGTTTGTTATGTACAAATATGTGGATTTTTAGACAATTAAAGGGCTATAACTCTGAAGTTACAAAAAGAAATCCGTACAAAATTGTCTGTGCACAACCATATTATAGTGCTCTAAATTCTATTAAAGTTTCATAGTTCTAGGTCAAATATATCAAAAGTTATGATGCAGAAATTGGCATATCTATAGATCTATAGTACCCTATATAGTTAACACTAGAAACTTCTAAGGGCCATAACCCTGGTGTTACTTGGGCAATCTGTCTGAAACTTGATGGGCCCCATAACCTCATAGTGGTGAACATGTATATGAAGTTTGTTTGAAAAAAATCTAAAATAAGGAATGAATTTTTTTTTTTTTTTTTTTTTTTTTTGTGTTGGTGGGGGGGGTGTTAGGGGGATAGGTGGGGGAGGTGTTGTGATCAAGGTAAGGGGGCGACCAGGTGTGGGTACACAACTTCACATGTTTACAATAAATGTTCATGGAAAAGAATGAAAGAAATTTAATGAAATTCTACAAAATGGTAAGTTTGTTATGTACAAATTTTGTGGATTTTTATACAATTAAAGGGCAATAACTCTTAATTTACAAATAAATCCAAATGAAATTGTGTGTACACAACCACATTATGGTGATCTAAATTCTGTTTAAGTTTCATAGTTCTAGGTCAAATATATCAAAAGTTATGATGCAGAAATTGCCATATTTATAGTACCCTATATAGTTAACACTAGAAACTTCTAAGGGCCATAACTCTGGTGTTACTTGGGCAATCTGACTGAAACTTGACGGGCCGCAAGAACTCATTGTGGTGAACATGTATATGAAGTTTTAAATAAATATTCCCAACCATTTCCTAGATATGGCTCCGGACGGACGGACGGACGGACGGAAAGACGGAAGGACGGACGGACAGACGGAAAGACGGACGGACGGACAACGCCAAAACTATATCCCTCCGACTTTCTTCGGGGGATAATAAAAATAAACAATTGCTGAAAACTGTGTTCCACCTAGTTATGTGAAATTTCAACACTCCCACGCTATTACAAATGCATCAAAACAAACATGTGTAACAGTTCCTTGAAAATGGTGAGTTTTTAAAAGCGCTTGACTGTCTGGAAGTGGGGCCTATTTAGACAGTCCTTTTTTGGAATTCAGTGCTTATATCAGTATACTGCCACTTGTTTTGTAGAGTAATATACACGCTATCATTACAAAAACAACAAAACAAGTGTCAGTATACTAATATAAACATTGAATTCCGAAAAAAAGGACTGCCTAAAGGGGCCCCACTTCCGGGCAGTCAGACGCCTTAAAAAAATCACCATTTTTAAAGAACTGTTACACATGTTTGTT
Organism: Mercenaria mercenaria; assembly: GCF_021730395.1. NCBI lineage: Eukaryota > Metazoa > Mollusca > Bivalvia > Venerida > Veneridae > Mercenaria > Mercenaria mercenaria. The sequence goes on along the minus strand of NC_069361.1, from coordinate 63,993,287 downwards.
TTGATTCATTTGCAATAGCATGCGAGTGTTGAAATTTCACATAACTAAGTGGAACACAGTTTTCAGCAATTGTTTATTTTTATTTCTTTACAAATGGCATTCATTTTCAAAGGGGGACAACTTTTTCAGAATATTTTCAGTACGGGACAGTACGGCAGAACATGTAATGGTTAAGTAAAATATTGGTAACGACGTTATTCGTTTATAAAATATTTCTGTGTTTTGGTGATATACTCCTAAACCTTAAGTAAATACCCTCTCTTTTATCGATTTCCACTGTGCACGTGCATTACGTGCTTTTCATGTTTAAATATCTACCGGTCGCTCTTCACGGTCCAAAATATGTGTATGTGAAATCTGTTTGATCAGTACACAGTGAAAATCATAAAAGTTTCCTGTTTCCACAAGTATACACTGGATGACGCTAGATGAGAGAGGGTGCACAGTCGAAATGGTCCAGAGTGGCATATCAAACCGAAAGGTACACGCTTAAACAACATGTTTTATATGAAATAATATTCGAAAACTAGGTGAAACGAAAACAACATTCGTGTGCTACCGTGGTGTTCAAAGTCTCCTGACTCGAACCCCATTGAACACCTGTGGGATGAACTTGGGGGAAGAGTCAGGAGTCTGGTGAGGGGGGGGGGGGGGGGGGTTGGGTTTAACATTGCACCGACACATTTTAGGTCATATGGCGACTTTCCCGCTTTGATGGTGGAGGAAGACCCCAGATGCCCCTCCGTGCATTATTTCATCACGAGCGGGCAACTGGGTAGAACCACCGACCTTCTGTAAGCCAGCTGGATGGCTTCCTCACATGAAGAATTCAACGCCCCGAGTGAGGCTCGAACCCACATCGATGAGGGGCAAGTGATTTGAAGTCAGGAGTCTGTGACCTGTTCCTCGCAATCTCTATGAACTACAAAATGCTGTTGTAAGAACATAGAATGCTATTCCACAGGGGCCTATCCAACCATTTATTCGATTCATACGTTCCAGGTGAACAGCCGGTATTAATGCTGTAGGAGTGCACACGAGATACTAAGAACTCGGATTGTGTGACTTTTCATTTTGGGGGTTGTACTGTTCAAATTATTCACGCTTCATTGAATTTGCCATTTTACTCAAATGTTTCATGAATTACTTTTGTTAAATATTTGAGCTATATAGTGTCCAAATTTTGTTGCAATATGTCCAAAGGTTAACGAGATATATCCAAAATTGTAGGTGTGGAGTTAGAACTTCTGCTGAGTGTATATATGGCCTTGACCTTCGACTTCAAACTCAAAACTGCTATAAACACCATTTTTTTTTCCTACAGCCCGCATAAATGACCTGATTTGGCTGATTAATAATTATGCGGTTTGGTGATTTTTGCTAAGAGACTTTTTGAATTATAAGCATTTTCAGTCATGTTATAAAATCAATGAGAAAACTGCTTTTACTGGGTAATGGGGGATAATATTATATGTGAGGTTTGCTCATTCTATTTCAAACACTTTTTGAATTATAAGCATTTTGAATTTGTGTGCAAGTCTGATTAAAGTTGATTGCAAAATCTGGTCTCTATCATGTTTACAAGCCAAAAATAGCAAATTTTTGCCTTTTAGAGGGCTATAACCCTCGAAACCATGATGGGAACTGACCATTTTTCGAAAGGAGCCAAGAAGTTATGCCAATACAAGTTTTGTCCAAGTTTGATTAAAGTTGATTACAAAATGTGGTCTCTATCCTGTTCAAAACAGCAAATTTTGGCCCTTTAAGTGGCCATGACTGGAACCCATGATGGGATCTAGTCAGTTTTCGAAAGGATCCAAGCTATTATGCCAATACAAATTGTGTGCAAGTCTGATTAAAATTGATTGCAAAATGTGGTCTCTGGGTGTTTACAAGGAAATTGTAAACAGACCAATGACAGACATCTGGACGACGGACAAAATGTGATCACAAATGCCAACCCTGTCACTATGTGACAGGCAAGCTAAAAAATAAAAAAAAAATATTGCGACCTACCTACCCTAATTTTTTAGCATGTTACTGGAAACAAAGAATTTTTCAGGCCTAAAATTTTGGGCCAGTATGATATTATGCAACATAACATTTAAAACAAAAACTGCATTTGTAGGAGTATAAACTGCCATTTTTCACAAAATAGTGTTGAAGGATTTGGAAATGTTAATTTGTTTTAGCAGTCATCAAGCAGGGCAATGTTTATAAGTGTTTTATTAGTACTTTTTGTGCACGTTAAGTACTCTATGAAAGACAAGCAATTCAATATAAATCTATATAGATCTAATGAGCTTCCTGATTGAGAAGTTAAATTTTCAATTCAAGAAATTTTGAAATGAAATAATTTCAAAGTTGAATATAATTTTTATAAGGGTAACTAAAATATCTGAACAGCAGAAATTTAGATATATTTCTCATGGTTACAACGGTGTATTTTATTTAAGTTGAATGAAACAAGAGGGCCATGAAGGCCCTGTATCGCTCACCTGACCTATTGACCTAAAGATCAGCAAGATTAACATTCTGACCAAGTTTCATAAGATATGGTCATAAATGTGGCCTCTAAAGTGTTAACTAGCTATTCCTTTGATTTGACCTGGTGACCTAGTTTTTGACCTGACATGACCCAGATTCGGATTTTACCTAAAGATCATCAAGTTTAACATTCTGACTAAGTTTCATGAAGATACAGTCATAAATGTGGCCTCTAGAGTGTTAACAAGCTTTTCATTTCATATGACCTTCTTCTTCTTCTTGTCGTTCGCATCTACACTGTCAGACCAGTAGCCTCGATGAAACTTGTGGTTTGCCGAAGATCCTCAATGCCTCCATACAGTTTCTGGTGGATTGAGGTATCTATCGACCAAGTCGCAGCTCGCTCCTGGTCGTGCCTTTTACATCTCTGAATTATATGCTCCGCAGTCTGATCTTCTTCACCACATGGACAAGTTCGCGATGATGTCAGTCTGTATTTCTTGTACATGTGAGCATTGAGCTTGTTGTACCCTGAGCGGAGCCTGACCATCATCACTTGTTCAGACCGATCAAGGAGATGAAAAGGATCTTCCTCCATCCTTGGTCTCGTTAGTGCCTTGATGTTGGTGACTTTCTCCTTGTAACTCACAGGTTCTGTTGGTTGTTCTGACTGAGATCCTAGCTTAGCCATTTTGTCTGCCTCTTCATTGCCTGCAAGTCCACAATGGGTTTGGGAATCCAGTGAAGTGCTACTTTGCAGGTTATACTCAGGCTCTGCATTCTCCTGGCTAGATGGCGGAGCTTTATTGTTGATCAGAGCTTCCATGACAGACAGTGCATCTGTGAAAAAGACGACTGAGGAGCTTTCTTCTGCCGAGTCTTCAACCATTGAGACGGCCTTCATGAGTGCTTCAGTCTCTGCCTTGTAGTTGCTGCAGTGTTTTCCTGTGGCTGCATGTAGTGTTTCTCTCTTGCCAGATGGGTATTGAATGAAAACTCTGCTCCTCCGTCTTTGACGGCGCATGTGGCTGATCCGTCTGTATAGACATGAGTCCATAATTCCGGAGGATAGTCTTCATTGATCATAGCAAGTGTGAGGCTCTTCCGTATGCATTCATCCTCTTGCTTCCCGCGGTCAAGACGAGGAACAGCAAGTCTCACAGTCACTGAGGACAGATCATTCACTAGTGGGTTTATGATGTCTTCACTACCTAGGGGAGTCGTTGGTACGCTCAGCTCAGTTTTGAACTCTCGGTTGAGTTTCTTTCCCTCATGTACGAAGCTGCTACGTTTGAGCCGATTCTTTGTGTAGCCATCTAGCTTGGCTTTCATGAGATGGTCTTGAAAAAACCTGAACTTCTCTGCTTGAAGCAGAACCTTTGCCTGTCTTCTGTCTTGTAACGGCTGTGTGCCTGTTAGCTTCTCCATGAAGGAGATTGGTGTAGACTTTGTAGCACTGTCATGATCCGCAATGCTTGGTTCGGGAAACTTGTCTAAAGCCTGTTGGTTAGTTTTGGCAGTAGTGGACCAGGCAGTTGAGCTATACTCTAAATGGGGTCTCACTGTTCCCTGATATACTGTCTTGAGTATTTGCTCATTTGCTCCCCACGTTGTTCCAGCAAGTTTGCGCATCATGGCAAGCTTTCTACGGGCCTCCCTTCTGCTTGACTAATGTGGGGCTTCCAGGTTAGCCGTTTGTCAAAGGTCACCCCAAAGGGTTTATTTTGCCTCGTCTGCTTCAATCAGCGAAGTATTTCTTGATTTTACCCGCCCTCTGCTTTGACGACAGGGAGAATAGTGTGGTGGACGATTTCTCTGTATTGATCGATACACACCAATCTTCAGCCCAAGCTGAAGCTTGTTGATGGCTTCTTGCATCCTGTATGTGGCTGTAGTGGCATGTTCTTCCTTACACCATAACACCAGGTCGTCAGCGTGGGAGAGCAGCCTTAACTCCTTTCGGTAGTTCAGACACCAGATCATTGATGAAAAGCAAGAAGAGTGTAGGGGATAAGACTCCGCCTTGTGGGACACCATGACGCAACAGGAACTTCCTACTGCTGGCATGTTCTAAACTGACTCTTGCTCTCCTGTTGTGGAGGTATGACTTAATCCACCTCAGCATGTGACCTCCTACTCCAGTCCTCATCAGCTTGACGAGGAGTCCATCAGTCCAGACTTTGTCAAACGCCCTCTGCAGATCAATCCATGCTGTAAGCACGTCTTTCTGCTCTTGGAAGGCGTCCTCTATCTCTTGCGATAGATAAGTGGTCTGGTCTTCAGTGGAGCGGAATTGTCTGAAGCCAGCTTGTTGCGTTGCAAATAGGTTGTTAGTCTCCATGTACCACTTCAGGCGTGCATTCACAATTCTCTCCATGGTCTTTCCAACACAGCTGGTTAGGCTGATTGGGCGGTAGCTTGCAGCCTTCTTTGGATCCTTCCCTTTCTTGTGGATGGGGATCATGACTGCCTCTCTCCATATCTGTGGAAGCAGTCCTTGTGTTCAGCTGTAGTTGTAAATTTCCAGGAGTTTGCAAATTGCCCTTTAGTGCCTAGATGGGTCAGCATTTCATTTGTGACTCCATTGGTCCAGGAGACTTCTTTGTCTTCAACTGCCTAAGAGCTGTCTGTAGCTCATGCAGTTTAGGACCTGCTTCATGCATTCTGGTGTCACTTGGCTTGTCTGCCTTTCCCTTTTTTCTCTTCGGGCTTCCCTTTGCCGTTCCCTGTTGATGGGGATGTTGGAAACATCTTTGTAGTTAGAGGCAAAAGTGTTTGCCGCTTGTTTACCCGTCAACAGTTCACCATTCTCTTCCAGAGTTACTGAGCCTCTTCCTGTTTCTTCATCTTTCAGCTGTCTCGTCAAACTCCACAGCTTTTGGCCATCTCGCTCTAGGTGAGCGCGTCTGTTTTGTTTCTCCAGCTCTTCCTCTGTGCTTCCCGTTTGTGCCTGAGGAATTTGGCCTTGGCTTGCTGTAGAGAGAGGTTATTTTCTTGTGAGGGATTGTTTTCTGCTTCCTCCTGGCTTCTGATAACTTTGCCTGTAGATTCTCCAACTTATCACTCCCGTATGGCTTATAGTCCTTTCTTGCTCCCCTTGGAATGGCGCTGTAAGCAGCCTTAAGTATACTGGCGTTGAAGTCTTTGACAACCCGGTTGATGTCTCTACCTTCCACTCTGATGTCTTTACAGAGCTCATCACTCAGACTTTGGTAAAAGGTCCACCTGGCCTTCTTGTAGTTCCATCTGGGTATGTTAGGTGAAGTAGAGGCTATACGGTCCATAGTAAGTTGGACTGGGCGATGGTCGCTACCTCCTAGTTGTTCATTGACTTCCCGCTTGACATGTCCATGTATGTCATCAGTACATAAAGCAAGATCAGGGGTTGATGTTGTTCGCCAGCTTCTGGAGTAAAAAGTTGGGGGATCATCTGGCTTGTTGATGAGGTTTAGCTTGTTAACATCTTGCCAGGTCTCCACTTTCTCTCCACGTTTATCCAGGTGGTCATATCCCCAGCTTTGTGAGTGACTGTTAAAGTCTCCTACAATGATGAACCTGGTTTCATCAGTTGTAACTTTATCAAGGAACAGAGCTTTGTCACTTGGAGAGTATATGTTCACAAGTTTCAAACTGAAATCGTTCTTTCTGAGGCTCAGAGCTTGGAACTCGGAGTCATCCATATGCGTGTTGGTCTGGACAGCGCTGATGTTGTTCCTGATCAATGTCATGATGCCTCCTTTTCGTCTGCCAATTCTGTCACAGCGGAAATACTGGTATCCTCTGACTTTGAAGGATTTCTCTGGCTGTAGGTGAGTTTCCTGAATGCAACAGACATTTATGTCTTTCTCATGGAGGATATGCTCAAGTTCAGCTTTCTTGTTTAAGACACCTCCGCATTCCAATGCATCAGCCTGAAAGGTTGATGCGGATTGGTTCTTCTCCTTGGTATGTTCCTCCTTCTTCTCTGTGCATTGTTGTGGATTTAAGGAGGGACCCCCAGTAGCTGTGGGTGGACTCTGTCGAGGCCCAGAGCCCGGCATGATCCCCTGGAGGGACCTCAGAGATTCAGCACCACGTTGTTGAATACCGGATGGCTGTGTAGACATAGCGATATTGCATGGTGCTGTTGTTCGTTAAGAGAGTGCCAATGGCCCAGCACCTCTGTCTTCAACTCTCTAGGTTTCTTTCGGGGTTACCTCACCCTTAGTTCCGAGTTAAAACCCTATCCTGGGAACACAGGAGCTATTTGTCCCATAGCGGGGGGCTGTTCATAGGCATCAGGGCGTGTCCACACACCGGTGGGCCTGGCATGCCACATGTCTGGGGGCAGACCTCCTCCGAGTCCCCTGCCGTTCTGCCTGAGACCGCAAGGTGCTCAGTTACCGTGTGGCGCCAACTCGGAGGCACTGCAAAAGGGCTTGTCTGCAGAGAGGCTATGTACTGGCAGGGAAGACTTACGCACTCGGCTCCTTTTTCACCAGAAGGCTAGCCAGCAGTGGAGGCTGAAAGCGGAAGGTGACAAGCACACAACACACAGCACACCACACTTGACGCACCAGCAGACCAATTGCCACACTATGACCTAGTTACCTAGTTTTTGACCCCATCTGACCCAGATTTAAACCTGACCTAAAGATCATCAAGATTAACATTCTGGCCAAGTTTCATTAAGATATGGTCAAAAATGTGGCCTCTAAAGTGTTAACTAGCTTTTCTGTTGATTTGACCTGGTGACCTAGTTTTTGACCCGACATGGCCCAGATTTGAACTTGAGCTATAGATCATTAAGATTATTATTTTGACCAAGTTTCATTAAGATATAGCCATAAATGTGGCCTCAAGTGTAAACTAGCTTTTCCTTTTATTTGACCGGGTGACCTAATTTTTGATCCTACATGACCCAGATTCAAACTGGACCTTAAGATCATCACTATTAACATTCTGACCAAGTTTCATAAAGATACAGTCATAAATGCGGCCTCTACCTAGTTTTTTTTTTACCCCAGATGACCCAATATCGCAATCGTCCAAGACTTTATTGAGGATAACACTCTGATCAAGTTTCATTAAGTTTGGGCAAAAATTGTGACCTCTAGAGTGTCAACAAGCTTTTCCTTTGATTTGACCTGGTGACCTAAATTTTGATCCCAGATGACCCAATGTCAAACTCGTCCAAGATTTTATTGAGGGTAACATTCTGACCAAGTTTCATTAAGATTGGGCCAAAAATGTAACCTCTAGAGTGTTAACATGCTTTTCCTTTGATTTGACCTGGTGACCTAGTTTTTGATCCCAGATGACCCAGTATCGACCTCGTTCAAGACTTTATTGAGGGTAACATTCTGACCAAGTTTCGTTAAGATTGGACCAAAATTGTGACCTCTAGAGTATTAACAAGCTTTTCCTTTGACCTGACCTGGTGACCTAGCTTTTGACCCCAGATGACCCAATATTAAACTCGTCCAAGGTTTTTATTATGGGTAACATTCTGACCACCAAGTTTCATTAAGATTGAGCCAAAAATGTGACCTCTAGAGTGTTAACAAGCTTCTCCTTTGATTTGATCTGGTGACCTAGTTTTTGACCATAGATGACCCAATATCAAACTCGTCCAAGATTTTATTGAGGGTAACATTCTGACCAAGTTTCATTATGATTGAGCCAAAATTGTGACCTCTGGAATGTTAGCAAGCTTTCCCTTTGATTTGACCTGGTGACCTAGTTTTTGACCCCAGATGACCCAATATCAAATTCGTCCAAGATTTTATTGAGGGTAACATTCTGATTAAGTTTCATTTAGATTGGGCCAAAAATGTAACCTCTAGAGTGTTAACAGTCAACTTGTTGACAGACGGACGGACGGATGATGGACAACGGACACAGGGCGATCACAAAAGCTCACCTTTGAGCACTTCTTGCTCAGGTGAGCAAACAAGTAAAAAAATAGGGTGATTTTACTTCCAGATTGGGAAGCAAGTTACTATATGTAGTATTAAGTTTCCTGTCCAAGAATTAGGGAAAAACCCAGTAACCGACTACCCAAATGGGAAGTTTCCCCTACTGTTTATATACACCTCAGTTTGTAATTCTTGCTATAAAGGGTCAGTAATGTGGGCTGTAGGCGATCTGGTTGGGCCGAAAAAAAGTTCTGTTTTCGGTCTCCATTCAAAGTCAAAAAAGAGGGTAGGTAGGTAGGAATCTGTTTTTTTATTTTTTTATCTATTTTTTTTTTTTTGAGGCCTTGAAATTCTTCGACAATGTAGAGCTCAAAGGTAAATCATGATACTGGTGAAATATGTCGTCAGCTACCTGTAATTTGTGATCTGGAACTGTTGTAAGGTAAAGTTTTTGGACATTTTATAATGCAAACAAGCTTTAAATCGAAACCCCAGAACTGTTGAAACTGACACTGACGGACACTGGATGTCAGAATCCAACCACTTAATATTCTTACCCTTTCATTGGTTTAGGTGAGCTAGAAAAAAAGAAGACTTTTTATTTGATTAACGTTGGACATTTACAATTTCAGAAAATTCCATCAACTTAAATGCAAGAAAAGATGAAAAATGGCTGACAAATACTACCGCCTTGTTAGTTTCCTGATAAACATATGCCCAGAACCTCTCAGAGAACTGTTTTTACAAAATGCCAAGTCCAATACACTACCTGGTGTACCATACACATCACTGGATGCTTACCTTGCATCTAGAAAACCAGACATATTATCATTGAAGAGCAGACGTAAACTGAGAGATGACCAGTATGATCTTCTATATCCCAATTCTGGACCAGCAGATGAGTCGCAGTGGGACATTACCTTGTTAGCTGTTTTAATTCTTGAACTATTTCGATCATACATTCCGAACCATGTCCAGTTTTTCATCAGAGATATTCGAAATGTGAGAAACAGTCTACAACATGTATCAAAAACTTCAAACATTACTGACTCAATGTTTCAGAAGAACTGGGATCGCTTGGAAATAGCAACTTTAACTTTGGCTAAAGTTGTAAATGGAACTAATTATGAGAATGTTATGAAAGAGAAGATTGCTACAGCCAAGGTCTCAAACATGCCAGACCTTGGTAACACTCTGTGCTTATGGTTTATGGAAATCAATACACAAAATATGACTGAAATGGCAGAAATGAAAGTGAAAATTAAAGAAATATCAGAAGACACTAAAGAATCCAAAGCAAAGGCCAGCGAAAGTGCAAACATTCTACAAAATGCTTGCATGGCTAAACCAGGACCAACAGGTAATATCACATAACTGCATCACATAAGACATCAACAGAGGGTCTTACGAAAAAGCTTGAATGAGCGTAAGATATTAAGAAGGAAAGTTTGATGAAACCTTAAATGATGAAAAAATTAACAGTCAACACTTTGAAAACAGATAATGTAGTACACTTTACAGTTAAGCTTTGTTGACAACTATGTTACTGAACTTTCAGTACTATAAATAAAGAAATCACTCCATTCTTGAAAAATATACTGGTACCATGAAGTTTATGCACACACAAATCTTTTCCATTGATCGGTACAAAAGGCATTTTGAACAGTTTTGCTGGAAGACATTTGAGTGTTCAACGTGTTTCAAATTGAACGTATTCAAATCAACCGAATCTAGTTGTATATTTTGAATGAAAATTAAACAGTATGCAATATTTATTTTCAGGGAAACCAAATAAAAGAATGAAAATGGTTGATAGAAAATTGAAAAATATGCAAGGTATGTTTTAATAATTTATGATATTATTGTTATTCCTGCCCCCACCCCCTTCGTAGAAGGATGGGTATATTGTTTTGCAGATCGGTATGTAAACCAATCCGTTTCCGGATGATAACTCAAGAACACTTGGGCCTAGGATCATAAAAGTTGATTGTGAGATTGGTCAAGGTCACAGGGACCCAGAACAATTAAATGGTTTTCGGATGATAACTCAAGAACGCTTAAGCCTAGGATAACGAAAATTTACAGGAAGGTTGGCCATGGCCAACAAATGACCTCTATAGATTTTGAGACTAATAGGTCAAAGGTAAAGGTCACAATGACACGGAACAGTTAGCGGTTTCCGGATGATAACTCAAGAATGCTTGGGCCTAGGACCATGAAAGTTGACAGAAAGGTTGGTCATGACCAGCAGATGACCCCTATTGATTTTGAGGTCAATAGATCAAAGGTCAAGGTCACAGTGACCCTGAACAGTTAAACAGTTTCTGAATTATAACTCAAGAATGATTGGGCCTAGGATTATGAAAATTGATAGGGAGGTCGGTCGTGACCAGCAGATGATCCCTATTGATATGAGTTTAGTAGATCAAAGGTCAAGGTCACAGTGACCCCGAACAGTTAAACCTTTTCCAGAAGATAACTTGAGAACACTTGGGCCTAGGATCACAAACCTTAATTGTGAGGTTGATCATGACCTACAGATGACCTCTGTTTTTTTAAGGTACATTGTATTAGGCCCCTAATAGTAATGTTTAAAAAATGGCATTTGCTTGGTATAATTCTTACAGTTGACCGTGCTTCGCACTTTGTTGCAAATTTTTAAAAACTTTAACCATGTTTTTTTTTTTTTTTTTATAAATTTTGTGTAATTTATGGTATTTCCTCAAGCTCAAGTAGAGACAAATTTCAAAGTGGCGGCTTTTATCCAAAACGTTTGCAGAGAATTCATTATACTATTATTTTTTTTATAAAAGAATCATCAAACTATTGGTAAACAATTATAAAACTAAAAAATAAAAGTGTCAGTATCATTTTTTCTAGGGTGCCTCAAGTAAACAGATTTAATGAGACAGAATTTTATCTCCAACATTGAAAAATTAAGGTCGAATCCTGCGGGTCTGTTTTGAATTTTGCTCACTTCATTCAAAAATAACTGTGGGGCAGAAGTAAAACCTACCTTCATTTCTTCCACAATATGTAACCTATAAAATGAAGGCAAAATAGAGAACTTTTACCGCACGTAACTCAGTATTTTTAAAGATATCTAACTCTACCCCTTCTATTTCAGAGGTAAATTCACTTTGAACAGCAAGAAATCGATTATCAAATGAATATTTTCCACTTTTGTAAAATTAATCAGTAACAAGTCTTGAAAGAACTTACTAGAAAACAAGAAATATCTTTAAAAATGATGGTCGGCGAATTGTAATAAGGAAAGAAGTTTATGAATTTTTCATCTGACTTTCATCTTTCATCTAACATTTTTCAAATCGCAAAACTAAACACCGCACTTTAACAATTTAAATGGTTCTCTTTTAATTTTTCGCAAAGGTTTCGAAGGGTTGCAATTTTGTTTCGTTTATCCTTAGACAAATAATTACAGCAGTAGTTTAATGAAGATTCATGAAGCGGTTCATGAGAAGAAGTCATTAAACGTGTTTATATTTTTAGCTAAATTGGTCCCTATCCCTATTTGTAACAAAATAGCAGGAGACCTTACGATATTGTTACACATTGAGTTTGATAAAAATCCATTACATTTTAGTGGTTAATGCGAAGAAAGGCATATCTACTTTTAGCTATAGTGGTCCCTAATAGGGCCCAAGTTCCTATATAAAATTTGGAAGAGGACCTTATAATGATGCTCCAGACCAAGTATGACAAAGATTCACCAAGCTGTTCATGAGACGTTGTATAAAGACATTTCTAGTTTTAGCTCTAGCAGCCCCTAAAAGGGGTCAAATGTCCCAGCTGAACAAAGTTGGTTGCGGGCCTAATAAAGATGCTACAAATCAAGTTTGATTAGAATACATGAGAAAAAAATCAGTTAAAGGATTTTTTTATTTATTATTATTATTTATTTCTAAAATAGGCCAACTGATCCCGCTTTAACAAATGCATATTCACTATTCATGAATCTTTGGACAATGACGTCACACCTATAAAAAAGTGAAGGTCAAGCAAAACATACAATTGTAATTATTTCAATATTTCTGTTTAATAAACAAAGTTTGATTGTAGTCATATCACATAGATAAACCGTATGCAGCGTACCTTCATTTCAGTTAATGAGATTCAGTCATTATATAGCATATATATAATGAAACAGATTTCAACTGAGTTCAATATTTGCATACCATACTAAAGAAAAATATTCATATATAATAAATCAGTTAAATAATTTATAACAAATATATCAAAGCAAACAAGTACTCATTTTAATATGCAATCTGAATAAGTCACAAAAGCAAGAAACCTTTTCATATACAGACGACAATTGTAACAAGGAAAATCTTTTAAAAAGCACTTCTCTACATAAAAGACTCTTATCACACCCTTATTCATGTGATACGCAGACCGTATTCAGCTCTTTCTTTAATTTGATATATGTTGGTATTTGAACAGGTTTTTATCATATTTATTAAACTTACTTATCATTTTGAGATATATCAATATTCTTGCTAAATATACTGAGCCAAAGTTAGCTTTAAAACTATGAACAGCGTCGTTTAGGATAAACGCTTTGTCTACATTTCACTCAGCGTAGCACAATCAACAGAGTGAAAGAAATTGACACTATCGTCCATATAGGAAGAGTGTTGCATAAATCTTCCATTTTGATAAATTATCTATAATGCGTTATCAAGTAGTTCGATATGCAAACTGAAGTCACGTGGCAAAGGTAACGAAAACGAATTTAGACGGCGTCGCCGAAAAAGAAAAATAAGGAAAACAAAATTTTGGTCCAAGTGGGGCTTGAACCTATGCCCCACTGAAAATTTCGGTCAAAGTAGGTTTATGGTAGAAATTGAATACTCTTCAAAAAGGAGATACTCTATTATGGGTCTAATACCTTAAGGTCAAAAGCCTAGAATCACGAAAATTGACAGGAAGATGGTTCATGTCCAGCAGATAGCCTCTATAGATTTTAAGATCGATAGGCTAAAGATGAAGGTCACAGTGACACGGAACAGTTAAATGGTTTCCGGATGATAACTCAAGAACGCTTGAGCCTAGGACCATGAAAGTTATTAGGAAGGTTGTTCATGACCAGCTGATGACCCCTATTGATTTTGAGGTCAGTAGATTAAAGGTCAAGGTCACAGTGACCCTTAGATCTATACATAGAGCTCTGAATTCGGCTACCAATATCGGGCCTCAGTCAAACGGCAGCATGTCAATACATGCGATCAGCTGTTTAGACGGCATAGAGGCTATGACTACAGTGACCCTGAACATTAAACAGTTTCTGAATGATAACTGAAGAATGATTGGGCCTAGGATAATGAAAATTGATAGGGAGGTTGCTCATGACCAGCAGATGATCCCTCATGATTGATATGAGGTCAGTAGATCAAAGGTCAAACTTTTTCCAGACGATAACTTGAGAACACTTGGGCCTAGGATCACGAAACTTAATCGTAAGGTTGATCATGACCAAAAGATGACCTCTGTGTATTTTAAGGTCAAAAGCCGAGGACCATGAAAATTGACAGGAAGATGGTTCATGTCCAGCAGATGACCTCTATAGATTTTGAGATCAATAGGTCAAAGGTAAAGGTCATAGTGACACGGAACAGTTAAACGGTTTCCAGACCATAACTCAAGAACGCTTGGATCTATGGCCATGAAACTTAATAGGAAGGTTGGTCATGACCAGCTAATGACCCCTATTGATGTTGAGGTCAACAGATAAAAGGTCAAGGCCACAGTTAAACAGTTTCTGAATAATAACTCAAGAATGATTGGGCCTAGGATTATGAAAATTGATAGGGCTGTTGGTCATGACCAGCAGATGACCCCTATTGATATGAGGTCAGTAGATCAAAGGTCAAGGTCACAGTGACACAGTTAAACGGTTTCCGAACGATAACTTGGGAACGGTTTGGCCTAGGATAACGAAACTTGATCGAGATGTTGATCATGATTAGCAGATGACCCCTACTGATGTTGAGGTCATTAGGTCAAAGGTCAGGGTCACACTGACCCAGAACTGTGAAAAAGTAGGCCAAACGTCAAGGCCACTGTGACCCGCAACAGTTAAACCATTTCCAGACGATAATTTGCCTAGGATCACAAAACTTAATAGTGAGGTTCATCATGACCAACAGGTGACCTCTGTATATTTCAAGGTCAGTAGGGCAAAGGTGAAGGCCTTATTTACCCAGAACAGTAGAACGTTCGTGTACAGTGACCAAATAATTTCTGTTCCTTGTGCAATTACTGAATGCATCAAGGAGGGCATTTCGTATTCTACGAGCTCTTGTTATTATTAATTTTATCAAGGCACATCTACTAAATGAACTAATAATACTTTTAATGTCACTTTTCTTAATAAGAACAAAGTTAATTTCCCCTTGTTTTGGCACATATCTATTGGTCCATATATCTGTAAGTCAGTTAAGATCAGTAACTGCATTACTTTAAGACATATAGTCAACTTATTTCGTATTATAATTGTTCGAGTTGTTGAAATTGTTTCATGATCTATAAAAATGGAGCAGGGTACAGTGGTTAAAGGTTCGATGACACAAAGAAGTTAAAACAATAAAAAGGTTTTGGCTCATAGGCAATATCACTTCACAAAATGGTTTTAATAATTGGTAGGTTATTAGAGTATGCAAAGGAAAGCCCACGGTCATGCTGACTCTATTGTTTAAGAATGGGTTCCAGTACATAGCTTTGACTGTTTTGGTATGCAGACTTGACTTCAAGACAGTTGCCTGGGTGGTGCAACAATGGTTAAGCTTGTTACGCATCTGCGGCTGAGATCAACAGATCAAATGTCAAGGTCACTTCAAACCTTAGTTTTGAAATGGGTTAGGCATACAAGAATCTTTTGCTCAATGACTACACTTACCAGTTTTTTTTCATTGGGAAAGGTTAATGTTCTGGATTACAAGAGCTACTTTGTCACAGTTTCAGATCAATGAACGGAAACAGTCAGGCATAAAAGTAAAAATATTGATGCGCTAACTGCAATAGTATTTTATAGTTTGGGCTCCTATTCTTAGTTGGGAGCTTTATTGGAATAGTCTGTGAAATCTTGTCCCAAACAGTTTGATACGAGGCCATGTGCTTGAAGTCAGGTGAATAACATTTTTTAAAAAGGAAAATTAAACTGTCAGATACAGACGTCAGTTACATTATAGTTAGTCAAATGATTAAACAAAAAATATAGTTCTAGGAAAAGTAAGGAAAATGGGAGCTTGCAATCAACACAGTATGATTTAAAGATTTGTTTACTGAATAATAACCATTGTTTCGACTTTGGACTATATTACTTGTTTCGAGTACTCTTCAGGGTAAAGATATAGTTGAAAAACGGTGTTAATGTCCTAATCAGTATTATCAATAATATGATTTCCTAAAAACATAAAACGCAGAAGTCACCGGATAAATGAATAACTGTTTTTGTTGAAGATCAGTTTGAAAGAACAATGAATGCAGAAATTCCAGACGACTTCAGTGCTCCAAAAGAGACTGACAAAATTAAAGAAAAGTTACTACACAATCACCTGGTGATTGTAGCTGGTCAGAACAACAGTCTGTATGCAGCAGCTGCCCTCACAGCCGTCAAATACATGGTTTATAATGAGAAACGTTGTGTGGAAATGCAGAGTTCTTCCGACTGGAGTCATGTAGACTCAGAAGATGTTGAATTTGTTCTTTGCCGTGATCCATTTGGCAGAGATGAGTATGATGAGGAGAAAGCTAAAGGTATGGCAAGCATATTCAGTAGTATTCAACAGACAGTGAAAGAGGACAGAGATGACAAGAAGCTTGCTGTTCTAATGACATCAGATATTGGAGTGTTGAATGAATGTAAAGAGAGACATTATCATGACATTCTGGAGGAAGTGGTCACAGTTTATCACACTACAAGTGCAACTCAACCAGCTGATCTTACTGTAGGTAAGTTCAAAATATGACATGCACACTATATTTTTAGTGTTTTTAAACATTACAAAGTGAAGAGTTATCTGACTTTCTCCAAAATATGTATACAGTCAATCAATATTATTATTAATAATACTATTATGATAAATAGGAAAAGTAATGAAAAAAGCTTGAATGGTATCTATTTAGTGGCCTGTATGTAGATTTCTATTCCAAGTTTTATGACTGTTCATCCTCGTGATCTTCTTCTTTTTCAGCCAGATGTAGCAATAACATTTTACCTTCAACATCGACAATTTCACAGAATCTTGCTGGTAAAAATATATTCCGATGATTCAGTTATGAATATTCTACAGTTATATGTACTCAATCAAGTTAAAGCTACTGCATTTGACAGAAATCATATTCAGTGTATATCTTTGATGACTAACCAACATTTAGTGTAACATGACTACCAGACCTGTCAACAAGAGTGCCAGACTGTCACAAAATACGCCCGTCATCGAACTTGGTCTAATTCAAGGGGCATAATCCAATATTGCCCGGGGCGATTTGGGTGGTCATCGTACTTGGCCGAGTTATTATGCCTAAAAATGAATTGTCAGCAAGTTTGGTGAAGATCGGATGAAAACTGTTCGAGTTAGAATGTGGACAAGGCTAAATTTGCAGTTTTTCAAGTAATTCAAGGGTCATAATCAGATTTCGAGTAATTCAAAGGCTATAATCCAAGTGTGCCTGAGGCAATTTGGAAGGTTATCGAACTTGGCCAAGATATAATGCCCAAAAACATTGTCACCAAGTTTGGTGAAGATCGGAAGAAAACTGTTCGACTTGGAGAGCGGACAAGGCTAAATTTGCTGTTTTTCGAGTAATTCAAGGGCCATAATCCAAGAGTGCCTCAGGCGATTTGGCTGGTTATCGAACTTGGCCGAGATATTATGCCCACAAATATTTTCAGCAAGTTTGGTGAAGATCCGATGAAAACTGTTTGACTTAGAGAGCGGACATGCTTTGGACGCTGCCCGCCCGCCACTGCCACCGCCATGGGTGTTCAAATAATACGCCCCGCTCTTTCAGAGGCAGACGTATTAAAAGCAAATTTGGCAAAAACATACCTTTCTTTAATGATAGATAAGAAAACCAGTAAATTTCCTGAAAATTAAATTTAAACTGTCCTGATTGCACATCATCTTAAATACATATACTTAAAAATGAAAATATTTTACTTTTTAATAAATCAAGGGTCATAACTCCGCTGTTGTTTCAACAATCCTACCAACAGATAAATTTTGTGTGAGGTTTCCCAGCAATATAAATTATGGTGTTATTGAAGCAATATTGCCCATTAAACAATACTAGTGACAAAAACACATGTGGCCAAAACACCAGCGGGAAGCTTAAAGGTGTTTATAGTAGCACCAATCTCAATTTTAACCAACACCATGTTCCAAAGTCATAGGCAGTGAAATTAAAAGCTTTACCCGCCAGGTGAATCCCTAACATGCACGTTAGCATGTAAAACACAAAAAATGCTCTTGCAAAGTGTGAACGAAATTAAATATGTCTTTTTACTAATTGGTTTAAACATATTTTATTCGTCGTTATCATATGCATATTATATAATACAAAATAATTGTACATGTATCAAACGAAATGGATCGGACTGGAAGCAAAATGCTTATAAAAGCTCTATCTATTTTTACTAATTTACAGTCATAACTGTGTAAACCTTGCATCTTGCTGTGACAGTTTTATGCAGATTGCCCATGAAATGAGGTATCTAATGGTTAGGCATTGCAACTCGAGTGTTGTTGAAAAAATCTTGCAAAACAGAATTTTACAGATCTTCTGGCCAAAATAAAAAATATGAAGAAGTGTAAAATATGCAATTTCAACTTACTGAAGAGCCATATACCATAGCTCTAGTATTATTACATCAGTCTTGTAAATTACACAAATGTTCTCTATGAAAACTGCTCGAGAAATTTAGTCTGCTCTCATGTAATGTGTAAAATGGCATTTTTGACAAATTCAAGGGTCACAAGCCTAGTGTTTTATGAGCAAACTCTGAGATCTTGCAGCCAAAAATGCAGTTTTTGTAAGCTTCATGAAACTTGATAAAGAAATGTAACCTATTATTTGTTACAGATGGTAAATATGACAGCTTTAGTCCAAGTCAAGTGCAATAATTTTGGTGCTATTGTTGTAGTCTTGACCACCATTAAAATTGTCCTGATAACATTGTATTAGTTTAATGAACATGGCCTCTAATGTGTTAAAAATAGAAATATGGCAATCGTTACTAATTCAACGGCCATAACTCTGGTGTTATTAAGCTTTTTCGTTGATTGTCCTGGTGTTAGTGTTAACAACATGATTTTTTTTTTTATTTACTCAAAAGCCATTGCTGAGGAATTAATATGCTAGAATGAGCCATTAGCGATTAGCGATAAAATGTAATTTCATGGAGATCTTTTAAGAAATGAGGTCTTCCATTTATTAAAGACTAAAAATAAGTAAAAAATGCATAAGCGCGCTAAAAGCAATCCTTTTCTGACAAAGTTGAAATACAGATTAAACATATGATTATTTACCAAAAACAACTATGGTAAGAGGCTTCTTGCAAGACCTCCAGTTGTAATGTCATCCTCAAAACTTCTACATGTTTGGATAGAATTAGAAAAATGTATAGTACTAATTATTTGAACTGTCAAAACATGTTTCTGGCTTTCACGTTAATCTTATATTGGAGTGGACAGAATATAATGAAAGCCGGGAACATGTTTTGACAGTTCAAATGAATAGTACAATACATAAGTAGTTTTAACAGATTAGTAAAGGTTTAATGGATGCTTTTCACATTACATCATCATAGCTTTATTCTCTACTTTTTACACTAGACCAAACACACCTTTTCCTGGATCATCACAAAAGGCAAGTACGTCCAGATATTTTGAAGGCAGCAAAAGACGAGTTCAAGGTTCATAAATCAGTGGTGTTGGTAGGACCACCAAGATGTGGTATAATGTCACTTGCAGTAGCTCTTGCAGCATCCTACCATCCGTCACAAGTTCTTCTTCTGACATACCCTGAACAGGTTCAACATGTTGACCAGAACAGAACACATCTAGTTATCATTGAGGATTTTGCTGGGAAATATGGATTCGACATAATACAGATTTGTAACTGGTACAAAACATTTGACATTCTTCATGTCATGAAATCTGCTGGCAAACTCAACATCATTCTAACATGTGACAAACAAAAGTTTAAGAAGTGCATTGAAAAAATTGCCGCTCATCCATTGCTGGAACATACAGTGGAGCTTCATCGTGAAAACGTTCAAGTGAAACTAGAAATAAGTAACAGTAAGTAATTCTGGCTGAATAACCATTCCAAAACTATAAACACTAGCTCATTAAAAATGCATTTTTCAATAACACATGTATTGATATAGAATGTGGTCATTTTTCTCTTTCACAGTGATTTTATTAATATGTATGCACGCCAGCTAGTAGCTTCTCAACAAACTGACGCCATTGATGTATATGAAATCTTAAATGAACTAGCAAAGTTTTTCTTATCAAAACATATGCCACTTTCCATTTTAAGACAAATATTAGAAGTCTTCCTCACATAAAGAATTCAACGCTCCGAGTAAGGCTCGAACCCACATCGGTGAGGGGTAAGTTATTTGAAGAAAGCGACCTTAACCACTCGGTCACGGAGGCTCCAGCATTGTTAAGTGTGAATTAAATCGGTTAGTTAATGTGGGCTGTAGGCAACCTGGTTCTTATGGACGTACGGATGAACAGTTCAATCACTGTATGCCTGAGGGCATAAAAAGAAAATGATAAATTGTATTTTATACAAAACACGTGCAAATAGTGTCCTGTTAAGTAACTTCAATTCAGTCGTAACAATTAGATTTGAGGACGGAACAGGCAACCGTGTTTCAAAAAGGAGTTGCAAATGAAAAACGTTTTTAATATTTTCATCTCGTATAAGTAAATGACTTTTCTCTATGTAATTGATACTTATAATTATGAGCAAATGTCACACTGCGTTTTGCTGTGAACCCAATACATGATTTTCATATCAGTAATAGTATTGCTTATTTAACACTTTGTTTTTATCAATCATACTTGTATATTTCTTAGAAACCTGGATGGCAGCGCTAGAAAACTCAAACGAAAAAGCAGCACGGTATCTACTACAACTCGGTGTATTACCATAATCCGATGGAGTGGCAATGGCGTACAAGACATTCGGAAAGACAGAAATATTTTTTGAAATTTGTCAAAACATATGCAGCTATCTAGAACAGAAGTCAAAAGACATAGTAAATGTATGGGCGGCATATAGAAAGGAAGGGGATGAAGAGACTGATGTAGTATTCGTTGTATGCACACGGAATAAATCAGTTGAAGTCGATTTTGAAGGCTTCTCTGTATACCAGAGAGCCATTTCTGAATACAGCTCTGAGAGTAGGGAAGTTTTGGCAGAAGAATTGAACAAGAAGTTTGACAAACCTTTGTTAGATATGTTAAGACTATGTATACAAGCCCGTGCCAAAGAATTGTTGGTAAATCACAGCAGTATTAGTATGATATCACCAAGCATCATCAAGTCTAAACGGTTCGGTCAGAACGCTCACGAATTAATTGTAACAAAAAAGCCATGCATCGCGTTGTATGTTCATATTAAAGGTTTGATTCCAATTAAAGAAAAAGCATTCCCAACAGAAATAGACGGATTCCAGACTGATGTAAGGGAGGCTGGATTCACTCCTTTTACCGGTGGTCCTAACGAATTTCATGAACATTTAAAGATGGGATGTGCGGTGCATGCAAACGTGACTAACTCGGAAGGTGATATTATGGGTGGCACTTTAGGAGGCTTTATAAATCATCCCAGATATGGAAAATGCTGCCTTACATGTGCTCATGTGGTCACAAAGCCTAATGATATGATAAATCTACGGGACAACAACGGAGGTAAAGCTGTCATCGGAACAGACCGTAATTATTTGGTTTATCAACCTGTATGTACTGGATCCAGGCCCTTCGGTCGACTTGTCTGCGTTGTCTATAAAGAAGGTGGTGAAGGTAAAAGTGGAATCGATGCTGCTTTGATCAAAATAACTGATAGATTACCAAAAACTGGCGATTTTCCCGACACCGATAACTACATTGAAGCTGGTAAGTATATGGAACATTCTTGTTATATATGGATCAGACGATCTTAGTTTATAATTATCAAATTATAAATTAAGGAGTAACAAAGCAATGTCATTTTTCTTACTTGTTTTTACAAATAGAACGATTACAGAAAATACGTTGACCATCATTTAACGAGAACATGCCTTAACATCCCACCATGCAGGTGTATTTAATTGTTCAGTACAAGTAGAGGAGGCTGTATTTTTTTTTTTTTAATATGAATTTTCTGTTTTACAGAATATTTATTTCGACCGTTCGTTTTTAGTTTTGTATAGAACATCAAACCCCTATAAATTCAGTTTGTTTCTTTAAGACTGGTATAATTGTGTGGGTAACATATTTGTTTAGGTAATTCAGAGTATCGAAAAACATAAAAATAAGATATTTCTTTTACTTCATAATTTTGACAGTTCTATTCACTTTCAGTTTAAAAAAGAAGATTAGAAAAGCTCCATAGAATTTATCGCTTTTTTAACACGCCTAAACAAGACACCCTCGCTGGCGAGCAATTGTTATCTGCCGCCATCCTTCCGAAGTCAGTTTTACCTTTACGATATGCCTATCTATAAGATCTCGATCAAGTGCAGTTAGAGAAAGTTTACTCTGGTAAATCTATTGAATTAGTCAAAAAGGTCATATTTCATATTTCAAGACATAAGAGACCAAAAACCTAGAAAACGAAAGTTTTATCAAATTTTGAATCAAATCTATGATCATCGGATAGGTAATGATCTATCTAAGAATATGTTGTGTTCGTACATGTGGGTTCTTATATTTTGATAACTCGGGCAACATAAACTTATAACATTTGTTCATCATTGAGAACTCCCCTCTACGAGAGCGTGCAGCTTAACCAAGCATGCTACATGCAATATGATGCGGCTTAACCAGGCATGCTACATGTAATATGATGCGGCATAACCAAGCATGCTACATGTAATATGATGCGGCTTAACCAAGCGTGCTACATGTAATATGATGCAGCTTAATCAGGCATGCTGCATGCAGTATGATTCGGCTTTACCAGGCATGCTACATGCAATATGATGTGGCTTAACCAGTCATGGTACATGTAATATGATGCGGCTTAACTAAGCATGCTACTTGTAATATGATGAGCATGCTACATGTGATATGATGCGGCTTAACCAAGCATGCTACATGTAATATGATGTGGCTTAACCAGTCATGGTACATGTAATATGATGCGGCTTAACTAAGCATGCTACTTGTAATATGATGAGCATGCTACATGTGATATGATGCGGCTTAACCAAGCATGCTACATGTAATATGATGCGGCTTAACCAAGCATGCTACATGTAATATGATGCGGCTTAACTAAGCATGCTACATGTGATATGATGCGACTTACCTAGGCATGCTACATGTAATATGATGCGGCTTAACCAAGCATGCTACATGTAACATGATGCGGCTTAACCAGGCATGCTACATGTAATATGATGATGCTTAAGCAAGCATGCTACATGTAATATGTTGCGGCTTAAGCAAGCATGCTACATGTAATATGATGAGCATGCTACATACAATATGATTCGGCTTAACTAAGCGTGCTACATGTAATATGATGCAGCTTAACCAAGTATGCTACATGTAATATGATGCGGCTTAACCAGTCATGTTACATGTAATATAATGCGGCTTTAACCAAGCATGGTACATGTAATATGATGCAGCTTAACTAAGCATGCTACTTGTAATATAATGAGCATGCTACATGTAATATGATGCAGCTTAACCGTGTATGCTACATGTAATATGATGCGGCTAAACCAGTCATGTTACATGTAATATGATGCGGTTTAACCAAGCATGCTATATGTGATATGATGCGGCTGAAAAAAGCATGCTACATGTAATATGATGCGGCTTAACCAAGCATGATACTTGTAATATGATGCAGCTTAACCAAGTATGCTACATGTAATATGATGCGGCTTAACCAGTCATGCTACATGATAATATGATGCGGCTTTAACCAAGCATGGTACATGTAATATGATGCGGCTTAACTAAGCATGCTACTTGTAATATGATGAGCATGCTACATGTGATATGATGCGGCTTAACCAGTCATGCTACATGTAATATGATGCGGCTTAACCAAGCATGGTACATGTAATATGATGCATCTTAACTAAGCATGCTACTTGTAGTATGATGCGGCTTAACCAGTCATGCTACATGTAATATGATGCGGCTTTAACCAAGCATGGTACATGTAATATGATGTGGCTTAACTAAGCATGCTACTTGTAATATGATGAGCATGCTACATGTAATATGATGCAGCTTAACCAAGTATGCTACATGTAATATGATGCAGCTTAACCAAGTATGCTACATGTAATATGATGCGGCTTAACCAGTCATGTTACATGTAATATGATGCGGTTTAACCAAGCATGCTATATGTGATATGATGCGGCTGAAAAAAGCATGCTACATGTAATATGATGCGGCTTAACCATGCATGATACATGTAATATGATGCAGCTTAACCAAGCATGCTACATGCAATATGATGTAGTAGCGTATACAACGTCATTTTCCTTTGTGTATGCATTTTAAAAATATTATCTTAAGCAAATGAAATAAATGCGTATTTGAAGTGTAAATTGAATTTCAAAAAAGATAATAATTAGGGGTATATTTCTCGGAAGCATAGAGCACCAAAAGCACAGCCATGCATCACTTTCCTTCATGAAAGCTGTTTATATGAAGCAACGAAATCATCTCATGTACAAAAACAAATGTTACATGGTCATTATTCCAATAAAACAAACTCTAATTCTGAAATAAGCGATCATTTCCAGAAATGTTATCACTGCTAAAATTCATTCACGCAGTTCAATCTAAACAAAATACATGTAAGTTCAAGATAGTTCATGGCATGTCAACACGGCAGCCATGAAAACCTGGTATGGGCTTGTAGGATGGGCTCGTGGGACGGGATGGACTCAAGGTCATGTGATCGTAGGCCCAAAGTAAAAGAAATACACAGTGATGAACATTAATTAAAAGTTCAACTCATGCTACATGGGGATAGCAAGGACACAACATGTAATTTCAATTCCCAGAGTGAGTGTATTTCACTGTCAAGAAGGGAAATAAAGAAAAAAGTGCCAATTCTTAGTCTCTATCTCATTAGATTGTACTTCTACTGTACCAATATAAGAGACGAATATTTTATGGATTGTATTATTATAAGTAAAGCAAAAAGGAACAATATATTAATGATCTATTGTCCACTTGGTGTTAATGTAAACATCAATATTTATTTACTTTATTTATAGTCAATAAATTAAAAATTGACATATGTTTCAAAATTCATTTTTATAATCTTTTTTAAATTGAAATTTGTGAATTAACTTTTTTCTTTTTAACTTGACTATTCGAAGAATAGCGTTGATTAAAAATTGCTTATAAGTTAGTATATAGCAATCATTAGAATACATATTGAAACATATTAGAGCATGAGGTGAGCTATTGTGACCGGTCATTGTCCGGTGTGCGTCGGCGTGCGTCGTCCGTCGTTCGTCAATATTTGCCTTGTGAATACTCTAGAGGCCATGGTTGTGACCCAATCTTTATGAAATTTGGTCAGGATGTTAGTCTTGATAATTTTTAGGTCAAGTTTGAAACTGGGTTATGTAGGATCAAAAACTAGGTCAGTAGGGTAGATCAAAGGAAAAGTTTGTGAACACTCCAGAGGACACAGTTATAATCCAATCTGTATGAAACTTAGTCAGAATTTTTAACTTGATGATTTCTAGGTCAAGTTTGAAAATGTGTCATGTGCGGTCAAAAATTAGGTCAGTAGGCCAGATCACAGGTAAAGCTTGTGAACACTCCAGAGGACACAGTTATGACCCAGTCTTTATGAAACTTGGTCACAATGTTTGTCTTAATGATTTCTAGGTTAAGTTTGATACTTGGTTGTGTGGAGTCAAAAACTAGGTCACTAGGTCAGATCACACGTAAAGCTTGTGAACACTAGATGTCACAGTTGTGACCCAATCTTTATGAAACTTAGTCAGAATGTTTGTCTTGATGATGTCTAGGTCAAGTTTGAAACTGGGTTATGTTTGGCCATTAGCACATATAAAAAACAATACGGGTATAAATATTTGGATCCGGACATTCCCCCCCCCCACCACCAGGACATTTGCTCCCCCCCACACCCCCAATAAAAAGTGGACTGTTGGACATTTGCCTCCCAGTTGAAATGGTAGATAGGACATTTGCCCCCCCCCACCCCAGTGCTTACTTCTGAAACGGACATTTGCCCCCCCCCCCCCCCCCAAATATTTTTGTCCCTTAGTGATTGTTTGGGAACTAAGTAGAAGATAATTATCATATTGCAGATGACAATGTTTTTGTTTCTGAACAGAACATCTCTTTTATTCTCTCAATACATGTACACACATGCAAATATGAGGTTTTACAATAGACAATATGATTTATTACGAGGCTACCATATATAAACACATCATTGAAGGTACAGTATATTAGTTATAAACAATCAATATTAAACACATGATATGCACAATTCATATTAATGAAAATAATAATCTGTAAACATGGAGAAGAGATTACATTCTAATTTCTAGCAATTCGTAGGATTAACCTTTACAAACTGACAAAGCTTCAAAAATTCTGATTTGTTGCTAGTACACATTAATTTTTCTAATTTAAACATATTCGGACGTCGATAAAAATATTGTCTGATAAACTGTCTATTGTCATCGGAGAACTGTTCACATTCGAATAAATGATGAATTTCATCCCCAATTTTGTTTCTACAGGAGTTACAAGTTCTTTCATTTATTGGTATTCTTGACCAGTTTCCCGTTTCAATAGGTAAGCGATGATTCCTAGTTCTAAATTTAATGAAATTATATAATAAAGAGGGTTGTAGTTTGGATAAATAAGGTTCAGTACCAAAATATTTCTTAAATACTCTGTAGAATGTGCTATTGCTTGAATTTTCCACTAAAAGATACCAATTATTTAAGAATAAATCCTGTAGTTTTTGTTTAACGGTCATCTTTAACCATTTTGCATTCGGAAAATTTTGATCTGTCCATATATTAACAAGGCCGCATTTAATCAAAATAGATCGAACACTGTGTAACCATGGGTACTTTATTTTAAGCATTTCAACGGGTATGGTTTCTGTTGATTGTAAAATACTTTTATAAACTGCAGTTGATAATTTGTTTGGGGTGTCTCCACCTTCAGTTACACAGAGCCTTGACCAAAAAGAAATTATAATTATCCTCTTATTCAATATACACAACTGACTACTATTAAATATAGTAACAGATTTAATTCAGGTGCATCGACACTTAATAACAAAGTGAAAGTAGGTCATTTAATTACAATGTTGAACTTCACCAAAACAACAACAGTCCTACAAATTATGATTCACTTGTTAAGTCTAATATGCCTTTAGGCTAAAGAAATACCTGCACAAAATGCCCCAAGGCTTCAACACGCCAACTCCCAGCCCAAAAATAAAGCAAAATAAAAGCAAATAACAAAACAAACTAAATACACAGATAAACAAACTTTACAAAACTTACATTATCTGTCATCAAAAGAAAATCTGTGAAAACACAGGATAATGTAATGAACATGAGTAATCAAAATAATCAGTTACATATCTATCTGTACTGATGATGAACAATCCCTTCCCCTAACCCCCCACCCCTCCAAAAAAAAACACAAGAATTCTAGAGAAGTGTCACATACTACTTCCACTAGAAACGTACTCTGCAGGAGTAAGATATCTCCATTAAAGAGTCCCCTGACTAGAGAGATTAATTACTCCCCCTGTAGTCAAACCTCTAGGAATTGATGTACTTCTTATATAACCCTTAGGAATGTGAAATGAAAGTTTGCACAATAACTTGAATATATATGTATAACTGAAGTTGGTGACCTTGAACTCATCTCGTCTAACACATCAAAATGTTAGCAACGTGTAGGCAGAGCTATTGAATATATATATCAGTCCTTAAATTGGGAATTCTTATTTATGCTAAACTCTTGTCCTTGTCAAGTATTACTTAAAAAGATGAACTATTGTGTTGATAAAACACTGTCGAAGTCGACGTGTGCCTTCTATGTTAAGATGCAAACCCCCATCTCTAATGGCAAACAACTCTCTAACTGATTAACCAAATCTAAA
Source organism: Mercenaria mercenaria (assembly GCF_021730395.1). Taxonomy (NCBI): domain Eukaryota; kingdom Metazoa; phylum Mollusca; class Bivalvia; order Venerida; family Veneridae; genus Mercenaria; species Mercenaria mercenaria. The sequence goes on along the minus strand of NC_069361.1, from coordinate 63,965,502 downwards.
AAAGCTTTTGAAAGATGGAACAAACTGACAATTCCTATTGTCACATAACTTTTTCAATTGTACATTAATTGATTTTATTTTAGGACCCGAAACTTCGTAAAATGCTGGAATTTTTTTATATGTATTGGAGTGGCTACGTACAGTTGATATGAGGTCATTATAAGCACTCATAATACTACCTTCTGAAAAATTAAATATGTCGTTGGTGCCAACATGAAATATTGTACACAGAGATGACACTAAGTCTATATTCTTTGCAATTCTTGCCGTGAGACGAGTAATATTTATTCCTGGAAAGGGAATTACTTTAGCCTGGCGAATATCTGTCACGTATTTCGCTATGGAATGTGACAAAATGGTGACTTTAATATCTGTAAAAATATATAAAAATTGATACTAAACTTCTCGGTGTAATTGTTATACAACAATTTGTTTCTTGATTAGATAAATTTGGAAAACATCACCCGAAGAAAATTAAGTTTCTCTACCCACGAAAGTTCTAAATAGCACTTATATGCGTCAGATTTCCAGTCACCTAATAACTGAATGTGTTCTGGAAGAACATTAGACTGAAATGCCAGAGTAGCAAAACCTCTTCTGAAAGAATGCGTAGAAAAGTCTCTTGGATTTAATTTAATTTTGTAAATGCATTCCTTGAACTTTTTGAGAAAAAAAAACGATATGTGATGCTTTTACCACCTGGCAGACAAAATAACACACCGTATGAGTTATTAATATTCAATTTAATTAGCCTCCAGTATGCCGAAACAGGGCATAATTTGGATAACAACCATAATAAGGGAGACACCACTTCCCTTTCTCCAAACTGTATTGTTTTTGACCAGCGAAAATGTGCTAAAAGGTAATCAGGAAATATTTCAATATCGTCTTTGTGTAAGAACTTGCCATTACTAAACCATGTTGTGTAATTTGTACCAAATTAGACTTACGAGCAACAAGGAAAAAGGCAAAAACAAACAAGCACCAATAAACTATGTCATTTGGGTCCGAAAAATCTAACATATCATAAATATCGTTCAGAATTTGAATGGTGACTGGTTGAGCTCTATGTATTGTGTGTTGTTTTAATCTGACCATTCCTCTCAAAGACAATTTAAGCAGATATATGTTAATATGCTCAAAATCATACCCCAAAAGGGCATGCATAGTTTTGATTCCCGAAATATAATTTCGTATACTGTCTATATAATAACAATAATAATAATAACCGTAATGTTTGTGTTGAAGTAGGTAAACATTTAAAATTAAAAAACAAACAGAACAATAAAAAAAACTCTCCCACTGAACTTTTAAGTTCTTATTTGTACCTTTTGCAAAAGCTGAAGCTGTGGATATCTTCAGTTCCTGTCTCAGCTTGAGTAATTGTGAAACAGAACCAATTTCTAATTACAGAAATTACCACTCGTGCGAAAACTGAAAACAACTATCTGTGACATTTAACTCTGTTAATTCACCCAACTGTGCACATAACCTTTGAAACTCCAGTTGATAAGAAGAGTGTAAATGCCATCTTGATAAACAATCAGATAACCTATTTGCTGAACCTTCTAAATGACACGCGTTAACCTGAAACTCATGCATTGATGCTAGAAAACAAATTTCGCGAAGACACTGCTGCAAAAATCTGCATCTAGCTTTACCTGAATTGACTACTATACAAGCAGCCTGATTATCACAAAAAATGATGATCTTTTTCCCTTTCCACTGTGAACCCCAAAGTTTTAGGCACACTATTACAGACAGGAGTTCTAAACCGCTGATATGTATGTTTTTTTCCATAATGAACTTTGGAAATTCCCTATGAAAAAACTGGGAACCAAACATGCCATCACAGCCTGACAAGCAGTTGTCCGATGAAAATATTCCATCAGCAACAGACCATTCTCCATAATCTATCAAGGATATTCCATTATACAATGGAAGAAAATCCCACCAACACAAATCTTGTTTAACCTCTAAAGGCAGTGGAAAGCTAAGATCATTATGTGTATAACACTCTCTGTGCCAATTTAAAATCCGATTTATGAAAACTCTCCTGGATCGAACACAAGCTCCAACAAAATTCAGTTTTCCTAGCAACTTTTTTTATATCCTTCAAAGAAGCGTGTGTTTAACCATTCCTTAATTAGTAACTTTATCCCGAAAAGCTTATCAAAATCATCCAAGTAATTTAATACAGCTAACCCGAAGTTCCACATCATATACGCAAAAGCGTTTGTAACACGTTGACAAATTTAAGCTGCCGACCTTAACCCCATTGACAAGACTGTGTCACAAAATATATGACCTTTCCACGTAAAAGCTACCAAATTATAGTTAGATGGACAAATACTGATCTGTCTGTATGCTCTACTTAGGTCCAACTTATACATTAAGCAATCCTTTACTTTTAATTAAACCAACAAAGTCATCAATTTTAGGAAAAACCAACAGTACTTCTTCTCCGAGATAACTGTCTTTAGAAATATGATCATTAACAGCTGAACCATCTTTTGGAAAGCTAAGATCTAGGATAACTAATCTATCTACTTTATTGGCCTTTGGTACAGTGTTAAGTGGACTAACTTTTATTTGCTCGGAAAATGGATTCTCTGAAAAGGGTCCTATGATTGCTTTATTAGTTGCCTCCTTAATCAAGTATTTCTCTAAATCAGTTGGAAAATCTCTTGCTCCTTTGTGATTTTTAATTCCTAAATTTTTATCCGAACTGCTTGATTGTACCTGTATTTCTGATTCATCATATCCTATAGGAAAACCATATTTCAGTAAATCACAAACCATGAGATCCGAATAATTATGCAACATATTTTTCATAAATTTTGTATCTATTTTTTAATTAACTGGAATTTTACAACCCTCAAAATTGTATATACCAGACTGTTTTACTAAATGATGTACTCTTAATTTTTTTTTCAGAATCTTCATTTAAAATATTTTTAACTCCTTTACAAATTTTACATCTATTACCACGTTTACAAAACCCTGTTTCTTTTATGTACGCATTATTATTGAATGAATCAATACAGAACTTTGGTAAAACAATGTCTACTACATTTTGGTTACATTCATTTTTTGGCAGTCAAGCAGAGAAATGTGGACAGGCTGACGAACATTCAGGATGGTTCAGTTCCTTATGATCAGTTTGCCAACAAGTTGCGCATATGTGCTTTGCCAATCTCATTTTCCCTTATAAACCATCATATGTGAATTATTGCTGGGGCACTTGTTTCTTTGAAATTTAGAACAAAACCACAACTTTTCACTTTCATTGCTGCCTGCCTGAGAAGAGAATTTTTTTGACTTAGAATTATTCTCTGATGATTTGACCTTTGCTTTATATCTGGACAGTACTGCATTTTCAACATACTGGAAATCACCGTCCCACTTTTTGTGACCTAATTCTATCTCTTTCAGAACTGCCGCATAAAGTCTTCTTATCACGGAAAAGTCATATGCACTATTCAAGTACATTAACCTTTTTAACAACTCAAGCCTACCTTGCTTCTCAGTTTCGGAAGTTTTGCTACTGAAAATGATTTCAATTTCACCAGCTACAAACAAATTTATCTCTAAATTATTGAATTCTATATTATGGCTTACAAAGTCAAATCTTAAATGAGCCTGTGGATATCTTTGTTTATAGGTGACAGAATCAGAAGATTTTGATTTAATACCTGATTTTTTTCTTTTTACTCTTAGATTTTTTCTTGTTTGAAGAAGAACTTGAGGAGTCTGATTTTGTTTTCACTAGAATTCAAAGAGCTACTTTCACTAGAGCTTAAAATATCAGAGTCACTAGAAATATTGCTGTCATCTAAAATCCATAACTTAGACATTCATGTATTGCTTTTTTCTTCAAACCCGGGATTTTTCACAAATCATTTATATTTAGTCTGTCCATACCTTTGTCTTCTTCTTTTTTCTTCTTCTTCCCGCCACATTTGTCTTTCCTTGACTTATCCGAATTTTCGCCAGTTTTGGTCGTTGTTGACTTGTCCGAATTCTCGGCAGTTTTGTCTTTCCTTGACTTATCCGAATTCTCGGCAGTTTTGTCTTTCCTTGACTTATCCGAATTCTCGGCAGTTTTGTCTTTCCTTGACTTATCCGAATTCTCGGCAGTTTTGGTCGTTGTTGACACTTCAGATTCTTGTTTCTCTAACTCCTTTTCTCTCTCTATCACCTCCTGTTGAAGGGCCTCAAGTTCCTGTTTTTTACGCAGTCTCTTGGTTTTTTCTTCTATTTCTGCCAATTTATTCTTCAGATTAGCAGTTTCTTCGAGTTCAACATCTGAATCACCCAGCGCATTTTCAGTATTCGAGGGTTTAAGACACACGCCTTCTGGACTCAAGGGGTTACCCACGGAAGATGGTAATGGCAGACCTTCGTGGAGTTCTTTATAATCAACCTCCGGTTTGCTCCTGACCGACTTTCTTTCCGCCATACCCACAACTTCACGCGTCAAATCAAATATGTTAAATAAAGTCACAAAAATTCACAAACAACACAGTTATGTAATAATTCAACGTTCAGTTCTCCTCATGGAGCCGCTTCGCAAAATATAGCCTCTAAGTCACATAGCCTCTAAGTCCTTGTTGTAAAATGAATAAATTCCATTCTAACTAGAAATAAATGTATTAATAGCTGGGTCACAGCTAAACCCTCAAATTAAATCAACGTTGACGATTCAACAAAGTGTCGAAAACTGTTGTTTTAAAACGCGCGAAATTCTATAAGTAATTCTCGCGTATTATTCATAAACAACTTTGGTTTGACCAATAAAAAGCAATGGAATTGCATAGAGAAGTGACCTAAAAATGTAAACAAAAAACAGCTGATTGAGGGTTGATAAAAATGTTCGGAAAAACAGCTGATTGAGGATTGATAAAAAATGTTTGGAGAAAAGATATTTAGAATTCGTATAATTAACTGATTTTGTGCAGCCAAAATGCAATATTTTTCTTCTATATCTATTGACATGGCATACATCCCGTTTCACCATAAACAAGATAATTAGGAGTAGACGTTTTTAATTTTAATACATATTTTAAATTTTTTTATTGTACACGCTGTATTAAATCTAGTTTACCAAAACCCCATATTTCAGCTCCATAAAGTATAATAGGTTTGACAGATCTGTTAAAGAGATCTATTTGTAAATCTATTGGGAGGTTAAGACGATTGGAATTTTTAATAAGACTATACATTGCCCTAGTTGCTTGGTTTGAAATACATGTATGTTTTTTTACAACTAAGAAAAGAGCCACTTCTATTAAAATACAGACCAAGATATTTATTTTCATTCACGACCTCTAGGGCTTCATTTTTAAAAGTAAAATTATATATAGGTTGGTTGCCTTTAGCGAAAACAACAATTTTCATTTTTGAGGTGTTTACCTTACATCTTTCTAGTAGATAATTGCCAAATTTACAAGTTTGAGTGTTAACAAGAGCTCGTCGAACACGAAATGCCCCCCTTGATGCATTCAGTAATTGCACAAGGAACAGAAATTACATGCTCAGTTACAACAAACGTTCTACCATTCTGGTTTAATCTGACCTTGACCTTTAACCTATTAACCTAACAAGAGATTACAGAGCGAACTTGGCACCATCCACTAAACCATTTTTGAATGTTCCAAATTTCAAAACTAGCTGAAGGTCAAAATCAAGGTCAAATTTCATTTCGGTACAAAACAATGTGTATGTGGTCCAAATTTGAAAGCTGTGGCTTGAGAAATGTGAAAGCAGGTCACTAGATCAATTTCAAGAGCAAAGTTCATTTCGGTAGACAGAACTATGCATGTGCTTCAGATTTGGAGGCTGTAGATTGAAAAATGTGAAAGTAGGTACTAGGTAAATATCAATGTCAAATTTCAATTTCAGAACACAAAAATATGCATGCGATCCAAATTTGAAGCCTGTAGCTTCAGAAATTTGAAAGTAGGTCACTAGGTCAGTCTCAAGATCAAAGTTCATTTCGGTACACAAAACTATGCATGTTGTTCAAATTTGAAGGATGTAGCTTGAGAAATGTGAAAGTAGGTCACTAGGTCAAATTTTATTTCGGAACACAAAACCATGCAAGTGGTCCAAATTTGAAGCCTGTACCTTTAAAAAAGTGAAAGTAGGTCACTAGGTCAGTCTCAAGATCAAAGTTCATTTCGGTACACAAAACTATGCATGTTGTTCAAATTTGAAGGATGTGGCTTGAGAAATGTGAAAGTAGGTCACTAGGTCAAATTTTATTTCGGAACACAAAACCATGCAAGTGGTCCAAATTTGAAGCCTGTACCTTTAAAAAAGTGAAAGTAGGTCACTAGGTCAATCTCGAGATCAAAGTTCATTTCGGAACACAAAACTATGCATGTGGTTCAAATTTGAAGGCTATAGCTTGAGAAATGTTAAAGTAGGTCACTAGGTCAAAATCAAGGTCAAATTTTATTTCGGAACACAAAACCATGCAAGTGGTCTAAATTTGAAGCCTGTAGCTACAGAAATGTGAAAGTAGGTCACTAGGTCAGTCTCAAGATCAAAGTTCATTTCAGTACACAAAACTATGCTTGTGGTTCAGATTTGAAGGCTGTAGCTTGAGAAATGTGAAAGTAGACCTTTAACATACTGACCTGAAAATCAATAGGGTTCATCTGCTGGTCATTATCAGCCTCCCTATCAACTTTCATGATCCTAGACCCAAGCGTTCTTGAGTTATCATCCGGAAACCGTTTTACTATTCAGGGTCACTGTGACCTTGACCTTTGACATACAGACCTCAAAATCAATAGGGGTCATCTGCTGGTGATGACCAACCTCCCTCTCAACTTTCATAAACCTAGGGCCAAGCGTTCTTGAGTTATCATCCGGAAACGGATTGGTCTACATTCCGACCGACCGACCGACCGACATCTGCAAAACAATATACCCCTCCTTCTCCGAAGGGGGGCATAAAAACATTGTACAAATTAAAAAAATTATAACATTGTTATGAGCACATGTATAACTCAATAATAAGCTATTATTTACCTTAACACTTGATTGTAATTAACATATTCATCAAATTTTCATCAATAAAATAGTTTTTCCCCCCTGAAAATTGTCTTTTAGGGTAATTGTGATAATAAAAAAACATAAAATATAGTATATCTACTGGCACATAGGACAAAAAGATTGGGGGGAATATGTCCGTTCTAAAAATAAGAAGTGGGGCAAATGTCCTATCTGCCATTTCAACTTGGGGGCAAATGTCCAGTAGTGCATTTTTTCATTGGGGTGCAAGTGTCCTGGGGGGGATGGGGTGGGGGGGAAGAATGTCTTACAACTATCAATATATAATTATTATTATTATTATACCGGATTTGCTGAGCGCCCTTTTCATATGAAATATACGTTCAAGGGCGCTTTACAATTAAACATGTGACATATCGCAGATATGTAGGAAAATAACAAAACATGACATATGCTTAAAACTGAAACTGAATAATTTGATTAAACGCCTTTTTTATAAATGATGTATTCAATGGGGTTGTACATAATAAAAAAAATATAGTTATTACAACAATATCAATAATGACAATGATTATAATTACAGCCTTATTGTAACAAACAGCCATGACCGCACCCCTCCCCTTGAGGTCGTTTTACCCCTATTGCCAATACCAGTGCTTAAAGCACCTGGTACGTCCAGACGGGCTGCATATAGAGGTTCTACCTCCCCCCCCCCCCCCCCACCCCGGTTAATGGTGCCATCATATACTGTATTAGATAGAAATACCACACACTTCAAGTGAAACTCAAGTCTTTCAAAAAACACACACATAGAACGCAATAACCCTGAAAATATGACATGATGAAATAAAAGATGATATATAGTGCATAGGTTACATATCTTACATAGTCTATTACTTCTTTCTATATTATTATATCTACCCATCTCAATTTCCATGTGATGTGAACTTAATCCCCTGCAATTAAACTTTTTTCGTAAATCAGTATTTGAAAATAGCAATCCAAGAATATCCCTTCAAGACTAGCTCAAGGTCAAAATCAAGGTCAAGTTTCATTTCAGTACACATCACTGTGCATGTGGTCCATGCATGTGGTCCAAATTTGAAAGCTGTAGATTAAGAAATGTGAAAGTAGGTCACAAGATCAATTTCAAGTTCAAAGTTCATTTCGGTATACAAAACTATGCATGTGCTTCAAATTTGGAGGCTGCAGCTTGAGAAATGTGAAAGTAGGTACTAGATAAAAATCAATGTCAAATTTCAATTCAGAACACAAAAATATGCATGTGGTCCAAATTTGAAGCCTGTACATTCAGAAATGTGAAAGTAGGTCACTAGGTCAATCTCAAGGTCAAAGTTTTTTTCGGTACACAAAACTATGCAAGTGGTCCAAATGTGAAGGCTGTAGCTTGAGAAATATGAAAGTAGGTCACTAGGTCAAAATCAAGGTCAAATTTCATTTCGGAACACAAAACTATACATGTGGTCCGAATTTGAAGCCTGTACCTTCAAAAATGTGAAAGCAGGTCACTAGGTCAATGTCATGGTCAAAGTTTTTTCCGGTGCACAAAACTATGCATGTGGTCCAAATTTGAAGGCTGTAGCTACACAAATGTGGAAGTAGGTCACTAGGTCAAAATCAAGGTCAACTCATGTCAATTTTTATTTTGCCACTCAAAACTATACATGTGGTCCAAATTTGAATGTTTTAGGTTATTGACAAGAAGATTTTAAAAGCTTTTCCCTATATATGTCTATATGAACCATGTGACCCCTGGGGCGGGGCCATATTTGACCCTAGGGGGATAATTTGAATAAACTTGGTAGAGAACCACGAGATGATGCTACATAACAAATATCAAAGCCCTAGGCTTTGTGGTTTGGACAAGAAGATTTTCAGTTTTTCCCTATATAAGTCTATGTAAACCATGTAACCCCAGGGCGGGGCCATATTTGACCCTAGGGGAATAATTTGAACAATCTTAGTAGAAGACTACTAGATGATGTCACATATAAAATATCAAAGCCCTAGGCCCTGTGGTTTTGGACAAGAGGTTTTTCAAAGTATTTCCTTATATAAGTCTATATAAACCATGTGACCCCCAGGCTGGGGCCATATTTGACCCTAGGGGGATAATTTGAACAATCTTAGTAGAAGATCACTAGATGATGTCACATGCAAAATATCATAGCCCTAGGCCGTGTGGTTTTGGACAAGAGATTTTTCAAAGTATTTCCCTATATAAGTCTATATAAACCATGTGACCCCGGGGCGAGGCCATATTTGACCCCAGGGATGTAATTTGAATCATCTTGGTGGAGGACCACTAGATGATGCTTCATAGTTCATACCAAATATAAAAGCCCTAGGCCCAGTGGTTTTGGACAAGATGATTTTCAAAAAAATTCCCTATATAAATCTATGTAAATTATAAAAATAAACAAAGGGCCATAACTCACTCAAAAATTGTTGAACCAGTCTGATTTTCAGGGGAACACAACTAGGGTACCAATACATCATTCTGACAAAGTTTGGTCAAAATCCCCCAGTAGTTTCTGAGGAGATGCGATAACGAGAAATTGTTGACGGACGGAATGACGGACCACGGACGCAGAGTGATTTGAATAGCCCACCATCTGATGATGGTGGGCTAAAAATTGAGACATCTTTTCCTTTTATCTTTACCTCTAACCCCTGACAATTAAAAATTACAATAGTTATATTCTCAGCCATTATCATACAGGGAGAGGGTTATGTGTGTATGTATGCCTTTAAATATGATAATACTCTGCATAGGTATATTGTCATCATTAATACAATCCGTGGATTCTCGACAGACAAAGGGTAATTATTCACAAAAAAGGTACAAAAACTTACATAAAAACGATGTAAAACAACTAAACTGACATAAAAATCACGAAAGTACTTTCAGATTTCTACTAAATGACCGGAAAACGTTAGGTTATATTTAGCTATATACTACCAGTGGGACTTCAAACCTTTTAAACTTTCCTTTCAGCTGAACACAAAACTTAAAATGTATATTATAAGGGATTCTTACAAACAAATCATTGTTCCTTTGATTTCTCAACTTGATTGAAAGGTGTTGATAACCAGAATCGAGTAATGCTATAATTGCAATAAACAAATTTAATCAAAACGGTAACCATTCAATCTTCCACATCTCTTGATTGAATTACCAGCTGTAAAACAATAATCAAAGCTGACATTGATCAATCAATTATGATATTGTTGTTGTTACATTTTAATTGTGTTCTTTGTGTTAGGATTATGATATCTATAAACAATATAACAATTTGTCCATGTATAGTGACAATTTCCAGTATTACTAACTTTGTGTGATTCTTTTGATGAAGCACTTGTTAAAAATTGTGATAAACCAAAATTAGATAAATACAAAAAATTAACTTAATTGCTTTCAGTGTATTCAAGTGCTAAGCACTTTTACGATTTCCGCGTTTTCGAAAATGCCACATTATCACATAGAAAAATACGCTATTTTGACGATCAGATTACCTTACTAAATGTAAATATTTTCTATTTCTTTTTACATACATCTTTGCTTAGAGGTTCCTCTATAGATACCGTTAACAAATGAATTAACTGCTTTAAAATAATTAAGTTCTCAGCCATGGCCACTTATCCAAAATACTACTACTTCACATAAAAACTTCCTTATTTTGGGGACCAAATTGATGCATCAGATTTAAGTTTTTTTCTATTTATTTTTAAATATACAGTATTGGAGTATAGAATTTTTCCATATTAAATAAACTTTACAACCCTTTAAACATATTATAATGTGGAGGGGGAACTGTCATCCTTACATGACATTGTGGGGGGAATTGTCTGGGAGTGAATTGTTTTGGGGTGGGGGGTGGGGGAGAACTGTTTGAGGGGGAATCATCTTGGGGGCGGGGGGGGGGGGGGGGGGGGTTAGTCTGACACCCCAGCAATCGCAAAACCCATCACGCCCTTTGTTTTGATTTTGACGCGAAAATGTACTAAACAGTTTTGCAGTAACAAGTTCAAAGTCAAAGCCGTGTACATATGTGTGAAATCTCTAAACCCAAAAATTACGCCCGGTACCAAATATTGCCTTTCAACTAGAGATTGAAATTAATCTTTACAGATTTTTTTTTCAGAGTGGAGTGGTATACAGCTGAATGCACGAATTTACTAAATATATTTATGGATTTCCTCCTCTCCATGTAAAAAAAGAAATATTTGATATTTAAAAACTGACTTGAAGCTAAATGGAAAACTCTTGTATTGACAGTTTTTCAAGGATTTTGGGACTTCCCAAAATTATAGTCTTATTCAAGTCTCCACAGCTTAGTAAGTTCAATAGTAATTTCAACACTTTAAAAGAACCTATACTGAACTTTTTTGTCTTTTAATAAATTAAAAATCCAAGACTAGCCACGAAAAAAGATCTGAGAGAATGAAAATGAAACCAAGTTTACAAAAACCATATCAGAAATTGACCTGAAAGGTTTTATTAAAAATTCTATAATGTAAACAAACGACATTTTATAGTTTATACTCGCTTCCTTTGTTTACAACAATAAATAGCTTCTAGTTTGTTTAAGGTAGTTGATCTGTTACAAATATCATCAAATAATGTAATCTCCGAGTATTACGTCGACCGACGTCAAATTACGCATCCTCTTTTAAATACGTACCACTTTTGTGAGCCTCGGTGGCGCAATGGTATCGCGCTTGCTTATTAAAGCGGATAGGTCTCCCCAAAGTGATAATTTTTCGCCGTATCAAACCTTTGCCAAAAGAAACAGATGACCTAATGGAAGGGGGATACATAAAGGAATCCTTTTGCAACTTGGAACCCCTGCAACTTTCAAGGTACACGGTAGAACATACTTAGAACATAGATCACGAAACTCCTGCTTTAAAAGACACATGACTTTTTGTTTAGAACATGTTTTAGATCTAAATCTTTTTGTTACCTATACAAGTTTCATGCTTCAAGTATTTTAATAGGCTTAAGTTTGATTTTTCCAAGATGTTTCCAAGATTCTTTAACAGTACGTTTAATTTAGTACCTTTTACAGCCTCGTAACTTTGGGACATCGCATTATATGCAAGGTATAACGTATAATTATGTTATGCATACATGTGAGTAATTATTAATTTACCTTCTGTACAATGTAGTGTAAGCATGCTGGAACTTATAAAAATGGTGATTTTGTCTGATATTTTAGAGGAAACATCATTTTCGTATTGCATCCTACACGTTGCACTTATTTCGTAATAGCATGGGCTCGCGGGCTCATTATGAAAAAATGCTGTTGACGGTAAAATAGTTCATTTTCTGGCGTGCAAAATTTAAAAAAAGGCAATTTATACGTGTGTAATGTAACAGGTTTGAAAGGTTCGAAATACTGTATATTCTATAAATCATTGTTTAATATGTTACGGAGAAAGATGATAAGCTGTAATGCTTGAATCTAAATAAATATTCTATTCTTTTCTGATCTATAAATTGAAAATATTGAAAGCTTGCTGAATTATCAAACCTGTCACAAAACATGTAGCCCAAGGGTTAAACAGGTATACTAGTTGTTTATACCATTTACTTCCGGGATCAAAGTTATGTTTAAGGAAAAAGGCACGATGAATTGCGTAATTTTACATAGCGGCTAGATTGCTTAGTTAAATATTGAAACATAATTATCTAGAGTTAGAAAGTTAGAGAGAGGGATGGGGTAGAAATGCTAGACTGATAAGGTCACCTTCTCTTAATAATATTGACGTAAAACTGTTATGTTTAAAACAATAAAGACTGTTGCTATGTTAAATAAAACTGATTAAAAGGTTATGTGGCCACGCTACGTTACACGTTGAAAAGCACAATGTTTTATGCTACCCCTGAAAGTGATGTCAAATACCCTTGAGAACCTTCATTATGTCACCTATATATCACTCATATATACTTCCAAAAATAGGCGAAACTGGTATGAGGTAGCCCAGTGGTTTTATTACCTATGACGTTCCTCGTCGTTAGAAATTATTCAAATTTCAGTATATTGTTGAAGAGACATCCTTCTTTGGATTTGGGGTATTTTTGGTATTTTTCAGGCGTTTTTAAGTAGAAAAAAAACACAATTATATCAATATAAGTCATAAAGTATGCAAATCGGTTGTTAGGAAGTCCCACGTTTTATGTGACGCCCATAACAATAAGATATTCAAATTTCAGTATAATATTGAAATATAGTCATTCCCCTGGAGGTTTGGGTGATTTTTGTCACTTTTCAAGAGCTTTAAAGTAACACGTATTGAGCAATTATTATACCCCTTTATAACAGTCAAAGCCATTGCACAATATGTTAACTAAGTTTCTGTTACGATACCCGTCACGATTTATACATAAAGTTGTAATGTGTTTTTAAAGAAACCAGGGAAGCCGTCCTACACTTCTTAGAAAAAAAACAAGGGCTGCTGTCGAATGACAGCCATATCTCCCGCCGATGCCATTTGAAAAACGGGCCATAACTCCAGAACGGGTTGAGCAAATCCAAGATTTGTTTCTTCCTCCACAACTAAGCATTAATAGTAGTAATCCCTGAATACTATAATCATTATAATAATGAATGAATAATGAATGAGGAGTTGCGATCACAAAAATTTGCACTATATATATATATATATATATAAGAAAAAAGTAACAAAGGGCCATAACTCCAGAACAGGTGGAGCAAATCCAAATTTTTTTTCTTCCTGCACAACTAAGCATCAGTAGTAGTAATCCCTGAACGTTTGACTCAATTCCGTCCAATAATGAATAAGGAGTTGCGGTCACAAAAAAATTGTACGGACGCATGCACGGACGCACACACGGACGGGTGCCATTACCATATTCTCCTCCGATGCCTATCGGTGGGGGATAATTATGTTGTAAGTGTACCTTAGATGGGTTTGGGTTAGGGGGTCGTTATTCTATGCGGGTCACAATTCTATGTGAGGGTCATTTTTCTACGTGTGGGTGAGTCATAATATTATGACCCCTCGGTCATAATATTATGACCGGGGAGTCATTATTCTATATAAAATATTGACCGGGGGTTCATTATTCTGTGGGGGTCAGTTTACAACGTTACACCGGCTTAAGAGCTTGAATGTGTCTGTAAACATTTTCATTCGAGTTCTTAATATTATATTTATATATTAAACTTTCAAAGAGAAAGGATGTAAACATTTAAACACTAACAGGCATGTAACGACGATTGTTTCACCGGTAAACGGACATGTTTTACGGAAGAGCGCATATTAAACCAGGCGGGTGGGGTATTGACAGAGTCTAGTCTAAAAGCAAATTTTCGAAGCGAAATGAGGCATATTGATGACTCTTCAACATTTTTGAGATATAGAAAGGGAAAACGGTAAATACTACTGCCATCGGTTACCTCTCCATGTTTCGATTTTAGTACATTTAATAATTATAGGTGGTGGGGGTTAGTGGAAAATTCATAATTATGGGTAGTGGGGTTGGAGGAAAATTAAAAATCATGGGTGGTGGGGTTGGAGGAAAATAAAAAATTATGGGTGGTGGGGTTTTTCAAAAAGTGCCTTCCAACCCTCCCATGCAATTAATTCTGGAACTGTCCTTACACAAATATTGAATGGACTCCATGATCCTTAAGGACCAGGAAATATAGCAACACTGAATCCAAGTGCGGGGAGACTTACTGCTGTTGTGATAGTTAATAAAATCTGTAAAAAGAACCTTTTGAAGCATAGAATGCAACCAAACAGAATAATAGCAAACTCGGTTTAATTGACTTTGTTCATGGAAAAACCCATCGTGATACCAGTTTAACATTTTTGGAATTCTCGTTGGATATATCTATACATTTCGCATTTAAATGTATAAAATTTTATGTTAACTGAGAACAATAAATAACTTCGGCTTAAAAGCCAAAACTTAATAACGTTTCTAAATGTCGTATAATTTCTTTACAAGAATTTATGCATTATTTTCCTTTATTTTGATGCACTACTAAACTTTCTAGCTGGACCTCGGCACAACATATTAAATAATTGTCAGTGTAAGCATGTGGGATTGGATGGCATGGGCTCAAGAACATGAGCTAAACCCATTTGACCATAATATTTTCTCAGATTCTCGAAAGTTTCTTAAGCTGAAACAGATCTCTGCAAAATAAATGATACTCCTGGGAAATCATGTCATTGTGCCAACAAGGGAATCCTGGAAAGCCAGGGATGGGCTCGTGGGATGGGATGGGCCTAGGGACATGGACTGAACCCATTTACACTCAAATTTTTCTCAGATTTTCGAAGATTACAGTAAACAGTTCTCTACAAAATAAATGATACTTCATGCCATGGTGCCAAGAAGATGTAGTCGAGAGAAACAAAAGGGGATAATGTCTTCCTCTACAGGCAAATCACAGTAATAACATTTTCTTATGGTTATGTAACGTTTCAGTGCCACACAAATCCCGTCGGTGAAAAGCTAGCTCATCACCAAAGGTGATTTGTTGCACATATATACTGTCATTTTACTCCAATGACAATTGACAGGTTTACAAATTTGCATATTAGTGGAATTACTTCCCTTTATGCTTTCAGTAATCGTTACATTACTTTCCCCTATGAGAAATCTCGTCCCGAGATTTGGCCTAGGAAATTCATGGGTAAGGCAACTCCAGTCCGGCAGTTGACTTTATCACACTTCTGACACCATTTTTGTAACGAATTTCGGTGGGTGCTATTATTCATCCGAGCGGTCTAGGTAAAAATATAGTAATATCATAAAAAGACAAGAAAAAGTATCAGAATGCAATAACACTAAAATGAAAGTACTTAAAATGCCGTATATATAATTTTCCTAATGACTGCTTGTCGAATTGATTTATGTAGCGAAATGCCTATTATATAAATATTCCTCAAGCTATCTGCTTAGTGATTTAAAAGAAATGATTCGAAAATGATTAGCTTATAAAAGGATCAGTAGAATAATTAAAGATACTTAAAATGACAAGAACTACAATGTATAAAAAGATGACCCTTAGCTAAGGCAAAATGCCTTACTAAAATAATCACCAGAATGCCACGACCCAGGCTTCTATGACCAACAAAGACACAGAATGCCTTATCTGTTCTTTGTAGGAATATCAGCCTAAAGTCCTGGTGCAACTGGTATAATAAGCCGCAAAAGATTTTTAAAATGCCACTAGAGTACTACGACCCGGGCCTTCAATGCCTTTCAATATATCTAGCTAAAGAATGCCTTCCTTTCGCTTTGAAATTGTTTACTTGGCACTGTCGTCCCAAAGTCCCAGCTTGACTAATGCAACAAATAATTAATTAAATAATTAATTATTAACGATGTGTCTCCTTCGAATACCAACAGCGAACTGAGAGTCATGTCAAGTGAAGCCAAGTCCTTTACTTGCTTCTTGATCTGCGCATGTGCTAACATACTTATCCAATGGCAGTTTTTTTAGGAAATGCGTAGTGCTACTGAACATAACTATGTAAAACGGCTACTGATTGGATAAAAATACTTACATTCATTTCTAATGAACGCCGTCTGGACATTGACTGATTATACATGTACGTATATATGCAAACAATAAGCATTTATTGATATCTATTGAAATACAGCTTTAAGCAGCGAAAGTGCGCCATTAACAGAAGTATTATAAGTTGATTGAATGAAATATGAATGCAGTCAATGCTTTCATTTACCTCAAATACTTACATGAAGTGATTTGATAACTCGTTTGCAGAACACTTGTTTTGTTTGCAAATGACGTTGCATAATAAAGGGGAAAGCACTACGTAGAAGTTATCAAAAGCTGTTTTGTTAAAGGTGAACAATTTTAAGGAACAATCTTATTAGTGTATTAGGGACATTTTGTCACACTACCCACGCCTCCGGGTTCATTCTTCCCGCATGCCCTTATACATTATATTTGACTAAACAAATAAAAGACGAGTCAAAATATCATAGGCAAAACTTAAAACCTGTCTTACAAAAGAAAATTTTTTTTTTATAAGTAATTAACAATAGCTGTTTTTTTTTCTTTTTGAAACAACGTAGCATTTAAAACATCAAAAACCTTTAACACATATTTTAACTTTAAACTGACATATCTTGGTCACATTGCGTTAAAAGAAAGTATCTACTGGTGACCCTGTAAAAAGTGTGCATTAAATGCGATACTATCGTGGTATTCTCTTCCACAAGCATTACAAATAAAGGGCTTTTCTCGTGAGTGCAAACCTACATGCATCAAGTACATCGCTGTGTTGAAATACATTATTCCACAGTGTTTGCACAAACCTCCTTCTTCCATCTGTGTGGACTTGTCCGACACCTCTTTGACACCTCTAACTTTCTAACTCTCGACTTTCATTTTGGTGTACACTTTTGATCTTTGGAAAATCTTTTTGAACCTGTAGCTTCTGTTTCAGGCTTTTAACGTCAAACTTTGCTTTCTTCTGACGTGGCGTATAAATTGGTTTTGGTTGGGTTGCCTTCGAGAAAAGTCTTCCTTTAAGGATTTCTAGACAGCTTTTTGTGGCTGTTCTTTTTCTAGTATTTTCTTTTACTTTTGGGCTACCTTTCCGATCTTTCTGATTACCTAGAGTTTCAGTTGCCTTGCTTTCATTACTTACAGTCTGTCTTTCTTCAGTGTCTACAATCTTTGTCCCTTTCTTTTCTCCTTCAACTGTACCTTTCACTTGAATTTCAAGGTTATCATTACTACCATCGGCTGAATCATCATTCTTCTCACTTGTGCTTATGCTTTCTCCGGTCTCTTCACTCTCACTTTCTCTATCAGAAGGACTTTCCAACTCTGACTCGGAATCACCCGATTCGCTTACACTATCTATCAGCTTATTTACCTTCTCCTCGAAGTAGAGGTCAACATCAAGTTTGGGATTTTCTTCCCACTCTTCTTTCCCTGCACTTTTTACCTCTTTCTCACAGTGACAGATTTTCACGTGCTGCTTTAAACACTTCTTATTCTTCAGGCTCTTTTTGCACGTTTTACATTCTACCCTACTCTCCTTACATTTTTCTTCATGCTGTTCTATGTCAGATTCAGACTTCTTGTGACAGTACTGACACTTCCTCTTACGACTTGTTGTCTTTGTTCTTGCCATACTGGAAATAGAAAATATATAATCTTTATGCCAGAATGGCTTATTTCTTTTCCTTTCACTACTTATATCGTTATTTTGCATTTCTTCATCATTTACCTGTATGCCGGACTCATTATTCTGTGTCCTTGCTTTTCGCATTCTGTCACAGTGTATGACCTGGGAAACGCCTGCTCTGCCACAGTTAACATTGTAAAGAACATCAGAAATCTTTTCACTCACCTTAAACGGACCTCTCCAGAATGATGTAAATTTTGAAGAGCAACCTACTTGTTTTACAGGGAAAAAGACATACACTAAATCTTCTGGCTCAAACTTCTCATATGAAACTTTAGTGTCTCTATACGATTTTTGTCTACTCATTGACCTACCAGTATTTTCCCTAACTAATTTGTGGCTATTTTCAAGTGTTTTTTGTAATTCCCATACCCACTGATTTACAGGAATGGATTTCATAGTCGGGGGCATTTCAAACATTAGGTCAAGCGGAGTTGTCGTTTCACGACCTAACATTAACATATTAGGGGAATAGTTAGTAGTTTCATGAACAGATGACCTATAGGCCATCATGCCGTATGGGAGGTGTCCATCCCAATTGGTACGATTTTCGTCTACAAACATGCTAAGCATTCTTGCAAGTGTTTTATTAAATCTTTCGACCATTCCGTCGCTTTGAGGATGATACGCCGTGGTTCTGGTCTTTTGAATGTTCAAAAGTTTGCACATTTCTTTGAAAAGACGACTCTCAAATTGTTTCCCTTGGTCGGAATGAATTTTACTTGGCACACCAAACCTAGCAATGACTTCTTCCACTAATAGTTTTGCAATTGTCGATGCCTCCATGTTTGGCATTGGAAAACTCTGTCCATTTTGTATAATAGCACGAAATAACTCTTATATACTTATTGCCTCTCTCTGTTACCGGTAATTCCCCAAGTATGTCCAGTGCGATTCTTTCCATAGGAAAGCCTGAACAAACTATCTGCATTGGAGCCATTTTAGTCTTTAATGGTGCTTTTCTTTTCTGGCAATATTCACAACCTAAGACGTATGCTTCTACATCTTTCCTCATCCCTGGCCAAAAATACTTGGCACGTATTCGTTCGAACGTCTTCTTAATACCTAGGTGTGCTGCGGTATTAAGATCATGTGAAAACCTCAGAATTGTTCTGCGTAATTTTAAAGGAATTACGACTTGACTGTACTTTGTGTTTGTTTCGTAATCTTTCCATTCTTGGATTAATAAGTTATTCTCTACTCTGAAGAAAGTGTACTGACCATAGAGGGTTTTAAGGAAGTAACTTTCGCTTGAAATGTCTGTAGCAGTTGGTTTTTGACCATTCATAACCCATTCTTTCATAATACTTATGTCCCTATTCGAGTCCTGGGATTCAACAAGAGATTCGATGTCAGGAGGGTTTTGTGATTCTACAGTGATTGATCTGATATGGCCTTCTTCTAGTTCTGATCGGCCACACTGCCCACAATGTATTCTACTGAGTCCGTCGGCATTACCATGTAGTCTACCTGGACGATGTTTAATATCGAACTGGAATGATGATAGGATTTCCAGCCACCGGGCAATTTGACCTTCTGGAGTTTTGAAATTCATCAGCCATCTTAGACTACCATGATCCGTTCTGATCAAGAACTTTTTACCATATAAATAGTGTTTAAAGTACTTTACAAAATGGACCAAAGCAAGAAGTTCTTTTCTTGTAACGCAGTATCTCCGTTCTTGTTTGGTGAGAGTTCTGCTTGCATATGCTACAACATGTTCAATTCCATCAATGTTTTGAGAAAGGACGCAAGCAATGGCTTGATCACTAGCATCAGTGTCTAAAATGAACGGCTTAGTGAAGTCTGGATGATTGAGCACTGGAGCATCAATTAACCTTTGTTTTAAATAGGAAAGATAGGAAAGATTGTTCACACTGCTTTGACCATAAAAACTTTTGACCTTTTTCGGAAAGCTTGTGAAGAGGCTTTGCAAGCTCAGAAAATTTCTCAATGAACCGACGATAATAGGAACAAAAACCTAGAAATGACCGCACCTCTTTAAGAGTAGTGGGTTGTGGCCAATTTTTCACGGTTTTAATCTTTTTAGGGTCCGTCTTAATTCCTTCTTTTGAAATGATATAACCTAAATATTCAACTTCACTAGCGAATAATTGGCATTTTCTTGGTTTTAATTTTAAACCAGCTTCTCCTAGTCGTGTGAAGACTTTATCTAAATTTTGAACCATGTCTGAAAATGTTTTTCCTGTCACTATTATGTCGTCTAAATAAATAAGACAAATTTCCCAGTTTAGACCCGCTAATACCTTTTCCATTAAACGCTCAAATGAGGCAGGAGCATTACAGAGTCCAAATGGGAGGACTTTAAATTCGAATAAACCTTGTCTTGACACAAAGGCCGTTTTCTCTCTGTCTTTTGATCTACCTCTAGCTGCCAGTATCCGCTGTTGAAGTCTAAACATGAAAACCAGGTGGTACCAGACAATTGATCCAATGAATCGTCTATGCGAGGTATCGGATACGCGTCTTTCACCGTGACGTCATTCAATTTTCTATAGTCTATGCAAAATCTTTTTGTTCTGTCTTTCTTTTCCATCATAACAATGCCGCTTGCCCAAGGACTCGAAGACGGTTGAATGACATCTTGTTCTAGCATGTTTTGAATTTGTTTACTTGCTTCCTCCTGCATGTGAACTGGCATTCTTCGTAGAGGTTGTTTGATGGGATGGGAATTTCTTATATCAATATTATGTCTTATAATGCCCGTCCTACCAATGTCAGCATCAGTCTTGGAAAATGTATTAGAATGCTTTTTCAAAAGATCAGCTACTTGACGGCATTGTGCCTTTGTAAGCCCTACAGTAGCTCTTTGATAAACATCTGACAAATGTTCTGGTACTTGCTTTGCGTGCGTATGACTTTGTGTAGAAACCGAGGATATTTGAGACACGAGGCTTAAATTGGCAATATGTGTACCTGGGTAGTATTTGTCCGTTTCCTGACTTGTATTCAGTAACCTAACAGGAACGGTATCTCCGGCATGCACAAGTGCTTTAGCTGCTACGCCCATATTGCATTTATTGTAGTCATGTAATGGTTCTATAATACCAAGTTCATTTTTTCTTGCAGATGGTATAGAAAGCTCTCCAGTCACTATCATTTCTGAATTGGGGGGAATGTAACACATTTCTGCAATTGTTGCCCTGTAGCAACCTAAGTGACCAGCCTGTACCATTTGACAAGGCGTACCTTTGACAGTAATAGTGTTTTTGTGAATGTCTAATTGGCAGTTATTGGCTTTCATAAAGTCTAAACCTATAATGCCATCAATATCTATCTCAACAATTAGTACCCCTGTAACTACATGGATTCCATTAATGTCAAAAATAACTGATGTTTTGCCTGAAACGTTCAAATGATCGCCAGAAGCTGCAGAGATTTGTGTATTGGATTTTTCCAAAGAAGCTGTATTTCTGTCTTTTATCAGATCCCATGTTTTGTGAGAAAGTAAAGTCAGTGTAGCACCGGTATCGACCAGGCATTCAAGTGTAATATTATTAATGCTACATTTAAGAAAGAGCCCTGATCCGAATGATGCGATATTTCGAAGATGGCCTTTTTGTTTTGATGAGCTAAATGTTCTAGAGTTTGCCTTTTGTGGACACGTATTAGCTAGGTGCTGTTCAGACCCACATGTATAGCATTTCCTTTTGTTTTGTTGGTCTTTTCTTGTACCCATGTTTGTACGAATTGAGGGCGGTTTAGATGATTTATCTTTCCATTCATAGAATGCCTTACTCAAATCATTTACATTCTTTTGAAGTTTTTCAAAATCAGGGTTATTTTCAGTGTATTGTGGTGTAGGTGCTTTTTGCCTGGAATATTGTGAATGAGTGTTATCTGAAATGTTTCTCATAAAGCCCTGACTTTCCAAATGCTTTCTTTCAGCGCTATTAAAGGCATCTAGTTCAACCGCATGGCGCACAGCATCATTCAAATCAGTAGGTCGTGCTTGCTTGACCCGTAGTCTCATATCTGAAGAAATCAATGCATCTATAAACTGTTCTTCAGAAAGAGTCTCTCTTACGTCGGCGGGTGCTGTAGGATAGGCTAAATTCGTAAGCCTTCGAATGTCTTGTCCTAAAGCTGCTAATGTCTCGGAAGCCCTTTGTCGACGTTCTCTTAATTGCACTCTATAAAGTTCAGTCTGGTTTGGAGGAGCGAAACGTTCCTGCAATGCCTTTACCAATTGGTCATAGTCATTAGATTTCTCTAAATTACCAAACACACCCTGTGCTTGGCCCCTTAAAGATACTGAAAGATACATTCCTTTTTCTGTGTAGGACCAATCATTTATTTTCGCACATACCTCAAAGTGTGCCTGGTAATCCAACCAGCTACTAGTACCGTCGTATGTTGCAGGTTTAACTTTTATTCCTTGGTTTTTATGCTGCTTTCCCGCATTACTGACGGAAAGGCATTCTGCAGAAGGAGGTGTTGCCTGCTTTTTGTCATGTATCATGGAATGCTCGTCCGTATGCAGACTAGGGTCGATAAACCTTAGCTTTTTGCTATCAAGTTGATCAGGTTTGGGCATTTCGTTAACTGGCATTGTCAGTGCTTCTGGACGCCCAGTTCTAGATCCCATAGCTTTCAATCCCATTGTCGGTGTCTGGGTACTTTGTGTGATAGATGGCCTAATATTTGGTTTAGGCATATCATCTTATCTTTTGACAATGTCTTTTCTGGATACATAGTCCAGTCATGTATGTCGTGTCTTGTTTCGTCTGGGGTACTATGTTTTGGGCCATCAGGCACAACTTTGTCTAATTTATGGAAAAATTCCGCAGTGTTGTTCAAAGGCGAATTAGGGGCCTTTTGAGGACCACATGCCAACAGCTGCCTATCTAAAGCCTGTATTTCTAATTGCATTCTAAGGTTTTCATTATTCATCTCTAAATACGTTAACCTTTGCATTAACTCTTCCATATTTAAAACTCCCGAATGACTAGTCATTTTGTTTTGAATGTATATTAATGATTAATTCGGAAGGTGTGAGCTGGCACTGGTGATTGTGCCTTTGTGAGGACAATTTTATTGAAATGCCTTATAGAATTTTTCACAAAATATCCCACCGCTGCCACCACTTTTGTAACGTTTCAGTGCCACACAAATCCCGTCGGTGAAAAGCTAGCTCATCACCAAAGGTGATTTGTTACACATATATACTGTCATTTTACTCCAATGACAATTGACAGGTTTACAAATTTGCATATTAGTGGAATTACTTCCCTTTATGCTTTCAGTAATCGTTACAGTTAATTCTTTTGATCAGTCGGTAGTGCACTTGATAAAACAGTAATAATGTTAAAGTAATTATGGTAAAAATAAAAAAAAAAAAAAACACGAATATAATTTTTCATATGAATTTATTAGTGATACCTTTATGAAATAACAATAGACTGACATAGTGAAAAATAAAGTTGAATATCAAAATTATGAACAATTCGGTATAATGAAGAATTATTAAGATGAATGTTAGAATTATATATGTCACAGAAAGAAAAATTACGAATTCTGCGATTCAAACCTAAGTCACACCGATTTTCCTTAATTTGTTTCTATATAGAAATCAATTTTGAGAGAAAATATGAATTGGAAATACTTCATTTCTAAAAAATTACTGAAAATAAAAAGAAAACATTAATTGACAAATTTCAATATAAAAAGAAATTTTAGATATATTAGCCATAAAATAACATACGGAAAAAAGAGAGACTCTGAAACATAGATAAATTTTATATAAACTAAATAAATTTTGATGTTTACATTAACACGAAGTGGACGATAAATGATTATATTTTGTTGCAAATAATTGCTTCTTTGCTTTTAAGGTTAATTAGTATAAATAGAATCCAAAAACTTTTCTTTACTTATATTGGAACCATAGAAGTACATTCTAGCAAGTTAGAGGACTAAGTATTGGTATTTCAATCTTTGTTTCCCTTCTTGGCAGCGAATACACTCACTCTATAGTGCATGACCACCAAAAGACGATGGTTAGATGGTGATATAGCAATGGTACAATGTTCAAAACGAGATGGTATGATGGTGATAACGCGATGGCATGATGGTGCAAACGCGATGGTACGATGGTGATAACGTAATGATACGATGGTGAAAACGCGATGGTACGATTGATATAACGCGGTGATTCGTATAGGATGGCACGATGGTCAAAATACGATGGTAGGATGGTGAAAACGCGATGGTACGATGATGAAATCACAATATTACATCGACATTCCACCATCGTACCATCGTGATCTCATCATCATGCCATCGCATTTTCACTTCTTTTCAGATAAGCAATACTTATACAGGCGAGACAAAAGTGTAGATGGTAACGTTAAGTTAAGGCACTGATGGAACACATGGTCATTTGTAGATATATTTAAAGTTAAATTATTTTGTAATATCAAAATAATGCTGTTCTGTTAACAGCTGTCTATAGCAACTGTTACTTCAGATTCTAAATAATAAATAGAATTTATCGGAACAAAGACAAAAGGAATAGAAGTGAACATTCATTGATGAAAATGTATTTCATGCATTTTATTACAGGTTTTGACCAGAGTCGGCCAATGATTTTCAATTCGGGAATAACACGTGATTTGTCCGATGATGATATCAGTACTGAAGTGGTTAAATTTGGTGCCATCACTGGAGTAACAAGAGGACTTGTGCGCATGAATGGGTCCATTATTCGACGGACCAACATGTGTGGTTATTCTGAGTTTGGTTACCTACTTCATAATCAAGTTGAAATTCTGTCTGTCGGTAGCAAACCGTTCGCATTAAGTGGCGATTCAGGTGCACTTGTTTTTGCAAAAGACAGGTCTAATGAGCTTGTAGCTGTCGGCATGGTAGAAGGTGGAATGTCAGATGGTAGGATAATGATTACGCCGATGTGTCAGATTTTAGCAGAACTAATCCCTCCTTCTGAAGTACAAACAAAAGTGTCCTTATCAGAAGAACATCCGTCCTTTTATCTGAAATTGCAACCATCAACAGATAGTATTGAGGACTGTGGTGTCGACATGGCTGTTGACGACACATTGTCAAATGAGAATACAATTCCGACGCAACATCAACTTGTATCTGACTTTCAAATATTGCATACTGAAGTGAGTCAGATGAAAAATGAAATAACTTCATTACGAAACAATACAAATGAGATGTTCAGTGGCCTTTCTCAAAAAATAGATTTACTATTGCAGTCTAGGCAGCCGTTTAAACACAAGTCCGGGTTCCCGTTGTCAGGGAAAGGTAAAAGAAAAAAGTGTTTTTTTCAAGGTCAGGGAAAAGTGAGGGGAGTTTATAATTCTTCAGGGAAATTTGGAAATCAGGCTAAAGTCGGGGAAAAGTCAGGGAAATTTGGAACCAGAGATCCAGAGCAAAAAAATTCTGATTTGTTAAAAATCAAATAGAATGAAAGTAAAAGGCAAATGCAGTTTCTTCGCTTTTGGCTTAACCAAGCAATTTTACAAATATTTAAATAGCACTATAATATATTTCACATTCAAAAATTATACTTTAACTGTCATTAAGTCTGTATAACAAAATTGTCAAATCTGTGCAGGGAACGTTCTGGAATTAGGTTGCTTAAATAATTAGGAGTTAATTTGTTTTTCATTTTGTAAAGCAGGGTAACTTTGTGCTTCTTACGTCTTCATGCCCCCTCCCCCTTCGAAGAAGGCGGGGTATATTGTTTTGCAGATGTCGGTCGGTCGGTCGGTCGGAATGTAGACCAATCAGTTTCTGGATGATAACTCAAGAACGCTTGGGCCTAGGATCATGAAAGTTGATAGGGAGGTTGGTCATCACCAGCAGATGACCCCTATTGATTTTGAGGTCTGTATGTCAAAGGTCAAGGTCACATTGACCCTGAATAGTAAAACGGTTTCCGGATGATAACTCAATAATACTTGGGCCTAGAATCATGAAAGTTAATGGGAAGGTTGGTAATGACCAGCAGATGAACCTTATTGATTTTGAGGTCAGTATGTTAAAGGTCAAGGTCACAGTGACCCTGAACAGTAAAACGGTTTCCGGATGATAACTCAAGAACGCTTAAGCCTAGGGTCACGAAAGTTGATAGGGAGGTTGGTCATGACCAGCAGATGATCCCTATTGATTTTGAGTTAAGTATGTCAAAGGTCAAGGTCACAGTGACCAGGAACAGTAAAATGGTTTCCAGGCAATAGCTCATGAACGCTATTGTCATGAAATTTGATAGTTAGGTTGGCCATGACCAGCAGATGACCCTATTGATTTTGAGGTCGTTAGGTCAAAGGTCAAGGTCACATTGGCCAGGAACAGTTAAACGGTTTCTGATCTTCTTGTCCAAAACCATAGGGCCTAGGGCTTTGATATTTGGTATGTAGCAAAATCTAGTGGTCCTCTACCAAGATAGTTCAGATTATTTCCCTGGGGTCAAATATGGCACCACCCCGGGGGTCACATGGTTTATATAGACTTATATAGGAAAAAACTTTGAAAAACCTCTTGTCCAAAACCACAGGGCCTAGGGCTTTGATATTTTGTATATGACATCATCTAATGGTCCTCTACTAAGATTGTTCAAATTATTCCCCTAGGGTCAAATACGGCTCCGCCCTGGGCGTCACATGGTTTACATAGACTTATATAGGGAAAAACTTTGAAAATCTTCTTGTCCAAACCACAAAGACTATGGCTTTGATAGTTTGTAATGTAGCACCATTTAGTGGTTCTCTACCAATTTTAAGTTTGTTCAAATTATCCCTCTAGGGTCAAATACGGCCTCTCCCCAGGGGTCATATGGTTCATATAGACTTATATAGGGAAAAACTTAGAATCTTCATGTCCATAACATACATCATTCAAATTTGGACCACATGTATAGTTTTGAGTGGCAAGACGAACCTTGACATGAGTTGACCTTGATTTTGACCTAGTGACCTACTTTCACATTTCTGTAGCTACAGCCTTCTAATTTGGACCACATGCATAGGTTTGTGTACCGAAAACTTTTACCTTGTTATTGACCTAGTGACATATTTTCACATTTTTGAAGGTACAGGCTTTAAATTTGGACCACATGCATAGTTTTTTGGTCCAAAATAAAATGTTACCTTGATTTTGACCTAGTGACCTACTTTCACATTTCTCAAGCTACAGCCTTTAAATCTGAACCACAAGCATAGTTTTGTGTACTGAAATGAACTCTGATCTTGAGATTGACCTAGTGACCTACTTTCACATTTCTGAAGGTACAGGCTTCAAATTTGGACCACTTGCCTAGTTTTATGTTCCGAAATAAAATTTGACATTGATTTTGACCTAGTGACCTACTTTCACATTTCTCAAGCCACAGCCTTCAAATTTGAACCACATGCATAGTTTTGTGTACCGAAATGAACTTTGATCTTGAGATTGACCTAGTGACCTACTTTCACATTTCTGAAGCTACAGGCTTCAAATTTGGACCTCATGCATACTTTTGTGTACTGAATTGAAATTTGACATTGATTTTTACCTATTACCTACTTTCACATTTCTCAATATACAGCCTCCAAATTTGAAGCACATGCATAGTTCTGTCTACCGAAATGAACTTTGACCTTGAAATTGATCTAGTGACCTGCTTTCACATTTCTCAAGCCACAGCTTTCAAATTTTGACCACATACACATTGTTTTGTACCGAAATGAAATTTGACCTTGGTTTTGACATTGAGCTAGTCTTGAAATTTGGAACATTCAAAAATGGCTCAGTGGATGGCGCCAAGATCACTCTGTAATCAATTGTTAGGTTAATAGGTTAAAGGTCAAGGTCAGATTAAACCAGAATGGTAGAACTTTTGTTTACAGTGAGCATATAATTTCTGTTCCTTGTGCAATTACTGAATGCATCAAGGGGGCATTCGTGTTCGACGAGCTCTTGTTTAGTTAAGGTTTCTACCCCAGTATCAGTGTAGAGCTTTTCCACGTTGCAATATTTTGTTGCACCTGTAATTATCCTTAAAACTTCTTAATGATTCTAATTCAGATTTGTTGTTGGAGCAGTTGTCAGATATAACATCCCCGTATTCTAGTAAAGGGCGGATAAAAATAATGTATAAACGTTAAAGATTCTGTCTAGTTAAAAGATATTTTAGAGAGCGTAAGACTTCGAGTCTTTGCCAGGCCTTAGTAACAGTGTTTGCAATGTGTGCATTCCATTTACAATCTTCAGAAAGTATTAGGCCGAGATGTTTATGAGTACTAACAGGCTTTAGCAAGACATGTTTTCCTTGAGAAGGTCAGGGTATCCGTTTTTAAAGGATTAAAGGTAACCAACCATGTTTTTGACCATTTAGAAATTGTTTCCAGGTCTTGATTCTTAACTTTTTGTAAAAGGTTTTACATTTCAACATTTATATCTCCAAGGATTGTTTAATAAACGCACTTGTTGGTAAGGCTCTATGGGTAGGGAAGTGTGTAGTATTTCTTTCTTAAATAGTATATATTGGCACCATTAACCGAGGGGTTTGAACCTCTATATGCAGCCCGTCTGGGCGTGCCAGGTGCTTTAAGCACTGGTATTGGCAATGGGGGTAAAATGACCTCAAGGGAAGGGGTGCGATCAGGACTGTTTATTACAATAAGGCTATTATTATTATTATTATTGTCAGTATTAATATTGTTATAATAACTATTATTATCATTATTATGTACAACGCCATTGAATATATCATTGTATAAAAATAGGCATTTAATCAAATTATTCAGTTTCAGATTTTGGGTTAGGGCAGCTGAAGCAGTGTATTCTACAATAATATACAGGCTGGTGTCATCTGCGAATATCCGGACATTTGAACAAAAATTAATCTTGAACGATATCATTTTTGAACATTAAGAATAGTATTGGCCCTAGGATCGAACCTTGAGGGACACCAGGACTTATAATGACCAGTCAGAAGATGCATTTACAAATACTACCCTTTGCTTTCTGAAAGTTAAATAAGATTTAAACCAGCGGAGTACTGATTCCCACTAATACCAGTTGTTGAAAGTTTAAACAGGAGACATTTATGCAAAACCCGGTCAAATGCATTGGATATATCGGAAAAGACTGCTCGAACTTCCTTGCCTTCATCCATCGCCTTACATATGTCATTGTAAATATACATAAGCAGATTAGTTGTGGAATCACCAGAAATAAACCCTGACTGGTAACTGCTAAGAAGGTTGTTCTGATTAAGGTAATTAACAAAATGTTTATTGATACATCTTTCCATGAGCTTCCCAACACAACTTACAAGGGATATTGATCGATAATGCTGTGGGTCAGATGGAATGGCATTTTTATAAATTGGGGTTACATTTGCCTCTTTCCAGACTGAAGAGAAATAAGATCTAGTGAGTAATTTATTGACAAATAGAGAGAGTGGTGCTGCTAAGACTGGACATCCTTCCTTTAAAAGTTTAGGACTGACCAAGTCTAGGCCACAGGACTTAGATGGGTTAATTGAGGATACTGCATCCTTAATATCTTGTTCTGAAATGTGTATATGGTCAAGGATGTGTGGCGGCTGGTCGGGATTGTCTGGTGTTGAGTTATTGCTTTCGTCAATTGTTGATTGTTTGCAAAATTTGAGTTTAGGATATTAACTTTATCTTTGTCGTCTGATGCTATTTTGCCTTCATAGGATAGGTTAGGTAAAGAGATGGTTTAGTTTGTTCATGTTTTTCTTAGATATTTTAAACCATGTTTTGACATCAAGTTTTTCGTTATAAATCTGGTCGTTAATTTTATTTTTAAAATCAGTTTTGGCTTTTCTTAGTTCTTCTGTGACTTTATTTCGTTTACTTTTAAATTTGTTCCAAAGAAATTCGTTGTTATGTAGCTTTGCTTTTTTGAAAAGTCTTTTCTTTGTCTTATACGTTTTCGAATTCCAGAGTTAAACCACGATACATCCGCAGGACGCACAGTTATAACTTCAGACGGTATTGTTTTAGCTGCAGCTTCAAGTATTGTTTTATTTATGTTTTCTGCGACTAAATCTAGGTCGTCATTATTTAAGAGAGTAAGAGAGCAAATCGTTTTTTACAAGATATAATAGATTTTGCAGATGGTAACAACAAAAACGGAGTAATGATTTTTTTAGATCAGACAAAAGCATTTGACAGAGTAGAGTGGGAATGGGTCAGTATATGTCTTGAAAAGTTTGGCTTTAACATCAAATTTAGGAAATGGGTTCAAATGCTTTTGGTTGGTTCAAGAACTGCTATACAGACAAATGGCTTTGTATCTGATTTTTTCAGTATATCCCGTTCAATAAAACAAGGTTGCCCGATTACACCTCTGCTCTAAATTTTACAAGCAGAGCCTATGGCTTGTATCATAAGACAAAATGAAAATATATGTGGTATCAAAATTCCTTCGCAAAATGGAATTGCACTTGAAGCTAGGTTAAACCAATATGTTGATGACACACAATTCTTTTGTGAAGATGAATCTTCAATCCCTGAGATTTTTCAAAATCTTTCTATTTATGAAAAAGCATCTGGGGCAAAAATAAATAAAGAAAAAACAACTGGACTTTTTACTGGAAAATTTAAAAACAAGACCCCCAAATTCAAAGAAATAAAATGGACCAAAAACTATGTAAAAACATTAGGCATTTGTCATGGGTACAATATAGATTTAAATGAACTTTGGATGTCAAAAATAAATAAAATCAAGAGTTGCCTAGAAATATGGAAATCGAGAGGTCTCACACTTAATGGAAAAATCCTCATTTTAAAAGCATATGTAATATCAAAAGATAATTTTTGAAATAGAGATCAGAGGAATTCCGGATAATTACATCAAAGAAATTGAACTAATTATGCGAGATTTTCTTTGGGACGGCAAAACACCATTGGTAGCAAGTAACACATTACTTTTCGATCGTGAAAACCGGGGTTTGAATATGTGTAGCGTAAAAAACATTTTAGCAGGTTTACAAATAAAAACAATATTTAGAATAATTCACTCTGAATTACAGAACTGGAATTCAATTGGAAAATACTACTTGCAATCTCTCGATCCATTGTTTTTACAATCTTTTATGCTCTGTAAATGTTCATCCTTAGAAAATGTTAAAATAGTATGTAACATGAGCGATTTCTATAAACAAGCGCTCAGTGAATGGGTGAAATTCAGACAAAACTTTCGCCCCACAACTATTTCTGATATAAAAGATATGTTCTTATTTGGAAACAACGAGATAAGATGTCGAGGGAAACCTATATTTTTTAAATCTTTCTTAAAAAGTGACATTGTTTCAATGAAAGATTTCTGGGATCCAATTCTGATTGATTTTATTACTGCAGAACATCTGCTAACAAAATTGAAATACAAGCAAAACTGGATATCAGAATGGCATATTATCAAAGTTAGTATTCCTTTAAAGTACATTAAAGCTCTTAAAGAAAACTTCTATAACGGTGAAAAATATACGACATTTTTGTCTGGTTTATGTTTAATGAATAATAATCGTAAAATATTAGATCAAACCAATTTGAAACTGAAACAAATATCATCTGTCTGGAAAAGAAAAAGAAATCTATTACAGGTAGAAAACAAATGGGAGAGCTTGTTTGCGCGCGATATACCATGGAAAATGGTATGGTGTCAAATTTCAGGTTCTTTTTCTTCAAAAGTAGCAAAACAGTTTCAATGGAAATTTTTACACAACGTTATATTTACAGAGCATAAACTCAGTCTTATGAAATTATCAAACGGAATTTGTAATATATGCAAAGAACACAGAGAAACTTTAGTGCACCTGGTGTGGGAATGTCATTTTGCCAAAAATATTTGGACATTTTTAAATAAGATTTGAACGACCTGTTTAGATATGTCAGCATCTGTGATTCTGCTTTTAAATTTGCTGTTTGTTTCGGATATTATGATGGCAGGCAAGTAAACAAATTGATTAATACGATTATATATGAAACAAAATGGGAAATTTGGAAATATAGAAATAATTGTAAATTCAATAACAACTATCAGTCAATAAGAAGCTTTTATAAACATCTAGTTAGAAATATTAAAGAACAAATAAAATGGCACAATACTGATAATGAAAAAACTACAGTTATTGAAATCTATTGAGTTCATGTCAGATACATATATAGACGTATAAATTTTCACAATGTTGTGTATGAAAAAATATTAAAATTTTGTAAGCTTGACAATAGAAACTTCGTCAAATTTTACTTGTCTTTTCGTTTTTCGAACAAGTTCTATTTTACTGGCGATGTAACTATTGTGTTCAATATAATATTATCATTAAATTTATTATTCATATTTGTATGAATTGGTTGTTTAATGACTTCTTTTCTGGTTATTGTTTTGTAAATGTTTATATTTTACAAAAATAAATGGGGTTATCCCAATTGGGAGCCCGAAAAAAATAAAATAAAAAAGAAGAGTATCGTTTTCTGGAAATTAAAAACGACAACAGTAGGGCAGTGAAATCTTACGAGATCTGGTATGAATGGGTCAGTTGTAAAGCTTGAAATAACATGTTGTTTACAAATATGTGATCAAGTGTGGACTGTGAATGTTCAGTAAAATGAGTGGGATCGGATATAAGCTGTACTGAATTATAAGACGTCAAAAGTCTAGATAGTTTGTTTGATTTATCGTTTGTTTGATACATCGTTATTGAAATCACCCAAGATGACAGTATTATTTGGTTATTGTTAGTTCTGTCTATACTCTTTATAGACGGGTCCAATACTCGTTGTTTGAGTCAGGTGGTCGATAGAATGCTCCAACTAGGAGACTTTTGTGAAGGAAGGAAGGCTTGATCCAGACCGCCTCTAGACCTGGAAGTTCTAGATCATGACGAGTAGCACAGAGCCCAGATCGTATATAGATAGCTACTCCTCCTCCTAATCTGCCAATCCGGTCATTTTTGAAAGGAGCATCAAAGTTTTGAATAAGAATACTATCATAAGTGGTAGTATCTGAAAGCTATGTTTCCGTGAATACCAGTATATCATACGGCAGGGCTTCAACATGTAGAATATCTATCTTTGGAAGTAAACTGAATAATTAAGAGATTTAGATTTAGTTATGTTAAGGAATGAGCTAGATGTATCTAAGGAAAGACTTGAGTCAGAAAGAGTAGGACCAAGATTTGGATGTATATCACAGGCAATTAGAAGAAGAATGTGTCAAGAGACAGTTATCATTATTTCTGCATTTCTGTTATGCATTTTTTCTCCCATGTTCCAGAATTTATCTATGTCTTATTTCATGTTGTCTCCAAAGATACCACTGGTCTTTAACTAAATGTCACTGTTTATTAACTTAAATCCATGCATTCAGCTATCTTTTGTGTAAATGTCAATTTCCTATTAAAGTTATTCCTGAAATATATTGCTGTTATAGCTGAAAAACAAAGGCTAACCTTGTTTTGCTTTGTGTCCGACTTCTCTGTTCTGCTGAACAGCAATGAATAATTTTAATTTGCTGCCAAGTGGAGTTTTGTATGAAGTTCAGTTGCATGTCGGATTACCGATCCTCACCAAGCAAACGATAGACGTGACTCATACACACGCCATAACGCCGCTTGACAGAACAAATAGGCAAACCGTTTCCTCGATGATTTTATTCAATACCACTCCATTCCAGATGCAATATATTCCTAGATTGAAGTGCAGAAAGCTAAAATCCTGATAAAAGTCTATGGAGGCAGTAAACAGTTTTCAGCTGTTAGTGTCAAGTTGGCCAGGGTACAATTTTCAGATAAGAGGCATTTTACGTATTGAAATGCATTTTTGAACATTAAAATAATAATTGCTAGAATTGAAGTTTCAGTGGCTAGAATTGAGTTTCACTCATTTAAAGAAAATAAGTTGAGTAGCCTCGAATTTGAAATTATGACGTAATGACTTGCATATGCGAATAAGCCTACATGCCTCCGCTGAGCCAGCTTTAAGTGGAGTTGTCATTTTAGCAAGGGCCTCAAGAAAACTGGAATAGTGAAAAAACGGTACAGATGGCACATATATTTGACATTATTTTCAGATTTTACAGTGTAACCGTAGTATGAAAACCGTGTAGCAGTTGGGGCTATCATTTGCAGGGAAATTTCTACAGCGATTTGAAAATTGGCAAATTTAGCTTTTTATCCCCCGACGAAAGTCGGAGGGATATAGTTTTGGCGTTGTCCGTCCGTCCGTCCGGAGCCATATCTAGGAAGTGGATGGGAATATTTTTATAAAACTTCATATACTTGTTTACCACAATGAGTTTATGCGGCCCGTCAAGTTTCAGTCAGATTGCCCAAGTAACACCAGAGTTATGGCCCTTAGAAGTTTCTAGTGTTAACTATATAAGGTACTATAAATATGGCTATTTCTGCATCATAACTTTTGATATGTTTGACCTAGAACTATAAAACTTAAATAGAATTAAGATCACCATAATGTGGTTGTGCAGACACAATTTCCTTCAGATTTCTTCTGTAACTTCAGAGTTATTGCCCTTTAATTGTATAAAAATCCACATATTTGTACATAACAAACTTACCATTTGGTAGAATTTCATTTAATTTCTTTCATTCTGTTCCATGAACATTTATTATAAACATGTGAAGTTGTGCACCCACACCTGGTCACCCTCTTACCTTGGGCACACACCCTCCCCCCCCTTCCCCCCCCCCCCCCCCTCCCCCCTCCCAAAAAAAAAAAACAAAACATTTCTTATTTTAGATTTTTTTCAAACAAACTTCACACATGTCCACCACTATGAGGTTATAGGTCCCGTCAAGTTTCAGTCAGATTGCCCAAGTAACATCAGAATTATGGCCCTTAAATTTTCTAGTGTTAACTGTGTAGGGTACTATAAATATGGCAATTTCTGCATCATAACTTTTGATATAATTGACCTTGAACTATGACACTTAAGTAGAATTTAGATCACCATAATATGGTTGTGCACACACAATTTCGTTCAGATTTCTTTTGTAATTTCAGAGTTATTGCCCTTTAATTGTATAAAAATCCAGATATTTGTACATAACAAACTTACCATTATATAGAGTTTTATTAAATTTCTTTCATTTTTCTCCATGAACGTTTATTATAAACATGTGAAGTTGTACACCTACACCTGATCACCCCCTTGCCTTGGTCACACCCCTCCATCCCCTGCCCCACTTCCCTCACCCATTTCTTTTTTTTTTTTTTTTAATTTTCCATCAATATTTATAATCAACATGTGAATTTTTGTTTCCTCGCCCGTTCACACACCCCGTCCCCCTAAAAAAAATACAAACATATATTTATATATATACATATATATTTATTTCCATTCCTTTCTTTTTTTAAATGTTCAAACCTTCAACATGTTAAGTTGTAACTGCCCCAACCTTTCCCCCAGCCATGTTCAAGATATCTTACTCGATTGTGTTCTCTTAAGGATATCATTCTGTTCTTTTAAGTTCAAATGTACATGTTAAACAGCAACACTTGGTGCCAAACCACTCAAAGACAATATTTCGTTCCAGTTAAACTTCAAGCTCAATTTCAATTAACTGCATTTAGTTTTAATAGCTAAGCTTATTACAGTAAGCATATTCCATTCAAAATAAATTCTTTAGTCAGGATCAAAGTATCATACATTTATATTATGTACTCTTTAATTAAACATTTGTTTTCTGTTAAATTGATTTTGACTAATGAAATTATTTGCTTCTTGGTAACATCCTTAACTTTTTGCCGGATATTTTTTTTGTCATTCCTCACCACAAACCCTTTCGGCGGGGGATACCAATTCATCGAATTTGCTTGTTTGTCATCAGTTTCCGCTACCGGGAGAGCACAGAATTCAGGTCTTGTAAACAGAAAACTAGATATTAGAGATGGATTGCAACGATAGAAATACAGTCATATTAATGTTGCAATATCTTTATTTCAGGCGTGTGGTTACAGACTTTTGTGTGAGGTTTTTAATGTCGGGTAGGCGACTCTACGCCGAGAACACTGGCACTAGAACCGCAAATTTAGCTTTGAGTGGCCTATTTTCATAAATATGTGCATTATTTTTCAATTTATAAAGAAATGGTGCCTTATTATATATTACGTCCCAGCCTCTGTTCTTATTTTAATATAAGAACAGAGGGTGGGACGTAATATATAATAAGCCAGTGGCCGAGAAGCTCTGAAAACTGTTTACTGCCTCCTATACATGAACCACTTTCCGTTTCTCCGATCGTTTTCGATATAAAAAACTTTTTGTAGTAATTGCAAATACGGTATGCATACGCTATACATTTGTGACATGGTCTCACGTACCTGATAAAACCGCGTTTATGAAAATAATTGCATAAATATGTCTTTTAGAATAAAAGCAAGATGGCGCCGTTTTTTTTTAAAAAAATCCAAAAAGTAGAATCCGCTAAGCATCATCCAGTCGCTGATTAGATAAAGCAAAATTTATCTGACCCCTTGATTTTTGCCTTTATTTTGCATTAAGGTAGGATGAAATACTTGATTTGATCAAGGAAGGTCTAATGTACGTATTAGTTGTTCCAGCTGAAACATATTATTTAAGATTTCTGAAACTTCTGTCGCAGGGTCATTTGTCTGTATATTATACACGGGTGGTAAACGCGCAATCCAATTCCCACTGGGAATACGCTTAAAATGGGTTGCGCGACTTCCGGTGCTGGTGTTGCGCATCAATATATACAAAATCGAGGTAGGTGGGATTTTGTTTTTGTAAATAATGACACATTTACGAGTGTTTTCGAAAAAAAAGCAAAATGCTATTCGACACAAAATTGAATAAAGATCATATGTTTGAAATACCAAATTATTAATTTAAGAATCAGCCCCGATATCACGAAAACTCTGCTGGCTCGATCTGTCAAAAAGTATGGAATCATGAAAAATGCAAATTTTCTAACTCTTGTGCCTTCTTTCTGGAAATGTGACACTTCTAATGATCAAACACGTGTAAAACAGTCATGAATATTGCATACACTTGAATGAAATGTTGCTCTTGTGGGAAAGATTGGCAAAAAAAAACCCAATCAGGAATGGGGTTGCGCCCCGGGAATGGAGTTGCGCGTATACAATATATACATTATGATGTAAACGAGCAACTCCATTCCCAGTGCGCAACCCCATTCCCGATGATTTTTTGTCAATTATGTCCCCGTAAGCAGGATTCGAAGCAAATGATTTTGATATTCGTTACTTCATAACAGTTGAGTTATCATAAAAAGCATCAGATGTCCTCAGATTAGGCATATGAGGTCAGAAACTGCCATTTTTGTTAATTTCATACTTTTTTCACGCTTCGTGTCGCCAGAGTTTTTGTGATAATAGAGCCAAATCATAAATTACAAACCAGATATTTTACATATATGATGTAAAATCATATTTGTGTCGAATAGCATTTTCCTTTTTTCGAGAAAAAATATTCTTGTCTTATACTAAGCAAAGTCATAACTTCACATACCTCAATTTCGTCTTT
Source organism: Mercenaria mercenaria (assembly GCF_021730395.1). Classification (NCBI taxonomy): domain Eukaryota; kingdom Metazoa; phylum Mollusca; class Bivalvia; order Venerida; family Veneridae; genus Mercenaria; species Mercenaria mercenaria. The sequence continues at coordinate 63,927,714 of NC_069361.1, read as the reverse complement.
TTTTACGCGCAACACCAGCACCGGACGTCGCGCAACCCATTTTAAGCGTATTCCCAGCGGGAATTGGATTGCGCGTTTACCACCCGTGGTATAGTAACAAAGTATCGATTAATATAAATTTTCAAGCTGTCTAGCGTATTAGGGTATAAAAATGTGTATACATATAATTTTTCTCATATTTTCAATAATCAGGTTTTAACAATTCAATTTCATCATTGCGTTTTTTTTTTTTTTTTTTTTTTTTTTTTTTTTTTTTTTTTTTTTTAATCAAAAATACAAAAAAATGCATTCAGGCACATAGCTTTTAGAAATTATAAATTATGTGTATTTTGAACAATGATATCTCTTTATTGCTGGATTTTATTATACATAAAAGAATCGTTATTTAGACAACACAAGGGGAATTATGCATTTTTAATATATAAAATCCTTCTGTCCATATTCCATTTTATCTATTAAAAATGCAACTGAACGCTTCTTTAATTTCTAATAAAATCCAGCAATTATCTTTTCTTTAATTTCCTGGTTTTATTTTGTTACTTTTGATAAAAAGATCATAATCATTGAATAAACAAACTTTTAATTTCTTTTATTAAATTTTAAGTAATTATTTAATTGTTAAGGAGTGAGAAGAATTGCATCGCTATAAGAATTATTATTTAATTGGTCAAAACATTACTCAACATCAATTAAAATAATTTTGTGTACATTCTAAAAAACAACAACAACAAAAAAAACAACAACAGCATTTTAATCAATAAAATGCAAAACACAGGAAATAACAACTTATCTGTAGGCAATAAAATTTATGATTCTCTGACAATAATTAGGCTACATGTCAAGTCTACAGGGGTTTAATGGACCCTTATCAGACTGGACCAGACAGGATCTTGTATACTGGGGATTAAAAAGTCTGGTATTTGGGTGGGGTCACTTATATAGGAGATTTTCTTTGCCTTTAATGATTGTTCACAAATGATTTGTAAAATGACTGGAAAATGTTCGAACAATATCTGAGCTTGTAACTGATTTCAATGTTTCCACTGGTTTCAAACTAACTTTCTTGTCCCTTAATAATCACTTAAATATTTATGTTCGGAAGTATCTTAGTAAGGTTTCAACTTGGTATGAGACTATATCACTTCGACCTATCTGTTATGCAGTATATACTTCGACATAGGTCTCACTCCTGTCTCAGACCTTCACTTCTGTACTCTATGTACCTTTAGTCTCAAACTTGTCTCTAACTCTTATATATGAATGTATGGAACCTACGATCCGGACCCAATTCGTCTTAACCCGCAGCTCAGAGCATACGCTGCTACTCTGGGGTATAAAAGGAACCTGCAACTCAGGGCATACGCCGCTACTCTGAGGTATCCTTTATAAGCTACTAGTAGTTGGTCCAAAGTCCAAATATCGTATATAATTTATTATTATTATTATTATTATTATTATTATTCGATCTGCTCTCTTCAAAAGCAAACGATGTTCTGCCAAAGCGCTTCTATTTATATGCCAGATCTCATGCGGATATCACGGACTTTTCCGTTGGTCCATATGTCGTACATATTTTAAACACTCGTTTTCCTATACCAGCCTCTTTTAGACTTAAAAATGCAATTGATTTCTTAACTAGAAATAGTTTATAAAAATAATAGAACAAAAAATACAACTTAATTTTACTTTCCTTGTAAATAATCGCCCGTTTCAGAATTTCTGCAGACAACTACAGTATTTAACCCAAAGATGATTATCTTACTCTAGTAGACCTTAATACCCACGCCTCCATTTTAAGCATCTCGCTTTCATATTTGATGAAGCAATATATATATATATATATATATATATATATATATATATATATATATATATATATATATATATATATATATATATATAACATTCTGAAGCAGAATGTTGACAGCATCACCTAAAAGCAGAACTATCTCCAAATGAGGAACAATACAGTACCTCGCCTCTTTGTAATGGTGCTAAGGCACTCCATATTTGCAAGGTAGATGGTAAAAATATTACCAATAATCTGGAAAGTAGATCCCTCGGAAAAACCGAGAACAAGGCAAATAGTGAAAATTGCAGACTCGGTTTGATTGAGTTTGTTCATAAGCAGTAATGAAAAATGCAACACTGCCCATGCCCCTACATTGTATTATAATGTGTGAACAAAAATAGTGTTATGAATAGACAGGTAGACAGGCAAATGGATTTTTTTTCTATATTCTCCTTCTCCTGGTGGAGGGGTGGGGGTGGGGGTGGGGTGCTAAAGAAAAGATATATTTTCTGAATTTTTTCAATGTTCCAGGTATTATGAAAAATCATGATATACCTTTCAAGGGATCAAACACAAAATCCAAGACCTGAACATTTGACCTTTAGTTGTCGTCATGACATATGGCATGCAAAATTTAAACATTTGGGATTTGCACACTGTCTTGATTAGTGGAATGTCAGATTCATCACTACTTGCAAGATATTTTAGAATGAAATACAAGGTTTAATTTTTTTTACAATGACATTGACTTTAGTTCAAACAAGGCTCCGGCTAGATTTTAAAATATCGGAGAAACAGAAGACCAGACACCCATATTTTGATGTTTCTCCTATGCCCATACATATTCTGAAATAGATAACAACATCGGACTGTTTTTCTACTTTTTCTAATAACATATTTTGGCTTGAAGCCTTCTTCAGAGAAAACTTATATCAAACTAGAGCTATCACTGCAGGTTAATGGTACCCTTAGACACTGCTTTGATGCAGGAAATGTGAAATCTTATGCTCATGACCTTTGAACTAAAAGTGTGACCTCAGCTGTGCACTTTGCATGTCATCTTAATAAGGTAAATAATTGATGCTAGTTTTATAAAAATCCCTCCAGTGGTTAACCCTTATCATGCTAGACACGATTGGTTCAGCCTTTGTGACCAGTGTAGATCATGATCTGCACTGTTTGTCATTCGTTCAGTACATTTTTGGTAAGCAACTCTTTAACAGTTAACGGTACTGTCCAAATTGAAAGATGGACAAGTTCATTATAGAAATGTATTAGGGTAAAGGTAAAGAAGATATGAGTGGACACAAATTTAAGCTATCTGATCTTATACCTCCAAGTGCTACCTTGACCTTGGACCTAGTGAACTAGGTTGTGAGCTCTTCATGTTTAGAAAATAAGTAGTGGGGAGGGGTTTAAGCCTTTGATCTCCAAATAGGACCTTGACCATTGACTGAGTGATCTGGGTTGTGTACTCTGCAAGTTTTCTTGATGAGATTAATAACCGATGCAAGTTTTCTGAAAATATTCACAGCAGGTAAGAATATATGAAGAAGACAAGAATACCAAACAACGGAGGACACGTCTGACCCAAAGACAGCCCACATATACCTTGTATCTTGGGATATTTTAATGTTATGACATCAGTCAAATAATGGCGTGTTGTCGGCGACATCAAATGATATTGTAACATTTGACATACTCTAGCTTGATCCATTATAGTTTCAAATTACCAACAAAATTCCAAAGCAAATACTGATAAAAAGTAAAAAGCAATGATATGCAAAAGATATGTTGACAAAGAATTCAGTTGAATAAAAATGGCATATCAGTCATTTGAAGCATAACTTTGTAGTTCATGCTATATGATAAAACTATATTGAATATATATATCCATACAGTTTCTGTTTTCTAAATGAATCCAGCCATAACTGGCCCGCTCGATTGGCATGAAAGCTAAGAGCTGTCTGTTGACAGCGCGCTCGACTATTCGACGAATTGATTGAAGCATGGGGTCAAAATATTACTAGAGATTTTCAGAAGAAGAAGAAAAATAGATATGACAAACAATGTACCTGTATGTGTGGATTTGGATAAGTCTTGCACTATATTGCAATATGTGACCATGATGGAAAGCAAGTGTTCAAAGTTGCAAAGCCATAAATAAAACAGTTGAGGCAAAACAAAATAGTATGCAAAATGCGAAAATTAACTAATTTTTACGTCAAAAAAAACGGCTATAACTGAGCTAAAGTCCTTTTCCTAGTTATGTAGTCTTGCCTACAAATGTAAACTATGATGATAAACAAGTGGTCAACGTTTCAAAGCCATTTGACAAACCGGTTAGGCAAAATGGACTGGTATGAAACATTTAACTGAATTCCATGTCAAAAAGGGTCATGATTCAGCAAAAGTAATTGTAATCACTTGCCTACAGATGGAGATTATGGCGATAAACAACTGTTCAAGGTTTCAAAGCCACATGTCAAACAGTTTTGACAAAACGTTGACTGTATCAACTTCCAAGCCCAAAAAGGACCATAATTCAGCCCAAATAGTTGGCAGAGTTATTTATTCTTGTATACAGATGGAAATCATGATGATTAACATGTGTTCATAGTTTCAAACTCACATATCAAATAGTTTTGACAAAACGTGAACTTGTACAAAATTTTACCAGTTTCATAGTTTTAGAAGAACCGTAATTCATCAAAACTAGTTGACAGGGGTAAGTACTCTTGCGTTATAATAAACAAGTGTTCAAAGTTTCAAAGCCATATGTCAAACAGTTTACACAAAATATAGACGGGTAAGAAAATATCAACCAAGATTTTTAAGTTAAAAGGGACCATAATTCAACCAAAATCCTTTAATGAGTTTCGACTCTTGCCTAAAACTGGATACGGTGATGTACATAAATGTTGGAAGTTTCAAAACTTTATCATAAAAGGCTTTGTCAAAATGTAGACTGGTACGAAAAACTTAACTAAGGTGTGACGCCGATGCTCTACTTTAGCCTGGTTTCCGGCGTGTACTATATCTGAGTGTAGCATTTACATGTGATCAAATAATTGACGTTTTCTATTACGCAAGACAGATAACTTCATATTTTTATAAAGTCTGTCACTTGTGAAGGTTTGAGATACATTTATACTAGTACTTGTACGAAAGCAACGATCTAATGCGTTTCTAACATCGCCATAGTTCAATGTCACTGAGATTCACTGGCCTTTATTATGCTTAAATAAATTTATATTTAAGCAATTCATGGGTACTATGATGTACAGATAACTCTGATAAAGTGCATTTTTATAATATATGGCAATGACAGGTTGAATTTGCATACAGATGTAGTACTTTTATTAATGCCGACAAAGGCAGATCTTCTGATTACAGTTCAGATGCATTTTAGCTCGACTATTCGAAGAATAGGGTAGCTGTCCTAATCGCCCCGGCGTCGGCGTTAGCATTAGCGTGAGCGTCACACAAATGTTAAAGTTTGCGTACCACCCCAAATATTTTCAAAGTCCATTGAGATATTGCTTTCATATTTTTGCATACTTGTTAACCATCATGACCCCAGTCTGGAGGAGGCAACTCTATCAAGCATTTTGACTGAATTATGGCCCCTTTCCGACTTAGAATATGCTTATTGTAATGTTAAAGTTTGCGTATCACCCCAAATATTTTCAAAGTCCATTGAGATATTGCTTTCATATTTTGCAGAGGAGGCAACTCTGTCAAACATTTTGACTGAATTATGGCCCCTTTTCGACTTAGAATATGCTTATTGTAATGTTAAAGTTTGCGTACCACCCCAAATATTTTCAAAGTCCATTGAGATATTGCTTTCATAGTTTGCATACTTGTTAACCATCATGATCCCAGTCTGTAAAAAAGGAGGAGGCAACTCTATCAAGCATTTTGACTGAATTATGGCCCCTTTTCGACTTAGAATATGCTTATTGTAATGTTAAAGTTTGCGTTCCACCCCAAATATTTTCAAAGTCCATTGAGATATTGCTTTCATATTTTGCATACTTGTTTACCATCATGACACCAGTCTGTAAAAAGGAGGAGGCAACTCTATCAAGCATTTTGACTGAATTATGGCCCGTTTTCGACTTAGAATATGCTTATTGTAATGTTAAAGTTTTACTCATAGCTTATATTATACTATCAAGCACTGAGAATAGTCGAGCGCGCTGTCAACTGACAGCTCTTGTTATATGCATAGTCAAGTATGTGCGTTTGGTAACTGTGATTTTAAATGTAATGTCACAATGTAATAACTTCATCATTAAATGTATCATCACTTAAGGTAAGATCAAATACATATTGTGAAAAAACAATCTCATTCTGACAAGAATAATGGTAGGAAACCAAGTTTCGCATTATAGCTTTCTTCTGCATCATTTAGTTAGTCAATGAGACATCTGATTTAATTTTTTTTTTTCAAATTCATATAGAAGAATTTGGTGAGAGCTATACTATTGGTATTTAGATATTTGCTCATATTTTTTATATTTTTTTTTTTGCAACTCATCAGCTGGAAATACACAAAGACTATGGAACAGAATCAAATCCTATGAAATCTAGGATTGTGTATTGGGCTGTCGTGGATTTTGCAAAGTCGAATCACACGCGGCGCTTGCGCACATCGTGAGCCCCGATCTGGCAAAAATTCACTCGAACCGAATACAGCATCCCTGAGCGAGCTACAGTTATAATAACCCTATTTCTCTTATCAATTTCCACCACAAGTCATTATTAGTTTGTGATTAAGGGGCTGAGGAAATCGCCTGGCTAGGGCGAAACTATTCATCATACGTTCTCCAAGTGAACCCATCCTACTGTAAAGTAGATTTTCTAATGCTGTTCAAAAAATTGTTCAAAAACAATTTATACATATTTAAGATATATTTATGTCCTATTGTTTCCACAAAGGTTACTGAAGTATCACTCTGTATCGAATACTCAACAACAAATACTGAATTTATTATCAAAATACTAGGAAAGCAAAACTAACTACAAATCAGTAACAGTTTTCTATATCCGGGTCACCAGGTTAAGATAAAAGGAATATATGGGGAAATATCAGATTACATAAAACTAATTAAATACATTGTATAACCAGATGTTTACATTACTAATGAATAAACAACCCATCTATTACGAGTATTATGTATCATAGTATGCTGCAATTACATGTACATTACCGTTTAAAACTTTTCAAATTGGTAGAACTGACCTAACTGGTCATACAATCACAATTTAATGCTTTTGTTAAAACTCTTCAAACTGAAAATAAATGAACATTTGACATAAATAGAAGTTATGCAAATGTTCAAAATACGTGTATTCTATTTCTGAACCTCAGTATTCATATTGTCTTGAAAATTACGTTCGGTGCACGAACGAAAACCTTAAACCACACGTTAGTCCACAGGACCAAGACAGCCACTTAGTTACTGTAGTAATCACATGCATGTCAGTTGTAACATTTCTTGGTTTAATCAGAGTACTTTCTATTTTTAGCAACAGCATAATATTATAACTTACCATAAGCCCAAAATGCACAAATCCAAATGCTGCTTTATATTTTTGCAAGGTTTCATATTTTATTACATATACTGTTTAGAGGTAAGTGTAAAATATGTTTGAAAAAAAACCTGCAAGTTCAGTAACTCAAACTCCTGAGTAAGGTCACACGCAAAATTCTAAGTTCATACCTGATTATCATTTCAAAAAGGTTTCAGCTCTCTATGTCATACACTTTTATACGTTTAAAAGAATGAAGTCAAAGGAAACACAAATATATTATGGGATGAAATCACATGCAAAACCCTATTTGTGAAAGATCATACTTATAATAATATAAATTCTGCAAAGTCTCTTTACCATTGGTCAGACACTAACAATATCATGAACGCTCTAAATTCTTCGAGACTGTGACACGCTAACGGTATCATAATGTTACTCCTATAATATCATGTTATCAGTGAAAACTTTCATCACACACGGACTTTTTCTACTTGACATCATTTTTCAACGGTTCTTGGAATTTACATGCATAGAATGGCAATTTTACGCTAATAAACTTTGTCACTCCTGTTACACGACTATGCTAATGTTGCTTTATGAGTGACCATTTGCTGTCTGAAAGCACCACCGTCTCTGGTCTTGAACATATATTTGCACAATTCACATACCTTTAAACTTTACATCTTTTCACTTTTCGTGGGAATATTTAATTCTACGAGCAAAGTCCATCCAATGTGTGATGCACATCTACGAAATATTACCTGAGCTGAAAGTTGTTTGATGATATTCTGCTCTCTCACATAGCATTTGGTCACACGTACTTTCTAAATTGAAACCCTCATTTAATTTTACTTTATTTAGAATAGTAATTATCTCAGGTAAATCCTTCTCACAAGCTTGCGTAACATTACCGATCAAGCTCTTAAACAACTGTTATAATGGTTTATAGTCTTAGAATATATCATCAAAATTTGTTGCTATTATTAGTTTACATAGGTCAGAACATTTTTGTAAACTTTGTATATTAAGTCTCGGGTTTCATTGAGTGAAAGATGCTAGAAAATATGCATTTGCACTTCTGCAAAAATATTTTACTTATTAAGTTAAAAACGCAGAATTTTGTTATCTACGGAGAACTAGGAAGAGTACTATTAATACATCAAATACTATTTCATATAATCAAATTTTGGTTTAAAACACGATGTATTACTGAACACGTGAGCAATATTTACGCTCTGATGCTACATAATATAATACTGAGCGGTAAACGAATAAAGACTGTAAAAGCAGTTTAATATCATAAGAAAGAGTGTTTTGTTTAATCAAGATGTAGAGAACGCATGTTTACCTTCAACTCACTGCAGTCAAAGGATGAATTTTTATGCAATTCTGGCAGGAATCATTGGCTGTTTTCGATTCATCAACCCTGGGGTAGAGCAAGAGTTTTTGTGCGCATGCGCACTTAAATTTCGAATCGAACGCATCGAGTGACTGCACTGACTGGATGTAGATTTTGTGTGCATGAGCACTTAAATCTCGAATCGAACGCATGGAGTAACTGGATGTAAACAACACACGTGGCGCTGAAAGACGTGTTTTTATGTCGTAAAGTTCCATGCAAGACAGCACTTTTGTTTTAAACAGATGAATAAAGTTTTAACAAATAAATACCACGCGCTTTTTCCACCGGCTGCCATTTTCTTTGAGTTGTTTTCTCGACATAGAATTTATCATGCACCGCTTACTCGATTTACTCCGAGTTTTCCCGAGATCAAACTCTTGACCTTTGACATCGACGCTAGCATTAAACCTTGGCGTTCGATTGGCTGTCGAGTCTCACTAGAGTCGCTCGAGTGGTCGAATCGAAAACAGCCATTGAAAACTTACAGGAGCTTCAACGTGTAAACTTTAATCAGATGTTAAATCTAAAGATAATCCAGACAAAACAAAAGCCTTGTGTTAAAAATACCATTACAAAACATAGGAATAATTAAGATAAACATTTTGACCAAGTTTCGTGAAGATAGAGTCATAGATAACGCCTCTATGTTGTTGACAAGCTTTCCCCTTGACTGGACCAGTTGACCTAGTTTCTAACTTGGCCTAAAGTTCACATTCTATATACAAGACTATCAAAGCAAAGCATAAATGAAACCTGTACATTAATGACTAAAAGGATCGGAAAAGATACTTTCGACAATTTCAGGGGCAGTAACTCTAAAACTCATAATGGAATCTAGCCGCTTTTCGAAAGCAACCAAGATCTAACTGTGATTTAAGGTATGTGTAATTGTGGTTTAAATCGATTGTAAAATGTCACTCAATCGTGCTAACATGGTAAAAATTAACATATTGTGGCTCTGTCAGGGGTTATTTAGGGGCCGTAACTGTGGAAACTATAAGCGGATCTGACAGATTCATCAAGATCTATTGTTATCAAAGATATTTTGCAAGTTTATATAGAATCAAACCATAAATAATGTTTCCATATGGCTGCAAAGGCCAAAATATCAAATTTTAGCCCTCTATGCGGCCATAACCCTAGAAACTATAATTGGATCTGCCCAGTTTTCAAAGGGAACTGAAATATTATGCCAATACGAGTTGTATGCAAGTTTGGTTAAATCCCAATCATAAATAACACGATTTTGTGCGGACAATACCAAAATAACCGATTTCTGGCGCTTTTATGAACCCTTACTCTAGAACCCATTAAAGAATATAGCTAGTTCAGAAAAGGAACCTAGATCTTAAGGTGATACAGCTTGTGTGCAAGTTTTGTTAAAGCCAAATCAGAAATGAAACCATTTTTGTGCAGACAAGACCAAAAAAGCCATATTTTGCCGTTTCAGGGACCATAACTCCAGATCCTTTAGTTGGATAAGACTGGTTCTCGAAAGGAATCGGAATATTTTGCTAATACAAGTTGTGTGCAAGTTTTGTTAAAATCAAATCATAAATAAAACCGCTTTTGTGCAGACATGACCAAAATAGCCAATTTCTGGGACCTTCAGGGATCCTAGCTCTAGAACCCATTATGGAATATGGCTTGTTCAAAAAGGAACCAAGATACTTTGAGGATACAATTTTTGTGCAAGTTTGGTTAAAATCAAATCACAAATGAAACTACTATAATGCAGACAAGCAAGATATCCAATATTTGCCCTTTTAGGGGCTGTATGTCTGGAACCAATGGTAGGATATGGCTGGTTTGAAAAAAGAACCAAGGTCTTATAGTGATGCAATTTGTGTGAAAGCTTGGTTAAAATCAAATCATAGATAAAAACATTATCGTGAAGACAAGAAATTGTTGACAGACGAACGAGGAAAGATGGTGCTCACCTTAAGCTTTTGGCCTAGGTGAGCTTATAAGTATAGGGAATTTACTAGGAATAAGGTGAGTGTATTCCTGGGAGAAAGGTATTGCTTGTCCGTTCTGACTGGTCAGTCATGTAAAACAACACAAGTGAGTTTTTTTTTTTTCAAAATTTAAAATTGACTTTTTTGGAAGGTAGACATATTTATTTTTTTAGCATATTATAGCATACAAAAGGCAATAACCATATTTAGTATTTCATTATATATGTTTTTACAAATTTCACTACATTTTATGTTTATTGAAAAAAAAAGTTTATGAAACGAATAACTCCCACCATAACAACGATGTAAATAGGCTATCATCTTATTCACACAAAAATACTAAAATAAATTGTCACTATTCATATGTTTTCCGTCCGATATTTTGGTGGAACTAAGATAGGCCTAGTTCTTGAAGAAAATGTGATTAGACATACATACATGTTTCGATCTATAGAAAGCCAGACAAGCCATAATGTTACAATAATGGTATCTAAAGTATATAAGAGCTAAACATGACTATGGTATTGGATTTGACAATAAGATTGTAAAATAGGAAAACAAAAAACGTGTTACACGAAATATTCATCATGATTAAAGCTAAATCATGACTTTTTGTCGGGAATTTTCACGGGTGATGTTAATAGTCACAAATCTGATGTAAATAATGTAAAAAGACGTTTTCGTGCAACAATAAAATTTGAATATTTTTTTTAAGTTTTAGCCTCTTTTATTTTTTACAGGTGGTTTCATTTTTGTCTGAGCCTTTGCACCAACATTGATCATTTTTATCTCTGTAATGTCATAGAATGATCAAAATCAGTAGACTTTACTACCGTTTCTTATGTTTGTTTGTTGTTTTTTTTTTTAGGTTTAACGCCGTTTTTCAACAGTATTTCAGTTATGACATGGTACCAAAATTTATAGAGTTGTTGCATTAGGTTAAATGAATTAACGGACGGGTTGATAGCCCGTCGACTGGAAGGTAGACATATTTATTTTTTAGCATATCATAGCATACAAAAGGAAATAACCATATAAGTCACATCATACATACATGTGCAGTGTATAACACAAAAAGGGATATAATAAACCCTTGAACACACATAAGCTTAATGCAAAATTGACGAACATAAATTAAACAAGGTAGATATTGATTATCGGATACAGATCAAACAAATAAGATATTAATCAACAAACACAATTAAACAGTAAACATATGTTTATTAACGGACACAAATTCTTAAAGACCAGCAATACTTGATATAAACCATGTTCACGTTATTACGTCCATGCATGATATTTAGTGCCATGTATGCGCTTTCAAATTTTTGACCAATTCTCTATTGAATAGCATGTTTAAAATGAAATGTCACATTGAAAAAATTACACACATACTGAGTATGTGTTGGTCAGCATTATAGCCCAGATTGAAGTGCTGCGATTTCCGTTTCTGGCATGCGTGACGACCTACCATTTGGCATAAATGCATGCGCGAAGAAACAATTCTAACACATTTTATCTAAATTTTACTATGAAAGATATGTTAGAATCGAAATGATTTATAACAAAATAGTGTTGAACACTATTTTTTACTCGGACAGTAAAGGTAGACTACCCGTGATAGGCCTCAATTTCACCAAAAGCGTACATACAACTTTAAAATGTCAAACGATAAAAATAAGGCGAATATTGACAAGTTATATAGTGATAGAAGTTCTCAAAAAAATCCTTTAGATTACCTCCCCTTATAATTTTTTCATGAGTTATCTCCCCTGAAAACTAGGGGAAAAAATCTCCGATTCCATTTCTTTTTGGTATTTTTATCAGAATCATATAATGCAGCTTTTTACCGCAAAATTTTCTCGAATCTCAAGTTCAGATTCTCATAATCAAAGGCATCAATGTTAACTTCAATACCGATTATCTCCCCAAAAAATGATAAAATTTGAAAAATCTCTCGGTGAAACGTTTTTGATTTTGAATGTCTTTAAAGTGATCAAATTTCATTTAAATATTATCATTCTGTTACAAGATATGTAATATGTCTATTATATATTACACCACGATATCCTTAACCCTTAGCCTGCTGGTGGCAAGTGATTCTGCCTTTGCGACCAGTGCAGACCATGATCAACCTGCACATCTGTGCAGTCTGATCATGATCTGCACTGTCTGCCATTCAGTCAGTATCTTTTTGGTAAGCACCCCTTTTAACAGTTAATGGTACTTTCCAAATTGAAAGACGGACAAGTTCATTATAGAAATTTAGCAGGGTAAGGGTTAAATACGTCTTTTGACTGAATAATTTCATGAGGGTGGTCGACGTATGTTAAACCGCCAATCATGCATAAATACTGTTTAAAGACTATTTGCTGTTATTATTTCTTAATTAAACAATAAAGGTATCAATAAACGAACAAAAATTAATAAATAGATAAAAATATCTTTATTGTTTAATGTGTGTTCGTTATTTTTGCATGTTGAGTATTTATGTTCTAAATTTCACAATAGGAATAATAGCACGCCTATCGATCAATACAGTCTTAAAATAACGTACTATGATTTTTCCGGGTTTCTTTATGAAATATGATCTATTGCTGTGCCATATTAAGTAACAGATAGGTTTTTCCTCATGTTAAAATAGAAATAACTAATACGCAAATGACAATTTCAGCTCTTAAGTTATAAAGGAAAGAAAGATAAATGTAATGCCAGTTTTGGATACATGGGCAGAATGGTGAGTATAACATTTTAAATACTTCCAAGTAAAAAGTTTGAAGATTGTAAAAAAGCATTTACACATAATTACTGATTTATATTTATACGCAGCTGAAGCTCCGTAAGCTTTTCACAAAACGTGACATCTGTTTTTTGTGAAATTATATATTTTAAAAGACATGTATCGTACTAATGTTATGGATATTAATAACCTTTTAAATTAAAGGAAGTAGATCTATCACAGTGCAGCGATGTGAAGCAAAAAAAAAAAAAAAAAAAAAAAAAAGAAGAAAAAATAATAATTCTTCACCAGAAAGTCAACTTACTGACCTACTTATAGTATAACAGGTAACATTATAGGTAACCATTAGCAGCCACAATTGATCTAATAACGGATTCACTTGGCATCATGTTACTACAGGTAGTAAGAGATTTTCAAATGTTTGCGTCACTTGTTTCTAAACACAACTTGCCATTTGAACAAAGGGGTCCGGCGTATTGGTGGATTGTGTTTATATGTGGATGGCAAGAGTAGCCATAGTAGTATGGGGTTGTTTCATCCACGTTTAAACACCGTGCACCCATGTTCCGGATCCATTTGCATACGACATATTATCAGTCAATTCATTAAAGGTAGATCAATCTAGCCATTTTAATAACCCCCATCAAAGCGGAACTTAAACATTTTAAAAGGACAAATTAGCTTTTTTATTATTGCAACAAAATTTTCAGAAATGCGTTTGTCTTAACAGCATGCAAAAATATGCGCTCACTAATAAACTAATTATAAGAAGAACAAAAAATAAAAAGTGAAACCTTTCGAGCAAAACACTTGTGTTCTGCTGCGATGTTGTCGTAGAATGGTAAGCTTACCAGTTTTGGTACCGCTAAGGTACTTTGGCATGTTTTGTACTTTTCTTTATTTTTTCCACTAGCACGATGTGCAAAGAAAATAAACATTTGTAAAAATATTGAAAACAAAATCTCAGATTGATGTTAAATATTTTTACCAATTTACTTACTGTCTTAGCTACCAAAGGCTTCGATCAGATAAGGCAGTTTTAGAGAATACATTTCTATCATACATATTGCATTATGATCAGGAATTAAATGAGATCGTAGTAGAAATGTTTAAATATTTAATCCGCCGCCACAAGTGGTGGGGGTTATAGAAATGGTCTCCATCCATCCTTCCGTCCTTCTGTCCGTAACACTTTCGTGTCCGCACCATATCTCCTAAACCCCTTGAAGGATTTTCATAAAACTTGGGTCAAATGATCACCTCATCAAGACAATGTGCAGAACCCATGAGTCAGCCAAGCCAGCATAAAGTCAAGGTCACAACTTAGGGTCAAATGTTTTAGCCTTCCATTTGTGTCCGCTCTGTATCTCCTAAACCCCTTGAAGGATTTTCATCAAACTTGGATCAAACGATCACCTTATCAAGGCAATGTGCAGAACTTACAAGTCAGCCATGCCGGCTCAAGGTCAAGGTCACAGTTGAGGGCCAAAGGTTTGAGCCTTCCATTTTGTGTCCGCTCTGTATCTCCTAATACTCTTGAAGGATTCATAAGAAACTTGGTTCAAATGATCACCTATCAAAGACGATGTGCAGAACCTATGAGTCAATTATGCCGGCTCAAGGTCAAGGTCACAATTTATGGTCAAATGTTTTAGCCTTCCATTTCGTGTCCGCTCTATATCTCCTAAACCTCTTGAAGGAATTTTATAAAACTTGGGTCAAATGATCATCTCATCAAAACGATTTGCAGAACATATGAGTCAGACATGTTGGCTCAAGGTCAAGGTCACAACTAGGGGTCAAAGGTCTGAGCCTCTCATTTTGTGACCAATCGGTATCTTCTAAACCTCTTGAAGGAATTTCATCAAACTGGGTCAAGTGATCACCTTATCAAGAACTCATGAGTCAGCCATGTCAACTCAAGATCAAGGTCACAAAGGTTTGAGCTCTGTATCTCCTAAACACCTTGAAGGATTTTCATGAAACTTGGGTCAAATGATCACCTTATCAAGACGTTGTGCAGAATTTACGAGTCATCCATGACAGTTCAATGTCAAGGTCGCAGCTAAAGGTCAAAGGTTTACCCTTTCACTAGCCATAAAAGTAACGGTGGATTTAGCTGTCTTTCAGGCTGCCTTGTATTTACTGGTATAATAGTTTACAGAAAACAATGGGCCTCAGATACACCAATTGAAAGTTTCATTCCAATAATGCATTTTATCTGAAGTCGTTGAAAAGCATGTAAATTTACTACAGTAAGATTTCAAAAACAAAATACAGACCTTTGAATTCATATTGTAGTTATAATTATCAATTTCAGATTAATATCTTTAACTGAATTGTTTAAAAATAAATTAATATGAAAAAAAGAGCCTTTCTGCTCACTCATCTCAACTTTGTTCAGGGTGGTGGATAGTCCGGCCCACAGCGTCTGTCGTTCTGTGGCAACATTTTTTAAAAACATCCTTGCATAGACCTCTATCAAATTTATCAAAATGGTTTACTTTGGCTCCTTTTAGAAGCCGCATAATCTAAAATTTAGAAAAAAAAAAAAAAAAAATTAAAGATACTTCCTCTCATGAACCGCTTGATGGATCTTCATCTGACTTGGTCCTTTAAGGTTCTTTCCAAAAATTGTTCAAGCGCTGGGCACTTGGCTCCTTCTGAGGACCGCTAGAGCTAAATGATGAATCTTTATCAAGCTTAATCATTAGCATCAGAATTAGGTTCTCTCAAACTTTTTCTGACAGTTCGGTCCTCTTTTTTGGGCACTGTGGCTGAAAAGTTAAATACTTTTAAATGACTTATTTTCGTTTCGCGCGCGCGCACACACGCACGCACGCACGCACGCACGCACACACACACACACACAAACGCACGTAGGCACACACACTTTTGTAATTTGAATAATGTTCTCATTCAGATGTGTGCAACCGCCTCAATATCCTATCGGTAGAGCGTCCGCTTCGAGTGTGGGAGGTCGTGGATTCGATACCCGGCCACGTCATACCAAAGACGTGAAAAATGGTACCGGTAGCTCCCTTGCTTGGCGCTCAGCTTTAAATGGAAACTGGTCTCTTCTCTCATTTCCTCGTGGCGATGGATTCCGTAAGGAATGAGGTGCCGGAAGTGATAAATAAAGTTGTAGAACTTCCTTAACAATCGACCTAAAACAGATTATGTATAAACTAAATGTGTGCAAATATACCTGTATAAGCTTTGGTTTCTCATATGACAATAGTATTATGTGTCTAACTGCAGCTTTGGTACATCTATCAAAAATAAAATTTGGAATGTATGTTTCAAAAAGTTCTTTCTACTTAGATTCCAGAGAAATACCTCTCAACTATATAATCATCAGTGGTGTTTCAAACTTAAATAGCTTTCACTTATGAACACCATATCCTACATTTTTTCTCGTAGCTATGTCATTCGTGAAAATACTGCATCTGATGTCCACTCGTGACAAATATTTCAATCTTACACTGAAACAAACAAATATACTCCATACAGTAGGGTTTTTTATCTAAATTATTTTCTAAATATTTTGATAAGATAAAACATATTTGTTGAAATTTTTACATAATGTGCGTAACATAATATTACAAACTTCTGTTAACCATTCATATTTTCATATAATACGGCTTGCATAATCTTCAATTAATTGATTGCAATTTATGTTTTTATTTGTTTCTACATACAATAGAATGATGATATTAGTTAACGTAACAAGAGCTCGTCGAACACGAAATGCCCCCCTTGATGCATTCAGTAATTGCACAAGGAACAGAAATTATTTGCTCACTGTAAACAAAAATTCTACTGTTCTTGTTCAATATGACATTGACCTTTGATCTATTGACCTCAAAATCAACAGGGGTCATCTGCTGGTCATGATCAACCTCCCTATTAAGTTTAGTGATCCTAGGCCCAAGCGTTCTCAACGTATCGTCCGGAAAGGGTTTAACTGTTCCGGGTCAATGTGACCTTGACCTTTAGCCTACACACCTCAAAATCTATAGGGGTCATCTATAGGTCATGACCAACCTCCATATCATGTTTCATGATCCTAGGCCCAAGCGTTCTCAAGTTATTGTCTGGAAATGGTTTAAAAAATCCGGGTCACTGTAACCTTGACCTTTGACCTACTGACCTTAAAATCAATAGGGGTCATCTGCTGGTCATGATAAACCTCTCTATCATCTTTCATGACCTTTGGCCCAAGCAATCTCGAGTTATTGTCCTGAAACCGTTTAACTGTTCCTGGCCAATCTGACCTTGAACTTTGACCAAATGACCTCAAAATCAATAGGGGTCATCTGCTAGTCATGATCAATCTCCCTATCAATTTTCCTGATTCTAGGCCCAAGCGTTCTTGAGTTATCGCCCGGAAACCGTTTTACTGTTCCTGGTAACTGTGACCTTGACCTTTGACCTACTGACCTTAAAATCAATAGAGGTCATCTGCTGGTCATGGTAAACCTCTCTATCATCTTTCATGACCTTTGGCCCAAGCAATCTCAAGTTATTGTCCTGAAACCGTTTAACTGTTCAAAATCAATAGAGATCATCTGCTAGTCATAACCAACCTCCCTATCAATTTTCACGATCCTGGGCCCAAGCAATCTTTAGTTATCATCCGGAAACCGTTTAACTGTTCCATGTCACTGTGACCTTGAACTTTGACATACTGACCTCAAAATAGATAGGGGTCATTTGCTGGTTATGACCAACCTCCCTATCACCTTTCATGATCCTAGGCCTAAGAGTTCTTGAGTTATCATCCAGAAACCGTTTAACTGTTCAGGGTCACTGTGACATTGACCTTAGACATACAGATCTCAAAATCAATAGGGATCATTTGCAGGTGATGATCAACCTTCCTATCAACTTTCATGATTCTAGGCCCAAGCGTTCTTGAGTTATCATCTGGAAACGGATTGGTCTACATACAGACCGACCGACAGACAGACCGACCGACCGACATCTGCAAAACAATATACCCCCCTTCTTCGAAGGAGGGCATAATAAAAATTGAAATTACGGTAAACAAACCTGCAATCAAATGAAATTCTTATTTAAAGAACTTTCAAAAGATTGTATGATAATCAGATTTTTCCTGGTAGCAGCAGTACCAGTTTGTCCATAAAAGTCTATCAAGAACAACAAACACACTCAGGTTTCCAAAGCCGCTTAAGTTTTAAAGCGTGTGACCAACAGAAGCTTTGTTACTTACAAATGGAAACTTTTTTAACAAGTCCTACATTTTAAGCTTCCAATTGATTATAAAAACAATAAATAATCCCCCACACATACACACAAAACATCAACGCCACCTTTTTAATATTGGGATCACAATACTTTGACGGTCATATAAATTTTGAATTTTGGCATTTTATAAGCTTTATTTAAATTTGAAAAGGCATTGTTTTAAAGATAATATTGAACATAAATTTACAGTTTCAGACTTTTTCATCAACTTAAATTCAAGAAGAGATGAAAAATGGCTGACAAATACTACCGCCTTGTTAGTTTCCTGATAAATATATGCCCAGAACCTCTCAGAGAACTGTTTTTACAAAATGCCAAGTCCGATACAAAACCTGGCATACCATATACATCATTGGATGCTTACCTTGCATCTAGAAAACCAGACGTATTATCATTGAAGAGCAGACGCAAACTGAGAGATGACCAGTATGATCTTCTATATCCCAATTCTGGACTAGCAGATGAGTCGCAGTGGGACATTACCTTGTTAGCTGTTTTAATTCTTGAACTATTTGGATCATACATTCCGAACCATGTCCAATTTTTCATCAGAGATATACGAGATATGAGAAACAGTCTACAACATGTATCGAAAACTTCAAGTATTAGTGACTCAGTGTTTCAGAAGAACTGGGATCGCTTGGAAATAGCAACTTTAACTTTGGCTAAAGTTGTAAATGGAACTAATTATGAGAATGTTATGAAAGAGAAGATTGAAACAGCCAAGATCTCAAACATGCCAGACCTTGGTAACACTCTGTGCTTATGGTTTATGGAAATCAATACACAAAATATGGCTGAAATGGCAGAAATGAAAGTGAAAATTAAAGAAATATCAGAAGACACTAAAGAATGCAAAGCAAAGGCCAGCGAGAGTGCAAACATTCTACAAAATGCTTGCATGGCTAAACCAGGACCAACAGGTAATATCACATAGTGCATCACATAAGACGTCAAAAGAGGGTAAAAAAATCTTGCATGAGCATAATATACTAAGAAGGATGTTTGATGAAACTTTTGAATTAGATGTTGAAAAAAAATGACAGTCAACACTTTGAAAACAGTTTATGTGGTACACTTTACAGTAAAGCTTTGTTGACAATTGCATTATTGAACTTTCATTACTATAAAAAAAGAATCGCTCCACTCTTGAAAAATATACTAGTACCTTAAGTTTATATACACAGATCTTTTCATTTGATCGGTACAAAAGGCACTTTGAACTGTTTGCTGGAAGACATTAAATTTTGAGTTTTCAATGTGTTATTCAAATCAACCGAATCTAGTGTATATTTTGAATGAAAATTAAACACTATGCAATATTTATTTTCAGGGAAACCAAATAAAAGAATGAAAACAGTTGATAAAAAATTGAAGAATATGCAAGGTATGTTTTAATAATTTATGATATTATTGTTATTCCTGCCCCCACCCCCTTCGAAGAAGAATGGGTATATTGTTTTGCAGATGCCTGTCTGTCGGCTAGTATGTAGACCAATCCGTTTCCAGATAATAACTCAAGAACACTTGGGCCTAGGATCATAAAAGTTGATAGGGAGATTGGTCAAGGTCACAGAGACCCAGAACATTTAAATGGTTTCCGGATGATAACTCAAGAACGCTTAAGCCTAGGATAACGAAATTTGATAGGAAGTCTAGTCATGGCCAGCAAATGACCTCTATAGATTTTGAGATTAATAGGTCAAAGGTAAAGGTCACAGTGATATGGTACATTCCGGATGATAACTCAAAAACGCTTATGCATAGAACCATGAAAGTTTACAGAAAGGTTGGTCATGACCAGCAGATGACCCCTATTGATCTTGAGGTCAATAGGTAAAAGGCCAAGGTCAAAGTGACCCTGAACAGTTAAACAGTTTCTGAATTATAACACAAGGATGATTGGGCCTAGGATCATGAAAATTAATAGGGAAGTTGGTCATGGTCATCAGATGATCCTTATTAATTATGAGGTCAGTAGATCAAAGGTCAAGGTCACAGTGACCAGAAACCTTTTCCAGACAATAACTTGAGAACACTTGGGCCTAGTATCACGAAACTTAATCGTGAGGTTGATCATGACCAACAGATGACCTCTGTATATTTTCGGCCAAAAGCCTAGGATCACGAAAATCGACAGGAAGATGGTTCATGTTCAACAGATGACCTCTATAGATTTTGAGATTAACAGGTCAAAGGTAAAGGACACAGTGATATGGGACAGTTAAATGGTTTCTGGATGATAACGCTTAAGCCTAGGACCATGAAAGTTTACAGGAAGGTTGGTCATGACCAGTTTATGACCCCTGTTGATTTTCAGGTCAATAGATATAGAGAATAATAGGTTAGTGCCGTAGATGAGAAAGTTTATCTGGCGAGGTGGAGGAGGTTATCGGGTGAGCCGAAGGCGAACCTGATAACGTCCGGAGCCGAGCCAGATAAACTTTCTCCATCTTAGGCACTAACCTATTATTCTATTTATCTTGTCATTACTTCATTTTCCGATAGTTGGCAATTTATTTTACAAAAATAAGTGTGCGACAACCGCTTTAATGACGTCATATTCGTAATGACGTCACTTATATAATGACGTGATTACCGGCAAAATCGCAATAACTTCTTCGTTTTTGAATAAAAACTCATTATTTGACCACTCATTTTCTTAGTTCGGACATTTCCAACACAATGATGATGGTTTCGTTGCAAATTTTCTTACGACAACAATATCGATCATAAGGTCACATGATCAACTGACCGTATATCACTGGTCACATGATCAACTGACGGTATATCAAGAAAGATATACGGCACCCTGATATCGGGTCGAAAATACTGCAAGTGACAGGATAAAAAAGATAAAGGTCACAGTGTAAGGTCAAGATCACAGTGATCCGGAACAGTTAAACCATTTCCAGACCATAACTTGCCTAGGATCAAGAAACTTAATAGTGAGGTTCATCATGATCAACAGATGACCTCTATATATTTAAAGGTCAATAGGTCAAAGGTGAAGGCCTTATTTACCCAACACAGTAGAACTTTTGTGTATAGTGACCAAATAATTTCTGTTTCTTGTGCAATTACAGAATGCATCAAGGAGGGAATTTTGTATTCTACGAGCTCTTGATATTATTAATTTTGTCAAGGCACATCTACTAAATGAACTGAAAATACTGTTAATATCACTTAAGAACAAACTTATTTGCTCCTTGTTTTGGCACATATGTAATGGTCCATATATCTGTAAGTCAGTTAAGATCAGTAACTGCATTACTTTAAGACATGTCAACTTATTTCGCACTACAGTTGTTCGAGTGAATGCTCCGGTGAAATTGTTTCATGATCTATAAAAATGGAGAAGGGTCCAGTGGTTAAAAGGTCGATGAAACAAAGACTTTAAAACATCAAAACGGTTTTAGCTCATAGGCAGCATCACTTCACAAAATAGTTTTAATAATTGGTAGATTATCAGATTATGCAAAGGAAAGCCCATGGTCATGCTGACTCTATTGTTTAAGAATGGGTTCCAGTACATAGCTTTGACTGTTTTGGTATGCAGACTTGACTTCAAGACAGTTGCCTGGGTGGTGCAACAATGGTTAAGCTTGTTACGCATCTGCAGCTGAGATCTATGGGCACCGTTTTACTATTTTCTAGGCATTTTTTTATACCAAGAAAAGATTTTTTTGATATCAAAGACTCTATTTCTTGATATCAAGAATTCCATTTCTTGATATCAGAAAAACATTTCTTGATATAAAAAATTAGTCACATTTTTTGATATCGATTTCTTGATATCAAGAATTCATTTTCTGATATTAAGAAATCGATTTTTCTTATATCAAAAATTCTATTTTTTGTTATCAGGAATTCATTTTCTGATATCAAGAAATGCTGTCCATTTTTTTATATAATTTTTTTTAGATTTTTTGATATCAGGAAATGAATTTTTGATATCAGAAAAATCATGTTATTCCTTGATATCAAGAAATCGAATTCTTGATATCAATAAATGATGTTCTGATATCAAAAAAATCGACTTCTTGATATCAGTAAATCAATTTTTAGATATAAAAAATATTAAGCCTATTTTTATATAAAAAATCCGGCACTTCCCGATCTAAATTTAGATGGATTGAACAGGATCAAATAGAATTGTATAATCCCCGCTATGGAACGCCTAGACTGTCTTAACATGATGATTATTTCTTCATCATGTGCATTTCCCAATATATTCGGTACAAATTATAATCTTTCTTGTAGATAAAACAGTTTGTTATGTACATTTACTAGTTTGTCCGGTACATTTCTTAGTTTGTGTTGTGCATTCACCAGTCTGTGCTGTACAATTGATAGTTCCTCATGTGCATTTTCCAATATATTCGGTACAATTAAAATATGATTTGTCTTGTAGATTTAACAATCCGTTGTGTACATTCACTAGTTTGTCCAGTACATTTCTTAGTTTGTGTTGTGCATTCATTAGTTTGTGCTGTGCAATAGATAGTTCCTCATGTGCTTTTATTAGTATGTTCGGTACTAATCATAATTTGTTGTGTAGATAAAACAGTTTGTTATGTACATTAACTAGTTTGTCCAGTACATTTCTTAGTTCGTGTTGGTGCATTTACTAGTTTGTGCTGTCCAATAAATAGTTTGTTATGTGCTTTTCCCAATGTTCTGTACAAATCATAACTTGTCTTGTAGATAAAGCTGTTTGTTATGTTTTAATAGACAGACATGTATTAATGATCTTTTCAAAAGTTTCCGAAAATAGATAATTGCCGAAAAGAACTTATTTATATGTAGTACAGTATATTTGTTGGATGTATGAGAATCCACTTGAAAAGACAAAAATTGTAAGGGTGTACATTGTGTAATTTCACATGAAATCGGATATTTTTAAGCAATCAATTGGACACAGCACAAACTGGCGAATGCACAACACAAATTAAGAAATGTACCGTACGATCTAGTAAATGAACATAACAAACTGTTTTATCTACATAACAAGTTATGATTTGTACCGAACATATTTGGAAAAGCATAATGAACTATTAATTGGACAGCACAAACTAATGTACAAGCTAATAAATGTACCGGACAAACTAGTAAATGTAGATAACAAACAGTTTTGTCTACACAACAAATTATAATTTCTACCAAAAGATTGGAAAATGCACACGACGAACTATTAATTGTACAGCACAAAAACATAAACTAAGAAATATACAAGAAAGATTATGATTTGTACCAATATTTTGAAAAAATCAAATGACAAACTGATAATCGTTATGTCAAGAGTCTAGGCGTTCCATACCCCGCACTAATTAAATTAATTAGGGGTTATCCCTAATTGCATGTCTCTTTTTAGAAAGGCAGGAACTTTTGATATCGAGAAATACTGGCCATTTTTTGTTATCAAGAAATGGAATTCTTGATATCAAAAATTATTTCTTGATATCCAGAAATGGAATTCTTGATATAAAAAAGTCTGTATTTCTAGATATCAAGAATTTGATTTCCTGATATCAAAAATATAACTGATTTATTGATATCAAGAAATGATTTTCTTGTATTAAGAGATTGAATTCCTGATATCAAGAAATCGATTTTTGATATCAGGAATTCATTTCCTGATATCGAAAATTCGATTTTTTTATGTAACAAAATATAGACAGCATTTCTTGAAATCAAAAAATGAATTCCTGATATAAAAAAAATCTAATAAAAGATAATTCTTGATATCAAGAAATCGAATTTTTGATATCAAGAAATCATTTCTTGATATCAAAAAATCCCTAGAAAATAGTAAAACGGCGCCCCATAGAGATCAACCGATCAAATGTCAAGTTCACGTCAAACCTTAGTTTTGAAATGGGTTAGGCATACAAGCATCTTTTGGTCAATGACTACACTTACCATTTTTTTATTGGGAAAGGTTAATGTCCTGGATTACAAGAGCTACTTTGTCACAGTTTCAGATCAATGAACGGAAACAGTCAGACATAATAGTAAAAGTATTGATGCGCTGACTGCAATAGTATTTTATAGTTTGGGCTCATATTCTTAGTTGGGAGCTTTATTGGAAGAGTCTGTGAAATCTTGTCCCAAACAGTTTGATACAAGGCCATGTGCTTGAAGTCAGGTGAATAACACTTTTTAAAAAGGAAAATTAAACTGTCAGATACAGACGTCAGTTACATTATAGTTAGTCAAATGATTAAACAAAAAATGTAGTTCTAGGAAAAGTAGGGAAAATGGGAGCTTGCAATCAACACAGGTTGATTTAAAGATTTGTTTACTGAATAATAACCATTGTTTCAACTTTGGACTATATCACTTGTTTCGAGTATTCTTCAGGGTAAAGATATAGTTGAAAAACGGTGTTAATATCCAAATCAGTTTTATCAATAATTTGATTTCTTAAAAACATAAAACGCAGAAGTCGCCAGATAAATGAATATTTAACTGTTTTTGTTGAAGATCAGTTTGAAAGAACAATGAATGCAGAAATTCCAGAGGACTTCAGTGCTCCAAAAGAGACTGACAAGATTAAAGAAAAGTTACTACACAATCACCTGGTGATTGTAGCTGGTCAGAACAACAGTCTGTATGCAGCATCTGCCCTCACAGCCATCAAAGACATGGGTTATAATGAGAAACGTTGTGTGGAGATGGACAGTTCTTCCGACTGGAGCCATGTAGACTCAGAAGATGTTGAATTTGTTCTTTGCCGTGATCCATTTGGCAGAGATGAGTATGATGAGGAGAAAGCCAAAGGTATGGCAAGCATATTCAGTAGTATACAACAAACAGTGAAAGAGGACAGAGATGACAAGAAGCTTGCTATTCTAATTACATCAGATATTGGAGTGTTGAATGAATGTAAAGAGAGACATTATCATGACATTCTGGAGGAAGTGGTCACAGTTTATTACTCTACAAGTGCAACTCAACCAGCTGATCTTACAGTGGGTAAGTTCAAAATATGACATGCACACTATATTTTTAGTGTTTTTAAAACATTACAAAGTGAAGAGTTATCTGACTTTCTCCAAAATATGTATACAGTCAGTCAATATTATTATTAATAATACTATTATGATAAATAGGAAAAGTAATGAAAAAAGCTTGAATGGTATCTATTTAGTGACACATATGTAGATTTCTATTCCAAGTTTTATGACTGTTCATCCTCTTTTTCAGCCAGATGTAACAAAACCATTGTTCCTTCAACTTCAACGATTTCGCAAAATCTTGCAGGTAAAATTATATTCGGTCAATTCAGTTATGAATATTATACAGTTATATGTATTCAATCAAGTAAAACTACTGCATTTGACAGAAATTATATTCAATGTATATCTTAGATGACTAACCAACATTTAGTGTAACATGACTGTCAGACCTGTCAATAAGAGTGCCGGCTGTCACAAAATATGCATGTCATCGAACTTGGCCTAATTCAAGGGGCATAATCTAAGATTGCCTTGGGCAATTTGGGTGGTTATTGTACTTGGCTGAGATATTATGGCCCAAAACATGATCAGCAAGTTTGGTGAAGATTGGATCAAAACTGTTCCACAGAGTGCGTACAAGGCCAAGTTTGCAGTTTTTCAAGCAATTCAAGGGTCATAATCAGACTTAGAGTAATTCAAGGGCTATATTCCAAGAGTGCCTGAGGCGATTTGGGTTGTTGTCAGACTTGACAAAGATAGATACCCAAAAACATTGTCACCAAGTTTGGTGAAGATCGGATGAAAACTGTTCAACTATGAGAGCGGACAAGTCTAAATTCGCTGTTATTCAAGCAGTTCACGGGCCATAATCCAAAAGTGCCTGGGGCAATTTGGCTGGTTATCGAACTTAGCCGAGATATTAAGCCCACAAACATTTTCACCAAGTTTGGTGAAGACCCAATGAAAACTGTTTGACAAGCCTTGGACACTGCTCACCTGCAGCAGCCGCTGCTGCCACAGGTGTTTACATAATACATCCTGTTCCATCAGAGAAGGGTGAATAAAAAGCAAATTTGGCAAAAACATACCTTCCTTTAATGATAAACAACTGAGAAAACCATAAAAATTTCCTAAAAATTAAATTTAAACCGTCCTGATTGCACAACATCTTAAATATATATACTTAAAAAAATGGAAATATTTTACTTTTTAATAAATCAAGGGTCATAACTCTGCTGCAATTCTAAAAACAAAATCCAACCAATAATCATCTGTGCCACTGATCTTGGTGTCAGATAAACAGGTTTCCCAGCAATTTAAATTATAGTGTTCTTGAAGCAATCTTGCCCATTAAACAATACTGGTGACAGAAACAAATGTGGCTAAAAACACCAGTGGGAAGCTTAACGGTGTTTATTTAGCACCAACCAACACCATGTTCCAAAGTCACAGGCAGTATAATTATAAGTTAAAAATCGCCATGCACATTGGCATGTAAAAGACATAAATTGCTGTTGCAAAGTGTGAAAGAAATCAAATATGTCTTTTTTACTAATTTACAGACCTTGCATCTTGTTAATCCCCACTCGTGGCAGGGGGTTATAGGAATGGTCTCTGTCTGTCCGTCCTTCCATCCATTCTCCCGTCTGTCTGTCTGTCTGCAACATTTTCGTGTCCTCTCTGCATCTCCTAAGCCCCTTGAAGGATTTTCATGAAACTTGGGTCAAATGATCACCTCATCAAGACGATGTGCAGAACTCATGAATCAGCCAAGTCAACTCAAGGTCAAAGTCACAACTCGAGGTAAAATATTTTAGCCTTCCATTTCGTGTCTGCTCTATATCTCCTAAACCCTTTGAAGGAATTTTATAAAACTTGGGTCAAATGATCACCTCATCAAGACAATGTGAGAACCCATGGGTCAGCCATACAGGCTTCAGGTCAAGGTCACAATTCAGGGTCAAATGTCTGAGCCTTCCATTTTGTGTCCACTCTGTATCTCCTAAACCCCTTGAAGGATTTTCATCAAACTTTGGTCAAATGATCCCCTCATCAAGAACTCATGATTCAGCCATGTCAACTCAATGTCAATGTCACAACTCAAGGTCAAAGGTTTGAGCTCTGTGTCTCCTAGACACCTTGAAGGATTTTCATGAAACTTTGGTCAAATGATCACCTCATCAAGACAATGTACAGAATTCATGAGTCAGCCATGTTAGTTCAGGGTCAAGGTCACAGCTTAAGGTCAAAGGTTTACCCTTTCACTATCCATAACAGTGGCGGAGGATTTAGCTGTCTTTCAGACTGCCTTGTTGTGACAGTTTTATGCAGATTGTCCAGCACTGCAACTCGAATAGTCGTTGAAGAAATCATGCAAAATTAAATTTTACAGATCTTCTGGCCAAACCTAAAACATATGAAGAAGTGTAAAATACCCAATTTCAACTTACTGAAGAGACATATACCATAGCACTGGTATTATTAGATCAGTCTTGTAAATTACTGTTTGAAAACTGTTTGAGAAATTTGGTCTGCTGTCACATGTTAACATGAAATGTGTAAAATGGCATATTTGACAAATTTAAGGGTCACAAGCCTAGTGTTTTATGAACAAACTCGAGATCTTGCAGCCAAAAAATGCAGTTTTAGCTCACCTGTCACATATAGTGACAAGGTGAGCTTTTTTTATCACCTTCTTCCGTCGTCTGTGCGTTCATCCGTCCGTGGGTCAACAATTTCTTGTCTGCACGATAGAGGTTTCATTTATAATTTTATTTTAACCAGACTTGCACACAACTTGTATCACCATAAGATCTTGGCTCCTTTCTTGAACTGGCCAGATTCCATTATGGGTTCCAGAGTTATGGCCCCTAAAAGGGTCAGAATTAGCTATTTTGACCTTGTCTGCACAATAGCAGTTTCATTTATGATTTGATTTTAACCAAACTTGCACACAACTTGTATCACCATAAGGTCTTGGTTCCTTTCTTGAACTGGCCAGATTCCATTATGGGTTCCAGTGTGATGGCCCCAGAAAGGGCTAGAATTAACTATTTTGACCTTGTCTGTACAATAGCAGCTTCATTTATGATTTGAATTTAATCAAACTTGCACAAAACTTGTGTCACCATAAGATCTCGGTTCCTTTCTTGAACTGGCCAGATCCAATTATGGGTTCCAGAGTTATGGCCCCTGAAAGGGCCAAAATTAGCTGTTCTGACATTGTCTGCACAATAGCAGCTTCATTTATGACTTGATTTTAACCAAACTTGCACACAACTTGTATCACCATAAGATCTTGGCTCCTTTCTTGAACTGGCCAGATTCCTTCATGGGTTCCAGAGTTATGGCCCCTTAAAAATCCAAAATTTGCTATTTTGGCTTTTACAGCCATATAGAGACTTCATTTATGGTCTGATTTGATACAAACTTGCAAAATATCTTCAACAACAATAAATCTTGGATTCCATGATGAATCTGTCAGATCTAATCGTAGGTTCCAGTTATTTTATATCTGATTACCTCTTCTGATTGTAATCAAAATGAATTTATTTCAGTAAGTACTCATAGGACTTATTTGAAATTTCATTATTGTCATTAGTTGGACTGAGACAATCAGGGTAGATAACTATGGACTGATTTATCTCAAATTACCTCCCTTTATTTCAAATTAAAATAGGTATATCTCCGTAACTAATGAAGATACTGATCTGAAATTTCATTTATGTCAACAGATGGACTTGGACAATCAGTGAAGATACATATTGACTGAATTTATGACAAAATACCTCCCTTTATTTTTCATCTAAATGAATACACCTTAGCAGCTTCTAATGAGATTGGTTTGAAATTCCATCATAAGAAATAGTCAAATTAGATAACTCTTGATTGAACATTTACCAATATGAATACTTTACTAATACATATATGTATATTGTTGTAAAGGCTTATACTCTGTATCTTCTACATGCATATACCAATGCATGATTACCTCTCCTGATTTTAATAAAAATGCATTTATCTCAGTAAATATTTATAGAATTCATTTGAAATTTCATTATTGTCCTTAGTTGGACTGAGGCAATCAGGGTAGATACCTATGGACTGATTTTATTTCAGATTACCTCCCTTCGTTTCAAATTAAAATGGGTGTATCTCAGTAACCAATGAAGATACTGATTTGAAATGTCATTTGTGCCATCAGATGGATAATCAGGGTAGAGAACTTTTGACTGAATTTATGACAAATTACCTCCCTTTATTATATGTAAACGAATATATAGTAGCAGCATCTAATGAGATTGGTTTTGAATGTTATTTAATTTTTCCTGGGTTAGGAATAGTCATGTTAGTACAAAAATGCAGCATTTGAGCCTAGGACCCTCAAACTTGGTATGGAAATTGGCCCTGACTAGGTCAAAAGGGACTGTTACAAGAAAATGTTTATCCTGATGATATTTAATGTGTATGCCTATGTGCTCTATGTCAAAACTTGATCATATCATTTTGAGCAGTGGTACTCAGGTGAGCGATATAGGGCCATCATGACCCTCATGTTGTAGGTTTCATCAAACTTGATAAAGAAATGTAACCTATTCATTGTTAGATATGGTAAATATCACAGCTTTAGTCCAAGTCAAGGGCAATAATTCTTGTGTTATTGTTTTAGTCTTGACCACCATTAAAATTGTCCTGATAACATTTTATTAGTTCAACGAACATGGCCTCTAACGTGTTAAAAATGGAAATATGGTAATCGTTATAAATTCAAGCACTATAACTCTGGGGTTATCAAACCTTTTCGCTATCAAAAGTAGTTTTATGAAGATTGTCTTTGTGTATTTGTTTTTTTTTTGTTCACTCCAAGGCTATTGCTGAGGAAATAATATGCTAGAATGAGCCATTAGCGATAAAATTGAAATTTTATGGAGATCATTTAAGAAATGAAGTCTTCCATTTGTTAAACAATAAAGTATATGTAAAAAATGCATAAGCATGCTAAAAGCGATCCTTTTCTGATCAAGTTGAAATACAGATTAAACATATAATGATTTACAAAAACACCTATGGTAGGAAGTTTCTTGCAAGACCTCCAGTTGTAATGTCATCCTCAAAACTTTTACATGTTTGGTCAGAATTTTTCAAAAATATACACCAGTAGTTATAAGGTCTTACTGATAGTAAAGGGATGCTTTTCACATTGCATCATCATCATAGCTTTATTCTCTACTTTTTACACTAGACCAAACACGCTTTTTCCTAGATCATCACAAAAGGCAAGTGCATCCAGATATTTTGAAGGCAGCGAAAGACAAGTTCAAGGTTCATAAATCAGTGGTGTTGGTAGGACCACCAGGATGTGGTAAAACATCACTTGCAGTAGCTCTTGCAGCTTCCTACCAGCCATCACAAGTTCTTCTTCTGACATATCCTGAACAGGTTCAACATGTTGACCAGAACAGAACATATCTAGTTATCATTGAGGATTTTGCTGGGAAATATGATTATAACAAGACAAACATTTGTAGCTGGTACAAAACATTCGACATTCTTCATGTCATGAAATCTGCTGGCAAACTCAACATCATTCTAACATGTGACAAACAGAAGTTTAAGAAATGCACTGAAAAAATTGCCGCTCATCCATTGCTGGAATGTATGGAGAAGCTTCAACGTAAAAATATTCCAGTGAAACAAGAGATACACAGTAAGTAACAGTAAGATATTCTGACTGATTATCCATTGCAAAAATGTATATTACAGCTCTTAAAAAATTGTATTTTCCAATACCTCATGTATTGATATACGATGTGGTCATTTTTTTCTTTCACAGTGATTTTGTCAAAATGGTTATTTTCTGGAGTAATAAACTTCATTTATAATGAATTCCGTTATAGCAATTTTTCAGTTATGGTTATAGCAAATTCCCAGTCAAGGTTACAGCAATTTTATAGTTATGGTTATAGCAAATTCCCAGTTACAGTTATAGCAAATTTCCAGTTATGGTTATAGCAAATTTCCAGTTACGGTTTTAGCAAATTTCCACTTATAGCAAATTTCCAGTTACGGTTTTAGCAAATTTCCACTTATGGTTATAGCAAATTTCCACTTATGGTTATAGCAAATTGCCACTTACTGTTACAGCAAATTTCCAGTTACGGTTACAGCAAATTTCCAGTTATGGTTATAGCAAATTTCCACTTATGGTTATAGCAAATTGCCACTTACTGTTACAGCAAATTTCCAGTTATAGTTACAGCAAATTTCCAGTTATGGTTATAGCAAATTTCCACTTATGGTTATAGCAATTTGCCACTTACTGTTACAGCAAATTTCCAATTATGGTTATAGCAAATTTCCACTTATGGTTATAGCAAATTTCCAGTTACGGTTACAGCAAATTTCCACTTCTGGTTATAGCAAATTTCCACTTATGGTTATAACAAATTTCCCATTAAAAAAGAAAAACCATTTATAATGTCCCAATTTTCTCCATCTATATTCTATGTAATTAAAATAAAGTGGGTACAGCGAAATGCAAATTGTTTGATATAGGGAACACATTGCTGGATATAGGATCAGGGATATGCTGGATCATGTCTGCTTAACAATGTCAGATACTGTTTAAAGCTAACAACATATGATAGCAAACAATTATAAATTATAGCAAAACCATGTAAAAACAGCATAGTTAAATGGGAAAAATAAAGTTAGTGGTGTTAAATATCTAAGCAAATTGCTTATAATAATAGGTTGCTCTACAATATACATTTTCTGCCTTTTCATGAGAAATGTATTTGAAGAAGTGATCTTGACACAAATGCAAAAAAGTGCATATCTGATTACTTCTTGGAGGAGTCTTACAAAATATAAACAATCATATTATTTGTCATTTCAGTACATTTTATATGTACACTTTAATTAGACTTACAGCAAAAAGACAAATTTAAGGCACTGTCAATAAGTGTGTTATATATATGTCATGATACAAATATTGCTTAAAATGAAACTCCGGATTATAACAAACAGATTTTCTGGTCCTGAGGAGTTTGTTGAGTTTACTGTATTTCATTTTGGATATCATCATATTTGTATACATGTGATTTTATATGATGTGAATAGAGTAGAGATGAATTTTTCATTTTAACCTGATAGTGCACAATCTATAACAAGAAAATATTATTATATTATAATGATCTAACTTATTTCAGCTAATGTCAGCCAGGCACAGACTGTCACTGTAGAAACTGTTTCCAATCAAAGTGGAACCGACTATCCTGGCAGGTAAAAGTTTTATCCACTGAATGTACAATTATCTCTATTCATAGACTGATAATAAAGATACTTTTCAATTTTTTAGATTTGTTTTCTAATTTCATTTCATAGGCATAGAATCAGTTTGTTCTAGAAATGTTCCGCTTGGAGGATTTTACGATATTGGACATATAATATGGACTTGTTACATTCACTACATTGAAATATGAAAAAGCAAAGAAATTACAGAAAGTAACCTATCATAGTCTGGAAGCTTATCTACCTTATTCCTTCTGGATAAGATTTTTTTCACATTTTTCATGTAATAGCAAGTAAATCTATCTTCTAAACCATTTCAAAATCCATAGATATGTAAATAAAATGTCTTTAGATTTTTACATACAAACAGGAAGTCAAGCCTTAAATGTTTTAACTGTAATTTGTATTGACTGGTTTACATTTTATTTATTTCAGGGAGACTCCTTCAGATTTAAGTGCACCAGGTGCACCAAGATTTACATCTGTTGTCAGTATGGAGGAGTGCATCAATCTGAGAAATTTTGTTCCTGACTTTGACTGTACAAGTATGTGCTTGACCAAAGATAAGTCTATATATGCGGCAGTTACAAATGGCTTCAGATCTGAATCTTCTTACTGGCTAATCTATCATGACAAGAACACTAATAAAACATCCAAATATTCTGTGACAGATCAGATTGACAGTATGTGCTGTACAACTACTGGTGATGTTGTTGCTTGTGTTTCAAACCTTTTGTACATACCTCCTCAAAGTATATGTGTACTGAGAGTCATTGATGGATCAGTTGTGGTAATTAAGACATTAGAAGGTAACGATTATAGGACCTGTAGCGCTGTGTCATGTGATGATAAAGATCAGATCTATACAGGATGGAATAATGGAACAATAATCATATACAACATCAATCTGGAATTTGTACGACTGTACACAATATCAGATTATTCAAAAAATTTTTCCAACTCTGTTATCAGCCCAAAAGGACATGTATTTACCAGTACTCAAGGAGAACTGCATTATGACAATTTCAGAAGTTTTTCCAGCAGTGAAAGTATGGTGAAAAACTTTACGCAAAACTGCATATGTGCAGCCAGTGAGGATCCTTACACTGTATTTATTATAGAGGAATCATCAAAAAAACTTGTCCAGTACAACACAAAATGTCAGAAAATATCAGAGATTCCTTTAAAAATTCCTACTGTGTCTATATCTGAAATGGTGTTTGATGAAACAAGCTCAAGACTGATCATTTATGACGACATCTCTGATAAAATTCACAATGTGTATCTGAAATAAACAATCTGTATAAAATGAAAATACATCGTGAGGGTTATCAACATAATCTTGCTAGGGGTAAGCTTTCAGTAAATCAGTGACAGCATTAAATTTTGTTTTGTATCTTTTAAGTAACAAAAAAATTCAGATAGCAAACTTCAGCTATACAGGAGAGGAACTGATTTGCAAAACCAGTTAAATATTTGTTTCATATTTTATTAAGTTCCAGACAGTCACGTAAAATAATTATACATTGTTTAATCAATATGTACACAAAGAAAATACACATGTTGTGATTTTACAATATAAAATTCATAATGACAGTTTTATAAGATTTTCATTTCATGTCACTGTTTGGCTGTTGCTGTTGATCACAGGGGCACTTTTAAAGGAGTTTTCTAAATATGACTTGCTTTGAAAATGAAGCTTATGTGCATTTGTAAGCAACTTAACCAAATTAAAGTTTAAATAAAAGATACTGAAAAGACTGTTTTACAAACTTTATGCAAAAGAGAAGAAAATGGAACTTCACATATATGTTAGTTACCTTTTGCCTGTCCTGGTTGTCAAGATGTAACATAATTATGTTGATAAAGATAACTGTTTATGCATACCGGTATTATTTCAATATTCTAGCTGACAACTTGAACAGTGTAACAGTTACAAATCTCATGACCAAAGTGCACATATGATATCACAGTCATTTCCTAGTAACTACTGCATATTTGGAGCAGGGCATAGCTTCCAGTTTTTAATGTAGAAAGTATATACCATACAACAAATATCAAATATTTTCTTAAGGAATTTTCAAGTTTCTGTTCAAAGTAATATGCTTTGTCACAGTGGTTCTTTCCTGAACAGCTTTAACATCAACGTTTTTTATTCTTAGAACTGTTACAATACAATCTTCACAAATTTCAGTAATATATCATTAAAAAAATTATTCATAATTTCAGACAGTATGCCACATTATATGGCGGTGCTAACAGCATATATACAAATCTTGCATATTTCTACCATCAGTTTTTCATTATTTTATTACTCAAAATAAAAACCAATTATCTCATACAACACTCTTTATTCATCAAGAATATGCATTGATACTTACAACGATAGTTAAACATACGCATGATACATTTTGTAATAATTAAATTCAGTAAAAGTATAATTGACAATATTGGGAGTTGATCGGCCGCTCATGACTCAACAAGGTCTCACCGTGTAGAGTCGTTAAAAGCACAGCAAAATCCGTCGACCGAGAGGAGAACAGACGCACCAACCCAAGGCTTGCAAAAACAACGCAACTGCGCAATCCATCGAACTTCGAATTGTGAATCCAACCCAGCCCGGGTGTCACCGGGATGCGGTCAAATGCACAACCCTAGCCAATGTAAAGCGAGGCAATATAACACAACGGACCACAAGGCAAAGCAATGCAAGACACTTTGTACTTTGTAACAGGTATCACTCAAACAACACAAAGTAACGCAAGACACTTTGTACTTTGTAACAGGTGTCACTCAAAGGCAAAGCAACACAAGACACTTTGCACTTTATAACAGGTATCACTCAAATGCAAACACACAACAATTTCAATTGAACGTCGAGCTACCATTCCACCCATTTCGGGTTTCACCGAGAATGAGCGAAACCGCAACACGAGTCAATGAAAGGCAAGGCAAGGCAAGGCAAAGTGACACCACTGAGAGCAACGCAACATACGCAACACACGCAACATTAGGAATTGCCAAGTACTAGGGCAAAACCTTTTACTATCCAGTTAACACAAACTGGTAAACATATGATACCCCAAAGTACGCAACTTGAATGCAAACATACAGACACCGTATCCGCTCACCTCACGGCCGACAGAATTTTACCGCCAACATATTATGAGCGACAATATCCATCAAGCCAGTATTATAAATAAACACCTTTTACTTATAGTATTATGACAAGATGAAGAAAAACTAATATTAAGGTCTATCAAATGTCACAGTTAACAAGAGCTGTCTCCATAGGATGACATATGCCCCCGATGGCACTTTGAATGAGTAGTTATGGCCGATGTTAGAGTTTAGGACCTTTGACCTACGGAGCTGGGTCTTGGGCGCGACAAGTTGTCTTACTGTGCCACACATTCATGCGTAGTTATTTTAAAATCCATGCATGAATGACAAAGATATGGACCGGACACGCCCATCAATGCACTATCATGAAAAATGACCTTTAACGTCTAAGTGTGACCTTGACCTTTGAGCTACGGACCTGGGTCTTGCGCGCGACACGTCGTCTTACTGTGGTACACATTCATGCCAAGTTATTTGAAAATCCATCCATGGTTGACAAAGATATGGACCGGACACGCCCATCAATGCACTATCCTTTAATGTATGAGTGTGACCTTGACCTTTGAGCTACGGACCTGGGTCTTGCGCGCGACACGTCGTCTTACTGTGGTACACATTCATGCCAAGTTATTTGAAAATCCATCCATCGATGACAAAGATATGGACCGGACACGCCCATCAATGCACTATCCTTTAATGTCTAAGTGTGACCTTGACCTTTGAGCTACGGACCTGGGTCTTGCGCGCGACACGTCGTCTTACTGTGGTACACATTCATGCCAAGTTATTTGAAAATCCATCCATCGATGACAAAGATATGGACCGGACACGCCCATCAATACACTCTCCTTTAATGTCTAAGTGTGACCTTGACCTTTGAGCTATGGACCTGGGTCTTGCGCGCGACACGTCATCTTACTGTGGTACACATTCATGCCAAGTTATTTGAAAATCCATCCATCGATGACAAAGATATGGACCGGACACGAAAATTGCGGACAGACTGACAGACCGACAGACTGACAGACGGACAGACGGTTCAAAAACTATATGCCTCCCTTCGGGGGCATAAAAAGCCAGTGTCCTACATAATAATTGTTACCACAAATAATAGCAGAATTTTCTAAGTGATATCCAACTGTGATCACAAAGTTTTTAAGTTCACATGAAATAATATTTACGAGTCAATACTTCCTATAATTATTTTCCTGTCCTTGAATTTCATGTCAATATGACACATTTAACTTAAAAAGTGAAACTTATTCTAATAATTTTATTACTTCACTATTGTCTTCTTGTACATTTAGTTTATATATTTTAATACTAGAAATACGTATATTAATATCAATCAACTATCCCGTGCCTTTTTAAAGAAGTATAAAATCTTTCAAATTATACTGGAGAGTCTTATACAAATATAGTCACGCCCATGCTAAACCGTTTTCTTAAATAACAAAATTTATATACACTGCATCAAAATGTCTCAGTTTTTTCTTCATAACACGGTTCGAACATCTCACATTTGGAAGTCCTTGGTCACGTAACAAGATTACATCTAGCCCCGTCATACATTTTGATCGCTGGATGTGTTATCTCCTGCAGTGTTATTGCTCTCCGGTATATCACCCTCATCAATTTACTTTGGCACGGTTTAACCCTGCAATTGTAAGTAAAAAGACGGCAGTACCTAACAACTCAGTCGTCAAGACCGGGTGGACAATAACAATTAACTTGAACTAGAACATCAACGTTAGCTATTGTTAAATAGATGGACTTTATGCAAATTTCCTTTACAACTTTGAACCAATTTCATAAAACATTCCACAGATGATATAAGATCAACATAAATAGATCAGTAAAGTGTATATAAAATACTGATAAAGTATTCTAGCAAGTTGTTAAAACTACAATACTAGCCCGAAATTAAAGATGCAAAACTCTATGTTTCGAAAGTTTCCTATAAATACAGGGTGTGGCGGGCGGGTAGTTTTGACGTTACCGACGGTGTAGCTAGCAAAATGTGAGAGAACTGCACGAGATTATTGGTATTTATATAATATCGACTGGGTACCAGTATCAATAGGAACCAGTTCAGATCAGCCAAGTGTAACAATATCGATGACACGTTTATCTACGAAAACAGACAACAATTTAATAAACTAGCAGACGGTAATTAACGAGCAACAATTTGAGAAAAAATAAAGCAAATTATTTTAATTCTAAAATAATTTCCATTATTTTATTACTCAAAATAAAAACCAATTATCTCATACAACACTCTTTATTCATCAAGAATATGCATTGATACTTACAACGATAGTTAAACATACGCATGATACATTTTGTAATAATTAAATTCAGTAAAAGTATAATTGACAATATTGGGAGTTGATCGGCCGCTCATGACTCAACAAGGGTCTCACCGTGTAGAGTCGTTAAAAGCACAGCAAAATCCGTCGACCAAGAGGAGAACAGACGCACCAACCCAAGGCTTGCAAAAACAACGCAACTGCGCAATCCATCGAACTTCGAATTGTGAATCCAACCCAGCCCGGGTGTCACCGGGATGCGGTCAAATGCACAACCCTAGCCAATGTAAAGCGAGGCAATATAACACAACGGACCACAAGGCAAAGCAATGCAAGACACTTTGTACTTTGTAACAGGTATCACTCAAACAACGCAAAGTAACGCAAGACACTTTGTACTTTGTAACAGGTGTCACTCAAAGGCAAAGCAACACAAGACACTTTGCACTTTATAACAGGTATCACTCAAATGCAAACACACAACAATTTCAATTGAACGTCGAGCTACCATTCCACCCATTTCGGGTTTCACCGAGAATGAGCAAAACCGCAACACGAGTCAATGAAAGGCAAGGCAAGGCAAGGCAAAGTGACACCACTGAGAGCAACGCAACATACGCAACATACGCAACACACGCAACACTAGGAATTGCCAAGTACTAGGGCAAAACCTTTTACTATCCAGTTAACACAAACTGGTAAACATATGATACCCCAAAGTACGCAACTTGAATGCAAACATACAGACACCGTATCCGCTCACCTCACGGCCGACAGAATTTTACCGCCACAATAAATTTATAATTTATCCGCCAAAATTCTACGGCCTTTCAAACTCTTCTTTAAAAAATCGCATCTTTTATATAATCACCAAAAAACTGTAGACCTACTTTCTTATACTGTATTCCATCTGACCGAAACACAATGTGGCATAGCATCAATATCGAGCCTAATTATAATGAATTTGCCATCTGAATAAACTGACTTGTGGTAGGCCATATATTACTAAATCTAATCTTACAACTTCCAGAGCTATGATTTTGATATAACTTGCATCAACAATTAGACAGTACAAGCTCCCCTTTTAAAGATTTGGCTGAAACGGCAGAAAAAAGAAAAAACTGACATTTTACTCCAGATTAACGAGTAGAAGTCCTGAATTTACGATCATTTCTCTATTAATTGAGATAATTAATGCACATACAGAAGACATTTTGTCTGCGCCTATAGAAAAATTTATGTGACCCGATTTCTACTCCTTAATTCTGAAATAACAGGGTTTGATAGATACAAATTTCATTGTTTTGAAATTTTATATACGCATATTTGTTCTCAACTATGGACAAGTCTGAAACTTGAACAATTTGTATGTTAATCGTTCGCTCACATAAACAAACCAAAGTATGATACAATAAACAAAGTCTAACATTTTTTCAACTCGTATTCCTCGTATATCGTGCATGGGAAGCAGTCGCATTTGACCTTTATTAAAAACTTTGTCGATAGAGCCCGCTTGTCTCGGGTAGCACAATTATTTCGACAGCCGTCTGACAGTTTATTTATGACGAAACCCGTATGTAAATGAAAAACCCGTGCAGTTTGTGAAATTAATTTAAAGCCCTGCTCCCGTCCTACATTTTAACCTTGAATCGTAACTGAAAAAGCAAGAAAATCCCGTCTATGAACAGTGACACCTGTCAAAATAGAGTCTATTTTATATATAATTCTATATGAAATACCATTAGTTTTGCGTGCAACAGTGTGGTACGTGCCTATTATAATCATGGTTGCATACACACAACAGAATTAATTGAATAGCAGCGGGGTAGGATTTTAAGCCTGTAATGTAAGTTAAATTCGTCTTTCACAAAACAACATACACTATAAGAAAATAATGTGATGGGTTGATATCGGTCATTGTTAAGGTAAACGGTAAGTGATTTTTTTTTATTTATAATGATTTAATAGCTGTATTGTATGTAACCGAGGTATAAGTGCTACTTTTATTTAAGATTGTAACAATGTTCGAACTCTATGGATCTACATCAGGAGCTGCTTATCTGAATCTGAATAACTTAAACCAAAAATGTCATCATGACGACCTGGTACATGTTCAGCGTATATAGGAAAGCAATAAAATCTGACAACTACATGATAGTTTGTACAAGATACTTATAACTGCCCTAGGCAAAAGAGCTTTTAGATTTATTACTTATTATTCAGCAGTTGTTTAATAAGTCTGATCCCCAAACCACAACCGCCGCTAAGATTGGAAACAATTCCGTCAATGTTATGTTTGCTGTAAATCCAAGTCTGTATCATAAATCAAGTCATCAGTGACGGTGAAAATAAATACCAAAATCGGAATATTCACCCGGGTACTATCCAAAGACAAAATTATAAATCTTAGTTTGTAACAGAAAAAACTGAAATCCAACTGATTTTTTTTTTTTGTAAAAATCATAACATTGTTAAATATCCTAATTCTTGTATGATGATATAGTTTTGTCAGACCAAAAACGGCGAGTAAAGATTGACCGGTAAAAATTGTCATCGTGACGAACCGGTACAATCTTAGAAATGTGACAATTTATTAGTGTTCAACTTTGATTTATGCAAATTCTAAAATCTAGCAAACTATTCAAATGTTATGTACCTGGTTAAGTTACAAATGAAAGCGACTTTAATTGATATGTCAACGTCCTCGTGTATCTACAAATAAGTTTTAATTTGTGTTCGCCTGTGAATTTAATGTTTTGACATACTTCTATGCTACATAACGTAAACTATAAATGGTTAAATTGAACCTGCTGCGCATGAATGACGTAAACTGAGATCCGAAGTGACCTAATTATTGAACCAATTTATATTAACCGTTAATAAGATCGTTCATTGTATGATAAATGGTGAGTTCCTCTATATTCACCTGAAATATTTTTGTGAAATGAAACATTTTACTGAAATCTTGAAATTTAGCAGTGGGACCGGCTACTCGATCAGTTTCAATATTATTTTAAATTTGCGTATTGATTATTCTGAATTCAGTGAAACGTATTTAACTATTACTCTTAAAGTGAACATAGCAATTCAATGAAATTAAAAGACAGTTTGTGTAAGAGATAAGATGTTCCAACTGTTATGTTTCCTGAACTGACAGAATCTGAGAAGTGATCCTTTATGAAAGGAAGCTCGAACAAAAAGACGAAAACTTTTGATTTCTTAAAGACTTTATATGCGCGTTGAAATTTGTACACTTTACATCGTAAGAAAATTTGCGAATAAACCACGTACGATTACAGAAATTACAGTCATAATACATATGCATAAAAACTGATGTTAACTGGTTTAACCAGCATGTAATGGCCCATAAATTATTATTTGACTTAGACCATGGAGCTGAAGTGCTTTGACGTAAAAGAAATTGATCGTCATAACTCGTGAATGAATAAGTTCTTCTAACGCAATGCGCGATCTCTGAAGTTATACATATAATGCAATATCTCATCAATTTTGTAAGAATACCTGGTATACTGAAATGTAAGTGATGAATTCATTAGTAGATTTCTCAAAAAACTTAATATTTTTCTGTACATTCAATGCGCTAATAACTATTCAGATTAACTACCAAACCCTTGCAAAAAACGGACTTTTGACTGTGCATTTCGGTTGTAATACCTAATTTATCTACTCGCCTTAACATTTAATTAAAGCTGACCCTGAATCGCTTTAAGTAAACATCTGTCGAGCGTAAAGTTTGTAAAGAAATGTCAAATACAGTTCAATTACTAGGTCATTCGTACCACAAGTTTTCAAAACAAATATTTCTCTACATGCAAAATTCTTATAAATATCAAAATATGAAAATCGTAGCAAGGATACAAAAACTAAATCTAATTTTACAAACATGATGTTTACAAAAACGAACTGTTGTTAGACACCTGCTCCAGTTCTACCTTATAACCTTAAATTGACACTGAAAAAGCATGGAAATCATGACTATTAACAGAGACGCCTGTCAAAATAGCGACTATTAAATCAAATTATACATTTGTGTATACAAAACACCTTTGATTTTGCAAGCTAAGTGTAGTACATGTTGCCTTATGTCATCAAAAGTTATA
Source organism: Mercenaria mercenaria (assembly GCF_021730395.1). Taxonomy (NCBI): domain Eukaryota; kingdom Metazoa; phylum Mollusca; class Bivalvia; order Venerida; family Veneridae; genus Mercenaria; species Mercenaria mercenaria. The sequence continues at coordinate 63,885,199 of NC_069361.1, read as the reverse complement.
TACACAGTAAAATTTGAATAACCGTGGAACCGAGTTTACTGATATTGTATGCCAAAATAGAGTGTAAAGGATAGCCTGTAGACGCGTGCGTAGATATATATTTGCGTCGCCACACCCCATTCGTGAATATTATTAAAAAACCTAAGGCTCTATGTTTGAACAACAAACAATCTACTAAATCTGTGATATTATTTTTCGACATACCGGCAGAAGATTGGTAACACCGTCAACAACATTCTCTTCTAAAGCATCTGCACCTAGCATCCCTCTTGCCATTGTCCTGAGGAGCATACTGCAGAATATTTCTGTTGCAAGGATTCCTCCGAAATATCAGTTCCCGCCTTTGACCACGAGGCATTGCAATGATAAATCAAAACATGTAAATAGTTTTGACGTTACCGACGGTGTAGCTAGCAAAATGTGAGAGAACTGCACGAGATTATTGGTATTTATATTATATCGACTGGGTACCAGTATCAATAGGAACCAGTTCAGATCAGCCAAGTGTAACAATATCAATGACACGTTTATCTACGAAAACAGACGACAATTTAATAAACTAGCAGACGGTAATTAACGAGCAACAATTTGAGAAAAAAAAAATTAAATTATTTTAATTCTAAAATAATTTCCATTACTATACACATTCTAGTAAAAATGCCATATTTGATAATGATATTGGGAGGGGCCAAAACTTGCCTAAATCCTATATGCTCATTTAAAGGCTATCTGGCACTTTTGTTTGAAATGCTGAAATCTTGATATTGTATAATACAGATAATTACCAAGATTTTATGTAAATAAGAGTGTTTTATATAAACAAGATGATGGCCCTAGGTTGCTCACCAGAGTAACACACCCATAACAAACTTGTTTGACCTAGTGACCTAGTTTTTGATACCACATGACCAGTTTCAAACTTGTCTCGAGTTTTCAAGGAGATAAACATTCTGACCAAGTTTCATTTAGATTGGGCCAAAATTGTGACCTATAGAGTGTTAACAGTGAAATTGTTGACGACGACGACAGACAACTGACAATGGATGACTGACACAGGGCGATCATAAAAGCTCATCTTGAGCACTTCTTAGGTTAACTAACAAAATATATTTTTCCAACAGGGAAGCAAAATTAACGATAAATCTATTGCTCTGAAAATAAAGGATAGATTAAATAATTCAAATGCTTTGGTTTTAGTCTCTCTTTAACCCTTAGCCTGCTGGCGGCAAGTGATTCTGCCTTTGCGACCAGTGCAGACCAAGATCAGCCTGCACATCCGTGCAGTCTGATCATGGTCTGCATTGTTCGCTCTTCAGTCAGTAAATTTTCAGTGAACACCCCTTCAAATGATAAATGGTATTGCCCAAATTGAATGAAAGACCAGTCCATTTTAGAAATTTAGCAGGCTAAGGGTTAATAAAGTCTTTCAGTTTATTACAAATATAAGCACTTACTAGCAAAGTCAATAAAATATCACAGTATCAAAACACACGCTAACATGCAAAATTATCAATGTCGGATTTAAAATTTAAGTAACATGATTTTTTTCTTCAATAATTTTGTTTTTAAAAGGTTACATAAAATTTATTAAATTAGAATATCCCCGTTTGGCTCACAAAATCTTCTCCTGATAAAAAGTTTTTGTCTATTTAGCAGCATTGTATATTTTAAACTCTTTAACCTTTAAGACAGATTGGGCAAATTCTTCTTAAATCAAGATTTTTATCAAAAATTTCATGAAAAAAGATGAAACATTAACTTCCAAAAAATCTGACTCACAAAATCTTCTCCTGATAAAAAGTTTTTGTCTATTTAGCAGCATTGTATATTTTAAACTCTTTAACCTTCAAGACAGATTGGGCAAATTCTTCTTAAATCAAGATTTTTATCAAATTTTTCATGAAAAAAGATGAAACATTAACTTCCAAAAAATCTGACTCACAAAATCTTCTCCTGATAAAAAGTTTTTGTCTATTTAGCAGCATTGTATATTTTAAACTCTTTAACCTTTAAGACAGATTGGGTACATTCTTCTTAAATTAAGATTTTTATCAAATTTTTCATGAAAAAAGATGAAACATTAACTTCCAAAAAAATCTGACATTAGGTAAGTCAGTATTGCAAATACTTCAAGCACATTTATTGGAGCATCTGTATTAAAGTCTGATTGAATGTACATGATTCCTGCTGTTAAGAAGTCTTTCCCAAACACATACACTGCTTGCATCCAAACCCATTTATATAAGTCTAACAAAAACCACAAAGTTGGCAGTTCTGACAAGTGTTTGCCTCTTGTCCGACGCTATGTCAGAAATTACAATCGACATGTGTTCAACCAAAGAGATCTGAGATGAGTTTATCAGCTTGCATTTTGTGGATATGTCCAATTCCTACAGCCGGTAATCCTAGTACATCCCTTCCAACATAATGCAGCTGAAATAAACACAATAGATAAATATATATTCTAACACTTTAAGATTTTCTTTTATATAAACGAAGAAGGATTTTACAGTGTATTGTCTTGTTGATTAAAACATGTTTTGCAAAATCACCTACTTTTGGCTATTCCAGTTAACTGTGTCCATATATAACTAAAAAAGAATTCCAGATTAGTATCCCTTCCTGGTGTAATATGAACATGTTAGAATGGAAACAGATTTGAGTTTTGCATGCTTTGTTGGCAAATAAACACTCTTTTTTTTCATTCAGATGCGTATTAATTAATCACTCAGGCATTTGGTTTTGTGATTAGGTTACTACGCATCTGAACTCAAAACCATATTTTGTTTGCCATCGAAGCATGCAAACTCAAATCTATTTCTCAATTTTATTAAAAATATCAACAATTAAGGTAGTTCTGCACGTTTGGATCGAAATTTTTTCTACAATGTAGAATTTGATTGAACTCTGATTTTTCAAAACTTCAGAATATACCTAGAAAATTCAGCAAATAAAAAGGATAGGGTCGTGTGCTTGAATTTTTGCTAGACTGATTTGAAAAATTTGGACCTCACGCAATATTTCATAATTGGAGTCTATGGGAATATCATTACTTTCATAACATTTTCGCGAATAGAAATTTTTCTACAATGTAGATTTTTATGAAACTTCTCACAGTTGTAAATGAATACATGGCCTATAATTTGGTGAAATAAAATGTATAGGTCCGTGTGCTTATTTTTGTGATATTTGACCATGATTAAAGTGAACCGGACATTTCACGCTAATTTCAAGACAATATTTTGATTATTTTAAAGTGTCATATGTTTTAATTTCATATTATGATTTTAAAAATATAGCAATAGTGCCATTGTAATAAATTTACTCACAGATTACAAATAATTCATAAAATCATTTTCAATTCCGTACGCCGATTCCAGACTTTATTATACGTTTTCCGGATAAATGACGTTACGCCATCACTTCCGGTTTATCAAACATGCAGAACTACCTTAAATTAAATTTTCTTATATTCAACATGAAGTTTAGGATTTATTTATAAAAATTATGCATGTCACATGTTATACACATTGTCATTTTCAATTATGTAACATTTTCAATATATAGGTGTATGAATGCATCTTCTAAGGAGGTGGGTTATCTTAATATTTGTATGTGCGCATGCCCAACTGGAAGCTAACGTGATGATTTACGGCAACGTTTACGACAAACTAGATGTGTTTGTATATATATTCTTCTGAACGATTATCATGAACCTGTCTCTGATCTGATGCTTTATGGTTTAATAATGCAGAAATAATGAATAAATTGCTGCAGAAAGGCTTCAAAACATTGTTGATTGAAAATGACATGTGTCAGTTACCACCCAAAATTAATAACTTTTATTGTGAAAGTAGGTAATCCTGTGCATTTTCTTAAGTTTAACTATTTTTAAACAACCATTACCGTATTTGCTTAAATATTATTTATGAGTCTTTCGCTCTGAATAATTATCAATATTTTGCTTCTTTTATGTAGTTATATTTAAATGTTATGCGGAATGTAAGAAAACTGATGAAGGTAACTGATGTTATTGGGAATATAGTTGGATGAAAGGTAACTCATGGTATTATGGCCATTTTCAAATAAAAATCGGACAGTTTGATTTGTAATACAAATTTTTCAGTTTCCGATAATAATTTGATGTTACCATGGAAACGAAGCCCATGACCAATACATCTAAATGTAAAATTCAAAAGGAATTTAAGGAATACCACATCATTTTTATTTGCATTTCAACAATATTCATGAGGCTAATAGCAGCATGCAAAACGATTTTTCCATAAAAAATGTCAGATGAGTGCATGGTACTGCTGTACATACTTTAAGCTGTGAAATTTGTTTAAATAAATGCAAATAAATAGAGGATATTACATGAGTGTCTTTTCATATTGAATTTATTAAACAAGTTGAATAAAATGATAAAATGCGAGGCTCTGCCGAGCATTTTATCAATTTTATTCAACGAGTTTAATAAATTCAATGTGGAAAGTCACAAATGTAATATTCTTTTTATCACATGTTAGCCTTTCTTGTCGAAACATCAAAAAATCGACTTTCTTTTACTATATAAACAAGACAATTTGACCGACGTCGCCTATACTATAAATGACGTCGACATCAAAGCTTTATGACACTAGTGTATTATCATTTTTATTTAATAGCTTTATTACACTCCTGCGACGTCAAACATGTGATAACATGAAAATATTACTTACGTTAAAAATAAGATGTTTTAAAGCTACATTAACAAGAAAGATAATTTTATTTTTTTTTTTTTACAAGAAATTACAATAAAAAGCAAGATATAGACCATTCTAAACAGCTGAAGTTTATACCTTGTAAATATAATAGTATGCAGAAACAGCTGAAGTTTATACCTAGTAAACATAATAGTATGCAGAAACAGCTGAAGTTTATACCTAGTAAAAATAATAGTATGCAGGTTAGCTGAAGTTTATACCTTGTAAATATAATAGTATGCGGAAACGGGAGACAATCAAAATCCCCTTGATCAAAATCCCCTTCACTGAAAAATGACAGTAAATACAATGCCTTTAGCAAACATAATATAATTTGGAGCACTGAGATCTATATATCTATAATGTTAATCACAGAGGGGATTATGATAACCCCTGCAAATGTGTGAAGGGGATTTTGTAACACCCAGGCATTTTTCACTGGAGGGGATTTTGATCAAGGGGATTTTGATATACACTCTGCGGAAACAGCTGAAGTTTATACATGTACCTAGTAAATATAATAGTACAGCTGAAAGGGCTTGGTACGCTTTACTATACAAAATGGCCTAAAATATCATGAAAAATTAAAAGTTTTTTATTTTATGAAAAAAATGTATCAGATTATAGCCAATTATACAAGGAACGTAAACGCGAACATTACGTCACCTACGCAACTACTGATGACGTCATAAGTGACGTTATACGGACGTCGTAAATCGTAAAAGTAACGAAAACGTGTATTTTTTTCAACAAACGCCCAAAATAAATGACATTCGCAAGTAATAAACTTTAGATTTTTTACATGGTTAATAAGAACAGGATGTAACCTTTCACATGACAGAGGAGTTTGGAAGTTTATCGTTTGCGGATGGTGAGTATTTTGCAGGAACTTTTCGAAGGTGTACATGATTATTTTGTTCTGGACCAGTATACAACTTTATAAGCAAGAAGTAGTTGTCGTTTAGGAAACGATTATAATCGTACCGGTCAATTATTACAATCTAGATAAGTTTTAGCTTATTTTTCATTACAGCTTTCCAAGAATGTCAATTTTTTATTTGATCTGATATGATTTTATTTAATCTTAATTGTTTACAAAATGATGGACTAAAGAATGAACATGCGCACTGGATACATTGTAGTTAAGCGACGATAATTATAATATCAATTATAATTGTCTTTAACGAAAAGCGAATTGACATCATGCAACTGTGCGGACAAATCGTCTGCAAATTTAAAAGCAGGAAACTTGTCACTAATGTTATGAATTTTCATGGTTAATTTATCGAAAATCAACATTATCCTATGTTCATATCATTATAAAAATGAATCACGTAATTAACTGTGTATGTCAGTTAGATCTACTTTAATTTATAAGTACTTATAGCGTAAAATAACCACAATTACAAACAAAGTTTTTCCGCACTATTCAAATGTCTATAAGCTAAATACACACCTAGAGTGTGAGATTACCTTCGTACTTGTGTCAAGAATACCAAACAGACATATGCATAGCTACATGGTTATGTATTATCTCTCTCTGTCTGAGAGAGACCTACAAGCCTTTTTCATAATGAAAAAGGAAGATTGATTTCATTACATCTGACCAAAATATAACTGTATATATTCAAGACGTTCAACACAAACCGAATGGTTTTACATTATTTCAAAGTTCTTCCAGATTTTCTCATTTTATTTATTTTTGTAAAAATAAACAGGTTTTGATTAGTTTAATTTTTTTTACAATAGTATATAATAAAAACATATTAGAATTATAAAAGAAATTACCTCCCTTTATTAAATACAACATTTTTTTTCCACACTTAAATGTTAATCAAAAAAATGTGCGATTTCATATGTGTCCGCGCATGTGTAGTTAATCAAAGAAACTTGACACAAATGTTCACCACACGGAGACGACGTGCAGAGCGCTTGTTTCGGATGACTAGCTTCAAGGTCAAGGTCACACTTAGGGGTCAACGGTCATATGAGTGTGTGCGCTCTGTAACTCTTGAACTGCTTGAAGGATTTCAAAGAAACTTGGCACAAATGTTCACCACAATGAGACAACGTGCAGTGTGCTTGTTTCGGATGACTAGCTTCAAGGTCAAGGTCACACTTAGGAGTGAAAGGTCATATATGACTTTGCTGTGTCCGCTCTGTAACTCTTGAACTGCTTGAAGGATTTCAAAGAAACTTGGCACAAAATGTTCACCACACTGAGACGACGTGCAGAGCGCTTGTTTCCGATGACTAGCTTCAAGGTCAAGGTCACACTTAGGAGTGAAAGGTCATATATGACTTTGCTGTGTCCGCTCTGTAACTCTTGAACTGCTTGAAGGATTTCAAAGAAACTTGACACAAATGTTCACCACAATGAGACAACGTGCAGTGCGCTTGTTTCGGATGACTAGCTTCAAGGTCAAGGTCACACTTAGGAGTGAAAGGTCATATATGACTTTGCTGTGTCCGCTCTGTAACTCTTGAACTGCTTGAAGGATTTCAAAGAAACTTGGCACAAAATGTTCACCACAATGAGACAACGTGCAGTGCGCTTGTTTCGGATGACTAGCTTCAAGGTCAAGGTCACACTTAGGAGTGAAAGGTCATATATGACTTTGCTGTGTCCGCTCTGTAACTCTTGAACTGCTTGAAGGATTTCAAAGAAACTTGACACAAATGTTCACCACACTGCGACGACGTGCAGAGCGCTTGTTTCGGATGACTAGCTTCAAGGTCAAGGTCACACTTAGGAGTGAAAGGTCATATATGACTTTGCAGTGTCCGCTCTGTAACTCTTGAACTGCTTGAAGGATTTCAAAGAAACTTGGCACAAAATGTTCACCACACTGAGACGACGTGCAGAGCGCTTGTTTCGGATGACTAGCTTCAAGGTCAAGATCACACTTAGGAGTGAAAGGTCACATATGACTTTGCTGTGTCCGCTCTGTAACTCTTGAATTGCTTGAAGGATTTCAAAGAAACTTGGCACAAATGTTCACCACACTGAGGCGACGTGCAGAGCGCATGTTTTAGATGACTCGCTTCAAGGTCAAGGTCACACTTAGGGGTCAAAGGTCATATATGACTTTGCTTTGTGTATAATGCTCTGCATTGCAGTGCTCTTGTTTTTATTTGGCAGATCCCTTTTTTGTTCTCTTACAATATTTTTTCTTGTATTACTTCCCTTTTTTGTTACTATAAATAGCTTATTTTGAAACTTTTTTATTATTGGCCGTAGGGAAAAACCAAGACCACTTTTCTGTGGTACAACATGGATGGTACATCCAATTGCTAGATGTATTTTGACATAACTTTACCTGGTAAGAATTTTTTTGTTGACTTAGAATTTTTTTTTGGAATTTCTTCTTTTTGTTGTTCCTGTCCTTTGGGCTTCAACAGTCAAGTTCTTTAAATTTTGCTCCCATCCTCTGGTGTAACCCTTCGGGCGTATATTGCCCCGCTTGGCGGCGCTCTTGTTAGGTAAAAATGAATGTAGCCCGCCGGCGATCCTTGTTTTAGACGGAACGTACATGTATATACACCAAAGTTCTAATTTCAAATTCCAGCGCAAAACATACAGTGTACACAAGAAAAGACCACTTGTCAAACCAATGATGGTAGTAACAACATCTGGATACATAGTATCAGTACTTGGTCCATATTTGGCGAATGGTAAAAATAATGATGCGAACATTTTGAACAGTATGTTAGAGCAAAATGTTGAAGAAATGAAAACATGGGTTAGGCGTGGCGATGTTTTCGTCGTTGACAGAGGTTTTAGAGATTCTTTAGGAGTGCTTAAAGACATCGAAATTGAAGCTAAAATGCCTTCTTTTTTAGAGAAAGGAAAAACACAACACACAACAGAAGACGCTAGCGAAAGTAGACTTGTGACAAAAATACGTTGGGTTGTAGAATCTGCCAATGCTAGAATCAAACAATGGCAGATTCTAAATAATGTACTACCAACAAGTCAATTACCGTATTAAACGGATTATGTCCGCATCATATGCGCAATCTGTAACAAGTTTAAGCCTCCACTTTCTCAAACAAAGGATCGCCTCGCAGATATCCAACTTGGCACTAAAATGTTCAAACTTGCTAAAAGGAAAAACGAAATTACAAAACACAGTAGAAGAAAAACTTCAAAGCCGGACGAAACAAAAGTGGCGAGAAGTAACAGAATCAGCAGTTACTGACTTTCCTAAATTGTCAGAAGAACACGTGCGCGTAATTAATTTAGGGGTTTATACTGTAAAATTGGCTAAATCGTACACAGCTGAACATATGAGTGACGACACCTATGCATTATCTGTATGTAGCGATGTTCCTGGTATTTTGCAAGCTAGACTACAAAGCAGGCATACATTAGTTGTTAAGTATAAATGTTGGATAGGGTATGACAGTAAAAATATCACATCTTGGTATTGCAAGTGTAAGGCCGGCGCACGTGTTGTCGGGTCATGTGCCCATGTAGCGAGTGTGGTATGGTACCTGGGAACCGGTCGTTATCGTTCAAACAAATGGCCGACTGGCTGGGATTACTTCGTGTCTGATGCTAGTAAGCAAGAGGAATAATGTTTTAATCCAAAATGTGTTGATGTTTATCAAATTGGTGGGTGACATGTACGTCGCTAACCGATATGATAGTTAAAAATACCAGTCATTTGTCATATCTATGTTGACAGTGGATGACTAATTAAGACATGCTGTATGAACACTAGTTCGGCGAAACTCTGTTATATTTTTATCGTTTTACAAAGTCGAATGATATGCATGTTAGCTTTTCTATGAAAATGATTTTATTCTACTGTCTTTTCATTCATTTATTCATTCATTCATTCATTCATCCATTCATTCACTCAAATGCTTTTGTTTAAAGAATGACTATTGATCCGATGTTAATAGAATACTTAGAACTGTTATTTTTGCATTCCACAATAGAGACTTACAGTTTATAGGAATAGATACCTAACTGTATTTGAACATTAGCAATGGAAATTGTAATAGCATTACATGTCAAAGTTTCCTAAGCTGTCAATAATGAAATGTTTATTACCACTTACACAGACACATGTATATTAATCAGTGTTTTATATATACATGTACGTATGCGTTAATTGTTCATTATCATCAAACTTATATTTAATTCATCATTTTGTATCAATCGCTTCAGATATATAAAATGCATAAAATTATCACTAAGCCTTTCTATCTGCGTCAGTCATTATTTCTCCATAACAGAGAGTATGCAACAAACGATAATACAAAATGTTAGTTAGTTGTCAGTCACTTGCGTATAACAGATTAAAAACTATAGGGAGAGCGGCAGCGGTGAATTGTATTACAAGTATGAAAACACATATTCAAACGCGGTTCCGGTTTTTATTTATTTATTTTAACCACATATGAAATATAAATATACACTCATAGACATTTATAATCAGTCATCTATGATTTTCATAATTTCGTGAAGACTACTAAAATAAAATAATAAAGTACACCACGCATGGTTAATTTGAGCCATTTTAACGGGAAATTACCCTCACGAATAAATGGTATAATATTATGGGAACAAAGGCGATCGAGAAAATATCAATTGAGTAATTTAAATATTATCAAAGTTATCGCTATAACAACAGTGACCGATTATAAAAGTCCATGAGTGTAGATTATTGTTTTATTTATCGCGGTCAGCATCTTGATAAAGTCAGCACGATATATGAGGTTAATGCGGATCTGTTTCTTTTGTCGTTTTATACTTATTCGCTACATTTAAATAACAGTAACAGTATAAATAGTCGACAACTGCTTAATGTCCGCAGTACCGAATTAAACTAGTGGATACTGAGAAAGTGATAAGCGGGAAATGAAGAATTCAGCGCGACGTCAAAATGAACTGAGCAGACGACATTCTCGATCGAACAGTCAGGTCGGTAAATATTCTGTAGAAAGGTGAGTTTTTGATGTATCTGAATAATTTTTTCAGTTTCTTGTTGTTAAAAGTTTGCAATCTTTGCATGACAAATATTAGCAATTTTTGTGATGGGCCATTTTTCAATGTAAAGCGTACCGAGCCCTTTATTGTAAATGTGTGTGGAAACAGTTTTAAATAGAGTTTATTGTCATTGTAAGTTGAAACAGCTTTAAATACAGTGGACCTTCTGAATACCGGACCTTCAAAACCCGGAAACTTCACAAAATTGGAAGATTTTCTCGATCCCAATCTATTCCTTCTATTTTCTGTATTTTAAAAAAAAATGACTTATTTCAATACAATTTTACTTCCAAAAACCACACAACATGAACAAGTAGATATTAGTTTATTATAAATTTGTGCCTAGGTGAAAATTCTGTGATTCCATGGTTTACCAATTAGTCGTGACTGTTTATTTTGACATGCATTAGAATCATAACCTGTCAATCTAAGGATCAAATACCAGCCAAGTTCTTGATAATTAAATTAGATAATGATCTTTCATTAAAGAAATTAATTTCAATTACACTAATTTGTATTTTTTTCTGTTCTTAGTACTTACCGATATATATAATTTTGTCCTTTGTATTAAAGATTTTTGTAACTGTATGTGGAAACAGCTTTAAATAGAGTTTATTATAAATGTAGACAAGTCAAGTCAAGTCAAAGTCAAATAGTTTATTTACGTCTCTTCGTACGTATAGCATGGTAAAACATTATAATATTACAATATTTTAAAAAAAAACACGTATGCCTTTCTATACAGAAATATAAGAGACAATGTGATCTATACACATTTACATATTCTAAAACCTAATATCTATTAAGATGACTAAGTCACCAACATAAAACTATTAAAATCTTTATATGCAGAAATACCTTCAAAAGTTTACTTACATAAAATTAAAAAAGTATAAAATTAAGAAGCATGAGGAAACTGTGAATCTATCTGTGGCTAGGTGCAGATAATTACTGTAGGGAAATTTTGTGTCTAAGATGTTATATGGAAATTTGAATCTATATGTGACCAAATAAAGTTAATAAGCGCTGTCAGAGGACAGCAACGCTCAACTATTCGACAGCCTTGTCAACTGAATGAAAATTAAAGTCAGTAAAGGGGCATAACCTGTAAAATTCCATAACAGGGTTAAGGAACCTGCACAATGCATATCAACTCATGACATGGACAACTGCGTGAAGTTTCAATCCATTCCTACTCAGATATCAGCTTACTTATAAAATATGTATGTATGTGGTAAAACCTTCAATAGCTAAAACTGTAGTATATGAAAATCAGCTTTAAACAGTTAAAGTGTATTTAAAATGTGTTTGGACAAAAGCTTTCAATAGCTAAAGCTATTATACATGAATGTGGACATGGCTGTAAACATCTTAAGTTTACTGTAATTATATTTTGCAACAGTTTTAAATACCTTAAGGTTATTGTAATTGTATGTGGACGTCAATAAAATACAAAACTCTTCTAGCATTGTTTTTTTTTTTGCAGTTTTAATCCATTATGAAACTTGCTTTAGTGGTTTTTTTACAGTAAAAGGCATGCCTTCTATAAAAGATTAAAATTGACCTGAACAAGAGACGTTAGAGAGAAAGCCATATCCCCAGCCACAAACGGGAGATCAATAGGTAATCAAAAGTTACGCATTTGTAACTTCCACTCATACCTACATGTATCTATATATACATTCAGGAGCTTGAATTGTACCAGTAGTGATTTCTTCACAGTTTGTTTGTTTGTTTGTTTTGGGTTTAACGCCGTTTTTCAACAGTATTTCAGTCATGTAACGGCGGGCAGTTAACCTGACCAGTGTTCCTGGATTCTGTACCAGTACAAACCTGTTCTCCGCAAGTAACTGCCAACTTTCCCACATGAACCAGAGGTGGAGGACTAATGATTTCAGACACAATGTCGTTTATCAAATAGTCACGGAGAACATACGCCCCGCCCGAGGATCGAACTCACGACCCCGCGATCCGTAGACCAAGGCTCTTACCTACTGAGCTAAGCGGGAGGGCTGATTTCTTCACAGAAGGAAAGATAAATTGAAAACCTTTCACAATGGAGTTATGGTTCTTGCACTATCTTTCATACAGTAAATGGCATTGTATTTCATTAGCCATTTAAGATATTGTGTGGGCAAATATTGCGTAACTTAGACAGATGGGATCAACTTCGATATACATCTCCTGCAGGAAATAACGAACAAATTCCCCTTGGAATATTCATTTATCATCTAATGGATTTAGGCCTAAGAAAAGATATGTTCCATGAATTATTTTAATGATTAAGGTACGTGAAAAATCACAATGTACAAGACATAAACTCAAAGACCCAATCATTTGACCTTTAGTTCAGCATGTTAGTTGTGCACATTGTCTTGATGTGTGGAACTTTTAATTAATTCTTAGATTCTCTTCAAGTGGTTTAAAAGAGATCTTCCAAACATAAACTCAAGTCCCAAAGGTTTGACTTTGCACTGTGACCAGGAAATCGGACCTTCACAACTGAAACGGTGTTTTAAGACCTTGCCAAGATTCATGAATACTTGCAAGGCATTTAGAAATGAAATACAGTTGAAATTCGGTATCTTGAATTCCAAAGGATAAAGCATTTTACCTGGTGATACTGAAATTCGACTTGATATCATGTGCACATGTTTTGGGGCAGGACCTGTCTTCCAGATAGCTGGAATTTTGAGAGAAGCGAGTTTGAGATACTGAGTTTCAACTGTTCAAGGTTTAAAGTATTTACCGTGACCTTTGGTCCGGTAAGTTGAAACATGTGTTCTGCATATCGTTTCTATGAGTTGCGAATTCCAAGTGATTTTCATTAATACCTTTCAGTTATAAATTTACTAGTATCATATATTTCTGCGCAAATCATAAAAGTTTTGACTGTACCTTACATCCGACAAGATTTTCAAATCTTGGGGAAACGAAAGACCATGCACCCATATTTCTATGTTCCTCCTGTGCCCAGATATATTCTGAAAAATATACAGCTGAGAACAACTTAAACATTCAAATACTGTTACTAGATTTCTTTTCTAACATGTTTTAACTTTCAGCCTTCTTCACAGAAAACAAGAGGACCATGATGGTCCTGAATCGCTCACCTATCCCCACATGACCCAGTGTTGAACTGAGTATGACGTCGTTATTTCTATTATTTGACACAGTGACCTAGTTTTTGAGCACATGTGACCCAGATATTATCAAGATAAAAAATTCTGACCAATTTTCATGAAGATCCATTGAAAAATATGGCCTCTAGAGAGGTCACAAGGTTTTTTATATTGACCTAATGACTAGTTTTTGAAGGCACGTGACCCACTTTTAAACCTGACATGATTTTCTCAAGGTGAACATTCTCCCCAATTTTCATGAAGATCTCTTGAAAAATATGGCCTCCAGAGAGGTCACAAGGTTTTTTTTTTTTTTCGCCCTACTGACCTAGTTTTTGAGGGCACGGACCCAGTTTCGAACTTGACCTGATATCATCAAGGTGAACATTATGACCAAATTTTTCATGAAGATCTTTTGAAATTTATGGCCTCTAGAGAGGTCACAAGGTTTTTCTATTTTTAGACCTACTGACCTGTTTTTGACAGCACGTGACCCAGTTATGAACTTGCCCTAGATATCATCAAGTGAACATTTCTAACCCATTTTCATGAAGATCCATTGAGAAATATGGCCTCTAGAGAGGTCACAAGTTTTTCTATTTTTGACCTAATGACCTAGTTTTTGACCCCACATGACCCAGTTTTGAACTTGACCTAGATATCATCAAGGTGAACGTTCTGACCAATATTCATGAAGATCTCATGAAAAATATGGCCTCTAGAGAGGTCACAAGGTTTTTCTATTTTAAGATCTACTGACCTATTTTTTGAGGGCACGTGACCCAGTTTTGAACTTGACCTAGTTTTTCATAAGGTAAACATTCTGCCCAATTTTCATGAAGACCCATTGAAAATATGGCCTCTACAGAGGTCACAAGGTTTTCTTTTTTTTAGACCTACTGACCTAGTTTTTGACCGCACGTGACCCAGTTTCAAACTTGACCTAGATATCATCAAGGTGAACATTCTGACCAATTTTCATGAAGATCCATTGAGAAATATGGCCTCTAGAAAGGTCACAAGGTTTTTCTATTTTTAGACCTAATGACCTAGTTTTTGACCCCACATGACCCAGTTTCGAACTTGACCTAGATATCATCAAGGTGGAACATTCTGACCAATATTCATGAAGATCTCATGAAAATATGGCCTCTAGAGAGGTCACAAGGTTTTTCTATTTTTAGATCTACTGACCTATTTTTTAAACCCCCACGTGACCCAGTTTCGAACCTGCCCTAGATATCATCAAGGTAAACTTTCTGACTAATTTTCATGAAGATCCATTGAAAAAATTTGGCCTCTAGAGAGGTCAAAAGGGTTTTTCTATTTTTGACCTACTGACCTAGTTTTTGCCGCCATGACCCAGTTTCGACCTTGACCTAGATATCATAAAGGGTGAACTTTCTGACCAATTTTCATGAAGATCCATTGAGAAATATGGCTTCAGAGAGGTCACAAGGTTTTTTCTATTTTTAGACCTAATGCCCTTTAGTTTTTGATCCCACATGACCAGTTTTCGAACTTGACCTAGATATCTCAAGGTGAACATTCTGACCAATATTCATGAAGATCTCATGTAAATATGGCCTCTAGAGAGGTCACAAGGTTTTTCTATTTTTAGATCTACTGACCTATTTTTTAAACCCCCCACGTGACCCATTTTCGAATTTGATTAGATATCATAAAGATGAACATTCTGCCCAAATATTCATGAAGATCTCATGAAAAATATGGCCTCTAGAGAGGTCACAAGGTTTTTCTATTTTTAGACCTACTGACCTAGTTTTTGAGGGCACGTGACCCAGTTTCGATCTTGACCTAGATATCATCAAGGTAAACATTTGACCAATTTTCATGAAGATCTTTTAAAAATTTATGGCCTTAGAGAGGTCACAAGGTTTTTCTATTTTTAGACCTACTGACCTAGTTTTTGATGGCACGTGACCCAGTTTCGAACTTGACCTAGATATCATCAAGATGAACATTCTGACCAACTTTCATAAAGATCCTACGAAAAATGTGACCTCTAGAGTGGTCACAAGCAAAAGTTTACGGACGGACGCACGGACGGACGACGGACGACGGACGCTGCGTGATCACAAAAGCTCACCTAGTCACTATGTGACAGGTGAGCTAAAAAAACAAATAGAGTTATCAGAACAGGGGAGTAATAGAGTTCGTCTCAGCATTGATACAGGGAAAGTAAGATGTTGTGATTATGACCCTTGACTTTCAAGTGTGACCTGGGCTGTGCACTTTCCATGTTATCTTGAGATTAGCAATTGATGCTAATTTTATGAAGCTATGGACAAAAATGTACGCTATTAGATATTTGACCTTTAAGTGTGGCCTTGACCTTAGACCTAATTAACTGAGTTGTGCACATTATACATTACATGTCACCTTGATGAGGTTAAGAAATGATGCTTGTTTTATGAAAATCCTTCTAGTGGTTAAGAAAACATGGAGCTACAACAAATTTAAACTATCTGATCTTTGACCTCCAAGAGTGACCACCGGCCTTTTATATGCTACAATAGGTATATATTTTACCTATTCTCTGACATCGTGCCATTAAGATAGCTCTAATACGCCCCAGTATTAATTTACAATTTCAACAATATTTGACAATGGTGGGCTGAATTTGCATACAGATCGAATGACTTCAGTGGTGCTTTTACTAATGCTGACAAGGGCAAGTCTTCTGATGACAGTTCTAATGTTTTTTCAAATGCTATGTCAAAGATGTGGATTGGGTGATTACACTTTTCAAAATACCGGTAATGTCACTATGTAATACATGTTCACTAAATGTGTCAGCACTTAAGGTAATGAGAAAAAACTATCTCATTCATAATGAACAATGGTAGGAAACCAAGTCCCACATGACAGCTTTCTAATTGCATAATTTAGTCAGTTAACAAGACATCCATTTTCATCTTTCTTTCAAATTTAAATTGGAAAAATTTGGTGAAAGTTATACCTTTGGCATTTGAATATTTGCTCAATTCTCTTTGCAACTCAGCAGCTGGGAATGGACAAAGACTCTGGAATAGAATTAATTATAAACTATGCAAAGTCTACTGCATTTGTATTTCAGAAAAAAATACAACTGTATTTGCATTCCCTAATGGCATTCTTCTTTTCCACGATCTTTTATACAAATCTATTTAATGACTTATCAATTTCCAACCAACATCTTTGCAAAAATCACATTTTTTTAGAGAAATCACTAACATTGTAGGCTGTGCTTGCTTTGTAATAAAGTACATATATATAATAATAAAACTTGAATACTAAACATGGGTCTCCTCCAAAGTTTTAAATTACAATAAACTTAAACTATAACCTTGTACATACCTCAAGTCTAATTATAGCCATATCATCTATGTTTCTTGTATCTCTCTCTTTCTGAATGGTGTAATAATGTTTGCCTGAGCAGAAGACAACCTTTTTGACATTTTCACCTTTGACCTTGAGGTCCCCAAGTACAGATTGGAAAGTAGTTCCTGGAGCCATTTCAGAAAGACTAGAAGTTGCTGCTGGCAAACGTAGTAATATCTTTGGTGCAATAACAATAACTGGCTTTCGGTAATTACGTATCATCTGCAGATTTATGATAAATTTTATCAATAAAAAGAAAACTTCCTAAACTGACTAAAACATATTGAAATTGTATGCAATTTATTTAATGTAAAGAAATATTTGTGAAAAGTAATTAATATATTGTTCAAATTTAAGTGTTAACAAGTGGGTCATTATGTTGGTTGCTCACACAAGTATCACAGCTTAAATATGTAACAATTTCAACAGAGTCATTCAAGAAATATTTATTTCAAATTACTTTGAGAACTGGCCTGTATATTCACAAGAATATTTTTAAGGTTTTCCAAAAAGCCATATAGGAAAACCTAGCATCACCTATCCAGAAGCCATTTTTTTACAAATAAAGATGACTTTTAAAAGTTTAGCAAAGGGTCACCGAAAGAACATTTCTATGAAAATATTTCAATATTCCACTGGTGGTTTAGAAGAAGATTGTTTTATTTTCATCACATGTGGCCAATTCTTTACAAATGAAAATAACCTGAAAATTCTTGGTAGATGGTCACAGAAAGAAAACTTCTGTTCAACTGTTTAAAAATCTGACTAAGCTTCCCTTACAGAAGCAAGCCTCTGTGGCGTACATGCTGCGTATTTGCTGTGTATATGCCGCGAACACAGTAGTACGCCAGAGGAGTACATTTTACATACACCGCATGCCGCGTACATGCCGCGTACTATTTTGACGAGTACACAGCATGTACGCAGGAGGTCACTAGTACACTTCAAGTACGCAGCACAGACTCTGAAAATTTAAGGAGTACACTGCATGTACGCAGGAGGGACTTGTACAAGAAAATAGTACACTGCATGTACACCGCAGATACTTTGAAATTTGTGCAGTACACTTCATATACGCGGGAAAGACTTGTACAATTTCTTTTGGCATTTATACTTAGTTTTTTTTTTTATAAGTTTAAGTCTAAGTAAACTTCATATACGCGGGAGGGACTTGTTCATTTTCTTTTGGTGTTTATACTTTGAATTTTTTTAGGTAAAAGTCTGAAGTACACATCATGCAGGAAGGATTTGTACGTTTTTTTTTTTTTTGGAAGCAAGAACTTGATTTCCGAGTAACTTTTATCTTAATAGCATAGAATAGTTCAGATTACCCGTATTCTGAACAATGAAAATTTGTCAAACTATTTGCAATGTTCATTTGTGAAGCTTACATCTTAGTGATTTCTGAGCTGCACCTTGCATGCAGTGTAAAAATATATTCTTTTTCATTTTGAATTAATCCTGGAGCTTTCTAACTTGGATA
Organism: Mercenaria mercenaria; assembly: GCF_021730395.1. NCBI lineage: Eukaryota > Metazoa > Mollusca > Bivalvia > Venerida > Veneridae > Mercenaria > Mercenaria mercenaria. Next base: position 63,866,467 of record NC_069361.1, on the reverse strand, counting down.
ATTGAAAAGCCTTATTTGAACTTCGTTGCATTACATTTTGTAATACATGAAATAATTACCAAGATAATGCCTCAACAGCGCCCGAATGAGAAGAATTAATAGCTCTCACTGTTATTTGAATACTCTTAAGCAAAACACCATTCTATCATGTTTTATAAAGGCTTTAATGCTCATTATGTTAACTCATTAAGGCCTCACCAAATTAAAAAGTTGTTCATCGGATTTGCCGCTCGTATATTTTCAGAACGTTTTTGGCTAATTGCGCTCGCCCCATTGGAAAAAACCAATCCAAAATTTTTTGGTGCGTTACTTTTTACGGACGTAAAAGTGTATAAACGCTTATATAATTCCAGTCCTAGATTGTTCTCAGATGGATTTTAATCAAAATAAATACATACTACGCACACATCGTCTATAATAAATCATAACACTTATATTTAGTTGCATTAAAGTTGTTTCCCCTTGATGCAGTTACGCCATTTTCTTCGAATGTTTACCAAATTACATGCTACAAAAATTCATTTATTTCATTGAAAAGTGGATGAAGAAAAGCATACTAATTTATTTGATAACATCAATCTACATTATTTTGGTAAGGGTAAATACTTATTGATGCATGTCACTTATCTTTTTTCTGTTTTTTTCTGTCCAAATGATCAGCATTTGCATACGAAGGTTGGTGGGGTAAGGAATTTACATTATCACAGCAGTTTCGCCACAAGAGTACACAGCATGTATGCAGCAGGAGTACACAGCATGTACGCCGCAGGACTCGGGCCAGGAGTACACAGCATGTACGCCACAGGAGTACATAGCATGTACGTCGCAGGAGTACACAGCATGTACGCCGCAGGGGTAGTACACCGCAGGCTCATTTGCATGTGAAAAGTGTATGTGCCGCGTACATGCTGCGTACTATTTCCCGCATACTTAATTCCTCCAGCGTACATCCTGTGTACTATGTAGTCCACAGCATGTACGCAGCAAGTAGTATGCGGCAGAGCTCATTTGCATGTCAAAAGTGTACTACAAACGTACTATCGGTGTATGTGCGGTGTATATCCTGCGTACTATTTAAAGCCCTTGATTTCAGTACACATCATGTACGCATCATATACGCTGTATGTACACAGCAAGAGTACGCAGCAGGCCTTTTTCTTCTGTAAGGGAGTGGTTCAAGAAGAGATGTTGTTTGAATATTTTCTATGTTTAGCTCTGGCAGCCATGTTTTCTGATAATTGAAGAAATTTGAACTTTTTTTAGGTAAAAGATAACCCAAGAAACTTTTGTTTGAAATTATTTAAAAATCAGGCAAGCAGTTTGTGACAAAATAAATCAAAGGTTTCCCTACAAACATATAGGGAAAATGTCCACGCCCTCTGGTAGCCATGTTTTTTCTAAGAATAAGATTTGATTTGAAAACTCATGTCAGAAGGTCATCCAACACATGTACACTGCAAACATGAACACAGACATTTTACAGTTCTAAAAAAAGTTTTTAAAACTAATAACATTTAAAGAGCATGCAAAAAACATGAAGAACAAAAGCTTTTGTGAAACATATATGCCTCCAATGATGTCCTGCAAAAAGTAACTCTAAGTCTTCAGTCTGGTGTGACTTAGATCATTGACTCAAAAATAATAGAGATCATCTACTTTACAATAATTGTCTTAGGATCTAGTTATGGATAAGAACTGATTTATAATCTTAAGGTATCAATATGATCTTGACCTTTAACATATTAACATTGAAAAATAATGGTCAACTATCTACCACAGAAATCATTTTCTGAAGTTTTACTATCCTAGGACAAAGCATTTTGCAGCTATTAAGCAGAAAACACTTTCTGTGACCTTGACCTTTTAACCCCAAAACTATACGGGTCAATTAGTAACCACAAGAAATCATCCTATTGAGATTAAATACTGTAACCGTAACCATTCACTAGTCATTGATTTGAAAACTATTTTCTGTCTCAGGGTCATTGTGATCTTGACATCTGACATACTAATTTCAAAAACAATAGGGTTCATTCACTGACCTCAGACAATCATCCTATGAAAATAAAAAGGTACGTGTATATTTCCTGGAAGCACAGCAAACACAACCAGATCCATCAAACAAGAGGACCATGATGGTCCTGAATCGCTCACCTCTTCCCACATGATCCAGTTTTGAGTATGACATCGTTTTTTCTATTATTTGACATAGTGACCTAGTTTTTGAGCTCATGTGACCCAGTTTTGAACTTGACCTAGATATTATCAAGATAAAAATTCTGACCAATTTTCATGAAGATCCATTGAAAAATATGGTCTCTAGGTTTTTCTATTATTTCACCTATTGACCTAGTTTTCGAAGGTACGTGACCCTGTTTTGAACTTTACCTTGATATCATCAAGGTGAACATTCTCACTAATTTTCATGAAGATCTCATGAAAAATATGGCCTCTAGAGAGGTCACAAGGTTTTTCTATTTTTATACCTACTGGCCTAGTTTTTGACCGCACATGACCCAGTTTCGAAACTGACCTAGATATCATCAAGGTGAACATTCAGATCAATTTTCATGAAGATCCATTGAAAAATATGGCCTCTAGAGAGGTCAAAAGATTTTAATAATTTTAGACCTACTGACCTAGTTTTTGACCGCAGTTGATTCAGTTTCAAACTTGACTTGCTAGATATCATCAAGATGAACATTCAGACCAACTTTCATACAGATCCCATGAAAAGTATGGCCTCTAGAGAGGTCACAAGGTTTTTTATTATTTGACCTACTGACCTAGTTTTTTATGGCACGTGACCCAGTTTCAAACTTGAACTAGATAACATCAAGGTGAACATTCTGACCAATTTTTATGGAGATCCATTCATAAGTATGGCCTCTAGAGAGGTCACAAGGTTTTTCTATTTTTAGACTTACTGACCTAGTTTTTGACCGCACATGACCCTGTTTCGAACTTGACCTAGATATTATCAAGATGAACATTCAGACCAATTTTCATACAGATCCAATGAAAAATATGGCCTTTAGAGAGGTCACAAGGTTTTTCTATTATTTGACCTACTGACCTAGTTTTTGATGGCACGTGACCCACTTTCGAACTTGACCAAGATATCATCAAGATGAACATTCAGATTAACTTTCATACAGATCCCATGAAAAATATGGCCTCTAGAGTGGTCACAAGGTTTTTCTATTATTTGACCTACTGACCTAGTTTTTGAAGGCACGTGACCCACTTTCGAACTTAACCTAGATATCATCAAGGTGAACGTTCTGACCAATTTTCATGAAGATGTCATGAAATATATGGCCTCTAGAGAGGTCACAAGGTTTTTCTACTTTTAGACCTACTGACCTAGTTTTTGACAGCACGTGACCCAGTTTCGAACCTGACCTAGATATCATCAAGATGAACATTCAGACCAACTTTCATACAGATCCCATGAAAAATATGGCCTTTACAGAGGTCACAAGGTTTTTCTATTATTTGACCTACTGACCTAGTTTTTGACGGCACGTGACCGAGTTTCGAACTTGACCTAGATATCATCAAGGTGAACGTTCTGACCAATTTTCATGAAGATCTTTTGAAATATATGGCCTCTAGAGAGGTCACAAGGTTTTTCTATTTTTAGACCTACTGACCTATTTTTTGAAGGCACGTGACCCAGTTTCGAACTTGACCTAGATATCATCAAGATGAACATTCTGACCAATTTTCATAAAGATCCCATGAAAAATGTGACCTCTAGAGTGGTCACAAGGTTTTTCTATTTTAAGACCTACTGACCTAGTTTTTGACCGCACGTGACCCAGTTTCGAACTTGACCTAGATATCATCAAGATGAACATTCTGACCAACTTTCATGAAGATCCCATGAAAAATGTGACCTCTAGAGTGGTCACAAGGTTTTTCCATTTTTAGACCTACTGACCTAGTTTTTGACCGCACGTGACCCAGTTTAGAACTTGACCTAGATATCATCAAGATGAACATTCTGACCAATTTTCATAAAGATCCCATGAAAAATGTGACCTCTAGAGTGGTCACAAGCAAAAAGTTTACGGACGCACGCACGGACGGACGACAGACAACGGACACTGCGCGATCACAAAAGCTCACCTTGTCACTTTGTGACAGGTGAGCTAAAAATAGGCCCGCAACAAATAGAAACTGTGGTGTTACGATACTGCAGACGAGTTGCTTAAAAATCCATGATGTTTTATCAATGTTAGCTTATGTGTTCCTAGTTATTGCTCAGCAACCAAACTGTCTACTAAAAGACGGACTGTCTGGCCAACATGACAATATAGCCATAATATACCAAACAGACTCACCTGTCTCCTGAGGAGATGGAAATACTGAGCTGGTGTGGTGGGGTTCAGGATCTGAATATTTATATCGTCTCCATCCACAGATGTTTCACTGCTGTCACAACCTTGTAGAAACCTCTCAATGCGACAAGATGAATGTTCTGGGCCAGCACCGTCCATACCGTGGGGTAATAACATCACAAGGCCTGTCTGAAGTAACCATTTATCTGAAGATTGATCATTACAATTATTATTATCATTTGCAACCAAGCTCATGATTTTCAATAAAATGAGTCATTCTTTGTAATGAATGCTCAGCTGTAGTAAATAAAAGCTCTAAAAAATATAGATAGCAAAGAAAACGGCATCTCAAAGGATAAGCATACAGAATAATATAAGCTGCTTGATTTTTGTTTACCTAACATAAAATATTAAGTTCATACATACTTATACAGATTCCTGTCAAATGCCATTAAACTCTTACTTAATCAAATTATACTCTTGTAAAATGCATTTATAGTATTTTGAGTGTTCTGTTGCTTTAAAATCATAAACTGCTTTAACTTCCTTGACCATGTGTTGTGACATTTCCAGCCTAAATTAAATCCCAACCCTTGTTTTTCTATAATCTAACTTTAAGCAAAGTTTCATTTCAATTATCAAATCAAAACATAAAGGGTAAAAGCAACCTTGAACCACCTCCGGAGGCCTCAAATACAATCACAATAAAGGTTTCTATATAAGCTTACTATACGCCAAGTTTGGTGATGATATAAATATAAACTAAAGCTACTGACTGGAACCCCAGCTTAATGCCACCAACCCTTAGGCTGTTCCCCAATCTTATAACCAGGATTTTAAGGAATAACTAGAAACATGGAAATTTCATGAAAACCAGGTTTTCAGCCATCAAGTTCTGTTTAAGAAATAATCATGTTCTATTATACATATTTGACTTCATCCAATCATGCTATTCAGAAGTACAGATACAACAAGCATAGATGTTTCACTGCCATATGTCAATCCTGACTCAAGTTTTCTACTCTTAAAAATTGTGACCTTGATCTTCAATTTAGTGACCCCATATGCACTCCTAACTCGAGTTATTGAGTGGAATCCAAAGTCTGATGCCGCCCACCCAATGAGATTTGCCAATCTAATAACCAGTTTTGTTTTTTAAAGCACCTGTTTATTAACATCTTACTTTCTCCACTTGTGACATATGTATCTATGATAGGCTGGGCCCCGTTGAAGAAATCACCAAACTGTGCCTCCCAGATGACAAGAGAACGTGGATTGTCAATGCTCATTCCATACTCGAAACCCAAAACAGCCTCTTCTGACAGGGCACTGTTTGCTACCTGAATATTAATTAAATTTTTTCACTTGAACAAAACAGAAACATTATAATTTAAACACAACGGTAAAACAAATCTTTTTTTTTGGGATAAATTTGATCATGGAATCCATTCAATTTGGCTTTGATAGAATCCCGCCTAAGCTGGTGCTATGTAGTGTGAGGGATATTACATATTCCATTACCTTTCTTGAACAGAATTAATCAAACTGAGTCTGCTATTATTTTGCTTGATTTCATTCCAAAGGATCTTCTAACAGATTTATCACAAAGGCAGCAAAACCTAACAGTTTCAAGGAATAATTAATAACAGCACAAAAAATTTCAATAAGTTACTGTAGTATACTTGATAGATATTGTGAAAAGGGTTATGTATTATAACCCATTATAACTCCTTCCTTCATCTGCACCTATCTACACTGTATGGGTCAAAAATACATCTGAATAAATTACATTAGAAAATAAAGGAGACTGACTCACAAGAAAATACCGGTATATAATATGCAATCATTTAATCTCCCTGGCACAAAATGTTAAGTTTTTTGTAAATGCAGCTATTTCAAGGAGCATAATTTAATGATTTCACAGATTTAACACTGGAGAAAAAGGAACTGTATTTGTTCATTGAGATTAAACTGAATGGCGAGACACAACCAGAAAATCCACAAAAAATTGTCTCCCACAAATTGATGATACATATCACACATTTTACAAACATACATACACTAAAGGGACTAACTTAAACTAACCTTGTCAATCTAGAGATGTGTGGTTAAGAGGAACATATTTCCTCTGAAACTTGTACTGAAACTTAAGGTACCCAACCAAAACTAAGTATGCTTAGGCACTAACCTCAAGATAACCTTGACCATCTAGTGACATGTGATTAAGAGGTACATATATTTCATCTGTAACTTGGTCCACCAGCATTGCATGTCTGTGACTGAACGTACCCCTTCCAACATCCTGACCACTAATTCGTACATTAAACCCTGCATATTGATCAAAATGTAACATTGAAACAAATACATAAAGAGCACTACCAGCCTTAAACACAGCAGATAACAAGGCATGTATATGACACTTCACTTCTGGTAAGCGGAAGAAATTATCAACAAGAGGGTCATGATGACCCTGAATCGCTCACCTGAGTAATATGAGCTACATGTTTCAAATGTCAAACTGATGCTAAAATATTCAGAGAGTTGGTCAGTAGGTCACATTTATGGTCAATGAAAGTCAGTTTTAGGTTGGCATGCAAAACTGTACATGTCATCCAAATTTCAAGGCTGTATCTAAAACATAACAAACAAGAAAGCAGGTCAGTAGGTCACATTCATGGTCACTGAAATTCAGTTTTAAGACTGGTGTGCTTAACTGTACATGTCATAAAAATTTCAAGGCTGAATCTTAAAAAACAAAAAAGTAGGTCAATAGGTCATATTCATGGTCACTGAAAGTCAGTTTTAAGATTGGTGTGCTGAACTGTACATGTCATCCAAATTTCAAGGCTGAATCTTAAAAAACAAGAAAGTAGGTCAGTAGGTCAAGGTCACAGTCAAGTGATCCCTAATCTCCTAGTGTAGACTTTGATAGTGAATAACTATTTAAAGTTTCAAGTCAATAGCTTTGATAGTAACAGAGATATTTGACTTAATCAAAACTTTAACCAAAAATTCTAAGTTAAAAAGGGGCATAACTCCATCAAAATTAAAAACTGAGTTATGCTGATTGTTTATCCTGGTGTAAACTTTGATAGTGAATAACTATTTTAAGTTTCAAGTCAATAGCTTTGATAGTTACAGAGATATTTGACTTTATCAAAAACTTTAACCAAAAATTCTAAGTTGAAAAAGGGCATAACTCCATCAAAATTAAAATCTGAGTTATGCGGATTATTTCTCGTGGTGTAGACTTTGATAGTAAATAACTATTTCAAGTTTCAAGTCAAAAGCTTTGATAGTAACAGAGGTATTCAAATTTATCAAAAACTTTAACCAACGGAGATGCCAACGCCGACGCTGGGGCGAGTGCAATAGCTCTACTAAAGTTGAGCTAAAAAAGGAATGAAAAAAAATAAAAAAAATTTGTTTATTGCAGCGTCGGGGATGGGGGTGACTGGGTGCGGGTAAAAAAACTTCACATATTGATTATGAATATTGATGGAAAATAAAAAATGAAAAAAAGAAGTTGGCCGGGGGCAGGGATGCATGATCGGGGTGGTTGGCATGAAGGGGTGGAGAAGCGAGGTGGGGGAACGGTACAATTTTGCGTGTTGATAAATATTTATGGAAGGTTTGAAATTTTTTTTAAAAAGGAATGTATAAAAAAAAAAATTTTTTGGGTTGGAGGGGGGCGGAGACGGGGAGGGTGTGTGACCAGGGCGGTGGTGGTAACTGGGTATGGGTACACAACTTCACATGATAATAAATGTTCATGGAAAAAAAATGAAAGAAGTATAATGAAATTCTACCAATTTGTTAGTTTGTTATGTACAACAATGTGGATTTCTAAACAATTAAAGGGCAATAACCCTGGAGTTACTGTAGAGATCCTGATGAAATCATGTGTGCACTACCACATTATGGTGATCTAAGTTCATTTTGAATTTCATAGTTTTAGGTCAAATATGTCACAAGTTATGAAGCAGAAATTGCCATATTTACAGTACCCTATATAGTTAACACTAGAAACTTCTAAGAGCCATAACTCTGGTGTCACTTGAGCAAGCTGACTGAAAGTTGACAGGCCGCATTTCCCTATAGTGGCAAATATTTTCATTAAGTTTTATTTACATATTCCCAACCCCCTTCTAGATATGCAGGGCTTTTTCTTGCTGTTTTGGGAACATAGCCTATACCCCCAAAATTGGGAATTTTGACGCGTAAATGTTCCAGATTGGGAAATATTTAGTCCCATAGGATATAATAAGGCTGTGTTTAAGCACTTTCTCATACACTTGTTTCACGTTGTACAACCTCTTGAACATACCGCCATTACAAAATTGTCCATAATTTAGTCAATGTTTGTGCAATTTTGATGATTTTTTTTTTTTCAGAATGTAGATTGGGAATTTTTGCACTCATTTTGGGAAAAAAACATACTTTTTTGCATTGGGAATATAGCCCAATAACGGCTATAAAAACGGCCGAAAAAAAACCCCTGATATGGCTCCGGACACACTGACAGAAAGAGGAAGGACAATGCCAAAACTATATCCCTCGGACTTCATCAGGGGATAACAACAAGAATGGACAGATGCTGAGTTATCACAATAATCATGTTTTGTGTGAGCTAAAAATGTTCAAGATGCAGAACTTGCCTTGTTGCATCAAGGAACCAAATGCTAGTGCTTCTGCTACAGCCCACTCCAGGCCGACTCCTTCAGTCAGCTTTTGTATACGTCGCTCACAATGATGCTTACCTACTGTAGGATGAACATTCTAGGGAAAGAAATTATACTCATATAACCATTGATGCTATGACTACAGTTAGTTACTTTTTTGTTCTGGACACTGTTGAAATACTTTCAAATGTACTTCTCCAGTACATCTTTTAAACCTTTTAAACAATATTTCATTTAAAAAAATTGCAATAACTGTATTCAAAGATAAACACTGCCGACTGAAGCATTGATAGCTGGACCACCAGTTGTTATTCTTATATTTTCTTTTCGAAATCTTTCAAAACTATTGATAACTCAAGTACTTTGCTCTTGTGATACTGAGCCATTGGTGTTTAACTGTAGTTTGAATACTGGTAGTACATTTTTTTTCTAATTTACATTTTGCAAGAAGGAAAGAAGATAGACTTACAAAATCAGCTGGCAACATTACTGACTGAGCACCAACATATTTGAGAGTATCTACATTTACACCAGTATCCCACATAGTTATTTCCCCTGGTGCCTGGCGATACCCACTCCATTGTCGCTGCAGGTCATACGGCTAAAATAAATGAAAGAATAGGCAAACTCTCTGGTGTATTGATGTATGGTACAGTGCAGTACAGTGCCATATGGTGCAGAGGAGAATATGAAGTACAGTCCTGTAATGTGTTGGACCGTATGGTGTGTTGAGGTATGGTACAGTGCAGAGGAGAATATGAAGTACAGTCCTGTAATGTGATGGACTGTATTGTGAGGTATATGCAGTGGTGTACAGTCCTATATGGTGTGGTGAGATATGGTGCAGTGGTTTACAGAGCCGAAAAGTCCTGTATGGTGTGGTGAGATATGGTGCAGTGGTGTACAGAGGCGAAAAGTCCTGTATGGTGTGGTGAGGTGTGGTGCAGTGGTGTACAGAGCCGAAAAGTCCTGTATGGTGTGGTGAGGTGTGGTGCAGTGGTGTACAGAGCCGAAAAGTCCTGTATGGTGTGTTGAGGTGTGGTGCAGTGGTGTACAGAGCCGGAAAGTGCTGTATGGTGTGGTGAGGTGTGGTGCAGTGGTGTACAGAGCCGGAAAATCCTGTATGGTGTGGTGAGGTGTTGTGCAGTGGTGTACAGAGCCGGAAAGTCCTGTATGGTGTGGTGAGGTGTGGTGCAGTGGTGTACAGAGCCGGAAAATCCTGTATGGTGTGGTGAGGTGTTGTGCAGTGGTGTACAGAGCCGGAAAATCCTGTATGGTGTGGTGAGGTGTTGTGCAGTGGTGTACAGAGCCGGAAAATCCTGTATGGTGTGGTGAGGTGTTGTGCAGTGGTGTACAGAGCCGGAAAGTCCTGTATGGTGTGGTGAGGTGTGGTGCAGTGGTGTCAGAGCCGGAAAGTCCTGTATGGTGTGGTGAGGTGTTGTGCAGTGGTGTACAGAGCCGGAAATCCTGTATGGTGTGGTGAGGTGTTGTGCAGTGGTGTACAGAGCCGGAAACTCCTGTATGGTGTGGTGAGGTGTTGTGCAGTGGTGTACAGAGCCGGAAAATCCTGTATGGTGTGGTGAGGTGTTGTGCAGTGGTGTACAGAGCTGAAAAGTCCTGTATGGTGTGGTGAGGTGTGGTGCAGTTGTGTACAGAGCCAGAAAGTCCTGTATGGTGTGGTGTAGTGCAGTGTAGTAACAGTGCTGTACAGTCCTGTAAGGTATGGGTCACTGCCAATGTGGATTTACTACCAGTACTTGAAAAGTTGGCTTCATAGAGAGATTACCACTTAGACTTTACAACACAGCTTTGTGTTTATAGATTTATTTCCACCCAACTACTTGGATGGATGAGAGAAGATCTAGAGTCACAGATTCTTTACAAAACTCTACATGAGTTTAAAATAGGTATCTGGGGTTTGCAGATAACATCACATGTTTAAATCAATTGCTTTTGTTACAGTATACCAGAGTGAATATCATACTGTGTAGCTCTACCATCAGAACCTATCAGTGTGACATTTCAGGCAATCGGTGCTTGAGATTACCAAGTATGGTATGGTATAGTATGAGTGATAAAGATCTGATAAATGATTATCATAATAGATTCAAGATCATCTATGAGAAATAGTATTTTAAATATACTACCAGTGTGAAATAAACTTATTTCACATCATCTGTCTCATACTGGACACAGATTTTTTCATTTTCTTCATTTTTATAGTTTGACTGCATTAGTTATAGCAGATTTATACTGAAGTTCATTAATCTATCATACATGTTAGTTAGCTGAGGTATTAAGAAAATCAACAGTTAATCCTTGATGACATCATTGTCATGACTCATCCATCTCCTACCAAGTGTCACATGTGCAAATTCCTATGAGATAACTAAAATGTTGAGAAATGTGACTTTGTGATAAGAGCATTTCAACTGTACATGAATGTTGTTGTTATGAGGCATAATCCAATGTTGTCTCACTGAATTACATGTTTATGATAAATTGTGTATTTAAAGATGGATTATAATTAACATTCTACAACAACATTTAGCAGGCAGTTGTAGTACAAAGTAAAGAATTGCAAACCTTCTCTTGTTTCTAATTTCTTAATTAATACATATACATTTTATGTGGTATAAATCTGTACAGCAATTATAAGTTTTGCAAAATTACCCAGTGAAAAAACAAGATGAATGTCTCAAAACTCGAATTACATGAATATAATACCAGGGGCTGCAAGTCTGACAAAGCAAAGTTTGATTGTAACAGTTTAAGCTATAGATTGTGTTTGCAAAGTTGGTATTGTGGTATATATTTCCAAGTTAACTTTTAAAGTATATGTTACAGATTTTACTATACCTGGACTGGCTTTGAGTTAATGGCAGCAAAATCTTCAGTTAGTGTCTGTGACCAGGCCTGCTGTACTTTATTCAAATCCTCAACCACACAGACACCACTTGACTGAATAAAACAACAAACATCATTCAATAATATCTTCAGTAAAATTGTTCAGTTCTTTCAACATATTTTCTCATGAAACTAGAGAAATGAGAAGGTCTTATCTAATAAACTGGAGCTTTTTATTGACCAGTACAGAGAAAAAGTTTCTAAAAAAGTATTCCTGTTATTTATTGCATATACCTAGTTAAACTTTTCCTACTATGTGCAGCAACAAAAAACAAGAGCTGTCTACAAAAAAGTTGAACAAAAGACATATCTTCAGAAGACTTTCACAAACTTAGTCATAGAATTACAATTTATCACAAATTAAAATTTTATTATGCAATGATACCAACTTGCATGCAAACTTTTGAATCTCATACTGTAGAAATTACAGGATTTAACAAGAGCTGTCTCCGTAGGATGACACATGCCCCCGATGGCACTTGAATGAATAGTTATGGCCGATGTTAAGAGTTTAGGACCTTTGACCTACGGAGCTGGGTCTTGCGCGCGACACATCGTCTTACTGTGTCACACATTCATGCATAGTTATTTTAAAATCCATGCATGAATGACAAAGATATGGACCGGACATGCCCATCAATGCACTATCATGAAAAATGATCTTTAACGTCTAAGTGTGACCTTGACCTTTGAGCTACGGACCTGGGTCTTGCGTGTGACATGTTGTCTTACTGTGGTACACATTCATGCCAAGTTATTTGAAAATCCATCCATCGATGACAAAGATATGGACCGGACACGCCCATCAATGCACTATCCTTTAACATCTAAGTGTGACCTTGATCTTTGAGCTACGAACCTGGGTCTTGCGCGTGACATGTCGTCTTACTGTGGTACACATTGACGCCAAGTTATTTGAAAATCCATCCATCGATGACAAAGATATGGACCGGACACGCCCATCAATGCACTATCCTTTAACGTCTAAGTGTGACCTTGACCTTTGAGCTACGGACCTGGGTCTTGCGCGCGACACGTCGTCTTACTGTGGTACACATTCATGCCAAGTTATTTGAAAATCCATCCATCGATAACAAAGATATGGACCGGACACGCCCATCAATGCACTATCCTTTAACGTCTAAGTGTGACCTTGACCTTTGAGCTACGGACCTGGGTCTTGCGCACTGCACGTCGTCTTACTGTGGTACACATTCATGCCAAGTTATTTGAAAATCCATCCATCGATGACAAAGATATGGACCGGACACGAAAATTGCGGACGGACCGACAGACTGACAGACCGACAGACAGAAAGACGGTTCAAAAACTATATGCCTCCCTTTGGGGGCATAAAAATATCATAAAATAAGATGAACTTTACAATAAACACAACAAAACTAACAGCTTACCACTAATTCATCTGCGTATGAATCTGGAATACTTTTTCTACTTTTGATGGCTTTATACATAACAGGCTGAGTGAATGACGGATCATCTAACTCATTGTGACCATATTTACGGAAACATACATAATCTATAACAACATCTTTGCGGAATCGCTGGCGGTACTCCATTGCTATTGCTGTTGCCTTGACAACATCCTGAAATAAGAACAAAAAAATAACTGATTGTAATCTCTGTAACACAATACTGTTTGTAACCTAATACAATAAGCATATATTTTGGTAAGTGTACAAGTGTGTCCAAATTACTACTGTTTGCAAATCAAATTCTCCTTTCGCCTTTTTTACCTTTACGTCACTAAAGCAGCGACGCTGAAGCTATTTTTGGATATTGTCTATACAGGTAACTCTGCCCTTTAATAGTATTTTTTTCCAATACGAGTAAAAATACACTGAATGAACTTGTTTACATTGGCTGCATGACCGAGAATTTTACAAAAAAAATGCTGATTTAAATACTGTTGGAACGAGTGTTTAACCGGAATGTAACAGATGTACTAATCTTCATTTAAAATTTAAATGAACCTTGCCACAATGCACGCTACATTTAGGTAGCATGAAAGTTAAACAAGAGTGCCAGAATGTCACAATATACGCCCGTCACAGCAAATTTCTTTACTCTAGCTGCTGTATTGTAAATGAATTTTAATTTTGTGGTTGTTTAGTAATCATTGTAAGTCTTTTGTTTTTCTAAGTCCACAAAAAAACTCCTTACCAGGTAGAGAGACCTTAAAATACACCTAAAATTTGAAAGTAACATCTATGTTGTACCACAGAAAAGTGGTCTTGGTTTTTCCCTATGGTCAATTATAAAAAAGTTAAAATATAAGTTATTTATAGTAACAACTAAGGAAGTTAATTTTAAAAAAAAAAAAAAAAAGAAAAAATTATAAATCCACACAAAAATCTTTACCAGGTAGAGATTGGTCAAAATACACCTCAAAATTGGATGTAGCATGCATGTTGTACTACAGAAAAGTGGTCTCGATTTTTCCCTATGACTAGTAATGAAGAAGTTACAATATAAGCTATTTATAGTAACAACAAAGGGAAGTAATTCTAAAGAAAGGAACTGCGCATGACACTTCCTCTCATGATGGTGTATAATTGTGCCAAGTTACATCAAAATCCCTCCATGCATGAAGAAGAAATGCTTCGGACAAAGTCATTCTTGTATCTGACCTTTGGCCTCTAAGTGTGACCTTGACCTTAGACCTAGGGACCTGGTTCTTGCGCATGACACTCCGCCTCATGGTGGTGAACATTTGTGACAAGTTATATCAAAATCCCTCTATGCATGAAGAAGAAATGCTCCAGACAAAGTTTTCATTCTTGTATCCTTTGACCTCTAAGTGTCACCTTGACCTTAGACCTAGGGACCTGGTTCTTGTGCATGACACTCCGGCTCATGGTGGTGAACATTTGTGACAAGTTATATCAAAATCCCTCTATGCATGAAGAAGAAATGCTCCGGACAAAGTTTTCATTCTTGTATCCTTTGACCTCTAAGTGTGACCTTGACCTTAGGCCTAGGGACCTGGTTCTTGTGCAAGACACTTCGTTTCATGATGATGAACAATTGTGCCAACTTCCATCAAAATCCCTCTATGCATGAAGAAGATATGCTCCAGACAGTCATTCTTGAATTTGACATTTGACCTCTAAGTGTGACCTTGACCTTAGACCTAGGGACCTGGTTCTTGTGCACGACACTCCGTCTCATGATGGTGAACAACTGTGCCAAGTTTCATCAAAATCCCTCCATGCATGTAGAAAATATGGTCCGGACAAAGTCTGTGGACGCCGCCCGCCCGCCCGCCCATTCGCCCGCCAGGGGCATTCCCATAATACGTCCCGTTTTTCAAACGGGCGTATAAAAAAGACACCCTCTTTGCTTTATGTACATGCACACATTTTCTGCCTAAATTTCAGTACCTTTTGATGCAGACTTGTAGATCTCGTGTTTAGCTTTCACAATAATTCTTAAACGTGACTGACTCGTGGTCGAGTTGTCGGATTCATTCATCATTGTTTAAAGGGCATAAGTTCAATACCAGGATCCGCCCATGCCTCTTTAGTTGAAAAAAGTCGGTAATTTCCTAGTACGTAAATTTGAGTAATTTTCTTCACTCAGAAGAAATTGTCATCGCTGCCGATTTCGGTTTAAATGCTGATTTTGTTGCGAATATTGATTAAAATAAAACTTACATGTATCAAAAGTGGGCTTCCATTCCTCATTAATTTATGGAAGAATTGTCATAATTCTCCAAAATACTAAATATCTGGAGATTTAAATCTATGTATGTTTTTCACACGATTAACGTTACACATATGCATAAGCGGTAAAACCAATAATGACGGAGTGCTGTGATTTTTCCTCAATTATTTTGGTCCTTTTAGATTAACCGTCACAAATATAAAACAAACTAAACGTCGAATTATTTTGACTTACGTGATTTTATAACTGTATCTTTCCATAAACGAAGAAAGGTTTGTAAATAATTGAAAAAATGTTTAAACGACTTCAAATAAATAGTAAATAAATACACATACACATAAACCTCACCAAAAAAAGTAAAACAAGGCTGAATCTTAAACAAGAGGATCATGATGACCCTGGATCGCTCACCTGAGTAATATGAGCGACATGTTTCAAATGTCAAACTGATGATAAGAAGGTCAAGATGACCCTGGATCGCTCACCTGAGTAATATGAGCTACATGTTTCAAATGTCAAACTGATGATTTTTAGAAATTTTTTGGAAGATTTTCTGATGTACAATCAAGTAACCCCTGCTGGGGGGGGGGGGGCAATTTTACCCCGGGGGTCATGATTTGAACAAAGGTTGTAGAAGTCTACTAGGCAATGTTACATATCAAATATCTAACACCTAGGCCTTCTAGTTTATTTTTAGCAAATTTATGAAGATTTCCCTATGTACAATCAAGTAACCCCTGGGGCTGGGTCAATTTGACCATGGGGGGGTCAAGATTTGAATAAATTTTGTAGAGGTCCACTAGGCAATGCTACATGTCAAATATCTAAGCTCTAGGCCTTCTGGTTTATTTTTAGAAAATTTTGAAGATTTTTCTATTTACAATCAAGTAACCCCATGGGGTGGGGTCAATTTGAGCCTGGGGTCATGATTTGAACAAATTTTGTAGAAGTCTACTAGGCAATGCTACATGTGAAATATCTAAGCTCTAGGCCTTCTGGTTTATTTTTAGAAAATTTTTGAAGATTTTCCTATGTAAAATCAAGTGACCCCTGGGGCGGGGTCAATTTTGACCCTGGGGGTCATGATTTGAACAAATCTTGTAAAGGTCCACTAGGCAATGCTACATGTCAAATATCTAAGCTCTAGGCCTTCTGGTTTATTTTTAGATTTTTTTTGAAGATTTTCCTATGTAAAATCAAGTGACCCCTGGGGCGGGGGTCAATTTTGATACCGGGGGTCATGATTTGAACAAATCTTGTAAAGGTCCATCAGGCAATGCTACATGTCAAATATCTAAGCTCTAGGCCTTCTGGTTTATTTTTAGAAAATTTTTGAAGATTTTCCTATGTAAAATAAAGTGACCCCTGGGGCGGGGTCAATTTTGACCGGGGGTCATGATTTGAACAAATCTTGTAAAGGTCTACTAGGCAATGCTACATGTCAAATATCTAAGCTCTAGGCCTTCTGATTTATTTTTAGAAATTTTTTGAAGTTTTTCCTATGTAAAATCAAGTGAACCCTGAGGCGGGGTCAATTTTGACCCCGGGGGTCATGATTTGAACAAATTTTGTAGAGGTCCACTAGGCAATGCTACAATAACTAAGCTCTAGGCCTTCTAGTTTATTTTTTAAAAAAATTTGAAGATTTTCCTATGTAAAATCAAGTGACCCCTGGGGCGGGGTCAATTTTGACCCTGGGGTCATGATTTGAACAATTTTAGTAGAGGTCCACTAGGCAATGCTTACAAGTCAAATATCTAAGCTCTAGGGCTTCTGGTTTTTTAGAAGAAGATTTTTTAAAGATTTTCCTATGTAAAATCAAGTGACCCCTGGGGTGGGGTCAATTTTGACCCCTGGGTCAGGATTTGAAAAAAATTGGTAGAGGCCCACTAGGCAATGCTTCACACCAAATATCTAAGATCTAGGCATCTGGTTTTTGAGAAGAAGATTTTTAAAGTTTTTTCTTTCGGTTGCCATGGCAACCAGAGTTCTGCATGGAATTCAATTCTTTGAACAATTTTGAAAGGGGGCCACCCAAGGATCATTCCTGTGAAGTTTGGTGTAATTCTGCCTAGTGGTTTTCAAGAAGAAGATTTTTTTAGAAATTGTTGACGCACGACTGACGACAGACGACTGACGACGGACGACGGACATCAAGCGGTCATAATAGCTCACCTTGCCACTTTGTGACAGGTGAGCTAATAAAACATTAAGAAAGTCAGTAGGTCAAATTCATGGTCAATGAAATTCAGTTTTACGATCTGTGTGCAAAACTGTGTATGTCATCCCCAGGGGCATAATTTGAACAATTTTGGTAGAGGACTACTAGACAATGCATTATACCAAATATCAAAAGCCTAGGTCGTATGGTTTCAGACAAGAAGATTTCTAAAGCTTTTTCCTATATAAGTCTAAATAAAACTTGGGACCCCCAGGGCAGGGCCTCTTTTCACCCAAGGGGTAAAATTTGAACAATTTTGGTTGAGGACCATAAGAATGCTACAAACCAAATATCAAAGGTCTAAGTATTGTGGTTTCAGACCAGAAGATTTTTAAACTTTTTTTCCTATATAAGTCTATATAAAACTTGAGACCCCCAGGGCGGGGCCATTTTTGACCCTAGGGGGATAACTTGAACAATCTTGGTAGAAAACCACTAGATGATGCTACATACCAAATATCAAAGCTTTGTGACAGGTGAGCTAATAAAACATTAAGAAAGTCAGTAGGTCAAATTCATGGTCAATGAAATTCAGTTTTTCGATTTGTGTGCAAAACTGTGTATGTCATCCCCAGGGGCATTATTTGAACAATTTTGGTAGAGGACTACTAGACAATGCATTATACCAAATATCAAAAGCCTAGGTCGTATGGTTTCAGACAAGAAGATTTCTAAAGCTTTTTCCTATATAAGTCTATATAAAACTTGGGACCCCCAGGGCAGGGTCTCTTTTCACCCAAGGGGTAAAATTTGAACAATTTTGGTTGAGGACCATAAGAATGCTACAAACCAAATATCAAAGGTCTAAGTGTTGTGGTTTCAGACCAGAAGATTTTTAAACTTTTTTTCCTATATAAGTCTATATAAAATTTGAGACCCCCGGGGCGGGGCCATTTTTGACCCTAGGGGGATAACTTGAACAATCTTGGTAGAAAACCACTAGATGATGCTACATACCAAATATCAAAGCCCCAGGCCATGTGGTTTTGTACCATAAGATTTTCAAAGTTTTCCCTATATAAGTCTATATAAACCAGGTGACCCCCGGAGCGGGGCCATATTTGACCCTAGGGGGATAATTTGAACAATTTTGGTAGAGGACCACTAGATGATGCTACACACCAGATATCAAAGCTCTAGGCCCTGTGGTTTTGGACAAGAAGATTTTTTCTCAGAGTTCTGCATGGAATTCAATTCTTTGAACAATTTTGAAAGGGGGCCACCCAAGGATCATTCCTGTGAAGGTTGGTGTAA
Source organism: Mercenaria mercenaria (assembly GCF_021730395.1). Classification (NCBI taxonomy): domain Eukaryota; kingdom Metazoa; phylum Mollusca; class Bivalvia; order Venerida; family Veneridae; genus Mercenaria; species Mercenaria mercenaria. Next base: position 63,847,373 of record NC_069361.1, on the reverse strand, counting down.
TTCTGCCCAGTGGTTTTCAAGAAGAAGATTTTTTTAGAAATTGTTGACAGACGACGCACAACGGATGACGCACGACTGACGACGGACATCAAGCGGTCACAATAGCTTACCTTGTCACTTCATGACAGGTGAGCTAATAAAAAAACTAGATCTATAATGGAATTATATATGTGATAGTTAAGCTACAGAAGACTCTCTGCAGAAGTTTGAATAACGAATTAATCAGTTTTTATGGATATGGCAATTAGATCTACAAGTGTTGCGTAGCTTGAAGGTTCAATGATGCAGTATATCTACCTTTCTATAAAACCTTATACCTTGCGTGGTTGGAAATTTAGTCGATAATAATTGTCACAACAAACAACAAGAGGGTCTTGATGACCCTGTATCGCTCACCAGAGTAATATGAGCTACATGTTTCAAATGTCGAACTGATGATTTTTAGAAATTTTTCGGAAGATTTTCCAATGTACAATCAAGTAACCCCTGGGGCGGGGCCAATTTTACCCCGGAGGTCATGATTTGAACAAAGTTTGTAGAAGTCTATTAGGCAATGTTACATATCAAATATCTAAGATCTAGGCCTTCCGGTTTGTTTTTAGCAAATTTATGAAGATTTCCCTATGTACAATCAAGTAACCCCTGGGCCTAGGTCAATTTGACCCTGGGGGGGTCAAGATTTGAACAAATTTTGTAGAGGTCCACTAGGCAATGCTACATTTGACATATCTAAGCTCTAGGCCTTCTGGTTTATTTTTAGACAATTTTGAAGATTTTTCTATGTACAATCAAATAACCCTATGGGGCGGAGTCAATTTGACCCCGGGGGTCATGATTTGAACAAATTTTGTAGAAGTCTATTAGGCAATGCTACAAAACAAATATCTAAGATCTAGGCCTTCTGGTTTATTTTTAGAAAATTGTTGAAGATTTTCCTATGTAAAATCAAGTGACCTCTGGGGCGGGGTCAATTTTGACCCCGGGGGTCATGATTTGAAAAAATTTTGTAGAAGTCTACTAGGCAATGCTACATGTCAAATATCTAAGCTCTAGGCCTTCTGGTTTATTTTTAGAAAATTTTAAAGATTTTTCCATGTACAATCAAGTAACCCAATGGGGCAGGGTCAATTTGACCCCGGGGGTCATGATTTCAACAAATTTTGTAGAGGTCCACTAGGCAATGCTACATGTGAAATATCTAAGCTCTAGGCCTTCTGGTTTATTTTTAGACAATTTTTGAAGATTTTCCAATGTAAAATCAAGTGATCCCTGGGGCGGGGCCAATTTTACCCCGGGGTCATGATTGGAACAAAGTTTGTAGAAGTCTACTAGGCAATGTTACATATCAAATATCTAAGATCTAGGCCTTCTGGTTTGTTTTATGAAGATTTCCCTATATACAATCAAGTAACCCCTGGGCCTGGGTCAATTTGACCCTGGGGAGTCAAGATTTGAACAAATTTTGTAGAGGTTCACTAGGCAATGCTACATTTGACATATCTAAGCTCCAGGCCTTCTGGTTTATTTTTAGACAATTTTGAAGATTTTTCTATGTACAATCAAGTAACCCTATGGGGCGGAGTCAATTTGACCCCGGGGGTCATGATTTGAACAAATTTTGTAGAAGTCTAATAGGCAATGCTACATGTCAAATATCTAAAATCTAGGCCTTCTGGTTTATCTTTAGAAATTTTTGAAGATTTTACTATGTAAAATCAAGTGACCCCTGGGGCGGGTCAATTTTGACCCTGGGGATCATGATTTGAACAAATTTTGTAGAGGTCCACTAGGCAATGCTACGTGTCAAATATCTAAGCTCTAGGCCTTCTGGTTTATTTTTTTAAAAATTTAAAGATTTTTCCATGTACAATCAAGTAACCCCATGGAGCGGGGTCAATTTGATCCCGGGGGTCATGATTTGAACAAAGTTTGTAGAGGTCCACTAGGCAATGCTACAGGTCAAATATCTAAGCTCTAGGCCTTCTGGTTTATTTTTAGAAAATTTTGAAGATTTTCTATGTACAATCAAGTAACCCCATAAGTCGGGGTCAATTTGACCCCGGGGGGTCATGATTTGAACAATTTTGTAGAAGTCTACTAGGCAATGCTACAAGTCAAATATCTAAGATCTAGGGCTTCTGGTTTATTTTTAAAAAATTTTTGAAGATTTTCTATGTAAAATCAAGTGACCCCTGGGGCGGGGTGAAGATTTTAACAAATTTTGTAGCGGTCCACTAGGCAATGCTACATGTCAAATATCTAAGCTCTAGGCCTTCTGGTTTATTTTTAGAAAATTTTGAAGATTTTTCTATGTACAATCAAGTAACCCCATGGGGCGGGGTCATTATTTGAAAAAAATTTGTAGAGGTCCACTAGGCAATGCTACATGTGAAATATCTAAGCTCTAGGCCTTCTGGTTTATTTTTAGAAAATTTTTGAAGATTTTCCTATGTAAAATCAAGTGACCCCTGGGGCAGGTCAATTTTGACCCAGGGGGTCATGATTTGAACAAATTTTGTAGAGGTTCACTAGGCAATGCTACATGTCAAATATCTAAGCTCTAGGCCTTCTGGTTTATTTTTTTTAAAAATTTGAAGATTTTCCTATATAAAATCAAGTGACCCCTTGGGCGGTGTCAATTTTGACCCTGGGGTCATGATTTGAACAACTTTAGTAGAGGTCAACTAGGCAATGCTACACGTCAAATATCTAAGCTCTAGGGCTTCTGGTTTTTGAGAAGAAGATTTTTTAAGATTTTCCTATGCAAAATCAAGTGACCCCTGGGGCGGGGTCAATTTTGTCCTGGGGTCATGATTTGAACAAATTTTGTAGGGGTCCACTAGGCAATGCTTCACACCAAATATCTAAGCTCTAGGGCTTCTGGTTTTTGAGAAGAAGATTTTTAAAGTTTTTCCTTTCAGTTGCCATGGCAACCAAAGTTCTGCATGGAATTCAATTCTTTGAATAATTTTTGTAGAGCTTCACCCAAGGAACATTCCTTTGAAGTTTGGATGAAATTGGCCTAGCGGTTTATGAGGAGATGCCGTTTAAAGTAAAAGTTTATGGACGACGGACAATGGGTGACGGACGACGGACAACGGACGCCGGACGGTGAGTGAGCAGAATAGCTCACCCTGAGCCTTTGGCTCTGGTGAGCTAAAAAAGCTGTTTCCATTTGGACGTAGTTGAAATATTTTTTATTCTACTTTTAAAACAACATATCTATTATCACCTTATTGTACTTTACAATGCATATAAGTACGGCGATACTGGACTTGACATTTCACAGATAAAGTCAGTGCACGCGCTTTGTGTGACGTCAAGATAAAGAAAAAACAAAATTCACGACAATGTGAATGAAAAATTTATTGCGAATGGGGCGGGGTTAACCAGTCAGGATTACTCCAAAAATAGCTTCAGCTTCACGTTTTTGTGACGTAAACGTGCAACAACAAGAGCTATCTCCATAGGATGACACATGCCCCCGATGGCACTTTAAATGAATAGTTATGGCCGATGTTAGAGTTTAGGACCTTTGACCTACGGAGCTGGGTCTTGCGCGCGACACATCGTCTTACTGTGTCACACATTCATGCGTAGTTATTTTAAAATCCATGCATGAATGACAAAGATATGGACCGGACACGCCCATCAATGCACTATCATGAAAAATGACCTTTAACGTCTAAGTGTGACCTTGACCTTTGAGCTACGGACCTGGGTCTTGCGCGCAACATGTCGTCTTACTGTGGTACACATTCATGCCAAGTTATTTGAAAATCCATCCATCGATGACAAAGATATGGACCAGACACGCCCATCAATGCACTATCCCTTAATGTCTAAGTGTGACCTTGACCTTTGAGCTACGGACCTGGGTCTTGCGCGCGACACGTCGTCTTACTGTGGTACACATTCATCTCAAGCTATTTGAAAATCCATCCATCGATGACAAAGATATGGACCAGACATGCCCATCAATGCACTATCCCTTAATGTCTAAGTGTGACCTTGACCTTTGAGCTACGGACCTGGGTCTTGCGCACGACACGTCGTCTTACTGTGGTACACATTCATGCCAAGTTATTTGAAAATCCATCTATCGATGAAAAAGATATGGACCGGACACGCCCATCAATGCACTATCCTTTAATGTCTAAGTGTGACCTTGATCTTTGAGCTACGGACCTGGGTCTTGCGCGCGACATGTCATCTTACTGTGGTACACATTCATGCCAAGTTATTTGAAAATCCATCCATCGATGACAAAGATATGGACCGGACACGAAAAATACGGACAGACCGACAGACAGACGGTTCAAAAACAATATGCCTCCCTTCGGGGGCATAAAAAGGTTGAAAGGATAATTTGATCTGCAAACAGTAGTAATAAAGGGACAAAACTCTAGAAATTGGAGCACCTTCAGAAATTCCTTTTGTTATATATATCTACATATCATAGGTGATGTCAGTCAGTGTTTGGGTAATCTCCTTTCTTCTTTTTCAAGACTGATGGACAAGCCTTGTTTCCAGATGATTTGAGCAAGAAATTATAAAAATCAGGGACAAGTAAGTTACATCATACTGAAGGTAAAAAATATGTGAAGAAACAGTTTACCTCAGGAAAATCTGCATTAACATGCAGGACAGGGTATCCATTTATCTTGGCCAAGTCACTACTATACTGTGATGATCTGTTAAAACGAAAATGTTTCAATTAACAAACAAAAAAAATACTGCAGAATACATGTACTATATGTTGGTAACATAGGTTATAAATTAAAATTTCAGACCATCATTTTGTTCTATGAAAGTAAATACAACAAAATAACCATAACCTTGAATGTATTGGTAAATTATTATTCTGTGAAAGCGGCTGTCAGTATGCATATTCTATCTCTGCAAATGTATTTTCGTAAATTATACATACTTCTTTTTTTTGCCTTCTTAATTTATTTTAAAAACAGACAGTGAATAGTACAAAACAAATATAGACTGGTCACTAACATCCTTACAGGCTGATCACTACCAAATAGAATGTAAGCCTCCGCTGGTCTAGTCACATGTAGTCCAAATATAAATAGTACTAATCTTTTTTCCTTTCCTAGTGCATTTTCTCGACAGCAACATGCTTACTTTTACCCTACCGCGTTTCAGTATGTATCACTTTGCATTCTATTGAAATTGGCATGTTCCTATCGCATGCTAGGTAAAAATGGCGGCGTAAGAATTTAATGTCTCGAAAAGAGAAACTGAAAGAAGCGAAAAGTAGTAAATTCAGCGGGTTGTATTTAACGAACTGTAGTTTTCTTATATAAAAGTTAACACCCCCTTTTCTTTTTGTTTTTGTAAAGTAGCGATCTAGTTCTTGATGGGAATATAAGTCTGAAAATTCTGATATGCTAGAAAATGTCGAAAAACCGTTATGAAGTAAGTAGATTTTATATGAAATAAAGAAGAGCTGGATTTAGTGGTGTTCAGCCTTATAGGCTGATCACTACCAAATAGAATGTAAGCCTCCGCTGGTCTAGTCACATGTAGTCCAAATATAAATAGTACTAATCTTTTTTCCTTTCCTAGTGCATTTTCTCGACAGCAACGTGCTTACTTTTACCCTACCGCGTTTCAGTATGTATCACTTTGCATTCTATTGAAATCGGCATGTTCCTATCGCATGCTAGGTAAAAATGGCAGCGTAAGAATTTAATGTCTCAGTTGTGAAACCAGTCTAGCTGCTTCAGTTGCAAAACCAGTCACACAGTTTACGATGAAATGAATAATGCCGCCAACATTGTAATGTACAGACTGGTTACTTACCTCCCCCTGGCTGCTTCAGTTGTGAAACCAATCTGGTTGTTTACGATGAAATGAATACTGCCACCTACATTGTAATGTGGACACTCAGCTATACAAAATGTTTCTGCTACTATACCCTGAAGAAAGAGAAAACATGAGTACATAATAATTTAGGCTCTTTGTTCTGTGACTCAGTGATATTTGCATTACCAGAGAATCTGGTGCTGTTCTGAATTTTTTCAGTTTTTGTTGGGTAAAACGCTGCACTGTTAAAATTATAGGTCATATGGCTACTTTCCAGTTTTGATGGTGGAGGAAGACCCCAAATGCCCCCTTCACACATTATTTCATCATGAGCAGACATCTGGGTAGAACCACCAACCCCAAAAACAAAAGGGGTCTTCTGCTTCATCAAGCTCAACAATGCTATCAAGTTTGAAGGTTATTAGTGAAATGACTTTCAAGTTTCCGTGCAAAAATAGTTTTCAATGTTCATGTCCCTTTGACCCCAAAAGCAATAGGGGGTCATCATATGTGCAATCATGCTTTCAAGTTTAAAGGCCCTAGGTCAAATGGTTCTCAAGTTATTGTGCAGAAACCATTTTGAAGTTCAGTGTGACCTTGATCTTTGACTAACTGACACCAAAAATTATATGCGTCATCTACTTCTTAAGCCCAATCATGCTGTAAAGTAAGAAGGTTCCGGGTCAAATGGTTTTGTAGCTATTGAGTGGAAATTGTTTTCAAGGTTCAGGTCAATGTGACACTGACCTTTGACATACTGACCCTTAACATAATAGGGGTCATGTTTAAAGTTCTGACCCTGACCCCTTGACCTTTGACCTATTGACCCACCGAACATTAGGGGTCATCTACATCGTAAACCCAATTATACTACTAAGTTTACAGACTCTGGGTCATGTGGTTCTCAAGTCATTGGGCAGAAACTGTTTTCAGGGTTCAGGCCCCTGTGACCTTGAGCTTTGACCTATTGGCCCAAAAGACAATGGAGGTAATCTACTTGATAAAAGCTACCATGCCACTGAATTTAAAGGTCCTTGAACAAGTGGTTCTCAAACTATTTTGTGGAAACCATTTTCAAGTTTCAGGCCCTGGTTACCTTGACCTTTGACCTACTGACCCCAAAAACTACATGGTTCATCTACTTTATTAGCTGAATTATACTTCAAGGTTCTAGGTCAAGTGGTTCTCAAGTTATTGGTCAGAAACAGTTTCCTCTACTGACAGGACAGACATACTGACGCGACCGTAAGTGCATAGCAAAATAGCCCCACTTCTTTGATGGGGACATGACTACATAAAAGCCAGTCTCAGCTCCATCCTGTGGCTTATATACTCCAGCTTCCTCTTTAAGCACAGTGTCTTCAGTAAATCATTACAGCAGTCAATCATGTTCAGCCGACAGCAAAAAAACATTTAACAATTTGGTAAGAAATTCAAAAATACTTTTATAATTGAAATTATATTGGCTGAAAATCACTTGAAATAAATAGCAATATTCTGCCCAAAAAAGTATTGATTTATTAGTTCATAAAAAACAGAAGTTAGATGTAGGAAGTTTACCTGTGCTGAAAATGAAGCATCGCCATGAACTTGAAGACAAAGAGTTCTGTCCCCTTGTTGTGACTCTCCAGCATTGCTATAATCTCCTTCCTGTAATGTCTGCTGTTTAGAACGACACTTTCCTACTGCAACTGGATTGTTTGCCTGCAGACAAACAAATGTATCCCCAGTCATATATGTATTTCTCACTGCAATGTGCTAAGGTTGTGAAAGATACTCATAGATCAAAAGTCTAAATATTTGGCCTATATGAGCAATCCTGACCTTTATCAGAACATTGATTCTGCATATATTTTTGAGGGGCCAAGATTCATAAAATTACTTTTGGAGATACAACTGGACTTCAAACAGAATTTACAGAAAGACAGACAGGTAAATTGACATGCTGATTGGTAGACATGAAACATTTAAATCTATATCCAAATGTCTTTAGCTGAGATAATAATAAAGCTTTCAGATCTACTATATGTGTACCTCTTAAAAGCTACAAATTATTAAGCATGGATAAGCTCCTACATGACCTCTGATCCCTAAGTGTGACCCTAACAGTTGAGACCGGGGTCTGGAAGTTGCACAAGACACTCAATCTCATTAAGGCAGGCATTTATGCCAAATAAAAAAAGACTGCTTTATGTATGGCAAAGTTACAGTCCTGACAAGCTCTAAAATGATGTTTGACCCCTAAGTGTGACCTTGACCTTTGAGATAGAGACTTGAGATTTCCCACCACACTCTGCCTCATGAAGGTGAACATTTATGCCAAATAATAAAAAGATATTCCTAAATACTTATATAAGTTATGGCATGGAAAAGCTCTAAACTAACTGTGATCTTGACCTTTGGCAATGTGGGGTTTGTGCGTGACATTCAGTTTCACTGAGTAAAGCATTCATGCCAAACATAAACAAGATTGCTCCATGCACGTCCAAGTTATGGCCCAGACAAGACCTGACATGATCTTTGTCCTCTAAGACTTAAAGAGTGACCTTGACCTTTGAGATAGGAACCTGTGGTTTGCGCATGACACTCCATCTCATTAATGCAAACATTCATGCCAAATATAAACAATATTTCTCCATGTATGTCAAGAGTTATTTTCCCAACAAAAACTCCAGACAGACACATGCACTAATGCTCATACATAAACAGCCATTTGGATGACCATGTCTCCGCTTCCACAAGTGGGCTCGGCAAAAATGACCAAGCCCTCTGACAGGCATGTTTTTTGACAAATCAGAATATCAATTTGAATAATACTGGTAAGGGTCACCAAAACAAGATGGCCCTAGGTCGTTCACCTGAGAAACACACCATAACAGTGTAAACATGTTTGACCTAGTGATTTCATAGAAACAAATATTCTGACCAATTTTCATTAAGATTGGACCAAAAATGTGGTCTCTTAAGTGTAAACAAGTATTTTCTTCCATTTGACCTCGTGACCTAGTTCTTGAGCCAAGATGACCTACATTCGAACTTATCCTAGACTTGATCAAGGCAATCATTCTGAAAAAATTTCATGAGCCTCAATTGAAAAATACAGCCTCTATCACATATAAAACATTTTTCTTTGATTTGTCCTAGCGACCTAGTTTTTGACCCCTGATAAACAATATTCGAATCTGACCTTCATTTCATCAAGGCTATCATTCTGACCAAATTTCATGAAAATCAATTGGAAAATACAGTCTCTATCGCATACACAAGGTTTTTCTTTGATCTGACCTAGTGACCTAGTTTTTGACCACAGATGACCCATATTCTAATCTGACCTAGAATTCATCAAGGCAATCATTCTGACTAAATTTTAAGAATATCCAGTGTAAAATGCAGCCCCTACTGCGTACACAAAGTTTTTCTTTAATTTGACCGGGTGACCTAGTTTTTGAACTTAGATGACCCATATTCAAACTCAACCTAGATTTCATTAAAACAAACACTCTGATCAAATTTCATGAAGATCCCTTAAAAAATGCAGCCCCTATTGCATACACAAGCTTTTTCCTTGATTTGACCTAGTGACCTAGTTTCTAACCCCAGATGACTCACAACTGAACTTACCTAGATTTTATCAAGGCAATCATTCTGACCAAAATTCATAAAGATCATTTGAAAAATACAGCCTCTATCGCATACACAAGGTTTTTCTTTTATTTGACCTAGTGACCTAGTTTTTGACCTCAGATGACCCATTTTAAAACTTGATCTAGATTTCATTAAGGTTATCATTCTGACAAAATTTCATGAACATCAGTTGAAAAATACAGCCTCTATCGCATACACAAGGTTTTTCTTTGATTTGACCTAGTGACCTAGTTTTTGACCCCAGATGATCCACTTTCGAACTTTGCCTAGATTTCATCAAGGTAATCATTCTGACAAAATTTCATAAAGTTCAGTTGAAAAATACAGCCTCTATCGCATACACAAGGTTTTTCCTTGATTTGACCTCGTGACCTAGTTTTTTACCCAAGATGTCTCATATTCGAATTTGACCTGGATTTTATAAAGGCAATCATTCTGACCAAATTTCATGAAGATCAGTTGAAAAATACAGCCTCTATCGCATACACAAGGTTTTTCTCTGATTTTAACTAGTGACCTAGTTTTTGACCCCAGATAACCCATTTTCGAACTTGGCCTAGATTTCATCAAGGAAATCATTCTGACCAAATTTCATGAAGATCAGTTGAAAAGTACAGCCTCTATCACATACACAAGCTAAATGTTAACAGACGACAGACAGACAGACGACGAACGCTGGACATCGAGCGATCACAAAAACACACCTGAGCATTGCTCAGGTGAGCTAAAAACATTAACAATTTACAATTATTTTAAACTGAAGTATCTGTTTTGGAGATGCTACAAAGTAGAACAGTATGAATAACTTTGAAAGAGAACAATCCAACAACCATTTAACTTTTCACCATATATTTTCAAAGAAACTTAATGATGGACTGATGATGAGTGATCATAATAGTGCACCCAAACATTTTGAGCTATGTTGAGCCTACAAAAAATATTTTCAAGATGCATTTTTGTTTATGCAGTTAACATTTGATATATAAAACATGATTATTTTATCAAGTATACGAAGCATCTAGCTTGTTGTCAGAGGGGAAATGAAATCAAGCTGGATAAAAATAAAACTTTGTATGTTTTATATTATGCTAATACTTACAAAAATAGTAATTAAAAGATTTATAAGGTATATGTTCAGTACTATTTTATTTGAGCTAACTTACCTCAAGATGTGATGGATTTGGTAAGAATGAAACATGTATCTTCCTTCCTTCATATTCTAGATCTACTGACGTGTCTGAAAATACAGGAACAAAATACAAATGATTCTGAAATAAAAATCATATGAACTCTACCTTTTGGCCTCTCAGCAGGATATCATAAAAATTAAACTTTTTTCTAAAGGTTCTACATATTTCTATGTTCAATTTTCACTATGCTGGTGGCCTTGATAACTTCAAATCCAACAAGGGATGAGCAAGTATTTAATTTGCAGAAGCCAGAAGATAACCAGTTGACTTGTGAAAATTTTCTACCAAGGAGTCAGTATGTACCTGATGTAATGTTCAGCAGAACATGCAAACATTTTTCTGAAGATTATATGGCCCAAATTATTGGTGTCATAAATCTTAAGAAAACATGTGATTAGCCACATATGCAGTAACACAGGAACTTTGGTAGTAAGGTTTTTCTCCAATGTTTTTTATGAAATGGCAATACTTCCTAAACATTTTCAATGATGTCTATTATTTAAAAGTGACAATTAAAGTAGGAACCACCAACAATAAGAACTTGAATATAAGCAACAAAGCTCCCACTTGTAACATAGGTGGACACAATGTGACTGCTTAAGTCATACAACCCCCTAACAGAACAAACAATTAGGACCTGCAGTTTGAAACCTCTAGTAAAAGCCTAGCAGGACACACATTTTACAGAAATTTTCTGTTGATGTTTTTTAAGTTACATTTTTGTATGCTGACATGATAGCAACACTACATTTCCTGTACATACAGTAAAACACCGCTCGCTCGAGGTCGCAAGGGGATGAGCAAAATGCTCGAGTTATCCATGGTTTCGAGCGACCCAAACATTAACCAACATACGAAGAAAACTTAAGTTTGTTGTACCAATTGTCATCGGGACCGTTTGCTGAGTAAACGGTGATGCGTAATAATAACATACTTGTGACATTTTCAAAAACAAACGTATTACAAACGTTATCTATTGATGACGTTTCAGTATGTAATTTGTAAATGGCACATGCTAAGAAACAACTAAGAATTGTTTAAAATTATTTTTCATCAACAAGTGCATATCATAATTATCGTCTCAATTTTATGAAACGGCTTAATATTATTTCCTTCATTTGCATGCGAATGACTGCTGATTAAATTACTAAGATCTAAGCAGAAAAGATGCTTTAAGTTATCAGTAATTGATCAATATTTTATCAATAAAACTTTTCTTTTAGCTTTTATCAATAATTAATCTCATCATAATATCAAATATACCGACAAACAAACATTTAAGATAGTCTGGGAATAGACTACGCAATTCTCACGGTGTGTGTAGAGATGGTACCTAAAAAATTCAAGTTCATCTTTACTGTTTTTTCTTCAGAGTGAAATGATAGCTAAGTGCACCAATTTTCTAAATATATTTATGGCTTTCCTCTTCTCCATGTCTAAAATAGATAAATCTGATATCTAAAAAATGACTTTCTCAAAATATCTGAAGCAAAATGGACAACTCTTGTATTGTCCATTTTTCAAAGATTTTAGGACTTCCCCAATTATAGTCTATATCAAAAGCTCCCACAGCTAAATAAATTCAATAGAGTATAATGTAAGTTTACTCTACTTTCATAATTTTGAAAGAGCCTATACTGAACTTCCTTTTGTTTTTTAATAAAGTCAGATTCCAAGACTAGCCAAGAGCCTAAAACGCTTGAAAAAATACTGAGTGAAAGAAAATGACATGCTCTTTATTAAATGCTTACCAAAACCATACCAAAAATGTACCTTAAAGAAGTTATGAAAGATTTTATATTGTAAACAAACCCCTACACCATTTTACCATCAATATTTTCCACTCATGAATGCACTCAATTCAGGTGATAATTGTTGATATATTTGTAAATAAGAGGCCCCAACAAAAACCTTTTTTCAAGTTGTGTAAACAGTATCAGGTTTAAATAAATATTGATATCTGAAATTATCGGATTACTTTGTTTTCAACAATAAATAAACACCTTTTAGTTTGTTTAGGGTAGTTGACCTGTAACGAAAATCATCAAATAAAGTAATTTCCATATGCTTTTTCAGCATTTATTCATTTTTCAAGGAAAGCAAATGATTGTGCTAGTTCCCTCCAGGGAATGTTTAAATTGAAAATTGCTTAAAATACATTACATAGAGTCATTACCTGTCATCTACCTTAACATGTAGTAATTACAACCACTACCTTAAAATATTGTAATTATATTTGACGACAATGAATTTTTGTGTTACCAATTTCACTTTTTTTTTTGTTATTTCTCATTGTTGGATATATACATTTTACATTTTGACATAATATAAATGTGTAAATCAATGTATCATCATTGAGAACAATAAATAAATAACTCTCGCTAAAATATCAAAACTTAATTATAATAACGTTTCTTAAAGTCGTTAATTTTCTTCAAAGGAATGTATGCATTATTCTATATAATCTTCATGCATTACTAAACTTTCTATCAGGGCCTCACTAAAACTTACAAAATAACTGTCAGTGTAAGTCATGAGAAAAGCGTGCATATTGTATATTGAATACAAAGGGATTTAAACAAATGTAGGTCATATTTTGTCTGCCTGATAAGTTGTTTGAAAAAGGATCTATTTGATTTTTTGTTTCACTTTTGATCAATGTTTAATGTTGGCTTCAGTTTATCGGTCAATTCAGAGTTGTCCCCCTTTGATTTATTTGGGTAGGTACCATCTCTAGTGTGTGAAAATGTTTAATTAACCGATACATTCTGACCGCCGAAGGTGTAAAAAATTTTGACACCTCTGCTCGAGTTAGCCAGAAGCAACAAAGAGTAAATTAATACACAGGGACCAGGTGTCATGCTCGAGCGATCGAGTTATCGATGCTCGACCCAGCCATGGTAATGTCACATAGAAAATAGAAGGAACTCGGCCGGGACCACATGAATTGCTCGAGCGAGCCCGGGTGCTCGAGTCATCGATGCTCGAGCGAGCGGTGTTTCACTGTACATGAATCTTCACTACATTTCCTGTACTTACATTTCTGTGACACTACATCTACTTAACTTTCATCAATATGACACTTTATCTCCTGTACTTATATGAATGTGACACAACATCTCCTGTACTAACATGAATGTGACACATGATACTACATCTCTTGCATTTTTATGAAAGTGAAACTATATCTCCTGTACTTATATGAATATGACATTACATTTTCTGTACATACATGAATGCAACACTACATCTCCTGCACTCACATGAATGTGACACTACATCTCCTGCACCCACATCAATGTGACACTTCATCCCATGCACTCACATGAATGTGACACTACATTTCATGTACTAACATAAATGTGACACATGATACTACATCTCTTGCATTTTTTTGAAAGTGAAACTACATCTCCTGTACAAACATGAATATGATGACACTACATCTCCTGCATTTATATGAATGTGATACTGTATCTTCTGTATACATGAATATGTCACTACCTCTCCTGTACTCACATTCATGTAACACTATACATCTCCTGCATTTACATGAATGTGACATTGCATCCCCTGCATTTACAGGAATGTGACATTACAACGCCTGCATTTACATTAATGTGACACTACATCTCATGTACTTACATGATTGTGACACTATATCTGCTGTATAGAATGTGTCACTACATCTCCTGTATATACATAAATGTGACACTGCATCTCCTGCATTTACATGAATGTGACATTGCATCCCCTGCATTTACAGGAATGTGACATTACAACACCTGCATTTACATTAATGTCACACTACATCTCATGTACTTACATGATTGTGACACTATATCTGCTGTATAGAATGTGTCACTACATCTCCTGTATATACATAAATATGACACTGCATCTCCTGCATTTACATGAATGTGACAGTACGTATCATGTACTTACATGCATGTGACACTACATCTCATGCACTTACATGAATATGACTCTACATCTCCTGTATAGAATTGTGTCACTACATCTCCTGAATACATACTTGAGTGTGACACTGCACCTTCTGTACATACATGAATATGACACTACATCTCCTTCATTTATATGAACATGACACTAGATACCATGTACTTACATGAATGTGACAGTACATCTCCTGAATTTACATGAATGTGAAATTACATCTCCTTCATTTACATGAACATGACAGTACATATCACGTACATACATGAATGTGACAGTACATCTCCTGAATTTACATGAATGTGACACTACATCTTCTGCATTTACATGAATGTGACACTACATCTGCATTTACAGGAATGTGACACTACATCTGCATTTACATGAATGTGACACTACATCTGCATTTACGTGGATGTGATACTACATCTTCTGTATATACTTGAATTGACAATGCACCATTTGTACATACATGAATGTGAAACTACATCTTCTTCATTTACATGAATGTGAAACTACATCTCATGTACTTACATGAATGTGACACTACATTTCATGTACAGAATGTGTCACTGCATCTCCTTATATACTTGAATGTGACACTGCACCTTCTGTACATACATGAATGTGACACTGCATCTCCTTCATTTACATGAATATGATACTACATATCATGTACTTACATGAATGTGACACTACATCTCCTGTATAGAATATGTCACTACATCTCCTGTATATATTTGAATGTTACACTACATCTCCTGTACTTACATGAATGTGCAACTACATCTCCTGTATATATTTGAATGTTACACTACATCTCCTGTACTTACATGAATGTGCAACTACACCTTCTGTACATACATGAATGTGACACTGCACCTTCTGTACTTACATGAATGTGACACTGCACCTTCTGTACTTACATGAATGTGACACTACATCTCCTGTTCCCTTTGAGCCATCTGGTATCTCTGATATTCCAGATACCTGAAATATTGACAGTTACAGCTGATGAACATTTAGTTTGTTTCAAGTTAATTTTTTTCTATAACAATCACTGCAAAAAAGGAAGTTCCAATTTCTTATTATATTAACTAACTGATCTTCATTAATTTTTATCTTCTTAACTTTTTTTGGGGTTTAATGTTGCACTGACACAATTATAATAGGTCATTTTGTGCCTTTCCAGCTTTGATTGTTAAGAAAGACTCCAGGTGCCCCTCCGTGCATTATTTCATCACAGGCAGGCACCTGGGTAGAACCACCAACTTTCTGGATAGCTTAAAGAATTCAATGCACCAAGTGAAGCTTGAACCCTAATTTTTGAGGGGCAAGTGATTAAAAGTCAGTGACTTTTACCACTCGGCCACGGAGGTCCCATTCTTAATTGTAAATGTTTAAGTACATTAGTATGTTAACTGACAGGTTTGATTTTAAATGACTGGTATACTTTACCTGAAAATTCTAGCAACTGTAAGATATATAAATTGTTTAAACATTAATTAAAATTTGAAAATTATTAACCCAAAGTCAGCAACCTTAAGCATGCGGCCATTGAGGCCCCCGAATTGACCTGAAATATGATTAACTTTCCCATATAAATACAACAGTATGTTTGATTATGACCTTGTTTATATGTTGTGTTGTCATTTATATGTACTGAGAGAAATATTATAGTTGAAAATTGGCAATATATCACATAAAAGAACTGTACTTTCACCTTTTGGAAGATTCTAATTGGTGGATAATTGAGAAGACACGTAAGGAAATTAAGACGTCCCCTGTGTGGCATACAGATCACTATTTCCTCTAGACCAGCTGTAACAGACAATAAATATGTTCCAATAAGATCTCCCTCATGTGCAGTAGGTTTTAACATGTTACAAGATAAATGAACTTGAGCACCTGTTTTCAATATATACTGTAGAAGTTGTTAATTCTGGACTTTGAAATATTTGTGATTATAGCAAATGGGATTTATCTGCACAATTTGAAGAATGCAAAACCTAACACCATTTTACCAAAATCAACAGTGTTACAATTATTGTACATAAACCTATCACTAATGGTGATGAATACCTTCAGACAGAAGCTTATTGTCACAGGAACAGAGGTTTTGAAAATATGATATAATGCATTTGTATATTGAACAAGGAGAAAATGTATAAAGATGTGCAAAACTGTATAATGTATAATATTTCTAAATTTCATGGCTGTACCCTTAAAAACAAGAAAGTAGGTCAGTAGGCCAAAATCAAGGTTACTGACCATTTACTAATCAGACCACTATTGAAAGAGATATGACATTTTAAAATTTCAGAAAATAGCTAACTATGGAGGCAACCACATAAATGTATTTATAACATAATTTACACAATGCTGAAATATTTGTTTAGCAATACACTTAAAAAAAAATCTGAATATATATCTAAAAGTCCTAAAAAAAACTAAATCTGCCATTTTGTCTTAGGTTGCCATAATAATGAAATGGCTGCCATTTTACCAGGTTATCAAATAGTTAATTGTACTGTAGTACATAACTTTCTCATTTCTTAAATGATTTCAGAACATCTAGCAGACTGAAATAGCATTATAACAATGTTGTCTTTCTCTTCAAACTTACTGAAAAGGAATTAGCTTTGTTATTAACATAAAATTATTTAACATATTAGTTTATACCAAGGTCAGCGAATTTGTTCTTTGATACAAAATGTGATGTTGTCTGATTCTTAGCAATGCTGAGTTCTACCTCACATTGGTTGTATTACTGCCTATCATTTACAATATATTATCATGGACCTTGGTGTCATATATTATTCATCAGGTATTACCTTGAGCACTTTTTCTGAATATCTCGTCAAATACAGCCATCATGCTTTCTCCCCCTTCCCCTCCATATCGCTTCAACGTAGTGAACTTTTGTGCCAAAAAATGATCAAATGCCTGGAAGGGAAAAACACCATAATTTGATACTTGATTCATTTTGAAGGTATCAGTTTTATATAATTAAACTGTCAAACAACGGTTATTATAGTAATGTTTATCATGTTCGTCTTTTTTTAATGAAAATTCAGTTGCCCGCCAAACTGACCAACTCAAATCAAAATTGTGCTGACTCAAATGTTGAAAGTTTTAAATGTTTAGAAATGTTTAGAAATTAAATCAAATTTACATATTCATTATCATAGAATTCTGGATCTTCAGTGTTTCTTACATCCACGGTTCACAATATCTGTTAAAAATGTTCAGGGTCCTCCTAGAAATGTTTTTCATCCTCCTAACTTTTGCAGCTGTAGTGAAAACCCAGTTTATAATGGTAATAACTATGACTATGACAAATGAGGAAGATGTTGAAAAAAAGCTAAAAATAATATTGATAAAAATGACAATAGTCAAACATTTTAACACTGAAAACTATTTGTTTGCGGAATAATTTTGGTATTTAATGAAATAGGAAGCCCTGAATGCCTTGCATCGCTCACCTGACCTAGTTCTTACCCCAGATAACCTTGTATCTAATTTGGCTTTGATGTCATAGATGAACATTTAGACCATTTGTTATGTAAATCAGGTAGATATTAACAAACTTTTACAATGAATTGACTAATGACACAGTTTTTGAGCTCAGGTACTCCACTTTTGAACTTGACCTGGTTTTGATATAGACAAATATTCTGACAAATATCAATGATGATCAAGTTGAAAAAGTGGCCTCTAAAGTGCTAACAAAGTTTTTTAAAGATCTGAACTAATGACTTAGTCTTTTCTAAAGTGACCCAGGTATCGTACAGTTACCTGAATCAGTGGGGCACCAGAATCGGTGTATTTTGTTTAAGCATACTCCTTGTTTGAACAGGGAGTCGTATGACATAATAAGTTTTTGCAGTGGTTGTGTAAACTTATTAACTACATCACAGCTGTCAAACTTTGCAAAATGTGATTTTAAATAAAAAGTAATGATGATTTAAAATACCCATGTGTAAATTTTCATGAATTTCTTATTACTTTTTTCCACTGTTACAAAATCTCCTCTACTTCCCACACTTTTTAACCATTTGAAACAATATTTTGTATGATGTAGTTTCAAGATCTGCCGAAATTATAAATATATGGTAAAATAATATGCATTACCCAGAATTAGCATACAGGATATTCCCAAAATGTCATCTTCTTATATATTTTTGTTGTAAAAAGTACTGTTTTACCTCCATTTGTTTCACATGTGAATGTAAATAAATCTTGTTTTTCTGCCAGAAATGGAAAGATTGCAGTTAAATAGTTGCATCTCATTTGTATTCACTCAATTTGGAGAATGTAACCATAAAGGATGTCACTATCATCCACCTCTTATACTGCTGCTTGCAAATGGAGGCTAGACTGCATGATGGTTTTCACTGCCATTGCTATGGTTAACCTTACTTGATACAAATATTACAAATCCCAGTAAATATATTCACTTTCATGATAAGAAAGTATTGCTTTTATGATAACTTTAATGTTTCGGACATACTTTTCCATTTTAATATCACTTAATCATATGACCTACGAGTACACTGATTCAGGTTTCGGCATTTAGACATACCGCTTATAGGGGTCATGTTATTAAAATGGCTCTGATTTTAAATTGAAAGCTAGTTTTAAAAAATTTGGATCTCTTTAGGATGCACAAGTAAATAATGTATCAAAATAAGTTCATTTTGATATATTTAACCCAAGTTTAGACAAATGCATAGGAGATGAATCCTTATCCCCACCAATACTGGTAACTCCAGGCTACAAATTTATCCTAGATCTTAAACAAAGAATTTTTTTTATGATCCGACCTAGTGACCAACATTGACCTAGATAATCCAGTTTCAATTTTGACCTAGATTTCATAAAGACAAACATTCTGACAAACTGTTATGAATAACAAAACAAAAATTGACTTCTATATTTTTGACAAGGTTTTTCTATGATTTTTACATCTCATTCAACTGAGTTTTTAACCTGATCTAAATTTCAAAGAGACAAACATTCTGACAGAGTTTTATGAAGATCAAGTAATAAATGTGGTCTCTATAGTGTGAACAATGTTTTTTCTATGATTTGACCTACTGACCTCGCCCAATACCTTAGGAAACCAAGTTTTGAACCTGATCTAGATTTTATACAGACAAATATTTTGACAAAAAATTATGATGATCAAGTAGGAAATGTGGTCTCTAGAGTGCTAATAAAGTTTTTCTATGATTTGACCTAGTGACCTAGTTTAAGACCTCAGGTAACCCAATTTTGAACTTGACCTAGATTTCTTCCAGACAAACATTCTGACAAAGTTTTTATAAGAGATAACAGAAAATGATGTCTCGAGGGAGTTAACACAGGTTTTCTATGATTTGATACAGTGAGATAGTTTTTGTACACAGGTTACCCAGTTACCCGACCTAAAATTTACAGAGACAAACATTCTGACAATTTTTTAAAAAGATCAAATAGAAAATGTAGCCTCTAGAGTGTTAATAAAGTTTTCCTATTAATTTACTCTGTGACCTAGTTTTTTAGTCCAGTTTTGACTCTGACCTAGTATTCATAAAGACAAGCATTTTGACAAAGTTTTAAGAAGATCAAACAGAAAATGTGGCCTCTAGAGTGTTAACAACGTTTTTCAATGAATTGACCTGGTGACCTAGTTTTTACTCTCAAGTAACTCAGTTTTGAATTTATTCTGTATTTCATAGAGACAAACAATCTGAAACAGTTTTTTAAAGGAATTTTTAACAAGGTTTTCCTATTAACTGACCTAGTGACCTAGTTTTTTACCCCAGATGACCCAGTAACAAACTGACGTCAGAGATTTTGTGAGAGTAATATTTTGACCAAGTTTCAGTAAGATTGAGCAAAAATTGTTGACAAACATTCTGACAAAGTTTTTTGAAGACGCGATAGGAAATGTAGCCAAAGTTTTCCAATAAATTGACCTGGTGACCTAGTTTTTACTTAGTAACTCAGGTAACCCAGTTTTGAATTTTTTCTGTATTTCATAGTGACAAACATTCTGACAAAGTTTTTTAAAGATGAGGTAGGAAATGTGGTTCTTAGAGTGTTAATAAGGTTTTCCTATTAATTTACCCTGTGACCTACTTTTTCATCCCAAATGACCCAGTAACAAACTCATCACAGATTTTCTGAGGGTTACATTTTGAACAAGTTTCATTAAAATTGAGCAAATATTGTTTACAATGCATGTTGGAGGATGGAGCCCTATCTGCTCAGGTGAGCTATAAAATTTCTATCACAACATTTTTACTCACCTGTGACTTGAGCATGAGATTTGCGAGATTTATTCTTCTATCATTAGTCAGGCTTATCTGATGTTTACTTTCAAATGCTTCTGAGAACCACTCTCTTTCTTCTTCTGTCTACATGCAGATAATAAACAGCAGATGAAATTAGACACATGCTAAAACATTCAATTTTATACATGATGCGACTCTGATAAATGTAAATGTTAACAAGAGCACCGCATATGAGTGCCATCACTCGTCTGCAAGTGCCTGACAGTATGTAAGAAATGAGTTACAGTTCAGAATTTCTAAGTACAAAAAGCACCATAATTCTGACAAAATGCAAGTTAGAGTTATGGTTCATGGTCAACATAGTCATCTAATGATGATAAACAAGTATGCAAAAGTTTCAAAGCTGTAGCTCTTGTAGATTTTGAGAAAAGGTAGACCTAAAAAAAATTTTAACCAAGAAACTCAAATTTTTTAAGTATAAAAAGGGCCATAATTCTGACAAAATGACTATCAGAGTTATGGTTCTTGGCCTACATAGTCAACTAATGATGATAAACAAGTGCGCAAAGTTTCAAAGCTGTAGTTTTTATAATTTTTTAGAAAAGGTGGACCTAAACAAAACAAGAGCTGTCACTAATGGTGACAAATGCCCCTGCAGCACCTTGACCTTTGACCTGATGACCTTGACCTGGTGACCCAAAGTCAGTAGGGGTGGTGTACTCAGTAAGTACTATCAGCATGTGAAGTTTGAAGGTCCTGGGTGAAGTGGTTCGCGAGTAAAGTGCCTTCATGCAAAAAGTTAATGTTGGCCCCCGTGACCTTGACCTTTGACCTGGTGACCCCAAAGTCAATAGGAGTGGTGTACTCAATAAGTACTATCAGCACGTGAAGTTTTAAGGTCCTGGGTGCAGTGGTTAGCAAGTAAAGTGCCTTCATGCAAAAAGTTAACGTTGGCACCTGTGACCTTGACCTTTGACCTGGGGACGCCAAAGTCAGTAGGGGTGGTGTACTCAATAAGTACTATCAGCATGTGAAGTTTGAAGTCCTGGGTGCAGTGGTTCATGAGTAGAGTGCCTTCATGCAAAAAGTTAACGTTGGCCCCTGTGACCTTGACCTTTATGTGAAGTTTGAAGGTCCTGGGTGCAGGGTTCGCGAGTAAAGTGCCTTCATGCAAAAAGTTAGCATTGGCCCCTGTGACCTTGACCTTTGACCTAGTGACCCCAAAGTCAATAGGGGTGGTGTACTCAATAAGTACTATCAGCATGTGAAGTTTGAAGGTCCTGACTGCAGTGGTTCGTGAGTAAAGTGCCTTCATGCAAAAAGTTAACGTTGGCCCCTGTGACCTTGACCTTTGACCTGGTGACCCCAAAGTCAGTAGTGGTGGTGTACTCAATAAGTACTATCAGCATGTGAAGTTTGAAGGTCCTGGGTGCAGGGGTCCGCGAGTAAAGTGCCTTCATGCAAAAAGTTAACGTTGTGACAAACGATCTAACTAACTAACTAACTAACAAACGGACGGACAGTTGAAAACTAATATGCCTCCCTACGGGGGCATAAAAATTAACCAAGAAACCCAAATTTTCTTAGTAAAAAAGGGCCATAATTTTAACAAAATGCAAATCAGAGTTATGGTTCTTAGCCTTCAAAGTGACCTAATGATGATAAACAAGTGTGCAAAGTTTCAAACCTGTAGCTCTTACAGTTTTTGAGAAAAGGTGACCTAAACAAAAATTTTAACCAACACCAACACCAACGATCAAGTGTCTGTTACTATGATGACAATACCTCTTAGATTTTTTTTTTAAAAAATCAGACGAGCTAAAACTCAAATACTGTATAGCGGGTTATATTCGCGGAGGTTTAATTTTCGCTATATTCGCGGACAACATTGACAGCGCGAAATCTAAACACCGTGATTTTTTGTTACTGCAAATATGTATACACACATTTCACCAAGGAAAACCACTCAGTTACAAACTTATCAGCGTTATTGACTTTGTTTTGTGTTATTTTACATTGTGCACGTCAAATTGCAATGTACTGTGTCTGTGGGGGTGGAGAGGTAAATACATCACATTCAGTGATAGCTCTAGTTTTATATAAATTTAGTAGTATTTTGAAGAAAGAAATATGAAAAATCTGGAATTTTTTTTATACTAATAAAAGATCGACTATAATTTTTAACCAAGATAAAACTGTGAACAACGAAACTGACATGAGGTGTCATGCTAATTGCCGACAATTACTGGCCATTTCATCTATAAAGTTTAACAAAGGAGGATCACACCGTTTGTTATCGATCGGAATTAAGAAGTTGATATCATTTTGGAAAATGCCATTCTGAGATATTGAAAATTGCTTTCTATTCATTCATAAAAATATTTAAATTTTAAAAGGAAACATCAAATAGAACAATATTTTATTGGTTTTATTTTCAAGAAAACAAAAATGGATAGTTCACTAAGACCAATTCCGCTCCCCGCAAAGGAGGTGTTGATGTAAATCCTACTTTCGTTTTGAGTCTAACTGAAAATTTGCATATTCATCATTATTTGTATGTCCAGTAAGAGTGACTGCCCTTTCTGTTCTTTATAACCAAGGTTTTTAATTCGCCGTCGAAGTAGTTTCCGCGAAATTAAGACACCGTGATTTCAAAACTCTTCAAAAAACGCGAACATTTGGCACCGTGAATATAACCCACTATACAGTATAAAATATGTTGTACAACATCTTAAACAATTGAAGCACCATCCTCCAATCTGGCAAACATCCTGTGACTGTTAACTACTTTAATTACGCTGAGATTGGTTATGAGTAATTCAAATCATGCTTTCAGAAATCCTGTAAAGTTTACAAATGATTTGAGAGAGAAAAAAATCTGGATATACTGAAGAAATAACGTTAATTTTTGAGAAAATCTATAGCATATTAAATGGGACACAAACCTGCATGTCTACTTGTAGGAACTAGTAATAATTAACAATTAGGGTCATATGCAAGTTTTAGGCAGTCAGCCTAAAAATGTTACAAAATTATTGACTGAAACAGAGCTGAGGTCTAAATAATTCATTATTGTCAGACAATTATTATATATGGACCGTAACTGTCTGACTATACAGTCAGTAAACTGAATATGGACCATTACTGTCTGACTGCCCAATTTGTAAACTGTATTATGGACAATTTCTGTCTGACTGCTCTGTTGGACCATAATTGTCTGACTGCTGAGTCAGTAAGCTGTGTATGGAACATTACTGTCTGACTGCTCAACCAGTAAACTGCATGTGAACCATAACTATCTGACTGCCCAGCCAGTAAACTGCATATGAACCATTACTGTCTGACTGCACAGCCAGTATACTGCATATAGATAATTACTGTCTAACTTCTAAGTCAGTAAAATGCAAATATTATAACTGTGTGACTACTCATTCATTAAACTGCAAATGGACCATTCATCACTGTCTGACTGTCTTGCCATTGAACTGCATATGGACCATTACTGTCTGACTGCCTTGCCAGTAAATTGCATTATGGAACATTACCATTTTGACTGCCTGGCTAGTAAAATGCATATGGTCCATTATTGTCTGATTGTTGGCCAGTAAACTGCATACTGACAAAGACTGTCTAACTGCTCAGTCAGTAAAGTGCATATAGACCATTACTGACTCACTGACTGGTCCATATACTGCAAATGAACCATAAATGTCTGACTGCTCAGCCAGAAAACTGCATATGGTCCATTACTGTCTGATTGTTTGCCAGTAAACTGCATATGGACAATGACTGTCTAACTGCTCAGTCAGTAAACTGCATATACAATGTAGACCATTACTGTCTCACTGACTGGTCCATATATTGCAAATGAACCATAACTGTCCGACTGCCTTGCCAGTAAACTGCATATGGTTCATTACTGTCTGATTGTTTGGCCAGTAAACTGCATACGGACAAAGACTGACTAACTGCTCAGGCGCGCAGTAAAATGCATATGGACCATTACTGCCTCACTGACTGGTCCATATACTGCAAATGAACCATTGCTGGACCACTATTGTCTGACTGCCCAGCCAGTAATCTTGACCAAAATGTAAAGTTCTGCTGTATTTGTTAAATTATACAAAATAAAGACTGGGTTTCATCATATCTGTAAACAGTAATGTTGTATGACTACAACAACAAATCCTGGAAAAAGTAAGTCCGTATAAATCAAACTCCCTGCAATATACAACCATGTTGGTTTATAGACCGGATTAGGGTATATTAAATAAAGACTAAAACATGCACTATATTATGACTTATGACTCATAAGCATGTGGTTCAAATTCAAAATAACTACACAGAATGCAAGAAATCAATTATCCTCTATCAATACAGTTACAACACAGATTACCCTTAAATGCTGGAATTCTGCTGCTATAGTGTCACAGTATTCCTTTTCAAGATGACCAATGAGATCTGAGACAGACATAGACTGGGAACCATCACCACCATGAAATATTCCTTCTACATCAATCACCTGGGTACCAGCTGATAAACCATATCTCTCTGGTGCCAGCTCATGTGGATCACTACAACAAAGAGCTCTCCAGGTTAACTTGCAATTTATAATCATGTATCCATCTACCTAAAATGAACTCAATCAACCAATCCTTTCAGATGTTATCACAGTGCATGGATAGACTGACGGCTGGACTGATGCACCGACATGACTCCAGTCTACACTTCATTTACGGGGGCATAATATGCCTGAAAATGTACCTACACCTTCTTTACATAATTAGGTTGTACTGTGTATTGCACTGATTTAAATATGTTAAATGTAATCTGCTCTGTAAATACTCAATACCTTCAGGCAGGTGATTTTTCTCACTGATGCATATCCAAGGAGACTGATAGTTGAAAATCTGTATCAGTACTTACATTTCTGGCTGCAAGTTCAGCGGATCTAGAGTTGCTTTCTTATGGCCATGTGTTCTGTAAGCTTCGACAAGTCTGTACACATTACTACTTTGTATCCTGTTCTGCACATGGCTATCTTTAACTGAAAGTGAACAGTCATACTGATGTGTTAGAAACGAAATTTGATGATACCAGTACAATGTAGCTCTATATTGTAATTGATGCTGAGTCAAAGTGAAACTAAAGAAAACTTCAGATAACCAGAAACACACTTTGTTAGAAAAAAAAACAGTATAAGCTGAAACGTTGATGTGATAAATTTCTACAGAAAGTTCAAATTTTGTTGTTGAATCATCTACCATAGTTACTTTCCAGAAGTCACACTGTGGCTATACCACTAACACATTCTGCAACAAGGAGAGCATATAACATTTAGTTTACATAACAGCTCTTTAGCAACATACAGTGACTCTTGAGTGGCCCCTACCACAAGAAAGGTGATAGGCCCCTACTACAAGAAAGGTGAGTGGCCACTACTACAAGACAGATGAGTGGCAATCACTACAAGAATGACAAGGTATAGAAATAAACATCACATAACCAATCCCAGTACAATTATACAGCCAGGTCATCTCCAATTATCATCCCAGAAAATATATACACATCCCAAACTTGAACATAGGTGGCATATTTCTGCCATGAGATAGCTAGGTAGCTGTCTTGATAATATTGTAAACTTTTCAAGAAATTTTTCTGAAAACATTTCAGCAAAACATATTATCTTCTAGATATTTTATTTGTTTGTTGAAAATGTTTCAGCGCAAATTTCCTGTTAGCGCTTGAAACTGCCACAAGATACTTGGTAGCTATCACAATAATATTCTAAACTTTCCAGTAAAGTGCATTTTTCTGAAAACATTATCACAATAAATTACTGTTTTCAAGGTATGATTTTTATTTCCAGGAAACTTTAGGTTATTGAGATAAAGTGTCAGAAAAGTATGAAATATCAAGATAATTGCTGAAAGTATCAAGATAACTATCGTGCTAATAAATGGCAACTGTTGGCAATTACGCAAATATTATCGAGATACTAATGTAAATTATTGCAATAATATTTCCAGTTTTAAAATAATCTTTTCAGAAAACTTGGCTTTATCAAGATAACTTTTTTAAGTATCGCAATAGCTACCTAGCTACCTAGCTATCTCCTGGCAGAAATATGCCATCATATGAACACACAACATGGCATTTATTCAGATAGTAAGTAACAAGTAAGAAAACTACAAGAATAGCATTTTCCCATTACCATCAAAGACTGCATTGCTATTACATGTAGCTGTTGTGTCATAGATATTAAGAAGTTTTTACATAGGCAATGTCTTTTTTCCTCTTGTAAACGTTACAATAAAGAGATAGCAGTCTATAAAACAGGCCAAACTGGAACTGCAAATGAATTAGGCTAGAGCTGGCTCAGTTGATAGATGATTTCACATAATTATAATTATGGGCTTACACAGCCTAGGCAGAATGATGGACATTTTCAATGTTTTCAATAATAAGTATGATTTTGAAATTTCATCATGTGTTATATGTAACTTGCCTGTGATGCTTATGTCCCAGGCCAAAGAAGAATGGCAACAGGAGATAATCTTGCGTAAGCTCGTGTCAGCGCGTTACCTTATTGAAGCGTTTGCCGACTAAAAATGATCAATTGTGATCAAATCAACAGACGCATATTAAAGTATTCCACTGGCGATGTGGCCGACATGTAATAAACCGAATCAGGTCCAATTGTTTATTTCTCAGACTTCCAATCATCAAAGTGTATAGATTCTCTGTACGCCCAACCGGAAGTCGCCAAAAACTAGGCGTTCAAAAATCAAAACACAAATTTTTGCTGTCGCGGATGGCTTGAATTTTCTTCGTTTATTTCGTTAAAATCGCATAAATTAAGTGTATTTTTTAATCTACATATTGTCTAAGAGCTACTGTTTACGCAGATACCAAACACGTCTGATAAAACTCATTATATACTTAATTTCAGTCAAATCACATGTTGATATTTGTTCGATTTTGTAATGAAACTATCAATTCTTTGAAATACATGTATCTTGAGCTTTTGCAAAGAATTGCTACTTCGTAGATAAATATCTTAGGCATCGATAAATACTAGCATAGCTTTATGGTAACGAATACATTTTCAGGGACATGTATGCCGATTATACTGTCCCACTATTCGATACATTACTGGCCCACAGGCCACTAATCGCAATTTTTAAAATCCAGACTGTACGCTTAGTCGAAAAACTGTACGCCTATTCATAACTTCTTTGCTTTCTTATATTTTAATGTTTTGACTTTAATTTATGATAACCAGTTAAAAAATAATAGTTATAATTTATTTCATTTTCAGAACAGTCATGGACAAGTTTAGATGTTATTACTGCAGTTTCAATTCCACTTGTCGTATAGGTTAGTGTCTATTAGTAAGCAGCCGCGCGAACAATTTAATTTGATATTTGCGTGCTAATAAACTCTAACCTGCATAGAAATTAGTTTTTGTAATAACGACTAGATTCTTTTACACAGTTAGGAACATTAATCACTAATGCATCATTCATGTAATCGTTACGTGGCACAACTCTGTGTTTGATCCATTTCCGGCATCTCAGAGACTTGTTCGGACTTTACGACGGGGACTTTATCATCATTCACAGAAGAAACAGTTGCCGCCGGCATGGTAACTGGTAATTTCAATTTATTTTAATATCCGGCTCCAGAGCACCGCTGTTATCATTCAAAATCAAGCATTTCGAAGCTAACATCCAGGTCTTTTTCATTTTCGTTCATAATTATTGCAGAATTCACTACAGAACAAACTGAAAATGACCTGTCTCCTAGTGATTACATCAGCTGTTCTACATATATAACTAATTTGAATAAAGCTACCATCGCCTCGGGTGAGCGGGACTCATTTTAATTGGACTCTGACTCTACCAGCTAATCAGGTAGACAGAACAGAACAGAACAAAACATAACAGAACATATCTTTCATTTCACCCAGGCATTTTTCAACACAACAAGGGGAATATAGCACAATGTTCATATAACATAAAATTTGAAGACAGTGCGTGTGTCTGAAGGCGGAGCTTAAATTTTTAAACAAAAAATAATTTCAAACACTAAGTATAACACCTCGGGTGACCTTGACCTTGGGTATACTGCATAAAAAGGCTTTGTTTGTATGCTGCACATGTTTATGTGAAGTTACAGTAAGATATAAGCAAAAGTAAAAGTAAAAAAGATGTGACAGAACAACAAAGGTTGCCGAAAAATTTTAACCAAGAAAGCCAACGCCAAAGCCTGGGCGAGTAGTATAGCACCCTTATTCTCCAAATAGTGGAGCTAAAAATACAAAGAAAAAAAAGAAAGACAAAGTGTCCTATCAAACTGAGCGTAATAAATATATATTTTTCTCGTATGTTAGCGGAAACACGCATACAGATTCTATTTCATGTCCAAGGCAAGGACATGGTGGGTGAAATAGACCATTAAATACTGTTTGACTGTTGCAAGTAAAATACAACACAAAAAATTATCGATTAAAAATAGGAACCAAAATAGACAGGGATCTACCTACGATACCGTCTTTTTTTTAAAAAAAAGCTGTTAATTATATTAAATGTTCTTAATTTCTTTTTTGCAATATTACCAGTCCGCTAAATACGTCTCGTCATTTTAGCGTGACGTAGCAAACGTCATTCAAACGTAATTAGACGTAACTGTAATGAGCGTATTATAAATCTAGTATTTGTTAAATTCTTGAAATAAACTTCTCAAATCGTCCTCACGCATTAGAATTATTTTTTAATATTGAATATATATAACGAAATCGGAAATGTTTGCTTTTACAGAAAGGTTACAACTGTTACAATGAAAGGTCCGGAAAACTACTCGGACTAATTGAGATATTAATGGAATTCATTGCCCCATTTGAGGCCTCATCTACATTTGTGTTATGAACGCAAGTGTAATATGAATTCTGCATGGTGTTAACGAAGAACCTAACTTTTTTCTGTGAAAATTTATGTTTCTACTATGTTTTGTTTGAAAGTTACTGGCAAAAAATAGCGATTTCGGTCTGGAAACTACTTGGAAACCAGTATGCCTTTAAAGTTGCCGATCTATTTATTTTTATAGCTCTTTGCCCAGGCAGTGTATAAGTGCATTGAAGCACGTACTTTTTCAGTTTACAAGAAAAATAATGACATGCAACTGGCCTTATTTAAAACATATTCACCAACAAACATTTAAATTTGAAAGTTTCCTAAATTGCAGTAAAGCATACCAGAGAACTAATAAATAGGTGTTTAAATATATGTATATTCTTTATTCTGAGCATACTAAATTCTGACAGTGTCACACCTCCACAACTGACCAATCAAAATAGAGAACAACGACACACCTCTACAAATGATACAACCTGAATCTACCTGAAACAACATTATTGTAATTTGTCATGCTGATCCAAAGTATGAAATTATCTGCAGAATATACGCCCCACCGGATGAAGTACAATTTAAAAACACATACACAAAACTACGACATTTGACAATGTGGCATTTTATCGTTTGAAATGTATTTTACAGATGGCAGTGGCTACGATTACGGTACCGTAATCCTAGCCTCCGCTTCTAGGATTACGGAAGTTCCGTATTCCTAGACAACCCTATGAGGATAGGCTAGGGTTACGGAAGTATTTAAGAGACATTAAAAATATGTTAGGACATGCATAAATGATGTTGTAAACTTCTTATTTCACTTTATTAAAATAGCGATTTTTGATGCCTGCCTTATCATTCCGTGTTATCTATCCGCCATTTTGGGTTAGTATAATCTTAAACGCAATATTAATGGCGGCCCGCGGAAATATAGAAATATGAGGGTAAAAGTTAGGTTTAAAAAAATATTCTATACTTCGATTTTTTTTATTTATAACCATATTGTATGTTATTAAAGACCATTTGTGTTGATTTGATGACAAAAATTGCAGGTATATATTTCCGCGTGCCACCATTAAGATTATACTTACCCAAAACAGCGGATCGATAGCATGAAATAACAGTGAAATAAGTAATTTTACAACGTCATTTATGCATGTCCTAACATAATATTTGATGCCTCTTAAATACTTCCGTAATCCTAGCCTATCCTCATAGGGTTGTCTAGGAATACGGAACTTCCGTAATACTAGAACCAGAGGCTAGGATTACGGTACCGTAATCGTAGCCACTGCCTTTACAGATATTACCGTGGAATTGCGTTGATGATTGCTGAGGTCTGTGTCCATACACCCCTGCTTTGCTGTGATACCATGATGAGGCGACTGTCAGCTGACGCAATTTACATAAAATGCCTGTTTTGTAAAT
Source organism: Mercenaria mercenaria (assembly GCF_021730395.1). NCBI lineage: Eukaryota > Metazoa > Mollusca > Bivalvia > Venerida > Veneridae > Mercenaria > Mercenaria mercenaria. The sequence goes on along the minus strand of NC_069361.1, from coordinate 63,816,143 downwards.
CTGTGTCAACATTTTGTTTTATGACGACCTTGTAAAAAAATGGATAAAAGGGAGTTAACTCAAATTTACAACGCCATTTGTAGTATCCGATATCCGTCGACAGAGTGCTGAGCTAACTGAGCTCTAGCTTATTTGGTGTTCAGGTTTGACCTAGACCAATCTGAGTTTGCCCAACAGAAACCTGTTTAAGGATGTACGAGCGTTTTTTTTTTCAGGATATCCGCCATTTTGAAAAGTGTTTCTTCGAATATTGCTTTCTAACAAAAGTTTTACCGAAAATTAACGCTAAATAATTAAAGTATGACTAGATTCTAATAATGTACCATTTAACCAAATAGATTCTACTTTTTGCGGAATTTTTTTTTCACCCTTATTTTTGGCTGGCATTTGCCTAAAACTGACGTAAGATTTACAATGGGGTAGCGGTAGGTAATGTCAAATATCTATAAAAGTGGTCAGGTTTGGTTTTAATATTTTCCTGACTGAAACATATAACAATAAGCTATATTTTGAAATAAAAGTTTTTCAAGACAGCGCTTTATTTTATCTAGAAAATATAGATTAAAACAAAAAGAACAAAAAATATCAAAATTCACTAGTTTCTAACAGTTTTTTCTCAATAAATCTCTTAGATGCACGGTGACCCCAACCTTTTTTCTTTCCGTTTGAAGCATTTTTGTGTGCCATTAAAGCTGCAAAATATTTTGAAAATCTTACCGTCAGAATTTTTTTTGTAGATCTAAATAGCTCTACATTTTTTCCATTGCAAAAAATAAAGTGGGTGGGGTAATTATGTCAACATGCAAAAATGAACGTTAGAAAAAATTCGCTCCTACATCCTTAAGGACCAGGGTTGAACCGACAGTGAAACATGTGTCTTTATTTAGGTCTATGGAAGGTTTATTAACTAGAAATATAGACATACCCTCCAACATGTATGGACTTATAATTATCTATTGGTGCTGGCTACAGTTATACCCTTCAAATGAATGAGATGAAGATCGGATAGTCCAACTCATTGTACTCAAGAGATGAATATCGTTATATTTTCTTGACTGGTCGATAGGTCAAATCTCAGGTGTTTTGTCCTTTAACAGACGGACAGACATTCAAAATAAGACATCGCTTTTGAAAAAAAAAAAAACACAAAAAAAAAAAACACAAAAAAAAACACCTCGATGTCTAAATGACACGACCAACTTATTGGTTTACATGCTTTGTAGATGCACATAAATTTTATTAATCTTTTGTGTATTGTCAATTTACTCTTTTGTTTGTTTTAATTACTATAGACTCGGTACACTCTTAAAGAATTGTTTATAACGTTTATAACGCATGATCTCCATTTAAAGGTTTGCAATGGGATCTTTTGTTGTATGTTTGACACGGGTAGTAAATTGTAAAACATATTTTGACTAAATTTGACTAAATAAATATAAAGATTATTCAGACGTTTGACTTAGATTAATTAAGTTAACGTCCTCCGCTTTCGTCGAGAATCTCCTAAAGCAGTTTGGTTAGTCTGAGGGCAACGTCCACCTCTTTCGTCGAGGCTTTCTTTCTTAAGAACTTTAAAATTCAGTCCATTTTCGGAAGTCTGATTTAGTCTGAGAGCAACTGTTTGTCTTAGAAACTAATGTTCTTCAAGCTCACAGAGTATGAAACAACAACAACAACAACAACATTTATTAGCATAATCGACATATATATGCCTTTGGCTAATGAACAGTATACAGTTCTTTCAAATCATGCGTATAAATAATTTGTAATCAAGATTTCAAACCCTTAACAAATAAATTTCCTTCAAATATTTACATATATTCCATTGGACCTTTTTCTTAGCAGATGACAACAAATTGTCAAACATTTTCAGATTTGGCCACGATGTTTTTGGCAAATATTTTGAACGTAAGTTTTTATATTTAGGACAAGTCAATAACACATGATACTCAGATTCTATAACATTTAAATTACAATTTTGACATATTCTTTGATCCCTAGCTATACCACTATACCTTCCAGTTTCAATAGCTAAGCAATGTGAAGACATTCTAAAACAACTGAGTAATTTTCTTAAGTAATCATTATCAACATTTGTGAGATATGGTTCAAACATAAACAGCATTTTAAATCTTGAATAATATTCTAGTTTTGGCATGTTTGTAATACTACCATGCCATTCCTGTATAAACTGGTCTCTTAACCGTTTTTGTAGCATTGGAAAATAGTTAATATTTGGCGCTATATGGTTCCATAAATATCCATATCCTAATTGTTCTAAAAGAGTTTTAACATATTTGGGCCAGTTTGTACATCGGGGAGAATTGACATTGTTACATTGGTCTCTAAAAATATCAGTCATGATAGAATCTGGATTATTTACAAGCTTTAACCAATATTTTAGAACTCTCTCTTTACACAGTTTTGAGAGAGGATACCTTCCAAGTTCCCCCAACACTGCCATATTTGGGGTTTGCATTTTTACACCGAGTATCCTTTTACAAAATTTCATATGAATTCTATCTAAGCAACTTGTATCGTATACGCCCCATACTTCAGCACAATATAATAAAATTGGTTCAACCATACGATCAAAGAGTGTCAATTTAGTCTTAACATCAAATTTTAACCTAGAAAATAGTGAATATAGACCATTAACAGCTTTAAGTGCTTGATCAGACAGTGCCTTAATAGCTTCAGATAAAGCTCCATTACAATTAAATTTCACACCAAGATAGCAAAAAGAGTTCACAGTTTCCACTGGTGTATCATTAATGTACCATTGAAAATCAATATTCTGTTTTCTTTTTCTAAAAATACATATTTTCGTTTTATCAATATTTATCTTAAGATTTTCTAACGTTAAGAACTTTTTCATATTTTGACTAAATAAATATAAAGATTATTCAGACGTTTGACTCAGATTCCTTCAGAAGTTTTAACTTAAACTGAAGGTCATTTTGCCCGTTTCCGTAGCGGCACTCCTACATAGTCTGATTGTAAAATACTCCGCTTCTTCTTCGGAAGTTTGACGTCTATAAATTCTGCTTTCGCCGAGGCTATACTTCCTGATAAGTTTTACTTAGCTTTCGTCGACGCTTTACTTCTCGAGAAGTGTTACTTAATCTGGCGGTAACTTCCCCGGCCTTCGTCGAAGCTGTACTTTTTAAGAAGTTTGACTAAGCCTGAAGGTAACTTCCCATGCTTTCAAACTTACTTGAAGGCAGTGTTCACACCAGAATGCGCATTCACAAAAAATCGTCTTCCGCATTCGTCGAGGCTCTCCTTCTTAAGAAGTTTGACTTAGTATGAAGGTAACTTCTCCCGCCTACGCCGACGCTCTCCTTCAGAAGTTTGAGTTAGACTGCATTAACCGCGAATGTATGACGTACGTACCCAAGCGTCTGTAGAGTCTGGAATGGTCTGTCTGAGTCAACTGTCTTCATTGGCACAGTGGATTCCTTTAAGAAGGCCATTATGTCAATGTAATGTAGTATGGCCTTGTACATAGTTTTAGCAGGCTGTGTCAGCCTACCCTTTTTTAAGCATGTAAGGTTGTCAGAGCGATATCGGCTTCAAAATTACTTATTTTATAAATTGTATTATATATAGGTAGTTGCTTTATCAACTTTTCTGACTGTTTAACTTGCTACCCGCATGACGTAATGATCAGTCTTGATCGAAGTCATTAACAGAAGAAAGAAAGAAAGTAACTTGTCCGCTTCCGCCGCGGCGCTCCTTCAGAAGTTTTGACTTAGATGGAAGGTAACTTTGCCCGTTCCTTCTTCAGAAATACGACATATTCTGATGGTAAATTACTCCGCTTCTTCTTCGGAAGTTTGACGTAGTTCGAAGGTAATGGCCTATAAATTCTGCTTTCGCCGAGGCTATACTTCCTGATAAGTTTTACTTAGCTTCGTCGACGCTTTACCCTTCGAGAAGTGTTACTTAATCTGATGGTAACTTCCCCGGCCTTCGTCGAAGCTGTACTTTTTAAGAAGTTGGACTAAGTCTGAAGGTAACTTCCCATACTTTCAAACTTACTGGAAGGTAGTGTTCACACCAGAATGCGCATTCACAAACACTCATTTCTTTGAAATCACTATGTACTTGTAGCTGGGCCACCACCGTTTAACATGGTGGACTCTTTGACCTTATTTAGTACAGTGTGAGGCTGAAACTATGTCCACTTTATCGAAATAAAATAGGAGGCTTTAATGTTTTCCAGATCGTTAACGTTTTGTCATTGTACATGTAATGATTGCCTGGCGTTCTGTGCGTATATCTGAGTCTACAATCAAAGAATTCAAGGACAGACTTAAAGCTGTCGTAGACGCCAAGTGATAAAGTCGCAAAATTTTAGCAGAAGATAATTGAGCCGCTTGTGTTTCACAAATTGGACAAATATTTCATAATGTTTTCGTCTCCTTAATTCCATTTACTAACATGTAAACAATGCTGGTCTGTCAACACTTGTATACATAGTTGATACAAATATCTGGGCCATTTTCATGGAAAATTCACAGTGATTTCAAAACAAAAAAAAAAAAAAACACAAAAAAAAACTGGAAAACTTGAAGTTTGACCATTGCTGAACCACGGCTGCCATAGGAACCAGAAGCAAAAATACACACTAGCAATCTTCTTTGAAACCAATAGTCAAAAGCTGTTTTCTACACTGCATTTATTTGTTAGCTTATTTTCTGTCGCTGCGGGTAACCGATATGGGCGAATTCTCCACCAGAATGTTAGTTGGTAAATATGACGCTCCAATCATTCAGAGCTTCTCTGGTTCTTCAGCATGACAGATACGAATGTTAGTTAATTATAATTTAGTTGGAGAAGCGGGGGCTCTGCTAATGGCTTCGTAGTGAGTGTTACCACTGTACAACTACGTCCGCTTTTGTGTCCCAAAAATTTAGCTCTATGATTAAAAAGTATAGAAAATAGCATTGTATCATTTCTCAAGAAAAAATTGCTACACCATTCATCTATAAGAGACAACACCCAACAGGATGGAGGCAGGCAGTAACTGTTGCCTCTAATGTTACCATTTTTTGTTACATCGCTCTAGAGGTAGTCTTCTTCCTGACTTAGAAGACTTAGGCAAGAAGCAACCAACCAACTCAGTTCTCGGCCACGGTTAATTTTCTTGTCCGTTCCCGAATCTTCTTACATCTCCACCGATTTCTTTTATTGGTCATTTTGTGACTCCAGTTTTTGATGGTTAAGGAAGACCCACGGAGCTCCTCCGGGCATTATTTCATTACGGGTAGGGATCTGAGTATATATAGAACCACCGACCTTCCATAAGCCAGCTGAATGGCTTCCACACATGTAGAATTCTACGCCCCAAGTGAGGCTGGATCCCGGTCAGGGGTAAGTAATTCGAATTCAGCGACCTACCATTCGACCAAGGAGGCCCCGATTTGTATCACATGGTCTTTGCAAAGTAGACCTTACACACGGCATAATTTGCATGTTAGAAAGATTGTGGTATAATCCTTACTGAACTTTGTAGTTTAAATCTGACTTAAAAATAAGATCATACAGCGTTTTAACCAGACTGATAACTTTTGGAAGTATTTTTACTTTATCTACTTTGCACGAGGCATTTCTGGGAGAAAAAATGGAGAATATAACGAGATTAACAGGCCAAGGTGGGAAGTTGATTTTGTAGACCATTTAACTCTTGAAGGAATCCCTCACCCTATAACGACCTCATTAGCCCCTTATTTTTCCTGTTTTAGCAAAATGCCTCTGAATTGACGAAACACGTTCTACGCCACGTGTGATACCACCAGGACTAAATGGTCGACAAACCACAAACCTAGGATTAATATAAATTTCCAGTCATTTTCGGCAAGTCTTCTTAATCCCGTACACTATCGATTTCTCACACATTTTTGTACACCTGATTACAGCTGTTGAACTAGTTTTAAAAACTGAACGACCTTGAAAAAGATTCTTAACAGTGAGAGGAGCATATCGCAAAGACCACAACTACTAAATAATTTGTCAGTACTTGATAGAAAGTTACATTCAGCACTCATCAAATCGTCCTGCTTGAAGAAAAACACTGTCTTGGACTTGTATCCTTAAAAGACTGATACTTCCTGAACTGCCTGCACCTGCAGTTATAAGACTCCAGTATTAATACCTCTCTACTTCGGAAATTTCAAAGGGTTGACAGATCAGAAGCAAAGGACTTCTCTCCATTTTTAGATATTTCAACTTACTGCACCATTTACACATTGTGTAAATCGTGGGTGATAAATAAAGAAAACAGCTGTTAGAGACATTTTTTTATTTCTCAAGTTTGTTAAAACATTAACAAATATTGCACTTTTTTGATTGATCAGGTATGTTTAGAAATAATATCTATACATTAAAAACAATATAGATCCTAATAATCAAACATCATGTAACATTATACAGTTTGTACACATTTACTTTGAACTAAGCTCCTAATATTGATAATGTTTGATTTCTAGTACTAGCAGTCTGCTACAAGATATTTACACTATATTTGCAAACAATTAACAACTGATACTGTATATATAACAACTAGCCTATGTTCACATCTATGTTAATTTACATGTCTAAAAATTCAATAATGTTCGTATGTCTAATAGGCATGCTACATTCACATTTTAAAATGTGGCTATGTTCACATGATGTACATGTATGCTATGTTCATAACTCTAACTCATATTCTATACTCAAATGTCTAACAAGTAGGCCATGTCCACATATAATTTCATCAGACAATTAGGTTATGTTCACACATCTTCCAATTAGACTATGTTCACATATCTAACATTTACGATATGATCTCATGTCTAACAACTAGGATATGTTCACATATCAAACGATCAGGCTAAGTTCACAAGTTGAACAGTAAGCCTATGTTCACATATCAAACAATTATGCTATGTTCACATGTCTAACAATGAGGCTGACTAGAATTACCAATAATTATATCAGTTCTGTCCTCCACCAGGTTTTTAAGCAGCCATCATTTACTTTTTCATCATTTAATGTTGTAAATATATATTTTTCACTGAACTGAAACATCACAATATACCTAATAAAAACCGGTTTTGTTTACAGCAGACGCTACTCAGACACTCAGTAAAGCTGTCATTAAAGCCAAACTTCCATGGAACAAGCATTCTCATCAATAAATCCTACCACAACAAGTAGGTAACAGGCACTTGCTTTCTAACTTACTTAATACACAGTTTTACAATGACTACTACTAGTAAATAGTTTTGTATAGCAACACTATTTGCACACTATCTGCATTTCTATAACATGACCCTTCAGTTCGTGAAGCAAGGATTACTCTTTGCAAGCATCCTGGAACAATGCAGTATAGAAGTCGGGAGCTTCCATCTTCATCTGATAATTCTTCACCATTTCCTGAATCTTCAACTTCCGTCTTACATGTGGTGGCTGATACCTGAGATATATTGTTAGTAAGAATGAAATATCAATTTGCAAGAAGAATTATACAGTTATAGACTAATGTTCAAGTTAATACATAGTTTTGTTGATCTTACTGAAAGAAATGTTGACAGAGGGCAAAGTGAATATTACTTTTAACTTTAGTTTATACTGGTCTAATTTTAGTTTGTTGTGTATATTAAGCACTCTCAACACTTCACTCTTGATGTATTCATCCCTATGAAGGTATGCGGGAAGATAATCCAGTTCCCCTTCCAATGCCTAGTACTTAGCAAGGAGATTACTAGTACCGTTGTTAATGTCTTTGGTATGGCACAGACATGATCCCTGCACTCAAAGCGACTTCTCTGCCACTGAGTCAGTTTGTATCGACCAATATATAAGGCTACATTGGTTGTACTAAGCATATATTATATATCCCCTTTTCACATCCCTTTTAACATCATGAAGTGAATATCTAACAATAACAATTTAAGTCATTATCACTTTCTGTGAGCTTGCAAGATTAGCACTCTCAACTAATGAAATAAGTTATCTAATATTAATATCTAAATCCAAGAATTTAGATAAGGTCAATGTTAAATCAGTTTGGAACTTAATTAACTGACTGATCATTGTGGCAGAAATTTTGAAATGTACAAAATAACTACAGTAATTGTTGAGCTACTCACAGTTCACTTTCTAAACGTTTACGTTTACAGATGTTGATTGCAGTCTGTCTGACCAGGTTTCCAAGGCAACGTCTGCTAACCACCATTCCATCAACCAATGGAATTGCCATCGTTAATCTGTAAAACGAAAGAAGCTGACTGAATGTAAGTTGTACCTACAGAAATGTCTTGATTGGCTATCTAGGCTAGTAAGTAGGTAAAAGAAAATCTATTCAGGCCTCCAATTTCATATCACTTGCTACTGTCTCGAGATGCTTTGTCTATATAATACATTTTATATGTAAGTAAGCCATTACTTTGCCTTGTAGAAGGTTAATGGATTTGCAATTCTGATGACTGTAATATTCCTTAACATTTATCCTGCTAGTGGCAAGTGATTCTGTCTTTGCGACCAGTGCAGACCATGCACATGCACGGATCATGGTCTGCACTGTTTGCTATTCAGTCTGTAAATTTTCAGTGAACACCCCTTCAAATAATAAATGGTACTGCCCAAATTGAATGATGAGACAAATCCATTTTAAAAATATAGCAAGGTAAAGGTTACAGAATAGTCGTATGGCCTTACTGGTGGAGGTGCCTGCAATGATAAATGTGTCAATGTATTACAAATGTTTCCAAAATGATCCCAAATATAAACACTTTACAGTCCTTAGTCACTTGTGTATACTGAACAATCCATTCTGTAAAGAATGTATATACTTACTTTCCATTCTGTCCTTGCATGTGTATATGGAACAGTTCATTCTTTACAGTATGTACAAATACAATACCTTACATTATATATGGAACAGTCCATTCTTTAAAGTATGTACAAAGACAAACTTACTTCCCAGCCTGACCTTGCATTCGTAAATGAACAGTCCATTATTTAAATAATGTATAGATAAACTTACTTTCCAGTCTGTCCTTGCATGTGTATACGAAACAGTCCATTATGTAAATAATGTATAGATAAACTTACTTTCCAGTCTGTCCTTGCATGTGTATACGGAACAGTCCATTTTGTAGAGCATGTATAAAGATGATGAACACATCTTTTTCTGGTGCCTTAGGTAATGTCAGGGAGCTACTTGTTGAGTGATGTTCCAATCCTGTACTTGTTACCCCAAGTAAGTCACCTAGAATAATTACAACAACATTCTCATTACCAAGCTCAGCGGAAACCTCACAAATCAGAAAGTTCATTATAAAGTCCAAAACTTAGGGTAGTTTTAAAGAACGAGAGGCTGCAGCTTATGACCAATTAATGCACTCATTTTGACAGACAGCTTTACCATCTCTTTTAAAAGGGCAGGAAAACCTGAAGAAAGCAGGCTTTTTGGCAAAAGTAGCTTGTACTTGTCTAGAAATCTTTTGCTATGATGGGATTTAAATAAAATAGTTTGGAAATGTAGATGTATCTAGTTCTAGAGCAAGACTCAGGCAATGCAGGTAAGATACATTTGGTGATAACTTAAATGCCTTCTACTACAAAAGCAATAACTGAAGGATATCACTATACTGTGTCCTTCATTCTCAGATGATAGTTATTCTCTATAATTCTCTAAAATATTGAAACTGTACCTGCTGGGAAATTTTCATGATCTTCAAAGTTTTCTAGCCAAACTACAAATATTTTGGTATCCAGTCCCATCATTAATGGCTGACGACCACGCCTTGACCTCATTACAGGAGCATCAGTCGGGGAACCTGGGGCCTCCAGTCGCATCTTGTCCACAGATTCCTGGGTCAAGGATCTTGGTTTGGTCAGAGTTACTGAAGAACTCCTCTTCATAAACTGTGGTGACTTATCTGAAAGTTTTTAAGTTGAAAGACTGTACGCTCAGTTTCCGATCTTAGGATATGAAATGGAGCCAACTGCCTACAGACCTGCATCTTGATTTCTCTGAAGTTTACAGTCATTTCAAAACTGAGTAGTTATGTTTTTATTTTGTTCTTTAGAAGTTTAGATTGCCACATTTCAGGCATCAACAGGGAACTAAACTGAGCAAACAATCATACAAACAAGAGGACCATGATGGTCCTGAATCGCTCACCTGTCCCCACATGAACTGAGTATGACGTCGTTTTTTCTATTATTTGACATAGTGACCTAGTTTTAGAGCTCATGTGACCTAGTTCTGAACTTGACCTAGATATCATCAAGATAAAAATTCTGACCAATTTTCATGAAGATCCATTGAAAGATATGGCCTCTAGAGAGGTCACAAGGTTTTTCTATTATTTGACATAATGAACTAGTTTTTGAAGGCATGTGACCCAGTTTTGTACTTGACCTAGATATCATCAAGGTGAACATTCTCACCAGTTTTCATGAAGATCCATTGAAAAATATGGCCTCTATAGAGGTCACAAGGTTTTTTTATGTTTAGACCTAGTGACCTAGTTTTTGACCGCAGTTGACCCAGTTTCAAATTTGACCTAGATATCATCAAGATGAACATTCAGACCAACTTTCATAAAGATCCCATGAAAAATATGGCCTCTAGAGAGGTCACAAGTTTTTTCTATTATTTGACCTACTGACCTAGTTTTTGAACACATGTGACCCAGTTTCAATCTTGACCTAGATATTATCAAGATGAACATTCTGACCAATTTTCATGCAGATCCCATGAAAAATCTGGCCTCTACAGAGGTCACAAGGTTTTTCTATTATCTGACCTACTGACCTAGTTTTTGATTGCACGTAACCCAGTTTCGAACTTGACTTAGATATCATCAAGATGAACATTCTGACCAATTTTCATGCAGATCCCATGAAAAATATGACCTCTAGAGAGGTCACAAGGTTTTTCTATTATTTGACCTACTGACCTAGTTTTGGACCGCACGTGACCCAGTTTCAAAAAAGACCTAGATATCATCAAGGTGAACATTCTCACCAATTATCATGAAGATCCATTGAAAAATATGGCCTCTAGAGAGGTCACAAGGATTTTCTATTTTTAGACCTACTGACCTAGTTTTGGAACGCAGTTGACCCAGTTTCGAACCTGACCTATATATGATCAAGATGAACATTCTGACCAATTTTCATGCAGATCCCATGAAATATATGGCCTCTACAGAGGTCACAAGGTTTTTCTATTATTTGACCTAGTGACCTCGTTTTGGACCAGACATGACCCAGTTTCGAATTTGACCTAGATATCATCAAGATGAACATTCTGACCAATTTTCATGCAGATCCCATGAAAAATATGACCTCTAGAGAGGTAACAAGGATTTTCTATTATTTGACCTACTGACCTGGTTTTTGACCGCAGTCGACCCAGTTTCAAACTTGACCTAGATATCATGAAGATCAACATTCTGACCAATTTTCATGCAGATCCCATGAAAAATACGGCCTCTACAGAGGTCACAAGGTTTTTCTATTATTTGACCTACTGACCTAGTTTTGGATCGGAAGTGACCCAGTTTCGAACTTGACCTAGATATCATCAAGACGAACATTCTGACTAATTTTCATGCAGATCCCATAAAAAATATGACCTCTAGAGAGGTCACAAGGATTTTCTATTATTTGACCTACTGACCTAGTTTTTGACCGCAGCTGACCCAGTTTCGAACTTGACCTAGATATCATCAAGATGAACATTCTGACCAATTTTCATGAAGATCCATTGAAAAATATGGCCTCTAGAGAGGTCACAAGGTTTTTCTATTTTTAGACCTACTGACCTAGTTTTTGACCGCACATGACCCAGTTTCGAACTTGACCTAGATATCATCAAGGTGAACATTCTGACCAACTTTCATAAAGATCCCATGAAAAATGTGACCTCTAGAGTGGTCACAAGCAAAAAGTTTACGCACGCACGGACGCACGGACGGACGGACGGACGACGGACGCCGCGCGATCACAAAAGCTCACCTTGTCACTTTGTGACAGGTGAGCTAAAAAAGCACACAAAAAAGTACCATCAAACTACCAGGAAGACAGTTTAATGCCAGCAAGTCTTAAATTCTCTGCCATAGAGGACAATGCCAACAGCTGAAAGCCGGAGGACAAAGTATGTTCTACTGCATATTTTTTCTACAGCATTGTCCTTAATGCAAGGCTCAGTAATGTTATATATTCTGGTCCTCTGAGGTCATACAGTCCTTTCACTGTTTCTGTATTAACATAACTGTTTAAGCCAGTGCTAGGGGACGCAAGGTGTGTCATATATTTCATAACCTCTCAATCAAACTGAGCCTGCTACTAGTTTGCTTGACTGCATTCTACACATCAAAAAGATTTTCTAACAAATTTTATTAACAACTGTCACTGTGCAAGTAACTGACAATTATCTCCATTTCACCAGATTTAATGACTTTCATATATATATATGAATCCTGAACAATGACAAAATGAGATTTAGGTGAAAATAGCCCAGAAACTTAATTTCTCAAAAAAATTTGATTCCTGTAGTTTTCAAAAGAATAGTCAATAAGTCATACACTTACCACCTTGTGGGTCAGCCAGGTATCTATTATAGCTGTCAATAGAGGGCACTACAAACGCAACCTCGGACATGACATCTGCCCAGTAGAGAACCTGCTGTCTGCCATCATACACACTGCCACCAGTACCTCTAGGGTAGTCACTATCTGTTAAATATGAATGGTAAACCAGTAAGTTCTTTGCCACTGTCATCTTTACTTCCTTTGGCATGTGTAGAGAGGTCTAATGGTATTTGTTTCTTCAATGCTAGAAGTCGCAAGAATATTTAAGATGGCCAATTCACAAGTTTATTGGTTTAGCAGAATATCAGTCATTTTTTTGTAGCAACCATCTGAATTACAGAATAGCCTAATCTAATCTCGGAGCTCAAACATGATCACTTTAAAATACACATACCTTTTTATGATCATGTACAAGAAAATTTAGTCTAAGAATTTGTGTTGCAAGTCTGCTTTCAAAAACCTATTTAAAACTGAATATATCTATCATAGGAAAGACGTGTTTAAATACAAAATTTAAACAGACTGATTTATCATATAAAATGTCTTTGTATATATCTATCAAAAATGCAAACATACCACTAGCATCATCTTGATCCATGATTTTCCAACTTGTAGCTACGTGACCTGTCCATCCAGCATGTTTCCCAATGTCTACTGGCCAACCAAGTGAGTGGAGGAACTCTAGGAACTGGGGCTGAACACTGGCTCTTGATGACTAGCAACAACAAGAGGACCATGATGGTCCTGAATCGCTCACCTCTTCCCACATGACCCAGTTTTGAGTATGACATCGTTTTTTCTATTATTTGACATAGTGACCTAGTTTTTGAGCTCATGTGACCCAGTTTTGAACTTGACCTAGATATTATCAAGATAAAAATTCTGACCAACTTTCATGAAGATCCACTGAAAAATATGGTCTCTAGAGAGGTCACAAGGTTTTTCTATTATTTGACCTACTGACCTAGTTTTCGAAGGTACGTGACCCTGTTTTGAATTTTACCTAGATATCATCAAGGTGAACATTCTCACTAATTTTCATGAAGATCCACTGAAAAATATGGCCTCTAGAGAGGTCACAAGGTTTTTCTATTTTTATACCTACTGGCCTAGTTTTTGACCGCACGTGATCCAGTTTCGAACTTGACCTAGATATCATCAAGTTGAACATTCAGATCAATTTTCATGAAGATCCATTGAAAAATATGGCCTCTAGAGAGGTCAAAAGAATTTAATAATTTTAGACCTACTGACCTAGTTTTTTACCGCAGTCGACCCAGTTTCGAACTTGACCTAGATATCATCAAGATGAACATTCAGACCAACTTTCATACAGATCCCATGAAAAGTATGGCCTCTAGAGAGGTCACAAGGTTTTTTTATTATTTGACCTACTGACCTAGTTTTTGACGGCACGTGACCCAGTTTCAAACTTGAACTAGATATCATCAAGGTGAACATTTTGACCAATTTTTATGGAGATCCATTCACAAGTATGGCCTCTAGAGAGGTCACAAGGTTTTTCCTATTTTTAGACCTACTGACCTAGTTTTTTGACCGCACATGACCCTGTTTCGAACTTGACCTAGATATAAACAAATGAACATTCAGACCAACTTTCATACAGATCCCATGAAAAATATGGCCTTAAGAGAGGTCACAAGGTTTTTCTATTATTTGACCTACTGACCTAGTTTTTGAAGGCACGTGACCCACTTTCGAACTTGACCTAGATATCATCAAGATGAACATTCAGACCAACTTTCATACAGATCCCATGAAAAATAGGCCTCTAGAGAGGTCATAAGGTTTTTTCTATTATTTGACCTACTGACCTAGTTTTTGAAGGCACGTGACCTACTTTCGAATCTGACCTAGATATCATCAAGATGAACATTCTGACCAATTTTCATGAAGATCTCATGAAATATATGGCCTCTAGAGAGGTCACAAGGTTTTTCTATTTTTAGACCTACTGGCCTAGTTTTTGACCGCACGTGACCCAGTTTCGAACTTGACCTAGATATCATCAAGATGAACATTCACACCAACTTTCATACAGATCCCATGAAAAATGTGGCCTTTAGAGAGGTCACAAGGTTTTTCTATTATTTGACCTACTGACCTAGTTTTTGACGGCACGTGACCCAGTTTCGAACCTGACCTAGATATAATCAAGATGAACGTTCTGACCAATTTCCATGAAGATCTCATGAAATATTTGGCCTCTAGAGAGGTCACAAGGTTTTTCTATTTTTAGACCTACTGACCTAGTTTTTGAAGGCACGTGACCTAGTTTCGAACTTGACCTAGATATCATCAAGATGAACATTCTGACCAATTTTCATGAAGATCTTGTGAAATATATGGCCTCTAGAGAGGTCACAAGGTTTTTCTATTTTTAGACCTACTGACCTAGTTTTTGAAGGCACGTGACCCAGTTTCGAACTTGACCTAGATATCATCAAGATGAACATTCTGACCAACTTTCATAAAGATCCCATGAAAAATGTGACCTCTAGAGTGGTCACAAGCAAAAGTTTACGGACGGACGGACGGACGACAGACACTGCGCGATCACAAAAGCTCACCTTGTCACTTTGTGACAGGTGAGCAAAAAAGTATGTCTTCATCATTATAAGCCGAGCTTCAATGACAGTAACTTTCAATAAATATTTTATTTATGTGTTTTATGTTGTTTGTTTACGAGACAAAAAATACAGGTAATATGTCAAATTATCAGCTTGAGGTGCCCCCCCCCCTATCCCAAGCGCCTCTTCATGTAAAGTTTCAGGATCAGCTGGTACCCAAGTAGCACCAACCACCTTAAATTAGCAAGCTCTACGGCTTCCTCACATGAAAAAATTCTACACCTAAAGTGAAGTTTCAAACCTATATCAGTGACAGGCAAGTGTTTCAAAGTCAGCCTTTACCACCTGGCCCTCCTTGGCCCCTTCCAAAAATGTATTTTGAACTAAATTAATATAACTCATAACAGTGAAGGTGGCAACTTTAAGACTGTTTTAATGGTGGAAGAAGACCCCAGGTGCACCTCCAGGCATTGCTTTATCATGAGTGGGCATCTGGGTAGAACTACAGACCTTCAGTAAGCTAGCTGGATGGATTTCTCACATGAAAAATTCAATACCCCATGTGAGCTTTCCAACAAGCACCTAAGAGGGGCAAGTGATTCAAAAGCAACAAGGATTATGAGACAGAAAGGAATTATGGACAGATGGACCAACATACTGATATATGTGATTCCAATGGAACCCACATATGCTATCATATACTGTATCTGAGGTATAGTAATACAGAAAACTCTTACAACATTGGTAACAATATCCTGTGCTTGTTTCTGTCCTGTTTTGACGTAGAATACATGGACAGTATCACTATCTCTACTTGGTATGTTATCAAGTAACTCAATGTCCGAGAACAAAGTGGTGTTACTGGTGTCCAACATCACCAAGGCTGGTGGCAGGCTACTGTTGCTAGGCTCCTGTAACAGAAAATTTGACATAGTACAGTGTAACTTGTCCTAACAAAACCTGCAAGGAACAAATGCCTCTCCATAAAGACAGATATTTCTTCCCATTAGATAGGATTCTATGTAAATTAACCACTCCAGAGCAGAAACCTCTTTAAAGTAAGAACATTTCAGACTTGCATGTGGTGTCTGTTGTAGAGAGGTTGTACTGTAACTTAGATTTAAATACATTTAAATTTAGTCCTTATTTCTAATGGCCTCGAAAATAACTAAACGATAACAAATTGCTCAAAATCCTCAAATATTATAATTTTTTTTTACTAAATGACAAGAAGGCTTTTCCTGACCCTAAGTTCTTTACTGAACCATGACCATTTGTATGTAAGTCATGATACACTGTATCATAAAAGGTCACATTAACCAAACATGAGAAATGTTCCAAGGATGCTACAGACAAAGTCTGGATAGACCCATCATGTGGATCCTGAGTAAATTTTGTTTAAAGTGGAATATTTCAAACTTTTGAAATGCTCCTAAGAAGATGCCATTTAGGTCACTGTAATTTATACAAGTAGAAAGTCAATTATTTTGACAACATACCTGCAGATTAATAAGATTGTTTTTAATTGTCATATAGGTAAAACAAGAACTGTCCCCTGGTGGCCAGTTTGTTTTTGAAGAATCAGGATGGCTTGAATATTTAATGGAGGGTCACCAAAGGAACATTTCTGTGACAATATTTTAAAGACCAGTAGTTTAGAATAGATTTGCTTGTCATATCTTTTAACAAGTCAAAATTAATTTGAACATGAATTTTCTAGTCACTGATTTTTTTCAATAAATCAAAACAATTTGAACAATCTTGTCTAGTAACAAAAGGAACTTTTGTAATTAGGCAGCAGTTTATGACAAGACTTTTTTAATGTTTCCACTATAAGTAATGAGCAAGATTACCCTCAAAGCCTCCAAAGAGAGAAATCCATAGTGAGAGAGGAACAGTCTTGCTGTCTGGAACTCTTGGCACAGCTTAGGTGGTTTACACTCCATTGCAGGATTCGGAAACGGTCGCCGAGCAGCCTCTACCTGACTCCGCCTACCGATGTTGTTCTCAAACTGTGTCTGCTGCTCAATCTGCCTTTTCAGTTTATCTAGATCTGACTGCATCTTTACATCAGTTACTAATGAATCAAGGGTCGGTATACTTTTGTCTCTGAAAATGAACAGGAGTCATGATGTATGTAAATCCTACTTCCCACTGAATTATCTAATAAATACAAACACAGACATAGTCTTCAAAATAATTCAACATAATTTTGTCATGCAAAATGAAGGAAAATGTCTATAAAAGTTTAGTTGGTCACTAACACTGAAATAGAATTCGGGAGTTTAGGTGAACAAAGGACATTAACAGTAATGTCAGATTACAACTATATCTAAATTGAATTTTTTAAGTCTTAAGCCATCAGATAATTTGTTAAATTGTTTCAACATGATTAATTAAGCAACCACAAGTTGCACTATGGAATAAGTGAACTGTGGAAAATGAAAGCAACCATCTACTGTACTCACGCCATGGTAAGGGGTATTTTGTCCACACTATCTGGGAAATACTTGTGTTTTACTACATGATGTGTTCCAATATTCTCCATGGGCAGTGGCCTGCCTGGGTCAGCTAAAAGACTCTTTGATGAAGACATCTAATAAAAGAAATAAACATGAAATGAAGAATTGTTCAGTAAATTTTTGTATTTTCTTGAATTTTAACACAATTTAGGTCATACAACAACTACCCATCTTTATTGGCAGAGGAGACATCAATTGCTGTTCCAGACATTATTTGAGGCACCTGCTGAACCATCAATTAGGTTAACCCATAATGGGGCCACGAGGGGCAAGTAACCTTAAGTCAACAACCTTACCTGACAAACAAAGGAGGCCTCTGCTGGATTAGAACATCTTACTTCATTTTAATATAAATTACAGTACAACAGATGGTTATGAAATATATTTTCATTACAATCAAGTCAGTTTTAGCAATGTATATACCTTATTTATCCTAGGAGAATGTCTCAGTTGCATGGTCCAAGCATGCCGACCAAATGGACCTCGTATCAGTGCTGTCACTGTTGGTAATGGATCTGAAAGTATCAAAATATTGTAGATTTGAATATACAATGTAGTCAGGATAGTTAAATCTTGACTAATGATCATGAACAGCAATACTAACAAATTCAGGTAGTCAAGAATAAAGCTTCAATAACTCCTAAAGTGCATGTATAACCAGTCAAAAGCATTAATGCAATGCAAATATGGCTATGGGCTACCAGACTGCAAAATAAATGGAAGCAAAGAATAGCAAAATCTATGGTTTTGCTTTAATAGTCATGACCAATGTCAGGAAGGGATTTAAGACTAATTTCTGAGAAAGAAAACAGAGTAATGTACTTAAACTGTTCTAATGTTACTAATACCATTAATATGTAAGGCAATAAACATTTGGTGTTTATCACTTTAAAAGTAATATGAAAACAATCCGAACTGACGTTCTTCAGGCAGCTATACCTTCATAGTTTCCCAGTGGTTGTTCTAGTAGGCCAATGATGATAGAGTTGTCTAGAACAAAGTATCTGAATGGTGACCCATGTTCTGGTAGCCCGGTACCTTTGGCGTACCTAAGCAAAGATTTCTCATCAAGCAATGAGAACAGTGACTCGGGACCACACGGTGGTGGAAAGGCACCCTGTAATAACAGCATTGACCACTATAGGTTTTAAATATGTAAACTTGAATATATACTTAATAGACTAAAACATAAAACTACTTCAACATCCTTCTAATTGTACAGAACTTTTTGAAAAGCTTGGATCATACTCATTTCTTACGATAGTTTACGACTAGTAAAATATAAAAATCAAGTGTTTTTAAACATTTCACTGTTGAAAACTTTTCACATTTCGGAATAGGTTGATACTCAGTTTTTCCTTAACCAGTCAAGTCTCAGTGCCTTGCCTTCAACTTAAAAAGTATGTTTTCACTGTCACACACTACAGTCACTTTCAATTGTACTTTTCACATTGTCAAGGGGCATACTTTAGCTTTATAGGTCCTTACTCCTTTGAACTATTGTAAGTCTCTGCAATCACCTTGATAATTGTTTGTTTATTTGTTTGTTTTGGGTTTAACGCCGTTTTTCAACAGTATTTCAGTAAATGTACATACCCACTGATCATTGATACAATAATAAACAGCCTAAATAGCATCTTTAGATGCTCACATTAGACTCTTTCATCCTTTTAGTTACTGTAATAATCTTCCAGAATTATAACAAGAGGGCCATGGAGGCCCTGTATCGCTCACCTGACCTATTGGCCTAAAGATCATCAAGATTAACATTCTGACCAAGTTTCATTAAGATATGATCATAAATGTGGCCTCTACAGTGTTTACTAGCTTTTCCTTTGACTTGACCTGGTGACCTAGTTTTTGACTTTACATGTCCCAGATTCACATTGGACCTTGAGATCATCAAGATTAACATTCTGACTAAGTTTCATTAAGATACAGTCATAAATGCTGCCTCTACAGTGTTAAGAAACTTTTCCTTCAATCTGACTAAAGTACTTGATCTTCTAAACGAAGATCTGAGAACGACCCATTCACATTCGTCTTCTGTATATTTTGGATTTCCAGTATTGCTATTTTTATTTTAACCAATCAGACGACTTGTTCGAATGTCAAAGAGTAAGAAAAATGTGCAGTCATTCCAGGGTTCGAACCCGGAACCCCTCGCTTACAAAGCAAGTGGCCTACCGACTGAGCTAACCGGCTATCTGATACATTACGACATAAGAATTGTAAATATCAAAAGTCAAAGCTACAGGTAGATTTGCAAGATGTTGTAAGTTAGGCTCTGATTGGCTAGCGAAATGGTCGTCAGAACGAGCAATGAATAGGTCGTTCTCAGATCCTGTGTGTAGCGTAATAGGATATGTACTTTAGTCAGATTGCTTTTCCTTTGATTTGATCTGGTGACCTAGTTTATGACCCCAGATGACCCAATATCGAACTCGTCTAAGATTTTATTGAGGGTAACATTCTGACCAAGTTTCATTAAGATTAGGCCAAAATTGTGACCTCTAGGGTGTTAACAAGCTTTTCCTTTGATTTGACCTGGTGACCTAATAGCGAACTCGTCCAAGATTTTATTAAGAGTAACACTCTGACCAAGTTCCATTAAGATTGGGCCAAAATTGTGACCTCTAGAGTGTAAACAAGCTTTTCCTTTGATTTGGCCTGGTGACCTAGTTTCTGACCCCAGATGACCTAATATCAAACTCGTCCAAGATTTTATTAAGGGTAACATTCTGACCAAGTTTCATTAAGATTGGGTCAAAATTGTGACCTCTAGAGTGTTAACAAGCTTTTCCTTTGATTTGACCTGGTGACCTAGTTTTTGACCCCGGATGACCCGATATAGAACTCATCAAAGATTTTATTGAGAGTAACATTCTGACCAAGTTTCATTAAGATTGGGCCAAAATTGTGGCCTCTAGAGTGTTAACAGTCAAATGGAAGGATGGACGATGACGGACACAGGGCGATCACAAAAGGTCACCTTTGAGCACTTTGTGCTCAGGTGAGCTAAACAAGAGGGCCAAGATGGCCCTAGGTCGCTCACCTAAGAAACACTCCATAACAGTGTAAAACATGTTTGACCTAGTGATTTCATGGAAACAAATATTCTGACCAATTTTCATTAAGATTGGACCAAAAAATTGGTCTCTTGTGATAAAACAAGCATTTTCTTAGATATGACCTAGTTTTTGACCCTAGATGACCCATGTTCAAACTCGACCTAGATTTTATCAAGGCAATCATTCTGAACAAAATTCATGAAGATCAACTGAAAAATACAGCCTCTATCACATACAGAAGTTTTTTCTTTGATTTGACCAAGTGACCTAGTTTTTGACCTCAGATGACTCATATTCAAATTCGACCTAGATTTCATTAAGGCAATCAACCTGACCAAATTTCATAAATATCAACTGAAAAAAAAACAGTCTCTATCGCATACACAAGATTTTTCTTTAATTTGACCTAGTGACCTAGTTTTTGACCTCAGATAACCCATATTCAAAACCGACCTAGTTTTCATCAAGGCAATCACTCTGACCAAATTTCATGAAGATCAATTGAAAAATACATCCTCTATTGCATACACAATGTTTTTCTTCGATTTGACCTAGTGACCTAGTTTTTGACCCCAGATGACCCATTTTCGAAATCAGCCTAGATTTTATCAAGGTAATCATTCTGGCTAAATTTCATGAAGATCAGTTGAAAAATACAGCCTCTATTGCATACACAAGGTTTTTCTTTGATTTGACCTAGTGACCTAGTTTTTGACCCCAGATGACCCATTTTCGAACTTGGTCTAAATTTCATCAAGGCAATCATTCTGACCAAAATTCATGAAGATCAATTGAAAAATACAGCCTCTATCGCATACACAAGGTTTTTCGTGATATGACCTAGTGACCTAGTTTTTGACCCCAGATGACCCATTTTCGAACTCGACCTAGATTTCATCAAGGTAATCATTCTGACCAAAATTCATGAAGATCAATTGAAAAATACCGCCTCTATCGCATACACAAGGTTTTCCTTTGATTTGACCTAGTGACCTAGTTTTTGACCCGAGATGACCCATTTTCGAACTCGGCCTAGATTTCATCAAGGCAATCATTCTGACCAAAATTCATGAAAATCAATTGAAAAATACAGCTCTATCGCATACACAAGGTTTTTCTTTGATTTGACCTAGTGACCTAGTTTTTGACCCGAGATGACCCATTTTCGAACTCGGCCTAGATTTCATCAAGGTTATCATTCTGACCAATATTCATGAAGAAGAATTGAAAAATACAGCCTCAATCGCATACACAAGGTTTTTCTTTGATTTGACCTAGTGACCTAGTTTTTGACCCAAGATGACCCATTTTCGAACTCGGCCTAGATTTCATCAAAGTTATCATTCTGACCAATATTCATGAAGATTAAATGAAAAATACAGCCTCTATCGCATACACAAGGTTTTTCTTTGATTTGACCTAGTGACCTAGTTTTTGACCCGAGATGACCCATTTTCGAACTCGGCCTAGATTTCATCAAGGTTATCATTCTGACCAATATTCATGAAGATTAATTGAAAAATACAGCCTCTATCGCATACACAAGCTAAATGTTGACAGACGACGGACGACAGACGACAGACGCCGGACGCCGGACACCGGACATCGAGCGATCAGAAAAACTCACCTGAGCATTGCTCAGGTGAGCTAAAAATGTACCTATCATCTGGCCACTGATACAAATGAGAAAACATTCATCCTCATAGATGACCACAAGGCTTTTTCTCCATTTATTACAATACCTTACCATCCCTGTAGAAGGCGCACTTTCCAAACTGTCATTGATACAAGAAAGAACAGTCTCACCCTGATAGATGCTGGCATCAAGTTGTTATCTCACTTTAATTATTGCAACTCTCTACAGAGCTTATAGAAGCTGTACTTACCACTTGATCAATGATACAGGTGAGAACAGCCTCAGCAGCATCTTTCACCCTCATAGATGCTGGCATCAGGTCCTTTTCTCCCTTAAACTTTGGAGGATCACTCGCTTTATTCTAAAAATGTAGAAATATTGAATGACTTTTATCACAGTTTGCTAAATTATCGGTACTATTGTAACAAAATGTACACAACTTTTTTAACTCAATTTTGTGCACAGATTAAAGAAAAGGTTCTGATGCTTCTTTCAATAATTCTACTGTGTCAAAAGAAAATAAATTTTAAATCAGGTCAAAGATCTCTATTAAGACAAGACACGACTTTCACACATGCTCCATGACACAAATAAAAAATATTGGAAAGCAAATCTGAAATAAAGATCCAGTTTTAAAAAAGGAAAAAAAGGAAAAAAAGGAAAAAAGAAAAAATAGTAATGTGCCATAAATCCAAATTCCCAACAAAGTGAATAAAACAGAAAATTGTGATTAAAAAAATAAATAAAAAGTTGAAAATCTTTTATTTTGATCTTGTGAGATTTAACACCATGAAGTCATATACCTTGGTGGAATAGTATTTTCTACATTTGCGTATTGTTAAACATTCATGAGACTCTGAGAGGAAAAAATCAGCGTACATTTTTTATTTTTTTTTTTGCTACAATCTTATTTTTTCTGTTTCTGTATCACCATGTCCTAGATTTTTTAAGTGATATCAAAAGCAGAAGTCTTCCTGACCAGCACCTGACCAACACCTAACCCTTATCGTGCTGGACACGACTGATTCTGCCCTTGTGGCCAATGTAGATCATGATCAGCCTGCACATCTGTGCAGTCTGATCAAGATCTGCACTGTTTGCCATTCAGTCTGTATCTTTTTGGTAAACCCCTATTAACAGTTAACGGTACTGTCCAAACTGAAAGATGGATGTCCAAACTGAAAGATGGACAAGTTCATTATAGAAATTTAGCAGGGTTAGGGTTAAATATTTACATTTCAAGAAAAGTCCTATTTATCTGTTCTATATTGTTCACAACATTCCAACAAGGTTGCAAGAACTTAGAATCTACATGTAATCTTAACGTGCACACTGTCATTGCTATTTCTAGCAGGACCATTACTGATCTTGTAAATGGTGGAATATTGAAATGGGTCAATAGAAAATCGTTTAATGATATGCGGAAATATGTTTTAACTGGAAAATTACTATAACCACATTGATCTAACCACAGGACTACTAGGTGACAGGAATATCTAGCTTTCTAACTGGTGATTTTTCTGTAAAAACTTGTGTATATAAATGGATGATAAATGACCATTTCAGTGAAGCTGAATTTGTAATTTAAACACACAACTACTCTAAAACAGAAACAAACAAGCAGATTAGCAGAGCAGCCTAAATCATACTCTCTACAATGCCATTCCATAACACAGCTTTTCATAATCTCCACTCTAAAACCTAGACACTTCTTTTTGTAGGGTTTCAAACCATTTTTAACAAGAAGATGCTTTTGAAGAAAAGCGCATGTCTCTGCCAATGAATAGTCATATAGGCAAGAAGTCAATAGAAGACAGATAAGAATCCTGTGTATGGGTGCTTTACATCTGGCATGCAAAAGAACCAGGAAAGCTTTTTAGGAAGTTTGGAGTGTCTTCTGTATCTTGCACTATTCTCCCACAAAAAAAAAAAAAAATTACTAAAATTCTTCTACTAGTGGTGATTATATGTAAGGTTTAATACAAACATTGATCCACTGGTGCCTCTCTATTTTCCTAGAAGACCTAACTTCAATGTGCTTCACAGATAAATGACTCTTTGCCTGTGATTAAAATGAAGGAGGGGAGGGGTGGGATATGACATAATGTCATTTCTCATCAAATCATCAGGGAGTATGATGGGGGGTGGGGGGTGAATATGACATGATGTCATTTCTCATCAAATCATCAGGGAGTATGATGGGGGGTGGGGGGTGAATATGACATGATGTCATTTCTCATCAAATCATCAGGTAGTATGATGGGGGGTGGGGGTGAATATGACATAATGTCATTTCTCATCAAATCATCAGGGAGTATGATTGCCTTGCTTTGGGATCAGGCTTGCGAGTTCTGGTCTGTTTGTTTGTTTGTTTGTTTTGGGTTTAACGCCGTTTTTCAACAGTATTTCAGTCATGTAACGGCGGGCAGTTAACCTAACCAGTATTCCTGGATTCTGTACCAGTACAAACCTGTTCTCCGCAAGTAACTGCCAACTTCCCCACATGAATCAGAGGTGGAGGACTAATGATTTCAGACACAATGTCGTTTATCAAATAGTCACGGAGAACATACGCCCCGCCCGAGGATCGAACTCGCGACCCCGTGATCCGTAGACCAACGCTCTTACCTACTGAGCTAAGCGGGCGGGCGAGTTCTGGTCTGTAGTCCAAGCTTTGCAAAGTAAATCAGGCCAGATAGACACCTCAGCAAGTTGAATGCAGAATGTTTTTTCTTCAAAATTTCTGTATGCTCACACAAGCAAGAGCTTAGTATCTTCTGTGTATTAGTATCCTGTTAACTGTGTGGAATTTAAATACTTATGTGAGATGTACTGGTCAACTACAAAATGAACGATGTGTATACTTAACACAAAAACTACAGAAATCTCTACACCACAATGCATTATTCACTCAATCAATCAAATAAAGTCTTCACTGCAGTTTAAGTGATGTGGTTTCATCGATTAAATTCATGGCATAAATGAATTGACACATTAAGCCATGTACTGTGACATCAGTGACTGGATGATCATGAGCCATGATATAACAATATCAATACACAATGGCCTATCATGAAACTGAACTGTTAAACTGATTCATGACATAACTAAAGTCATGAAAATCTTAACTGTTAAATTGAGTCTTGGCTTAAATAAACTGAAAATACATTATGGAATCATGGTTAACTAGAAAATGCTTTTGTAAAAAAGCGCATGTCTCCCCCAATGCAAAGTCCTATAGGCAAGAAGTCAATAGGGGTCAGGAGCGAAAGTCAAAGAGACACTGATGGTTGGCTGCAATAGGGATCATCTACTTGGCATGTCCAATCATCCTGCTAAATTTCAACACTCTTGGCCTAGTGGTTCTCAAGTCACTGTTCAGGCTTCTGTGACCTTGACCTTTGATCAAGTGACCTCAAAATAAATAGGGGTCATCTACTCTGCATGTCCAATCATCCTATTAAGTTTCAACATTGTAGGTCAAGTGGTTCTCAAGTTATTTCCAAAAAATGATTTTACATGAACAGGCCATTGTGACCTTGACCTTTAATAGACTGACCCCAAAATCAACAGGGTTCATCTACTCTGCATGTTCAATCATCATGAAGTTTCAACATCCTGGGTCAAGTGGTTCTCAAGTTATTGATCGGAACTGGTTATCAATGTTCAGACCCCTGTGACCTTGACCTTTAATGGAGTGACCCCAAAAACAATAGGGGTCATTTACTCTGCATGAACAATCATCCTATGAAGTTTCAACATTCTGGGTTGAGAGGTTCTCAAGTTATTGACTGGAAATGGTTTTCCATGTTCAGGCCCCTGTGGCCTTGACCTTTAACAGAGTGACCCTAAAATCATTAGGGGTCATCTACTCTGCATGACCAATCATCCTATGAAGTTTCATCATTCTGGGTCAAATGGTTCTCAAGTTACTGACCGGAAATGGTTTTCAATGTTCAGGACCCTGTGACCTTGACCTTTCACAGAGTGACTCCAAAATCATTAGGGGTGATCTACTTTGCATGTACAATCATCCTATGAAGTTTCAACATTCTGGGTCAAGTGGTTCTCTAGTTATTGTTCGGAAATGGTTTTCCATGTTCAGGCCCCTGTGACCTTGACCTTTGACGAGTGACCCCAAAATCAATAGGGGTCATCTACTCTTTATGTCCAATCATCCTATGAAGTTTCAACATTCTGGGTCAAGTAGTTCGCTAGTTATTGATCGGAAATGGTTTTCAATGTTCAGGCCCCTGTGACCTTGACCTTTGACGGAGTGACCCCAAAATCAATAGGTGTCATCTACTCTTCATAATTAATCATCCTATGAAGTTTCAACATTCTGGGTCAAGTGGTTCTCTAGTTATTGACCGGAAATGGTTTTCAATGTTCGGGCCCCTGTGACCTTGACCTTTTATGGAGTGACCCCAAAATCGATAGGGGTCATCTACTTTGTATGTACAATCATCCTATGAAGTTTCAACATTCTGGGTCAAGTGGTTCTCTAGTTATTGATCGGAAATGGTTTTCCATGTTCAGGCCCCTGTGACCTTGACCTTTGATGGAGTGACCCCAAAATCACTAGGGGTCATCTACTCTTTATGATCAATCATCCTATGAAGTTTCAACATTCTGGGTCAAGTGGTTCTCTAGTTATTGATCGGAAATGGTTTTCAATGTTCGGGCCCCTGTGACCTTGACCTTTGACGGAGTGACCCCAAAAACAATAGGGGTCGTCTACTCCAGCAGCCCTACAACCCTATGAAGTTTGAAGGTTCTAGGTCAAATGGTTCTCCAGTTATTGCTCGGAAATGAAGTGTGACGTACGTACGGACGGACAGACGGATGGACGGACAGGGCAAAAACAATATGTCTCCTGGGGGAGACATAATTAAATGAACTGTGATACTCAGTCACAGGGTCGCCAATCAACATGACTTTTGGATACCGTACAAATGACTCGATTTCAGCTGATATTTTGCCAATAATTTCATTATTACTTTACGAATTTTCATAAGATAAACAGTGTTGAAGACAGCAAAATGTCTGCAGTCAGTTCTCAGTACTTTTCTCCAACACTTCGCCCATCTGTTAAAGTGTGTATGCTATCCACAATGTCAAAGAAAAGAAGTTGGGCGAAGTGTTTTAGAAAACTACTGAGAACAGATGGCAGACGCTTTGTGCGGAGGAAAAACGCTCATTTCGCTGTCTCTGACGCACTTCATTTTATGAAAATCTGTCAAGTAATAAGGAAAATACAGGTAAAATGTTACCTGAATTGTGACCTTTCTCTCTGTAAGGTATCTAAAGTTACTTGTGTTGGCCCCCCTGTTAACTCAACTGATATATGGGGGTCATAGTTTAACTAAACAAATAATTGAAGCCATGCTTTGACTGCTTTGACTGTTCAGTGATACGGTCATGTTTAAAGTGAACCAATATATTATGTGTGTGTTCGGGTTTAACGTCTTTTTCAACAATTTTTCATATTTAACTGAAAGGTGGTATGGTCATGGTATAACTGAACTAATTTATGATGGTTTTAACTGAACTGATATGTGGAGTCGTGGTATAACTGAACTGTGATAAGCAGCCATGGTTTAATTAAACAGCTGCATAGTCATGGCTTAACTGAACTGACATATGGAGTCATGGTATAAGTTAACTGATATATAAAGTCATGGTATAACTGAACTGTGAGATGGAGTTAAGCTTTAACTGAACTGATATAATTATGCAGTGCATGAAAAACAGAAAAGTAAGTCAGTCATAAATAAGACATGAAAACGGTAAAAAATTTCAAAATAATCTAGTTCAGGAAAGGTTTAGTTTAAGTTTCAAATTAAAACACAAACTACTTTTATATTGTATATAAAGGCATTGATACCTGTGAATAAAAATAACTAAAATACATAGCAAACAAACTAAAACTGGTCAAAACTATAGACAATATATACAAAACCATTATAAAAATATGTGTGTTTCATTCAATTTCTTGTTGTCATTTACTTACTAACTTATCATACAGTATTTCTCATAAAGCTACTGACAGGTAAGGGCTGCTCGTTTCAAAACCACAATACCAGAAATATTTCTAATGAAAAATAAAAATGTCATGTTCTCAAAACACACATATTTTTGTGTGAACCAGTAAGTGTAGTGGGTTATATATATATAGGGCTGCTTGTTCAAACTTAAATGTCTTCACTGTATAAAGCAGTAAAAGAAGTACAGGATCTTCAATTATATTTGAAATTAAGTTTCAATTGGAAAATAGAAGATTAATATTTGAGCCGCGCCATGAGAAAATCAACATAGTGGGTTTGCGACCAGCATGGATCCAGACCAGCCTGCGCATCTGCGCAGTCTGGTCAGGATCCATGCTGTTCGCTTTTAAAGCCTACTGCAATTAGAGAAACCGTTAGCGAACAGCATGGATCCTGACCAGACTGCGCGGAAGCGCAGGCTGGTCTGGATCCATGCTGGTCGCAAACCCACTATGTTGATTTTCTCATGGCACGGCTCATTTGCTTTTCTTAATGTTTTAGCCATTTTCCTTAATACAGGCAAACCTTCATAAATATATGGAAGACACCCTAGGCTCCTAAGTTATATTGACCAATTTGAGAATAACTTATTAACTATGTGATTAATATAGATGAACTGAAAATCAAAAACAGTCACACCCATTAAAGGAGCGTTGTTTTCTTCGAAAAAATAAAAGAAAAATTGTACATTTTCAAACCATGCAAAAATAAATCTGCATCAAGTGAAGACAAACAAGTTCTTGAGTACAAGCAGCCATGTGTAGGAAATGTGCAGGAGCGTGATACAATGTATACCTGCGTGTACACAGATTTTTCATCTTTTCCAAATTTTAAAGACACCGTTCCAGTGTCAGAAGATTTTTTCTGAAAACCAAGTTGATGTAGCAACAAACATAACATTAGATCAACTAAATGACAGGAAGAACTATCAACAAAATACAAAATATGCAGCCAGTCTTTGACTCGTGTGTTTGCTTTGTTGCAATTCAAGTCGCATAACTTAAGGTCATATGTCATATGTACATCTTTCTGCAATAATTTGTGGCGGTTATATCTCTCTCTGCGCCTGAACAGAATAACTCAAGCCTGCTAGATAACTGACTCACATGGAAAAATTCTACATCACAACTGGGGTTAACAAAAAACTATAGTTTGTTTTTCACATTTAGAATCAAGCCATTTTTCAATACTCTTAAGGTTACGTAATTGCAGTCAATTAACATAATTAGTGGTCTTTAATCCTCTACAAGCACATTCTTATACTTCGCAAGTTACTCACAATTTTCCAACATGAATCCAAGATACAGGATGAATGACTTTTAAAACTTTTTGTCTTTTGTCATCAATGTGAATACTGATTAAAACATTAATCATACTATGACCTCTTCATTGCTTGTCCCTAGATATACCTATCTAGATCTTGCTTGTGTGGAGATTAGAGTTCAGTCATGTTAAGAATACACAAACTTAAATAAGGGGCAAGCTTCAATTCTGCCAATAAAACAGCCTAACATCAGAGCAAACAAAACGAGTCAAGGACATCAAACATTGTGAGCTACAAATAAATATTGCCCATCACGAAAATACTTATTACTGTAGAACTCGGACATCAAATGAACACTTTCCAAAATGTTCTATTTTGACATGTGAAGCATGATCAGGACAAAAATATCTTCTTTTTTTTTCATGATGAAATATTTTTATTCTAGAAGGCTAACTCATGAACTATGAAGATATTTATTTGTTACATTATCAAAGACTGACTGCTTACTAGTGTAGTTCTACAATGATGAAATTTAAATACTACATAACTATCAGCAAAAATATTTCTCAACCGTTCTACAAGTAAAACATTTAAACTGAGGTATAGTAAAATAAGCATAACAAGGCAGCTAAATCCCCCGCCACTGCTATGGATAGTGAAAGGGTAAACCTTTGATTTTAGATGGGACCTTGACCTTGAACTGACATAGCTGACTCATGAATTCTGCACAACGTCTTGATGAGGTGATCATTTGACCCAAGTTTCATGAAAATCCTTCAAGGGGTTTAGGAGATACAGAGCTGAAACCTCTGACCTTCAGCTGTGACCTTGACCTTGAGTTGACATGGCTGACTCATGAGTTCTTGATGAGGTGATCATTTGACCCATGTTTGATGAAAATCCTTCAAGGGGTTTAGGGGATACAGAGTGGACACAAAATGGAAGGCTCAAACCTTCGACCCTTAGTTGTGACCTTGACCTTGAGCTGGCATGGTTGACTCATAATTTCTGCACATCGTTTTGATGAGGTAATCATTTGACCCAAGTTTGATAAAATTCCTCCAAGGGGTTTAGAAGATATAGAGCGGACACAAAATGGAAGGCTCAAAACCTTGACCCTAAGTTGTGACCTTGACCTTGAGCTGGCATGGCTGACTCATGGGTTCTGTACATCGTCTTGATGAGGTGATCATTTGACCCAAGTTTTATAAAATTCCTTCAAGGGGTTTATGAGATATAGAGCTGCACAAAATGGCAGGCTCAAACCTTTGACCTTGAGTTGTGTCCTTGACCTTGAACTGACAAGGCTGACTCGTGGGTTCTGTATATCGTCTTGATAAGGTGATTATTTGACCCAAGTTTCATGAAAATCCTTCAAGGGGTTTAGGAGATATGGACCGGACATGATTTTGTTACGGACGGAAGGACGGACGCAGACCATTCCTATAATCCCTCCGCCACGGCGGGGGATTAAAAATTTAAACAAGCAAATTCGATGAATTGGAATCCCCCGCCGAAAGGGTCAGATGTGAGGAACGGCAAAAAAATATATCCAGCAGAAAGTTAAGAATGTTACCAAGAAGCAAATAATTTCATTAGTCAAAATCAAATTAAAAGAAAATGAACGGTTTGTTTGGGGGGGAGGGGTGAGGATACAACAGTTTACATGTTGATTATAAATACTGATAGAAAACGAAAATGAAAAAAAAAAAAAAAAAAAAAAAAAAAAATTGGGGGGGGGGGGGGGGGGGGGGGGGGGGGGGGGGGGGGGGGGGGGGGGGGGGTGACCAAGGTAAGGTAGCGACCAGGTGTAGGTACACAACATCACATGTTTATAATAAATGTTCATGGAAAAGAATGAAAGAAGTTTAATGAAATTCTTCCAATTGGTTGGTTTGTTATGTACAGATCTGTGGATTTTTAAACAATTAAAGGGCAATAACTATATGGAAAATTGATCAATCGAAAAAAAACTTGAAGGGCATCATAGCAGTATCTTGGTTCATGTCTATTTCAAGTTTTATGAAATTCTACCTGCTAGTTACTGAGAAATGGCTGCAGACGGACATTTTTCATTAAATCAAGGGCAATAACTCCAGGGAAATTGACCTATCAAAAAAAAAAAACTTGACGGGCATCAGCGCAGTATCTTGGTTCATGTCTATTTCAAATTTGATGAAATTCTACCTGTTAGTTACTGAGAAATGGCTGCAGACGGACATTTTTATTAAATCAAGGGCAATAACTCTGAGGGAAATTGACCAATCAAAACAAAAAACTTGACGGGCATCATCGCAGTATGTTGGTTCATGTTTATTTCAAGTTTCATGAAATTCTATCAAGCAGTTTAAAAACAGGTCTATCATGTTAAGCATTGTGTACAAGTTTGGTCACACCCTGTTTAAACTGATTCAGGGTGGGGGCTTGCACAAGTTGTACTGGAAGGGCATTCCAAAGTACTATGGTGGCTGGGAAGAAAGAGTACTTATAGTAATTACAGGGAGTGAGGATCTGAGTATAGGAGTGGGGATGCATATGTCTTGTTCGACGGGATAGTGGGCTGACATAGGGGGTGAGTGGCACAGCAACCAAACCATTCACTATCTTGTAGAACATAAGGAGGCGTGAATCAGATCTCCTATCTTCAAGGGTACGCCATCTCAGCTGACATAGTATGTTTGTGACACTGCTGTAAGGAAAGTAGTCATGATTTACCCATCGTGCTGCCCTCCGCTGAATCATTTCGATCTGGTGGATGTTTTATTGGGTGTAAGGGTTCCAAACACAGCTAGCATATTCTAGCTGTGGCCTGACTGGTGATTTATAAGCTACTTCTCAAACTTTATGGTTCTTGCATGGGATGTTTCGTTTAATGAAGTTTAGTGTTCGGGTAGCTTTGGAAGTGACTAAACTGATGTGTTTATTCCAATTTAGATCTGAGGATATAGTGACCCCAAGGTACTTTGCATCAGGAACTGTTTCCAAGACTTGGCCATGGAGTGTGTACTTTGATTTAAAAGGGTTTTTTGACCTTGTTATGTTCATAACAGTGCATTTTGAGGGGTTGAACTCCATGTCCCACTTACTTTCCCATATCTGTAACCTATTTAAGTCTTGCTGGAGGATGTTTTCTTGGGCAGAACTATTTACAGTTAAGTAGACAGCAGTGTCATCGGCGAATAACCGAACCTGTGAAATTAGTTTTTCTACCAAGTAGTTACTGAGAAATGGCTGTGGACGGACGGACGGACTGACAACGCCATTTCAATACCCCACTCCCGATTTCATCGGCGGGGGATAATTAGTAAACCACTAAATAAGCCTTTGTCTAAAAAAGAAAGTTTACAGAAGTTGAGATATTGCCTAAAATGAATTTATGAATTCTTTGTGAAAAGGCACTAATGCATACTATTTAAGCCTATTTCAATCAAGACCTTTGTTAACTATCCCAAATTTCATATTGTGTGTAAAAACTCATAGTAGAGTATCTGTCTGAACAGATAAAAAGAACTATATCAGTATATTGTCTTTGTATAACCTTGACTCTGGGAAAAGCTACACAAGTCAAAAAGACAATGCAGGGGTCATACAAGGATATCAAATAATGATGCTTTTGACATCGGCTGAACACATTAAACATTGACCATGTTGACCTAACACTGCTAAGAATATACCCTTAATGGGCAGGAGCAGGTCATAAATGCCAAGTTCTATCCAATGCTTTAAGCAGTAATTTATCATAAAATATGTTTCTTAGTTACTGTATTTAAATCATTAAAAATGACCCAGGCTATTTGACCTTTATATCCTGCTACTTCTTCAGGTCTCCAGAATAAAATGATAGAATAACAGAAGTTTAATCATTAAACTCTTCAAAATAAAGTCACATAAAGTATCTGCATGCATCCGTGTAACAGTGTACAATGGCGTGTGTGGGGTACATCAGTGTATAATATGTATGTGCTATAGTACACAATGTAAGCATATCAGAAAATGAAAAAAATGTGCAGGATAAAAAAACGACAAGTTTATAAAGTCAACAAAAAATCTGACTGTTAACATAGTTAAAATTACTGAATAGTTCAAGACTACTTAACCAAGATTATTAAATTTCCAAAATAAAATATATGTTTATATGTCATAAACATTCACTGCGTAAGAACATGAACTTTGTTGATGAATATGTACTATACAGCCAAAATATATATAAAATTTCCATCAAAAAACCCCAAATAAGTGTCTTCAGCAATGCAAACATTTTATTTTTATTTACAATACAAACAAGAGCTGTCTCCATAGGATGACACATGCCCCCGATGGCACTTTGAATGAATAGTTATGGCCGATGTTAGAGTTTAGGACCTTTGACCTATGGACCTGGGTCTTGCGCGTGACACGTTGTCTTACTGTGGTACACATTCATGCCCAATAATTTTAAAATCCATGCATGAATGACAAAGATATGGACCGGACACGCCCATCAATGCACTATCATGAAATATGACCTTTAACGTCTAAGTGTGACCTTGACCTTTGAGCTACGGACCTGGGTCTTGCGCGTGACACGTCGTCTTACTGTGGTACACATTAATGCCAAGTTATCTGAAAATCCATCCATGGATGACAAAGATATGGACCGGACACGAATGCACTATCATGAAAAATGACCTTTAACGTCTAAGTGTGACCTTGACCTTTGAGCTACGGACCTGGGTCTTGCGCGCGACACATTGTCTTACTGTGGTACACTTTCATGCCAAGTTATTTGAAAATCCATCCATGAATGACAAAGATATGGACCGGGCACGAATGCACTATCATGAAAAATGACCTTTAATGTCTAAGTGTGACCTTGACCTTTGAGCTATGGACCTGGGTCTTGCGCGCGACACGTCGTCTTAATGTGGTACACATTCATGCCAAGTTATTTGAAAATCCATCCATCGATGACAAAGATATGGACCGGACACGAAAATTGCGGACAGACTGACAGATCAACAGACGGTTCAAAAACCTATAATATGCCTCCCTTCGGGGGCATAATAAAAAATAAACTGTTGTGTACTGTATTTCAGCTTTTCAAAATGAATCAATTAATTTTGATAACACTTGAAAAATGGTTGAAAATTTCCTGAATGCAATCTTGAACTGCAAGTTACATTATAATATACTTTTGAAGAAATTTCATCTCTATACAAAATTTTTTTTTCGAGTCCCTTGTTAACTTAATGGTATATAACTGAAAAGCAAAGAATGGTTATTGTTGTGTATGATTGACTCACACTACTGTGAAAGAGGAGAAGTCGTTTAAAGGGATCATACCTGAGATTTTGATCCGGAGATGCCAAGCTCCACCACTTCAAGAACGTTGTGTAGACACTCTTTATCATACAGTAGTCTACTGTGCTCCACTAACCACAGAGTTAGACATTTAAACGCCGCTACAATCATAGAATGTAGGTCACGTGAGTGATTCGGGGCGGGTCGACTACACTGGAACACAATGAAATCACAAATCCATTTGACTGTCCGTTTACACATGAGCATGTTGGGAGGTGTAATGTTGACCTTGGCAAGCCCCGACAGCAGCTCCATGGCAGCTAGAGCTGTACTGAGCTCACCCTTCCATGATGCCATCAATCTATTGCACACAAGAGATGTAGCCTGACCAAACAATCCATATGCTGTTTCTGAAACACAGATCATAACTGTCTTGTTCAATCATTATTTTTCATGAGTAACTACCTTTCACAGATTTCAAGATGGTGTTGAATCTGCTTATTCACACGGTAAAATTCAAACAAAGAAATGAGATTAACATTTTTTCATTTTCAAAATCTACTAATAAAACAAGTCATTTTGGCCAGAACCATACAATATTACCACCATCAACTTTAATGATATATCAGTATAGTCTGATCAATAGTGGATTTTGCGCAAATATTTTTAACAATTGATATGCTTTAATGCAGATACAGCCAAATACACGAGTAAGACATAAAACTAAAATACTTGATCTAAATAAATGCAATCTGAGCAAAGGCATTACAGCATTATATATGTGTAGAAATATCAACACTGACTTAAATATTTACCGTTATCATGTGACTGGGTATGTAGTCTATGATAGGAAGATTCTGTATAACTGGAGTCTGTTGATCCATTACTCAATATACTTGTCTGACTAGCATCTGAAATTATATATCCTCACTGAATATCAAGTCTTACAAAAGCTTCTGCTTTTATATTTGATGATATCAATACATAATGTGAAACAGGTGGAGTTGATATAAAGTTAAGCAATCTGTTGTCCAAACCACCTCACTTTTAAATATTGAATTGTCTTTTTAGGCCAGTGTATCCCTTTGCTACCCAATATACCAGAGCTTGAGCTAGGGGGCGACTTGAGCGAAATAGTCCCTTTGTAGCTCCCCAATCTAACATCAATGCGAAATTCAAGTCGCCCTACTTTTATCCACATCCGCCAGTTATCCACTATCGGCATGTTGACACTTGACTCGAATACAAGATGGCATAATTTAAGCTCCGCCTACTTCAAGATACCAAGAAGTGCGAAGGTATGTACGGTCTTTGACACTTGTTTTGTAAATAGATTGTTCACACTGTGTTGTTAAACTAAGCAATAGGGATTTATATTACATTAAGTTATTCTGGCTTATACATTTGCTTTTGACCTTTACCTTACCTTTAGTAATAATTTTATTTGTATTTTTCAAAACCCAGACTTTTAAAAACAAAATATTATTACTGACACTTTCTGTGACTAAATTAATATAACTGAAAGTCACGTAAAGAAACTGGGTTAAACCTGTTTGACAACTTTTTCTCTTTTAATGTGTGCCAACACTTCCAGATCAAAGAAAGATGTGTATTCTGTGTGATGTCACTGCTGTTGACATGTATTTAATTCAGGACCAACTCAATACAAACGTGTTATTTAAAGGGACTGTGAAATGCTTTTATGGGTTTCCTGTTTTGATTCTGAGTGCATTAGCACTGGGTTGGTTGGTTGTTTTGGGTTTAATGCCATTTTTCAACAGTATTTCAGTTATGTAACGGCGGGCAATTAACCTAAACATTGTTCCTGGATTCTGTACCATTACAAACCTGTTCTCCACAAGTAACAGCCAACTTCCCCACATGAATCAGAGGTGGAGGAATGATTTCAGTCACAATGTCTTTAATCAAATCGTCACGGAGAACATACACCACACCCAAGGCTCGAACTACCCGCAATCCTTATATCTGCGCTCTCCTTACTGAGCTAAGCGGGCAGGCATATTAGCACTGGGAGCTTGATTTATTTTTTGCTGATCTGGAATCAACTTTGTTTTTATTGTATTCATATTTAAAGGGTTTTCTTGGGTAATCATTAGGCAAGAGTGAAAAAAACCTTTAATTTCAGTTTAATCACATTAGATTCACAAGGATAAGAAATTAGATTTACAAGGATAAGAAATTAGATTTACAAGGATAAGAAATTAGATTTACAAGGATAAGAAATTAGATTCACAAGGATATGAAATTAGATTCACAAGGATAAGAAATTAGATTTACAAGGATAAGAAAACAGAATCACTGAAATGTTGGTGAATTTTTATTTACTTTAAATTAAAAGACTCAAAAACAGGAAATCATGTAAAAATAGTTAAGAATCTAGTTCTAAAGTTCCTTTTTCAGCTTGCATGTCATGGCGATAAAATCTTTCCATGTTTACCTAAAATCTCTCCACTTCTTACTAAAATCTTTCCACTTCTCCCTGATCTATGCTGAGGGAGAAGTGACTTCTCCCTAAAATCTTAGCCTAGCTTAAGCCCTGTATATATGTAAATCTTTTGAGGTATACAGTAAACTATGAGTGTCCAAACCATCCTTTTAAGTACAGAACTGTATTATCTCTAAGCATAATCTATTCAAGACAAATTGTAAAACTTTTGAGGCATATAGTAAACTATGACGTTTCATGAACTAGTATGTGGGTCAGTGCAAGTTTGATCCTGATGTTTAAGTATATAGTAAGCTATGAAGTATCATGTACCAGTATGAGGGTCAGCGTCTGTTTGCTCCTCGTGTTGAGGTATGTGTTAAACTATGAGGTATCACAAACCAGTATGAGGGGCAGTGCCAGTTTGTTCCTTATGTTGAGGTTTGTAAAAAAATATGAGTGTCAGAAACAGTTAGTTTGTTCTTGTGTTGAGGTATGTAGAAAACTACGAGGTATCACATACCAGTATGAGGGTCAGTGTCAGTTTGATCCTGGTGTTGAGGTATGTAGAAAACTATGAGGTATCACATACCAGTACGAGGGTCAGTGTCAGTTTGATCTTCATGTTGAGGTATAAAGTTAACTATAAGCTATCACATACCAGTACGAGGGTCAGAATCAGTTTCATCTTCCTACTGAGGTTTATAGAAAACTATGTGGTATCATGTACCAATATGAGGATCAGTATCAGTTTAACTTT
This sequence comes from Mercenaria mercenaria, assembly GCF_021730395.1. Lineage (NCBI taxonomy): Eukaryota > Metazoa > Mollusca > Bivalvia > Venerida > Veneridae > Mercenaria > Mercenaria mercenaria. Next base: position 63,777,927 of record NC_069361.1, on the reverse strand, counting down.
GCGGTAGATATCATGTACCAGTATGAGGGTCAGTGTCAGTCTGATCTTCATGTTGAGGTATAAAGTAAACTATGAGGTATCACATACCAGTACGAGGGTCAGAACCAGTTTCATCTTCCTACTGAGGTTTATAGAAAACTATGAGGTATCATGTACCAATATGAGGATCAGTATCAGTTAACTTTGAGGTAGGTAACATATACTAGTATGAGGGTCAGTATCAGTTTCATCTTCATGCTGAGGTATAAAGTAAACTATAAGGTATCACATACCAGTATGAGGGTCAGTATCAGTTTCATCTTCATGTTGAGGTATGAAGTAAACTACAAGCTATCATGTACCAGTATGAGGGTCAGTATCAGTTTCATCTTCATGCTGAGGTATGAAGTAAACTATGAGCTATCACATACCAGTATGAGGGTCAGTATCAGTCTGATCTTCATGTTGAGGTATAAAGTAAACTATGAGGTATCACATACCAGTATGAGGGTCAATATCAGTCTGATCTTCATGTTAAGGTATAAAGTAAACTATGAGCTATCACATACCAGTATGAGGGTCAGTATCAGTCTGATCTTCATGTTGAGGTATAAAGTAAACTATGAGGTATCACATACCAGTATGAGGGTCAATATCAGTTTCATCTTCATGTTGAGGTATAAAGTAAACTATGAGCTATCACATACCAGTATGAGGGTCAGTATCAGTCTGATCTTCATGTTGAGGTATAAAGTAAACTATGAGGTATCACATACCAGTATGAGGGTCAGTATCAGTCTGATCTTCATGTTGAGGTATAAAGTAAACTATGAGGTATCACATACCAGTATGAGGGTCAGTATCAGTTTGATCTTCATGTTGAGGTATAAAGTAAACTACAAGCTATCATGTAACAGTATGAGGGTCAGTATCAGTTTCATCTTCATGCTGAGGTATGAAGTAAACTATGAGGTATCACATACCAGTATGAGGGTCATTATCAGTCTGATCTTCATGTTGAGGTATAAAGTAAACTATGAGGTATCACATACCAGTATGAGGGTCAGTATCAGTTTCATCTTCATGTTGAGGTATAAAGTAAACTATGAGCTATCACATACCAGTATGAGGGTCAGTATCAGTCTGATCTTCATGTTGAGGTATAAAGTAAACTATGAGGTATCACATACCAGTATGAGGGTCAGTATCAGTTTCATCTTCATGTTGAGGTATAAAGTAAACTATGAGCTATCACATACCAGTATGAGGGTCAGTGTCAGTTTGATCTTCATGTTGAAGTATAAAGTAAAGTATGAGTATCACATACCAGCATGAGGGTCAGAATCAGTTTCATTTTGATATTGAGGTTTAAAAGAAGTATGAGGTATCATGAACCAGCATGAGGATCAGTTTCAGTTTAACTTTATGTTGAGGTATAGATAGTAAACCTTTAGGTATCACATACCAGTATGAGGGTCAGTGTCAGTTTGTTCCTCATGTTGAGGGGGCTGTATGGTAGCATGGTCGGCCTCCTCACACAGAGCAAGATCCTGGATCAGTAACATCAAACCACCTGCAAATAGTTAAGCATTATAAATGATTCTAACAGGATCCGATTCATTTTCCTATTAAACAAAGAAGGCAGAAAACAGTGAATTATTATACAACAAATCACTGTTCTGACGTCACAATTATTACGTCATGGCGTCAAACGGCATAGCGGCGCGCTGGAAAAGAAACCTATTGAAAACGGACAAATATTTAATGAATGTTGTCAAGGATGTACTTAAAAATCCTTGGTAATGTGTTAGAATTGAAATAATATATCTCATTTAGTGATTTGCTCTTGAATAAATCATTGTTTGTCGTTCAGCTGCGCCCTCGTGATATAATTCCTTCGCATCTGAACTCCAAACAATGATTTATTCAACGACAAATCACTGGATGAGATATATTATTTCTTAATTAACACTCCTGAAAATGATATTCAGATATGCCTTTAACTTATTATATCATGCTTAGATATTATTCCCTTGTTGTTGTTTTTTTAGTTACAGTAAAAATGTGAAATTCATGATTTCATTGTACTCAATTTTCTGTCTAACAAGGTAAGCAATTAATCTAACCAGTCTTGGATTTCTCATATATACATATACTAGATTTCTTACATATACATTCTTACATATACTAGATTTCTTACATATACATTCTTGCATATACTAGATTTCTTGCATATACTAGACTCTATACACTAGATTTTTAAATGTACTAGTCTTTATACACTAGATTTCTTGCGTATACTAGACTTAATACACTAGACTTTTTACAAATCCTAGACATCATACAGTAGATTTCTTGCATATACTCAAGTCTTTATACTCACTTCCTACATATTTGAGACTTTATACGCTAGATTTCATATGTATTCTACATTTACAGCAAGTAACTATTTCTGAAAACCTTTTCCCATTAAACTACAACCCCTAGAATCTAGATCCCAAAGTGGCAGCTCCTCATATAAAAAAATTATTAAGATCTACAACAACTTACCAAGAAGCATCTGAGTGTTAGCTGAGTCCGTTTCATTCAGCAAAGCCTTAAACAAGAGTTCTGTGATACGTGATTTCAGTGATATAAACGATATGGTGTGTTCTGGTACATTCTCATTGGACAGAATATCTGAAATATGGAAAGCTAGATTAACATAAACCTATTATAAAAACAATAAATTCTTACATAAATTTTTCTGAACTTCAAAAATAAATTTCATAAAAAATCCTCAGACTGATTAAAGTAGAAACAAATTGAACTGTAAACCATGAATAAGCAAAGCAAGGAGCTGCGTTCAATAAACGCTTGATGCCCCAGGTGGCATCCTTGTCGATACAAAGCAACCTAAGTCCAAAACGAGGTCAAGTTCAAGGTCAAGGTCAAACTGAGGTCTGGTGATGTCTGAAGATGAGGAATGGTCACAGGTTACATCTGCATTAGTATCAAGTCATTCTAGTTAGGGATATTGATGCTAGACGAAACAGTCCCACTTGGTTAACCTCGTACGGATGGACGAACGCACAGGACAATCACTGTATGCCTCCCACATCAGTAGATGCTGGGAGCATAAAAATGTTATGGCTAGTGTGTGAATCTACTGAAGGCTAGGATCTTCATCACAAACTGAATTACTTCACAGTATGTAAATTAAAACTTCAATCTTACCTTTAATTTCTAAATCTTTGAAGTGTTGTGGCAGGCACAGCATTGATAGAAGAAGGTGAACGCATGCTTTCCTCAGCTCTACACTGGGTATTTGCTCACACAATCTGTAACATGTCAGAAAGAAGCATTTAGAGGGTAAACACAAGCTTACCTCAGCTCTGCAGTAGGTATCTGCACACACAGCCTGTAACAGTGCCCTCTATGCCCATACCAAGTTTTATGAACCTAGCTTGAATACTTGTTGAGTAATTGCAGGATCCAGATTTTCAGACAGACAGATGTACAGACAGACATAGCACAGTCCTATCTGGTGTTTCACTGGTATGGGACTAACAATATCTGATACATTTATACTATCCACTGTAAATCTTGCTTACTTTAAAGGATGTTCTGTCAGGTTCATTATAATTTATGAAATACCAGTTCTGCCTCATAGGTTCGTAATCGGTCAATCACAAGTAAAACGTGTTGCAATTATATTGCAAGGTCGTGCTGTCTACAGCAATGTTTTGCTGCAGTGTTCTGACTTTCTTATGTTTATAATCATTGGCAGACTTCAAAATTTACAATAGCAATAAGTGTGCCATTTCATAATGACTCAGTAAAAGATCTGGGGCTCTGTCATTCTAGCAAAGCAACAAACTCTGTGTGTTTTCTTTAGATATGATTCAAGTAATGACAATACATGTAAAACACTTTCAAGTTACTAAATTCAAGACTTGCTGCTGAACTAATCCACGGTTGTGTACGATAGTGGCCAATATGGACATAAACAATGTACAGGAGTACTATCCATCAGTTTATATTAAATCAAATCTTGTCTGAAATATTAACCTAGTTACCTAAAATGTCAAAGAGCTATTTCCCCATACTGTATGCACAAAATATAGTAAGTTGAAGAAGCTAAACATTATTTCTACCTATCTTTTATAATGTTCAAATTCACTATCAACCTATGGCAGGTCATACAATTTGTAACAACAATTTTTTATGTTCTGAATGGAACCAAGTATAAAGAGCACCTCTTAAATGGTCTTCCTTGATTTTTTGGGGGAAATGTCTGGCTATGTGCACTAAATCACATACTTTGACAGAATTTTTAAACACCATTAACCTAAAAGATACAAGTGCTGCATCAGAAAAGTAACTCTTCTACCATATTGCACTGAAGGAAAAACCTGGGACTGGCACTGAAGAAAAATATCTCAAAACGTACAATCTGACAACCCTCTATTCTCGTCATCTGCAGAACTCGGTTAAATTAACAATAAACAAGAGGGCCAAGATGGCCCTAGGTCGCTCACCTAAGAAACACTCCATAACAGTGTAAAACATGTTTGTCCTAGTGATTTCATGGAAACAAATATTCTGACCAATATTCATTAAAATTGGACCAAAAAATTGGTCTCTTGCGATAAAACAAGCATTTTCTTAGATATGACCTAGTTTTTGACCCTAGATGACCCATGTTCAAACTCGACCTAGATTTTATCAAGGCAATCATTCTGACCAAAATTCATGAAGATCAACTGAAAAATACAGCCTCTATCACATACAGAAGTTTTTTCTTTGATTTGACCAAGTGACCTAGTTTTTGACCTCAGATGACCCATATTCAAATTCGACCTAGATTTCATTAAGGCAATCAACCTGACCAAATTTCATAAATATCAACTGAAAAAAACAGTCTCTATCGCATACACAAGATTTTTCTTTAATTTGACCTAGTGACCTAGTTTTTGACCTCAGATATCCCATATTCAAAACCGACCTAGTTTTCATCAAGGCAATCACTCTGACCAAATTTCATGAAGATCAATTGAAAAATACATCCTCTATTGCATACACAATGTTTTTCTTCGATTTGACCTAGTGACCTAGTTTTTGACCCCAGATGACCCATTTTCGAAATCAGCCTAGATTTTATCAAGGTAATCATTCTGGCTAAATTTCATGAAGATCAGTTGAAAAATACAGCCTCTATTGCATACACAAGGTTTTTCTTTGATTTGACTAAGTGACCTAGTTTTTGACCCCAGATGACCCATTTTCGAACTTGGTGTTAATTTCATCAAGGCAATCATTCTGACCAAAATTCATGAAGATCAATTGAAAAATACAGCCTCTATCACATACACAAGGTTTTTACGTGATATGACCTAGTGACCTAGTTTTTGACCCCAGATGACCCATTTTCAAACTCGGCCTAGATTTCATCAAGGTTATCATTCTGACCAAAATTCACGAAGATCAATTGAAAAATACCGCCTCTATCGCATACACAAGGTTTTTCTTTGATTTGACCTAGTGACCTAGTTTTTGACCCGCGATGACCCATTTTCGAACTTGGCCTAGATTTCATCAAGGCAATCATTCTGACCAAAATCCATGAAGATCAATTGAAAAATACAGCCTCTATCGCATACACAAGGTTTTTCTTTGATTTGACCTAGTGACCTAGTTTTTGACCCGAGATGACCCATTTTCGAACTCAGCTTAGATTTCATCAAGGTTATCATTCTGACAAATATTCATGAAGATTAATTGAAAAATACCACCTCTATCGCATACACAAGGTTTTTCTTTGATTTGACCTAGTGACCTAGTTTTTGACCCGAGATGACCCATTTTCGAACTCGGCCTAGATTTCATCAAAGTTATCATTCTGACCAATATTCATGAAGATTAAATGAAAAATACAGCCTCTATCGCATACACAAGGTTTTTCTTTGATTTGACCTAGTGACCTAGTTTTTGACCCGAGATGACCCATTTTCGAACTCGGCCTAGATTTCATCAAGGTTATCATTCTGACCAATATTCATGAAGATTAATTGAAAAATACAGACTCTATCGCATACACAAGCTAAATGTTGACAGACGACAGACGACGGACGACGGACGACGGACGACGGACGACAGACGACGGACGACGGACGCCGGACATCGAGCGATCAGAAAAACTCACCTGAGCATTGCTCAGGTGAGCTAAAAATAAATGAAAGTTCTTCTGAAAGTGTGCATTGAAAAATTCCTATACTAGTGTTCAGGAATACATTTTATGTGTATATACAACATATTTAACAATTAATATATTGCCTTAATAGTTAAATACTTTAAAACTTTACTGCAAAGTGCAAAATTGTTCGTAGTGTACCAGTTTTTATCCCCTAAATAATAATTATAAACATCCATTATAAACTCTGACAAAGAAATTTAACCGGTAAGACTTTCTTTTGCAAATGTCTCCTAAAACAGGAAAATCTAACCGGAGAACAAAATATCACTTGTTTACACAAATGTCAACATTAAAGTTCACTTCAAGATTTAAAAATTTCCTGTGACTATCCAGATCAGTGCGCTAAAAATTCTAGTATAATTCTAATTGTTGACAAGGGAATAAAATAGTATACTGTTTTGCTCTGGTACCCTGCACTGCTGAGATAACACATAGTTAACAGGTACCAAGACCTGATTTCCATTGTCCTAAATATCTATCACATGACTGTTCAGTCTGCAAAAGGTTTTATAAAGCACAGCCTGCACACAATCTAAACTTTGAAGAATACTACTCCATTTCACTTAACTGAATGTGCAGAATGTTCCGAGTAGTTGAAGGAATATGACTAAGAAGACAAACACCACAATATCAGAGGAATTCTGTATCAGAGGACATTGATTGTCAGGCATATATTAAACATATAGCTCACATAAAACACAAAGTTTCTTGTATTCTGACTTTCTAAAATGTCTCATCACTTACAGATACACATGATAACGAAGTTTACTGCACAATTAGTCAAATATTAGTCCCAACAGGGGATTACTGTAAACTCAAGACCTTACGATCTTTATTCCCAATTCTCTATATAATATAGTGCAAACTTCACTTCACAGATACTAGCAAGATTGTTTGTAGTGTACCAGTTTTTATCCCTAAAATATAATTATAAACATCCACTATAAATTCTGACAATGAAATTTAACTGGTAATACTTTCTAATGCAAATGTTCCCTAAAACATGAAAATCTAACCGGAGAACAAAATATCAAATGTTTATATGTATGTCAATATTCAAGTTTATTTCAAGATTTAAAGGCCATGTTCCTGCGACTATACAGAACAGTGCACTAAAAATTCTAGCATAATTCTAATTGTTGACAAGGGAATAAAATAGTATACTGTTCTGATCTGGTACCCTGCACTGTTGAGATTACACATAGTTGACAGGAACCAAGACCTGCTTTCCATTGTCCTAAATATCTTATCACGTGACTGTTCAGTCTGTACCAGATTTTATTTAGCACAGTCTGCACATGTTCTAAACTTTCCGGAACACAATTCCTTTTCACTCCATTGAATGTGTGCAGAATGTTCTGAGTAGTCAAAGGAATATGATTAAGAAGACAAACATCACAATATCAGAGGAATTCTGTATCAGAGGACAATGGTTGTCAGGCATATATTATACATATAGCTCACATAAAACACAAAGTTTCCTGTATTCTGACTTTCTAAAATGTCTCACCATGTACAGATACACATGATAATGAAGTTTACTTCACAATTAGTCAAATATTAGAAATTATTTTCTTCTGCAAATAATTTACTTTATTTTGCAAGAAAAAGCTGTCAACACCGTTGCTATGCAGTTACGTCACGATCACTACGCAATTGGTGATCTTCGGATATTATCGTCCGTTACGCATGGTTTCTAGCCAGCATGCTATCATTAAGCCAGGTATCAGTTCTACCAACGGTATATAAGCACCAAAAGTCTGTGCAAATTTCTCTTTCTCGATTCAACACTGAAGATATACTACGCTGCTAAAAGCTCAATTTCACAGCTGTAAACTCTATTACGTTTATCATGCCACGTGGTCGACGTGTACGGAGAAGGAATTAGCTGCTGCTGGGCCAAGGCAGCAAGGTGCTGCAGGTCAGAATCCTAATGCTAGGCGGGAACACAACGTAAATAATGCCGATGTCAATCCTGTCAACGATGATGCCGTTGCCGGAGATTGGTTGATTCACATTGCCAGACGGACTCTCCACCCTCTCCAAATTCGGTGGTAACTACACGGGGACAGACGCGCACGAGCGAGGACCTCGATGGTGCAAGAAACAGCTTATTACAGCCAGATGCGGACGCTTGGATGTTGGGTGATTCCATCCCTTATTGGGCCGGGATAAGAGCTAAAGCTACTGGAAAACCCAACCTTCGCTTGCCAGGTAAGACAACTGCCTGGTGGGCCGTCAGGGGTCTGCACTGGTTCTCTTTTCGCTGCACTATTGAGGCTGCAGTCCTGCTCTCATCCCCACCCAAAGCCATTATTATTCATTTAGTGGGAAATGACTTGACCTCTCTTTCAATTTTCCAAATTAAAAACCTAATCAACAGAGAGGTTAAATACCTAAGAACAGCTTTTCCTTCAGCAACAATTATTTGGATTGATATACTGCAAAGACGGGTGTGGGATGGCGCAGTCAATCCGTGGCGTACCATAGAGAACAAGCGTACAAGGGTTAATCGCTGGGGCAGATATTTGGTCCGCTCATCTGGCAAACATGATATTGTATCTCCTGACATTGATTCTGCAACTAACTTTTGGAGACAAGATGGCATCCATTTAAATAATGTCGGTTTAGAGTTTTATCTAGACTATATTGGACTGTACTGGATAAAAACTTAAAGCAATAGTGTTTATATTTTAAGCGCTTTGGAGGTAAAGCTTGATACTACTGCTACAGAAGTCTGCTGAGCTGGAAATATGAGACTATTTCATGAAGGAAAATTTAGTTTGCACAATGTTCTTTAAGAATTTTTGGGGTATAAATTTCTACAAATTTATTGTGGCGTAAAAATTCTGTCGGTCGAGGGTTGAACATGCCCACCAGCAAAAGTCACCGCTTATACACAAAATTATTTTATTATTTGATATTGTATGGTATCTGTCTGTCGATATTGGGGCCTTGGCCTCATTCCTGTTGGTTTGGGGGCCTATTCGACTGACGTATTTATAGTAATAATACACAGCGTAATTTGAATCGCGGTTAGATAAATTCTGATTGTAAGCCTGCAATTCTGTTTGTGTTTCTAGGTTTTGCCCAAGTGATCTGGCAATCCTAGCTTGCTTAGTTTACTGTTGCGCTTTTCCATATTTGCCTAGTTTGCGTAGTTTACTGTTGCACTTGCCAAGTTTTTTACTTAATTAATTGGTTTCAAGTAAATTTGCGTCTTTGCCCGTGGATTCCAATGATAGCTTGCCTTATTCGCAACAGGTTATGCCATTTGCTTATTTTGCTATTCATGTCGGACAGTTGCTTCAGCACTCCCTGTCATAATATTGCAGGCTTGGACAGTTGCTTCGGCACTCACTGTCATAATATTGCAGTCTCGTTACTCGTTTTTATGGACAAAAATTTGCATCGATCCGCACTTCGTTTTTACTCATTCAGGCTCGCTGGTTCTTCTCGACCGACTGTGTTTGGACAGTTGCTCCAGCACTCCCTGTCCAAACATTAAGTGGCCTTAAACCTCCAAACTTACCATAATAATGTTATTATCTACATTACTTGTTACCCCTTGTGATAAATGTCATATGATGTAATGTTTTACATGATTCTTATTGAATAATAATGATAAATCGTGAAGTATTTTGTTTTATTTACTTTCGAATGATAAAATAATAGTCCCAACTGGGGAATAAACTCAAGACCTTACAATCTATATTCCCAGTTCTCTATATTATGCTAGTATAGCACCAGTCAATGTAAACCTTGGGGGAAAAATCACAGCTATTTTATACAGGACAAGTTTAATACTTTCCCCACCTACCCAACTTCAAATCAATATTTCTTTTTGATTTTTTTTTTAATATATTTTTTCTCTGAGTATCTTTGAAACTGGGAATAAGTGACCAAAAGTTGATAAGACATATACAGCTATAAAATGCAACACCTGTGTTATGATTTCAGACAGAATTTCATCAAATGCAGTCTCTCAAGATACTTACTTATTTTCTTAAAAGTTGTAGAAATACCAAGGTCTAAGTATGAAACTGTTAAATGAAAGCACTATATCTGCAAATTTAAATCACCGTCTCACACAAAAACAAGAGCTGTCACAGGAGAGCTCGACTATTTCGATGCTGGATAGTGAAACTGGGCAAATCTGAGGAAACTAGAGCTGTCACTGGAGTGTTTAATGACTCCAATTGTGGATGAAGATATTGCACAATAGCCTGAGTCTATGTCAAAAATATCAACTTAAAGTAATAAGAGAGGTAAAGATAAAATTCTAAGTAAAAAGGGGGAATAATTAATGAAAAACTGGTGCCAGAGTTATGCACCTTGCGTCATATGGTGTGGGTGATGATGTTGAACAACTATTTTAAGTTTGAATCAAATCCATTCAGTAATGACAGAGTGAAAGTGCATCAAAACTTTAACCTAAAATTCTAAGTAAAAAGGGGAAATAATTCATGAACAAGAGTGCCAGAATGTCACAATATACGCCCGTCACAGCAAATTTCTTTACTGTAGCACCTGTATTTGCAAATGGAATTTTAATTTTGTGGTTGTTTAGTAATCATTGTAATTCTTTTGTTTTTCTAAGTCCACAAAAAAACTCCTTACCAGGTAGAGATACCTTAAAATACACCTAAAATTAGAAAGTAACATCTATGTTGTACCACAGAAAAGTGGTCTTGGTTTTTCCCTACGGTCAATTATAAAAAAGTTACAATATAAGTTATTTATAGTAACAACTAAGGGAAGTTAATCTTTAAAAAAAAAAAAAAAAAAAAAAAATCCAAAAAAAATTTGTAAGTCCACACAAAAATCCTAACCAGGTAGAGATTGGTCAAAATACACCTCAAAATTGGATGTAACATGCATGTTGTACTACAGAAAAGTGGTCTCCATTTTTCCCTACGTCTAGTAATGAAAAAGTTACAATATAAGCTATTTATAGTAACAACAAAGGGAAGTAATTCAAAAGAAGGGACCAGTGCATGACACTCCATCTCATGATGGTGTACAATTGTGCCAAGTTACATCAAAATCCCTCCATGCATGAAGAAGAAATGCTCCGGACAAAGTCATTCTTGTATCTGACCTTTGGCCTCTAAGTGTGACCTTGACCTTAGACCTAGGGACCTGGTTCTTGCGCATGACACTCCGTCTCATGCTTGTGAACATTTGTGCCAAGTTATATCAAAATCCCTCTATGCATGAAGAAGAAATGCTCCAGACAAAGTTTTCATTCTTGTATCCTTTGACCTCTAAGTGTGACCTTGACCTTAGACATAGGGACCTGGCTCTTGCGCATGACACTCTGTCTTGTGGTGGTGAACACTTGTGCCAAGTTATATCAAAATTCCTCTATGCATGAAAAAGAAATGCTCCGGACAAAGTTTTCATTCTTGTATCCTTTGACCTCTAAGTGTGACCTTGACCTTAGACATAGGGACCTGGTTCTTGCGCATGACACTCCGTCTTGTGGTGGTGAATACTTGTGCCAAGTTATATCAAAATCCCTCTATGCATGAAGAAGAAATGCTCCGGACAAAGTTTTCATTCTTGTATCCTTTGACCTCTAAGTGTGACCTTGACCTTAGACCTAGGGACCTGGTTCTTGCGCATGACACTCCGTCTCATGATGATGAACAATTGTGCCAACTTTCATCAAGATCCCTCCATGCATGAAGAAGATATGCTCCGGACAAAGTCATTCTTGAATTTGACCTTTGACCTCTAAGTGTGACCTTGACCTTAGACCTAGGGACCTGGTTCTTGCGCATGACACTCCGTCTCATGATGGTGAACATCTGTGCCAAGTTTCATCAAAATCCCTCTATGCATGTAGAAGATATGCTCCGGACAAGGTCTGTGGACGCTGTCAGCCCGCCCGCCCATCCGCCCGCCAGGGGCGTTCCCATAATACGTCCCGTTTTTCAAACGGGCGTATAAAAATTGGTCCCAGAGTTATGCACCTTGTGTCATATGATAAGGGTAATGATGCTGAACAATTGTTTTTAAGTTTGAATCAGATCCATTCAGTAACAACAGAGATAGAGTGAAAGTGCATCAAAACTTTAACCTAAAATTCTAAGTAAAAAGGGGAAATAATTCATGAAAAATTGGTCCCAGAGTTATGCACCTTGTGTCATATGATAAGGGTAATGGTGCTGAACAATTGTTTTTAAGTTTGAATCAGATCCATTCAGTAACAACAGAGATAGAGTGAAAGTGCATAAAACTTTAACCTGAAATTCAAAGTAAAAAGGGGAATAATTCATGAAAAATTGTGCCAGAGTTATGCATCTTGTGTCATATGATGTAGGTGATGATGCTGAACAACTATTTTAAGTTTGAATCAAATCCATCTAGTAATAACAGAGGTAGAGTGAAAGTGCACCAAAACTTTAACCTGAAATTCTAAGTAAAAAGGGGAATAATTCATGAAAAATTGTGCCAGAGTTATGCACCTTGTGTCATATGATGTGGGTGATGATGCTGAACAACTATTTTAAGTTTGAATCAAATCTATTCAGTAATAACAGAGATAGAGTGAAAGTGCATCAAAACTTTAACCTGAAAATCTAAGTGAAAAGGGGGGATAATTCATGAAATTTTGGTGCCAGAGTTATGGCCCTTATGTCAGATGATGTGGATGATGATGAGGAATAGGTATTTCAAGTTTGAATCAAATCCATCTAGTAATTACAGAGATAAATTGAAAAAAGAGAAAGTGCATCAAAACTTTAACCAAGGTGGGGACGCGGAAAGATGCCGACGCCGATGCAAGTAGGATAGCTCTCCTTATACTTCGTATAGTCGAGCTAATGACTTCTTTATTTCCAGACTCAATGTGTACATGTCTGCAAGAGTTGAAGCTTAGTAAGGAGGGAGATATTGCTTCAACTTTACACAAAAAAAGCTCTTCATCAGAGAAAAATGCAAGCTTCAGGTTCTACTAAGTAGTACAGTTAATATCTACAAGTCTGGTATTTTAGCAATGAAAACCATTCCTAGTAGCTCTGCATCATAACAAACGACAATCTATCATATGGCCAAGGATTAGACCCTCTCTCTCATCCGACTTGCTTACAGTTTTAATCATCTGCAGAACCCATCCAAGTTGTATAACTTTCTTCAAGATTCATCACAGCAATATCAAAGTTTATCAGCTTTTTTTCCATATTGAAAGATTTGACAGGGTGACATAGAAATTTATCAGTTGCTAACAGTAAGTATAAGTACCTTGATGGAGGAGTGTTTAGGGCCACCTGACCCTCAATAAATATGGTTTAGACCCTGCTCAAAGAGCAGAATTCTTTCATGTTAGGAAACTACCCAGCTGGCTAGCAGCTGCTTAGTGGTTCAAACCCTACAGTGTCAACTTGTGCCTAAAATAATGACCACACAGGCATGTGAGGTTTTTCTATATCATAACACTGAAAAGTCACATAAACTGTGTTTGGGTGATTTCATTCCCAACAAAACAAAATACAAAATATCAATTCAGGAAACAAAGAATCTATATGATTTCCAACCACAAAAAACAGTAGTGAAGCTTCAAATATGTAATACTTGCAAATGTAATCAAATACCTAACAGTGAATAGTAGGAGACACAGATACAGTAGCTACTTCTTGTACATAGCATACCATAATATGCCCTGAAATTTAAGTTATCAAACTATAATGCTGCACTTTAGGATGAGGAAAGAAGCAAGGAAAAGTTTAGAAATTTCACTCCTACGTACAAAAACATGAATTTCAACCATATATGAAAATTTTCAGAATCTGTGATCACCATTTATAAATTCTGTGTCAGATTCTCGGTCACATGATCATCAGTGCATGTAATGTGTAGAGATTATTTCTGACTTTCAGATTATCTGTCATCATTCACAGAACTATTTATAACTAAAATATAGACCAACCTTAAGCAACTATGTAGCAGTTAAATTGCATTTCCTCAAATTGATATCATACTCAAAAGTTGATCAAGGTAGTGGGCACCTAGCATGCCCCCATAAGATTGGTCAAGCATACATTTTTTTGACACCCTAAAACTGAGACATTTAGAAGAAATTTTCAGTTCACTCATTTGCAAAAATATCAAATCATAATGGAAAGACTGAAAAGCTGTAAAAATTAAAATCTAATGACTTTGCGTTCTGCTAAAAATATACCCCCGTTTCACTATCTGAGGAACGCTTGCAAAATTTTGTCCTAGGTGGCATGAACTCAAGCCCACTCCTAGAAATTTTGCCTCTTCTTTCATGCTCAGGCGAGATAAAAAGACAATCAGGCAATATTAACAGGCAACCTTGACCTTTGAAAGCCAAAAACAATAGTCATCATCTACTGATGACAAGCAATCAACACATCAAGTCTGACTGACACAGGTCAATACATTCTCCAGTTATTGAAACCAGCGTGTGTACTGATGGACCAGCTAACCAGACCAAAGCAATATATTCAACCTCCCTTGAATGGTGTAAAAACATTGAAATTAAGTGACCAAGTGTATTTCCAGAAATATATTTTGGGAAAAAGAAGACTGTCAGGAAATCGCAAAATATATAGAAAATACATTCACATCAATAGTCAAGGAGAAAAATTGTGATGAAAAATAACAAAATATCAACAGAAACCATATTCATAAACACTTTCGGTACACTTTCAGCAGTATTTTGATAATTGTATACTGAAGGCATTTCACTATTGACACTAGTAAGAAATTTCAGAGAACAAACACCAGCACCATATTTCAACAAGACTTCTGCATCAGATGGGGAAACACTCAATCATAACATCTTACTTGCTGGAAAAAAAATCTGTATGCCATAAAGCATTTTGACTTTCTTTTGTTTTATCCTCATTTGCAGAATTTGACATGAATTTCATCACTACAAAGCAATTTTGCTGTATTCCATGAAATTTCTATTTTTTTAACAGAGAATGTCTGAAGACAGTAAACTTAGTAAACTTGACAGTCATGGGCAGGTAGTTGGGGGAGGGGGGGAGGGGGGGAGGGGGGGGGGGGGGGGGGGGTTGAAACAAGACAAATGCAAACAGGGCAAACGTTTTTCTGCATCAGATAAGAAAATTGTCTATCAGTATTTTTTCTCTTTAAATGCCTTAAAAGATCTGACTTTCTTCTTTCTGTCTTCATCTGCAGATTTTTGCATGTATTTACTATAGACACAAACCTGAACTTTGGTGTAAGATCATGAAGAACAAGCTCTAGGGAGTTGAGGATATGTGGCACGAGAATCTGTGCACCAGCGAGGTCCACTCTCAGTAGGTCGCATGAGTTGAATAAAATGTTTGACAAAACTGGACCGCTCATATTCTGTAAGATATCAACACAAATGTCACATTTACAAATATATATATATACACAAGCCTTTCTTCTAAAGCATTTTAAATTACTCTTTACTTTAAGATATGATTGAGTTGGATATGTTTAGTGACAAGTAGTCTCAAGTCTCTCGACACCATGGTATTTCGCTTCCAGATAGTTACAACGTGTTTTCACCCATCAGTTAGCCTCTAACACCATAACATCTGTTAAACAATCTTTCTGCTAACCTTAACTTACTTGTACTTTTTTTCTGGTTAAAACTGTCATCTTAATATCATCTTGTTTTATTTTAATGCAGAGTCTTAGATATTTTTCTCTTTTAGATCCGCTGTAAGTTGTTCTTTTTCATTGGCATTCTCTAAAATGTTCACTTTCATGAAATCTAAATTTTAACAAATCGTTATTTAGTGGACTTGATTTTTTGGCCCCAA
Organism: Mercenaria mercenaria; assembly: GCF_021730395.1. Lineage (NCBI taxonomy): Eukaryota > Metazoa > Mollusca > Bivalvia > Venerida > Veneridae > Mercenaria > Mercenaria mercenaria. Next base: position 63,761,919 of record NC_069361.1, on the reverse strand, counting down.
TTCTTTAAGCAAGTCACTTTAATGTGTTTAATGTAAAGGACAACATTTGATCAACTTTTAAAATCTTAAGTGTCTTTCCTAACAGGAGTAAATTACTAACATACCTCATCTGTTCTAAGCCCATAATACATGGCAAAGTAGAACCTAGAATAGTAAGCTGGTAGTATTTCCTCCCCTGTTTTATGAGCACAGAACAGCCTACATAATGTTCCACATGCTTCAGCTCGCCCAGCTTCATACGTGTTGTCAGAATGTGAAGTTTTCTCTGGTGACGAATCTATGGACAGCGAGGTCGGACGTGATTGATCAATCAAAGAATTTGTTCTTCTATGAGTCTGACCTATTAGTAACAAAAATAAAGGCACATGTCAGTCATTTTCTCCCACCGCAATATCAATCTATAGATGCAGCTTCAGCCCGTCACTGAATGACACACAATTTGTATGACTTTTATCTATATTACCTTAGATTATCATTAATCTTAAGACTGTTGCCAATCTTAATCCTTAACAAGAATTATTACATCATGGAGTCCAAAAAAAATAATTGGACTGATATTTAGAGACACTTATATTGCCATGCATGAATTTTTTTTTCAAATGCCAATACAATGCATCAAAACAGTAGAAAATACCATCTGCACAGCAGTACAGCAAAACAGAAAGAATGACATACATGTATACAATTTCAGCCTAAATTTTTCAAGATGAAACTTTTTTCCAGAATTTTCTATATATCTGATATCTCAAGAAGTGTAAAAAGCATAAACATTTGTAATGGATAGAAAAACAAAAGAACACAGAATAACAAGAGGACCATGATGGTCCTGAATCGCTCACCTATCCCCACATGACCCAGTGTTGAACTGAGTATGACGTCGTTATTTCTATTATTTGACATAGTGACCTAGTTTCTGAGCATATGTGACCTAGATATCATCAAGATAAAAAATTCTGACCAATTTTCATGAAGATCCATTGAAAAGTATGACCTTTAGAGAGGTCACAAGGTTTTTCTATTATTTGACCTTATGACCTAGTTTTTGAAGGCATGTGACCCACTTTTTAACTTGACCTAGATATCATCAAGGTGAACATTCTCACCAATTTTCATGAAGATCTCATGACTCAGTTTTGAACTTGACCTATTTCTATTTTTAGACCTACTGACCTAGCTTATGAAGGCACGTGACCCACTTTTGAACTTGACCTAGATATCATCAAGATGAACATTCTCACCAATTTTCATGAAGATCTCTGAAAAATATGGCCTCTAGAGAGGTCACAAGGCTTTTCTATTTTGCGACCTACTGACCTAGTTTTTGACAGCACGTGACCCAGTTATGAACTTGACCTAGATATCATCAAGCTGAACACTCTCACCAATTTTCATGAAGATCCATTGAGAAATATGGCCTCTAGAGACGTCACAAGGTTTTTCTATTTTTAGACCTACTGACCTAGTTTTTGACCCCATGTGACCCAGTTTCGAACTTGAGCTAGATATCATCAAGGTGAACATTCTGACCAATTTTCATGAAGATCAATTGAGAAATATGGCCTCTAGAGAGGTCACAAGGTTTTTTCTATTTTTAGACCTACTGACCTAGTTTTTGACCCCACGTGACCCAGTTTTGAACTTGACCTAGCTATCATCAAGGTAAACATTCTGACCAATTTTCATAAAGATCTCATGATAAATATGGCCTCTAGAGAGGTCACAAGGTTTTTCTATTTTTAGACCTACTGACCTAGTTTTTGACCGCACATGACCCAGTTTCGAACTTGACCTAGATATCATCAAGGTGTACATTCTGAACAACTTTCATAAAGGTCCCATGAAAAATGTGACCTCTAGAGTGGTCACAAGCAAAAGTTTACGGACGCACAGACGGACGACGGACGCTGCACGATCACAAATGCTCACCTTGTCACAAAGTGACAGATGAGCTAAAATTTAAAATAATTCTATTCTGTATAAGCAAGAACTTACCTGCATTTTTATGCACTGAGTGTATTTTAACATTTGCCAGCGATGCATCAAACAGCCAGGAACCAAACAGGTGCAGAATGCTGTTACATTTAGGTCGGCCTGGTGCCAAGGGGAGACGACTGTCCAACGACAACAACCCAGGTAGGCACTGAGGTGTGGGTGCACTTGACTTGATTAACGCCGATGAAGCTTTGCTGCCTGAAAAAAAGTAAAATGACTCTCAGTAGGAAGCCATCTTTATAGATTTTATCAGTGCTCACTAAAAACATGCAGTGTACAAATATACTCGAGCTACATGACTTGTTATCACTGACCACTACTGTGCCGTGGAGAACTACATGTACCTAACTTGGGATGTGTTTTAATAAGAAATAAGCCTCATCACACCCTATTACCTGATGTTCACCACGCCGAGGGATGCGGCTGCCACAGAGGTGGAAATTAATAACGGTGAGTAGTGGTGTTAGTTTTTTTTAGCTGTATTTTTTCATTTCGACTTTCCATGAAGATATTCTGGTGCAAGCATACGTGTAAATGCCTAAACATATTATATGATTAATCCTGGCTGCCAACTTTGCGAAATAAAGAAGAATTCAGCTGTTTAAATTGGACGTTTATTAAAATCGATGCGAAAATCATATTCAATGGCCCCATTCGAAGTGTTAACAAAATAATTTGATCGAATTTACCTCACATGTCAAACGATCAATCATCTGGGGATAATCCTTGAAAGTTTCAAGTCTATCTGTATGTTTACACCGACGTTCTGACCCTCCAAAGGGACCCGGGTATAATCACATATGATAAACTTTACCGCAGAGGGCATTTTTAAATGATGCCCATCCCGCGGAGGAGTCAAAATATAGGATATCGTTTACGACAGAGGGAAATTTGGTGTGAAAACGTCTATTTTGGCATTTTTTCTTTCTTTTTGAGACCTGGGAGATCACGGAATTATTTGCAGCATGCCTTGTTTATACTTTGTTTAATAATGGGCGATTTTCAATGGCGAACACTGCTGTAACACGGTGTTATTTAGTCTAGATTGAACTTTTATCTATCTCCGACGTTGTTTTGCTACTATAGGTCTTCATTTTGTAAACTCATTTTTGTTTCAATTTCTTTTATCATGAAATATACAGAAATAATGATATTGTAAGACCTGTTGGTATCAGTACTTGCGTTCTTGCTGGATTCAGTGTTGAATTTACAGTTTATATTAAATGATAAATCGTTTTGCAATCAGTCTAGATTGTATTTATATATATCTCCTACATTGCATACAATCTGATACTGTACATGTATAGTGTTGTTTTGCCACTGAAAGTCTTCGTTTTGTAAAATCATTCTTGTTTCTTTTTTTATCATAATATACAGATATTTGCTGCCAGCAATGAAATCCTAAGTCCTGATACTTGCGTTCTTGATGGATTCAGTGTTGAATATAGGTTAATATCAAATATCAAATTGTTTTGCATTATCAAGCTTTCATACTAAGAGGCTACTGATAGTAACATAGTTCTACATAAAACATCAGTTAGGCTAGAAAATTTAAATATAATATTTTGTTGTCAGTGGCATAAGTCAAGTGATCGGTTCTAAATAAAGCTGTTATTCATTAATCGTTTACAGAAATGTTCTAAACAATTTATCTTGTATTCAATTTCAGAACCAAAGATGAAGGCATACATGTGTTATTGCTGTAACAATGATTTTGAAGTTAACACTGGAGTGAATGACCATTTAGTTAATTGTCATGTCAAGAGAGATCTATCAAAATGCAATGGAAATAACTAAACCACCAGTTATTACCGAGTGACTATCTGAAATGAAGATTTCATTTTGATCGATCTCTCTTGACAACTTTAAAAATGTATCCAATTTTGATATTTTGCCTTGTACCTTCAATAAATGCCCACACGCTGGTCGCTAGAAATAAGTATTTCACCTTCGTTTGGAATCATGGATATATGTTTTTGTCCTATATCCAGCATTCCAATAATAATATATAATAGATGCCAAACGATTTAAATCTAATATTAACCGTAACTTCAACACTGAATCCTGCAAGAACGCAACTACCAGGACTTAAGATATCATTATTTCTGTATATTTCATCATAAAAGAAACTGAAACAAAAATGAATTTACAAAATGAACATTTACAACAGCAGAACCAATCTATACATGTAGCAGATAGTATGCAACATCGGAGAAAGATAGTTCAATCTAGACTGATTAACACCATGTTACAGCGGTGTTCGCCACTGAAAATCGCCCATTATTAAACACAAGTATAAACAATACATACTGCAAATGATTCCATGACCTCCCAAGTCTTAAAAGCGAAACAAACAGCCAAAATAGACGTTTTTACACCAAATTTCCCTCTGCCGTAAACAGTATCCTATATTTTGACTCCTCGGCAGGATGGGCATCATTTAAAAATGCCCTCTGCAGTAAAGTTTATCATGCGTGACTATACCCGGATCCCTTTGGACGGTCAGAACGTCAGTGTAGACGTACGGACAGACTTGAAACTTTCCAGGATTATCCCCAGATGATTGATCGTTTGACATGTGAGGTAAATCCGATCAAAATATTTTGTAAACGCTTCGAATGGGGCCGTTAAATATGATTTTCGCATCAATTTTAATAAACGTCCAATTTAAACAGCTGAATTCTTCTTTATTTCGCAAAGCTGGTCACCAGGATTAATTATATAATATGTTAAGGCATTTACACGTATGTTTGCACCAGAATATTTTCATGGAAAGTTGAAATGAAATAATACAGCTTAAAAGACTAACACCACTACTCATCGTTGATTTCTGACCTCTGTGGCAGCCGCATCTCTCAGCGTGGTGGACATCAGGTAATAGGGTGTGCTCATGTTATATTCAGAATTAACTGTCATTGAAATATGATTTTCGTATACTTAGTTTTATTTCAATTATTTATGATATTAAATAAATCTAATATCCTTAACATGCACAGTGTCTACTATCATCCAATTAAATCAGTCTTGAATAAACAGTATAAACTGCAGTATATACTTCTTTGTGTCAGTGGAGCAGTTATTGCAGCCAGTGGACGTGCAGACTTCCTCTGACCTGGTGGTGTAGGTGGACCCATCACAGATTGTCGGCTGGGCTGGAAACTCATGTTAGTTAACATATTCTCTTCTTTTACATCTTGTGCTATACCTGTAACATTGATGTTTGCTGCATATATTGAAAGGGTAATTTTCATCGTATCATCCTCTAAATTCTATGGTTTTCTGAAAATATTTGGCATTTTTTATTTCTCAGATATTACTTACTGTATTTTACAGCAAGAGGATTGGCTATTTAACACTACGAAATATTAACACTTTATAAACCACAAACCCACATTTAGAAATACATGTACTACATCGTAAGTTTGCTTCTCTGCTGTCTCCGAAATTTTTTTTTTTTACCTAGAGCATACATAAAATTCCATTGTACTTTTTTTCCATCTCCTACATAATTTTCAAACAGAAAGTAAAAGTGCATTTCTAGCATTTAACAGAGATAAACATTTAATATATCATTTGCAATACTCATCCTTTCTCATACAGGAGTATGTTTATATGTATATAAATTTAAAGCAGACATCAAATTTAATGTCTTTCTTACCTAAAAATGCATTAACCATGATGGACACCCCTCTCATTGCCTTGTAGAATATCTGAGGCAGTTTATTGAGGCACTCATGTTGCCTTGGGTCTACCACAACTTCACTCTCGAGGGCAAGTCTCAGGAACATCGGTGTCTGGCTGATCAGCTCAGGCTTAGCTAGATCTACAGGATTTTGTATTGTATGTAAAAACCGGAACCAGCTCTGTGCTACACAGTCATTGCTCATGTCAACAGGTACCAGCGATACACCATCATCATCAGCTGCAACATCAGAAGACAGAGATTCTATCCACAGTTAGTGTTCGAGAAAAGTACTACAGCTGTAACTACAGACAACTAATACCCCATGATGCCAGTTTATTACAGGCATAGTAAAATGTTGTGATCATGACCTTTGACCTTCAAGTGAAACCCTAAACTTGGACCTAGTAACCTGAAATTTGCACTCCGCAAGAAGACTTGATGACATTTACAATTGATGATAGCTGTATGTTTATCCTCCCAGTGGTTAAGAAGATATGGAATAGACACAAATTTAAGGTATTTGATCTTTTAAGTGTGATATAAACCTTGAACTTAATTACCTGGGTCATGTGCTCTGCATGTTGTCTTGATGTGGTAAACAACTGATGTAAGTTTTACAAAAATTTTCCAAGCAGTTTAGACAATGCCGTACCGAGTGGACACAAAGTTAAGCTATTTGACCTTTGGCCTCCAAATGTAAAATTGACCTTGGGTTGTGTGCTCTGCACATTGTCTTAATGAGGTTAACAACTGACACTAGTTTTATGAAAATCTTCCCAGCAGTTAAGAAGTTACGGAACACAGAGGATGGATGGACTGACTGACTGACGGATATGCACAAATCCAATATAGTCCCAAGACACTTTGAATCTGGGGGTATAATAACCTAACTGGGGGTATAATAACCTAACACTTTATAACTGTAAAATGTCTAATATGTGAATAAAGGATTTGTGTTCTGTCTGTTTTATTTTGATCCCCATTCAAACATTGTGCTATTTAATCTAAATAACATAGACAAATATGATGTTATATTGAAAGTACACATGTTGATTCCAGATTGGTTTATTCTCTGACGGTTTAGGTAAATCTAGATTCCAAACTGATTAATTCTTTGACAGTTAATCCAAACTGTAAAAACTAAATATTTTCTTTTTTGAAAAAAAGACTAACTGTAACTTACGTATTACAAGCTCTGGGTAGTCAGGTCCGTACATAAACTTGAGAAGTCTTGCAGTAAGTGCATGATTCACTCTATGCCACTGTGTGATCAAGGCCTCGTGATGACGCCAGTAGATACACATCTTACGGAATGTCTTCCATAGAGACGGGGATGGGAAACACTTCTGACAGGCAAGTAACCACAGTTCAAACAGCACACTTAGCACACGTTCACATAAATGATCTCCTATGTCATCTATAAATCAGAAGTGAAAAAAATCACCATTTAATTCACTAAGAAGTCAGAGGAGAAACTCATTGTTGAGAAAAAAAAAGAAAGTTAACTATATAATGAAGCAATTATTGGGGTACTAACAATAGACAAGTTATAAATAATTGTTGTATAAATTATTCGTCTATTCTATTTTAAACTTTCTTAACTTTAAAACAAACTAAGAAACTGCTAAATAAGTATAAAAGATAAAATTAAAGGTTAAAGCTAGCATAGCAAAACCAAAAAATAAAAGCTCTGTATGAAAGACTTAGATTTTTGAAGAGTTTGCCGCAGAATAAATAATTACTTTCAAAATTGTTCAACATCAAAATAATTTCACCAAAAGCCTTTCCTGTAACAGCTAAGCTAGTTCTTTATGTTCATGTCATTTTTTTTTCAATAATGTAGAATTTGATTTAGGTAAACCGAATTTTTCCAAATTTCAGGATGCAGTGAGAAATTCAGCCAATGAAACAGATGCTAGTGCGTGTTGTGGACCTCAAGGAAAGTTTGATGGTGGAAGTTTTACGGAAAAGAAAATATTTGGACACTTATAAATTAAGATTTTTTTTCTCAGTATGTACATTAAAATGAAATTTCACATACAGTAAAACACCGCTCGCTCGAGGTCGTAAGGCGATGAGCAAAATGCTCAAGTTATCCATGGTTTCGAGCGACCCAAACATTGACCAACATACGAAGAAAACTAAAGTTTACGGTCATCGGGACTGTAAACAGTCATGCGTAATAATAACATACTTGTGACATTTTCACATAGAAAATAGAAGGAAATCGACCGGGACCACATGAGTTGCTCGAGCGAGCCCGGGTGCTCGAGTCATCGATGCTCGAGCGAGCGGTGTTTCACTGTAGCAGAAAAATCTAGCAAATTTTTATTATCGGAAAATGTTTAGGGCTGTATAATCATTTTTGAGAATTTTACATGTGCATAAGATAAACCCAAAATTACAAGCCATTTAATGACATTATTTGAAACATTTTCACTGACCAACATTTCTGTTTAAATACTTATCTTAAGAAAGATAGAAAAACTTCCTGTGTTTTCAGTTAATTATATCATATGGGTTGCCATCTAATTGTGACATATTTTGAGTTAATGTATGATGGAACCATGATTTTCATCTATGTTTTTACAGATATAGGATGTGATATAATGACTTCCGGTTTAATAAACACACATAATGGCAGATATATTATACTCTTCTAGAGTTAGGTCTTTACTGAAGATGATGATGATAACAACTTTTATACTCAAACGCAATAATTGCGAATGAGATAGTAAATTCCATAGAAGCATAAAAGCAACAACTAAATGGTCTTCTCTGTTAAATGGTTCATCAAGAAATTTTAAAGAATTCTTTTCCAACACTAGCATTCACTACTTTTTACATCTGAAATTTTAAAACATTTTATAAGCAAAAGGTTCAGTGATGCTTGGGCAGTTTTCGGACACATGAGCCGGCAGTCGTGGGTTTGAATCCCAGTGATAGTACAATTTGATGGCAGTCTTCAAATTCTTTTCTAAAGCGCATGTAATGAAATCCAGGAAGCATTCTATGTAGTGTAGTTAACTCATGTTGTGAAAAATTTCTCTACAATCAATGTAAAATAAATGAATTTATACAAAGCAAAGAGAAATAATAATTTCTACAAGGATGGAATATTAGTATATAGAATACTTTCCAAATAGAATTACAGACAACATTTACTGCAGTTTTAGTCTTGTTAAAACAAAAACAACAATTAGAGATGTGTCAACAGGACACTGATGCCCCCACTCACTGTTGCTGTATGCATAGCAATGTACAGTGGCACTGAAGGGAAGGAAAGATAAAATCTTCTTTGGTGTGCACACGCAGTTGCCTTTTTGTGCATATGTGACAGTCTTTACATGCACAGTGTTTAAGTGTGCACATGGTAGTGTTTAAGAGCACACATGGTAGTGTTTAAGTGTGCACATGGTAGTCTGGTAGTCCTTACATGCATACAAGGCAGTATTTAAGTGTGCACATGGTCATGGTAGTGGGTATACTAGTCTTTACATGTACACAAGGCAGTTTTTAAGTGTGCACATGGTCATGTTAAAGTGTACACAAGGCAGTGTTTAAGTGTACACATGGTCATGTTTAAGTGTGCACAAGGCAATGTTTAAGTGTGCACAAGGTAGTGTTTAAGTGTGCATATGGTAGTGTTTAAAAGCACACATGGTAGAATTTAAGTGCGCACATGGTAGTGTGGTAGTCCTTACATGCACACAAGGCAGTATTAAGTGTGCACATGGTCATGTTTAAGTGTGCACATGGTAGTGTTTAAGAGCACACATGGTAGAGTTAAAGTGTGCACATGGTAGTGTGGTAGTCCTTACAGGCAAACAAGGCAGTATTTAAGTGTGCACATGGTCGTGTTTAAGTGTGCACATGGTAGTGTTTAAGTGTGCACATGGTAGTGGGTATACTAGTCTTTACATGTATATAAGGCAGTGTTTAAGTGTGCACATGGTCATGTTTAAGTGTACACAAGGCAGTGTTTAAGTGTGCACATGGTCGTGTATAAGTATGCACATGGTCGTGTTTAAGTGTGCACAAGGTAGTGTAACTGTTTAAGTGTGCACATGGTAGTGTTTAAGAGCACACATGGTAGTGTTTAAGTGTGCACATGGTAGTTTTTAGTCTTTACATGTCCACTAGGCAGTCTTTAAGTGTGCAGCACAAGATTGTGTTTAAGTGTGCACAAGGCATTGTTTAAGTGTTCACATAGTATGGTGGTAGTCTTTATATGATTTAAGTGTGCACAAGGCAGTGTTTAAGTGTTCACATGGTAGGGTCTAAGTGTTCACATGGTAGGGTTTAAGTGTGTAAGTGTGCACATGGTAGTGTTTAAGTATGCACATGATAGTGTGGTAGTCTTTACATGCACACAAGGCAGTGTCTAAGTGTTCACATGGTAGGGTTTAAGTGTGTAAGTGTGCACATGGTAGTGTTTAAGTATGCACATGATAGTGTGGTAGTCTTTACATGCACACAAGGCAGTGTCTAAGTGTTCACATGGTAGGGTTTAAGTGTGTAAGTGTGCACATGGTAGTGTAGTAGTCTCTACATGCACACAAGGCAGTCTTTTGAACCTTTAGATTATCCCATCTGCACGTCAATACTACTGTGTATGCATGTAAAGGCAATCACGTGTGCATGCCAAAGAAAATATATTTTTCATGTCCCTTCCATGATCTACTGATTCTGTAAGTCATATATATATTTTGAACAGTGCAAAACACATGTAAATTCAAGGATCATAACTCTGCTGTTACTGGGTGATATCACAAACAATATGCCAGGTGCAAATCTTCACATGCTCTTTAACATTTGTGTAATGCACAAACAGATGAACAATGACAAATCAATGACCCCCGCCCCTTCCCTCCCCTCCCCAGCCACCACCCCCAAAATAGATGCCATAATAATGATTTACCAATATGCATGTTACAGAAACTGTTTTCATTACCTGCAATATATCAGGGACTTCCTTTTTTGTTTTGAAATATCTGCTCTTTCTTTATAGATAATTTAGTTTAAAATTCTTGACAAATAGCTCATTCTGCACTTAAGAAAGGGCTTTCTTGCATACCAGATGGGGATTTCCAGTATTTTTACCAGGGTGTAAGATGACTCTCGTGCTTTAAATGACGTATTACGAACTACATATATGTAGAAGATTTGTGTAGTTATTTATATTTTATTTCAAAAAACGGAATCAGAATCAAATACCTCGACTTTGTTCCTGATAGTATATTTCTCGATTCAAAACACGTTATTTTATCAAAATTTCATAACGTTACGCTGCAACTGATAAAACAAAACCGGAACTAAACATTGTTATTTGTGTATGAAACATCATGACCTCTTTCCTGTTTATGGACGTTGCTTTCCCGCGCTTTGTTTAAATACGCTGCTATAAGAAATAGTTCCAAAAAGAAAGCCGTTTGATTGATTTTATTTTTACTATTATTTCTTGATATCGGTATGCAAGAAAAAGATTCTGTCATTTGTTATGGGTGCAGATGAGAATATCCGGCTCTCCGGTAACTGTTTAGGCGGAAACATGGCTGGAGCCTCGTTACCGCCTAAACAGTTACCCTCGAGGCCGGAAATTCCCATCTGCACCTATAACCAGTGAAAGAATCTTATAGTCAAGCCTCCATAAAGCATATAAACTAATCAGTAAGGAAGTAGAATACTAATGGCAAACAAGAGGACCATGATGGCCCTGAATCGCTCACCTGTCCCCAAAGGACCCAGTTTTGAACTGAGTATGATGTCGTTTTTTCTATTATTTGACATAGTGACCTAGTTTTTGATCTCATGTGACCCAGTTTTGAACTTGACCTAGATATCATCAAGATAAAAATTCTGACCAATTTTCATGAAGATCCATTGAAAAATATGGCCTCTAGAGAGGTCACAAGGTTTTTCTATTATTTGACCTAATGACCTAGTTTTTGAAGGCACGTGACCCAGTTTTGAACTTGACCTAGATATCATCAAGGTGAATATTCTCACCAATTTTCATAAAGATCTCATGAAAAATATGGCCTCTAGAGAGGTTGCAAGGTTTTTCTATTTTTATACCTACTGACCTTGTTTTTGACCGCACGTGACCCATTTTCGAATTTTATCTAGTTATCATCAAGGTGAACATTCAGACCAATTTTCATGAAGATCCATTGAAAAATATGGCCTCTAGAGAGGTCAAAAGGTTTTTCTATTTTTAGACCTACTGAACTAGTTTTTAACCACAGCTGACCCAGTTTTGAACTTGAACTAGATATTATCAAGATGAACATTCAGACCAACTTTCATACAGATCCCATGAAAAATATGGCCTCTAGAGAGGTCACAAGGTTTTTTTTATTAATTGACCTACTGACCTAGTTTTTGCCGGCACGTAACCCAGTTTCGAAACTGACCTAGATATCATCAAGGTGAACATTCTGACCAATTTTCATGAAGATCAATTCAAAAGTATGGCCTCTAGAGAGGTCACAAGGTTTTTCTATTTTTATACCTACTGACCTAGTTTTTGAAGGCATGTGACCCAGATTCAAACTTGACCTAGATATCATCAAGATAACATTCAGATCAACTTTCATTCAGATCCCATGAAAAATAAGGACTCTAGAGAGGTCACAAGGTTTTTTTATTATTTGACCTACTGACCTAGTTTTTGTTGGCACATGATCCAGTTTCAAACTTGACCTAGATATCATCAAGGTGAACATTCTGACCAATTTTCGTGAAGATCCATTTGAAAGTATGGCCTCTAGGGAGATCACAAGGTTTTTCTATTTTAAGACCTACTGACCTAGTTTTTGACTGCAGTTGACCCAGTTTTGAACTTGACCTAAATATCATCAAGATGAACATTCAGACCAACTTTCATACAGATCCCTTGAAAAATATGGCCTCTAGAGAGGTCACAAAGTTTTTCTATTTTTAGACCTACTTACCTGGTTTTTGAGGGCACGTGACCCAGTTTCGATCTTGACCTAGATATCATCAGGATGAACATTCAGACCAACTTTCATACAGATCCCATGAAACATATGGCCTTTAGAAAAGTCACAAGGTTTTTCTATTATTTGACCTACTGACATAGTTTTTGAAGGCATGTGACCCAGTTTTGAACTTGACCTAGATATCATCAAGGTGAACTTTCTGACCAATTTTCATGAAGATCTTGTGAAAAATATGGCCTCTAGAGAGGTCACAAGGTTTTTCTATTTTTAGACCTACTGACCTAGTTTTTGACCGCACGTGACCCAGTTTCGAACTTGACCTAGATATCATCAAGGTGAACATTCTGACCAATTTTCATAAAGACCCCATGAAAAATGTGACCTCTAGAGTGGTCACAATCAGAAGTTTACGGACGGACGCTGCACGATCATAAAAGCTCACCTTGTCACTTTGTGACAGGTGAGCTAATAAAAACAAGAGTTATAATGTTATTATCATCTTTCTGTTTAAAGTTAACACAACAAAAATTGCAGTTAGCTGCTAAACGTAAATGTAACAAGCAGTTTAAGCAATCCAATTTTAAACTCGAGTTCGATTACACAGTTATAAAACTTCAATATTCAGATGTAATATATAATTCGCCACTTCAATGTAACTTATAAAGCTTGCTGCAGAAACAAGGTAAAGCATGGTTACGATGATAGGAAAGCAGGGCTGACAGGGGAAAAAAACAAACTTATTTTTCTGTGCACTGGTGACTAACTTACATGAACTCAATCCGGTGTCGTCTGGCATGCAAAAATATATAGAATGAAGCAATGATAAAATTTCAACAGCCAGAACATTCCAAGGTTTATATGCCTTTAACATCACATGTTTATAAATGCTTAGATTCACGCTAAAATTTAGCAATCAATTTGCAATAAAAGCTGGAACAGCCAGTTTCAAAATAAAGTATTGTTTCTGATTACCTGACTGACCCTATGTTATTCAGCTGTAATTTTTTTTTATTTCTTCCAGCATTTTTTCAGTGTTTTTACCAGAGGTCACACCAAAAGCTTGTTATTACATGTCAAACACAAGCGTCATGTTCATAAAATTTTGCCCCAATATAATTTTTTGGCCATGAAATTTGAAACATCTGAATCTAAACATCTGTGCTACATCAGTTTCTGCATATAGTTCTTTTAGGAAATTGGAACATAGGCAATTTCTGGTAAATTTTTTTGGTAATAAAGCATGTATCTGATACAAGCAAAAAAAAAAACATAGGTGTCACAAACAAGTTACTTATCATTATAAAAATGAATATAAATACTGTATAAATAATGAGCAATGGTAAGGCAAATCAATGTCTTTGGATATTTGTTTGTTGAATTTTGGGCTTAAAATCATTTCCTATTTCTACTTTCAATAGTGGTAGTCAGTTAACCAAACTAATTTCCTGGATTCTGTACCAGTACCAGCTTGTTCTCCACAGACACCTTACAACTTCCCCACATGCATCAGGAGGTGAGGAAAAATGAATTACGAAAAAATCTTCAATGAGAACAAACACCTCACCAGGAGATAAAACCTGGGGCCTATTGATGGTAACAAGGTGACACTGATACTCCATGATATTTATGGATGATAAACAGCTGGGTGTGTACCATACCAGTCAGACTATGACTTAAATGGTATATTGCTCATCAACCTAATACATCATATCACATCAATGAGGAAATGTGAAATAAATTCTATGAAAATGTTTAACATTCCTTCATATAAACTATATAGATCACATCCCTTCAATCTGGTTACTGAGTCAAGATCATACAAATTTCATAAACATAAAAAATTCAGTTTCCCTTTATTTTCCTTTTTCAATGTTTCATATCTATAAGTGATGTGTGAATATATCAATGCTTTTGACATATTAGAAAAGCATAGAAAGTATGTTAAAATCAATATGCCTCAACTTGTTAAAGCTTTTTTATTATTAAAGATAGAAAGAGAAACATGTAGAATTTATTACATTATAATACCATACATGCTAAATACATTAATAAATGATCTTACTGCAAGTTAAAGTTCCTATATAAGTTGTTAGAAAATGGTTCAATGTTAGAATATATGCATGAAAATATATTGTGCTGGATAGTGACTTATAATGTAACATTCTCGTGTAAAAATGTGGCACACATTCTCCTTGAAATCACTCATAATTTCATTCATAATGACCCTTTAGAAAAAATGAAAAATAGCTCAGAAACAATGAAAAACAGAAATTCATAAAAGACATGAAGTCTGCAAAACTTAAAAAAAAAGCAAAAGGCTTACTCATTTACTTTCATTCAAAACATAATGAAAATAAATATAAAACATTTTCAAGCAAAAAGGGAATAAATTGAAAGCGATAAATTGTGTGGTCATAATTAGATATAAATATTATGATACAATGTATAGCCATTTCCATCATTTATTATACAGTAAGTTACTATTGAAATATTGTATCAACAGGCTTGGGGAGCCTCCACTGCTGAGCGATTCATCACGTTGCATCACCTGCCACTCACCACTGACCGAACACCAAAGTGGTTCTACCAACTGGCAGGTGAAATTAATACTCTCCTCCATCATTAGAACTGGAAAAGGGCCATATGGCCTTAAGCGTGAGAGTGTGGCTTAAATTGAACTAGAAAGCCAAAATTAATGTCCTTCCCGGGAAATTGCCGCAAAGTATCACCTTGAACACTTAGTACACCAATTTCAGATTAAAATTATCAAATTTTTTTATATTTTTTTTATTTTAATAGCCTGCTAATGCAGAAATTCTAAAATAACAGATGACCTTTTTTCACTGACCCAAGAGAAATCTCTGCCGAAGGACAAAAGTCTGACAAAAGAAAAATTGTCTAGAAAAAATGCAGACTTTTGTGAAGAATATATTCTATGAAGTCACAGTTGTGAGGACCTTGGCACCTACTATATACGATGTTCATACCCTTTAATTTTACAATATTTTACAAGTTTTTATTTTTAATGAAAACAAATGCATATACGAAAAGATCTTAAGCAAAAAAAAAAAGTTAACATTGCATTTACCTAACAAAGAAAATTTCGACACATTTTGAAGCTCTGTATAAATTTCACTTCTTTAACTTACCATTTCTAAATGAAATGTAAGACAGAAATATCTCATACCATTTAAAAAACTAAATATATGAGCGGCACCATGAGAAAACCAACATAGTGGCTCCAGACCAGCCTGCGCATCCGAGCAACTATTAGCGAACAGCATGGATCCTGACCAGACTGAGCAGAGGTGCAGGCTAGACTGGATCCATGCTGGTTGCAAACGCACTATGTTGGTTTTCTCATGGCACGGCTCAATTATAACTAATGGGACAGAAAATGTGTGTCACATTCCAGGTAACAGTGGTTCTAGTATACTACACAGCCAAATTTCAATTGCTTTTTCTTTCCACAAAATACTATAATTTTCAACTTTCTCATTATGTAAGAGACTTAAATGAAGGTAAGACTCTGCTATTATTAGACTAAGACAAGAAACGTCAACATTTAGACTTTTCCTGGTTACCTTTCTCTGTTGGTGGGGAGAGAAGACTGTCATTTGCAGCAAGAAGGAACTTGAGAAGTGTTTCCCATGTCTCTCTTGTCAACATGGCTGACTCCTTAGCAACACTCTCAATCGTTCTCAACACACGGTGACACATCAAAGCTTGCCTCTTCACTAAATCTGCACCTACAGGAAAAAAATACTTAACATAATTATGGTAACACACCAAAGCCTTTCTCTTCTCTCCATCTACTCCTACACAATAAAGAAACACATAGCGGCACATCATGATCAAAGACTGTCTCTTTACTAAATCTACTCCTACACAAAAAAGAAACATATGGTGGCACATCAAAGCCTTTCTCTTTGCTATATCTGCTCCTACACAAAAAAGAAACACATGGTGGCACTTCAAAGCCTGTCTCTTCACTAAATCTGCTCCTACACGAAAAAGAAACACATGGTGGCACATCAAAGCCTGTCTCTTCACTAAATCTGCTCCTACACGAAAAAGAAACACATGGTGGCACATAAAAGACTAAATCTGCTCCTACACAAACAAGAGGGCCATGAAGGCCCTGTATCGCTCACCTGACCTTATGACCTAAAGATCATCAAGTTTAACATTCTGACCAAGTTTCATTAAGATATGGTCATAAATGTGGCCTCTAAAGTGTAAAATAGCTTTTCCTTTGATTTGACCTGATGACCTAGTTTTTGACCCGACATGACCCAGATACGAACTTGACCTAAAGATCACCAAGATTAACATTCTGACCAAGTTTTATGAAGATACAGTCATAAATGTGGCCTCTAAAGTGTTAACAAGCTTTTCCTTTGATATGACCTAGTGACCTAGTTTTTTAACCCACCTGACCCAAATTTGAACTTGACGTATAGATCATCAAGATTAACATTCTGACTAAGATTCATTAAGATATAATCATAAATGTGGCCTCTACAGTGTAAACTACCATTTCCTTTGATTTGACTTGGTGACCTAGTTTTTGATCCTACATTACCCAGATTCAAACTCGACCTTGAGATCATCAAGATTAACATTCTGACCAAGTTTCATGAAGATACAGTCATAAATGTGGCCTCTACAGTGTTAACATGCTTTTCATTTGATTTGACCTGGTGACCTAGTTTTTGACCCTAGATGACCCAATACTGTTTTCGTCCAAGATTTTACTGAGGGTAACATTCTTACCAAGTTTCATTAAGTTTGGGCTAAATTTGTGACCTCTAGAGTGTTAACAGTCAAATTGTTGACAACGTAAGGCTGACGACAGACGGACGATTTATTTATTTATTTGGGTTTTACGGCGCACCAACACAGTATAGGTTATATGGCGCCAAACAGGACTACAAATTTTGGTTCCACATCTCATTTACATCGAAATAAAAACACGAGGTATGGAATCAAAATCTGCATACCTGCTGGAATCACAGAGTTACTGCAAAACCAAGTGTTAAGACCCTATTAGTCGCCTCTTATGATCATGCAAGGGTAAGGCAGTGGTTCCAATTCTTTTCAAACACAGATCGTCCCAGAACCACATGGGGCGACGGACGGACGACGACGAACACAGGGCAATCACAAAAGCTCACCTTTGAGCACTTTATGCTCAGATGAGCTAAAAAGAAATACATGGTGGCACATCAAAGCCTGTCTCTTCACTAAATCTGCTCCTACACGAAAAACAATTTAATACACAAAGCCAGTTTCTTCATTTAATCCCCTCCATTAAAAACAAAAATTCTATCAAGCAATGCTAGGCCAGTTTTAATGCAATTATCAATTTTGAAATTTCTACTTCTACAGTAAAACCTATATATGAAGACACCAGTCAAGAGAGCCAGACAATGTGGCTGCTTATGTGCTAAATACACATATACTAATTTTACAACTCCAGTATTTGTAAAATTGGTATATTTAGCACATGTCATCTCCTTGTTTTAGAAAAATATATTTTTAATGCTAACCCTATGTAATAAGATAGAAAAATAATCATACCTGATCCAGCTCTTGGAACAAACAAGTTAAGAAGATGGTGTAGCATATCCTGTGCATATGGATTAGGGTCCTCGGTCACAGGTTTAGGCACTGAAAGCTTGGGGCTTGTTAGAGCAGAAAGCCACTCACAGTACACATTCACACAGTCCTTAATGGTATCATTTTCAGACAATGGTAGGCTCAAACCATAGCATAACACCTATAAATATGAAAAGAACACAATGCATGAGTGTGCATCAAGTGGCACACAACTTTTATGCTGTTGTTTTTTAATTAAGCAAGAACTTTTACTTGTGAACAAAAAGTAAAAAGAATGTAATCTGACAAGTTCAAGTCATAATCTATATATTATAGAAAAAAAGCTTTAAAAGTAAATAGAACAAGTGACAGAGTATTGCAGTGGCAATAAAGAAGTCCCCTACCAGTGAAAAAACAATTTTATTTGAACTTCAATAGTGACTTTGACCTTTGACCAACAACCATGGGTCATGTGCATGACACATAGTCTAATTATGGGGAACATTTACATGTGGTACTAAAAAATCCTTTAACCTTTAGCATGCTAGATAAATTGTCGTCTGCTGGAAATGTCGTCTGCTAAAATTGTAAAGTTCATTCAATTTGCTCCAAAATTGGAAGAAATATTGTCAGAGTAGCAAACAGCTTAGAACCTGATCAGACGCCGATTTAATCGGCGTCTGATCTGGTTCCAAGCTGTTTGCAAAGGCTGTTAAATTCGCCTGCAGCAGGCTAAGGGTTAATGCAATTAAAAGTAATTGAGCAGAAATAATTTTTTACTTGACCTTGAACAATGACCTTAAACTTTAACCAATAAGCATAGACATTGTCTTATAATGGGGAACGCTTGTGTGTAGCACTAAGATAATCCATCAATGCATTTAAAAGTTATGTAGCAGAAACAATTTTTACTTGACCTTCAATAGTGACCTTGACCTTTGACCTACAAGTATATGTCATGCACGTGCACAATCTACATATTGCCCTCTATTCACATATCAAGTTTTAAGAACTTAGCTTGAATATTTATTGATTTATCGCAGGATCCAGATTTGTAGACAGACAGGCGGATGGACGGACAGAGGGCATTCCTATAGTCCCCTCAGTATTCCACCCTGTAGGGGACTAAAAACACTCAATTGTGTTAGTCATGCAATAAGCAATAGAAATGTGATGTGAAACAAAACATTTTAGCTTTTATTTCTCCATGTATATGCAAGTCTAACTTTAGGACTGAGCAATGAATTAGGTTTGATGGGTTCAACATTTTGGTACACGAGCTGTCGGAGGATGGCACCTTTCCAAGAAGTTAACTAACACACGGGTGGTAAACGCGCAATCCAATTCCCGCTGGGAATACGCTAAAAATGGGTTGCGCGACTTCCAGTGCTGGAGTTGTGCATCAATATATACAAAATCAAGGTGGGTGGGTTTTTGTTTTTGTAAATACTGACACATTTACGAATGTTTTTGAAAAAAGCAAAATGCTATTCGACACAAAAATGAATAAAGATCATATGTGTGAAATACCAACTTATTAATTTAAGAATCAGCTCTGTTATCACGGAAACTCTACTGGCTTCAACTGTCATAAAAGCATGAAATCATGAAAAATGCCAATTTTCTAACTCTTGTGCCTTCTTTCTGGAAATGTGACGCTTCTAATGATCAAACACGTGTAAAACAGTAATGAATATTACATACACTTGAATGAAATGTTGCTTTTGGGGGAAAGATTGGCAAAAAATAATTGGGAATGGGGTTGCGCCCCGGGAATGGAGTTGCGCGTATACATTATATACATTATGATGTATATGAGCAACTCCATTCCCAGTGCGCAACCCCATTCCCGATTTTTTTTTGTCAATTATGTCCTCGTAAGCAGGATTTGAAGCAAATAATTTTGATATTCGTTTCTTTATAACAGTTGAGTTATCATAAAAAGCATCAAATGTCCTCAGATCAGGCATATGAGGTCAGAAACGTCCATTTTTGTTGATTTCATACTTTTTTCACGCTTCTTGTCGCCTGAGTTTTTGTGATAACAGAGCCGAATCATAACTTACAAACCAGATATTTTACACATATGATGTATTATCATATTTGTGTCGAATAGCATTTTGCTTTTTTCGAGAAAATTTATTCTTGTCTCATACTAAGCAAAATCATAACTTCCCATACCTCAATTTCGTCTTTTTTTTACGCGCAACACTAGCACTGGACGTTGCGCAACCCATTTTAAGCGTATTCCTAGCGGGAATTGTATTGCGCATTTACCACCCATGTAACATCTATTGTCTAGTTCATCTCTAAGTGAGATTCTAAAATAATGGTATCACATGTATAAATTGAGATACTAACCCCTATCTTCAAATGGACAATTTCTCCTCTGAGATTCTAACTCAAAAGGGTCACATAATATACTTTAAGACTTCGATACTTATATTATTGTCAACTTCACCTGTAAGTGAAATTCTAGGATTAATTACTGGGATAGCGTGTGCTGACAGTGACACTTACCTCAATCTTCCATTTCACCTCTGAGTAAGATTCTAGATTACTGGATTTATGTATTGACTGTGATACTAACCTCCATTGTCCATTTCACCTCTGAATGAGATTCTAGATTACTTGGATCGCATGTATTGACTGTGATACTGAGATTCTGCGCTATATGTTTGACAACACTACAGGCCACATCCTTTCCAACAGTGTTAGGGAACTTGTGCAGTACACTTCTGTTTGCCTTGTCAAACTGAATCTCATCTTGAAGAGATGCCCAATCTGCATACATTGTCATTTACTGGTCAAATAATTTCACTGACCGCCTCAAGCTCTATATCGTCACATTCATCTAAAATTCATCTGAAATAATAATTTTTTTTATCAAATACTTATAATGAAAGCAAAGACTCATTTATTTTTCACTAATGTCTTTGTCTCATTTGTACTAAAAACTGTTTCTTTACCAGTAAGTTTTCAAGGAAGGGTATATAACAAATTAAGTGTCCATTGGCATTGAGTCTAGAGGTACGGTTATCAAAATACTTGTAAGTTGCTATGTACTGTGATACCAGTGTATTCAATAATTGCTAAAGGAAAGCTGTAAATTAATAAATTGTCATGAAGTTGCCGTTTTATTATGTATATACATGTAGTAAATAACAATATTGGTAAATATGTTTTAGAAATAGATTCTAGCTCTCACTCAGGTTGAAGACATTCAGGGTTTCCGCCAGAAATTTCGGAAGGCATGTTGGGAGCCCTAGTGGGGGTGTGAACAGGAGGGGTGTCCCCTCCAGAGTTCGAAAAATTTTAACAAGAGTGGCAGACTGTCACAAAATACGCCCGTCATCGAATTTGGCCTAATTCAAGGGCCATAATCCAGGAGTGCCTGGGGCAATTTGGCTGGTTATCTAACTTGGCCAAGATATTTTGCCCACAAACATTGTCAGGAAGTTTGGTGAAGATCAGATGAAAACTGTCTGACTTAGAGAGCAGACAAGGCTAAATTCGCAGATTTTCGAGTAATTCAAGGGCCATAATCCAAGAGTGCCTAGGGCGATTTTGCTGGTTATTGAACTTGGCCGAGATATTATGCCCATAAACATTGTCACTATGTTTGATGAAGATCGGATGAAAACTGTTTGACTTAGAGGGCAGACAAGGCTAAATTTGCAGATTTTGAGTAATTAAAGGGCCAGAACTCAAGAGTGCCTGGAGCAATTTTGCTGGTTATTGAACTAGGCCGAGATATTAATTATGCCCACAAATATTGTCACCAAGTTTGCTGAACTTGAAGATCGGATGAAAACTGTTTGACTTAGAGGGCGGAGATGCGTTTGGATGCCGACCTCCCGCCTGCCACCACGAGTGTTCACGTAATACGCCCGCTCTTCCAGAGACAGGCGTATATAAATAAGAACGCGGTAGGTGTAATTTCATGCATTTTAAGCCAGTTTTCAAGAACTATTAACCAGGGCGTTCGAGTTGTCTAAGTCGTACATTTTGTGGTCCGGGCAAGTGAAAATTTCTATCTTACTTGTCCGTAGACAAGTAAATTTTCAGGCATTTAAGGTCTGTGTGTTCATTAACGATAAAGTGGATGTTTATTTATGATGGTTTTGTCTAATGCGACTTCTGATGTCTAAAAGCCGTACCGTACTGTCTGTGGACAAGTTGTAAAATTTCAGATATTGCCACCCCTCTTAACAGTATGAAAAGGCAGTTATTTTGATACTGAAGAGTAGTAAACTAAAGTATAACAACCCTGCATATTAGCGTTCATTTTTTTGTCAAAACGTTATGTGACGTAATGTCACTTGCGTATATAATCAGCTGATCAGTAGGGGTGTCACAATAAACCAGTATACTGCAATATGTTGCCAAAACTGTATTGCACCGCAATACGCAACCAACATACCAGATTTCTACGGTATTTCCTTGCATTTTTTCTTTGTCAAACATGTTCCGCGAACTGCTGCTTTTTTCATGGTTTGTTCCAGTGATCAGTAACTATCTTTAATGAATTTTATTAATGTTTTGCTTAATAAAGACTGAATATTTACCGTATGTTTTTATATAACTGTAGTCATTGTCTTTTCTGTGATCATGTTCACAGTTTACACATGAATATTAACTTTAAAAAGACAATACCAAACTGATTCCAGTAATTAACACATTAATCACAATTAATGTGCATTTGAGTTTTTAAAGATTAAAATAATTTATTTAATTTCAGATTAATTAACAGCATCAAAGATGCAGTCTGATCATGATCTGCAGTTCGCTATTCAGCAGGTATATTTTTGGTAAGCACACCTTTTAACCGTTAATGGTAATGTCCAAATTTGAAGATGGACAAGTTCATTATAGAAATTTTGCACGGTAAGGGTTAAGTGTGAAATACGGTCTTGATGATGAATAACACCAATATGCTTTCAATCAGACCCTTTTATACTTTATAATGAGCATCGTTGTCCAACTTAATAAGAGTTTTTAACAACTCTGATTGGCAATTATCAATAAGTGATGTAACTGATACGGCAAAATCGATATTGGTTGGATCATCGATTCATCATGTACACCAACACGCCTTCAATTTATTGTCCGACCAAAACCACATGCCAGTTAAGAAATTGTACAGTGTCACAAATTATCGATCCTGTGTTTTACAAGGCATGTCGCCACGGTGGTTAAAGCTTGTTGGTGCAATTACACACGTCAGTAATTAGCCTCCTCTTCAAAGGCATGTTGGTCTCGACAAGTGAAAACGGCCTGGCAGAAACCCCGATATTGAATAGGAAATTTTACCGGCAATTTCTGTTTCATTGTTTACTAAAATGAATTCAGCAATTTATGAGCACAATCCAAATTTAAACAAGAGGGCCATGAAGGCCCTGTATCGCTCACCTGACCTATTGACCTAAAGATCATCAAGATTAACATTCTGACCAAGTTTCATAAAGATATGGTCATAAATGTGATCTCTAAAGTGTTAACTAGCTTTTCCTTTGATTTGACCCGGTGCCCTAGTTTTTGACCCCACATGACCCAGATTCGGTCTTGACCTAAAGATCATCAAGATTAACATTCTGACCATGTTTCATGAAGATACAGTCATAAATGTGGCCTCTAGAGTGTTAACAAGCTTTTTCTTTGATTTGACCTAGTGACCTAGTTTTTGAAGCCATCTGACCCAGATTTGAACTTGACCTATAGATCATCAAGATCAACATTCTGACCAAGTTTCATTAAGACATACATGTGATCTCCCGCGCGGGAGGGTCAAAATCCCGATTTTTTCACTTTGCCTCCTGTCTCCCGACCAAAACCATATTTCTCCCGCTTTTCAAAAAATAAAAATCAGTATTATGACTGCGTTGATAATTACCGAGGAGTGCCAAACATGTTTACACAGTAAATCAAAGTGTCACCGACTGTTGTGTATTATACATGTTTGACACACATGTAGCTGGAGGAAAGAGTTGTTTTTCACAGGTGAATTATTAATTGTTTGTTTTGATAAGGGATTAGACAAGCAGGGCCTTTTCCACCTGTCTCACGGGGCCGAATATCTGCCCATTCTCAATGCCAATTAAGCTCCATTTTTTACCAATTTGAAGCAAAAAACTCCCAGTCATAAGAAATAATTCCCAACTGAAATGAATTTTGATTATTCAAAGAAAAATTTTGCTCGGTAATAAAATCACATACAGTAAATAAATTGTTGGAAAAAACAACCCATTACTATGTTTAGAACAGGAGTGTTATTTCCCCTTACGGAGTTACGCCATTTTCTTCCAATGTTTACCAAATTAATTTGCTAAATCAGACTTATTTCATTGAAAATTGGATGAAAACACACACTCATTTATTTGATAACATCAATCTACATTATTTTGGTAAGGGTAAATACATGTTGATGCATTTCTGTTTTCTATTTTTCATGTCAAAAATCATCAGTATTTTTATACGAAAGTGGGTGGGGTAAGGAATTTACATAATTTATGAGTTGTGTTCAGATCAATTTAGAGCTTCGTTTTTTTTTTAAGTCCTTGATTAGAATGATGTTAATGCATGTTCACCTTCATTTCAGACCTAAATTGAGACTTTGTTTCAACAAATTTAATCTGTTAAGAAAGTTTAAAGTTAGATCAAGAGGGAGCTTCTGTAAGATAGCATGCTCGACTTTTCTCAGTGACTGACTCAGAATTAAAGCTTTGCCAGTAAAAGGGGCATAATAGGTAATAGCTTTGTATGTAACAGAGATATTTGACATTATATAAAACTTTAACAAAAAAAAAAAATGAAGTTAAAAAGTGGCATAACTCTGTCAAAATTCAAATCAAGAGTTATGAGGACTGTTTCTTCTGGTGTACACTTATATACATTATTGTGTGGCCAAAAATGTTGGATTTTGCCTCTAAGTTACGTGTCCGCGCGCTTAATTTATGTCGATAAAAAACCTCCAGTTTTGAGACCCCAACTCCAGCTGAAAAATGGCAAACCTCCAGTTTTGGGATTCTGAACTTATCACATGTATGATTAAGATATGGTCATAAATGTGGCCTCTACAGTGTTAACTAGCTTTTCCTTTAATTTGACCTGGTGACCTAGTTTCTGACCCTACATGACGGACCCAATATTGAACTCATCCAAGATTTTATTGAGAGTAACATTCTGACCAAGTTTCATTAAGATTGGGCCAAAATTGTGACCTCTAGAGTGTTAACAGTAAAATTGTTGACGACGGACGGACGACGACGGACACAGGGCGATCACAAAAGCTTACCTTTGAGCACTTCATGCTCAGGTGAGCTAAAAACTAATTTAAACAAGAGCATAAGCAAGTTAAACTGTTTATTATTTTAATCCTTCAATCCCAAGAAAAACATAAAATTGATAAATAGATTCCTTCACTACAGTTGATTAGTCAGTTCCGGATCACAGTACTGTTTACACTTACATGATGAAGATAATCATTTTATTCTTAGCATGAATATTTGCTTCAATAAGGGAAATAACATACCAAAACGTAAGTTTTGCAGATTGCTGGAATCTGGAGAAAATTCGTATTTTGTCAATCCATGTGAGCCGGAACTCAGTGACACAACAGGGACACAACACAATCAAGAAATTATTTTTAGACAAGAAAATATTTTTTTATCTTTCCAGCTTGCCCAGGGATTTCCTTTGGCTTTTCTGGATGGGGGTCCTGGGACTCCCATACTTGCCAATTTGGGAGTCCTGTGTGACTTTTGGGGGTCCCCAATTATATTTACTGAGATTTTCATGAATTGTATAGCAAATATCTAACAACCTAAAAGATACAATATTATATTTATAAGTTGACCTATATTTATTTTTATTCATCCTACTGGTACACCTGATAATTACCTTTTTATATGATTCATGTCAGCTAAAATTTCTAAGCTGTAGCCATTTACTAGATTTTGTCATTTATCAAACTTATGATACTATGACTGCTGTCTGTCTGCAGCAGCAATTCTGTTCAATTATACAGTTTTGAAACACAGTAGCTGCTATATATAACGTTATTTCAATAGCAAAGCCATACAAAATTTTCTGTCCACTCGTGTAAAAACTTTCTTTCTTTTGAATTTCTCTTGGTATTAGTTTCAACTCCATCAGACTGGCCTAGGCTAACATTATTTGGAACGTTCCCTGCATTATCATTTAAGTCTGTTGAGAATTTATTTCCAAAAAAAATAAAGAAAGTAGCGGTAGCCATGATCGTGTGTCAGCTAGACGCTTGACTTGTGCAAGCTCAGGCGAAAGTTACTTCCGAAAAGAAGCTTAAATACTGAAAAGAACCAAAGTACTGAAAATGGTATCAGCGAAAAAGCAGGTCCCGCGGACACACGCCAGTTAACAAATGCGAGTCCTTGGCCCAAAATATGAGAAAACAAGCGTCTGGGAAATCCCTGTTGCCAGTAAGTCATGATTTGGTCAGATGAGAGAAAACAATTATTATTTCACAGGTGCCCCAGTGCGTTTTAGTTTTATTCTAAAATGATATGAGTTAGTCCAAATTGATCCCTAACTGACCGAAGTGGTGACTGTTGCTCCTACAGTATAATTATTTACTTTGCATTTTCAAACCAAATGTGGTAATTTAAAAAGCAGGAGGATAAAAAAAAATTCCTTTCTCCCTGTGTAAAAATGTGCTTTAAAAAATATATTGCAGAAGCTCAGTAACAAATATAGCCCTTAGTGATCTGGAACTGACAAATCGACTGTACCTACAAATGGCTAATTATTATTAATACTTTATCAAATTTGTGATTGTGTTTTTCTCGGGGTTAAAATTCGTGATTGTGTTTTTCTCGGGGTTAAAGGATTAGTGTCCACAGAATACTTCTGTTTCCCACCACTTGCAATGCAACTTAATCCACACACACACACACACACAAAAAAAACGATATAAAATTTTATGAAATCATCACTTGCTCGATAAATGACAGTTCCCTCTCCATGTCTCTGCAAATACCATTCAAGTGTTCATGTTGGTTACTGGACACTAGACAGCCATACCCCTAGCCACTGCCTTACAGAAAATATAAACAGAGTATCAACGTTCTTACAGTCAGCATTTTACATACCCCTTTCAGGCCCTCACTTCGTGTGAGTTTGCTTACTAGATATAAATTTGAATTATGTAAAGTTTTCAGCAAATGTTAAGCATTATTTTGATACCAACCATTGATAACAATTTGCAGTTTTAAAAAAAGTTACAGGTAGGTACAGGACAACTCCCCTCAATTCGCGACTATCATCGATTCGCGGCCATCTTTGTTTTCACGTGATCTCCAATGTAAACGTAGGTCCTGCATGCACAACCCATGGAATGTTTTGACAAGAGGTTACTCTACCCTGACGACCTTAATTTTTACGAAAATCATGCCATTTAAACATAGAAGAGCTTTTAAAAGTATTTTTTCTAGAAATTTACCTTATTTTCTTATTTCCAAAATTCGTCATTGTTAAAATCCATTTTTAGAAAATAAAAACAAGAATATCTCACTAATTCTCCTTCGTCTGCATGCCTAGTCAACCGCCATACTTGAACAGTGGCGCCACCTATTTTGAATTAGGCCAAGCATATTTTTATTGTTAAGTTTTCAGTCCCCATCTTTTAAGTGATTATTTTTTCTGTTTTAAAGTCATTCAGTAGCCAGTTGGGTAGAAATATGGACTGTATTTACAAACCTTAAAGACATAAGCTTACTAATGTGATTGAGAGGAAGGGGAATCTGTTCTAAGAGCACCAAAAATGTATATTCTGTCATAAAAATACTTTAAAAGACAAAAGAGCCAGGTAAACTTGACTCAGAAATTTTTGTGATGGTCTCTTTATCTTTGTTTAGCCAGCTTGAGGAGGGTGTCTTGTTGAAACATTTTTGAAACCATGACTGAATCTTTTTCATGTTGATATTAGGTTTATGTGACTTATTGTGTACCAGAACCCATTTATAGACTTTAGGTGTAGCCTAACTGCAAATTATATTCGAGGAATTATGGGATAACCCCATCCGCGAATTGAATGGTAGTAAGAAAAATGGCGGCCCCCAGTGATACATGGAAATATTTGACCTACTTAGGGATGCTGAAATTTGTTTGTTGAGTAATTTATTAAACATACCCGTGAAAAATGGATTGAATTTTATTAGTAAGTACAAATTTATGTTGCTAGATTATTTTTTATTAATTTTCATTAAGAGAAAGTCTTATGGTCGCAAACCACGGGTGAACGAGGATACCAGTATGGGTGCATTTTGGGACTAGATTCTGTGCACTCAAATATCACTATTTTCCATGGTCTGTCTAGTCTTGACACATTTAAAGAAATGATTAGATCTACGTTCATTTAAACAAAACATTTTAAAACATTTTCCTTTGTTAATTTTTATAACAAGATCAAAACCACCAGGCTTACTGTCAAAACTGAAAATATCAGAAAAGAACAATTTATGCAGAAAAAAGAATCCCTATGACTAGGTTTTCCCGTCAGATAGGCAGCGCCTAATTTCATATAAACATATCTTTAATGTGTAAACATATTGTTTTACCCTTTTATTCAAATGAACATACTGCAGTAGAGTAAAAATTGAACAAAACGAAAAAGTCGAAGTTTGGTTTTATTCATGCCTCTTACAACGTCAACAAAATAGTAATGTTTAAATTGCCATACCTTACCATAATTTATTACATCTTTCCTCCGATAACCGTATGTTAATGGTCACAATATACTGACGGACCGACAATTTGATATTCTTGGGGTGGGGATGGGGGCTGGCATTTTATTTTTGAAAAAAAAATCTGACTCCCAAATCACTCTCCAGGTAAGATTTTTAAAAAAAGTATTTCCATTACTCTGAAAGCATGCATATTCTTTGCTTTAGAATTACTTTTAGTTTCAATATATTATAATTATGTATGTACAACGTTTAAATATTAAACAATGCTGAAGAAGAGTGCAATATTAAGTATTAAACCTGTAAGGTGTAGTTTTGACTGCATTATTTCAATGACCTTAATAATTATGTCAGAAAAAAGCAAAACAACTTGCTAGACGATTAAGCTTAATTATACAGTAGATTTTATTTTATCTATGGTAAATACAGACTTTAAGCAGGAAACTTTTAATTATCAGTAATATGATAGCATTTCAGCTGAAAGAAGAAACACCTTCTATCAAATTAAAATGGTAACATAAATAGATTTTGTTCTTGAAAATTATAATCTTGAAAACAAGTCGAGAATCCAAGGGATATTTTTTCCGAATTTTATCAGTAGTAGTGTACGTAAACGATGTTAATTAAATGTGTGACTGTTTTAGTTCTACCATTTTAGAAAATGCAAAGATGCTCCTATCAAAAAAGAAAAAAAAAGAACAGCAAAAATCGGCTCCATTTATGAACAGGGAGTTAAAGCAAGCTATTTTAAAAAAGATGCTTCTTCATAATATGTATATTAGAGATAAAAGTAGTAACACATGGGAGTCTTTTATGAAGCGAGGTAATTGGGTAACAAAACTGAGACGAAAATCTGTCAACACTTATTTCATTGAAAGATGAATTGGTGTTACTAAATCAAATGATCAAACCCTTTTTTAACAAATAAAGTGTCATTTTTTTTTTTGAAAAAGTATAATTTTAAATGAAAATAATACATTATTAATGTCCAGCAGGAAATGTGCAACTCTTTTAACAGATTGTGTTGATGTTGCCAAACACATTGGAGAAAACTCTTTACTAGTGAATGTCAACCACCCAAGTATTATTGTGACTGAAAAAAAAAATGAAGAAAAAAGTAAAGATAGAATTCTAGAACTCAGTTTCAATCTAACTGGCGAATCATTTATAGATATGCAAATAAATAAGTTATACAGCGTGATGGTCACTGGTTATTATGGGATTTCATCTTAATTAGTAAAACTTGTTAAACATTCTGTTGGGAAACGTCTAACACAAATAATTAATACTTCACTCGAGTTATCATCCTTTCAAGCTAATTTTGAGGTTGCACAAGTAGCCCCAATTTATAAATAAATCTGAGGGCATGCCACGCTGCCCACAAAAAACACATACAGAAGAATTCCAAGAATTTCGTAGGATCAATAAGTGAACAACTATATGTAATTTAAATAAGCATTTTGATATATATCTTTCAACATTTAAACCTTGTTATGGAAGAAAAAGTACCCTTTTGGAAATTATTGTGTGCTTAAAATTTGCATGTGACAAAAAAATTCTAGGTACTCCCAATGTTGAAAATGTTACAAAACATGTACATTTCAAAACATTGCGAAAAAAAGCAAAATGAAAGAAAGTAGAGCTGTCAAAATGGCGAAATACTGCTATGTTTAAGAAAATAACTAATTTAATCATATATTATTACTGGGAATACCTAAATAAATATGTTACACAAACATCCAAAACATAGTTAAAGAATAATTATGTTCAAAAAGGGTAGTTCTACAAAATAGAACATTGACATTCAAAGTACATGTAATATTATACAATATATATATTCTCAAAGAAACTTAGCTTTTTTCAGGCCTCAAAAGGGAAAACCCCGTATATTTTCAGAAAATTATATGTACATATTGATGGCATCATTTTTTGTTATCATATATTGCATATAATCTATGAATGATAACATATCAACAGTAGTAAATCGTCTATTGTCCACAATTAATAGATGGGAAATAACTCAGTTTGCTAATATATTAAACTTGTGGCTGTTTTTCAAAGTCTTCAAATTGTGGAATGTATAAGTGTCAAATATATCCTATACAAAGTATCAATTTTAGGCAAGATTTTTCTTGTTAAACTAAACAAGTCTTGCAAAAACTGAAAGGCAACAGTACGAAATTCAAAATGCAAGACAAAGATGATAGGGTATACAGGGTTTTCGTTTGTTTGTTGTTGTTTTTTCATTAAAGGGAGAAAACTCTTACATATTCTTACTTCTTTTCAAATTCTGGTCATCCTTCTTACAATGACTAATCATCATTTATGATATAAGAAATTTGTATCATAAAAAAGGGAAAAGAAGGGATAAAAAGCTCAGTGTCAATAGGAAACATCGTGCAATCTTAAGTGGTGATAATTATAAGACTTCGCAGTATACAGGAATGTACACAAAAGTAATAGAGAGATAAAAAATGGGAGTGGGGTGCAGTATCAGCCGGATCAGGCCTCTATAAAAACAACCAGTAAGAATTTAGTTCTGTTTTGTCATCAATGCCATATATTCGCTCCATTTTCTGTCAAACTTAGATACCTTGTTGTTTTTTTTCATTGTACAACTCAGTCTGTAAAAGTACATTAAATTGCTTTTTAAACAGTTGTGAACTTGGACCTGAGTTCTTAAATTTGCAACGATATATATTGTATTTAACCAAGAGTATAAGATTTGTTATTGCTTTATTTTATTTTTCATTACCTATAATTATGTCTGTTATTGGCCAATTTGTATTCACATTCGAACATTTTAAGTTTATCCATCTTTTGACATCTTTCCAGTAAGTGTTCGTTAACTGACAATCCCCCAAAAAATGCTTTATGGTTTCAGTTTGATTTCCGCAAAAAGAACACCGGTTGTCATTTTTTATTTTCATTTTTTGTAGTAAATGATTTGTTGCAAGAATCCTATGATTGATTTTTGTACTTGTAGCATGTGTAACTGTTTAGTTCTGCTCAACGCGTGGACAGTAGCATCCATTTCCACTACAGTTCATGAAAAGGCTCAATTAAACCTAGGCTACAACATTTTCGTTTCTGTCGTGTTGAGCGACATGTGGAGTTTACACATTTTCTATTTTATACTGAAACCACTGTAATTTTGAATCATTGGTAGTTTTGAAAGAAAGTTTATATGTGTATTTCCGGTTAAAGTTGGCATCTAAATGAAGTTCCTCATTCCATTTAAAGAAGCTTACCTTTTTATAAAGTATAAACTACCATCGAAACCAACACTTAGGCCTAAAAAAAATCTTTGTTTCCGGTGACATGCTGAAAAAAATTGGGTAGGTTGGTCGGAAAAAAAAATTTTTTTTGAATATTTTTTTATTAAGGGAGATTAATCGGAAATTATTTTTGTGTCAAAAAAAAAATACAAATAAGGGAGTTATGCTTTTAGAGCATCAGTAAGTTGATTTCTAGCATCACTGACCATGTTTAAAGCATATAAAGTGCAGTTTTGCAACTTTTTGTTAAAAAGTTGAAAAAGATATTCTCCAAGGCCATAAAAACATTAAGGATCGGGCCAAAAATTAGGGTAGGTCGGGATACCGGAAACAAACAATTTTTTATGCCTTATAAGTACAGTTTCTTTTTAAGGACTGTACTTACTTAGAATTCTTTACCGGCAAGAGTAGCCGAGGCTCCTGACTTGGCACAGCAGGAGCTTACCAAGATTACAATCTAATCGCAGCTATCCCCCCAGACTGTCTTAGAACCTAGGATGGTCAGAGCTGTACCGGCTGGGTGAATTCCCATTAGGCGCTATGCTAGCTGGGTTAGTCTGTCACTGAGGAACCAACGCAGTCTTGGGACTATCTCTTATATTCTATTACTTTAAACTTGCTTGTTTCTGCCTATTCTGTTATATCTGTACTGCTTATCTTAATTGCTTTTCCACTTTTTCTTGCCACTAGCCGAAACATAATGGTCAAATCGATAACAGGGTTTCGTACGATGTAGATGTAAATGTAGATATATTTCCTACTTTTTCTGAACAATTCGGTATATACTATCAATAGTGATGGTCTATGAGGTATAAATTTTCAAAATCAAAATTCACCTGAGGGGTGGTCTTCAAATATTTTGATGAACCTTAAAAAAAGAAGAAAACAAGTATAAAAAATCCACAAAAACAACGGTTTCACATGCGAACTGGTAAGAGAACATCATGACGTCAATTAGGACGTCAAATGTAGATGCATGACGTCCAATCTATTACTACTAGGATGAATAAACTTCAGAAACGTATTAACCATAATAATTCTTATGGGTATTTTAGAATGAAAATAAATAGTACCTTCTTATTGTTTATTATCTCTTATATCATATTTCATCGCTAATGCCTTCATGGTTAAATTCATGTGCGATCATCATCATCATCATCTTCATGCAGTAATCGCCTCGCTGTAGAAGTGTATATTCGCGATTTCATGGACGAAAAACAACGCCAAGGGCCTTGATTATTTGTTAAACAAACAAACAAGCTACCAATACCATGTTTCGCGTCTTTGCAATGGTATCAAGTCAACTCGGCCCCTAGTCAACTCGACCCCCAGTCAACTCGTCCCCAATTTGGTCATTTCGTCCCCCAAAATTGGTTATTTCGTCCCCCTCATGATAAAATTTGGTCAACTCGTCCCCATTTTGGTCAACTCGTCCCCCTTTTTGGTCAATTCGTCCCTCTTTTGGTAATCTTGTCCCCCTTAATATTTTAGGAATTTTTGTTTTTTTTTGTGATATTTTGACTTTGAAAACTTGTATTTAAAATCATCGAGAGTTTTGAAGGAGTTATATTGGAAATAGTTAACTTTAAATAATTAGGTTTGATAAAATAATAAAAGAAATGTACTGAAAATAAAAGACAATTAACTGAAATGAAATAACTAAATACAATGCCCTTAGTATTAAAAATATAATATAATAGAAAATCTAATTAACTTTTTAAAAATCATAGTAAGAAAAGAGAGAGCAATAAATCCTTACACCTGGTCATAATAAAAGAAAGTTTTAATTAGAAATACAATAAAGAATAAATAAACAACTAATATCTGTCACATATGTTTAACTAAAAATAACCAGTATGCTTTATATTCATTTTTGTCATTAAAATAAAATAAATACTTCAAATGTAGGGAGACAGTGGTTTCTAAAAAAAAAAGTAGAATGAGCATATCCCTGCATACGGAAGGTGTTAAAGGTTATTGATCACATTAAAAGGCGTTGACTGGGCTGACTGGAAGGTGTTAATGGTATTTTATTGCATGAAAAGTTGTTGACTGGCCGAATGAAATGTGTCAAAATTTTCCCCTAGTAGAATTAAATGTGTTAATGGTTGATTGGAGTGAGGAAATTATTTGTTATAAAAAAAGTTTAATAAAAAGTTTAATCTTATTCAAGAGTTTTAAAATAAGCAGCATCAAATACGGACATTTAAACAGCAATCATGTTGTTCAACATAGCAGACTTACAAAAACAAAGGAAAAAAAACCAGAAAATTCTCCTTGTTAAACCGATAATTTTTAAAGCAAAAAGTTCTTAAAACAAACGAAAACTTATGTATATTTCTAGCATAAAATATACTTATTTGAAAAAAAAAGACTTAATTTATCATACTTTGATTTTTTTTCAAAAATTCGTTTTAAAAAAGGGGGACAAAAAGGGGGGACGAAATGACCAATTTGAAATCGCCGAGGGGGACGAAATGACCTGGCAGGGAATCGCAGACCGCTCGCACTCAAAGCGGACACTACCGCAGTCGATGTCGGATACGGATTTTATTGATATCTAGACCGACCACAGTAAGGAATAGGGATTTAATATGCGATGTTCGATGGTATAAGCGATATAGATTTCAGACGGAAATTTCGAGAAAGCGTGATTGTAATTTCTACAACAAAAAGATCAAACAAAACAAAATCAAGCCCATTACACGAACTGAGAAGCAAAATTACCGGATAAAATGGCCAAGTGGGGCGAGGGAGATCCACGATGGATTGTAGAGGAACGACCGGATGCGAAAAATGTCAACAACTGGCACTGGTAAGCTGATCAGTATGCACTTGTAACCCTTGGGCATACTCATGGCATCTTGTTTACCCTTGGGGGCACATAAAGTTACCTTTGTCAGTCCCGTCCATCCAAATTTATATCCTGCCTCAAAATAGTCTAAATAATGAGACCTCGGGCAGACCGATTTTACATTTTGATATATTAGTTGTCTACCTAGAGGTCTCAACCAGAAACAATCAAAACTGTGGTGGAAACTGTGGTTAATTGAAATTACGATTTATCAGTAGTCACGATTTTTCTTTAGCCCTAACTGCTTACCTGTTGTTTTAAATCATAAATAGTAACTAAAAAACATAAGAACAGGACATATTTATCAAGAATTTCTGTTGTAAAAAATTTAAACCTCTAACGTTTCAATTGTCTTCATGTAATGGCGGTCGGAGGCGTGACCAATGAAAACGCTTCGTGTAGTAATGTGTTTACTGGTGATCGGCCATTTTCCAATATGTAGTACACTCGTGTTAAACCTTGGCATTTTTTTAACTGCCATAGTTTGAATTTTTCTCAAGAAATCTCGGTAATATATACATCATTGAAAAGGAAAAATTACAGGCTTTCTATGTATGTATTTCTCTTTCTTATCCGTTGCATTATTGTAACATAATTCCCGCCCAACGGATTCCATTGGGTGTTACTTACGCAAAGAAGAGGACAGTGCTACCACATTCTTTACCTTTTCTGGTTTGTACTCGGAGGCGGATATCGACAAGTCAAAATATTATAACGATATTCAACTCTTGAGTACAATTATTTGGACTAGCCTCAAAATTGTTTGATGTTGACGTGATCCTAGGAAAATATTGAGTTATTTTTCTTATGGGCAATATCTTTAGTTGTGTCAAACACTCAAAAGACTAAAACAGAGATAGTGGAGGAAATTTCCAATGAAATTGTGACCTATGCTGATTTGGGTTTAAATGCTGATTTTGCTGCGAATATGAGATAAATTCAAATGAAACTTGCATCATCAAGTTACATGTATCAAAAGGGGATGCAATTCCTCATTGATTTAGGAAGTGGCTAGGCCGTATTCCTAGTGTAAAAGGTAATTGCTGGTAATAAGTCGTGATTACTTGTCATAAAGTTGCCGTTATTACATTTTAATGTAACTCGGGTTCGAGGCATATTTACTGAACATGAAATTTTAACAGCGATTTCTGGTAGTCACCTTTATTTATTCACTCAAGCAGTAAAACGTTAATGTCTTAAATACTAAAGAAAACATTAACTTGATTAAGTTTATTATTTAAATTTATCAGTCCCGAGAAAAACAAAAATTTGATAAAAACATCCGATTACGGTGTACAAATTGCTATTTATTATTTATCGAAATTGCAATTATATTTTTGTCAGGACTAAAGAATAAGACACTTGTTTCCTGTCACTTACAATGTATTTAAGATGATGAGAAAAATACAAGCGCAAACATTTGAAATCATCTCCTCTCTAAGATATAGTCTCCGCTTTGTAAATACTGTTCTCAGTATTCATATTGATTACCGGCCCTCTAGCCTGCCCTGTAGGGGTTAGCTAGAGGTCTGGTAACCGGACCTCTAGACTCCTGGTCTACCGGTAACCGGACCTCTACCCTAGCCACTGCCATTGATTTATGTAAACATTATCAAATATTTTCCAAATTTACAAATTTTCTGGTGATTTAAACATGTATGTACTGTACACAATACACTGGGACCCCGTTATAACGCTGTCGTCGGGGTCCAAGGTTTGAGACCCGCGGATCTAGCGGGGTTAAATTTATAATGCGGGTTGATCGTATCAGCGGTATACGCAATACCCCACCCACCGGTAACGTATTTTGGACGCTGTTTTATGTTAATAAGAAATAAGAATCGTATAAACAGGACATCTATTTACCTTAAATGCTACTGAAAAATACATTAAAAGAATTATAACGCTGTGTCATCTTCTCATTTTGACGTGATTATGAAAGAAAATTGGATTTGTGTATCCCGGAAGTAAACATATATAACGCTGTGTGAGGAGTGCACGGTCGTGAGAATTACATATGCAATGCAATTGCACTGGGGGTTTATGTAACTAAAAGAGAAAAAAGCAGAGTCTTAAAAAGATTAATTTTGAATAGATCTACATAAAGGAAATCGATAAATAAGATAGAAAATTTTTAAATCATCATCGTTGATATACCATATTAAAAAGGGAGCACATTCTCAGTAAGGCTTTCAGTGCGTCGAATCTTCGTTATTTCTGATGAATTGAGTGTGATGATTACGAAAAACGGCTGCAGTTTATTACAAAATTCGATTTTTTTAGCTCACCTGTCACAAAGTGACAAGGTGAGCTTTTGTGATCGTGCGGTGTCCGTCGTCCGTCCGTGCGTGCATGCGTGCGTCCGTCCGTAAACTTTTGCTTGTGACCACTCTAGAGGTCACATTTTTCATGGGATCTTTATGAAAGTTGGTCAGAATATTCATCTTGATGATAGCTAGGTCAAGTTCGAAACTGGGTCACGTGACGTCAAAAACTAGGTCAGAAGGTCTAAAAATAGAAAAACCTTGTGACCTCTCTAGAGGCCATATATTTCACAAGATCTTCATGAAACTTGGTCAGAATGTTCACCTTGATAATATCTAGGTCAAGTTCGAAACTGGGTCACGTGCCATCAAAAATTAGGTCAGTAGGTCAAATAATAGAAAAACCTTGTGACCTCCCTAGAGGCCATATTTTTCATGGGATCTGTATGAAAGTTGGTCTGAATGTTCATCTTGATGATATCTAGGTCAAGTTCTAAACTGGGTCATGTGCGGTCTAAAACTAGGTCAGCAGGTCTAAAAATAGAAAAACCTTGTGACCTCTCTAGAGGCCATATATTTCATGAGATCTTCATGAAAATTGGTCAGAATGTTCTCCTTGATGATATCTAGGTCAAGTTCGAAAATGGGTCACGTGCGGTCAAAAACTAGGTCAGTAGGTCAAATAATAGAAAAACCTTGTGACCTCTCTAAAGGCCATATTTTTCATGGGATCTGTATGAAAATTGGTCTGAATGTTCATCTTGATGATATCTAGGTCAAGTTTGAAAGTGGGTCACGTGCCGTCAAAAACTAGGTCAGTAGGTCAAATAATAGAAAAACCTTGTGACCTCTCTAAAGGCCATATTTTTCATGGGATCTGTATGAAAATTGGTCTGAATGTTCATCTTGATGATATCTAGGTCAAGTTGAAACAGGGTCATGTGCGGTCAAAAACTAGGTCATTAGGTCTAAAAATAGAAAAACCTTGTGACCTCTCTAGAGACCATACTTGTGAATGGGTATCCATAAGAATTGGTCAGAATGTTCACCTTGATGATATCTAGGTCAAGTTTGAAACTGGGTCACGTGCCATAAAAAACTAGGTCAGTAGGTCAAATAATCAAAAAACCTTGTGACCTCTCTAGAGGCCATACTTTTCATGGGATCTGTATGAAAGTTGGTCTGAATGTTCATCTTGATGATATCTAGGTCAAGTTTGAAACTGGGTCAACTGCGGTCAAAAACTAGGTCAGTAGGTCTAAAATTATTAAAATATTTTGACCTCTCTAGAGACCATATATTTCAATGGATCTTCATGAAAATTGGTCAGAATTTTTATCTTGATAATATCTAGGTCAAGTTCAAAACTGGGTCACATGAGCTCAAAAACTAGGTCACTATGTCAAATAATAGAAAAAAACGACGTCATACTCAAAACTGGGTCATGTGGGAAGAGGTGAGCGATTCAGGACCATCATGGTCCTCTTGTATTCACTCAAGTGATCATGTCATCTGCTTAATTGGTGCAAACTTAAACGGTTTGATAGTTGACTGACCAATGTTACACGCTTGTTATGCAAACAATCTAATTTTGACACGGTACTGATTGCCTAATTGTCACATGTCTACATGTATTGAAACTGTAACAAAGGCGATACGCAAACAAGTAAGCTAGCAGACGATTATTGATTTTTGTGATGGAAAGGTGTTAAAGTACACAGGTACTTGTAGTTTTAACGCTGGTTATGATTAAATTATGTAACATCCGCGGATTTTTTAAAATTTTTTTTTTATTGTTTTTACCCTCTAAAATTTGGGCGCCAAGGCCATACAGCGTTATACTGAGGACCGCGGTATATCGAGGAGCGTAATAACGGGTTTCGAGTGTACATACTGCATCTACTCGGCAATAGTTGCAACTGATAAAACCAATAACTTTACATGACAGTGTAATGTGATTTATCCTCCATAATTATGCCCCCCTTCGAAGAAGGAGGGGTATATTGTTTTGCAGATGTCGGTCGGTAGGTCAGTCGGAATGTAGACCAATCCGTTTCCGGATGATAACTCAAGAATGCTTGGGCCTAGGATCATGAAAGTTGATAGGGAGGTTGGTCATCACCAGCAGATGACCCCTATTGATTTTGAGGTCTGTATGTCAAAGGTCAAGGTCACAGTGACCCTGAATAGTTAAACGGTTTCCAGATGATAACTCAATAACACTTGAGCTTAGGATCATGAAAGTTGATAGGGAGGCTGGTCATGACCAGCAGATGACCCCTATTGATTTTGAGATCAGTATGTTAAAGGTCAAGGTCACAGTGACCCTGAACAGTTGAACGGTTTCCGGATGATAACTCAAGAACGCTTAGGCCTAGGGTCATGAAAATTGATAGGGAGGTTGGTCATGACCAGCAGATGACCCCTATTGTTTTTGAGGTCAGTATATTAAAGGTCAAGGTCACAGTGACCAGGAACAGTTAAATGGTTTCAAGGCAATATCTCAAGAACGCTTTGGCCTAGTAGCAGGAAAATTGATAGTGAGGTTGGTCATGACCAGCAGATCAGACCTGGGGTAATTAAAAATGTAATTGTAATTAATTGCAATATAATTACATTTCCCAAGTAATTGAATGTAATTTGTTATTGGGTCGTTTATCAATTACATGTAATTGTAATTTAATTAATTACAGAACAGTTCTAGGGTGTAATTGACAATTACATTTCAATTACTTTCCAATTACATGACACATGCAAACCGAGTTTGTTGAACAAATAGTAGATATAAATTGTTCAACAAACGGGATTATTATTTATGTTTACTACCAGTGACACTTCACTTTAACATGCTAATATGCATTTCATAGCTGTGAAAAATAACAATAGAATATTATAGTAGGTGTTAACCCCTTGGACATAGCTCCTTTGTTCTGATATTTGTTTCATTAGAACCAACTGGTAATCTTTGATGGTGTTTGTCACTATGTTTTTGGAGAAAATGATCAAATAATGATTTGAAATTGTTATTTGCAAAATTATTATTTAGATTTTTATCTGAGCAAAAATTGAAATGCTTAGCATTTAGTTTAATCATTTTTTATCTGTGATAAAATTTGTTGTATTAAATGATATAAACAGCATAGCATTTCACAGTTCTAACAAGATAAAAAAATTAATTATTATTGTAGACATTATGAGTATTCTACAGTTTTAGTGACATAGTTATTCTAGGATGACTCATGAATGTTTTACAACTTATTTTCAATGTGGTCCTTAACTTGTAGTGTCAAGGATAAAAACTTAAAATATATGTTTAAAATGTAAATAATTAAATACTGAACTTGACTAGTTAAATTTGAAACATATTGCAGAACCATGATCCTATAAACTTCAGAGAAATTCAGACCTCAGAGAAATACCTGACTTAACATGCATCTTCTCTAACCGAATTCTGCTAGACGATGTATTAACTATTAATTAGGGCTGACTTGTAGCTCCTTTTGCAATTATATTAAAGACAGAGTAATGTTCTCCCGCAAACACAGATTTTACTTTGAGCTTAAATTCAATTTTGAAATAACTGAAATCAGTTAACATGTGGATTATCATGTTTGTGTAGTACAAAGTAAAGAACTTTGCTACAGTGTTTGTGTAAGAAGCACCACATTTGGTATTGTAATTGAATGTAATTAATTACAATTCCCAATGTAATTGTAATTTAATTGATTACATTGCTAAATTTCATGTAATGGTAATTGTAATTTAATTGGTCATTTCTCCATGTAATTGTAATTTAATTAATTACATTTTAAAGTAATTGACCCCAGGTCTGCAGCAGATGACCCTTATTGATTTTGAGGTCATTAGGTCAAAAGTCAAGATCACATTGGCCAGGAAAAGTTAAACGGTTTCTGATCTTCTTGTCCAAACCACAGCGCCTAGGGCTTTGATATTTGGTATGTAGCAAAATCTAGTGGTCCTCTACCAAGATTGTTCATATTATTTCCCTAGGGTCAAATATGGCCCGACCCCGGGGGTCACATGGTTTATATAGACTTATATAGGAAAAAACTTTGAAAAACATCTTGTCCAAAACCACAGGGCCTAGGGCTTTGATAT
The DNA here is from genome assembly GCF_021730395.1 of Mercenaria mercenaria. Classification (NCBI taxonomy): domain Eukaryota; kingdom Metazoa; phylum Mollusca; class Bivalvia; order Venerida; family Veneridae; genus Mercenaria; species Mercenaria mercenaria. The sequence goes on along the minus strand of NC_069361.1, from coordinate 63,720,443 downwards.
TTTGTATATGACTAGGGTTTTGATATTTGTAATGTAGCATCATCTAGTGGTTCTCTACCAAGTTTGTTCAAATTATCCCTCTAGGGTCAAATATGGCCCCGCCTCGGGGGTCACACGGTTCATAATAGACTTATACAAGGAAAAACTTAGAATCTTCATGTCCGTAACCTATATCATTCAAATTTGGACCACATGTATAGTTTTGAGTGGCAAGATGAACCTTGACATGAGTTGATCTTGATCTTGACCTAGTGACCTACTTTCACATTTCTGTAGCTACAGCCTTAAAATTTGGACCACATGCATAGGTTTGTGTACCAAAATAAACTTTGACCTTGTTATTGACCTAGTGACCTATTTTCATATTTTTGAAGATACAGGCTTCAAATTTGGACCACATGCATAGTTTTGTGTTCCGAAATGAAATTTGACCTTGCTTTTGACCTAGTGACCTACTTTCACATTTTGCAAGCTACAGCCTTCAAATTTGAACCACAAGCATAGTTTTGTGTACCGAAAGGAACTTTGATCTTTAGATTGACCTAGTGACCTACTTACACATTTCTGAAGGTACAGGCTTCAAATTTGGACCACGTGCATAGTTTTGCAGGCCCGTGTGCAGGATTTGTTTGCTGGGGGGCCCAACCTGGGGTGGGTTCGGGAGGGTTATCCCCTCCCGATTGCAAAATTTTTAGCTCGACTATTCGAAGAATAGTCTAGCTATTCTACTCACCCTGGCGTCGGCGTTGGCGTCTGCGTCACACCTTGGTTAAGTTTTTGCATGCAAGTACATACAGCTATCATTTAAAGGCATATATATTGAAACTTATTTATTCTTTTTCTAGGTCAATTACCAACCTCACTGGGTCAAGTTCCATAACTCTAACATGTATTTTGAGCAAATTATGCCCCCTTTTGGACTTAGAAAATTCTGGTTAAAGTTTTACATGCAAGTTACTATCTCCAAAACTAATGTAGATATTGAATTGAAACTTCACATGTGTCTTCGGGGTTATAAAACTAGTTGATAGCAGCAAGTCCCATAACTCTGACCTTCATTTTGGCCAAATTATGCCCCCTTTTGGACTTAGAAAATTCTGGTTAAAGTTTTGCATGCAAGTACATACAGCTATTACCAAAAGGCATATAGATTTGAAACTTATTTTTTCTTTTTCTAGATCAATTACCTACATCACTAGGTCAAGTCCAATAACTCTGACATGTATTTTGGCCAAATTATGCCCCCTTTTGGACTTAGAAAATTCTGGTTAAAGTTCTGCGTGCAAGTACATACAGCTATTACTAAAAGGCATATGGATTTAAAACTTATTTTTTCTTTTTCTAGATCAATTACCTACCTCACTGGGTCAAGTCCCATAACTCTGACATGTATTTTGGGCACTTTTATGCCCCCTTTTGGACTTAAAAAATTCTGGTTAAAGTTTTACATGCAAGTTACTATCTCCAAAACTAATGCAGATATTGAATTGAAACTTCACATGTGTCTTCGGGGTTATAAAACTAGTTGACAGAATCAAGTCCCATAACTTTGACATGTATTTTGGGCAAATTATGCCCCCTTTTGGACTTAGAAAATTCTGGTTAAAGTTTTACATGCAAGTTACTATCTCCAAAACTAATGCAGATATTGAATTGAAACTTCACATGGGTCTTCAGGGTTATAAAACTAGTTGACAGAATCAAGTCCCATAACTCTGACATGTATTTTGGGCAAATTATGCCCATTTTTGGACTTAGAAAATTCTGGTTAAAGTTTTACATGTAAGTTATTATCTCCAAAACTAATGCAGATATGGAATTGAAACTTAACATGTTTCTTCGGGGTTATAAAACTAGTTGATAGCATCAAGTCCCATAACTCTGATATGCATTTTGGTCAAATTATGTCCCCTTTCGAACTTAAAACTCTTTTGATATTTAACATTTTGGGTAATAATTTCCTGCTTCTGTGACAATATTTCGAATAGTCGAGCTTGGCTGTCTTACGGACAGCTGTTGTTAAATATGGCACATGAATAGATGCATTTTCCTGCTACCTGAAACACCTTTAAGGATGCATGAATGTATCATATATTTAAGGAAAAGTCTACTTTTTAATAATTTCATCAAGCCTTTTCAATGTATGTATGATTGTACAGTCACAGTGTATGGACTTATTTTTCTGTATGAAACCCAGTTGAAAAAAATGTTGAAGTTTTAAGATGATTATTAAGTAGACTAGCTCCTAGACTATGATAAAAAAAAATCATATTTTTATGATTTCATGTAGTGAACTGAGCCAGTCTATATACTATGTCCAGTATTACAATTTTAACATCAGTCCTCTTAGAAAATCTCTAGAATAGACAGGCTTTTGTCTCTATGAACATAATGATATTTAAAAAAAAAAAAGAAAAAAAATAGAAATATCATAATTATCAGTCTAGTGGCTAGTCTAATTATTAAGGGTATCCTATTTGCTAAATGGTCAAATGTTTTTAGATTTCCAACAAAACAAACAAAGTATTACGACAATTACTATTTACATCATAGATTTCAAATGACAATGAACTCTTAACTGTACCAAAGATCTATAAAAATAAATAGATGTGTATTGTATACTTCTTTGACCAACAAACTATAACATCACAGAACATATTAAATGATATTTTTATGTATAAAACCCCTCATAAGTAACGAGTTTTAAATGCGTTTTGTAAGATTTACTGAGAGACTACTTTTAAAACTATGAGAGTTTTTAAGTAAGGTTATTGGACCCAAAAGAGTAAAATTGATACAGTAGTTTCAAATTCATAACTGTTGTAAGATAGGATAAATATCTATCAATTTAATAAATTTGGAGAATGTGCCTTAATGTAAAAACAAAATAAAACCATCATAATGTTTCAATTTTCAGATTCATTTTAAGATTTACTTAACAAAACCAACAATGTTCTGATCATTTTATAACACTTCCAAAGAGTAAAAAACATAATAGTTTCTCCACTACCCAGTCAAGTACCGATCAAGCGATCAATGAAGCATGCACAGATAAACTTTTACCTGTGACATGCCTGGGGCTAATTTCCACTACCGGACACGGTTTTATGGCTCTTTAGCCTGTGTATTGCTGTCAAATCAAGCCAGTTGCGCTGGTGTATAAATTTGTTATTTGAGGGGCCCATAGTAATAAAAATCATAACTAGCCAGCCAGCTGGGGGGGGGGGGCCCTGGCCCCCTGGCCCCCCACCTGGACACGTGCCTGGTTTTGTGCTCTGAAATAAAATTTGACCTTGATTTTGACCTAGTGACCTACTTTCACATTTCTCAAGCTACAGCCTTCAAATTTTAACCACATGCATAGTTTTAGTGACCTACTTTCACATTTCTGAAGCCACAGCTTTCAAATGTGGACCACATGCACAGTGTTTTGTACCCAATGAAATTTGACCTTGATTTTCACCTTGAGCTAGTCTAGAAATTTGGAACATTCAAAAATGACTCAGTGGTGGGCGCCAAGATCACTCTGTGATCTCTTGTTAGGTTATTAGGTTAAAGGTCAAGGTCAGATTGAACCAGAACGGTAGAACTTTTGTTAACAGTGAGCATACAATTTCTGTTCCTTGTGCAGTTACTGAATGCATCAAGGGGGGCATTTCGTGTTCGACGAGCTCTTGTTTATTTATTTGGTCGTTCGAAGTTTTGACGGTAAGATTGCCGGTCACAAATACAAAAAAAATCTGACCATCAAATTATTTTGACTAAGGAGAGTCATCAAACCTCGCAGGATTGTTGTGCACCAGGTGTTTGAATTGGGATTTCACACAGCTAGACCAGAGCTATGGCCCTTGACTAAGTAAAAATTATGCATAAAAAAGGTCTAAATGTTTGTGTTGCATGTATGTCTAAAAGTATTTGACCTATGGTTAATGAAATTTTGCAAAGTTGTGCACCTAGTCCAAATAATTAGACATGAGAAAAATTGTCATTTGACGTTCAACATTCAATATTCTTACATTTGACATTTTTACCATCAAAACTTTTTTCGACATCTAAACATATACTATCAACACAGTGTAGGCTAGCATATATTTGATTTATCAGTTTGAAACATTATAAAGTTGGTTAACTTTGTACCTAGTTGAAAAGAAATACCTTTGCTTCAATTCTGCAAGGTTAGAATAATTTTCAATTCATTATTTTGCAGGAAATGTCACTTCATTTTTTTTCACACCAAATTATTTACATTTGCCGAGCCACCATCTTGTTCAGAAATTGAAACTACCAAATTGAATTAAATTTGATCGGGGTTAGACGAAAAATTATTTCCATACTAATAAATTCATTGTAATTTTGATTTATTTTCTTCATAATTGTATATTTTCGATTCGTATCCTTATAAAAAAATTTAACGTATCTTCTAAAAAATGAAAGTTTACTGACATTTGTTATCTCTCTATATCATATATGGGATGGAAAAAGATAAATTTCGTTCAGAAAATGATTCTGATGTGAAAATCATGTTTCCATCCGGAACACCTGCCACTATTCAAATTTTCATGGACTGCTAGCCTGCGCATACTGGATTTATTACTCAGATAATTAATAAATAATGTAAAATATTACTTTTGATTGCTACCATAATGCCTAGTTCACATTTGGTCACGATGTATCTGGAGCTGGTAGACTGCCCGTATCCTCCTTTCCATGCAGAGGCAGGAGGTTTTCGTAGGGATTCACGGGCTCTGCAACCTCTACAATTTTGTTTAGCGAAAAGTTATACAAATTTGAAAAGTCTTAAGCCTGTAGCCAGTAGACTTGTCACAAGTGGCATTGCACAGTCCCCGCACGGGCATCGTAAGGAGGCAGCGCGCTGATCATGCAGCCAATGCACAATTTTCCATGGACATGGTTTCCAAAAGAAATTGTACAGAGATTGTAGACTTGTAAGACCTTCGCATGGCCCTCGCAAGCTGCCGTAAGGTTGCCGCTTGCAGCCCATGCAGTGAAATCGCACGGATATTGAGCAATCATTGTGGGGCAACCCTACAGCGGGTGCACCATTGCCGTGCAGCGGCCTTTCAGATGGTTATATATATTGGCCATCTCCAGCATGCTGCACTGTCACCATTTCTTCTCCGCAAGTTGTACGGGTAACATATGATTTCTGTGGGAAGCTTGCTGAGACTGCACAGCAACTGCACTGAAATTGCACAATTTCCGTAAAATCTCTCTGCAGGGTCCGTACAGATTTCTCCCAGCCTTTCCCCGAGAGCCTGTACAAAAAATGGCACGATGCTCGTATATAATGTGACCATGTACCCCGTAGCCTGTAGCCACCTACGATGCCTGGAAAACAGCAAGGAAAATCGTAGACAAATATATTGCACGGCGCCTGGGTCAAATGTGAATTAGGCATAAAGCTTATTTATGGTTTTTCTTCACACTGAATGTGAAAGTTTCAGTCTCATTTGTCTGATAATGTCCATTACTCTATAAAGCTACAGATCAATATTGACTGACTTCCCCCTATTTTTCTTGCTGCTTTTAGGACAGAGAAGAATGCTACAGGTTGGTCGAAAGATAAAATTAAAGAATTGTTGATGGGCCTTGTGGTAGAGACAGCAGATGGTAAGATTTTGATTTTGTACTAAAACAAATGTTGGCATGTTATGACCGGGAATTGTGTCATTATCTTGTATTAAGAATTTGTTGATAACGGCTTTTGATTATGAAATGGAGAGCAAACAGTATTTTTAAGGATATGGTGAATCAGAAGTAGAATTGTTTTGTTGAAAGTTGTTCTTAGACAATTGTAGTTCTGGTAAGAGCATTTTACAGTCATGTCACTTTAAAAGGCTTTCATAAGCTAATTGTGAAAAACTATTCAAAGCTCATCATAGGTTTATAACATGTTTACATGTAAGTGATTTTGATCATAAGTTATTTAAAGATTTAAAATGTCACGTTTGCATTTTTCTTCTGGAGCATTTGAAAATATTAAGTCAGTAATATACAGTCAGTTTATAGCTGCAAACCAGCTTATGCAAGAAGAAAACATTAAAGATTCTGAAAAATATATTTACAGCTAAATGTGAAATAACATCAGTGACCAGTATTGAAGGGGAGGCTTCGGCTAACAACAGAAAGGCTAAACTTATATTCTTCTATGAATGGGTTATAAAAGGAGAATGGTCTGGTAAGTTTGACTCTGATTTATTTAACACTGACCTCGAAGAACCTTTTATAATGAAAATTAAATATATCTGTTGACTGCTTCATTGACTTGTAGTTGTAGAATCTGGATTCAACTTGGGACCTATGGCTCAGAAATCAATACTGCTTTGCATCTCTTGGCTTTATAAATACAACAGGGGCAAAGTGTCCGGAAGAGAAATTTATCATGTTATGTCTTAAAATATGATAAGAGAACTATTATTTTTGTTCACAGTTTACTTGTATATGAATGTTGAGGAAGACTGCAAATGCTGTTAACTGTTGTAAGCACCATCATTTTCAATATGTTTTGTAGGGCGTATGAAGGAAGGAGAGAAGAAATACAAGGGCAAATTTGATGTACCAAATCTCAGTGAAGAAAATGAAGCAGACGAAGTTGATGTATGATATTTAAGTCAATTTTAGAATAAATAAACACTATTTTACACCTAAGAAATATGCAAGAGCCAGTGAAAACACAGGCAACACATTAAAGAATATATGATAGGAGTTTCCAACATATTTTGAATGAAAATTTCACGTTTACTCTTTGGTTCGAGGTCATAAAGGTGTCTCCCAATACAACCTCGTTGTTAGATCATTTCAACATAAATCTCAGAAACAGCCTATCAGGGTCTTGGGGTTATATAAGACTGAGTGTGGAGACCAGTCTGAAATACACAGAATCTGATTGGTTGTTTCTGAGCACAATTTTGAAATTGACCTATCACAAGACTGTATTCTGAGACTTGTCTCATAGTCTGGTTTTATAATATTGACTTTGGTGCCAATACTTTAATTGTTGCAGAAGTATACAGTTGTGATCATTCAGAGCTGTAGATCAGTATTGTATGTACAGAAAGGGTAAAATAAAATATTTTTTGGAATGAAATTGCTGAAATTTATAATCTGTTTCCAAACATAATTATACATACACAAGACAGGAGTTTAACCATGTGGAGCAAGTGTCCATTTTAAACAGATATACAGATGTACTGGTAATGTGTCACATATAATTGCAGGTAAATTTTACTGTTGACAAAGACACTGGTGATGGACCAAAACTGAAGGAGATAATGAGGACTGTCGGCACAGGGGTAATGCAGGAACAGTTTGCAAAGTATATCAAGACCTTAAAAGAAGGTATGCCAGTCTGTTGTTACTACAAGTTTGATCCATAAATATGCCATTTTGTTTACTTTGACAACCAGTCTCAGGTTTTACATGTATGTAAAAAGTGATACTTACATGGGTTGTTCTTCAGTGAAAAATCTGATTTGTTTTCATTTCACCAAAGTGATGTATTCAAGTATTAGACTGGTACTACAAAAAAATGAAATCCTGATACAGGGTCAAGTGATGTATTCAAGTATATTTGAGATGTAGCCACTTTCTGTACTGAAATGGTTATAGTTAAGGACTAGAAGTTCCCAGTTCTTTGTCTAGCAGAAGCTTGTTGTGCAGGCTTTAAAAGATGAGAGGAATCATTACATTGACCTAAAATTCTTTTTTTCATATTACAGAATACAGCCATAATGTGATATTACCTACAAAAGATGAGAAGAAGAAAACAACTAAAGAAGAAGTGGTAATCATTTAAAATTTTGTTACAGTTTGTCAAGAATTACCTTGGTTTTAATTGATTTGGTTCAGGTTGGAATGAGAGCGTAAGGCTTTGTGTGCTGAATCTGTAACATATAATGATACGGGGAATATGTCAGTTTGAGTGCACTTTGAACACTGCTGATACGTACAATAATTTTTGAAAATAGTCATACCTTGATGAATTATGACTATGAAGTGCTTCAGTCGACAAGTGATAATGAATTTATTTTTCATGAGATGGAGAAATAGTTTGAAATTAGGTCTAACCGTTTTCACCACAGTTGATGGTAGTAAAGTTGATTGTGTAATAACGGGAATGATTTTATGTAATTATTAATAGATAAATGCGAAGGAGGAGATGAACAAAATGATGATCAGCAATGAAGCTCCTTCAAACAAATCAGTCGGCGTGAAGATCGCAACAAAAACATTGTCTACACAAGAGGATTTTGTCTGCAGCCCACCAGAACTATACAGAGTATTTACAGAAAAACAGGTTTATATTTTTTTAGTGTTTGGAATTTATGCACAGAACAGTACTACACAAGATGATTTTGTTATGTGCAGTATTAAGAGCTTTTAAAGGTTTGTACAGTCATTTTTACCTGTTAACTCTGTAGGTAGGATATTATTCCTGCACTGTGATTTTGTACCTTTGTTATCCACCATATTAACTCTCATTACTAATATTGTAGGTTCAAGGGGGTGGTGGTAATTTCAGACTTGTTTTTAACCTTTAGCCCGCTGGCAGCAAGTGATTCTGCCTTTGCGACCAGTGCAAAACAAGATCAGCCTGCACATCCGTGCAGTCTGATCATGGACTGCACTGTTCCCTATTTAGTCAGTAAATTTTCAGTGAACACCACTTTGAATAATAAATGGTACTGCCCAAATTGAATGATGGAGCAGTCATTTTAGAAATTTAGCATGCTAAAGGTTAAATGCCAAATTACATCAATTGTTTTTATTCGACCTTCATGAATGTTACAATAGCGGTAATACTTTAAAGATTTACCTGCATATAAAACAGATTCGTATATATTATAATATGGGGTGGAACGCTGCGTCTTTTTTCAAGAGTTAATTCCGTATACAGCATATTAAACTGCACTTACATTGCTGAAACATTTATTTCAGATGGTACAAGCTTTTACAGGTGGTCCAGCAATATACGAGGTGGAGAAGGGAGGCAGAATTTCCTTAATGAATGGCTTTGTAACGGGAGGATTTGTTGATTTGGTCAGTACATGAATTTATATATTATCATTTATTTAGCGCCCTTTTTAGCTCACATGTCACGAAGTGACAAGGTAAGCTTTTGTGATCATGCAGCGTCCGTCCGTCCGCCCGTGCGTGCGTCCGTAAACTTTTGCTTGTGACCACTTTAGAGGTCACATTTTTCATGGGATCTTTATGAAAGTTGGTCAGAATGTTCATCTTGATGATATCTAGGTCAAGTTCGAAACTGGGTCACATGCCATCCAAAACTAGGTCAGTAGGTCTAAAAATAGAAAAACCTTGTGACCTCTCTAGAGGCCATATTTTTCAATGGATCTTCATGAAAGTTAGAATGTTCACCTTTATGATATCTAGGTCAAGTTCGAAACTGGGTCACGTGCCGACAAAAACTAGGTCAGAAGGTCAAATAATAAAAAAACCTTGTGACCTCTCTAGAGGCCATATTTTTCATGGGATCTGTATGAAAGTTGGTCTGAATGTTCATCTTGATGATATCTAGGTCAGGTTTGAAACTGGGTCAACTGCGATCAAAAACTAGGTCAGTAGGTCTAAAAATAGAAAAACCTTGTGACCTCTGTAGAGGCCATACTTTTGAATTGATCTTCATGAAAACTGGTCAGAATGTTCATCTTGATGATATCTAGGTCAAGTTCCAAACTGGGTTACATGCCTTCAAAAACTAGGTCAGTAGGTCAAATAATAAAAAAAAACTTGTGACCTCTCTAGAGGCCATATTTTTCATGGGATCTGTATGAAAGTTGGTCTGAATGTTCATCTTGATGATATCCAGGTAAAGTTCGAAACTGGGTCACAGGCGGTCAAAAACTAGGTCAGTAAGTTTAAAAATAGAAAAACCTTGTGACCTCTCTTAGAGGCCATATTTTTCATGAGATCTTCATGAAAATTGGTGAGAATGTTCATCTTGATGATATCTAGGTCAAGTTCAAAACTGGGTCACGTGCCTTCAAAAACTAGGTCATTGAGTCAGATGACAGAAAAACCTTGTGACCTCTCTAGAGGCCATATTTTTCAGTGGATCTTCATGAAAATTGGTCAGAATTTTTATCTTGATGATATCTAGGTCAAGTTCAAAACTGGGTCACATGAGCTCAAAAACTAGGTCACTATGTCAAATAATAGAAAAAACGACGTCATACTCTGTTCAAAACTGGGTTATGTGGGGATAGGTGAGCGATTCAGGACCATTATGGTCCTCTTGTTGTGAAAAACAAATCAGAATGTGCTTTATAGAAATATAAATCGGACACATCAGTATGTAGAAGGTCATGTATACAATATTTCTAGTGCTCTATTAAGAACAGTTTTCATGATCGATTAAAATGTTTTATTTCAGAGCTGTATGATACTGTGATACAGGATGTTACATATCATTTGTATGTATTCATATTTTACTCATTTTGCAGGAGCCGAATAAAAAGATAGTGAAAAGGTGGCGATTAAAAACGTGGCCAGATGCACATTTCTCAGAAGTGACTTTAGAATTTGAAGAAAATGATGGTAATACTTTGTTGAAACTGAAACAAACTGGAGTACCTGCTAATGAATATGAGAAAACTCTGGAAGGCTGGAGAGTGAACTATTGGGAACGTATTAAACAAGTTTTTGGATACGGAGCAAATATTTTTTAATGATCAGCTTTGTTGTTAAGGGTATTTACGTTTTTGAAGCAAGATGTACCACACTTTACATGGTTACAAAGACTGCACCGCTGAGCTGATGTGGCTTATTTGGATATGGCAACTATTCATTGTTGAACATGCTGATCAGTCGTCTATTTGTACAAGGAAATAAAACAGCTGTCAGGCATCAGCAGTTATTTTTCATTTCATCTTTGTCCTTACGGAACTCCAAGTGTGCTTAAAACACAGCAGTTTTAAACATGAACAAGTAGCTTGTATTTTGACAATAATCTTTGTAGAATATTGACTTACGTAAAACTTTTTATTTTCTTGTTGTGAGGCTGTAGTCGTCTTTATACAATTGTTTACATTCAAAAACTGCTTTCCAACTGGTTCATGCCCAGATTAGATTGTCAGAGTTGTTATTTTATAAATTGGCTAAAAAAATCCAGGGAATAGGGGGGATTTTGCAAGATGTAAGAGGCTGATTATTCTGCAAGCTTTTTCATATTTAATATTCTTTTACACTTTTATAATTACAGTAGAATATGCCAAAGAGTTTTGCCTTTTGAAAATGATTCAAGATAAGCATTCTTACTTGAATCACATTTGTTAAAATTTTGAATTCCTGCACCTTAATGTTCAAAAATTCAGCAGAGAATGTCAGTGCTTTGTGTTATTTATTTTGCTATTGCAGTTTGTTGGATTACAAGAAAGGTAGTTTGTATGATTAATTTCGAGGATTTGAATAGAGCTTAAAATTCTGTGATACTATATTTGGTTTTAGCTTATTTTCTATATTCTATTTACAGTCCTACCAAAATGTCTTAGAAGGTTACTAAAATCTAGCAGGGGCTATTCAGCTAGGCAAATAATCTGTAACTGTTAATATCCCATAAATCTCCATGGCCTGCTGTGCTGACCGACATCCTCACATTAATTACCTGCTATTTGACCTTATCTTACATCAATTACCGACCACAAGTTTCATGCCTTTTTACTAATCAGCAGAAATTTATAGAAGTCTTATATTGTCTACAAAGCAGGGAATGTTGTTTTTTTTCATCATTTCCAAAGAGCTATAAAATAAATTTAATCATATTTGTTATTTTTTACAGGTGAGTAATTATATATTTTTTTGTCTTTATCAGTTATGTTCTTGAAACAAAATTTATCTGGCAAAGCAATTGGCAGTACAGTACAGTTATTTTCGAGAAAGTTTTTTATTATCATTATTATCATACACAATAAAACTAAGAAAATTAGTATTCGTCCCTACCTGTTTCATCTAGAGGGTTTATAGTTTTACTACTTCCATTATTTTGTCTGTCCATGCTTTTATACGAATCGGTACTTATGCTGCTACAGGAGACAATAAATAATATTGAATTCAGTTTATTCGCTAATTCTTATTTAGTGATGAAAACTTCTTTTAGGTGGCTTAATTCCGTCTAACAGAATGTCCTTCTAATTGTTTCAATAAGTGTACAAAGAAAGGATGAAACTTTCTATATGTTATAAAAACATCAGGTGAAAATGCATGCATTTTGTTTTTACCTAGTTATGCAAATGTAAGAAACTACATGTATCCTGAAATGACTTAAAAGTATATGGTAGGTTATTGTAAATTGCTATACTGATACGAGGCACATCATTTAATTTCTGCAATTTTTGTACCTTGTCATGAGAAAACTTAATAAAACAGCTCTTGCAATAAATTGAAAAGCATTAGAGGTAGATCAATTAAGGGACTTTTGTTCACAGAATGAGTACACACATAAGACATTTGACCATTCCTGTGGGAAAATTATGAAATTTTGCGATAGTTTTAAAAGTATTTTGGTTGTATAAAAATAGGGGATATTGAGAAGATAGTGACATTTATGCTCCCATGTATTTTAGCAGAAGTATTTTTTACTTAAAGAAAACAAATTCAATTTATTTTTTGCATGCAAGTTAAAATCTCTGTAACTACTAAAGATATTCAATTTAAACCTCACGCATGTCTTCAATGTCATTATGTTAGGTCACTGGCTATGTCCCATAACTCTGACCTACAATTTAGCAGAATTATGCCCTTTTTGTACTTAGAAAATTCTAGTTAAAATTCTGCATCAAAGTACATATCTCTGTTACTTCTAAAGTACTTATAGTACCGCGATATTTACATACAACATAGTCTAATGCTGTTATTTGTCTATGAATGTTTCTTCTCCACTTACAACATGTTTTTTTTTTGTTGATCACTTCTACAAAATAATTACTGTACTGTAACATGCGATGTACAGAATGAGGTACATACTATCAAATTAAAAAATGTGTACTTCTGAAACGTGCAAAGAGCGTCTGACCATGGATTTTTTTGGAAGAATACGCTTTTTCCTTGTGCCTAGTAAGTGTCAACATTACTTGTATGAACCACATCTTCTTGCACAATAGTACAAATATGGGCAGTTCTGTCTTTATTCCAGAATGTACCTTTAAATTGATAGGGAACAGATCTTGAGCGAAGCGATAAAAATCGGGATCGATCCATTTTCGTTAACATGCGATATACCGAATGATATATTTACTGTCGACTTGAAAATTGTGTCCTACGGTCCGTGCCATAATCAGACAGTTCTTTTTAAATGTTATGTTTGATCGATTCCCAGTTGAGCCAGTGCTTTTTTCATATAATCATGAAATGATTGTTTTCTTTTCTAAAGGTCAAGTAAGACTTAGGATTAACTTACAGCATGTTACCATTATATTTTTCTGTGACATTTTAGTTGTCTCTTCATAGAAAACAGTTAAAGACCTGCTCCGCTGCTATTCAAATTCTTTTGTGTGTATGCAACCCATGATTACAATAGGTAACAGCTGTAACGGCCATATTTCTGATTTATAATTTAAACTTTTGAAAAGCAACGCTAAATTATGTTCTGAGCAAATAAAGGCCAATTTCGTCAGAAAGTTTATAACTTTCTAGGTAAAATAAATGCTGCTTGTAATTATTACATTCAAAGTATTACTGGGCCTTTAAACTATAACTCCAATATGAACTGCTAATTGTAAAGATTAATTTGTTTAACTTTCATAGATTCATATGCATTACTTGAATTTCAAGTGTGTTAAATTTCCTTCAACATTTCATTCAAAATACAACAATTGTATCTTTTTCTTGATTCCTCATGCAATAAAACCACCTGACCTAATGGGCATGTTCTAATCTCTGGCCTGGCCTGGCCCGGCCTGGCCTGGCCTGGCCCGGCCTGGCCTGGCCTGGCCCGATGAACCCAATTTTCGACCGAGCCGGGCCAGGCCAGGCCAGGCCAGGCCATAGATTTCAATTTCGTAAAAGGTGAAAGTGATTTTTATAGCTTCTTTAAAATCTGACTTTTTGAATAAGTTTAGATATTTCAGACATTATATAAATACATTTTGAACTCCCACTCTGTAAAATTATACACCTGGGAATAAGCCTGTAGCTAACATAACTATTATGTTTAATTTAAAGGTGATGCCTGATTAATTGTTATGACTATTATCAGGGGATTTCCACCTCAATTGACTCTTGACTGGTGGCTTGGTTTTCCCCCAATTGAATAAGCTAACTAAGTTCATTATTTTGTCTATTGAGGATTATTTAGTATTGTCCGAAATTATTGAACTAGCACTCAAGAGTATTCCATATGCTTCCATAAAAAATCGGTGCCCAAACATAAATAAATATATAAATATTGAAAACCAAATAAGATACCGGTATAAACATTTCTTTACTGCCAGGTCGTACATGCAGATAAAATTGTGCTGACAAAACGTTCAGCTACCAATCTCGGGACTGTAAGTTCGAAACCGTGACCTGTTTGACCATTTTCATTATCATTTTTTCTCTGTAAACTTAGAATGCAGGAGTTGTCACTTATGATATATTGTTCATTTTTTGAAAGAAATACACAAGTATTTGACATTCTTCTACATACAAGTTATTACCATGAAATGTTGTAAGAATAAAATTATAAAACCAGTATCAATAAAATGACATTATATTGATTTAATGAAAACAATCTGAATTGAAATCGAACCCATGGTAACATGTGTGAAAGTCGCAGAACTTATCACTACGCCACTGTGTCATTGGTAAACTTTGCATGTTATTTTGGTCAATTTAGATATTTTCAGGTTACAAATATGGTGTAAAATAAAGAGTGGCACCTGTCAATACTAACGGACAACAACTTTCAATTTCTAAAATAATGCTACATCCGTTCTAGAACCTGGGATAGTATGGTGCGGGGAAGCGATATATAAATTTTGTAGTTTAGGTTATACATATACTGAATATTTTTGTAAGATTGTTTTTATATTGATCTAAGTATGTGGAAAAAAATCCTACAAAGTTTTGTAAAACAGGCTCAAGAGCATCTTTTAGCATTAAATATATCACTTAGAAATAACATAAACACAATGCACCATTATTTTTTTTGTGCAAGACAAATATCAATAATTTAAAATGCAAACACCCTGACAATGAGTTAGAGGTCCCACAATGAATATTATTTTTATTACTCTTCCATAAATTGAACATCAGCTTAACTAAACCAAACACATTAAAAGTTCAACTGAACAGTTAAAAGGTCAGCTAAGGATAGTAGGGACACAACCTGTAATTACAATTCCCAAAGAGATGCATGCAAATATTCAGTTATATTGCAGCAGGTAAACTTATCAATGAAATTAGCCATTAGTTTTAAAACCAAGTGTTAAAGCTGACTTTAAATAATTTGATCACAGAAAAAATGGGTAGTTATCATTTAGTTACACCATTTTCTTCAGTGCAAATCTGTATTTCAAATAAGATGAATGATGGCTAATTAATGATTCTCCAGGGGACTGGTTTCTCATTTTGTTTGACATGCAGCAAGTAAACAATGCAGGTTAATACGGCAGCCTGGAAAACCTGGGATGGGCTCGTGGGATGGGCTCATGGGATGGGATGGGATGGGCTGAAGGTCATGGGATCGTGGGCCCAAGGTCAGAGAAATATATAGTGAGAAACATGAATTAAAAGTTCAACTGGGCAATTAAGAGGTCAGCTAAGGATAACAGGGACACAGCCTGTAATTACAATTCCCAGAGTGAGACTCACACTGTATTGGCTGCCAAGAAGGGAAACAAAGAAGAAAATACCAACACTTAGTCTTCTAACCTGTTAGAATGTACTTCTACGGTTCCAATATAAGTGATGAAAAATTTATGGACTGTATTTTTATCATAAGTAAAGCAAAAGAGCAATTATTTTTAACAAAATATGACCATTTATTGTCCATTTAGTGTTAATATAAACATCATTTTTTATTATATTTAAAGCAAAAAAAAAGCAATTAATTTGGATAAAATATAATCATTTATTGTCCACTTGGTGTTAATGTAAACATCAAAATCTATTACCAATAAATTGAAAACTGTCATATGTTTGAGAATCCCCCTTTTCGTATGTTATAATATGTCTAATACATTAAATTCATTTCTGTCATCTTTTTATTCTGAAATTTGTCAATTATTGTTTTCTTTTCAGTAACTTTTTTTTCAGAACTGATTTGTCATAAGCTCCATTTCATATTTTCTCTCAAAATGAATTTTCATCAAACATTAATGTTGTAGGTTCATTCTCTTACTTGGGTTAGAGGTCAACTGCTGAATTCATCATTTTTCTCCCTGTGACATATATACATGTAATTCTACCCTTTATCTTCATAATTCTTCATTATACCAAATTGTTTTGTTTTGATATTCAATTTCTTCTGCTATAAAAATAAGTCTACTTTTATTTCATAAAGGTATCAATTATAAATACACATGCAAGAAGTATATATTTTTTAATTTTCATAATATTACTTTAAAATTATTACTGTTCTACGTGTTTTTATTTTTCATAATATTACTTTAAAATTGTTACTGTTTTATTAAGTGTATTACTGACTGAATCAAGAGAATTAACAATAATAATAATAGCAATATACTGTTATTAGCCTACAGAATAAGACATTAACCCATTTTGTTACTCTCGGCCAGATCTTATTGACAGTATGGCATGAATTCCCAGGAGTATCATTTATTTTATAGAGAACTGTTCACCTTAAGAAACCTTCGAGAATCTGAGAAAATTTTAGGGGCAAATAAGTTCAGCCCATGTCCTTGAGCCCATCCCATCCCATCCCCAGAGCCCATCCCATGAGCCCATCCCAGGTTTTCCAGGATTCCGGTTAATACTGCCTGCTATTGTAATTGTATATTTAGATTTCATGCCATTCATTTCTCTATGTACAATAAAATCTGGCCTGGCCTGGCCTGGCCCAGTCGAAAATTGGGCTCATCGGGCCAGGCCAGGCCGGGCCAGGCCAGGCCAGAGATTAGAACATGCCGACCTAATGTTCATCTCAATGTCATAAGCTGACCATGGAGAAGGGTGCCAGTAATTTGATAGGGCTATTAAAAGCCAATCTAAAGATGCTATCTGTAACTCTCTGGCATTCCATGTTATTATAATTTCAAGCCAATCATTAACCCTCTGACCCGAAATTCTGGGAGAAATTGAAATCTTGGACATTTTAGTAGGAGTGTTTACAAGCATTTCTATGTGGAAAGCATTTGTTGAAAAACCTTCACATGTTCACATTAGTTTTTCCTTACATAATATTTGACAGTTAACATTTTGAGTTTCCTGTTGTCTAAAAAATGAAGAATAAAGGCAAGGGTTCTTTGATAGCTGCTTTCATTTTGGTCCAGCATTGGCAGTTGTGTTCCCAGTATTATTTTGCATGTATGCTTTTATTCATTAATCTTTAAATTCAGAAACACATATAAGAAGTGGTAAATTTCCTTTTGCTCATAGTTTTGCTCATTACAGATTTTTAAATGGATGGCCTGCAGAACAGCGTTGTATTAATGAAAGCACAATTTATGATTTTGACATTTTTTTTAGCTCACCTGAGCACAATGTGCGCAAAGGTGAGCTTTTGTGATCGCCCTGTTTCCGTCGTCGTCAACAGTTTGACTGTTAACACTCTAGAGGTCACAATTTTGGCCCAATCATAATGAAACTTGGTCAGAATGTTACTCTCAAATCTTGGACGAGTTCAATATTGGGTCAAAAGCTAGGTCACCAGGTCAAATCAAAGGAAAAGCTTTTTAACACTCTACAGGTCACAATTTTGGCTCAATCATAATGAAACTTGGTCAGAATGTTACCCTCAATAAAATCTTGGACAAGTTCGATATTGGGTCATCTGGGGTTAAAAAATAGGTCACCAGGTCAAATCAAAGGAAAAGCTTGTTAACACTCTAGAGGTCACAATTTTAGCCCAATCTTAATGAAACTTGGTCAGAATATTATCCTCAATAAAATCTTGGACGAATTCGATATTGGGTCATCTGGGGTTAAAAACTAGGTCACCAGGTCAAATCAAAGGAAAAGCTTGTTAACACTCTAGAGGTCACAATTTTGGCCCAATCTGAATGAAACTTAGTCAGAATGTTACTCTCAATAAAATATTGGTCAAGTTTGATATCGGGTCACCTGGGGTCAAAAACTAGGTCACCAGGTCAAGTCAAAGGAAAAGCTTGTTAACACTACGGGCCACATTTATGACTATATCCTCATGAAACCTGGTCAGAATGTTAATCATGATGATGTCAAGGTCCAGTTTGAATCTGGGTCATGTAGGATCTAAAACAAGGTCACTAGGTCAAATCAAAGTAAAAGCTAGTTAACACTGTAGAGGCCACATTTATGACCATATCTTAATGAAACTTGGTCAGAATGTTAATCTTGATGATCTATAGGTCACGTTCAAACCTGGGTCAGGTGGGGTAAAAAACTAGGTCACTAGGTCAAATCAAAGGAAAAGCTTGTTAACACACTAGAGGCCACATTTATGTCTGTATCTTCATGAAACTTGGTCAGAATGCTAATCTTCATGATCTTTAGGTCAATAGGTCAGGTGAGCGATGCAGGGCCTTCATGGCCCTCTTGTTTTCATTTATGGTTCAAAAACATATATGTTAAGTCATTTATTCAATTTTCATCCTGATCTGTTGTCTAAAAAGCCTTTTCCTTGTGAATAAATAATTGTAAAAATTGAAGTTCAGTATTTTTCATTATGAAGTTTTGTGTTGCCGATATAGTTTGACACCTGACAGATCATTCTGTCAAACCACAAAGAATGTTTGGGCATTGGTACTGAACAATAGATGAACTTCAAACTTTATTCATTCATTATCACTAAGACAAAGGTTAAGGTCACAAGTGACCTTGGAATAAAACAACTTATCCACTCAGCATCTCCAGAATGATTGCACTTGCAATCCTAAAATCTTGTGGGCAGTTTTGGGATTTGTACTTTTTGTCATTGAAAGAGAGGCCAAGGTCATGGTGACCTTTGAATTCCTTATATTATCTTGAGAATGGCTGCACTTGCAATCCTTAGTATCTTTAATTACATGGAAAATGATCTTGTTCATTTAAGAGATATTTTGGATATTAGATATTATGCAGTCCTTGCTTTTCTGAAGAAGTTTGCCTTGTCTCAGTTGCCTGGGGATAGAACTTGGCATTTGCTGATGTCTTTGTTGCTGTACTTACTGAGCACAGACGAATATAGCAGGCCATGATGGTCTTGAAGATCTCTTTTCTAGTCGCCTCTAAAAGGGACTGGGTGCCTCCATTGAGCAAGTTTAGCAATGAAGCTACAAACTGTCATCAGTGAAGATTCATGAATCCATTCATGAGAAGACTTATAAAGGTATTTTTTTTTTAGCTATGCTCAGGTGAGTTATTGTGATCGCTTGGTGTCTGGTGTCTGTTGTCTGTCAACATTTAGCTTGTGTATGCGATAGAGGCTGTATTTTCAACTGATCTTCATGAAATTTTGTCAGAATGATAAACTTGATGAAATCTAGGCCAAGTTTGAAAATGGGTCATCTGGGGTCAAAAACTAGGTCACTAGGTCAAATCAAAGAGAAACCTTGTGTATGCAGTAGAGGCTGTATTTTTCAACTGATCTTCATGAAATACTTGTCAGAATGATTACCTTGATAAAATCTAGGCCAACTTTGAAAATGGGTCATCTGGGGTCAAAAACTAGGTCACTAGGTCAAATCAAAGAAAAACCTTGTGTATGCAATAGAGGCTGTATTTTTCAATTGATCTTTATGAATTCTTGTCCGAATAATTG
The DNA here is from genome assembly GCF_021730395.1 of Mercenaria mercenaria. NCBI lineage: Eukaryota > Metazoa > Mollusca > Bivalvia > Venerida > Veneridae > Mercenaria > Mercenaria mercenaria. The sequence goes on along the minus strand of NC_069361.1, from coordinate 63,700,525 downwards.
CCTTGAAATCTAGGTCAAGTTCGAATATGGGTTATCTGGGGTCAAAAACTAGGCCATTAGGTCAAATCAAAGAAAAACCTTGTGTATGCATTAGGGGCTGCATTTCACACCGGATCTTCATGAAATTTGATCAGAATGTCTGGATGAAATCTAGGTCAGTTTGAATATGGGTCATCTAGGGTTAAAAACTAGGTAACACGGTAAAATTAAAGAAAAAACTTGTGTGGGCAACGGTCTGCATTTTATACTGGATATTCATAAAATTTAGAATGATTGCCTCGATGGAATCTAGGTCAAGTTAGAATATGGGTCATCTGGGGTCAAAAACTAGGTCGCTAGGACAAATCAAAGAAAAATGTTTTGGTCCAATCTTAATGAAAATTGGTCAGAATATTTGTGTCCTTGAAATCACTAGGTCAAACATGTTTACACTGTTATGGTGTGTCTCAGGGGAGTGACCTAGGGCCATCTTGACCCTCTTGTTTTAGCTCTAGCAGTCCAGAAAAGGGAGCGGCCCATGCCCACATGCCCTATTGAATAAAGGAATACATTTCTGCTACATTCAAATGGTTCTTGACAAGGTGTTTCTATTTTAAGCTCTAGTGGCCCAAACACACCCCATTTTAATAAAAGGGAGCTTAAAGGGAGGACCTTAAAATGAATCTTCATATCCAGATTGATGTACCGGAAGATCCGTCAAGCAGCTGGTAAGAAAAAGTTTTTATATTAAAGGTATTTCTATTTTTAACTAAACAGCCTCTGAAAGGAGCCAAGCAATCATGTTTGAACAAATTTGGAAGAGGACCTTCTAACAATGCTACAAAATTTGGTAAAATCCATCAAGCAGTTCATGAGTTGTAAAAAGATTTTTTTTTTATTTTGCTCTGGCATCCCCTAAAAGGGGTCAAGCTAAAACATTTCAATAAAGTTGACAGAGAACAATGCCAAGGATGCTACTGATCTATGACCAGTAGTTTCAGAGTTGTCATCTGAAGAAAAATGTGGATGGACAGAGGAACAGACGGACAAAACGATGGTGAAGCACAATAGCTCATTCCGAGCACTTCCTGCTCTGACGAGCTATAAATGTGCATTTCTGCCATGCTTAAATGAAAATGGGAATAGCACAAACAAGTGAAACTGGGACTGTTTCTAGAATCATTCGGGTCTCTTATGGTAGGTAGCCTCTAGCCTCTGTGTCCTTAAAATCACTGTGACCCTCACCTACTGATCCCAAGACCAACAGGGGTCATCTACTGATTACAGGGAATTGACAATACCATCATATGTATGTCCAAGGGTTCTCCAGTTATTACCTGGAAACAAAACAACCCTCTGACAGACTGACTGATATAGTGGAGTAACTGATTTCATATTCGTTGAATAGAGCATGCAAACAGCATCCTAATGTCTTATATGTCACTATCTCTGGACATTTAAGTGTTGTGTCGAAAGTTCAATCAAAACAGCAAACCAGATTGAAAATTTTTTATTCATCAATGCAACATTGACATCGGCAATAAACAACATCACTGATGAATTTCAAATGGCATCTGCCAAAAAGATACGTGCAAAACAAAAAATAGCCCTTGAAAAAAATAGCAAACTTGCTATGAACAGCATTTCATCCTTTACTGAATATACACATCGTGCAAGTTGCTCCCACGCAAGAAACTGGAGATCTTAATACTTAAAACATTCATAAATAGTAGTATAGTACATAAAAATGTTAAAACGTCAAATCACAGATTCAAACTTTACAGCAGTGAATTGTTTTAAAAAGAAACAAGAGGGCCATGATGGCTCTGGATCGCTCACCTGAGTAGAGTTGCTTGCTTGAACAAATTTCTTAGCTAAAGCTTTAAGATCTAGGCCTTCTGGTTTATTTTTAGCAAATTTATGAAGATTTCCCTATGCACAATCAAGTAACCCTGGGGCTTGGTCAATTTGACCCTGGGGGGTCAAGATTTGAACAAATTTTGTAGAGGTCCACTAGGCAATGCTACATGTAAAATATCTAAGCTCTAGGCCTTCTTGGTTTTTTTTAAAGAAAATTTTGAAGATTTTTCTATGTACAATCAAGTAACCCCATGGGGCGGAGCCAATTTGACCCCGGGGGGGGGGGGTCATGATTTGAACAAATTTTGTAGAAGTCTACTAGGCAATGCTACATGTCAAATATCTAAGATATAGGCCTTCTGGTTTATTTTTTGAAGATTTTCATATGTAAAATCAAGTTACACTTGGGGCGGGTTCAATTTTGACCCCGGGGGTCATGATTTGAACAAATGTTGTAGAGGTCCACTAGGCCATGCTACATGTGAAATATCTAAGCTCTAGGCCTTCTGGTTTATTTTTAGAAATGTTTTGAAGATTTTCATATGTAAAATCAAGTGACCCCTAGGGCGGGGTCAATTTTGATCCCGGGGTCATGAATTGAACAACTTTAGTAGAGGTCCACTAGGCAATGCTACATGTCAAATATCTAAGCTCTAGGGCTTCTGGTTTTTGAGAAGATTTTTTAAGATTTTCCTATGTAAAATCAAGTGACCCCTGGGGCGGGGTCAATTTTGACCCCGGGGGTCATGATTTATACAAATTTTGTAGAGGTTCACTAGGCAATGCTACATGTCAAATATCTAAGCTCTAGGCCTTCTACTTTTTGAGAAGAAGATTTTTTAAGATCTTCCTATGTAAAATCAAGTGACCCCTGGGTCATGATTTGAACAAACTTGGTAGAGGTCCACTAGGCAATGCTTCACACCAAATATCTAAGCTCTAGGGCTTCTGGTTTTTGAGAAGATTTTTAGTTTTTCCTTTCGGTTGCCATGGCAACCAGAGTTCTCCATGGAATTCAATTCTTTGAACAATTTTGAAAGGGGGCCACCCAAGGATCATTCCTGTGAAGTTTGGTGTAATTCTGCCCAGTGGTTTTCAAGATTTTTTTACAAACTGTTGACGCACGATGGACGACGGACATCAAGCGGTCACAATAGCTCACCTTGTCACTTCGTGATAGGTGAGCTAAAAATAATGTACCTCGCTGCAGAGATATTTTAGCAGAGTAAAGTGTGAATATAACCAGGATCATTTTATACCCTACATATCCAGTAATTTTTCATTTAGCTGTAACTTGGTATCTTGAATTCCAAGGGATCAAACGTTTGAGACCAGAGAAAACTGTCTTACAAATTGAACTTGGGGCGTGTTTTTTCTCCTCTAAATTCATTGCTGTAGCTTCATACACATTCACATGTATATATTTTCATTTCTGAGAGTTCTAAGTAAGCAGAACTGCCTTTCTTTTCCTATTTTTGCGCACTAAAAAAGTTACAAATGTCATAGCTTAATTAATATATGTTGCAAGCACTTCAATCAGGCACCATTTGTTTACTTCGTGCCTGGCCAGATAAATACATAGGATACCTACTGATGGCACTTCAAATTCACTAAAGTTGCAGTATGTCAAAATACAGAGAGGAAGAATTTTTATGGACCTTGAACTTTTACTAGAAATAACCAGAATTTTGAGAGAATTCAAGATACCAAATTACAACTGTATAAAACATAATTCTGGACAGATATTCTCAATAATTCTACAGACAAGAACACTGGTCTACTAAAAACAGACATGGAATTCAACCCCTCTAAATGTTCAATATTGAACACAACCAGATCAAAGAGCCCAACTATAACTTTGATTGGATAACTATCACGACACTGGAAATATACCAACTGCATATATGGTTGGGCTGTGTCTTCTAGCCATAACAGCATACCTAGTGCCAATAATGAAACTAAGGTATACCCATCCCTTATCTTTTTTATTATATACATCGCAATATCACATCAATGTTAGAATGCCTGGATGTTCCTCCAAAGACCAAAGGTGTTAGCAAGTCAAATATGTAGTATTAACATAAATTTGTTACTATTTATAGTAACAGATATAATAACAGCACCTAATTCGTGTCTCTATAAATGTATACTCGTGAACAAATTTCTTTAAAAAGTTTGCCATATATGTATTAGCATAAAATACTTTAATCTAACATGTAAGCTATCTGAAAATAGCCATATGAAAATGCTCAGTGCTAAGAACACACTGCATTCCTTACGAAAAGAATTTCTTTGAATAGTCAAAGGCCCTGTAGACATGGCATTACAACTGTTTTATTGCAACATTAATGACTCAGCAATCTGTGCCATTTACAACAGCATTTTCTGTACTTGTCCCAGAATATTACTATGTTAAGTACTCGTTCTTCAGAAAAAAAGATGATTTTCTGGCTTCAACGATACTGTTTAAAATTTGAGGACGTAATACGACTACTAAATGCTTCATTACCTCTAATAAATGCTGTATTGAAAGTTTCAGAACTCTAGGAATAGTTTTAACTGCAGAAACAAACTTTTCACACACCCTTCATATACAACATCAAATACTTTGCCATAAGTTTTACTGCCAAGGACATGCTAAGAATTTGGATTGTTTCCTGTACTCTGACCATCAAACATTTTATTAAAAGAAAAAAAAAGGGGATCTTTTTTTGTTTTCTGTCTAAATAGCCTATTTTCTTACTATCAGTCATAATCATTTTTAATCTGATTAACCTGTAAAATCTGAGAAATACGTCTTCATAGTTCTATTAATGTAGCACCTAGAATTACGAGTCTGGGCATAGCAAATAAACAGATTTTAAGGATGGTCCTACTAAAAGGAACTTAACATAAAATTTGGAATTAAAAGATATACACAAGTTATCTGTGTAAAAATACGTAACTGTCAGCTTATGGAAAAGTGTATATGGCATATATGCCATAAATGGAATCAATGCTACACATGTGATAGAAATGTAGCTTCAAGCAGCTACAATATAGATAACACAACACAAAATGCACCATAACTGAAAGCACCATGGCAGTTTGAACAAGAAATTCTAAATGTCTGCATATTGATGAATGGAGTCATCAACAACATTGGTACTGGAAAGTTCTATCTATACATATAAATATGGTTTTTCCAATAATGATGAAATGTAGTTCTTAGCCAGGTGTATTCTACATTATTTGTGATATACTTTGTAGTAATAAATATATCATTAAAAAATTATTACAAACCAATGGTAAAGCTGAATCAGCCCAACTTTAATTTAAAAACACCATCAAATTTCACATGGTGAAGTCTTTTGCCCACCTACTGCAAAACTTGTATGCAGCAGTTACACATACTTAGTAGTTTATTAACACACATCATTCCATCATCTGTCAATGAAATTCTATTTTCTTTGACCTATTATGGTTGTAAGTGTTTTGGGCAAATCAGCACTAAACCAATGCATATTTATTAAATGAACTATTATCAACAAAACCTAGCTATCACTGTCACTTTTTGAGAGCAGGTTGAACAGAGATTCAATATGTTTTGCCACAATATCGACCCACATTGGCCGATCTCGAGGCCGTGGTCTCTGTGGCTCCTCCTGACTCTCGCGTCTGTTTTGACGCTGACTGGATGTTCCCGCCTCTTCTTGATCCTGACCCTGGTTACTGGTCTCTTTCGGTTTACTGGATGAACTGGGTCCTGGCTCAGGAGTTTCCGGCCTCGTGACAGGTCTCGGGGAACCAAGACTCTCTTTTATGTCTGGTTCTGAGTCTGATTTTCCACTGCTCTGTCTCTTTTTGCCTTCAGTCTTATTTTCTGTTTTTGCACGTTCAGTGCTGCGTGTTTCAGGTTTTTCTGACTCTTTATTGTCTTTGGATTTTGTTTCAGTATTTGACTCGGTCTTTCCACTGTCACCACCTCCCTCTTTATTAGAATCTGATGACATTTTTCTTCTTTTTGAGGGTGTTTCTCCTGTTGGGGAAAATAAACATTTGACAAGCAACATACAGGCATGGCCTCACTTTTCGCTAGCAATTTTAATGTTCTGCATTTAACAGCAAATACAAGTAATAATTAACTGTAACATTTTCATTTCTAAAACATGTACCTGTAAGCATTTAAGAAAGTTTCAACAAACTTTTCATGTAAGTTTTTCAATTTAACCTGTTTGCCTTATTTTTTCTTGCAGCACTAACAGACATTTTTGCAGCCTTGCAATTTACTAATTGTGCATTTCATATTTTCACTGCAGTCTAAAATCATGCAATTTCAACAACCTGTTCACAAGATCTGATGAAAATATATAGGACTGAATGCAAATGAGGTCTAAAAGCATATACCGGTAGACAATGGAGCGCCTAGACTTCTTTTGCAGTCACCACTTGATATATTAAACACGTACCAGATTCTTCTGAGACACTGCTATCTTGACTCTCCTGTGAAGAGTTTCTCCGTCTCTGCTGACGTGTACGTGTTGATGTAGTTTGCTCTGCTCTCTGTTGCTGATGTTCCCGACAAACATGCAGTATATACTGTAGGCTCTCGTACAGCATTTTGTTCATGTGTTTTGGTGGTTGCACAGAAAATATTAACAACATTGCACGCAAGTCCTGAAATGAACAAAAGTTTGAAAATTGTAAAAATTTTGCAAAATATCCATTACGGCCTGCATTAAAAGTCAGAGTGACAGCTGCAGAAGACAAGAGTTGTCAGTGACAGGTCGCTCCACTTTTTTTATTCTCGACAGTGAAATAGGACATATTTAAACTTGTTCTAACTGTTCTTAAAACAGGGATAAAGAGCTTATGTTCATTGTTTCACAAAACCATAGTAAATAAAATTTACCTTTATCTGAGGAAACCAGACCTACCAATAGAGTGAATAATAATCCTGTTGTGAAGGAAGAGTGGGACAACAGTGTGAATCAAGTAAAAGTGAAAGTGGATCAAACCATTAACCAGAATTCAGAATTTCTAAGTACACATAAGGGACATAATTTACATGATAAAAGTCTCATCCTTGAATACTATAAGTAATGAAATTCTATTAAATGGCTGCTTGGTCCAGATTTCAAAACAAAGGCAATACCTTTAAAAATTAGTTAAAACATCCTGACAACAAGAGCTCGTCAAACATGAAATGCCCCCCTTGATGCATTCAGTAATTGCAAAAGTAACAGAAATTATTTGCTCACTGTAAACAAAAGTTCTACTGTTCTGGTTCAATGTGACCTTGACCTTTGACCTACTGACCTCAGAATCTATATGGGTCATCTGCTGGTCATGATCAACCTCTCTATAAGGTTTCATGATCCTAGGCCCAAGCGTTCTTAAGGTATCGCCGGGAAAGGGTTTAACTGTTCTGGGTCAATGTGACCTTGACCTTTGGCCTACTGACCTCAAAATCTATAGGGGCATCTACTAGTTATGACCAACCTCCCTATCACGTTTCATGATCCTACATGTAGGCCCAAGCATTCTCAAGTAATAGTCTGGAAACGGTTTAAATGTTCTGGGTCACTGTAACCTTGACCTTTGACCTCAAAATCAATAGGGGTCATCTGCTGGTCATGATGAACCTCTCTATCATCTTTCATGACACTTGGCCAAAGCGTTCTTAAGTTATCGTCCAGAAACCGTTAAACTGCTCCTGGCCAATGTGACCTTGAACTTTGACCTAATGACCTCAAAATCATTAGGGGTCATCTGCTGGTCATGACCAACATCCCTATCAATTTTCCTGATCTTAGGCCCAAGCGTTCTGGAGTTATTGCCCGGAAACCGTTTTACTGTTCCTTGTCACTGTGACCTTGAACTTTGATCTACTGATCTCAAAATCAATAGGGGTCATCTGCTGGTGATGAATAACCTCATTATCAACTTTCACGATCATAGGCCCAAGCAAACTTGAGATATCATCCGGAAACCGTTTTACTGTTCCGGGTCACTGTGACCTTGATCTTTGACATACTGACCTCAAAATCAATAGGGGTCATCTGATCATGACCAACCTCCCTATCAATTTTCATGATCCTAGGCCCAAGCGTTCATGAGTTATCATCCGGAAAACGTTTAATTATTCAGGGTCACTGTGACCTTGACCTTTGACATACAGATCTCAAAATCAATTGGGGTCATCTACTGGTGATGACCAACCTTCCTATCAACTTTCATGATCCTAGGCCCAAGCGTTCTTGAGTTATCATCCGGAAATGGATTGGTCTACATACCGATCGACAGACCGACATCTGCAAAACAATATACCCCTCCTTCTTCGAAGTGGGGCATAAAAATTGCATGTGCATAATTGTCTTACAAAGATCTGTATTTGTATTACATATCATAAAGATCCATCAATGGGTTACTCTATGAATTTTAAAACAAAGGGCAATAACTCCGCTTTTACCGAGATCCTGATAAAAATTGCACAAGCACCACCTGATCTATAATTGTATTAAGTTTCATGAAGATTCATCAATAAGTTTCTTAAATACAGTCAAAAATCCCTATTTTCTACCAAATCAAGGGGAAAACTCTTCTTTTAATGGGTCAAGGGGGATAATACTAAATGTGAGCAAAGGTGATGTGCTTATTTGTAATTAAGTAAGGTTTAGTAATTCCAGCTAAAATACTTTGAATTATAAGCATTTTCAATTTGGGATATATCTTCAGCATGGATAGTAGTTGTGCATCAAAATCTGTCAAATGACAATGGATATATTATTTGACCAAGGTTAAAATTACTTATAATTACCCCAGAAATTCTTTGGAAGATGGCCATAAGCTCACGTTCAGACTTCATGTTTTCTACTGCAGATTTTTCGGCAGTGATAGAAGCTACGAGCGAATCCAAGAGTGGTCTCCCTTGCTCACTTAGAACCTGGTCAGATACCTACAAACAAACACAGTAACACTGAAAATGACGTTAATATAACAAAACTCTACTGGAATCAGTTAAATCACATCTAAAACTCAAAAAACTACAACTGACTTAATTCAAGGGCCAAAGTCCCATTACTTCCATCAAAAGCTATAGTACACTATATGTTTGGTTGTACTCACGGTGGTGTTATATTTTTTGCTAATAATTGCCAACAGAGCAATTCACATTCAAAACAATCGTGACTATTTTTGGGCCTTATATGTATGTCCAGAAGCATAATCAACTATCATGAAGCTATGGGAATATGTCTTTTGTCTGTCCAATCACACAAAATAAAAGTCAATTACGTGATACAAACATTATCCAATATTCTGTAGTCAATACACTGGAAATTAAAACTTCATCAACATCCAGTTATATACGAGATCACATTTTGCAACATTTACCTCACATTCTGGTTATCCTACTGTTACCAGTTAGAACGAGATACCATATTTATCAAGTTTTAAATCTACACTAACACAAAACTAGAACTGTCACAGGAGTGACTCATACAAAAGTGAATACAAAAAAGTGTCTTACCGACCCATGTTACCACAGAAAAATGTTTTTACTTTTTACATAGGACTTATAATAAAAGATTTAGAAAAATATCTAAAATATTAAAAATCTAAAAATAGGATTTCTAAAAATAGACTAATTCCTGGAATTTAAGGGGAAGAAACTAAGTACAAAAGTTAAAAAAGGTTACTTCCCTTTGGCTCTAAGCCAATCAGAATGAGATATAGTGAAAATACATCAAAATTAACCTAAATTCTAGGTAAAAGGGGACACAATTCATGAAAAATTAGTGTCAGAGTTATGCACCTTGTGTCACATGATGTGGGTGATGAGGTGGAACATCTATTTTAAGTCTGAATCAAATCCATTCAGTAGTAACTGAGATATAGTGAAAATACATCAAAATTAACCTTAAATTCTAAGTAAAAAGGGGCATAATTCATGAAAAATTGGTGTCAGAGTTATGCACCTTGTGTCACATGATGTGGGTGATGAGGTGGAACATCTATTTTAAGTTTGAATCAAATCCATTTTGTAATAATTGAGATATAGTGAAAATACATCAAAATCAACCTTAAATTTAAAGTAAAAGGGGACATAATTCATAAAAAATTTATGTCATAGTTAAGCACCTTATGTCACATCATCTGGGTGATGAGGTGGAACAACTATTTTAAGTTTGAATCAAATCCATTTAGTAATAACTGAGATATAGCGAAAATACAACAAAATTAACCTTAAATTCTAAGTAAAAGGGGACATAATTCATGAAAACTTGGTGTCAGAGTTATGCACCTTGTGTCACATGATGTGGGCACATGATGTGGGTGATGAGGTGGAACATCTATTTTAAGTTTGAATCAAATCCATTTAGTAGTAACTGAGATATAGTGAAAATACATCAAAATCAACCTTAAATTCTAAGTAAAAAGGGGCATAATTCATAAAAAAATGGTGTCAGAGTTATGCACCTTGTGTCACATGATGTGGGTGATGAGGTGGAACATCTATTTTAAGTTTGAATCAAATCCATTTAGTAATAACTGAGATATAGTGAAAATACAACAAAATTAACCTTAAATTCTAAGTAAAAGGGGACATAATTCATGAAAACTTGGTGTCAAGAGTTATGCACCTTGTGTCACATGATGTGGGTGATAAGGTAGAACATATATTTTAAGTTTGAATCAAATCCATTTGGTAATAACTGAGATAATAGATTTCGGGACATGACGGGACAGGACGTGACGCGACGGGACGGGACAAAACTGACTCCTATATACCCCCCTCAAACATGTTTGGTGGGGGTATAATAACAGAAATTGATGTAATTTATACAAACCTTGGGAAAAAAGTTACAGAAGAACTGGTATATATTTTGATTGTTTAGAGACAGTCGTTCGTCCATCAATACAGCATCAACATAGTCTATGAAGAAACTACTGGTACATAATATCTTGATGAAGTTTTTGTCAACCTATTGAATATATAAAACATAACTTAATGAAACTGTATCAAAAACTTTAAAATCATATCCTTCATTTTCAACAAAATTCTAAAATGCTTTATATAAAATAGGTGTAAAAGGAAAGTTTAATTAAAGCACAGTCTGAAATAATAAGTAGTACATAATATAATGTCATTTATGTAATAATATTTACTGTGTACATGCATTTCATACATGTAACAACATATATCAATGAAATACTACGTAGGTGGATCTCTTATTTACATACATATGTTTATTTTATGCAACATTGCAGTGGAAAGTGTGTTTTGTACTGCAACTTTACTATGTCTGTTGTTACAAGTACCTTTCACTGGATAATTTGGTCTATTTTACAGATTTATAACTATAAAACCAAGATATAAATATATACACATACTGACCAATGACACGGTGAAACAATACTTACCTCTGTGTGATAGATTTCGTACCAAAGTTTTGCAAAGTATGGGGAATGTAATGGAACACCTTCATACGCAACCATTGCACCTATAAAATATAGTCAATTATAATCAATGTATAAACCTGAAGGGGGGAAATCTCACCAAATTGTATTAAAATACCCATTCTCAGAATGTTTTTTTTCTCCTCTTTTTTTTTTGCATAAATTTCTCATCAGCTGCTAAATAGATTTCTCATTACTGTTTTCAAATAACACATTTACTTATAATGTTTAAAGAGTTTATTTTTTTTTATTAATGTATATAGGCATCAAATACATATCAAAATTCTGTTTTCTTCTTCTAAATATCATACATACATACACAAAAAAACTTAAACATTATTTGGTTATGCTATACAACCAAAATTTTAATTTTCCTTAACATGCAGAACTGGCCAAATACTTTTGTTTTTTCGTTGTTTTTTTTTTGGGTCATGACAACTACTTATACAGGACTTTTTCAAAGTTACTTCCATTCAGGTAGTAACTTGAATTATTTTAGGTTTAAGGATTTTATACACGAAAGATACAGCAATAAGAAACACTTGAAAAACACTGTAAGAGAACTTACTAAATGTGATAATGGGTTCAGTAAGGATCTGCTGATTGACAGCTACCCTACACATGAGATCAACCATTGAATGATAGGGAATGAAAAAATCCTGCAACGCTGCATCATACATTTCATCTACTCCCTGAAATAACAAAAATATTTCATCTGCAACTTGATATAAATGCAAAATATATACAAGACATATATTTAATGAAACTTTTTAGCTGTCATTATCTTAATATGATTCAAATATTTCATTTATACATCATGAATTCGTGACTAATCAAGTATTTATCATACTTCCTCACCAAAGAAAGATCCAAACTGACAAAGTGCTTCTGATTTCAATTCTTCATCTTCACATGGTGTGGAATAACATGGCATGTTAGGAAACTGACAGTATTTTATAAACTAACTCAATAACTCATTCAGAGTTTGTAAATGTAGCATATGGCTGTTAAATCAATTTGAAAGTGGATGTTTAAAGCCACAGCAGAAAGGTGAGTACCTTTGTTGCCTCTATTTGACTAGTATGTAAGAGCATGTTGAAATGCGGTCTTGGTGGTCGTATATTGGACTTTGGTCCAATTGGTTTCTGTCCACGCCTTGGAAAATAAGGACCATTTGCCACTGAAAATATTCAAATATATAATTTACTGATATGTGATGTTAACTATAAATAGTTAAGTATAGATAAAAAGAAACTTGATGACTTTCATATAAACAGAGTAAACAAACTAACAGTATGGTGAATATCCTTTAAGCCAATCATGAATATCCTTTAAGCCAATCATGAAAAGAGTCTTTCTTTTCTTAGCATTAGAATCATTTGAACAAACATGAAACAGCACCATCCTGGATGCTTCTTACCAATTTCAACCAGTTCATGATAAGTTGTTTACATATGTTTCTAGTTTAAGCTCTGGCCATGCTGAAATGCAGTCAAACACAACCATATGAACAAAACTGAGACAAAGTTTGGTAATCAAGTGGTTCAGGAGAAGAAATTGTTCCACGAAAATTGCCTGATCATCCATCTTTACTTATTTCATATGTCAGAGCTAAAGGCATCAGTATCAACAGACATTTACAGGGCTGCATCAGACAATAATTTTTGAATGACATTGCTTCAACTCTCAAAGTTTTGATGATATGGCAATTTCTGCATGTAACGGGTTTAACATCACACAAGCACAATTAAAGGTCATATGACGACTTTTCCTGCTTTTAATGATTAAGAAAAACCCTTCAGGCATTATTTCATCACAGCATGGCACCTAGGTGGAACCACCTCACATGAAGGAAGTCTACACCCTAGCCAGGTTTTGAACCTACAGCAACAAGGGGTAAAATATCTGAAGTTGGTAATCTTAATCACTCTGGCAATTAGGCCCCTTAGATGCTGATATGACAAATCTTGATAAAACATGTAATTAATGTATTAACTTACATGGCATGGAAGTATCCTGGTATGAGAGATGTGCCTGTGTCAGACTGGGAACTATAGCATTGATACACTCACTCTGATACGTCAGTATCATTTCCTTTAACACATCTGAAATTAAACACAACATTATCTTCGTTAATCTTCAAATTATCATATATGTTCATTGGCAGTAATACACATTTCTGTCTACTATCAAGGGTATTTAATTACTACTCTAAAAATATCACAAACTTAAATACTTCAGTTCCTTTTTTTGGAAGTTCATTCATTTCAAGTTAAACCTGTCTATAAAGACCACCCTTGAGAGAGCCAAAATGTGGTCTTTATTGGAAGCTGGTCTTTATTCACAGGTTAAAATACACTGTAAATGTTAAAATGGGAAACAAAACATGTGGTCTTTACAGCCAGGTGGTCTCTGTTCAGAGTGGTCTTTAACACAGGTTTGACTGTACATGTATAAACAATATATTACTGAAGCCATTGCCTTTCTTAAGATTTATACTAGATCTTATACATACACCTCCAAATTCGACAGCCCCTACTGGACCTCAGTCAAATGGCATATCTATACATGCAATCAACACATTAGACAGAACTATGACCAGTTTTACACATACCTATACAGACTATCTCAGGTGGAGTACAACTACTATACAGACTATGCATCCCTGATGGCGTATAACACTAACCTATACAGACTATCTCAGGTGGAGTATAACTACTGTACAGACTATGCATCCCTGATGGAGTATAACACTAACCTATACAGACTATCTCAGGTGGAGTATAACTACTGTACAGACTATGCATCCCTGATGGAGTATAACACTAACCTATACAGACTATCTCAGGTGGAGTATAACTACTGTACAGACTATGCATCCCTGATGGAGTATAAGACTAACCTATACAGACTATCTCAGGTGGAGTATAACTACTGTACAGACTATGCATCCCTGATGGCGTATAACACTAACCTATACAGACTATCTCAGGTGGAGTATAACTACTATACAGACTATGCATCCCTGATGGCGTATAACACTAACCTATACAGACTATCTCAGGTGGAGTATAACTACTATACAGACTATGCATCCCTGATGGCGTATAACACTAACCTATACAGACTATCTCAGGTGGAGTATAACTACTGTACAGACTATGCATCCCTGATGGAGTATAAGACTAACCTATACAGACTATCTCAGGTGGAGTATAACTACTGTACAGACTATGCATCCCTGATGGAGTATAACACTAACCTATACAGACTATGTACCTATATACAACGTATGTATCTCAGGTGGAATTTGACACTTACCTATACAGACAGTACGTATCTCAGGAGGAGTATAGGAGTTGAGAAGTGTCAGTAACTTCTTTGCTATAGTAACTTTCTCATCCCAGCTGTGTACATACATCTTCACATCATTCGACTGTGGTCCTGAACATAATTTAATGCAATGCGTTTATTCAAGAAATGTTTTAATTATTCTTGTATCTGAGTACATCAGAGCACTATGTGCATTTAACAATAACCTACATTAAACAAGGTGAATTCTCATTCCTCTTCAACTGGTTAGAATACAGTCTTTCCAAATTTCTCATACAAAGCATTAATCTTTTTGTCAGGGTTGCAGGCTCTAAGTACATGTAGATTAAATTTGATTTCATGAAATATGTAATTCCCTTGAACAAACCTACTAAAATGGTGTAACCTAATGATCTGACTGGAAACCAGGTACAGTTTATCAAGACTGGATATGCCAACTTTTTCATATTCTTTTCTATTTTAATAGATTCACTTTATGAATCATAATCTTATGATATGATATTTGTACTTGTTTCCAGTAACAATATTTTTTCATCCTGTACTTGTTTTCATATTCCTCTCTATGCAATTACAGCATATACAAAACATACCTTTCTTTTGCTCGACATAGTTCCTGGCATTTTTGAGCACCTGCAGCAATATGGACAACAGGTCTACAATATCACCCGTCACATGACACGCTGTGGCCTCATGGTACATCACATGTAGGGTGATAAATGCCTGGCAAATAAATATACAATGTCATATGTGATGTTGTACATAAAATAGCTCCACATTAGTTTAACAGTATCTTCTTACTTCTTAGTAAATATAAACTGCCAATACTTGCTCAATGCAAGCTTTCAGGATTTTGAACCAATAAAACTTGAAGATCAAAGGCAAACTTCAATGTCTGTTTGTTTTGGGTTTAACGCCAATTTTCAACAGTGCTTCAGTTATGTAACGGCAGGCAGTTAACCTAACCAGTGTTCCTAGATTCTGTACCAGTACAAACCTGTTCTCCGCAAGTAACTGCCAACTTCCCCAAATGAATCAGAGGTGAAGGACGAATGATTTAAGACACAATGCTTTTTATCGAATCGTCGCAGAGAACATACGCCTCACCCTGGGCTCAGACTCACCATCCGGGATCTGTAGATCTGTGCTCTCCCTATTGAGCTAAGCAGGCGGGCTTCAGTTTTCAATGAGATATGAAGCACCGACTTCCAGGTAACAAGGGAGATACACTAAAATGTCACTGATATTCATTATAGTTACAATAAAATATTATTACAACTTTTCTGTTTGTTTTAGTTTCTTTTAATGCCACACCAACACTAATATAGGTCATATGGATACTTTCCAGCTTTTGAGGGTGAAGACCCTAGACACCATTTTTTGCAATATTTCAGGCATAAACTGGCATCTGCCTCAGTAAGCCAGCTGGATGGAATCATCATATGAAAGATTTCTACACCCCAAACCCCAAGTAGGGTTGAACCCAAAAAGGTGAGGGGCAAAGGATTCAAAGTCAGCAGCATTAAACACTCGTACCACAGTGGCCCCTTATAACAATTATAGTAGCAACAGCTGCAAAAACTTCAAAAGTATTCTACAAACATTCCTACCTCACCCAACATCTGAAGACCTTTGTTAAACAAGACTATCAATCTGTCAGTCTCTGTGTCAACCAAAATCTTCAAGGCTCTGAAAAATTAAAATAAACTAACATACATTTTCTTATAAAGCTAAAATAAAAAATATAGCTTGTATAATAAGCCAAATTAATTACTTCAACTGACATTTACATTGTATATGTTCTTCAGTCAGTAATAACTACAAAATTAATTTTCTAGTACAAAACTGAAATCTGCCTAGACAAAATTTTAGACCTGAACATTCAATGTTTTAAATAGGGACTACATAACTCACTATTAGCACATGTCAGAGTAAAGACCTTAAAATTCATCTGAATGTAATCATACAGTTTATTTACCCTATCAAAGTTTGCCATCCTGACCGAGCATCAAGATTCTGTAGATACAGCTGTATGGTGTTGCGTCTGAAGCTGTTGATGGCCTTGATTTCCTCATCACTGCAGTCCTGGTACTTGGTTGCCATCAGTCGCATCATCTTGAACAATTCATCTACAGCCTGTACATATAGACAGCTTCATTTTGAATTCAATACAAACTAAAGCTGCTTTTGAGAAAAGCCCATGTCTCCCACAACTGCATAATCATCTAAATAGTAGTATATGAGTCAACCATGCACCAAGACCTCAACTGCCTTATCAGACTTTGGTGAGTGCTTTGATTATCAAACAAGAGCTGTCGGAGGACAGCAACGCTCGACTATTCAACAGCCTTGTCAATTGAATGAATACAAAAGTTGAAAAAGGGGCATAATTTTGTAAAATGCAAAGTAGAGGTATTGAACCTCTGTACTGCATGTCATATCACGACAGTGAACAAGTGTGTGAAGTTTCAATCCTTTCCAATTTGTGGATACTGAGATACCAGCTTACATACAAAAACTTAACCAAAAACTGCTAAGTCAAAGGGGCATAGTTTTGTAAAAATGCCAAGTAGAGTTATGGGACCTTCACAGTGCATGTTAGATCATGACAGTGAACAAGTGTGTGAAGTTTCAATCCATTCCAATTAGTGGATACTGAGATATCAGATTACATACAAAAATTTAACCAAAAACTACTAAGTCGAAAAAGGGGCATAATTTTGTAAAAAAGCAAAATAGAGTTATGGAACCTGTGCAATGTAAGTCAGTTTGTCACAGTGAATAAGTGTGTGAAGTTTCAATCCATTCCCACAAGTGGTTACTGAGTTACCAGCTTACATACAAAACCTTAACCAAAAATTTCTAAGTCGAAAAAGGGGCATAATTTTGTAAAAAAGCAAAATAGAGTTATGGAACCTGTGCAATGTAAGTCAGTTTGTCACAGTGAATAAGTGTGTGAAGTTTCAATCCATTCCCACAAGTGGTTACTGAGATACCAGCTTACATACAAAACCTTAACCAAAATCGGGACGCGGACGCCGACGCATGGGCGAGTGCAATAGCTCTACTATTCTATGAATAGTCGAGCTAAAAACAAGTTTCAAGGGCCATAATTCCAAAGTACCTGGGCCGATTTGGCTAGTTATTGAACTTGGCCGAGGACTTATTGGCAAACACATTTTGTTCAAGTTTGGTGAAGATCGGATGAGAAATTTTCAACTTAAGTGGACAAGCTTTATGACAGACAGACTGACAGACACACACACAGACAGGAGTAAATCGATATGTCTCCCATACCACTGTGTGGTGGGAGACATAATACTTATTACTGAAGGTAAAACTTTGAAAAATCTGTACTAAAACGCTGACGCACAAAGGGCAAAAATGTCAAGATGCTGTTTCCATGACTCAAACATTTCAGTAAATTAAAAATAAAACTTAAAGTTACAAAGCCAACAAGATCTGATATGACCTTTTTGACTACTAAGTGTGACTTTGGCTTTACAGGACATTTGACTCTTAAGTGTGACGTTAACCTTTGAGATAGGGGCCTGGTATTTTCGAGCAACCCTTTGTCCCACTAATGCAAGATTTAAGTCATACAAAAATAAGATTGCTCAATGCTGTTATGGCCCGGAAAAGCTCTAAAATTACCTTTGACCCCTAAATGTGAATCTGACTTTTAAGACAGAACCCTAAGTTTGTGTGCGACAGTCCATCTCATTGTATTTAAGCTAATAAAATTACTGTTCAAATTTAAAACCGAGACAAAATCTGAAATGACCTTTGACATCTTTATGTGACCTTGAACTTTGTGATGTGGACTGGAATTTGAATGCAACATTCTAACTCACTGTGGGTAAACATTTATGTCAAATATAAAAGAGATTAGTCTATACATGTCTGGACAAAATCGGATGGATGGATCCATACAAATACACCAAACACCCACTCTGATGACTATGTAGAGCTCACCACAGGAGAATTAACAAGTTTCAATCAGCCTAGAATTTCTTTAGTCCAGGATCTTATAACCACCAAGATAAATTCATAAAACTGTATTGGAACTGTAAAAATGGTCTTACCCCTGGATACTGGGCAGGATAAGGTGTTATGTTCTTGAAAGCCCACAGAATATTTTGATGCTGAGCTAGTTGTCTTGTAAATATTCTTGATTGCTGACAACACATACGTAACAGTCCGTAGTATGCAGGTAATGTCATACGATTAAACATCATTACATCCTGGTCCTCATGGTCAGCACTGTAACATAAAAAAGATTATTCTGTTCTTTAACTTTATCCAGTACAATATGGAGATTTATTTGGTCCAGCACTAAGGTGAACAAAAGCAAATAATAACTCATCCTTCAAACAACTGAGGTAGTGGATGAATGATCTTGGACATACAACTGAAGTAGTACACAAATAATCTTGAACAACTGAAGTAGTGCATGAATAATCTTGGACAAACAACTAATATAATCATTATGGATGAATAATCTCGGACAAACAGTTGAAGTAGTAGACGAATAATCACAGGCATACAACAGAAGTAGTGGATGAAAAATCTCAGACAAACAACTTTAGTGGAGCATGAATAATCTTGAAGTAGTGAAATGAATAATCTTGGATAAACAACTAATATAGTGAAATGAATAATCTTGGATAAACAACAGAAGTAGTAGATGAATAATCTTGGACAACAACTGGAGTAGTAGCAGTTTTCCCAGGAATCACTATCAACTCTTGGGCACAGATTATGACTGCAGGTCTCCTTACATTTTATTTTGTTTCTGCAAGATTGACACTATTTAAAGGATAAAATAATACTTACAGTATGTATGTAAATGGTATATGTTTACAGACATGTGAGTTGGTGACAATCAGTTTTACATTCTCTGGACAATCTACACAAGCCTGGTACCAGAATAACAACAGTGCCTGAAACCAAATATTGGGAAATATTAGGCTAGGACCCAGGAAAACAAATGATGAGCCAGATAAACTCTAGCACAATAATTTACGAACAATTGTATCTGTAAAAAACACCATTTTCTACATTTTTCAGAGCACAACTTGAATGACACAAATAAAGCAAAATTAATATGAAAATTTATATTTCAACAAAACGCTTACTTGCTAGATATAAAAATTTCTTGACAGACAGTAAGTTTACATGCATAACCTAACAGTTCACCAATCCTTGTAGGATTGTAGAATAAAGTTAGATCAAAAGGTGACTTTCCAGATATTAATGGTGAAGGAAGACCCCAGATGCCCTTTTGGACATCCTTTTAGGCACTGGCCTTCACTTGGGCAGTGACAAGTGATTTGAAGAAAGATTGGAAGGAAGAAACCACTCAGCCACTGAGGCTCCTCAAATCAATGACCTAATTCCTATAACAATACAAATAACTCACCTGTTTATTGTGATGCATTGAGATCTGTGGTTCTGACAATTTGGGCTGGAAAAGTGCCCACAAGTCATTGAAATGATGTGCAAACTGGAAAAAAAGATCATACAGCTCAAGACAAGATGTCACAGATACAAGACAAATATAAATTAAATCATTTAATAAAGATACGACTTTGTGGTACTGTAGAGGAGAACTGGTTATGAAATGAGGACTGTTTTTTGTTTGTTTGAAGGCTGTGCCATTCACAAAATTAAATTACAATGCTAGATAAAATTCATAATTAATTTACCTTTAAATTCTTTAAATTTAAAAAAATGCAAATCCATGTTGCTACAAATCAAAACAGAAAGGTTAAGCTTACAAAATAAAAAGTATTACAAGCAATAGAAAAATAAGTAACTTAATTCAAAACTTGTTTTTCACTCAGAATGTTGTTTAATTTAAAAGTTTTAATTTGAACTATATTTACCATGAGTTTCTCCTGTTTGGACACCAGACAGAATTGTAAGACTGTGAAATAACAAATAAGTTTTGTTGTTCCCTGTGTTTGAGGATCTACATAGAGTCGGCATCGTGGTAACAGACTCAGTAAATGCTCATAAACTTTGTGTAGCACCATCAGAGCCTCGCTGCTCATCTAAATATAGAAAATGATTACATCTTTGTTTTGTTAAAATTCCAGACAGACATTACATCAAGTCTTCAGATATATTTAACATAAAAGCTTTATTTTCAAATACATTATAATGAAAGCTGAACATCTATTTTATCAATCAACATAAAGAAAACTTTATACAAATTAAACTCAGTTAATACCAAACAAACACCAGACGATGCTTTATATTTTCATTCCCTTATTTGGGGCAGCAAAATCTGATATTTGACTTTCTTGGCCTTTCTTCTAAGATCTATTTTGTACATGTCATTGTAAAATATGGTGAAACTGTGTTTGTCCAATAGGGTCTCGGACAAGCTGGGGTAGTCGGACAATCGCGTTTGTGCCAATGATATTATTTTCTACACACTAAATATTTCTTACAAAATTCTGAAGTTACTGAGAAAATCTTACTGCAATATGCAAATTGTATTTAAAGTTATTTCTAAAATGCAACTAGTACCTCAAGGCTGGATAAATATATAATCATAAAGTCTGATAGGACACTCACCGGGATTTCTTTATGTGGACTGAGAACACTTCTAGAGGTTCTATACATCTGTCTAAAATGTGTACTGGGTACCAGTGATACAACCAGGGCACCAGCAGCTAAAATGCATAACACAAACAAGTTTCTTACCATTATCTATTAAAACATTTGTGTAAATAAAAAAAAGAACAATATTTATGTCAAGTGTCAAAGTTACAAAATTATATGAAAGAATGTTGTTGCTCTTTTGTTCAGCTTTAAGTCACACGATCACAATCTAGGTTATTTTCCAGGTGACTCTTCAGTGGTGGAGGAAGACCTAAGGTTCCCCTCTAGGTATTGTTCAATGCACAGTTCAGCACCTGGGTAGAACCACCCACCTTCTGCCAACCAGTGCGATAAAACATAGGACCTACTGGCAGTCTATTTTAAATCAAATAATGTACAGGAATTTTAGTCGTCACTGATATATTGATGCAATGTTTTAATGACCACTAAAATAAATAAAACAATAAATGTAGAATCCCACTTACAATTTCTGACTCTAGCGTTGTTGTTTTTGATGAGATAATGTTCCACCCAGCTGTCCATCTGGTTAAGCATGTAGTGATTGGCCAGTTTGTTACGAGTCACCTGATTGGCCATCCAATCTAGACATGCCACTGGATTACACATTGCCAACTTAAATGAAATGTAACATACATAATTATAAAAATTATTACTTTTGAAGTACAACAGAATAAACCTTTTTTTTTCATAAAAATGTTCACTTCACCAATAGCTACACCACTATCATCTTCAAATAGAAATCTAGAAAAAAAGGTAACTGGTGAGCCAATATCACTATGTTCTGCTATCAACAACTTTCAGATTATTAACTGTCCTAACACAGCATGCTCATTTTCCATAGGAAACAAAATGTTTGCATTATAACAATCAGACATGGAAGGCAAATGCAAGAGAATCGAAATTAAAAAATACTAAAATATGAAGCAAATACACTTTGTACAGCATTAAACATATACTCTTGCAGTGACCTTTATGTTTTGTAATTCTGAGACAGAGATATCATGAAATACACAATTACCTCCCAGAACCTCTGCAGTATAAGCTGAGTAAATGGGGGCATCCCTGGAGGGCCTCCAACAAATTCCACTAGCATAGACATCAGTTTGAAGAATGGTTGGGATTGCTGCAACATTAAAATATCAATGATCACTTACAAGCTCCTAACTTATGGTAAGTACATATCACATTACAATGATAGTGAAAAGCCTTTATCAGTTACTGTGAAATCATTTAATTTTGCGGGTTTAAAACTCTGTGGTTTTGCCTAAAACTGCTATTTCATTTGGATACAAGTTCGTGGATTTCAATTTATGAAGTTAAAAGAATGGGAATTTAACTTGTTTGTTAGAATTCAATTCTTTTAATTGATGGAACCACACAATGCGTTAAATTCAGTCCCCCACAAATATTGATAATTTCGCAGTAAGCAATAAGTCAAGAACCATCAATCTTCTGCAAACCAGCTGAATGGTTTCCTCACATTATGTGAGTTGGGCTCAAACCCTGGAGGTGAAGGACAAGTGATATGAAATCAGGTAACGTAACCCCAGAGGCTCATCACCCCTCTGACAGAGAAAGCAAGTATAAAATACATTATTTCTTTAGGGCAATGGACAGTCAAATCTCCTAAAGCAATAACAGTTACCACTAGTGATGAGAATCGGACAGCTGAAGCAGAATCGATTAATCGGTCCGATTCTAATCTCTCTCCGATTCGATTAATCGAAATAATCGGAACTGAAAGATCAAAAACAGACTTATGTAATGTGGCAATATGGTAGTAACAGCAAACCTTTCTCAAGACTTTCAGATTATTTTATGACTACCTTTATTACTTTTTATGAAGAATTCTATGACACAGCTACTGTATTAAGCAACTGTTGGGCAAAAATGACCCAGTTGTTCGAATCTTTAACCGGCTGTTAACCTATCTGCTGGTTAGATCTTGATTCAAAATATTTGTCTTGATGGGATTTTTTTTTATTTCACTATAAAGGCAGTCCTTAACTCAAAGATTTGTTTTTCAAATTCTTCTAAAATGTCGACATATAGCCTTAAAAGTTAACCAACCGATAGCTTACCCGGTTGTTCAAAGCTTTGAACAAATAAGTCCAAACTGCGATCTGGGAGGAACTATTGGACGAAATGCAAAAGTAACTATAATTCATCTTTTCTCTATGACTCAAGGTGTGGGATTCAAGCCATGCTAGATGCACTGCCAAATTTGACATAGAATATATGCTGGGGACATTGCTGGCAGGTCTGGAATTAGTTTATCATCTTTTTTTAAGGAAATCCACTATTTTGTATTGAATGAATTATAAAAACTTGTCAAATAAAATCTGAAAATTATTTCCAGTTAGAAAAAAAAGTGGGTGGGGTACCTTCGTTAATGTACGCTTTAAAGCATATTTTGCAAACAGCTCTAGTAATATCAAAGATTTCTTTAAAAGGAGCCAATATCCGGCATTCAGGCTTCATGCAGAACCCAAAATATTTCAAGGCGTCTGATTTTTTACTGCCAGGGCAACAAAATTTTTATTATGGTTACGATCATGACAGCTGGCCTGACAGCGTTCTCTATTTTAAAGAGCAGATATTTTGAAATACTAACCCAAAGACTATAAAAGAGCAAACGTATCAAAAGTATTTAAGCTTAACAGCGAGAAGTATCTGAAAAAGTCTAGAAAGCGGGATTTTAATTTTTTAACAAAATCGGCGACTAGAATCGATTCTTTTTAGTCAGAATCGATGTCGCCGACTTTGAAACTTTGGCGATGATTAATCGAACATCGGCGACAATCGGAACATCACTAGTTACCACTGACCTACATACTAAATTATTTTTTCATGGAACTAGTCCACACATATAAAATCTCATGATTCAACAAACATACAATTATCTGTACAATCTCATACAAATATATGTTTTTTTTAACAAGAATGGAGCATTCCAATATTGCTTCAAATCACAAACAAATGTCAGTTTTCCATTGTTTAGATGACTTAAACATGTTACATACCTCTGGACTTAACTTCTTTATAGCACCAAAAACCATATTCACAATCTGAAATAAACAATTATACAATGTATTTGACATTTGAAAGTCTACAAAACTAGAAATGATGACATAGGTATACACAAGCAGCAAAGTCAACAGACATCTAACAACTGAAGAACCCTAACACATGTTCTAGGAGTTGATACAAAATTTTATCATAAAAAAATAAAAGATGTAATAATTTTGACAATGTAAAGAATATCTTTTGAGTCAGCAATTTGTTTTGAAACAAAATTTTGACTCAAAATACTTTTTTTTTCATATCTATGATGTGCATATAATTCTGCATTATCCCCCTTTCTTATATAAAGTTGTACTATGTGAGAGAGTTAAAAGGTGAACTTACTGCACTAGCCAGTCCATCATTCCAACGACACAGACTGAATATAAGGTTACAGGTCTGTCGGACATTGATGTTGTCTCGAATCTGGTTGAAGAGGAAAGGATACCCCTGAAAAAGAACATATTTTTTTTTATTAAACAGTATTCAAAACAACAGTTCACAGAAGTAAGAGTATTCAATGAGCTGAAACATAATCATATGTCATAAAAAGACTTTCCACCTTTGGTAATTGTGTATTTCTTGATATTTATTTAAACAATACTTGCCATGTTGTTATATTAGTGTCAGTACTGCTCTATGTATATGATGTACAAAACCATCTAAATAGTTCTTAGGAAAACTGCAAAATTTTCCATTTTCTCATCATTCAAGAAATATGCAAATATTTTAAACTTTTTAAAAAAGATACATGTCATTTTAAAAAAAAAAAAATTTCTAAGACAGAATGTTACTTACTTTATTACCAGCAATAATACAATTATAATCTTTATCCGAAATCTGTAGCTGGTTATCCTCGGCACTCCGCGACTTCTCCACAAGTAGAGATATGAGAGCAATCATTTTCTCCAGTGACAGAGGTTTATATGTGTCGTCTGGTATCGTTATAACTTCTTCCTCCTCTTCATCATCAGACAGTATCTCCACCTGAAATAACATGGTAAATCAAGACCAACAATGACAATTTTTGTCTCAATTCAAAACTAGAAATTGCTTTTGTAAAAAAGCGTATGTCTCCCCCAATGCAAAGTCCTATAGGCAAGAAGTCAACAGGGGTCAGGAGCGAAAGTCAAAGAGACACTGATGGTTGGCTGCAATAGGGATCATCTACTTGGCATGTCCAGTCATCCCGCTAAGTTTCAACACTCTTGGCCTAGTGGTTCTCAAGTCACTGTTCAGGCTCCTGTGACCTTGACCTTTGATCAAGTGACCCCAAAATAAATAGGGGTCATCTACTCTGCATGTCCAATCATCCTATTAAGTTTCAACATTCTAGGTCAAGTGGTTCTCAAGTTATTTTCCAGAAATGATTTTACATGACCAGGCCCCTGTGACCTTGACCATTAATAGACTGACCTAAAAATCGATAGGGGTCATCTACTCTGCATGTTCAATCATCCTATGAAGTTTCAACATTCTGGGTCAAGTGGTTCTCAAGTTATTGATCGGAAATTGTTTTCCATGTTCAGGCTCCTGTGACCTTGACCTTTAACAGAGTGACCCCAAAATCGATAGGGGTCATCTACTCTGCATGTTCAATCATCCTATGAAGCGTTATCATTCTGGGTTGAGAGGTTCTCAAGTTATTGATTGGAAACGGTTTTCGACGTTCAGGCCCCTGTGACCTTGACCTTTATCAGAGTGACCCCAAAATCGATAGGGTCATCTACTCTGCATGACCAACCATCCTATGAAGTTTCAACATTCTGGGTAAAGTGGTTCTCAAGTTATTGATCGGAAATTGTTTTCCATGTTCAGGCTCCTGTGACCTTGACCTTTAACAGAGTGACCCCAAAATTGATAGGGGTCATCTACTCTGCATGTTCAATCATCCTATGAAGCGTTATCATTCTGGGTTGAGAGGTTCTCAAGTTATTGATCGGAAACGGTTTTCGACGTTCAGGCCCCTGTGACCTTGACCTTTAACAGAGTGACCCCAAAATCGATAGGGGTCATTTACTCTGCATGACAAACCATCCTATGAAGTTTCAACATTCTCGGTCAAGTGGTTCTCAAGATACTGATCGGAAATGGTTTTCAATGTTTAGGCCCCTGTGACCTTGACCTTTGATAGAGTGACACCAAAAACAATGGAGTTCATCTACTCTACATGACCAATCATCCTATGAAGTTTCAACATTTTGGGTCAAGTGGTTCTCTAGTTATTGATCGGAAATGGTTTTCAATGTTCAGGCTCCTGTGACCTTGACCTTTGACGGAGTGACACCAAAAACAATAGGGGTTGTCTACTCCAGCAGCCCTACAACCCTATGAAGTTTGAAGGTTCTAGATCAAATGGTTCTCCAGTTATTGATCGGAAATGAAGTGTGACGTATGGACGGACGGGGGAAAAAGAATACATCTCCCCCAGAATGGGGGGTGGGGGGGAGACATAATTTTGTAAGGATTTTGGGCTTAACATGGAGTCATGTACTATGGAGTCTTAAGAATTGACCTGTCTTTGACCTTAAAATTAAGTTAGCTTCCAAATGAAATGAGTAGTTTGTAGCTTGCTGGCTTTAAATGGGTTTAAATCAACACTGAGAGTCAGTGTTAGCACTGCAGCATGCTTTTCTCATGTAAGTCAAAACAAAGGCAAACTCACCCTTATTTTTTCATTGCTGCAAAAATATTCAAATCTATAAAAAATTTAAGTTCTTGTACTCCATCTTAAATTGCTTGTCTCTTCCCCTAAACACAATTTTTATATTTTCTATTGCACTTTTATCATAACAGAAAGGAAAGTATGTCTAGTCGATCCAACTTTTAACAAAACATGTTAATTATAAGCTATGAACTGCTTTTACTTTTTATAGTCTTGTTCCTTCAATAACTATTTCACCTTTTCAGATCATTAAATTCTATAATCACACATAATTTTCCCATGCTTTTCTGCTGATATCATGAACACTTACATGGTTTTCACATGCATTTTTGTTGATATTATGAATACTTACATAATTTTCCTGTGCTTTCTGTCCCATGTAGAAGTTGACCATGGTAGATATAGAGTTGGTATGTATAAGGAACATACACTCTGTATCACCCATCTTGGCAAAGTCATACAAAAATGCAAAATACTCCATCAAATACTTGCTGTGTGGCCTCACTCCATGCTCAAGCTAGAAAAAAATTAAAGACAGGATTTACATACACAATATACATATATGCAGCTGCTTTGGTCTTTCTGCTGTACTGACAGTATTTTGGACATTATTTCATAAAAAAACTGTTATAAATGGTAACAAATATTTGTGCCAACTTTAACTTGAGGATATATGGTTGTTTGATGACAAATGTCAGTTGAAAAAGATCTTTTACTTGAAGAAATAAAATTTCTGTATATAAAAACATACTCTCCTTTCTTTTATACT
Organism: Mercenaria mercenaria; assembly: GCF_021730395.1. Classification (NCBI taxonomy): domain Eukaryota; kingdom Metazoa; phylum Mollusca; class Bivalvia; order Venerida; family Veneridae; genus Mercenaria; species Mercenaria mercenaria. The sequence continues at coordinate 63,672,785 of NC_069361.1, read as the reverse complement.
TTTTTCTAGTGACATATAATGGAGATTCTATATTGTAACCAAAAGATAAAAGGTCAAGACAAAATGTCACTCCAAGATAAAATGTCACTCAAACTTAAAACACTGAGAGTGAAAAAGCGGCAAAATAAAGTGAAATAACTTACTATACTGAGCATTTTCTTGATAAATCTGGTCACGCATGACTTGTTACCTAACTGTACTGTGTCTATTTCACCATCTTCACTGAAAACAATACAACAGATACACCTTATTCTATAACACAAATGTTTTATTCAAATACTACAGAAAAAGGTTTCAACAATCCTTGGTCACAACTATCATTTGAAGGAGTCTTATTTCTGTTGATTTTGCAACTGTATCAATCCATAAAATAAAATCCAAATTAACAAATAAAATTTCCATTTTATTTTATTTTCTGAGTCTGAAATCTATAGTTGCTTGCCTTAAGAAAATATTATTTCTTTAAACTTATGAACCCAAACTTAGAAGTGCAAAACTCCAGCCACTGAGTTCAAAGACAAATTTTACTTGACTTACTTTTCAATGAAGGGTTGTAGATACAGCTCTATTTGTGTTGGTTTTAATCTGTTTATCACATGTATCAACAGCCTCTGAAACATCTATAAAACAAAAATATCTTCTCTTTATCCCTACACAGTCTCTATTTGTCCATTATTTTGTGACATTTTTATACAACCTTCATGCTGTTGGATTTGTATTATTTCTGCTATTAGTAATTTGTTCCTCAGCAGTAATTTACATCTTTCTGTGATGAACAGGTAAAGGACTTAGGCATGTCTTTTGTCCAATTTTCGTAGAAAAACCCCCTCATATATCTGGAATCCAGTGGAAACAACAGAACTGGTAATCTATGACCACTACAATTGTAACAAGAGCTCGTAGAACACGAAACACCCCCACTGATGCATTCAGTAACTGAACAAGGAACAGAAATTATTTGGTCACTGTGCACTGGTCGTTTGACCAACTGACCCCAAAACCAATAGGGGTAATCAGCTGGTCATGATCAACCTCCTTATTAAGTTTAGTGATCCTATGCCCAAGCATTCTCAAGTTCGTCCTGAATTAGTTTGACTTTACACGGTCACTGTGACCTTGATCTTTGACCTATTGACCTAAAAATCAATAGGGGTCATCTGCTTGTAATGATCAATCTTCCTACCAAGTTTCAAGATCCTAGGACTAAGCGTTCTTGAGTTATTAACTGGAAACAGTTTAACTGTTCCCAGTCACTGTTGACCTTATCAATAAGGGTCATCTGCTGGTCATGACCAACCTCCCTTTCAATTTTCATGATCCTAGGCCCAAATGTTCGTAACTAATCATCCAGAAACGGTTGTAACAGTTCTGAGTCACCTTGACTTTTGACCTAATGACCTCAAAATCAATAGGGTCATCTGCTGGTCATGACAACCTCCCTATCAACATTCATTATTCTAGGCCCAAGAGTTCTTGAGTTACCATCCAGAAACCGTTTAACTGTTCCAGGTCATTTTGACCTTGACCTTTTGACTACTGACCTCAAAATCAATAGGGGTCATCTGTTCGTCATGACCAACTTCACTATCAACTTTGATGACCCTAGGACCAAGCGTTCTTGAGTTATCATCTGGAAACTGATTGGTCTTCGGATGGACCAAACCAACGGACCAACTGACCAACATCTGCAAAACATTATACCCCTCCTTCTTCGAAAAGTTTATAATTATGAAAGGCTTTCCTTACAGTCTTGACTCAAAATACAGACAACACTGGGAGAGCTGATAAATAGATTTGTGTATTTGTAGTGTGTTCGTAGTCTTTGTCCACAACTTAAATACACCTTAATTTAAAATTCATGGTAAATATTTAATTAAGCCTGAAAAAACAGTTATTCTTAGTGACAAGATGGTCTTTACCTCAAGTTTAACTGCACCATGTTTTTTCAAAAACTTCAATCTACTTCAAGATAGCATGGAAAGTAACAAACCTGTCTAGTGATCTGGTTAGGACACTTGATAAGGATCTGTTGTGGCCACCAATCACTCTCTGCCATATGATCCAAGAACCACTGTAAACACAAGAAAATTACTGACTAGCTCAATTTTTACATTACAAGAAGAAATATTGCAGGTTTGATCTCAAGATTAATAATTTTCTATCTTCAATAAATAATGCATATCATCAACACCAAAGTTATTTATTTCTGTTCACCAGTGAAGTTTTAATCATGATTTATACAAGCACATTAAATAGATTCCTGTTTATAACTGTTCTTACCTCACATGCAGCCTGACACGAATTAAACTGTTTGGTTAACAACTCTATCCACTGGACCATGGTTGGCTGCAAGTAGAGTAAAGAAGTAATATAAAACTCCATAAATATGGGGGGAAAATACAGAAAATTTGTCAAAACTGAGACTCAATGTGTCACCACTAAGCTTGATCTCATGCAAGAAACACAAAGATCCACTTCACCTCTTGTGAACAACACTTTCCAATGTTTTGATCTACAGTTTTCTATTAGCAGCCAACTGTACATGTATCACTGTTTTGGATCAAATAAATTGTTTGAATCAACTTAGATTATTACCCTGTTAACAGATAAGAGCTCCACAGGACATAGTATGACAATGTGGAAAAGTCAACATAATAAATTAAAGTACTTACTTTTTCTTTAGCGTGTATAAATGTTTCTAGGACAAAGGATGTACTCAGCTGTGAGGATTTCAAGGCTACAAGCAGTGGATCTGTCTTTGGTAATGTTGTTGGGATATAGGAACAAGTCTGCATCATAAAACTGAAAGAAAAATACAGGCCATGAATTAAACACAAAATGAACATATTATTGTATTTAACAAAAGAATTGTATTGTGGGAAAAAACACCCAAAGTCAGTCTGAAATGAATATAACCTACTGAAAAAATATGAAAAATTGAATGATGACGAAATAAGATTATTATTTGCCCCATATTTAGGTTTAATGTTTTATCATAAAGTGTAATTTTTCTGTTAAGAAAGTTACTTATTTACAGCTGCTGGCTGATGTAAGGATCTAAAAAGAATGGATGGAACATTTATCTCCTCAGCATCCATTCTAGGGTCATACTACTGTAAGTAGCACCAATTTTAGTCACAAGGAACTAAACTAGTCTGAATATCAGAAGTAACAGATAATCAAACCAGGACCACTAGCACTGTTGTCAACCTACAAACCATCCTGTTATAGTACTGGTAATCTATCATAGGGGAAGACTGTACAGAGACACTAATCACCAAAGCCAATCAAGATATTCATAGATGAATAATACATTAACATACTTACTCAAAGTAAGTGTGTTCTATAATGTTTTTGTCTTGAAGGAATTGCATATTGTCCTGCCAGATCCACTGCAAAATACATAAAAGTTCTAATGAGGTAATATCTTACAAGCTAATATCTATCATATATGACAAGTCATTTTCTACCAAACGATAAGAAATGTCACATATATATTCATTTAAAGAAAATATTTTAAATTCTAACCTACATTTGTACTATATATTTCTGACATGTAATTGACTCTGCAACTTCTCTACAGAAAAAGAAATTCCAGGAAAATTAAGATATGTGATTCATAACAGTATACTGCATTAGGAATGTGAAAATTGGTGGACAAATACCTGTTCAAGTTCTTTTGAAAGTTCAAAATTGAATTTTTTGGCTGGTTCCCCTATTTTTTCTTCCTCTGGTACCTTCTCCTTCATACTTGGTAAACATTTCTCATAGAACAACATGTATGCACTGTTTGTCTATAAATAACAAAATACTTAGTATACAAAAGTATAATTATATGAATAATGCCAGAAATTAATATGAAAATATCTGATAGCTGATTCAACCTATACAATCAATATTTGTAAAGCAATGAGTGTACAAAAGGCCCTAATTGTTTTATCATAGAAATTTCACATTTGGTTTACACCATATGGAATAGATTTTCTTCAACAAGTAAAGGAATGTTTGAAGTTATCTGCTTTATATCTTTGGTATTCACCTTGTAAAATGAAGCGGAACAATTTAATTTAACACTTAGCCTGCTGGCGGCACATGATTTTGCCTTTGCGACCAGTGCAGACCAAGATCAGCCTGCACGGATCATGGTCTGCACTGTTCGCCATTCAGTCAGTATCTTTTTGGTAAGCACCCCTTTTAACAGCTAATGGTACTGTCCAAGTTAAAAGATGGACAAGTTCATTATAGAAATTTAGCAGTGTAAGGGTAAAGTAAAGCACTTCAGGCAAATCTTGGTGACTGTCTATCTAGAGATAGACTGGTACTAACTTGTTTCTTTTTTAAGATCTGGCAATTTTCCTGTATCAGCAGGTTTGGTATAATATATATCAATGCATGGAAACATGTTTGAAGTTTCCAAGGTACTACAAGCTATACACAATTCTGATAGGATCATTTTCCCCATAACATTAAAGAATGTAAGCAGAGGTTACACTGAAACTGAATCAGTGTAGTAACAACAAGCGTGTTAAAAATGGAAAAATAGAGATATTCTTTGTCATACCTTTTCAAATGAAAAATCCATAAACTTCTCAGTAACTGAATCATAGGTTTTACTCTGAAACATACAATATGAAAATATAGAATATCATCATACAATTATTATCTTTGTTAGTTAGCAAGCAGTAACTTTGGAAAAAGTTAATAAACAAAGGTAACAACAACTGGAAATGAAAGGATTACAATCGCTTTTTTTTCAGGTTTAAAGATTTTAAATTGACTTACAGTCATTTCTCCACCGAAACATTCTGTAGCTATCTGTGTAGGATCAAACTGTTTCACTTCAGCATCATTGAACAAAAACCTGCAATAATAAAACCATCTCATATTGTATGCCTGATCCCTCATTAATGCCACAATATTTCAAACTCTATATTAAAACATAATCACTGCTTAGCACTGACATCTAGGGATGCACTTTTACATTTTCTGACAACTGCCTAAAATCTCTCCAATTATTCAACAGATGAAAAAGACAAGAGCTGTCTCCATAGGATGACATATGCCCCCAATGGCACTTTGAATGAGTAGTTATGGCCGATGTTAAGAGTTTAGGACCTTTGACCTATAGAGCTGGGTCTTGCGCGCGACACGTCGTCTTACTGTGTCACGCATTCATGCGTAGTTATTTTAAAATCCATGCATGAATGACAAAGATATGGACCGGACACGCCCATCAATGCACTATCATGAAAAATGACCTTTAACGTCTAAGTGTGACCTTGACCTTTGAGCTACGGACCTGGTCTTGTGCACGACACGTCGTCTTACTGTGGTACACATTCATGCCAAGTTATTTGAAAATCCATCCATAGATGACAAAGATATGAACCGGACATGCCCATCAATGCACTATCCTTTAATGTCTAAGTGTGACCTTGACCTTTGAGCTACAGACCTGGGTCTTGCGCGCGACACGTCATCTTACTGTGGTACACATTCATGCCAAGTTATTTGAAAATCCATCCATGGTTGACAAAGATATGGACCGGACACGCCCATCAATGCACTATCCTTTAATGTCTAAGTGTGACCTTGACCTTTGAGCTACGGACGTGGGTCTTGCGCACGACACGTCGTCTTACTGTGGTACACATTCATGCCAAGTTATTTGAAAATCCATCCATCGATGACAAAGATATGGACCGGACACGCCCATCAATGCACTATCCTTTAATGTCTAAGTGTGACCTTGACCTTTGAGCTACAGACCTGGGTCTTGCGCGTGACATGTCGTCTTACTGTGGTACACATTCATGCCAAGTTATTTGAAAATCCATCCATCGATGACAAAGATATGGACCGGACACGAAAATTGCGGACAGACTGACAGACGGTTCAAAAACTATATGCCTCCCTTCGGGGGCATAAAAACAATGCCCTACATAGTACCAACCATTTGTCCTGTCCAGACTCTGACTTGTTCAACCTGTCACGTATAAAACTGTAGTAATGACCCCCGTCAGCTGTTCCGGTGTGTACCGTTACACCAATCAGTTCATAGTCATAATGTTCATCATCCGGTACACCTGTGTCTCTCTCTATAAACCCATTATCATCATCCTCATCTGAAAATTGAAAGAAATACTCCAGAAAATATCATAATAGTAACATATGATCACTACTTAATTCTGGAATCAGCTGTCACTGCACATCAGTCCAGTCTGAACTATCCACACTTGTCGATTTCTCCCCATAAACATGAGGTAGAGGATGAATGACTTCAGACACATATTGTCTTACATGTATGATGAATCAGCACAGACAACACACCCTCATCCAGGGATCAAACATGAGATCTCTTGATTCACAGTGCTCTACCTAATCAGTAAACTTGTCAATCTGAGATAATTATAAAACTCAATTATTTTATGAGAATTTTTCTTCTTCAATAAAAAAATTCTCATAATGTATGCCAGCTAGGAAATAACTCTAGATGCAAACTGCATTTTATGTATTACAGTTATGGGTCATATTCATTACCATAAGTCATTGCAGTCACAAACCTTGCTGTAGTTTATCCGAGGAGATAAGATTTTTCTCCATGTAGGGTGACATATCGAGCCTGAGAGGGAACGAGAAATGAGTGTTCACTTTCTCCTTCATCATAGTTAACATGTTGAATGTGTACCGCATCGTGTTAAAACATATTATCTTTGGTAACTTCTTGAAACATGCTCTAAAAATATACAAATACACTTCCTAGATTATCTACATAATCAAAGTACATGTAATATGAATTCCTAAAATGTACCAATACAGAGTTTATCCAAAATGTATACTTTCAAACTAATTGAAACCAAATCTGCAATTAATTTCCTTGGTTGCATTCTGTGCTTTAAGAAGATCTAATAGATTTAATAAACCTTTACAACAGCTGGCTTCAAGTGATATGGGCAGCCATAAACTCGCCCAGTTTATGGACCCTCTTTTGTTATTATCAATATTATTCTATAATAGAATTTGACTTGTCGGTGCTAGGTGGCATAAGAGGTGTTACACATTCATTATCACTCATGAAAAGACTCAACCAAATCAAGTCTGATATTGTTTTACTCATGTGCCTTTTAAGTTTCTAACGGATCTTCTTGAAAAACCAACATTTAGAGGAATCTAAAATTTTCTGCTTGATCTCAAGAAAGACAACACAAAGGTAATATATGATCCATTTCATAAAAGTTCATGATATTTTTTACGAAGTATTCAACAAATCAAGGTATTTTTCCTCTTCAGGTTAGGATCTCATCTAACAGCTACAGATATTGATACAAAATGCCAGTTATTGTATTACTGAAGTTTTCAAGCCACTTGTGCAAGACCTTTGGCAAACAAGTTGGGCGATTATCTGCAATCAATGTTTCAACTCACCTTTTCTCTGCTCGCACTTTCTTGCCACATTTAGAACATGTATACATATTGTCCCCTTCCAACATATCCTTGACAGTCACCTCATCTAGTGATTCCTTCAAATAATATGGTTGTTAGACAAATTAATACTGACAACAAAAACTAAGATTTTAAGTATTTATTGAAAGATGCCTAAGTATCAAGCAAATAAGCACAGAATCTGTCAAGAGAGCCCTTTTATAAATTGCATGACATGACACACATTAACATTCTATTGGCAGTTGTTTAAAATCATTTTCATCCATATTTCGGTTACATTTCAACACAGGTAATTTTACTACAGTTATGTGCCAAAGTTAATTTCAAAAAACAGTTTTCTCCCAAACTCATGTCTTTACATTGATGAGCTGCAGTTAGTCTTGAACAATTTCATCATTTTTTTCTTTGGTTTATCATTACTGTCAGTGTCCTTCAGCATCGCCAAAAATTTCAAAATTTGTTTCTTCTTTACGGATAAAGATGTACAACACTTGAACAGAAAATAACGTAAGTTTATAAAGATATAATCAATACATGTTAAGTCTATGGGAAAAATCATTTTGTGAACTTTTATTTGGTACACAACTATATGTTCTCCATCTCTGGTCCACAGCTAATTAGTTCTGTACAAGTCATGACAATATAAATGTTGTTAGATACAAGTCCTCAGTAAAATGCCGAGACAGGGATATTATTCAAAGCCAATCCAAAGAGCTCTCTGTTCTATATGAATGAAACATACATAGAGCATATAAAACTCATTGTTTCCACCAAATGGTAACTTTATGGGGATATGTAATCATGAACTTCAAATCTTACAACGAAACATAAGTCAAAATTATATTTACTGTTGGGGTTCAATTTCCGAGATTTATAAAACAAAGAAACCCATAAAATTAGTCATCTACCTATAATGGTTTCCAAGTAAATAAAATACCAAATGATGTGCTAGATGGTACTGAATTACCCTAACGATACATAATACAGTTGAAACTCAGTATCTCGAATTCCATGCGATCAAGCTTTTTACTTCAAGATAACTGTGCAAAATTTGACTTATGGTATTTTGCGTACGTTTTCAGGACAGAGCTTGATAATGTCTTTGGGTTAGCCATAAATTTGAGATAAGCGAGTTTGAGATATTGAGTTTTAACTGTATGTATCCTGTATCAGAATGTTTACTTACATATAGATTTTTCATATCAGTGACTTGACACCTGACAGTGTAGAATTCCTCCAATGTTCTACTCACATGTTGACAGTCCTGCAAAGATTACACACCACATGAAACAACACCGTTTCTAAGAAACGAAAAGTATTTTTGCATACACTAAAATGACTTCAACAATATCAAAAAACTTTCCTTGCCTTTACAACAGTATTAAGTATTTAACAAAGTTCTCCATAACATTACAAACTTTAAACTTGTTGCATAATTTGTAAGAATTTCTAGTCAAAATACAGATGACCTGAAGGAACCCAGTTTCAATATTTCTTTCTGAACATCAGGGAAGGATGTCATGAATATACCTATTTTTCATCTTTATAACTGTATGTACTCCCATTATTTGACTAAATAAAATAAAAGTATATAACTTAATATGCAAAACAACATGCAGTAATAAAAACTAGAGCCATCACTAGGTGATTAATACCCCAAGATATTGCTTTGATACAGAGCAGGTAAAAAGTTGTGATTGTAACCTTTGACCTCCGTGGCCTAATCTCGGACCTAATGACCTGGACCTTGTGCTCCGCATTTTAACTTGATGAATAGAACAACTGATGCTAGTTTCATCAAAATTCTTCCTGCAGTTCAGAAGATACAGAGCAGACACTGATAAAGCTATGTGAAATTTGATCTCCAAATGAGGCACTGAACCTAAAAAACTGTGTCTTGCTTATATCTTGTCACATTATGGTGTAAATAAAAGGATAGAAATTTGAAGAATGGTATGTCTCCGGAAAGAAATTACCAGTGGACTGACTGATTGATATATGTGACTTTGACATAAACATCATATACTTTGGGAGTATAATAAAAAAATCACTTCATACTTACCAAGGATACAACATTATTTGTAATCACTCCACCAAATAATGTCTTGATCAACTTTTTCTGTAAGAAAAATGCACAAAAAAATCCTTATTTCCATTTCATGTTTTGTATACTCACAATACAATACTCATAATACAAAGTGCAAAATAAATAAGAAATGCTTTTTATGACTGTTTTAAATGAACCTTTCATGCTCAGGTTAGCTAAAAAGGGGAACGGTGATATAGTAGTTAAGGTGCAGGCCACTCAACCTGGTCATGGATATCAGCCCTACTGAACTCATACTTGCATCTCCTTATATGACACCTGTACTGGTTTTTTCAGGAAGCATAATCAAATAAACTTTAAAAGCTTTCATGTGAATCATTTTCTCATTTGAGTTTTTTTGCCATGTCCATTTATATCAAGATTTTTGTTACCATGTCAGGTGACATTTCCTCAAGTTTAGTGATCAAGTCTGTAAAGAATTCTGTCATATCTTTCTGTTCTCCTGTATTGAGAGGCTGTTTATCCATTGTGTAAGCCTTACAGAATCCACGTGGGTTGTACGCTTTTCTCTCACTCTCCTGTAACCAATATTTTTCCAATGAAATTAGATATTTGAAAAATCAACAATGAATTTTGTTAAACAGGATAGTAAAGAGCTGATCTACAGTAACAATTCTAACGACTTTTACAAAATGTTGAGAAAGCAGCTTTCATTTAGCTTGTTTTAAGTACCTTTGGGAAAACTACTGGCAATATATGCATTCTTTGCAAAATAGAACAGCCACTATTGGAAAATAAATGTGAAGATGATGGGCATCTTCCAATGTTCTGCCCTGAGAATTTCAAGGTCCAGAGTACGGGCAGATAATTATTAATGTATGAAGTACAATACAAGAAGCTGTATGTACCCACCTGTAAGTAAGCAAACATTTTCTGCAGCTCCATCAATGTGTTTTCATGCTTGGTCTGGATTGAACACTGAAAAAATACAAGATATTAATGAAACTTTAATATCCTTCAATTTCTTATAGTCTTCACAAGTTTAACAGAATTTAATTATGCATGTCAGTATATTTACATATATTTAACTTGTAAATGGAAGTTTTCACCAGATAGTAGAAAATATTCCCCATTTCTGTCACTGAGAAAAGAGATACACATTTTGTCTGTGACTGAATTCTAATTGAGGTTATGGCAGACTCCTATCGCTGAACATGAAGCTAAACAGGGTCTACATTCATACATGATACTGTGTAATACTGTCATTGCAGATTAATGACAAAACTCAACTGATCAATACCAGATTAATACATGTACTACATTTCTGTAGCATTTTGATAACGTTACACTGTTCTACTGACTAAACTAGAGTTCTTAACTTTGCCTGCCTTGTAGTTTTCGATAAATGTTGAATATATGTATATACATGTAACCAGAAAAAATTACAATGTAATAATATACTAACCTTGGCCTGTAATACAGACTGCCTGGCTTGTGGTATCATGTATAAATGCTGCATACATGTTGCCATATAGCAGGTAGCACCGAGATTGGTCAGTCCAACATATCCACACTTAGATCTCCCATCTTCATGTGGCCAGTAGTCCCATGGGTATGGTGCATGTGTATCTGTAAAATTTTTTCATTTAAATACTTTGCCAAGAATGATAAACAAGAGCTGTCTCCATAGGATGACACATGCCCCCGATGGCACTTTGAATGAATAGTTATGGCCGATGTTAGAATTTAGAACCTTTGACCTACGGACCTGGGTCTTGCGCGCGACACGTCGTCTTACTGTGGTACACATTCATGTCCAATAATTTTAAAATCCATGCATGAATGACAAAGATATGGACCGGACACGCCCATCAATGCACTATCATGAAATATGACCTTTAATGTCTAAGTGTGACCTTGACCTTTGAGCTACGGACCTGGGTCTTGCGTGAGACACGTCGTCTTACTGTGGTACACATTCATGCCAAGTTATTTAAAAATCCATCCATGGATGACAAAGATCTGGACCGGACACGAATGCACATCATGAAAAATGACCTTAATCGTCTAAGTGTGACCTTGACCTTTGAGCTACGGACCTGGGTCTTGCGCGCGACACGTCGTCTTACTGTGGTACACATTCATGCCAAGTTATTTGAAAATCCATCCATCGATGACAAAGATATGGACCGGTCACGAAAATTGCAGACAGACCGACAGACTGACAGATGGACAGATGGTTCAAAAACTATATGCCTCCCTTCGGGGGCATAAAAATGAAGTAGAAGTATAGGATACACTCTTATTTTGTCTATTCATATTTTGTTTAGATATCTTTGTATTGTTAGACAATACAAATTCACTCTAAGACAACATATTATTCTGTCTGAACAATTTATCTTCGTAGAAATCTGCAAGCATTTACCAGATAGGAAAGTTTATAAAGTATATACTTGTACTAGTACAATGTATGGAAACAACAAAGTAAATTGATATTTAACCAGGCAATCTGACAATAACTAACCTTTGGTATGTTGTTGTAACATCTTAGCATGCAGTATTTTATAGTTGTCAATATTTCCCTTCACCAGTTCCACCAGCAGATCGTAGGCTCCAGATCTTGACGCCTGACTCTTACATTTCGGGAAGTAACGTTTTGTTGGTGAAGGCAGTGCGAAAAGACTCTGAAATACTTCTCCCAGAAATTCCTGAAACAAATTTACGTACATATAAAAAATGAATTGAAAATCTTATTCAAGAACCTAATGTTGATAAATATTTTCGGAAAAAAGCAGTCCTGCAAAAACAGTAATGTATGATAGTTTCTTAATGAAACACAGTTTCGTTGCCTGTACTCTTCTATGATGAAATATTTATTGATATTCTCTGAAACTGATATTAATTAAATAGACTGTAACAAAATCAAACACCTGTCATGGAAAATAACATACAAAATCTGCATTCATCAGAGTATTTATATGGAAGATTATGTTTTAATACTGTTGTGGCAATACTGAACCTACCCTGCATTCATCAGTATTTTTATATGGTGGATTATGTTTGAATACTGCTGTGGCAATATTGAACAGTCCAATAAGACCATCATCTTCCTCATACCCATGGCGAGTCTCTAAAAACTCTCTGTTCAAAAGGTGTTGACTCAATTCCCTTGCTAAGGTGTTCAAATTTACTGGGCTATCCTAGATAAAGACAGAAAACAAGAGCTTAATTTTCTACCAGTTGTTTCAACAATTCTACTTTTCATCACTTTATTAGAGTTTGCTTTTTAGGATAGGTTTTAAGTTGCATGGTCACAATTTAAATAGGTTATTTTCCAGTTGAAGATGCTAAGTAACCCTCTGGGTATTATTTCAGGCAACGGACAACACCTGGGTAGGACCATCAACTTTTCATAAGCCAGCTGGATGGCTTTCCCTGGCAAAGAATTTAACATCTCTCATGGGATTTCGAAACCAACATGGATGCCGGGCAAAAGGACTGAAGTCAGTGAACCATTCAGCTGCAAATTAATAAATCATATAACTTTATCATTTTACTGTCAGCTGATTCCAATCTATTCACTAAGATTTAAAGCAGTACAGTTCGAAACAAGAGCTGTCTGATGACAGCGTGCTCGACTATTCGATGAATTGATTGAAGAATGGGGTCAAAATAGTTCCACGGATATTCAGACAAAAGAAAGAAATAGATTAGACAAACAATGTTCCTGTATTACTTTGATTTCGGTAAGTCTTGCACTAAATGGCAATATACCAATTTCAAAGTTCAAAAAGGGCCATAATTCAGTCAAAATAGTTACTTACTCTTGCCTACAGATGTAAATCATAATGATAAGCAAGTGTTCAAAGTTTAAAAGCCATATGTCAAATAGTTTTGACTAAACATGGACTTGTATGAAAACAGAACCAATTTCACAGTCCAACAAGGGTGCAGAATGTCACAATATACGCCCGTCACAGCAAATTTGTTTACACTAGCACCTGTATTTGCAAATGGAATTTTAATTTTCTAGTTGTTTACAATGTTGTTTTTTTTAGAAATTATTGTAATTCTTTTATTTTTCTAAGTCCACAAAAAACATCCTTACCAGGTAGAGATACCTTAAGATACACCCAAAATTTGAAAGTAATATCAATGTTGTACCACAGAAAAGTGGTCATGGTTTTTCCCTACGGTCAATTATAAAAAAGTTACAATGTAAGTTATTTATAGTAACAACTAAGGGAAGTTAATCTTTAAAGAGAAAAAAAAAAAAAAAAAAAAAAAAAAAAAAAAAAAAAAAAAAAAAAAATTTACAAGTCCACATAAAAATCCTTACCAGGTAGAGATAGCTCAAAATACACCTCAGAATTGGATGTAACATGCATGTTGTACTACAGAAAAGTGGTCTCGATTTTTCCCTACGACTTGTAATGAAAAAGTTACAATATAAGCTATTTATAGTAACAGCAAAGGGAAGTAATTCAAAAGAAGGGACCAGTGCATGACACTCCGTCTCATGATGGTGTACAATTGTGCCAAGTTACATCAAAATCCCTCCATGCATGAAGAAGAAATGCTCCAGACAAAGTCATTCTTGTATCTGACCTTTGACCTTTAAGTGTGACCTTGACCTTAGACCGAGGGACCTGGTTCTTGCGCATGACACTCCGTCTCATGCTTGTGAACATTTGTGCCAAGTTGTATCAAAATCCCTCAATGCATGAAGAAGAAATGCTCCGGACAAAGTTTTCATTCTTGTATCCTTTGACCTCTAAGTGTGACCTTGACCTTACCCCTAGGGACCTGGTTCTTGCGCATGACACTCCGTCTCATGCTTGTGAACAATTTTGCCAAGCTACATCAAAGTCCTTTCATGCATGAAGAAGATATGCTCCGGACAAAGTTTTCATTCTTGTATCCTTTGACCTCTAAGTGTGACCTTGACCTTAGACCTAGGAACCTGGTTCTTGCGCATGACACTCCCTCTCATTATGGTGAACAACTGTGCCAAGCTACATCAAAATCATTCCATGCATGAAGAAGATATGCTCCGGACAAAGTCATTCTTGAATTTTTCATTCTTGTATCCTTTGACCTCTAAGTGTGACCTTGACCTTAGACCTAGGGACCTGGTTTTTGCGCATGCCACTCCGTCTCATGATGATGAACAATTGTGCCAACTTTCATCAAAATCCCTCCATACATGAAGAAGATATGCTCCGGACAAAGTCATTCTTGAATTTGACCTTTGACCTCTAAGTGTGACCTTGACCTTAGACCTAGGGACCTGGTTCTTGCGCATGACACTCCGTCTCATGATGGTGAACAACTGTGCCAAGTTTCATCAAAATCCCTCCCTGCATGTAGAAGATATGCTCCGGACAAGGTCTGTGGACGCCGCCCGCCCGCCCGCCCAACCGCCCATCCGCCCGCCAGGGGCGTTCCCATAATACGTCCCGTTTTTCAAACGGGCGTATAAAAAGGGCCATAATTCAGCCAAAATAGATGACAGTGTTAAAATGTTCTCTTTCCTACAGATAGAGACTTTTATACTAAACAAGTGATAAAAGTCTCAAAGCCATATGTCAAACACTTTACAAAAAATATGAACTGGTATGAAAAACTTAACCAAGATTTCTAAGTCAAAAGGGGCCATAATTCAGCCAAAATCCTTGATGGAGTTATGTACTCTTGCCTATAACTGGACATGGTGATGGTAAACAGGTGTTGAAGGTTTCAAAGCTTTATCTCAAAAGACTTTGTCAAAATATGAACTGGTACGAAATATTAACCCAGATTTCTAAGTCAAAAAAGGCCATAATTCAGCCAAAATCCTTGATGGAGTTATGTGCTCTTGCCTATAACTGGACATGGTGATGGTAAACAAGTGTTGAAAGTTTCAAAGCTTTATCTCAAAAGACTTTGTCTAAATATGAACTGGTACGAAAAACTTAACCAAGATTTCTAAGTCGAAAGGGGCCATAATTCAGCCAAAATCCCTGATGGAGTTATGTACTCTTGCCTATAACTGGCCATGGTGATGGTAAACAAGTGTTGTAAGTTTCAAAGCTTTATCTTAAAAGATTTTGTCAAAATATGAACTGGTACGAAAAACTTAACCATGATTTCTAAGTCAAAAAGGGCCATAATTCAGCCAAAATCCTTGATGGAGTTATGTGCTCTTGCCTATAACTAGCCATGATGATGGTAAACAAGTACTAAAAGTTTGAAAGCTTTAATCAAAAGACTTTGTCAAAATGTGGACTGGTACGAAAAACTTAACCAAGGTGTGATGCCGATGCCGTGGTGAGTAGGATAGCTCTACTTATTCTTCGAATAGTCGAGCTAAAAAGTGTATCAAACAAGAGCTGTCTCCATAGGATGACATATGCCCCCAATGGCACTTTGAATGAGTAGTTATGGCCGATGTTAGAGTTTAGGACCTTTGACCTACGGAGCTGGGTCTTGCGCGCGACACGTCGTCTTACTGTGTCACACATTCATGCGTAGTTATTTTAAAATCCATGCATGAATGACAAAGATATGGACCGGACACGCCCATCAATGCACTATCATGAAAAATGACCTTTAACGTCTAAGTGTGACCTTGACCTTTGAGCTACGGACCTGGGTCTTGCGCACGACACGTCGTCTTACTGTGGTACACATTCATGCCAAGTTATTTGAAAATCCATCCATGGATGACAAAGATATGAACCGGACATGCCCATCAATGCACTATCCTTTAATGTCTAAGTGTGACCTTGACCTTTGAGCTACGGACCTGGGTCTTGCGCGCGACACGTCGTCTTACTGTGGTACACATTCATGCCAAGTTATTTGAAAATCCATCCATGGTTGACAAAGATATGGACTGGACACGCCCATCAATGCACTATCCTTTAATGTCTAAGTGTGACCTTGACCTTTGAGCTACGGACCTGGGTCTTGCGCAAGACACGTCGTCTTACTGTGGTACACATTCATGCCAAGTTATTTGAAAATCCATCCATCGATGACAAAGATATGGACCGGACACGCCCATCAATGCACTATCCTTTAATGTCTAAGTGTGACCTAGACCTTTGAGATACGGACCTGGGTCTTGCGCGCGACACGTCGTCTTACTGTGGTACACATTCATGCCAAGTTATTTGAAAATCCATCCATCGATGACAAAGATATGGACCGGAAACGAAAATTGCGGACAGACCAACAGACGGTTCAAAAACTATATGCCTCCCTTCGGGGGCATAAAAATATCGGAAATTAAATACAACAAGTTAACTAAACATTTTAATGTGAAATAAAATGACTTACCGACTCAACGTTAGCATCAGCCTTGGAGATACTCTCTACAAACCTACACACCAGCCAGAAATAATCTCTACATCCAGGACCATATGGTTCTTTCTCTTTAGGGGAACCTTCATCCTGTTAAAATATACGAAAAATGCATTTGTCTGAAATTTAGATAGAAATCATTATCAAGTTATTTGTTCTATTGTATTTTTAATATTTGTATTTTTTAATAAAAAATTTGATATTTTAGAATTTAGAAGTGTATTGTAAATATATATTTAAACTCGTATCTTTTCCAACTGTATACATGTAATTTACTACTACATTGTGCATTAAATCAAATGTAGCTTCAATCACTAGAGTTTTTTTTTTAAGTAACAGCTTCTAAGTTTCTTAATGATCTTTATAAACATCTGACAATCATCTGTTTTTTTAATATATTGCATTTCGATGAACTCAGAATCCATAATTTTTCAGACAGTACTGAAAGTGAAATATTCAGATATTTCCACACTGTTGTTGAATATTGCTGAAACTGTCTTACATCCAATCTTTTCTGTGGTTTTATCTTCAATGCATCTGGCAGGAAACTAAGAAGACTGGCTAAAATTGGCAACAAGAATGGATAACCAGTCTTTCCCTCAGCAGTTCTACCAAAACACAGTCTGTAAAGGCCCGCACATGCTTCACGACGGACGTGTGGCTGGAAGAATTTAAACAAGCTTTAAGTGAGATGAAGAAAACTGACATGCTCTATAAGCAAAGATGTCAATGGTAACAGCATATACTTTGCACAGTTTAATCTATATCTAAAATAAAGTTCTCTATCTTTCACATATAAGCTCAACAAACATTGTTCCAACAGTTATTCTCAGAAATATGAATTATTGACAAATGCAGTGTTCCTTTAGCATTTTCTCATATACATGTACTGGTACAATGAGCTTCTGAGGAGCTAAAATTCAGATTATTTCATTTTTGACACAATTCAGTAATACATGTTAAAAAGAGCTGTCACTATTAGTGACAAATGCCCTTGTAGCAACCCTTAGAATTAGATGAACATTTGTGTTAGGGTTAGGGTGAGGTTTGGGTTACGGTTTAGGCATGACCTTGACCTGAGAGACTAGGTCATAAGCGCGACACATCTTCTCAATATGGTTAACATTTATGTCAAATTATTTTCAAATCCCCCCATCTATGTTGAAGTTACAGTTCGGACAAGAATTTACATGAATGCACACACACACTGACAGTGCGAATTTAATATGCTCACCTTCAGGGGCATAAAAATGTACTTTTATAATCAAATTTAATGTGGGGACATGTAAATTTACATGTAGCAAATTTACATGTAGCAAGCACTCATTAAAGTTTTCTGACAATTTCTGGTAGACACTTAATCCTACAAATAGGAATTTTTTCAGCATAAATGCATACAGGTACATGTCTTAAAATCGCAAACATTCTGTTCCCAAACTATCAATCACAGTAAATACACATGTAAGAGTTTAAAATTTCACCTCTGGTGCCTCCAAGGTTAGCCGCTTTAACCAGCTGTCAAAGTTAGGGGATGAACACAAGCAGTCTTTCACTTTCTCCGACGAGAATGCCCAGGATACAAGGAAGGACAGCGAGTAGTGCACAACTGAAAATACATTACAGTATCATTATATCTATATCAATGGTACATTGTAGTATCAATGATACATTACAATATCATTATTTCTTTATCAGCATAACTTCAAATATCAAAGGAAATATTCAGCATTAAGATATTTTAATTCAGAAAGGACAATAGAAACTAATTGGTCATTTTTGCATTTAAGTAATATCACTATTATTCTTTATAGCAGGAAACATTAATTTACAGAAACACCTTGCACCTACACTGTGCATATAAGATTTTAGAAAACAAAAAGCTATATATATACCTTCTGTTCTACCCCACGTCCCTGCATGTATCTGGTTTGAGTCGCTGAAAAAAAAGACATTTAGATGTAACTAAAGTAAGAGTCCATTCCATTCATATCAAACTGTGTCTGTTTGTATATCTGGCAATAGCAATGTTCAATCATTGAATGTAACATGATTTTATTTACAGAAAACACAACTGATAATATAGTGCGTAACTTACACAGGCATGGCAGCATCATAGAGAATTCTCATCAAGATCTGGAGAACATCACCAACATTCAACATTGATATAATACTCTGAAAAATTGAAAGACAAGAAAAAATATTTTCATCATGGAGGCAAAACCTTAGCATATTTTAAAACCATTTTGACATTTTTCAACTAAAGCCTGAACTTAATATTTAATTTTACATCGGCATAAACTCTTAAATCTAAAGGGGGCCTCAATGGCTAAGTGATCTAACCTGATCTAGTCTGGGAATGATAATTTTATCCTGTTGTTTTTGTTTCTTGAGTTTCTTGCGAGGACTCTCGTATGTTTCAAACACATCATCATGTCCAGCCTCAATGTCCGAAGCATCTATAGAAAACTGGGTGATCAGACGTAGAAGAAATGCAAGACACTCTTGGTCCCACTATAAAAACAAATTTCAAGTTAGCAACAGCAGCAGAAGCAGAGAAAGGTCTGAACATAGTACTTTTAATCTAAAATGTACACAGTTCAGTTTTAACTGATAGTGTAAACATGATGCATCTATTTCATAAATTATCCATGTAGTATTACAGCGTAATTTTCTCAGCTTGAATTCTTGAATAATTGTTGATAAAACATTTGTGTTTAAAAACAGAAGACTACAATTACACTAATGACTTAATCCTGGCGTTTGCTCCCTTTTTTTTTAAATTCAAGGACTACTCTCTGGAACCCTGATGAAAGTTCTTGACAAATGGCAAACACGGAAAACTGACTATTGAGTTTATCTGCTAGTCACAAATATTTGCAAAATCTATATCCCTCTTCATAAACTTCAAGTATGCAAAATTAACTCAATTCTCTGTATTTTTTCTGAAGTATCATTTCATTCCTAAATGGAGTAAACAACTGGAAGTTAAGAGACCAGTTACCTGACTCCAAGCTTCATCCTCTTTCATCTGTAGACTGCCAGACATAAATATACTGAACATATGACTCAACCCTTTCTTCTCTATAAACTGCAGAATGAACAAAATACATTTCATACAATGTAATACAACTATAAAACAATTTTATACATTCATCTACACTAGCATACAGGCCTCCTAGCAGGCCTGAACAAAAATAAAGGTTTTTATAAAGGCTCCAATCTATGGAAATAAAGGCCTTTTAGTTTAAATTATTAAAAAAATAAAGAGTAAATAAAGGCTATTTTTGTCGGAATTCTCGTTGAAAACACATAATATATATAGGTATTTACTACATGTATGTGGTCTGGTGAACACAACAGCATTCTGAAAAACTCAAGATAAAAGATACACAAGCAGTATCCTAATAACAACACTTAAAAGGGGGGAAGAAATACAGTAGTATAACCATTAGTTGCTTTAAACTGGCATGGCAAGCAGTCTGAACAAAAAAATATAGGTTTTGAGTGAAAATTACAGGCTATTTGGCCATTTTAAAGGTTTTTTCAGAAGATTTAAAGGTTTTAAAGGTTTGCTCTGAAATTAAAGGTTTTTAAAGGTTTTAAAGGTTTCACTAGGAGGCCTGAGCTGCATATATTTCATTAACAGTTTGGTTTGTTTGGGGTTTAATGCCTTTTTTCAACAGTATTTCAGTTAAGCAACAACAGGCAGTTAACCTAACCAGTGTTCCTGTATTCTGTTCCAGTACAAACCTGTTCTACACAAGTAACTGCAAACTGACCCACATGAACCAAAGGTGGAGGATAAATGATTTCAGACACAATCTCTTTTTATCAAATCATCAAGGAAAACATACGCTTCATGCAGACTTTTTATATTTGTAAACAAATATTCAGAGATGAAAATTAATGCTCAAATGTTTTTCATTTCCTTTTGCAGACTGTTACTTTTGAAAGCATTATGCATTTTAACATCCTATCACCTATGAGGCCTTGCAAGAAACTCTTTTGAAGAAAACAACTTCAAATTAACTCCTAACTGACTTTGAAATGATATAAAACTTGATACATCATGAACTTTACTTAGGCAACCTTTACAACAGAAACACACACCTTTTTACTCCAGAGTTCCTCCGGAGCCTGCTCCTCATCTACTGACATCTCAGACTCCGTGCTCATCCGTAAAGAATCTCCACCCCCTCGGTGGGCCTAAAAAACATTGGTGAAAGTTGGAAAAAATTGAATAAGATATCTTATGCAAATAGTCAAAAAAAATTTTTTGAATGTGTAGTGCATATTATACAACATATAGTTAACATTGTCTCTCTATTCTGTAAAGGAGGCAAAAAAATTTTATTAAAAAAAAAACAAAACGTGATGAATAACTAGCAGCAGAAATAACTATATGTAGTTTGTATAACTTCTTTCCATCAATACTACTGTGCATTCTGTTAGCTAGACAGAAGGTATCATTTCTTATGTTGTACTTACTGTAGATTTTCTCCTATGTTTAGGACCCCTTGAAAGCCCCTCTACAATCTGAAGAGAGTACATCAATCTGTGTGGACCCTGGGGGTCAAGCAACTTCTGCCAGTTGGGAGTCATACTGGGGGTCTGCAATGAACATATATATACAATTTTTTTACAGTAAAACATTGTGAATTTAAAACATTATATATAATAGTTTCATTATTGCATTTCCCTTTAAAATGACAAAAAAACCTAACTCAGTTTTAACTATTTCATTACTTGAACTAGAGTAAATACCTTATCCTGAGTAATGCTCCTAAATCCTTGCAGGACGTCCGAGTTTGTGGGCAGCAGCATCAGTAGTTCCCACACCTTCCTTGATAATACAGTCGCTTTTGTAGTTTGGTTTAACTTTTCTTGACTCTCCTTAAAAAGTAAAAGTGTTCTATGCTACTGAGTAAAATCTTACTTTTTATAAAAGCAAAGACAAGAGCTTAAAAGAGGATTTTCAACGTCTTTTTCAGCAAGTATGCAATAGAATCGTAGAAAACCTCCTTATCATTTGCAGCAATGCTTCATATATGTCTAAACACAAACAAGACGGTAAAGGGGGTGACCAAAAACTGGGTAACTTCTTTATTATAGCCATCATTTTTTAATATGATCTAATCCTATACTTTGTTTCATTGCTGTATTTCATTGTTTATCTTCCATGTACTACTCCTATTCTGATATGAATGCATCCTTTTTTTGCAATATCCAAAAGATACTTGTAACTATTTACAACAGAAAAACCACTTATGATCTGATACAACAGATTTTTTTATTAAACTGGAACACAATTTGGCTCAAACAGAATCATGTCTACTGAATGAATGCAAACCTACCATATTGAGTGTAGCTAGATCAAGCCTGCTCAGTCTCTCTAACATTGTCAGAAGCTGACCAAAAAATGGTTCCTGGTTCAGAAGCATCATGGGTAATTTATCTCTGGGAGGAATTGGTAGGCTAGCAGAGGGAATGGAACCATCCATCTTCCTAGGCTGGCGCCCAGCTCCAACAGAAACAAACACAATCTAAAACAAACATATGTCCTATGTAAAACAATGATTCTTAACTTAGGTCTTTTTCTTTATAAAAAGAAAGATTATTCTTTGATAAAATCACTATTTTGTTAAAATTTACTCCTCCTTCTCATAAATTGCTCTATAAAATATATCAAACAATAAAACTTTTATACTAACAATGGGATAAAGTTGTTTAAGGATCAATTCAAAATTTGTTAATTAGTTTGTGCCATTTACCATTCCTCTACTGAAACAAGATGGCCGGATCTAAAAAATGTTTAATTTGTGGATAGAGGAGTCCATTGTACTGGACTAACATATTTAGGATTTAAAAATGATATATTACCTGACCGTCTTTGAAAGACATCTCACTGAGAGTTTTCTCGTCTATCTCACATGTCAGTTCCTGACCCTGGGTGATCATTCGTATTGGCCCATCCCCTAACATAGCACCAAGTATAGGAGTTAACAGACTACTTCCTGCAATACATAATTTAGAAATATATTGCATAAATGCTGAAGCATGCTTTATATGACTTAGTGTCAAATGTAGTCAGTACTTCTAATTCTTTCTTACTAATTTACATTTCATGTGTATCAAAACAGAAGAGATTGGCTGTTTCAAAAGAGAAAACATTAGAAAAGAGTTAAAGTTATTAAGCAGAAACAGTTTTTTAGGTTCAGGCCTGTGTGACCTTGACCTTTGGGCAAACTGACCCAAAAAACAATAGGGGTCATTTCCTTCATAAGGTGAATTATGCTGGCAAGTTAAAATGTTTGAAGGTTCTGGGTCAAGTGGTTTTTAAGTTACTTGGCAGAAATTGTTTTCAAGGTTCAGGTTGTTGTGGCATTCATCTTTGACCTGCTGACCCCTAACACAATAGAGATCATCTACTTCATAAGCCCAATCATGCTACCAGGTTTGAAGGTTCTGGGGCAAGTGGTCTGAAGTTACAGGATGGAAACCATTTTCATGGTTCCAACCCATGTGACCTTGACCTTTGACTACTGATCCCAAAAGCAATAGGCATTATCTACTTCACAAGCCCAATCATGCCACCAAATTTGAAGGTTCTAAATCAAGTGGTTCTCAAATTATTGGGTAGAGACCGTTTTCATCCCCTGTGACCTTGACCTTTGATCTATTAATCACAAAAAAACATAGGGGTCATCTCCTTGATAAGCCCCAACAAGCTTTAAGGTTTAAGGTCCTGGGTCAAGTGGTTCCCCAGTTATTGAGCAGAACTGCTTTGTTTTCAAGGTTCAAGACTGTGACCTTAACATTTAACCTACTGACCCCAAAAACTGTAGGGGTCATTTACTAGATGACCTTGTACAAGTGGTTCTCCAGTTATTGGGCAGAAACCATTTTCAAAGTTCTGGCCCTAGTGACCTTGACTTTTGCCCTACTGACCCCAAAACCTAAAGAGATCATCTACTTGATAAGACTAATAAAGCTATCAAGTTTGAAGGTCCTGGGTCAAGCAGTGAGTTACTTACCTAAACCACTTGCCTCCCTCTGTTGCCCGGCCTGGATTTGTTGTTTCTGTAATTGTTCCCACCAGTTAGTTACCTCAGCTCTCAGTTCAGCTACAAGGTCAGTGGACGACATTTCTACCTGTGTCTGTAAATATTTTACACTGATCAATTAAATATTTAGCTTAATATCCCATATTAATTATTACCTTTATACCCAACCAGAAGGCACAAGTTCCCCATCTTACCAGTAACTGGCCACTGTAAAACAGTAGGTAGCCACAATAATGTTTAGGTGCTGTCCAAACTGCTTTCAAAATATAATGAATACAGATATTCTTTTGAAATGTCAATAACACAAATATTTAAAAGTCCTTTATACATATTTTTGACTATGTTGAGAGCAGCAAGACATTTCACATTTAGTGAAATCAAAAACAAAACTCGAGGGGCAAAATTTTGCATTGAATTTCTTAATAACATTCCTATAAAGATTCTCAACATAAGTCAAATACTTTTGGGGAAATGTGCAAGAATAATTTTGTTAAATAAGGGACACTCCATGCACTCCACCCAGAAGTTGTGAAAATAAGATATCAGATAGTACTGTCCTTCTGTGCTGTTAGTTTCAATGATCATTAAATAACTTGATATCTCCAGACAGTTTATTTATTATGCTATGTATGAATGTCGCCTATGCAAATGTTTGTACAACTTACCTTCTCTCCGAGTCCTGCAGGTTGCAGCAGTATCCTGATCTGTGCTGACTGTTTATCTACAAGACTGCGTTGATGACTGATAATGCCATTCCCAGTGATCTGCCAGTTCCGTAGATGAAATGCGTACCTCTTTCTGAACAGCTCTAGATGGTTCTTCATGAGGACAAGACCACGTTGTATCACCATCAAACTCGTGTCTGGATCCTTAAAAAAAAAAAATATTTTAAAAAGCGGTAATATTACCAGTACTGTATGAAAACAAACAACACAATGACAGTTTTTTGTTTTCAGAACCCTAAAGCAGCAGTAAGACAGTAGAGGAGAACATGCTGACATACATGATCATATTCATGAACAGATTTTTTACTTATAACTGCAACCTATTTCTTTTTACAATCATCACAAGGTGTTACTATGGCTTCATAAGTTCATACAATATAAACACATTCTAACACTTTCCATCCTTAGGAAAGGAAATAGGTCTTAAATAATATTATGTAGCCCATTTCAAACTACCATGGAGATCAAAAATGTTGTAAATCAATGGGGCAATAACATAATCATGATTAAGTATGGCTTTCAAAGCCTTATCTGAAAAGGTAACTTCTAAATTGATTCCACAAAACTAAAACAGTTATATATATTTACCTCCTGGACATTGTTGGTAGCTCTCACTAAACTGTCCATACATCTCTGAACAAATTCCTCCTCCTTCTCCAGTAAACCGTTCCCGAACCCTATATAGTAACCGTTTACATACTGTATAGCTGTTATGCTGACATCAGCATTCAATGCTTGTAGAGCTATCTCCCATAGCTGATCCATACCACTGATCTGTAATCAAATCATTTACAATACAACAAATACAACCAAATATGCAGTAATTTTCGGAAAGATGCATGCTTTATCTTTTGAACAGATGTATGTTGTAACTTTTGTAAGATATGCTCATTTTGTTAAAAAAAAATGAAGGAAAAACGAAAACAAAGTTTACGATGCAAAAACTACATCTTTTAACGGATTGTAGAGCAATCCTTTGTGATAATTTCTTTTTTCCTTTTGAACAGACTTTAGTGAACTTTCTTAAATCTGTCACAACTTTCATCATGAAGTAACTATTAAAACTTGACTATCCGTATAATAAAGGTTAATGACAACTATACCTTATCTTCTGGCAATGAACAATCACTGGACGCATTGGCAATCCTGGACAGGTGTGATAACTGCTGGAACAGGTTTAAACCTATCATACTGGTTGACTTTGGACTCAACTGTGGCATCTGTACAGTAAAAATACATACAATACATAGTAGACTGGATAATTTCTGAGTTATTTTTATGTCATAATTATTTGCTTTTATCAAAAATTTGCAATTTAAAGGTGGATAATCAGATTTTGGCCATGTAACGGATTTGTTCGAAACTTTAGCATCTGATCATTTACACTCATTTATGTTCACTTAACACTTAATACAAATTAGATTTTCACTGGAGGTATTTTTAAAATTTCATTTTCCTATCCTGGTTGCCCAACCAAGATAGAGTTATTTTATCATAAGTATAAATTTGATAAACAGATTTTGCCTAAGGAAATGTATAAATATTAGACATATTGTAATATATTTGTAAAATATTTGCATTAAAAATTATGTATTTAGATGGAAATCATTAGAAACGCAAGTTTGAAAAATTACTATTACCTCCCTTTGCCTATCTTGGTTGCGCAACCAAGATAGATTGGAAATAAATGAATTCAGAAGCTACACACAGCTTTTAAACTTGCATTTTGGTTCAGATTGTTCAATAGTTGATATGTCTATCAAATGCAATGTAAAACTAGACATTGTATCAAAATAAAAAGAAATACCCAGCTTTTTATATACTTTCATATTAAAGGGAAGTAATTACAAAATTTTATAAAAATAATAAAATATACATTTCAAATAGGAATCTAACTCTATGTAATCGGTCTTTTTGTTCCTTAAATAATTCTCTACCAGAATATACAAAAAGTAAAAAATGTCATTAAATGTTGTTTAAATGTGGTTGACCACCTTTAAAAAAAAAAATGAACTGACTATAGTAATTCTAAACTCGAATTGACTGATACGCCACTTTCATGGTGTTTTTTCCCCCCCCATAAATCATACACAAGCAGGAAAAATTCAGACACTCTGTGTAACTGGCTTCTGAAATAACTTATACATGTCTGACCCTTCATCTTCCTCCTAGACTACTTATATATGATATTGCACCTTTCCCCCCAAGAATATATGCTGTTTATGTCGCACCTTTTCCAGGAATATATGTTTGAATGTTTCTAAGCCGAGAGCGTGATGATCTTTACTCTTGGCTTGATTCAGCATCCAACTTAACCATTCATCACAGCAGTCTTTATCATTGGCCAGGCATGCCCACAGTGTGTCTACCTGGTCTAGATTTAATCCTGAAACATGGGAAGTAATATGTCACTTTACAAATAAAGCTACATGAAATACCTGATTTTATTCAAAGTAGTGACTTACTGATAAAGAAGCTTTTATAAATATGAATATCCTTACTGAAAGCTTGCATGGAAGGTTTAAATTTAGATTGTACATAAACATTTTTGTCCAAATACGTAATTAATCATTGAAAGTCGGTATGGAATGCTACAATTTACAAAACTGTCAACAGTTTTGTCAGATAGTGTTTTGTATATTTATCAATCAAATGCAAAACCCTTTTAGTTTTGTTTAGTGTAAATCTGCCCAGTGATCAAATGCAAAACCAGGGACGACAAAATAAATCCGATAGAACATTTATGAAATCAATAGAACAGTTATGAAATCAATCCAGTATAATATGAGGAACACTCACTGAAGTTATCAGTTGAACACGTTGAAGAGAACACACCAGACAGGAACACAAGTCGAACTTGTATCTCCTCTTTATGACTGTACCTATATAGGGAAGCAAACAATCCAAATGTAAAATGTCTCATACATAGATAACAATTTCTACATCCCAAAATACCAAACAATGAAGTATGAATCAGTCACACAGCAAACATATTAAACATCTTAAAAAATGAAGAAGAGCTTAGCTGAGGAGGACCAAGTTAAGCAAAAGCTCTTATGCTAATCAAAACATGTATATCTCTTACTGCAGCCACTTACATAAACAAGACATTTGGACTCAGATTCGTGGATTTTTAATCTCTGCAAGAATAATATTTAATATGATTCCTTTCAAATAAAAGAACATTCTTTTCTTTATCTCTGTTTCACAGATGTTTCAGTTTTTCATTTTTTTCCAAGCGGAAGTACTAGCTGGATGTAAAAGTATACTAAGTATATATATAAGTCAGCAATAAACCAAATATAAAATGTAAATATTCTCAAATGAAGTTCACTAACAGAGCAGTGTTTGGAGTGCCATGTTCTCTATGATAGTCAGTATAATGTACGAGATTCACAAAGAAATGTGACATCATGTCCAGCTCCCTCTCGGACCACTGTGTGATAGCGTGACAGTTAGAATCACTACGATACTGCTGGAAGGAGTAGATTATCTTAGGAAGTAACCGTAGTGATACAACCACAGACCTGAAATGGAAAGTAAATATTTTACAATATGAACAAGAGTGTCATGATGACCCTGAATCGCTCACCCGAGTAATACAAGCCATATGTTTAAAATGGCACACTGATGCTAAAATATTAGAAAGTAGGTAAGTAGGTCACATTCACGGTCACTGAAAGTCAATTTTAAGATTGGTGTGCAAAACTGTATGTGTCATCCAAATTTCAAGGCTGTATCTTAAAAAAACAAGAAAGTAGGTCAGTAGGTCAAGGTCACAGTCAAGTGACCCCAAATCGATTGGGGTCATCAGGTAATTATAATTAAACAGTCTGGGAAATATGATCTGATAATTTTTGAAGTATATATTACTATATAATTCATATAACAAGTGACCCCTGGGGCAGGGCCTCTATCCACCCAAGGGGCATAATTTGAACAATATTGTTAGAGATCCACTAGGCAATGCTACATACCAACAAGAGCTGTCCGTAAGACAGCCAAGCTCGACTATTCGAAATATTGTCCCAGAAGCAGGAAAATATTACCCAAAAAGGTTAAATATCAAAAGAGTTTTAAGTTCAAAAGGGGAAATAATTTGACCAAAATGCATACCAGTTATGGGACTTGCTGCTATCAACTAGTTTTATAACCCCGAAGGCACATGTGAAGTTTCAATTCAATATCTGCATTAGTTTTGGAGATAGAAACTTGCATGTAAAACTTTAACCAGAATTTTCAAAGTCCAAAAGGGGGCATAATTTGCCCAAAATACATGCCAGAGTTATGGGACTTGACCCAGTGAGGTTGGTAATTGATCTAGAAAAAGAAAAAATAAGTTTCAAATCTATATGCCTTTTAGTAATAGCTGTATGTACTTGCACGCAAAACTTTAACCAGAATTTGCTAAGTCCAAAAGGGGACATAATTTGGCCAAAATGAAGGTCAGAGTTATGGGACTTGCTGCTATCAACTAGTTTTATAACCCCGAAGACACATGTGAAGTTTCAAATCAATATCTGCATTAGTTTTGGAGATAATAACTTGCATGTAAAACTTTAACCAAAATTTTCTAAGTCTAAAAGGGGGCATAATTTGCTCAAAAAACATGTCAGAGTTATGGGACTTGACCCAGTGAGGTTGGTAATTGATCTAGAAAAAGAAAAAATAAGTTTCAAATATATATGCCTTTTAGAAATAGCTGTATGTACTTGCACGCAAAACTTTAACCAGAATTTTCTAAGTCCAAAAGGGAGCATAATTTGGCCAAAATGAAGGTCAGAGTTATAGGACTTGCTGCTATCAACTAGATTTATAACCCCGAAGACACATGTGAAGTTTCAAATCAATATCTGCATTAGTTTTAGAGATAGTAACTTGCATGTAAAACTTTAACCAGAATTTTCTAAGTCTAAAAGGGGGCATAATTTGCTCAAAATACATGTCAGAGTTATGGGTCTTGACCCAGTGCGGTTGATAATTGATCTAGAAAAAGAAAAAATAAGTTTCAAATCTATATGCCTTTTAGAAATAGCTGTATGTACTTGCACGCAAAACTTTAACCAGAATTTTCTAAGTCCAAAAGGGGGCATAATTTGGCCAAAATGAAAGTTAGAGTTATGGGACTTGCTGCTATCAACTAGTTTTATAACGCTGAAGACACATGTGAAGTTTCAAATCAATATCTGCATTAATTTTGGAGATAGTAACTTGCATGTAAAACTTTAACCAAAATTTTCTAAGTCCAAAAGGGGGCATAATTTGCTCAAAATACATGTCAGAGTTATGGGACTTGACCCAGAGAGGTTGGTAATTGACCTAGAAAAAGAAAAAATAAGTTTCAAAGCTATATGCCTTTAATTGATGGCTGTATGTACTTGCATGCAAAAACTTAACCAAGGTGTGACGCCGACGCCGACGCCAGGGTGAGTAGAAAATCTAGACTATTCTTCGAATAGTCGAGCTAAAAATCAAAGGTCTAGGCCTTGAACTTAAAGACAAGAAGATTTATATTTTTTCTTATATAATTCTATGTTAAATTTGGGACCCCCAGGGCAGGGCCTCTATTCATCCCAGGGGCATAATTGAACAATTTTGGTAGAGGACCACAAGGCAATGCAACATACCATATATCAAAAGCCTAGGCCTTCCAGTTTCAGGCGAGAAGATTTTTAAAGTTTTTTCCTATATGTCTACATAAAACTTGGAACCCCCCGGGGCAGGGCCTCTTTTCACCCCAGGGTTATTTAATTTGAACAATATTGGTAAAGGACCACAAGGAAATGCTACATACCAAGTATCAAAGGCCTAGGTCTTGTGGTTTTAGACAAGAAGATTTTTAAAGTTTTTTCCTATATAAGTCTATGTAAAACTTTTGACCCCCAGGGCGGGGCCTCTTTTCACCCCAGGGGCACAATTCGAATAATCTTCATTGAAGACCATTAGATGATGTCACATGCCAAATATCAAGGCTCTAAGCCTTGCGGTTTTGGACAAGAAGATTTTTTAAGTTTTTCCTTTTGGTTGCCATGGCCACCAGAGTTCTGCATGGAATTCAATTCTTTGAACAATTTTGGAAGGGGTCCACCAAAGGATCATTTCTGAGAAGTTTGGTGTAATTCTGCCCAGTGGTTTTCAAGAAGAAGATTTTTTTAGAAATTGTTGACGGACGCACGCTGAACAACAGACAACTGACGATGGACATTGAGTGGTCACAAAAGCTCACCATGAGCCTTGGCTCAGGTGAGCTAACAAACACATCATTTATAAATGTTACTTTAAATGTTGATGCAACAAATAAATACAGATACAGCTGGATATGATGTAAATCTGGGATCAGTAACTAAGTTTAAAACACATACAAAAAGATATACAAAATAATTCTCTATACTCCTGCATATTATAAATATTATCAAAAATATTTCATGCTTTCCTGTAATTTTATTTTACAGATTAAGACAGACAATCCACTTATTTCTAGACTTAAGGAATGGTAGGCGGGGCCTTTTAAGTATTGGAGGGAAATTTTTCATTACTTTACCAG
The DNA here is from genome assembly GCF_021730395.1 of Mercenaria mercenaria. Lineage (NCBI taxonomy): Eukaryota > Metazoa > Mollusca > Bivalvia > Venerida > Veneridae > Mercenaria > Mercenaria mercenaria. The sequence continues at coordinate 63,641,615 of NC_069361.1, read as the reverse complement.
AAGAGGATTTTTTCACTATTTTAAGATTTTGCATGAAAGGTTCCAAGTAAGAATTACTTCCTTTTTTTAAAGGTGGATAATCAGATTTTGGCTAAGTAACGGATTTGTTTTAAACTTTAACATCTGATCATTTACACTCATTTATGTTCAGTTAGTGCTTAATACAAGTTAGGTTTTCACTGGAGATATTTTTAATAATTGGTTTTCCTATTGCAGTTGCCCAACCAAGATCGAGTTATTTTATCATAAGTATAAATGTGATAAACATACTTTACCTAAGAAAATGTATAACTAACCGATATATTGTATTATATTCGTAAAATAATTGCATTAACAATTACATATATAGATTGAATTCATAAGAAATGCAAGTTTGAAAAATTATTATTACCTCCCTTTGCCTATCGCAACCAAGATAGAATGGAAAAAAAATGAAATTCAAAAGCTACATGCATTTCAAAACCCACCTTTTGATTCAGATTGTTAAGTATTTGGTATATCTATCCAATGCGAATGTAAAACTCGGAATTATATGGAAATAAAAAGAAATACCAAGCATTTTAAATATTTTCATATTAAAGGGGAGTAATTACAAATTTTTATGAAAATCAATAAAGTATACATTTCTAACAGGGCTCTAATTCTAAGTAATGGGTATTTTTGTTTCTTAAATAAATCGCTAACAGAATATACAAAAAGTAAAAATGTCACTAAATTTTGCTTAAATGTGATTGACCACCTTTAAATATATAAACCAATCCTGGATGGCAAATTACTGGAAATTCAAAATACAAGACTTCCTTTTTTTTCAATATATAAAGTAATCCTGGATGGCAAATTATTGGAAATTCAAAATACAAGACTTCCTTTTTTTCAATATATAAAGTAATCCTGGATGGCAAATTATTGGTAATACAAAATTCATGTGACAATCATCAACCACAATTAGACTGGGAAAAAAAATTAACAAGTGTCTCATACTTATGGTGAGCCAGGTTATTAATACAAGCTTCAATGAACTTTTTCTTGATTCGTCTGTCTGTACAGAAGCACACAAGACTATGTAGCACCTTTTCAGCATCTACAGCTAAACCATCAGGCAGAAGATGCTGAAATATACATACAATAATGTCAACTCTCACTTAAACAGCTAATTCAAGTTTGGCTTCATTAATTATCTACAGTGAAATGCAGACAATTGAGATAAAACAATTCATTAACTAAAATTCAAATGTAGTAATTCACTTATAAATGCAAAAATAATATTGCTTATTGCACTCTATAACATAATTCTGTTTTGCACCAACTGTAGCACAAAATGGTGGATTCTGAAAATAACTATTAAATATTTCTTCCTTTTTGTGATGTATACTGATGAAACACATAACTCTTATCAAACACTGTATTTGACATTTATCTTCATTACCTTATATAGCTCTTGTATGTGGATACAATGTAGACTAGTAACAGTTAAGTGCTTAAAGGTATCTTCACACATAATGAAATTCTAAGAAAATGAATTTGCACTGCTCATCACTTGCAAACAATAGAAATTCTCAAATGTTTTACAAAACGCATGCTGGAGAGATGACCAAAGTGGGCGTGTGAGTTTAAGAAGTGATAAAACCAAAAAATATCAAGGCTTACCGCTTTATCATCCTGTACAAGATCCCATAGCAACGTGTTTCCTGGTTTACAAACATCTTCAAAATTAAACTCGGAACAACTAGATGTTGTACTGTTTGTATGTGTTGATGACTCTTTCTGAGACTGACGTTGGCTCATCACTGCAAATAAAGGTCAGTTATACAGTTTAATATAAATTAAAGCAAAATGGCTTATTTCCTTTGTTGGGTTTTAAATCATATCAACACAATTCAGTTCATATGACACCTTTAAAGCTTTTTATGGTGGAGGGAAAAACAGGCTTTGGGCTCCAGGCATTATTTTCAAGGTACAAACAGGCAACAGAACGGCTTTTTCAAAATGATAACCATCAGCAACTTCCAAACCATGGAGGTCTCATCTCTTTGCATTTTTTTCCTCTTCAAGTCTTGTTTTCATTTTCAAACAACTGCATCATTGTTTCAAAATACCATAAACCCACTACTCACTTTATACAATCTTAGAAATTTTGGCATAATAATGCATTATACGATGTGTTAAGATGTAAAAACAGTCAAAGGCTTGTGTTAAAATGACATGGGCAAATTGTTTTCGTAGTGATATGAACTAATAAATAACCAACTAGGACAGTGTTTCATACATGATAAAATAACATCACCTAATTACTCCAAAATATATAAAAGCTTTATGCTGTTTAGTACATAAATATTACCAGAAATAACAAATTACCATGTGGCATATGTGTATGATACATTGACGCCATGCTGGAGAGATGACCGAAGTGGGCATGTGAGTTTAGCTGTGAATGAGCATTGATCTGTGACAACTCGTCATCACTCAATAGATCCTCCCCATCAAAGTCGGCCATGTTCTTCTCCGACTTGTTACTAAGGTGTGAACTATGACAGCTTCTATCATCTGGACTCATAATCTCATCTCCATGGTAACTGCTGCAATATTACATAAGAACTAGATATATTTTTATAAAAGGCAAAAAATAGTACAACTTTACACTTAAATCAAGCATTAATGTGCCATCATTAATCTCTGTTAAAAAACAGGAAGGTTTTTTACATTACAACATCTGTTGAACAATGACTGTAAAAACCAACAAGTTTTTAGTCTTTAAATACCAATATGGAATACCAAAATTGATTAGACTTACATTTTCAAACAAGTTTATTTCTGTATTACTGGATATTCATGAGATAGATAAAGAAAATAGTGTTGAAGCCTGTCCTTAGCAAATTACTAATTGCTTTAAGATTCCTTAAGAACGAGTCTTCCCTTTACAAATTATTAATTCGTTTAAGATTCCCTAAGAACGAGTCTTCCCTTAACAAATTATTAATTCGTTAAACATTCCCTAAGAACGAGTCTTCCCTTTACAAATTATTTGCTTTAACATTCCCTAAGAACAAGTCTTCCCTTTACAAATTATTAATTCTTTTAAGATTCCCTAAGAACGAGTCTTCCCATTACAAATTATTAATTCGTTTAAGATTCCCTAAGAACGAGTCTTCCCTTAACAAATTATTAATTCGTTAAACATTCCCTAAGAACGAGTCTTCCCTTTACAAATTATTAATTCGTTTAACATTCCCTAAGAACGAGTCTTCCCTTTACAAATTATTAATTCGTTTAACATTCCCTAAGAACGAGTCTTCCCTTTACAAATTATTAATTCGTTTAACATTCCCTAAGAACGAGTCTTCCCTTTACAAATTATTAATTCGTTTAACATTCCCCAAGAACGAGTGTTTAAGATTCCCTAAGAACAAGTCTTCCCTTTACAAATTATTAATTCGTTTAAGATTCCCTAAGAACGAGTCTTCCCTTTACAAATTATTAATTCCTTTAACATTCCCTAAGAACGAGTCTTCCCTTAACAAATTATTAATTCATTTAACATTCCCTAAGAACGAGTCTTCCCTTAACAAATTATTAATTCATTTAACATTCTCTAAGAACGAGCCTGCCCTTAACAAATTATTAATTCATTTAACATTCCCTAATAAAATGATACCAGGAAAGGATTTCTGTGAAAACATTGAATACCTACTTGTGCACAATAATCTAAAAGATGGACAAACATGTCAATTCCTACAATATCCAAAGTTTTTAAATTGATTTGTACAACCTTACAAACACCAACAAAGCAATATCATCAATGGTACACACCGTGCATGTCTATGTTGTTTCTTGTGTGTTGTTTCCCCAATATGTGTACAGTCGTACACCTCTGTATCACTGTGTGCTTGTTTTACTTTTCCTTCGTTCTCTTCCAGCAGGGAAGCTGCCACAGCAGCAGTGTCAGAGTCCTGAACATTTAAAACAAAAGTTATGAAAGTAAAAACAAAATCTATCAATCTGTCAGTTGTAGAAGTTTTTGTAAACATTCTGACAGAAAGTATATCATTCCCTTCAGGGAAATGTGTAAAATATAACTATGCCAGTTTACTATGGACAAAACCATATATATTTTTTGTTTGCATTGCTCAAAACCCTGATAAATCGAGGATTTTGCTACTTAAAACCCCTTGACACTTTGAGTGATTGATGTTTTACTGTAATATGTCCATCATTTAAAGCAAAATTTAAAATTACGACATTTGAAAATTTCATGCAATAAATACAAGTTGACATACATGACCAGAGTTATTGCCCTCTACTTTTTCATCAGCTTTTCCTTCAGTCTCCTTCACCACAGTGGGGATGTTTCCAGCCTGAACCCTCTCCTCTTCTGCTTTCTTGTCCAGCATTTTCTGTTTCCGTTGCTGCATGGCTAAGTGTTTCCTCCTGTGCATGGCTAACTGGTGATTGTGGAAGGCATGAGCTTGCCGCAGCACGTGATGCTCGTACTCCTCCTCATCCTCCTCTTCATCATACTCCGAGTCTTCCTCACTGTTCTCGTGCAGGTCATGTGCCTCTAGGAACTGCTACAAAAGTTAAAATCAAGAAGTGTATGTCAAATAGGTTGAAGGTTCAATCACAGTTTGAGTAGACTTTGCCAATGATTTCCACATGTCTGCAATAGTTTTAAATCTCAAAAGTACTGAGTAAAGTAAACTTAAGTGGAAAGAAATTTTTCAAAAATAAACTAGAAAATGCTTTTGTAAAAAAGCGCATGTCTCCCTCAATGCAAAGTCCTATAGGCAAGAAGTCAATAGGGGTCAGGAGCGAAAGTCAAAGAGACACTGATGGTTGGCTGCAATAGGGATCATCTACTTGGCATGTCCAGTCATCCCGCTAAGTTTCAACACTCGTGGCCTAGTGGTTCTCAAGTCACTGTTCAGGCTCCTGTGACCCTGACCTTTGATCAAGTGACCTCAAAAAATAGGGGTCATCTACTCTGCATGTCCAATCATCCTATTAAGTTTCAACATTGTAGGTCAAGTGGTTCTCAAGTTATTTCCAAAAAATGATTTTACATGAACAGGCCACTGTGACCTTGACCTTTAATAGACTGACCCCAAAATCAATAGGGGTCATCTACTATGCATGTTCAATCATCCTATGAAGTTTCAACATTCTGGGTCAAGTGGTTCTCAAGTTATTGATCGGAACTGGTTATCAATGTTCAGGCCCCTGAGACCTTGACCTTTAATGGAGTGACCCCAAAAACAATAAGGGTCATTTACTCTGCATGAACAATCATCCTATGAAGTTTCAACATTCTGGGTCGAGAGGTTCTCAAGTTATTGATTGGAAATGGTTTTCCACGTTCAGGCCCCTGTGACCTTGACCTTTAACAGAGTGACCCCAAAATCATTAGGGGTCATCTACTCTTTATGATCAATCATCCTATTAAGTTTCAACATTCTGGGTCAAGTGGTTCTCAAGTTACTGACCGGAAAGGGTTTTCAATGTTCAGGTCCCTGTGACCTTGACCTTTAATGGAGTGACCCTAAAATCGATAGGGGTCATCTACTTTGCATGTACAATCATCCTATGAAGTTTCAACATTCTGGGTCAAGTGGTTCTTTAGTTATTGATCAGAAATGGTTTTCAACGTTCAGGCCCCTGTGACCTTGACCTTTGACAGAGTGATCCCATAATCAGTAAGGGTCATCTACTCTTTATGACCAATCATCCTATCAAGTTTCAACATTCTGGGTCAGGTGGTTCTCAAGTTATTGATTGAAAATGATTTTCAATGTTCAGGCCCCTGTGACCTTGACCTTTGATGGAGTGACCCCAAAATCATTAGGGGTCATCTACTCTTTATGATCAATCATCCTATTAAGTTTCAACATTCTGGGTCAAGTGGTTCTCAAGTTACTGACTGGAAAGGGTTTTCAATGTTCAGGTCCCTGTGACCTTGACCTTTAATGGAGTGACCCTAAAATCGATAGGGGTCATCTACTTTGCATGTACAATCATCCTATGAAGTTTCAACATTCTGGGTCAAGTGGTTCTTTAGTTATTGATCAGAAATGGTTTTCAACGTTCAGGCCCCTGTGACCTTGACCTTTGACAGAGTGATCCCATAATCAGTAAGGGTCATCTACTCTTTATGACCAATCATCCTATCAAGTTTCAACATTCTGGGTCAGGTGGTTCTCAAGTTATTGATTGAAAATGATTTTCAATGTTCAGGCCCCTGTGACCTTGACCTTTGATGGAGTGACCCCAAAATCAATAGGGGTCATCTACTCTTCATGACCAATCATCCTATGAAGTTTCAACACTCTGGGTCAAGTGGTTCTCTAGTTATTGATCGGAAATGGTTTTCAATGATCAGGCCCCTGTGACCTTGACCTTTGACAGTGATCCCAAAATCAATAGGGGTCATCTACTCTTCATGACCAATCATCCTATGAAGTTTCAACATTCTGGGTCAAGTGGTTCTCTAGTTATTGATCGGAAATGGTTTTCAGTGTTCAGGCCCCTGTGACCTTGACCTTTGACGGAGTGACCCCAAAATCAATAGGGGTTATCTACTCTTCATGACCAATCATCCTATGAAGTTTCAACATTCTGGGTCAAGTGGTTCTCTAGTTATTGATCGGAAATGGTTTTCAATGTTCAGGCTCCTGTGACCTTGACCTTTGACGGAGTGACCCCAAAATCAATAGGGGTCATCTACTCTTCATGACCAATCATCCTATGAAGTTTCAACATTCTGGGTCAAGTGGTTCTCTAGTTATTGATCAGAAATGGTTTTCAATGTTCAGGCCCCTGTGACCTTGACCTTTGACGGAGTGACCCCAAAAACAATAGGGGTCGTCTACTCCAGCAGCCCTACAACCCTATGAAGTTTAAAGGTTCTAGGTCAAATGGTTCTTCAGTTATTGCTTGGAAATGAAGTGTGACGGACGGAAGGACAGACGGACGGACAGGGCAAAAACAATATGTCTCCTGAGGGAGACATAATAACTGCCTTCTTCAACTTCCCAACTGTTAATAGCAGAAGAACAAGGTGCCTCCCTAGATATATACAGACACCTATTTAGAACTGAACACATTTATAAGCCTGCTGAATAGTTTCTAAGACAAAAGGACTCTACATTTTAAGTGAGATTTTCAACCCACAAGGAGACAGACGAGTAACTTAATGTCAGCAACTTTAACCACATAGCCAAAGGGGCCCTTTTTAATATTTACAAATGTTGTAAATTAAACATGTTTTAACTATTTGCTTTTAAATATTTGATCAAATAAAATTGGCAGATGACATCCTATGGAAAGTAAGAGAGTTGAGCAAAGGTACCTTGATTTTTCTTTGTTTAAGTATTTCTTCATCTTCAGAGTCGAGAAATTCCGAGTCAAGCTCTTCTTCCTCCTCGTCCTCTGGGTCAATCTCCTCGGAACTTTCTCCTTCTATATGATGGTGTTTGTGATGACCTTTTTTGTGCATTTCTATAGCACGCTGTCTGAGGGTGTCAATGTCTAATCCTTCAAGGTTCAAACCCTCACTGGAGTCGCTAGTTTCCATCTCACTTTCACTGTCACCGCTCTCAGCTTCTTGGTGAAGCTCATGCAAGTGATGCCTGTGTGCACGTACATGATGAGCATGATGACCTCTGACCCCGTGCTCATGACCACACCCACATTGCTCTGCCCCAGACTCTTCCTCTTCTTCACTATGAACATCTCCTGTATCATAATACATACATTCTGCAGAACCATATATCAAAATAATGACAAGAAACTAGAGCTGCTTTTGAGAAAAGCATATGTCTCCCACAACTGCCTAATCATCTAGATTGGCATTTCTTCTCCATTATGTATCTGAGTCAACTATGCACCAATACATGTATATGCATATGTGTACAGAGTGATTTTCAGTAATTCAATGGCCATCATTCTGAAGTGCCTGGGCCAATTTGGCTAGTTATCTAACTTGGCAGAGGACTTGTGGCAAACACATTTTGTTAAAGTTTGGTGAAGATTGGATGAGAAATGTTCGACTTAGAGCGCAGGCAAGATTTGTGACAAACAGACAGACAGACAGACACACGGACACACACAAAGACAGGAGTAAATCAGTATGTCTCTCACACCACTGTGTGGTGGAAGACATAATTCAGCTGATACTAAAAGCAAATTATTTCTGCCTTACAAAGTAAAATTCATGTTTTTTTCCAAAATACATGGGAATTCAGAATAAAACATGATTACTACAGTCATTTTATGGAAATCTTTTTCAAGAAAATGTCACATTTTTTGAGAGAACTAAAAAAGAAAACTTAACATATATATTATAAGTCCGAACCTATGTAAGTTAAACTATTTCTTACCCTCACTATCAACAACACTTTCTCCATCTTCGGATTCCTGACCCTCGGATTTCTTTACATGTCTATGTTTATGAACGACCTTTCTCTTTATCGGTGATTCACCACTGCTTTCTACAGATCTATCAAGCTCTTCTGGTGTTCCGGGTCTCTGTGTAAACATATTATGGCAACACATTCATACTAAATTTAGACTTATCTGAACTAAGTGCATATTAATATAAACATGTAGTTGTATTACTCTTGCTAAGAATCTACTCCCTTGTTACGCCCTGGAAACAGGATGGAACACCATGGGCTATGTGTCAGACAGTTAGTCCCTTGTCTTTTGTTTCTTCAAAACAGCCTCACCATTATATGTTAGCAGTACATTTGGGCCTGATTTTTGAGCTTGAATTACAGCTGCACACAATATGTAGGTAGAGTATTTGGCAGACCTTAAAAGGGTATTATACAGTTATGAACAATAATTTTAACAAAATACCCAAGTACCTGAACTTTTCTTCTATCACCATCACCATCTTCTGACACTTGAATACTTTCACTGCTACTTAAATCATGTTTCTGCTTATCTGTAAGGGAAATGAATAAAACTTCCATTATTTCTTTACATAATGTTTTCTATCATGTTTTCTGTCTGGGAAATAAATATATTAAGCAACATCTGCCACATCTTCTTGAAATCTTATCAGTGTAGGTTCCAGAAGTACCGGTACTTCAGTCAAATTATATCTCTTGTGGAAGTCATCTTAGGTGGTTTGCAGAATCCTAAGACCACAATCGTATTTTCTCTTACATAACAGGTGTGTAATAAAATGTCTTAAATTTTATCTATAGGGACTAGCATATAGTTCCAACCAACTGTAAACAATTTGGCAAATAAGTCCAGCTTTGAAGAAAACTTAAATTTATGCACAGAAATATAGCAGCTGAGAAAATATTTGTAATACAAACATGTGCACCAAAATTTCACAAAATAATACAATGAATTTAATTCTAACCACTGTCTGTGTGTTCATGTTTGGCCGCACTGTAATTCTGGTTTTGTGGCAGTGAAGCTTTTGGTTGTACAGCCCATGTGTTCCATACACACTTGATCAACGCTGATGCCAAATATAGGGTCTGAAAAAAAAACCCAAGTTAAACATGAATATAACTCAACTTTATCAAATTGGTGATAACCACACCTCATGTGCTCTTGTTAAATAAAGGAGCAGGTTCACTTTTGCACCAAAATGGCCTAAAAAAAGAAAGTCTCTAAATTTAGTAAAGAACATGTTTTCTTTCATCAAGTAGTATTGTTTTATCAAACTGTACAATAATTTTTACAATATATTCATTATAGAAGAAAATATCGGACATAACTGAAAATGATTTTAACATTATGGGTATGGGAAACCTTCAGTTTTTAATTGAATTTTTAAATACATCTGAAATTTTCGTTATGAGCACAACTGTCGACCACAATCAAAAAATGACCATAAATTCTGTGAAATAAGCTGGACCAATGGTCAAAATATTTTTGTGGTCCTTGAGTGTGCTCACTACTAAAACCATTCCCATATGACCTAAATATGGTAAAAAATGCCCATTTTCCCAAAAGTCTGTGATTTCAGCAATATTCAATGACCTGTTGTGAACAAAATAATAAATTTATTTATAAAAACTAAATTCCTTGCAGTAGATAAACATTCTGGTAGTAAACAATATATAGTTTTTTCAAATAACAGCCAATTTGAAAATTTTCAAAATTGCATAGGCCATATTAGGCTTAAGTGAACTTTGTCCTTTCTTAAAGTCAAAAGAAAAGAAAAAGAACACAGATATGGCTGATGATTGTATTAGTGAAATAACTTGGCATGCAAGGACATGACCTTTCTGAAGTAAAGCAGAAACACTTAAAACTATTCAAACCTTTTAACGAAACAAATGGAGAGCAATACCAGCTGAATTCCAGAAAAATTTACATCCATGTTTATATTATTCCTGACTGTAAATAGTACTTACAGATTCAGTGTGTGCAGCAATATCTAGACTGGATACCAACTGCAGTAGATGCTGGACTGGCTGCAGTTCAAGATTCTTTATCAATGGAATAAGTGACTCAAAAACTTGCTTTCCACAATGCTTCAACTGTAGGTAAAAACAAAATAATTAAACAATTACCCTGAAACTTAAGATGTCAGTGACCTTGCTCACATTGCCTTGCCTTTTTAATAAGTCGGTGTCTGTAAAACTTACACATTGTAAAGTGTTACCTATAGACATATAATGATACTATATTTATCACTTTTAACTGTATGTATGTTTTAACACCTCTAATTACATGCATCTTTAAACCTTGACAGCTCTAAACCTGTCGCAAATATTTGTGTATAATCATGGCTTTACATAAATGTGATAGACATCCTGGGACATAAATTTCATTGTTTAACACAAAGCACACAGAATTATTACATGGATTCTTAATTAAAAATCTGAGTGGTTTGTTCTATTTTACTGTTAAATCACTTTTGTTGCATTGTATTTCTGCTATTTAATGGGTACATAAATTCCAGTAGCTGTAAGTTAGGATTTCATTTGATGCTTTAGTGCAACCACTGTTTTAACAGTATGAGTAAAATAGTTTAATGTGTGGCCTTTTCAAGGATATGCTGTGCTAACAGTCAATGTAGCGATCAAAAAATGTTATTGCTAGGCAAAGTAACCATGTTGATGCATGTTCATTTCTTGACAAAGGCTAAATTGCACTTATACCCATACTTTGAGAACTTACCTGAGCAGCTGCCCATATACAATCTACATGTTCACTTGTAATTCTACCTTCAACTGCCAGAAAATTCAGGATAATCTGACTCTGTTTTATCAGCTGAAACAGATCATTTCAAAATTACATAACTTAATACAAAAGAAAAGTGAGGAGTAAATATACTGAATTTCACATGAAAAATAAACATGCGACAAAAAGTAACAAAAGAATATCACACAATTCCAAGAATCAAATTTTGTGTAGAGACACCACAGGACCATTCCAGTCAAACTATTTCAAAATCAGACTAGTTCTTTTTGAGGATCATAACATTTTAAGATTTCTCTATTTTTAGCTTCTGGCAGCCATGTTTTTGACAAGTCAAAACAATTTAAACTAGAGTTGTCACAGGAGTGACGAATTATACCCCCACAATATGGCCTTGTCACAGAACTAAGCCAACGTCAAAGCCGAATTTGCTTGGCTTTTGACCTACTGACCACAAAATCAATAGAGGTCATCTGCTAGTCAAGATCAACCTCCCTAAGAAGTTTCATGATCCTCCGCCCAAGCGTTCTCAAGTTATTGTCCGTAAAAGGTTTAAATGACCTTTGACCTTTGGAACTCAAAATCAATACGGGTCATCTGCTTGACATGACTAACCTCAAGATTAAGTTTTCTGATCCTAGTCCCAAAACATTCTAAAGTTATTGTCCGAAAACTGTTTGAATGTTCCAGGCCACTGTGACCTTGACTTGTGACCTACTGACCCCAAAATCACTAGGGGTCATCTGCTAGTCATAACCAAACTCCCTATCAATTTTCATGATCCTAGGCCCAAGCATTCTTAAGTTATCATCCGGAAACCGTTTAACTGTTCCAAGTCACTGGGACCTTGACCTTTGACCTACTGATCTCAAAGTAGAACTTGACCTGTATTTCATGATGTTACACCTGTGTACCAAAACTTATGATCCTAGGCCCATTCGTTCTCAAGTTATCATCCGGAAACCATTTAACTGTTCCGAGTCACTGTGACCTTGACCTTTGAACTACTGACCTTAAAGTAGTCCTTGACCTGTATTTCATGATGTTACACCTGTGTACCAAAATTTATGATCCTAGGCCCAATCGTTCTCAAGTAATCATCCGGAAACCATTTAACTGTTTCGAGTCACTGTGACCTTGACTTTTGACCTGCAGACCTCAGTCAAACTTGACCTGCATTTCATGATGTTACACCTGTGTACCAAAATTTATGATCCTAGGCCCAAGCTTTCTCAAGTAATCATCCGGAAACCATTTAACTGTTCAGAGTCACTGTGACCTTGATCTTTGACCTACAGACCTCAAAGTTAAACTTGACCTGCATTTTATGATGTTACATCTGTGTACCAAAATTTATGATTCTAGGCCCAAGCGTTCTCAAGTTATCATCCGGAAACCGTTTTACTGTTCAGGGTCACTGTGACCTTGACCTTTGACCTACTGACCCCAAATTCAAACTTGACCTGTACTTTCTGATTTTACACCTGTGTACCAAAAATTATTTAAATCAGTCATGCCTTTCATGAGTTATCATTCGGAACCCATGACAACCAACGGACCAACCCACCGACCAACCGCCAAGATCACTCCTATATACCCCCCAAATGTCGTTTTGTGGGGGTATAATGATCTTAAACGAGGGTTCCCCAAGAAACATTCTCAGTCTTATGAAAATACCCTCAAAGAAAGAAAGAAAACCTGTCTAGCCCGCTAGTGGTTTTGTTTTTTAAGAAGTGGAATGATCCAAGGGTAGAGGGTTACCCAGCAAACAGCTGGGTGAAATTATTTTGAAATGGGGCAAGCAGTTTCTGAGAAGACTTTTTAAGTTTTCCTTCTGTCTTGCTTTTTGGTTCCCATGGTAACTCGATGTATTGCATTGACACCCTAGATTTGAATAAATTTGAAAGAGGATAACCTAAGGAACATTCTTGTTAAGTTTGGTTGAAATCGGCTTTGTGGTTTAAAGGGAGATATCCTCAAAAGAAATAGTGGGCGACAGACGAATGGATGACAGAAATTTAAATATACAAAAAGGTCATCATAAGCAAAGCACTCAGGTATGCTAAAAAGCCAGTATTACTTTTCATTGCTTAAACTATTTTGTATTAATTAAAATTCAAAGCAATCAGGTACACAGTTATTGTAGAAGTACTACACACCTCTACATGTAGATTGGGTCCAAATATATGTTCTATGATCTTGCTATCTATTAACCAATCAGCTAGCTGGCGACCTTCTCTGAAACATTGAAAACAAAATACATTAAACAGATAGAGAATAAAGAGACTGATAGAAACATATTTTGTTAGAAATATTTTGCTTTGAAATAGAGGCCAGTTTTAAGTAAAAACATTTGCCAAGATTTTCATCACAATACTGTCTTTAAACAAGAGCACCGCCTTGCGGGTGCTGACGCTCATCTGATTTTTTTTGTGTAATAGAAATATTGTCCTACCCATGATTTTCTAAGTCTAAAAAGGGCCATCATTCTTGCAAAAAGCAGGTTAGAGTTATGTTTCTTAATGTTCAGTGTCCACTTATGATGGTGAAAAACTGTTGCAAGTTTTAAAGCAATAGCTTTGATAGTTTATGAGAAAAGTTGACTTAAACATAATACTCAACCAAGAAAATTATTTTTTAAGTCCAAAAAGGGCAATAATTATTGCAAAAAGCAGGATGGAGTTATGTTGCTTGCTGTACAGGGTCAGCTTATGATGGTCAACAAGTGTTGCAAGTTTCAAAGCAATAGCTTTGATAGTTTAAGAGAAAAAGTTGACCTAAACATAAAACTTAACCAAGAAATCTGATATTTTCTAAGTCCAAAAGGGGCCATAAATCTTGCAAAAAGCAGGATGGAGTTATGTTTCTTGCTGTATAGGGTCAACTTATGATGGTGAACAAGTGTTGCAAGTTTTAAAGCAATAGCTTTGATAGTTTAGGATAAAAGCTGACCTAAACATACAAGAGGACCATGATGGTCCTGAATCGCTCACCTATCTCCACATGACCCAGTGTTCAACTGAGTATGACATCGTTATTTCTATTATTTGACATAGTGACCTAGTTTTTGAGCACATGTGACCTACTATACTCCAAGATCCAAAATTCTGACAATTTCATGAAGTCCATTGAAAAAAATGGCCTCTAGAGCACAAGTTGTTCTATTAAATTTGACTAATGACCTATTTTTTGAGTCACTGACCATTTTAACTTGACCTGCAGATCATCAAGGTAACATTCTCACCCAATTTCATGAAGATCCGTGAAAAATAGGGCTCTACAAGGTCCCCAAGGTTTTTCTATTTTTCCCAACCATGAACCTAGTTTTAGAGGCACATGACCGTTACGACCTGACCTAGATACATCAAAGCTGAACATTCTCCCAATTTTCATGAAGATCCTTTGGGAAAATATGCTCTAGAGAGGTCACAAGGTTTTTTCTATTTTTAGACCTACTGGACCTAGTTTTTGACCCCACTTGACCAGTTTTGAATCTGACCATTAGTTATCATCAAGATGAACTTCTGACCAATAAATTCATGAAGCAACTCATGAAAAAATACCCCTAGAGAGGTCACAAAGTTTTTCTATTTAGATCTACTGACTAGTTTTTACCCCAAGTGACCAGTTCCAATCTTGACAGATATCTCAAAGGTAAACATCTGAACCATGTCTATCCATAAGATCATTTGTTTTTTAAATATGATCCTAGTAGAGGTACACCAGACGTTTGTAACCTATTTTAAGGCAACTTCTGACCAATTTTGAACATTCCTTCGTTTGAACTTTGGACCCAGTAATCATAAGATGAACATTTGAAAATTGAAAGAGCATCCTAAGAACATTGGCTTAGAGAGGTTGACAAGGTTTTTCTATTTAAGGATCTACTCGACAAGTTTATGACCCACATGGACCCAATTTTTCAAAATGACCATAGATAGCATCAAGGTGAACATTCTGACCAATATTCATAAGATCTCATAAAAAAATATGGCCTCTAGAGAGTCAACAAGGTTTTTCTAATTTAGTCTATGACCTAGTTTTTAATCCCACGTGACCCAGTTTCGAACTTGACCTAGATACATCAAGATGAACATTCGACCAAATTCATGAAGATGCATTGAGAAATATGCTTAAAGAGGTCACAGTTTTTAATTTTAGACCTAATGACCTAGTTTTTGACCCACATACTCATTTAACGAACTGACCTAGATATCATCAAGATAAACATTCTGACCAATATTCATGAAATCATCATGAAAAATGGCACTCTAGAGAGTTCATGTTTTCTATTTTTAGAACTACTGACTAGTTTTGACCCAACGTGACCAGTTTTCGAACTTGACCTAGATATCATCAAGAATGAACATTCTGACCAATTTCAATGAAATCTTTGAAAACTATATGGCTCTAGAGAGGTCACAAGGTTTTCATTTTTAGACCTAATGACAAGTTTTTGAGCACGTGACCAGTTTCGAACTTGACCTAGATATCATCAAGATGAACATTCTGAACCAATTTCATAAGATCCAGAAAAGTGACCTCAATTGTCACAAGCAAAAGTTTACGGACGACAGGGACGACGGACATGTCGCAGTCAAAAGCTCACCTTGTCACTTTGTGACAGGTGAGCTAAAAACTTAACCAAGAAAACTGATTTTCTAAGTCCAAAAGGGGCAATAAATCTTGCAAAAAGCAAGATGGAGTTATGTTTCTTTATGTACAGGGTCTGCTTATGATGGTGAACAAGTATTCCAAGTTTCAAAGCAATAGCTTTGATAGTTTAGGAGAAAAGTTGACCTAAACATAAAACTTAACCAAGAAATCTGATATTTTCTAAGTACAAAAGGGGCCATAAATCTTGCAAAAAGCAAGATGGAGTTATGTTTCTTGCTATACAGGGTCAGCTTATGATGGTGAACAAGTATTCCAAGTTTCAAAGCAATAGCTTTGATAGTTTAGGAGAAAAGCTGACCTAAACATAAAACTTAACCAGGCAACGCCGACAACCGCTCAAGTGATGACAATAACTCATCATTTTTTTCTCAAAAAATCAGATGAGCTAACAAAATAACAATAAATCAGAATTTGAAATATTTTACCAGCTATACATCTATTATCTGCAAAAACACACTCATTTTGTTTGATAAGAGTTGAACATGATTTTTGAACCATATTTCAATTACTTCATGCAGGCCAGTTAACCTAACCATGGATTCTTTTAAAGTACTGACTTGTTATATGCAAGTACACATGAATCTTAGACAGAAAACAAATAACCACGTAAATTGCCTTGTCAAATTATATTTTGCTTGCCTGGTGACCTAACTCACCATCTGTCACTGTACAGTTTTGATCTCAGTACCTAACAGGACAAGCTATCCAAATACGGTACTAAGAAAACATGTTTAAAAGTTAATAAAATTTTAACACACCTTTCTGCATCCATCAGTGTTTCATTGTTACAACTTTCATTGTAAAGTGTTATTTGATTCTGAAAATTGTAAAAATACCCGTGTTAAAGGTTACTGCATGAAAATTCTTTCTAACTATCAAAAAAACTTCACTAAAGGACACATTTCTGAGCAAAAATGTAAAAATACTTCTAAAGTTTCTGTAAATGAGTAACTTTCTTTGATGACTTTTGTTGTATATTTTATTTAACTATCAAGTTCTGCTATGGGAGTAGCATTTATAAAGTGCAATACTTTCTACCCCAAATCAATATCCTTACTGGACAACAAAGTAAAGTTATCAAACTGTATTACATGATGGCAAAGAAGAGATACATATTGCAGTCATTCCAGATGGTATATTACTATACCAGCAAGGTCATTATTTGACAACTAGTTTCCCAACATGCTTTATTTCTCATGAATTTAGACTTAAAGCGCAACCTTATTGTCAGTAAGAAAACTAATGCCAAGTAATTTTTCTAGGCAACTAAATTTACTTCAATGAAATGAACTTAATTACAGATTTAAAGTGATAGTAAATAAATGTTTTCATGAATACCCAGTAAGAGATCAATACTGGTCTTCTTACCCTTGGCCTAAACTAAAATGACACATATTGTTATAGAACCATTATGAAAACTTATGTTTATTACAGTAACATTACATTCACGACATTCTACATAGACTGGATATCTACTTACATTCAATTGAGCAATTCCAGCAAGTCTTATGGTCAAAGTTGAACACGTAAAATATTTAAATGCCAGTTCCAAACCATCCTTGTCAAACGTAAAATGTGTTTCCAATGGTTCCTTGACGGCTGCCCACATCAGATCTGTCATGTTACGGTTACCTGCCATTCTCAAGTCCTTATCCGATAGTTTACACATGTATCTTAAACACAAGACATCAAAAACATTAGAAACTCCATAATGAAGTTGGCCTAAAAATCTTTATTCTTATACATGTACTGCGTTAAAATTTCTGACAAGTTTATTACTTTTCCTTGTTTGAAAAAATGGCTATAGATGTTCATGAAAGTCCCAACTTCTCTAAGAAAAATGCAAACTCTTAATCTGAATAGCTCAAGAACTTTTCCTGATGCTCATCACTTGGTTTTAACCAATCTGATTCTGTTTGATTTTCTGTCACATAGACACAATATAGTCCACACGACAACTGGGAACCTATAATGGCAGATGAAGACTCTAGGTATCATTTCAAGCATGAGAGAGTTTCAGACCGACTGCAGAGAGGGGAAAGTGAACTGAAGTTAGACACTGCTACCGTTTCCATTTAGTTATCTAGGCCCCCTAACCAATTCATATTTATCTACTAATAGTGCACACTAACTTTACTAGAAATACATATCTACCTTATAACGGCAGTTCTCAGAGGTACAATATACTGCATAACTGTTGGTATATTCATCCACAGACGAAGCTGTAAACATAAACAGAACAGTAACAATCCACACTCAAACTGTGAGCTTTCAACTTAAATCTTTATAGCAGGTATAGTTTTGATTACCTCCCTTTGACCAATAAAACTAAGTTATATTTCAACATCTGTTTTATTTAATACAACTTTTATAATATTTTAGTGTTATCTAAGATTCAGCCTTTATTACAAGCCAAAAATA
This sequence comes from Mercenaria mercenaria, assembly GCF_021730395.1. Lineage (NCBI taxonomy): Eukaryota > Metazoa > Mollusca > Bivalvia > Venerida > Veneridae > Mercenaria > Mercenaria mercenaria. The sequence continues at coordinate 63,623,354 of NC_069361.1, read as the reverse complement.
CTTTCTCTAACACAGTCGAATATTTCAAAGAATTTCAATTTACAAAATGCATATCAAGGTATAACACAACCTCTGGTTCTTTATACAGTTACATATTTAATTCTCATGTCACATGAACAGCATTTGCAGCATAGAGAGTATGTTCAATATAGATTTTTTGAGTCAAACAAAATGACTTACATTAGCTATTAAGGTGATAAGTATATGTGCAAAGTTGAACGGCAGTGTCTCAGGTGTAGCCTTCTCAAAACACACTTTCAGAGATCCTATACCATTTGTATCACAGAAATAACAAACATTGCGCAATAAGAACAGGGGCACCTCTGGATCCTAAACCAAAAATATATATCTATTAACAATGTTATGTCAAATAAGTTAGTATAATAGTTACCGTAGTAACCTTATTTCTTATGTCCAAGTTTATTTCTCATTTATATGTTTACAAAATCTACTTCAGAATTCGATGGTTCAACCCCAGCATATTAAACCATTGCACATGCAACATTCCTTCCTGATGAAAAAGCATTAGGTCTTATCTATCAGCTCAAAAAAAGGCAAAAGACACGAAACCTTAATTTAAACAACAGTTAAATGACATATTATACTTTCAGTTAAGAATTTTAGAAATTCACTGTTTACATTTACACGCATATTAAAACATCCCTTCAGAAAAGTTGGGGGCAAACACTTGAATTGATACACACTATTTACTGCACATAAGAAATATATAGGCAAAAAATTGGATCATATGACTGCTTGAAAATTCCTCCCAGAGTTAGACCTCCTTCAAAATCTTAAAGTGACTGTCATCTGTTCAAAATTATACAATATGACATCTAAACACTTAGCAATATTTGCACCAACGTAAAATTAGCATGTGACAAGAGAGAGAATACTCACTGATATTTCACAATAATTATTCAAAGCACTTGTTTCCTGTTGAGACAGTTCCTGTAAATAGATGCCCAGACATGACAATCTGTTGACTTGAATCCAAGTAAACACTGATATAGATGCCAATACTTAATGCTCATGATTTTAATCACATTATGGCTACATTACAATATGGCAACACAACTATTTTTCTCAGTTTTTTTCAAACTGTAATAGTTACTTGTGACAATTTCTTAACTTCTGTGTTCATAATGATTATAAGTCTTTTCTTCATAGAATGTGGTTGAATCTTACTAAAATTCTTTACTGCAGGATTCTAATTTACTTTATTACCATTAGACTTTATTTTAATACTTTTCTGTAGTCGGGTTAAGTCAAACCAACACAGTTTAGGTCATATGGCAACTTTTCTAGCTTTTGATGGTGGGGGAAGACCCCAGGGGCCCCTCTGGGAATTGTTTCAGGCATGGGTGAGCTATTGGGTAGAACCACCAAAATTCTGCAAGCCAGCTGAATGGCTTCCTCGCATGAAGAATTCTACACCCAAAGCGAGGTTTCGGACCCACATCTGTGAGGGGCAAGTGATTTGAAGTCAGCAACCATTCCACTTTGCAGGCCCCTCTTTATTTTACCTCTAAAATTGAGTGTACTATGTTTATGGGAAGTTTTTCACCTCTTAACCATAGAGTGCTGTATGTTTACATGCAATGTACGAACTATAATCAGAAGTTCATTACCTCTAAACTGGAGTGTACTATGTCAACACACAATGCATGATGGGAAGTTCATTACCTCTTAACCAGAGTGTAGTTTATATTTACATGTTACATGCAACGCATGATGAGAAGTTCATTACCTCTAAACTGGAGTGTACTATATGTTTGTATGCAATGTATGATGGGAAGTTCATTAGGAAGACTTTGGTGACAAACTGCAGTAATTTCTCTTTTTCCTCTATTGTCCAGACATCTTTTTCTTTGTCATCCTGTTTTTCACTTTCACTTTCTTTGTCTGTTTTTTCACCCTCTGAGCCACTTTCTGCCATCTTCTTTGCATCCTCTTTGTCATCTGCTGCAATAACACATAGAAACAATTGATTGCATGCCTTTACAACATATATCTACTGCCAGTAGAAATGCAAATAACATAAACATGAAATATGTGCTGCTAGATGGTGGATGTTCGATTATTTTTGTGTTTCTGGACTTACTACTGTCACAGTGACCAAATCCGCTGCTGATCTCTTGATTTAAAATAGAATTTGGAGAGGCTTTGTACACAATGAATCAATAAAAACACCTTTTCAGAACTAAAGATGCTTTTGAGAAAAGCGTATGTCTCCCACAACTGCCTAATCATCTAAATAGTAAGCCAGTCTTTATATACTGTTTACTTAATCCACATGTGCATGCGCTTTCTTGACACCAAAAGGACACCTATACTACTACTTTTAAAAGTAGTATAGGCGCCGGTTTGGGGGCAAAAATAAGCAAGAAATCTTGAGTGTTTTTTTGGTAATTCAAGGGACATAATTCCTAAGTGCCTAGGTTGATTTGGCTAGTTATCGAACTTGGCCAAGCACTTATTGGCAGACACATTTTGTTGAAGTTCGGTGAAGATCGGATGAGAAATGTTCGACTTAAGAGTGTGGAGAAGTTTTGTGACAGACAGACAGACAGACAGACACACACACAGACAGACTGGAGTAAATCAATATGTCTCCCACACTACTGCGTGGTGGGAGACATAATAATGTTACCTTTCTCAAAGTAATACATCAACATGTATAAATGTATTACCTTTCTCAAACAAGAGCATCAACATGTATTACCTTTCCCAAAGTAATACATCAACATGTATCCATGTATCTCAAACAAGTGCATCAACATGTATTACCTTTCTCAACAGTTGTATCCTTTTCTCTCTGTGTCAGTTCTTTCTCGTTATCTTCAGGTAGAGTCTGTATCAGTCTGATACCAACACTGAGAGCATCTTGAACCATTGTATTGAGCTTCTCAAAGTTTCTGTAGTCCTTGAAGCAGCACATACATTGCCTGCAATGGTTTATGAATAAATACTGTGCTAGCAATTGTCTGAAAAAAAGTGGCTCAATACACAGACAGTAAAATTCTTTCTTTACAATACATGTCAGAGACTGTAAAACCATTTCCTTTCCTGTATGTATTTACTTAGGCAGAGAAACTTGTCATATTGTGGCTAAGCAACTAGGTATTCAAAGTTAAATATTGCAATATACTTGAAAATAATACTGTATTTTTTCACAACTTCATCTATTTATTGTTCCGCTCCCTTAGTGAGTATACCATCATGTAAGTAGCACCTCTACTTCACATAAACCCTTAAAAAGTTACAAATACTTAAATCTTTTTTACTGATTTACCTTTGAGGCCAGAGACAAACATACAGCACAAAGGAAAGAATCTCTTTTTTGTCCATATGAAACCCCCCATGCTGACTTCTTTCTTCAACTGAAGAAGAAAAACAAAAATATACTTATAAGTTATAACCACTAGACTTCTAGATACTGATTTAATATCATAATGAGATGTAAATAAATTGATATACATGTACACAGAAGCTACTGGCAAGCAGGAACTAAAAACATGCTGTCTTACAATGCCACTGGCTATAAAGATAACGGATGTTGCATCACACTACATATCTCTTCATCTATTGATTTTAACTTATGTATGATTTACTTGTACACGTTAAGAAGATGACTGGTGCTATAACAAGAGAAATCTTAAGGACTATTTGAAGCATTTTCGCAAATGAAGACATAATTATTGCCTTTATTTTTGCCAAAAACAGAAAATTATGAAGTTAAAGTTATGGGTCACATTTTTATCAAGAATGTACCTTCAAATGACCCTGGATTTTGATTTTTCCTTCTTAGTGTCTAAAACTAATGAAGCCTTGGTATGATTCGTGACACATTTAGAGTATGATTTACTCGCATAGATATAAACTTTTTCTACCGCTTTAAAAAAGTTCTGTTAGACCACATTAGAAATATATGCAAGTGTGATCTGGTTCCCAACTTACAAAAGGACATTATCTCTGTAGAAAACGTGCAGTGTATGGCTACCAAGATGGTTACAGGGCTGAAATACATAACTTACGAACAAAGACTTAAATTTTAGGCCTACTGACACTTGCTTAAAGAAGAGATCGCACTTGTATAGTAGTCGCAACTTGACCGCGATGGTTGACCTTCGGCTGATTATTCATGTGATTTTTCATTGTAGAAATAAGGGTGATTAGGGGCCATGTATATTTATTGGAATAGTTGTTTACATGCATTATCAAAGTATGTATACTTGCATGTGATCAGTTAAAACTTTCCAATACACTAATTTATAATTTCACAAATTTATAATTCCACTTTCTCATGCAGCTCGTGTTTTACGTACACTCCTTTACAATAATAGGTTGTGCCTCATTATGTATTATAATACAAAGGTCAACCATCGGGGTCAAGTTGCGTCTACTATATGTAACAAATATTCAAGATCATGAGGGGGCTACATGAATGTTACAATTGAAATTATTAACAGTGCTTCAAATTCAAATCAGGGTCATATGTACTAGTCGTGGAAACTTCCCGTTCAGGAAACAATCTATGGGTTTTTCCTTACTTCCCGAACAGGTAACTTGATACTAAATACAGTAATTTACATGTACTTCCTGTTCGGGCAATGAAATCACTATTTTTTCTTTGTTACTTTCTGAAGACCCGGTGCTGCGGTGCATAAACATATACATGCTATCATTAAACAAAACACATCACTGTGCTGATATAAACAAAACAGAACAAAATCCCTAGAAAGAAAGAGGTAGGAAAGAAACCTAGAAAAGAAAAAATGTACAACGTATACTTTAACTGCTACAGAAATCCAAAATGCAGATTTCAATAAAGCCACCACAAGCTACGCTCACTGAATGGCCAACAGGTTCAAGATAAATCATTTAATTTACATCAACCTGGAGAAGAGTTTGTTGTGGGGTGCCCAAAGGCAGTGTGCTAGGGCCAGTGCTTTTTATTATATATCTGAATGATGTCACAGAGAATGTAAAATCGAGCAATAAAATTTTTGCTGAGAGTAATATTTATGCACCAACAAGTGAATCCGATATACTCCAAGATGTTCTTATGAAATGGGCTGAAAAAATGGAAACTGAAATTTAATATTGTGCAAAGTGATCCATTATGGACACGTAAATCCTCAAAACGAGTATATTATGAGTAACAAAAGTCAAAAAGTGGCACAGGAGGAATGTGATCTTGATGTTATATTTGAAAGAGACATGAAGTTCAGTAAGCATACATTCTAATGTATTTCAACAAAAATCAACGAAGCAAACAGCATATTAGCCCTCATCAGCAAGAGTTTTGAATATATAGATGAATACACCTTCATGATACACTGCATTGATTCGCCCCCATATTGAATTTGCAAATGTTGTCTGTCACCCATATTTACTAAAGGACATAGACAGTTTACAGGGCACTAGACAACTTTTGGGGACAGGTAACCATACCCTCAGGAAGGGGAATTTTTCGACATTTTAGGACGAAAAGGGGAAGTTTAAGCCATGTATATGTAACTACTTTTCACACTTATTAATACTGTTTTCAATAATTCCTAACTGATGTGACTATATTGCAACAGTAATCTTCCTTAGAGGCACTATATAATATTAAAAGAAGGAGTTCATATCTATTTGTGTGAAACAACCTATCATGAGGGGAATTTTTCTCTGAGAAAGGGAAAAAAACATATTTTAGGAGGGGAATGGTACCCATATTCGGCCCCAAAAATGGCCAAACGAGTGCCCTGGTTTAGAAAGACTTAAAAGGTCAAATAGTACTAAATAGGTAATGAAGCAGCACTTCCGAGCTAATCTGATAATGGCGGAAAGAAAAAATCCTCAATTTTTTTCCCATTTAAAGTGTCATATTCATGTTTTATGTAAAGCCAGTTTCTGTTTTTATTTCATTGTAGACCTATACTTGACATTTTGGTAGCATTTTCAAGGAGATTTTTTGCATTTATAGAAATGTAAACAAACCTATTACTCAGGTGTTCATACCCACATTTTAGCTGTCAGTTTGGAAGATATTCCATAGTGTTGACCTGTCGGACAAGAAATCTCTCTTAGAAGATACATGACCCCTACTTTTCTTGGTGTTTTTTTTAGTGGTTTATAGGTCATTTAAGAACATAAGGCTAGTAATTCTTTTTTAAAATGGGCCTGGCTATGCGTTACAGCTCTCAGAATATTGTTAATTTTATATAGAACATATAGCAAATTTATTTACTACTGTACAACCTTCAAGAGAGCAACAAATCTTGTGCAATCTTTGAAAGACTTTACTTATACTAGTATCGAATCGGATGAAAAAACTGAAATTACCCAGTCTTTCTCATTGCAGATTAAGAGGTGACTTAATACAGGTTTTTAAAATTGTTAAAGGAATTGATGACTGTCCTTTTGAGAGATTTTTCAAGTATTCTGCTTCAATACGAGGTCATAACCTGAAAACTTGAAATCCCGTGTTCTAGAACAACATTTTGCTTCAACCAGTTTTCTCATCGAGTTATTAAACCATGGAATGAATTACCAAAACATGTTGTACATGTAGATGGTAAAACTGTAAATGACTTTAAAATAAGGTTAGATAAGCACTGGCAGGAAGAATCTCCATACAAAATAAGACACAAAAACACTGAGCTGTAAACTGTTTTTACAGGTACAATGACAATACTAGAGCTGCTTTTGAGAAAAGCGCCTGTCTCCCACAATTGCCTAATCATCTGAATAGTAAGTCTGTCTTTATATACTGTTTAGTGTTTACTCACAGAAAATATACCTTTGATGGTTTTGGAGTAAGCGGCCTATCAATAATTCAAGGGCCATAATTCCAAAGTGCTTGGGCCAATTTGTCTAGTTTATTAATACTGAACTTGGTCAAGGACATACTGGCAAACACATTTGTTCAAGTTTGGTGAAGTTCGGATGAGAAATGTTCGACTTACAAGTTACAGACTGTAGAGTGCGGACAAGATCTGTGACAGAGTGACTGACACACACACAGACAGTTAAGATTTTCTAGCCGTCCGGTTTACTGGCTAGGCATCCGGTCACCGGACGGCTAGACACTTCCTATTTTATATAAATATTGGACTGATTTCTTAAGTATTATAGATACAGTCATATTAGTCCAACTAATTGTTAAAGAGTCGCGATATTGTGATAATTTTTGTACAGGTCAATATCTACCCTCCAAGAACAACATAAGAATGACCCTTTCTGTGGTGAACTTTCCACGATGATTCTATGCAGCTATTCTTAAATTCAGTTTTATTTTGTTTTATGATTTCATTGTTTAAGTATTTTGCCTGATTGTGTCTTTACCTAAATCTGTTTTCACCACAGAAACGGTCTTTACTGGTTTTGACGTAAAGAGAGGGATTCTGCCCTATCAAGAAAATATCTCAGAATCAGTTCTGACGTCAAATTAATATGAATTAAGGCACTGCCTAGAATGGGGATTTATCTTTTATAAATCCGCTTACAAAGAAACAAGAAAGTGAAACTTCGCGAGAACTTGAAACAGTAAAGTTTACATTTAGTGTCATTATATCTGTTACAGTGAATATCATACTTTGCAAAATTTACGGGAAGCCGGTGTAACGGTGACGTCATTCGCCGCGTTCTCGTACTGGCTTAGGATTTTTTTGTTTCTTTGCACTCCACGCAGAAACTTGACAGCCTTTACACTTCCTTAATGTTTACAATGTGTTTTTCAGTTGCATTAACATTTTTCATTATGAAAAAGAAATAAAAGAATCATGTTGGCACGGTTTACGAATTTCTGTGACTGATTCTGGGTACTCTGTTGCTCATGCAGGCAACTAGTTCTATAAATAAACGTCGGACTTCCATATTTTACGATTTTGACATTTCATATCAGACGTTTTATCGAAATTATAAATTTCCCAGTAGAGCGTTCCGCAAAATATCTTGCAGAAGGTTTTACAAGTTCACGGTGGAAGTGACTGAAAAGCAATAACTAAATACCAACAACGGACAAAGAAACCTATTTTACACACCAATTGAACATACTGTCTTACTGAAAATATTGAAGGTCTGTCCGCACTCTCAAAGTGAAATTTACATCCATGCACTTCCGCAACACAACACGAAACTGTCAAATCTTCTTTATTATAAAGAATGATTTTAGACGAAAAAATATTCTCACAGTCTGCTTTGAAAAAAAATGCGGCCCGTTACTCTATGTAGTATGCATATGTTTATAATCGATGGGTGTAACCAGCATTCATTGGTTGTAATTTAATTAAAAGTTATTTCAATAAATTATTAGTTCATATCAAAGCAGTTTGAAAGGCTTGTCCACATGTATTCGGCGGTACCCATGCGTTAAATAATGGCTGCATATTTTTCACTAGTGCCGTAGGTTAAATGTATTTTTTGTCTTAGCATGTATAACTGATTCAGTGTTGTACTTTACATGATATTTCATTTAATTACGCTAGAAGAATCAGTGTAATATGTCAGGGAAGTGATTGGAGACTGTGCAGTTTTAGTTACGGTAAACCAATATATCACGTGTTTGAGAGTTTTCCTACATTACACTTCAATAAAATAAGGACTTAGGTCGAAATTTGTGCTATGCAAACGGCTGTCATTCGATTAAACTTGACACAGGGACATGTTGAATGTCCAAATATTAAAAGGCGCCCTGTGCAAGTTTAATGTTATTGAACTAGCAGGCAACCAGTCTGCGGACTGTACATAAACCGGATCCGGAAAACATCTAAAAAATTGCCTCAGTATATGCACACAACGGCCCAGACAACAAAGAGGAATAACTATATACGGACGTTACAGTCTTGGGGATTTTCATCCCCTATAAATAATTTTGGACCAGAATAGCGTTACATATCAGACTCCTGTATGCATGCACACTTGTCAACAAAGAAAGCACAAGGAAACAGTTATTGGTTTCATGTATATATCCATTCTGTAATAAAATAAAGTCGCCTAAAGTACAAACAGGAAGACAGGAATTTGCAATATTGAATGAGAAAACCAGGAGAACTAAAACTTACAGTTTTCAAGTATTGTCAGCAAATCTGAGCAGACGTCACACATGTTTGATGATTGCGTTTGAATGACAATATCGAAACCTTAGTTTTACAATATAAGAATGAATACTCTGCTTAACAAATAAGGAGAAATAAGTGTTTTCGTTTTGAAGAGTCGCAAAATTGTCTCATTCCCCGCCATATTGGAAATTTAACCGGAAGTGTACTGATTAAATTTTGCTTTATCACCATTTTTCTTTTATCTTCAATATTTCACATTTTTTATATGTTTATCCCTTAAATATAATTTGCTAAAATGGGTAACAAATCATAAACTGTAAAAAAAATCACTGAAAATATTTCACAGGAAATAAACGAAACGCGGTTACTCCACGACACAACAAAAGTTTTTGCGATCAAATCATGATCTAGAAAAATGGGCATTCAGATGTCACACATAGCTAGACCGATTTCAGAGTACCATCCTTTCCTCATTTTGAAAAAAAACAAACAAAACAAAACAAACCTAAACGTAAAAAAATGAGTGGTCAAGTATCTTCTAATGGAGATGTTTAATGTCATATATTGACAGTAACACAACAAAACCATAGATTAGTTCTAATGATGTGACCTGGTATTAGGCCTACTACTAATATTGAAATTGAACTTTACTTCAGTAAATATATCTTTTGCCTTATTTTCTACCAAGATGTTAAAAAGATGCATCTACGATGAAATTTAAACAACACTTGACTCTTACACACTGTGCTCACAAGAGTCAGGAAGGTCTAATACGTATCAGCTGTTCATCTACATCTACATGGTACGTTAAAACTGTCAATCTTGACCATTACTTAACGGTGCGCAAGAGAAAAGTGGTATAGGAAAGAATAATCAAAAGTAAGATAGTAAAAGTAAATAGTAAAAAGTAATAAAGTAGAGAGAGTAAGAAAGACAAGAATCCAACCACATACACCCGTCAGAGAATAGTGTGACCACTCCGGCTTGCGTGGCGCTACCAGGACACAAGGCCCCGCCGGCACAGCTCACTCTCTTCTAGGCATAGTAGTTGGGTCATAGTTCCCCTTAGAAGGGTTGGGAAAGGAGCTCTCTCTTGAAGGATGCCGAAGAGGGAGCCTCAGCTACAGTCGCTGGTAGTGCATTCCATGCTGGTATAGTTCGAGGGAAGAAGCTGTGCTTGAAAGTGTCAGTTGATGTAGAGTAGTGATGGTACTTGTATGAGTGTGATGCTCTGGTCCTGGAAGAAACGTGTTTCAGGTAGTATGAGGCAGGAATGTCCACTAGATCGTGTTTTATCTTGTACAGCATCGTTAGTTGATTCTTCTGTCTTCTTGATTTTAAAGTATTCCAGTTGAGATGGTTAAGCATGCTGGTGACACTGCTGGTGTTCCTATATCTGTTCGTGACATAGCGTGCAGCTCTAACTCAATGAGTTCCAGCAAGAGTGAAACAAGAGGGCCATGATGGCCCTGTATCGCTCATCTGAGTTTAGTTACTTGCTTGAACAAATTTCATTGCTAAAGCTTCAAAAACAAAAACAAAACAAAAACAAACTAGGTGAGTAGGTCATGCAAAAGATTACTCAAGATAACAATTGATATCTGTTAAAAATTATACTTGTGGTCCAAATATCTTTGCTGCAGCTTCAAAAACAAGAAAGTGGGGCGATGGTCTAGTGGTAACACGCTTGACTGTCAATCCAGAGGTCCGGGATTCGAATCCCGGTCCAGGCACTGGACATTTCTGAGATGCTCTTGAGTGTCTCCCACCTAACTAGAGGCCTGTACTGGTTCTTCCCAGGAAAGACGGCTTCGCGTGTATCGGTGCTGTACATCGGGCACGTTAAAGAACCAGACTGTCTATTCGAAAAGAGCTAGGCTAAGTTAGCCGGACACGTCTGTATCTGAAAAAGTTATCTCTGTCTGTTCCGGGGGCTTTATCTCACTCTGTCCCTCTGGTCAGATCGCTCTGTGTCTGTACTAGTAGAGGATGATTTCGCGCCCTGTGTGGCTGCAGTATATGTAAAGCGCCTTTGAACGTGTTTATCATGAAAAGGGCGCTATATAAATCTGGTATAATAATAATAAAGTAGGTCAGTAGGTCAGGATTAATAATATTAAAGATGAGTATTGAAATCTGTATCAAAAGTTTTATATACACGTGGTCCAAATTTCTTTGCTGTAGCTTCAAAAACAAGAAATTAGGTCAGTAGGTCAAGATTTTTAAAAGATTATTCAAAACAATCTGTAAAAAGATCCTTTGGAAGCATAGAATGCAACCAAGAACAATAATAGCAAACTCGGTTTGACTGAGCCTGTTCATGAGAGGTGATGAAATGCGCAACACCTCTCATGCCCCCTAGCACCGGCTTAAGCGGAACTCTATTACATATCTGTTGAACGGACTCCGTCATCCCAAAGGACCAGGAAATATAACAACACTAAATCGGTACGGGGAGACTTTTTACAGCCGCCACACGGCACTTAAGATTGCTGTTGCGATAGTTAATAAAATCTGTAAAAAGATCCTTTGGAAGCATAGAAGATGAAGAAGATGAGTATTGAAATCTGTATCAAAAATTATACATGTGGTCCAAATTTCTTTGCTGTAGATATGAAAACAATAAAGCAGGTCAGTAGGTCACGATAAAGATTTTAGATGATGATTGAAATCTGTATCAATCATTATACAGGTGGTCCAGATCTCTTTGCTGTAGCTTCAAAAACAAGAAAGTAGGTAAGTAGGTCAGGGTTAAGATATTAAAGATGGGGATTGAAATATGTATCAAAAGTTTTAAATGTGGTCCAAACTTCTATGCTGTACCTTCAAAAAAAAAGAAAGTAGGCCAGTAGGTCATGATTAAGACTATTCAAGATGAATATTGAAATCTGTATCAAAAATTATAGATGTGGTCAAAATTTCTACGCTGTAACTTCAAAAACGAAAAAACAGGCCAGTAGGTCAGTAGACCCCAGGGTCATGATTTGAACAAACTTGATAGTTGACCACTACACAATACTAAATACCAAATATCTAAGGTCTGGGCCTTATGGTTCTGGACATGAAGATTTTTTAAATATTTTTCCTTTATAAGTCAATGTAAAACAAGGGACCCCCAGGGTGTGGCATATATTGACCCCAGGGTCATGATTTGAACAACGTTGGTAGAGAATCACTAGAGCATGCCATATACTAAATATCTAAGCTCTGGGCTTTATGGTTTAAACAAGATTTTTTAAAGGGTTTTCCCTATACAAGTCTATTAAAACCATGTGACCCCGGGCGGGCCAGTTTTAACCCCAGGGGGATAATTGAACAATCTTGGTAAAGGACTACTATACGATGCTTCATACAAAATATCAAAGCCCTGGGCTATGTGGTTTGTACAAGAAGATCTATTAAGTCTATATAAACCATTTAACCATGTGACCATGCGCAGTTCATTATATTGAAATTTGTATGGCAGTTAGGAACTCGAACTGATACCAATGGACCCCGTTTACTAGTATACGAAATATTACATAATGTTTATCAAAAACTATCAAGTTTAGTTTATACTAATCTATAGTATTTTAGGTCGATTGTGAAGCAAGTTCTACAATTTATATTAACCACTCTCGACACCTCATTCCTCATGGAATCCATCGCCACAAGGGTATGAGAGAAGAGAAGCCAGTTTCCCTCTTAATGCTGAGCGCCAAGCATGGGAGTTACTGGTACCATTTTCCACGTCTCTGGTATGACGCGGCATGGGATCGAACCCACGACCTTCCGCATTCGAAGTGGACTCTCTACCACTAGGCTATCGAGGCGGTTTCATTTTGAAACTAAGCATATAATCTCTCGTGCAACAGGCTGTCCGTGTTTTGAGCAAACGGCGTCTTTCTTCTTCTGGCATTACAATGCCAATTCCTCAGAAAGTTTTGACACTGCCACCTCTCCTGAATAATAACCTTGACTTTTGTTGAGGTACATGTCAACCGGTTTTCTTATGTTATGTTAGTTTTTTCGGGGAATACCGTCGGTTTTATATTAGTTATTATAATCACCTACCAGTGTAGTGCTGGTCAGTGGTCACTACTCCATTAAGTACTTTGATTTGTTTGTAAATCCTAAGTCACACCATCCGCACATGAATTAGAGGTTTGATGCGTGTGTCTCTCTAATCTCCAGAGAGCGTTTGCATTGGGGTGGCGGTTTGGATTTGATAGGGCCCTGCTAAATGTTCGTTTAAGTACTATTGGCAGGACAAACTACCAAACCATTTGATTTTCTTTTTATATTTTTTATATAAGTTCTATGTTTAATATCAGAAGAGAAAGTAATTGAATATGAGGAAGTAATTAAATATGTAAAATTAAATAAACCACAATTAATTAACTTTATATCATGTAATTGTTTTGATGACCTTATCAGTATGTATTACAAATGAATCACTATAATAATGTATGTCAATAAATCGTCACATGTCTTAGTTTTATCACGCATTTCCTGTTTTACTTAAGACCTGTTTTAACAGGTCATGCATTTTATCAAGGTTATGTATTTGTTATATGCACTTCACATGCGGAATATAATTAACATACATATCATGCAAGTCAACAATTTTTGCATATTTTTGTGTTTCGCTTTGCTATGGTGGCTGGTTTCTGCCTTATCGTGCCGTATTTGTATTGTTGTCGTATTGGCGCCTCCGTCCGTCTGTCAAAACAAGGTCTACACTAGTTTTCTGGCGATATGATGTTTGCTGAACATTTTTGAAAAGTTGGTAAAACAATATTGTAGGCGTTTGAAAATTGCAAAATTAATGTTAAGTCTTCATGTTCTGGTGCAAATCTATTTTTCGTCATGATCATAAATAAATAGCGGTAAGCAGAGCGGGAAGGGGAAGTGCGTCGGACTTTGGAGGTCCAATATTTAGTAGAGCGGGCAGGGGAAGTGCGTCGGACTTTTGAGGTCCAATGAGAACATATCACAACATCTTGCCAAAGTGCGAGTTCTGGTAGAAAATCCAGGAAGAAGTCATCGATTGTAGATAACATGAGTTGTTACCTTTCTGTACAATCCATGTACAAACAACTGTAAAAGTCTGAAGGAGGTAAGCTGAATAGGTATAGAGAACAGGACTTTCGGAGCGAAGTCATACTGAGTTCAAATCTAGGACGAAACATAATTTTGTTCCCTGTGATGATTGTCTGAAGACAATGCGCCTATGGTCATTCGTTCCTACCTCTGTTCCAGATGGGAAAGTTGTATGATACTTGGAAAGAACAATAACTGAATATAACTGCAAATGAAGGCGTTTTTCCCAAACGTAACACACATTTGTAAGAGAAAATTTGGTATAAATAAGGCACCTTTTGCATGGATATAAACTAAAAGGCATACTAAGGATAGAATCAAATTTAACGGGACCGTATTACTCTGTGAAAGTTTTTGCTGTGAGCGATGCTTACCACGCAGAACCATCTGACGGATCGGTCGAATTCTTCGTTCTGATCAGTGATGTACTCTTTTAAATAATTGTAGATAACGCACGTTGGTCACATGCAATAGGATTTCCACAAAAAAATCGCCCGTCTGAGTTTGAGCCCTGTTCGGGTCGTCATGTAAGGAAACCATCCAACGCCAGAGGGTCAATGGTTCTGCCCAGGTGCCCGAAAAAATGTCTGAAAAGGTATCCGGGATCTTTCTCCACAGCAAGACTATGACAAGCAGAATGCAGCTAATAAGTTTATTTTTCTGCCTTCAGATCAGAAAAAATCGTGCATTTGTATTTAGATTTTATGACATCTGGAACTCATGAAATTGCTGTACAGGAGGTGAATGCTCTCATTAATTACAGACCTGATTGTTTAAAGAAGCTGTCTGTTGGTTAAAAGTAAATGTTCCCATAACCAAAGCATACGATATAGTCAAGTGCTTAATTATCAAGACAATTCACATATAGTCAACGTATTGAAATGCATAATTCTTAAATACAACACATTACCTGGTGAAAAATTCTTGTTTGTTAGGTTTAATTTGTATGCTGGTGCACATCAAAGTAAAATGTTTCGGTGTAATTTACAGACGAATTGCTGTTTTGTGTGAAGATGCAACGTGTTTCTTTTTGTTTTGTTTCATTTTGGTTTTAAGTTATACCGAAATTAATAATGTAAGTAATAATGATCCTTCGGATAATATTTCAACTGCAGATAGGTTTAATTTCCAACGCAGTTATATTTTTTTTTCTATTTGCGTCAGCTGGCAGGTGATATGAATTGATAAATGATTCCAGTTCACATTTCTGCACTGCGAATACACTTTGCCCTACAATATTTTCATAAATATCAATAAAACTGTTGGGGAGATGAGTTATGAACGTTAACATGGTTAATGGGTGTTTTATTTGTAATCCTTTAGACAAGTAAGTCAAATAATCGGGCTGATAGCAATCAAAGCATTGTATCACAACTAAGAGGAGGGCAAATATAATCGGTCTACTTTTATTGGAGAAATACTTCAAGTTGCTGCATGTTGCAAGCTCATTTATCTCTAACAGACTATAATATACGTGCACCTAATAAGCTGTTTGTCTTGTACCAACACTTCCCGGGATACGTAGAATGACATCATTCATTAGAGTCCGCCATAAAATACTTTTTGCAAGCACTTTCTGAACTTTTTACAGTATCTCTTACACTTGGATAAACCACAGAAAAAGGGGAAGCCTAAAAAAAAGAACATTGTTTTTCTTAATGACCGACTAAACTGACCGAGGGGCACGCATAAAAACTGGGATTCTGTGACAGATAAAGTTTGAAGCTGGGTAAAATTGAGTTCACAAGTCATTGCAAATGCATCAAATGTTAGGGAAAAAATCATCTACAGAGAAAAGGGTAAAAGTGAAACGAAGACAGAACTTAGCTGTAAAAAAACAACAACAGGCAAATGGTCGAGAATTTTTACGTATTTTAAACGAATATAGTAATTATATGACTATGCTTATAAAGATACTGGCCATTAAACTATGAAATTATAAGATATTTTGAGGTCAATTTGTGGTTAACTGTTAACAAAATTTTATAAATTATTGACTTAACATAAAAATCGAAAAAAAAAATGTTATTTTTCGAGTCATTGTCGGTTTTTGCAAACCCGCATGAGCGCATTACAGAGGTAGTTGGCTACGACTAGATAATCTTTTTTTTAGAAAAATAATCTTTATATTTTGCATCATCAGTCTTGGTCGTATGTTTTGAGAATAAAGGACATAATGATACATAATTTGTATTGCTCAGGGTTTTCTGTGAACAAAACATAGGTCTGAACACAGACTATACAGCAGGGTATATAATAGGACATGTCTATATGCGAGTATATAGGAAATGTCCATGCCTTCCCCTTCTGTTCTGTTAGTCATAGGAGTTCAAAGTCCTTCAACAACAAACGAGTTTCAAGAGTTATTGTGTTTATTCAGACAATTTATTAGGCAAGCAATATCGTGTACACATCTACTTTAAGCAAAACTTCACATCAAAGAGAAGAATGATTCAAAATGCATGTAAGAGTGGTTTAAAACAGTATTGTTTAAAGAAATGTTAATAAAATTCGGTAAGTCTACTCTTTGGGTCATAAACTTTTAGGCCACATATATTAAACCTTCGCTAAGTAGGCCAGAAGCCGATTACGCAACCAGTATGGGTGGCGGGTACGAAACTCGCTAGTTACTTCCGTGAGTATCCAACAGGTTTTTGTTTTTGAAAAAAAAAGAGTAAGTATCTAAATAAGTTTGATATGAAAAAAATAATTATATGGTATTTCTTAGTCAGTGCTTCAGGCTGGTTAAAAAAGAAACGAACAGTGTGCACGGCCAGGTAGCATTCAGTGGAAGTTCAGTGACCGCCCATATTTTACTAGAGCTATATATATAGTTCAACGACTTAGCGCGATTGTGTCTTCTAATAGCATTGTATGGTTATGCCCAAACATATTTATGTGGGGGTGGGGTGGGGTGTGTGTGTGGGGGGGGGGGGGCATGTTCGTACGTACGCACGTCCCAAAATATTGTGTCCAACTCCTCTGACTTGCTTCAAACTTTCACGAATGAACAATCTTGATGTGCAGATGACCATAAAGGAAGGATTTTTTTCTTTGGCTATTTTTACCGCAGTTATGGCCCTTTGATAGTTTTGCTATATAGAATATAGAGAAAAATCTTGTATGTTCAACCCCGAAAACACTATTGAAAGGATATACTTGAAAGTTTCACAGCTGAAGGACCTTCCTGTGAAAATTTGATAAATATTAGAATTTTTCTGTGGCTATTTTTTTTCTAGAATTATGGCCCTTTCTTAATAAAAAGGATGGCACAGCATGTGGGAGCATCTGGGTCCTATGGACACAATTCTAGTTTTATCATATAATACCAACGTATGTATTTCTAGCAATATAAAGTCACATCTTGGTTATTCATACATCAAAAACAGATTTTGATATTCTGAAGAATGTATTTTTATTTGTTTGTCGTTTGTTTTTAATTTAACTTTCTAAGGAAATTCAAAATTCTGTTCGATCTAGTGTAAGACATAATAATTAATGGTGTATAATCGACTATGAGAACAATTATTCAAATTTGCATTATAATTCGTATATACCAGCCTAATAATACTATAATGCATGGTGACATTGTTTTCGAGTCATTACTTTCCCTATTCGATAAAATCAACAACAGCCGTGGGGTATTTATCTTTTCTGCTTTTTCATTGTTTACTTTATTAGCATCCGTAGATACTATTGTCTACTAATGTGCTATACATATTAACATGTATACCATACAATAATCGGCGTATATTGGACAGTTCAAACAAAATTACTTTAATATTATAAATAGTCCAGACCGTATTTTGCAGTCTTCGTGGCCGAGTGGTTAAGTTTACTTACCTCTCACCGCTCAAGTGTCAGAAACCTCGCTTGGTGGTCTTCGTGGCCGACTGGTTAAGTTTACCTACCACTCACCGCTCAAGTGTTAGAAACCTCGCTTGGTGGTCTTCGTGGCCGAGTGGTTAAGTTTACCAACCACTCACCGCTCAAGTGTTAGAAACCTCGCTTGGTGGTCTTCGTGGCCGAGTGGTTAAGTTTACCTACCACTCACCGCTCAAGTGTTAGAAACCTCGCTTGGTGGTCTTCGTGGCCGAGTGGTTAAGTTTACCTACCACTCACCGCTCAAGTGTCAGAAACCTCGCTTGGTGGTCTTCGTGGCCGAGTGGTTAAGTTTACCTACCACTCACCGCTCAAGTGTCAGAAACCTCGCTTGGTGGTCTTCGTGGCCGAGTGGTTAAGTTTACCAACCACTCACCGCTCAAGTGTCAGAAACCTCGCTTGGTGGTCTTCGTGGCCGAGTGGTTAAGTTTACTTACCCCTCACCGCTCAAGTGTCAGAATCCACGCTTGGGATGTAGAAATCTCAGTTATTGTGAGGAAGCCATCCAGCTCACTTACAGAAGGTCGGTGTCTGTACCTGAAGTGATGTTAGAAAGGCCCATTGGGCTCTTCATCCACATTAAAAAGCTGTAAAGTCGCCATATGACCTATCATTGTGTCGGTGTTACGTTAACGCCCCCCCCCCCCCACACACACCCACACCCACACACACACCCACACACACACACACACACACACACCCGCCTTCCACGAAAAACAAAAACAAAAAAATCCTGTTTTGTGATGCTGACTTAATCAGTTGTAATATGTCAGTAAATAGTGGTACAAATCAGGTTTTGTGCTAAGCATATTCAGGCAATAGTAAACAAAAACTTACTATATGGACTATGTATGACCTCTTTCCAGCTGAGAGCATAGTCAGATCTGTCTGCTGTAAATAGTAGAGGTTGTGATATCTGCCAGACTGAAGTTCTTACGCTATATCAGTTTAGAAGTATAGGCAATGGTAAACAAAAACATGTACCACATACTATACAGACAAAACATGACATCAGTCCCGCAGAGAGCTAATGAACCTGTCACGAACAGACAGATCCGCCTTCTAGTTAGTATCTGTAAAATACCGTGTACGCTGTGCATGTGCACGTCCATCTTCCCAGACAAACGGTATAACCTGTCTGCTTGAATAATGAACAGGAATGCTAATTGAAGTATAAAACATCTACTTTTCTTCCTCTGAAAACATTGCTCGTGACAGAGGTTTATAATAAAATGATCTACCAATTCCTTTTACTCTGGTATCGATCGTATCCGGAATGACTGCATCGGTAAACAAAGCTGTTATTTCCATTGTGATACCTATATATTTTTCAGACT
This sequence comes from Mercenaria mercenaria, assembly GCF_021730395.1. NCBI lineage: Eukaryota > Metazoa > Mollusca > Bivalvia > Venerida > Veneridae > Mercenaria > Mercenaria mercenaria. Next base: position 63,604,003 of record NC_069361.1, on the reverse strand, counting down.
GTATGATGAGATAGAAACACTAATTACAGATACCTGTACAAGGGCAATCAACTAACGCACTTTTTTGTTTTCTTATGTGTTTCAGGTAATGTTCGAAAGTCATAACAAGTACATATTCTAATCAAATATACAGCTGTTCAAATTAGTGTAGCTGTAAGATCCAGTCTGTTTGAAACATTAAATAGTAAGATAGGTAATACCTGCAGGAGAAAAGGTTCTTCAGTAAATCAGTGCGACATGGAATTTATTATTAAACGATGTGTTAGAATTATACTCCCGATTTTTATACCATTGGTAAAAAAAACTTGTAATAATGAAACTCACCACAAAACTGGAAACAACACTGAATATAATTTTTAAGATGCAAAAAAGAAAAAAAGTGTACCGTGATGTATGTAAAATATCAAACACAGTAACGGTACGCAAAATAAATACAAAGTTCATTGTTAGTGTAAGTTGTCTGAAAGTAAATGTACACGGTTTTACAACAATATGAAATAAGAAGTTAGTGTGTTTTATCATGGGAATTTAAAAGGTCAATGAACATCGTGACAAAGAATAGTTAGTTATACTTCTAATGAAATATGCTACTAAGAGCTTTTACTAATGTCAATGTTCTAGTAATCAAATACATGTTTCCATATAAACAGGGTATATTTACGTTGACTTTAATACACAGAGGACAACAACCTATTGGAAATGAAAGTGTCCCATTACATATAACCATAATTAATAATTTATGATTTTTGTGCAAACAATAGAATCAAATTATGAGGCAAAAAAGCAAAATCGTTCAAAACTCTAGTTCCATTATTGAAAAGAAAGTGGGTGTTGCTATGCAACAGCTAATTTTTGTCTACGCAAGGACTTCGGACATTTTCTATATGAATTTGCCTACTCCAAGAGTGGAAAATAAATCACTAAGAAATAAGTATTTAATTACATATACCATCAAAATACATATTTGAGATTATTTCTTAAAGTCCAGTTTTGAATATTTGTTTCATAAAACGATAACTTTTGCTCTAAATAGAATTACGTACCTTGTTATATACATATAAAAGCTATTTTGCTTTATACAACATTGTTCCCCCTGGTGCATCAAAACCATATTTGGCCAGAATATGTAGATATTATTTATACACATTTTCTGTGACTATTGTGTTGATGCAAGGGGTGGAACAGTACTTTTAAACAAAAAATATAACTACAGGGTGTTCCCAAATGTAAAGTAACCAATACTTTTTATATTCATTTTTAATAATTTGATATTCACATATTTTTAAATCTGTTTGTAACTCAAATACTATACAAATGTTATACATGTATAATAGTGAGAGGAGCAAATACTGTGAATTCATTATTATTTGCTGGGTTAAATTTTCATTGGCTTATCCTGGTTGTTTGTTGCAGTAGATTGGCAAATGTTTGCTGTTAAATACTAGCATCACACCAGGTAATCTTCTGCATGCCCTCCTCGCGACGCGCACGCCACAAGCGATGAGGATGTAATTTGTTTTCAATTTGGTTTTTATTATTTTTTGTATTTTTTATATATTTTTCATTTCTTTATTTTTTTTCATCTTCTTCTGATCAGCGTGAAGTTGGCAGTACAGCAGTAGCAGCAGTAGGGGCAGTTAACTGCTGCTACTGCCAGCAGTTACAACAGTTAACTGTTCCTACTGCCAGCAGTTACAGCAGTTTATTGCGTATCGCAGTTAACTTCCAGCAGTGACTGCAATTCATCGTGTGTACTAACACCAGTTAACTGCTACCACTGCCAGCAGTTACAACAGTTAATAAAGCTGTATTACCAGTTAGGTGATGGGAATGGCATAATTCAGATGTGTAATAGGCCGTCAAACCTACCCTTCACACATACATTGGTCCGTATCGTATACTGAAGCGTTCTTAATCTATTTCTATTTTCAAACTTGTAAACGAAGTCTCGTGCGCGTTCAGTTATTCTTATTAAATTTCATGTAATTGGATCGTGCAAGTGCAACGTCCAAGGATATTCATTTTTTTTTGTTACAAAATTACTCAATGGTCATTTCTTTTACGGACATTGCCAAAGACTTGTTATGTTCTGTTGCTAAGTGTTATGTGCAATGATTTTACATCTGTGCTTCTTCCACGATAATGAAGCGGGAAAAGTGCCGAGTCGGGATTCGTACACTCCTCAGCCCGTTACAGATGTTATCGCCAGCAGGTAAATGATGTTTCTATGACATGCTTTATCATTTCTTTGTGCATGTCACTGCCAGCAGTTACATATTGTCACTTACTACAGTATCAGCTGTTTTCTATATGATATTGACAGCTGTTAAAATATACGAATTTTTGAGTTTTCTATATTTCCTATAAACATTATATTATATAATGATAGCAGTTAAATGACGATATCTGGTATCAGTGTCAGATAAATGTTACTGTCCATAGTTAAAAGTTGTTTCTGCGATTACTTTCATCAGTTTCATGTATATGTCACTACAGGAAGTTAAATGATGTTTTTAAGAACAGGATATGCAACCACCAGCAATAAAACAGTATTACTAAGAGCAGTTTCGTCATTTTTCTTACTATTTTACTGTCAGCAGTTAAATAGCTTATAAGAACGTTTACCAGTCTCCTATATATGTAACTGCCAGCATTTAAATAGGACTAAGAACAGTTTATCAGTATGGTTTATTTGAACAGTTGATCAAGTTTTTATGTCTGTTATTGCTAGCAGTTAACTGGTATATACGAGCAGTTTAAAATTCTCATACAAATTATGTAAGACCAGTAATCTCAATTATGTTTGTGTCAGCAGTTAAGTGGTCTATGAGAGCAGTTTACCAGACTTCTGTTACTTCAAGCAGTGAAATGACCAATGAAAGCAGTTTCCGAGTTTTCTTGTGTTACTGTCAGCAGTCAAATGGTTTATAAGAGCAGTATACCAGTTTTCTACGCGTAACTACCAGCTGTTAAATATTTTATGAAAGTGATATACCAGGTTCCTGTTACTGCTAGCATTAAAATGGTTTATGACAGCAATTAACAAGGTTCTTGTTACATCCAACAAGAGCAATAAACAAGTTTCGTATATATTTCTGGTGTATTTACTGCTGAAAGAAAGCCACTCCAACCACACACAAGCCCGATTTCTCAAAAACAAGAGTTTTCACGGCAAACAGCGCCCGACCTCGGCTCTGAAAGAAAGCCACTCCAACCACACACAGCCCCGATTTCTCAAAAACAAGAGTTTTCACGGCAAACAGCGCCCGACCTCGGCTCGGGTTCCTCCCAAACAAGAGTTTTCCCGGAATGGCGGCCACCCGTGCCTGGTGGGGGACAACCCTCTCTACAACGGCCACCCGGTCCGATCCGCTAATAAAGGTCTGGGGCGGAGCTGGGGGCGTCCAAACTGGAAAAATTGAAAAGTTCCGAAAATGGCCTGAAACCAACTTTGAGACCCGCTCGCGGGTAAACAAGAGTTTTCCCGGAATAGCCACTATGCTGGCCCCCCATACACCGCCACCCTCTACAACGGCCACCCGGTCTCAACCCTAGATAAAGGTCCCGTAGGGACCTCCTATTAACTCCTGGAACGATTTTAGGCCACCCCCGACCCACCCCCGCCTCGACCCGGGTTCCTCCCAAACAAGAGTTTTCCCGGAATGGCGGCCACCCGTGCCTGGTGGGGGACAACCCTCTCTACAACGGCCACCCGGTCCGATCCGCTAATAAAGGTCTGGGGCGGAGCGGGGGACCCCCAAACTTTCCTCGTTTTCCAGATCTACCTTGTGCGAAGGACTGATACATAAATCTAGTTTCATTGTAATTGTCTATACGGAGCCAGGAAATCCGATTTTATCGCAAACAACTTTTTGTCAATATTTATTCCTGTCTTCACTTCAGTAATTATTAAAGATAATCCAATGAATATTTATGCCTATAAAATACATTTATTCATTTTATTAAGAAAACGTACCCGGGCCACTTACGAAACCATTTCTAAACATGTAACTGTCTGGAAAATCGCGATTTTTCTACTTTCATTTTCATAACGAGTAAATCAGGGGAATTAATTACATCAAACTTGTTAAAACTTACTTTACCATGTGCGTAGGAGCATGGGTTTGGGGACAGGGAGCGCATCCCTCTGTAAAATAACAGTAAATAAAGGGAAAATGGCAATATGAGACAGCATTTTGATGTACTGATATGAACGTCTATTGTGAAGAATGGGAAACAAAATATTTAATGTCAGTAACATAAACTACTGTAACAACTTATTAACTGCTGTAACTGCTGGCAGTAGTAGCAGTTAACTGCTGTAACTGCTGGCAGTAGGAGCAGTTAACTGCTGTAACTGCTGGCAGTAGTAGCAGTTAACTGCTACAACTGCTGTACTGCCAACTTCACGCCGATCTTCTTCTGTGCGTTTATATTTATTTCTTTTAGACACATACTAAATGTCACACGCATTCATTACTTCATGCTCTTCCTTCTGTGAAATCTGAATTGAAGATTGTTCTTTGCGACGGACTAGGCCTAAACACCACAAAAATATAGGCAATATGTGCACAGTAGTTAATCTGATCCTGACTATAGTCTATCCGACAGAAATAACGATTGGCATTGGTATGCCTGTGATGCATAGGTCAAGAACAGTAGCTTCTTGGCAGGTCATATCAGTGGCGGTTTCACATTCAGTGTGATGCCATGAAAGTCACTTTTCATGCAGATGGCATATACAAATACGGCTAGACGCGAAAACGAACTAAAAGGTCCAGCAGAGTTTCAGGTGGAATTTTTGTGCAGCGACCTGCTTCTACTTTAGCCCTACAAATGACACATTTCGAATGTGTTTACCCACAACTTCAGCCCTGACTAGACAACATTATCTTTAGATGGGTTGTTGTCAGACTTATCCCGATTTAACTTTTTCCGATACAGTTTCCTGTACAGCCCCACAAAGAACTGTCATTTCGGATACATGTTTACTACATGTTTAAGCCAAATGAGCCGAGCCATGCGAAAACCAACATAGTTGCTTTGCGACCAACATGGATCCAGACCAGCCTGCGCATCAGGTCAGGATCCATGCTGTTCGCTTTCAAAGCCTATTGGAATTAGACAAACCGTAAGCGAACAGCATGGATCCTGACTAGACTGCGCAGGATGGTCTTGATCCATGCTGGTCGCAATTGCACTATGTTGGTTTTCTCATGGCGCGGCTCAAATATTACCTATGCCACTGGTATTTATCCCAAGCAAGAACCCACCATACGGCCTAGATAAGATGACTGCCTTTTTTTCTTAATATAAATGTTATACAGCACACAAATATCTGCCATCACTTATAACAGTGCTTTACATTCATGTTATTGTACTTAAATACCTGAACCACTGTAATAAAACTGACCGGTCACTTATACATGTATATCTATTCACACATGTAATGCATCAATAATTTTACCTTACGAACAGTGTATAGATAAATCAAGTACAGGTTATTTGCAAAAATATCGTTCTCTTTTTTATTTATTTATAGGATTTTAATCTTAAAATGTTATTTTTTCCTTAAATAAACAGATTTTGTCTTTTTTTTTTACTGGAATTCATATATTTAAAACTTCCGTAAAGTGATGACATTGTACTTTACGGAAATTAAACATTTTATTTTTTTTTCAAGAAAATATACCCTGGTCTGGATAAAATAAGAAAAACATCGTGTTAGGAACATATACAAACCAGTTTCTGCTGTAATAAGTTAACTAAGGTAGTTGGTTTATCATCGACTCGAAACAATTTGTGTATTGTTTAAATACTTAATGTGAATTTTGCATTCAAAATGTAGGCTATAAGCATATGATAGTGTCCGAAGTCCTTTCCTGAACATACTTGAAATATCAAATTTGTTTTTAAAGTAGCGTCGACTAGAGTGCTTTATTTAAATTTGACAAAGATCTTAAAGAAACATATAAAATTACAATGAAAAGATCAGCAATAACGTTAACATATTTTCACATAGTGATTTACATACGCCCAGTAAGAATGTAGTAAAGCCATTAATTCTGACAGTTAATGCTGCGGGCGTTAAGATGCAACGAGTGTAAGTAGAATTATGATAAACACTTGATGGAATTATGATATTATATATCATTTTAAATAAATCACATCATTTAGTACTTCCATAATTGTATATACTATTTATTTTTATTCTTATCATTAAAATCTATTTTTGATGGAACATTCATTTCAGCCATCTATAAGACATTACATAAATTGCAGTTTTGACTTCTTTTGCTGATTGACTAAACAATGAAAAACTTTTGATATAAAACTTAATAATAAAAGATAATTGTAAGACTTTTTTCATTGCCCATTATTTTACACCGGGAACGTTCTTGTGACATTGTAACATCATCTGAAAGATCGATAGATATATATTTAATATGGTTACCGATCAGTTGTTGCCTATATAAAGAAAATCCGATATCGGTTTGATATACGTGCTACTTATTGTTATTAACGAAATACGAAGGAAAAGCTGTAATTTGGGAATAATAATTGTGTAAGGACGTAAGTTAGGCCTACTTAAGTAATGGAAAATTTAGCCACCTGAAACGTCGTTGTATTAGATCGCTCATTTAAGGAATACAGTTTTGTTCATATCATGCCGCCTAATTATCAAGGACTAGGACTGTAGGATGACAGGACGGTCAGATAGTAGAATGGTCGGTGGTAGAATAGTAGGATAACGATATTAGGATAGTGGGTGGCGGTTGTAGGATGATATATCGCTGTCCTACCATCGCTATCCTACCACCCTGCTATCCAATCCTATCATTCTATTATCCTACCATTCCATTGCCCTATCATCCTACTATCCTACTATTTTACCATTGCCATACCACCATCCTACTGTCTTGCCATTCTGCATCCTACTATTCTACTATCCTGTACCATTGCCATCATACCATCCTACTATCCTACCATTCTTCTATCCTGTCATTCTATCGTCCCACTTTGCTAAGTAGGCGAAGGTTAGATGGTACTACTTTGCTACCGATATTTGTTATATTGAAGATCGACAAATAGAAGATATTACATGAGTGTCTTTTCATACTGAATTTATCAAACGAGTTGAATAAAAGTAATAAAACGCGAGGTTTGATAAGATCTGTGAAAACAAGCCACTACAAAAGTTACTAGAAGGTATGACTTCATTGATTGTTACAGAAATGTGCGCACGGCAGATGTTGACAGAAGAGCAGTGTCGTACTGACCTTATACTAGTAAGTGACGAGTTCAATGGACGCTTTATATTAGACGCAAACGAAGTATAGTAATTACATAAACAAACACTAAATGCTAAATGTATTCACTAGGAGACAAACAATTCCGCAAATTGACTGAAGTGCCGTTGTTCAATACATTTTAGCTGGTAAATAGTTATTGCGTGGTAGAATCTCTATAAAAAAATGAGTTCAGTGTTTGCATACACAGATTCTAATACAAAACATCCATAACATCCATGCACGAATTTATAAAAAACATGGCAACTGCAATTTTGACGTCACGCCGCCATACAGGCGCCAAGAAAGATACTGCATTTTATCTGTTATTTTATGTAAAAGACATTTCAGAATTGAATTGATATAATTAGGGGCGCATGATAACTCACTAGAAGTCTAGGCACTCCAGTGACATTTTAACATACGGTTACGCGTTGACGTTATGTCGACTTTTCATATTTCGCGACATGCATGTCCCTGAAATTATGCTTGCTCATTTCATCCTCTTATGTTAAAAAAGACATAATACTCCGCGTGTATAATTCACTCGGGCTACGTCCTCGTGAAATCATTCAGGTGTATAACCTCTTCGTATTGTTTTGATATATTAAAACCTGGTTCTCTTATAAATACTATTTTTTAATTTAAATACCAGTACAATAACATAAAAGACACATATATTGTCTCTGAAAGCCAATATTTGTTGCCAAATTGTGTAAACAGCCTTTGATTGGGAGTGGAGTTCACCGCTTTTCCGACTCCAGCCTACCAGACAAACATCATTCCATCTTGGTAAATATATTGCAGCAGGCGAGTATTACATGAAAAATTCATTATTTACACATCATTCGGAAGTATAAGCTTGGTCTTCAATAAAGTGTTTGAACTTATATTTAGGTCTGAATTGAATTAATACAATTAATACAAATTATCCTGTCACTTGCAGTATTTTCGACCCGATATCAGGGTGCCGTATATCTTTCTTGATATACCGTCAGTTGATCATGTGACCAGTGATATACGGTCAGTTGATCATGTGACCGTATGATCGATATTGTTGTCATAAGAAATTTTGCAACGAAACCATCATCATTGTGTTGGAAATGTCCGAACTAAGAAAATGAGTGGTCAAATAATGAGTTTTTATTAAAAAACGAAGAAGTTATTGCGATTTTGCAGGTAATCACGTCATTATATAAGTGACGTCATTACGAATATGATGTCATTAAAGCGGTTGTCGCACACTTATTTTTGTAAAATAAATTGCCAAATATCGGAAAATGAAGTAATGACAAGATAAATAGAATAATAGGTTAGTGCCTAAGATGGAGAAAGTTTATCTGGCTCGGCTCCGGACGTTATCAGGTTCGCCTTCGGCTCACCCGATAACCTCCTCCACCTCGCCAGATAAACTTTCTCATCTACGGCACTAACCTATTATTCTCTATTTATTTCCAGCATGATAAAAAGGGCAGTTAAAGCAAGAAACGTTTGTAGAATATTAAATACAATACGGGATTTTGGTTATTTGCAGTCAATTTATTCTTGCATACCAGACGGGAATTTCTGGTATCTTCGCCGGTGCTTACACCCATGACTCTCGTGCGGTAAATGGCGTATCACAAACTACAAATAATAGCAGATTTATGTAGAAATTTATAGTTTATTTCATACAACGGAATAAAAATCCAATACCTTGATAGTCCCTGTTTGTTACTCGATTCAAAAAACGGAAGTTTAGTTAAAAAATATAGCGATAAAACAAAACCGGAACTTAACATTTTTATTTATCTTTGAAACGTCATGACGTCTTTCCTTTTTACGGACGTTGATTTCCCGCGCTTTGTTTAAATACGCTGCTGTAAGAAAATAGTTCTAAGAAGAAAGTAATTCGTTTGATTTTATTTTTACTATTATTTCTTGAATTTGGTATGCAAGAAAAAGATTCTATCACTGGCTGTAAGTGCACATGGGAATATCCGGCCTCGAGGGTAACTGTTTACGGCGGTAACGAGGCTCCTTTAAGTAGTGCTGCAATTTGTGAAAATACACATATATAGAAATACGCCTTAAGTTATTCCTGAAAATAAATATGTCTTGCTTAATTGCTTCTTATTTCCGTCAAATATTAACAAACTGTACCTTGTTTCCTATGCTGACTTTAAAATGATAAATGTATTATTGTCTGGCTCGACCTTGCTCTTACACGTGACAAATCACGTTTTTGCTCTACATACTCTAAAAATAACAATGAATGTCAGTCGTCTTGAAACTCATTGATCGGATATAGAAGAACTCAAAGTTGTTTGTTTGTACTTTTGGCAAAGGATTTTACTTTAATGGCTTCCCTCTAACCAATAATCAATGGTAGTAAATATAGGAGAGATCGCAGAACATGTTTTTGATGTTGATAATACTAGTAATATGCACTCTATTACGGATACTGAGATACTGACTAATAAATGCGTTCCTTGTCGCAAACTGACAAAACTATAGCAGGAAAATTAAGAATACCTGAGGTAATATTCAGCTGCATTTGAAATCGACGTAAATTTTACACGTGATCATAACGTGCGTGCACACCTAAACGTTATGAACTCCGCTTAACGTCATAAAAATTCTACTGTGTCCTAAGACCGCTAAGTATACACTCGGCTGCTGAACGTACTAAGAATTACGCTAAACGTCTTTAAAAAAATCAGTGCGCTAAACAGAATAAAAGATTCCGCTAAAATTCTTATCTATATTTTTTCATTCTTTGTTGTTGTTATAACACTAATTCGTACTTTACCCACTACCGCGGTATTACCATGTCACATAGTCATTATCGTGATGGGAATCGTTTTTTTTTTCAGCACAAATTATGAAAAGTATTGTTTTGACGTTTAGCGGAGACCTTATTGATGTTTAGCGGTATTAACTTTATTAGTATTATTAATAAACTATAATCATAACACCAGTGATCGAAACATAAAGAATCAGGTGTAAACATGGCTTTTATTATTTGTATATGTAGTGCTATATCACAAAAAATAAAAAAAATAAGAGAATTGTTAACAAATATTTGCTTAGTTTATGCTACATGCCCTCTCTGATGTACTCTTGCTAGAACCTAATAAGCATTATTTTTCTCATTTATGATTGGAGTACAATATGACTGAACTTTCAGAAGTTACATGATTTTGTTTTCGTTACTTTCTCACTGCTGCCCGTTTATTTGTATTTGTCTTACTAGTGTTTTTCCCTTTCAGTATCGGATATGACAGTCCCTTTCAGTATCGGATATGACAGTAATGTCAGTATAATCTATATTTAACAATCGATACTGTTCCTAGTATCAAAACAGATTAACGGTCATAATGCAAAATATTACTTAAATAATAAAGATTATTGGAAAAGTTGTGAAACACCGCCCGTTATTGGCCGACATTGTCTAAGATTAATAAGAAAAAATATCTAAATATATATTCTTTTTAACTTTCAACACATTTATAGATTAATGAATAAACATGGCTTAAATGCTAAGGGAATAACACTTACGCCTATTCTACCTTACGCGTAAACATATCTTGAAAGCTGCCCAAAACCATTGTTATTCAAAAGGTCATGGACAGGTTGAAGGAAACAAACAAGGTAACGGAGATATGGTCCGGTCATAATGTCAAAGCAGACGTAATGAATGGCACATGAGGTTATAACAATGTTTTGGTACTCCGTGATATCGAGAGATTAAACTGTGCCTGTGAAGTAAACGGTCATGTGAATATGGTCTTGGAGTATTTATACCTCCGCACATATGAATCATGCACGCGACGAAAGATCCTTAACACTGAGTGCCAACTGTTGAAGTAAACAACGGTCAATGTGAATGTCATGCTGTCTTGGGAATGACCTTCAAACTTATCTGACTCGAATACATCTTGCCAAGTGTCAGCAAATATCCTAATTAATGCAAAAACTGATTCATGAACGGGCGTTTCAGGTAGTATGTAATATAGGTGCTGACATTTAACATTTCATCAATTATAATTTAATTACCTACTGAAATTTTGAGTGACTTAATGTAATAAAAAACAAGAAGAAAAATGTTTTAAGAGTAATCACATAATAGTGGCACGATTCTATAAGTTACCGACCTGTATATTATTTGTCCTGTATATGAATTGCGAAGTTATCAGAATTATTTCCTTTAATGTCTATAGTAGCGTATTAACGTTTTTTTTTCAGGGGCCGCTAGAGTATACGCTTTCTTTTCAGCATCTTCGAACGACCTCATAGAGCTAGGTTCTATACATTTTAAAATACTTAATTTTGGAATTTGCTTTCGCACGTACCGTAAGCTGAGGTGATATTTTCAATAGCCGAGTTTTTATCCATCCAAAAAAGAGTGAGTCTGTCATATAGTTTTATGAGACTGAGTAAGGAAATCAAATATTTTACATCTCGATACGGGTAGAATCGCAGTTGCTGCATATATTTAAGTACTTGTAGAATGAAAATATACGTTAAACGGCGGTTTAAAAGATTTAATTCAATGAGTTTACATCTTCCGTTTATATGTTTTCAGGAAGGTATGTGTACTTTTATTATCTAATTTATGATGAGTATTATTGTGTTGTACATACGATGACATAATCATTAAAGATTTGATTTGACTTGAAATAAACAAAACAGTTTACTCGTTCGCAACATGACATATTGGAATCGAATCACTTTATTTATCCATGATTTATCCTTAACCTTGTTTTGATTTGGATCTATCTAGCTATTATTTTGATATAAGATATTGGACAGTCTAAATTAAAGTATGAACAATAGTTTTGGCTATTACATAACATTTATGTTAAATTAATGGCTATAAAGAACTTTAGGTACGTCTGGAAACTTTAATTGCCGTTTGGTTATTACTGCCCATACTGCCAATAATTGTCTTTTAACTCGGAAATTAAAAACAGAGTCCTTTCAATTATACGTTAAACCCAATGTTAAATCTGATGGATTACTGGAGACAACGCAAGTCGGTTAGTACCCCCGGATATTTTAATATTTGTTCTTATATGTATATAGTTGTTCGTTGCAACAATTACCGATATATATATAGTCAATCGATTCTCATCAATGATTGGTATCTAAGGCAGTAATTGCTAATTAAATTTATATCTCCTTGCGCACTTCGTCACCATCAGCCTGAGTGTATAAGCAATATACGTCATTGGTACTACAAATATACAAACAGCACATTTCTTATTTTGAGCGATTGTGCATTACTGCTGTTATTTAGAAGATATATTGATACAGTTTTCGCCGTTTTCATACCATTATTTTATTTACATCATATCTAAAACTTAGTTAATGTGAACAAATTGCACATAAAGTTAGTTTTACCAACAATTAACGTACTGATTAAATCAATTTGGTTGATGTAATAGCCGTGGACGAACCCCTCCTCATACGCGTATCCTTTGTATGAATATTATTTTTACAGTTCAATCTATTTTACAGTATCGTCTCAATGCTTAAGCGCAAGAAAACACTAGGCTTTAATTAATTGTTTTCTGATGTTCATACATATGATCTTGGCCATATAGGAAAGTAATAATAATAATAATAGTAACAATAATAGTATGATAATAAAACAGCGATATATTTTCTTATTTCTGAATGAATTAATTGCATATAAATGTACTAAGTTTCTTAGCCTGAGCATTTCATGTCAAATGGTCATAATTTCGGTTCAAAAGGCGAGAGTAGGCCTAAAACATTTAAAGTTGAAAAACCGCTCATACTGAAATAAACCTAGTTTTTCTTTTTTTTTTAAATTATAAGGACTACTTTTTCTGGTGTTAATGCATGTCAAAACCCTGCCCTATAAGTTAAAATGCACTCATGTAACATATAGCCCCAAAAAGGCTTTATTCAATATATTCATTTTCTTCAGATTAATTTGCAGTGCCTTACATGTCATCATAATGTAGACCTAATTAGGCAGGGTTATATCAGAAAAGAAAATAACAATTTCATCATGTTAAGATTTAGATTTCGACTGAAATTTCTGTGTAGTCAAAATATATTTGATGCGGACATACGCATCAAATTTCACACGAGACATGGTGCTAAAACAATTGTTGAAACAAAAAAATTAATGCTGGTTAAATTTAATTACTATTTCAATGACGTCACTCTAACGTCATTTGAATGACGTAGCATAAAACACCATCGCGTTCTTTAACGTATGACGTCACAGATATCAACATACATTCCAAGTGGAAACAGGTAAGTGATGTAGTAAAACACGGCATAGGAGGACGTTTGATTATGGTAATAAGATAACAGCGTAAGATCGAGACGTGTTTCATTGAGTGAACGCAGATGCAATTTTAAAACTGTTCGAATTCGAGATCTAAAATGTTCACGAAAGAAAGATATTCCGACGTGTGACATGTACAGTAAACACATTTTCTTTTAGCCTAATTGCTTGTCGTTTGAGTGGTAATTATCAGTTTTCACCCATTTTGTCCGCGGTTACTTTAATGTCAATAAACGGGTGTTTCTATAATAGCACAGTGATAGATCCAAGATCTGTCGGCGCCTTATAAGACAGATTGAAGTAGAAGTAATCTTTATTCTCATCGTAATACATACAGCAAATAAACAGCTATATATATTTACAATTACATATGTACTACGCCGTTCCATGTTGGAACTATAAGAGATTATTGCACAGTCATATCTACAACAATGGTTTTACAAAAACTATAAAAAAATATAATCGAACTAGTTTTGCTAATCCATAGGTATCTTATTAAAAATAATTAGATATAAAAAAAAGTACAGAGCACAATAGAAAAAAAAAATATATATATATATATATATATATACTATTTCACACACTTTAATAATTAAAAAATGGTTGTAGGTGAAAGTAAACCTGTCGATAAGATCAGCCTTGCATTGATTAGCTAAACAAATTCATTATTTGTTCACAGATAAAAAAACAACAACAAAAAAATACCAAACACAAAACGCTACCTTATTTACAGCATAAATATCACTACTTACATGTTAAAAACTGACGTCGATGATCTATTACAGAAAGGGCCTATGTGTAGAGATATTACGTGAAGTTATAAAACAAAACAAAATAAAACATCCCCACTTTTATAATTGGATTATTGCGGAAAGAACATGCCTGACTGTGACGTACAAATATATGCACATTGTATGACATCAGAGGATGTTTTACAAGTAAATTGAAATTTGGATAGAATCTATGCATTTTTGTACTGTTATTTGTACCATAATACACACAATAAGAAAATTAACATTTATATTAAATGACTTATCACTAAATATAGATAATAGAATCTCTCTCTCTCTCTATATATATAAATATATACAGGTAGTTCAATGGATTACCATTGCGCCACTGATTATTAGTTAAAATTCGATAAACTGGTTTTATTGACAATCAATAGACTGTATTAAAATAGATCTAATGAAAAACGTCATACCAGTGAAAGTGATCTTACTTCAATATTTATATAAAGTACTTGCATAAAAAAGAAAAAAAACGAAAATAAAAGGTAAAAAGATAAAAAGACATGGTTAAATGATTTTGTCATAAACATTGGAATATAATATACGGGACACAATTAAATCACTGTGTTCCATTGCATACACTATGAAAACACATGTTTATTGACTATCTTTTTACATTTATAAGCACTTTAAATTGTATCATATTGGATGAGCTGGAATGATACTAATATCAATACTAGAAATATAGGGCGTATATAATGCCATTCTGTTACATTACATACATGATCAACAGTTGAGTAGATCTATATGTGAAGGAATAACCGTACCGCAACCATATTATGATGATAATGCACCATGTTTTATAATATAACTGAATTATCGAAATATCAGAGTGAAATATATTGGGTATTTGCGCAGTATATCAATTTGGTAAGAATGAATAAAATGAGTAAATTTAATCAAAACATGAAATAAAAAGAAAATTTGCTTGTCAAAATATCTTTCACTCGTGAATTCTCAATCTGTATTACCCTCTCTTATATATACATATATAAACTCTAAGAAGAAGATAGAAACATTGCTCCAGATAAACTATAATAAAAGAACGCTTCATTCTATATTATGTTTGCAAAGCAAAGAAAAACACGATAACAATCAAGTTATTAGCCGTCGGAAATGCCCTTCAATCAGCCATTATACATAATAAATGAATCATGCACTATTGTACTATAAGTCAGCTGCAAGCCGGTGAAAAACATGTAAATAATCTTTCATGTATATGCTGTTGAACGCGCTCAATGTAAACAACCGAGCGGTGACCTGATGATCTCATGTAGTTACTGCTGTCATTGGTTTTCCTGTGATCACGTGGTATTATAGTGTATAAAATGCACTGCATAAACGTTGGCCTGACACAGATTATTGGGAAAATCGCAGCGTGGAAAGAAAACTGACGAAATATATTTAATAGTGAATGATACACTTTTACAGAAGTGGAAATACAGTAACGATGAAAGAGCAGACTGAACAGAATTTGAGAGCGGCGGTCGAAAACAGTAGTGGGACTAATAAAATGGAGACAAAGCATTTAAATGGACCAAAAGGTGTTGAAAATGGAAGTGAAATTTGGCGGAATAATACCAATTCAAATACATTGACTAAGTGTGAACTGCATAATAATACGTTATTGTATTGCTCCGAGTGTTGTGATATTGTATGTGGACAATGTGAGCAAGTTCATTCATCACACACGATGATCAAACTAAACGAGGCCAGTAAACAGAGCAAAACGAAACTCGGCACAGAACTGACAAATGTTAAAAACTTGATCAGGTATGCTAATCATGTACTCAAAGATTTGCATTTGTATCTTGAAAAGTTGGCTGTTCTTTTGGCAGAAATCACAACAGAAATTTTGAAAAGAGCAGAAAGTTTACCAGAAGGCACAGAACTTCTTACAGAAACAATACTCACCGATGTTCAAAACGAACATGACCTGCAGTCGAACCGGATCAGGGATAAAATAGTGGAGTTTGAGAACTTTATTGCATCAGCTAAAACAATTGCTGTTAACTGCGAAAATTTATGTAGTGCCGCAGATGATAAATACATACTAATTAAAGGAAATACAGAATTGTTAAGTGCCTCTGACCTTATTAACTCTCTACCCATGTGCCCAAAGGAAAAGTGCATTTACGTGCTATCACCAGTCGCGCCAGTGAAGGATGATCAGAAACTGACACCGGAAGAGACTTTAGGTGATTTTACCAAAGTTTCTGTGCCATGGAGAATCGAAGTGAAGAGGATCGGCTCACTTCGTCCCGAAGCAGTCGCCAGTTCCAGGTTTGTTACCACAATGTGTCCCGAATCTGACGATCAAGTTTGGGTGTGTTGGCAGTGGGGCCCGAAAATCCATCTTGTGAATAAAGAAGGGAATGTGGAGAAAACGATAGATGTAGGCTGCAAGGTGGATGATATGTGTAGAAGTAATGGCAATTTAGTCGTGTCAAGTCACGAGAAAAAATGCATCAAAATCTTTGACTCAAATCATGAAGTTGTGAAGACCATCAACACTGAAAAAGTACCAAGAGGAGTATACCTCAAATCAAACAATGAACTTGTATTATGTTGTGTCCAAAATTTGCACCATAGAAATGGCGACCAAAGTTCCTTGTTGAAATTAGGAGTGGAAGATGGAAGTATCACGGACTTTGGATGTACCGAGCATCTTATTCAACCATGGCGAGTTGCAGTTAATATTAACGGTGACATGTGTGTCTCAGACAGAAATAAGGGAGCCGTTATAGTGTTTGACAAGGAAGGAAATTTAAAAGCTACATACAGTGGACCAGACAATACAACGAGGCATCCTTTTGCTCCACATGCTATTTGTTGTGATCAGTTTGGACAAATATTTGTAGTAGATTACACAAACCATACTGTGCACGTACTCGATCCTCTTGGACGCTTCAGGGGTTTTTTAATAATGGATACAGAGTTGGAGAAACGTGCAATTTTCATGGGGACCAGTTCCCCGTTTTCTATTACCATTGACAGGAGTGGTGATGTGTGGGTAGGGAACAAGTTCGGGTACCTCACCATTCTTAAATACCTCAAATAAATGTCGTCCCTCTGCCATGTCAGCAAAAACATTTTATTATTGTGATATTAACTGTGCATTTAATGCTCAAAAGACGTGTAATACAATCATATTGATTTCTCCCAGTCCTAGTATTGTATGAGTTGTGATAAATATAACATAATGTCATGAACACAATATTTCTTGTTATGTAAACATGATGTTATGTATATACATATATTTTTGCAGCAGTGCTGTAATCAGTAAAGTATCGTGTTGGTAACAAAGGTTTCAGTGTTTTTACTTTCCTACACGCTTAATCATTTTCATATCGTAATGTTGCCTTAGTGACCTAAATTAAGTAGATAGACGACAGATAAGTGGTTGTTTTGTCCTTGAAACTTATTTAATACAGCTAGGTACATTAACTTAAATTTTGATTGCATCTAGCATATTAAACAGAAATGGCTTCCATAGAATAAATGTTAAATTCTTTATATAACGTTAAATTGTATTTTCATTTAATTCCAAATAATTGTATCGAAGAATGTTTAAGGCCATTAAATGTTACATACTGAAAATGAAAATAATTGAAAAGCTTGCAACAGCTTGTTGAATATGATGAGGTATGAAACCGCAGAAATGGCTCATCTAAATGTGTTAAATAAATGTACACATTTATTTTTTATGGAGAATTAAACAAGAGGTTTAATATTGATTTGGTATACGACACCCGAGATGAAACTGGATTTATTGCGACTCTGTTCGCAAATACTTCGCAGAACGCGCCTTTCTGCCCTTTTACCGTGTTTATTATCCTGACACTTCTGTATAAATATCCATTTAAATGTAGCTCATTCTACATCTATTTTCCTCATATTGCCTTGAGATTATGCAATACATTGAAATATGTACTGGCGTGCTCCCAAACTATTTACCTATAATTTTGTAGGGCAGAATGTATTCATGCGTCAATAATGTTTAAACAGAATAAAGAATATTTTGTACGTAGGTTTCTGATCATGCGTTTTTTGGCATACTCATATAACATGGTGTGAGCTAGTTATTGAAGCGTTAACTTTAATTTTCATAAGGTAGCGAAAGATATAGATTTTATACAGGCCATGTACAAATTGAGATTTAAAGGTCCAATACTAAGGAAAGTGAACATTTTAATTTCTTTTAAAAAGCACAGAAACTATTTCATTTTATTGGAAAATGAAAGTTGGTATGTAGAAATTCGAAATAAATCGCAGTATATGTACAATTATTTTTCTATGAAGTATGAAGAAAGTTAAAAAGACCTGGGGGGTCATTCTGTCGATTCATTGAAATTTCAACATAATACACATACATTTCTTTGAGTTCCAAAAACCTTCTGTAAATTTTGACCTGCCAATCTTCATTATTTAGTGTCTTGCAGAAGTCTATGCACTGGCTATGAAAAAAATTGCAAACTCACTTTCTCTTAGTAATGGACCTTTAAGCTATATGAAGTATTCAAAAGTAATGAACCATGTCAGTCGCATAATACAAGAACGGAATATTTTCCATCGTTTCTAGTTGGAGCAGACGCAGTGGTCCAGTGGTAACGCTATCGGACTATGAAACCAGGGATTATGAGTTCGAAACCCGCTCCTCCAACATAATAATTCCATGCATAGTACGAAAACGTGCATTACACCTGGCACGATAAAGAACCAGGGAAGTTTTATCTTTTATCTTGCTCTGTCCTAACACTTAGATTATTAACAGTTTTTTACTTAAATTATTAACGGTGTTTTGGTGGAGTCCCCCATAATTCTGAGTTACCGATGGCGCCTGTGAATAAGCTCAAACACGCGCGCACGCGCGCACACCGTTTCCAGTGTTGTCCCTGTTATTGATGGAGTTGGTTAACCTCACAGGGACACATTATTTATAGGTCAAATGGCGACTTCCCAGATTTTGATGGTGGAGGAAGACCCCAGGTGCCCCTCCGTGCGTTATTTCATCACGGGCGGGCATTTGGGCAGAACCACCGACCTTCCTCGAGTAAGCCAGCTCACTTTTGAAGAATTCAACGCCCCGAGCGAGACCCGAACCCACATCAGTTAGAGGCAAGTGATTCCAAGTCTGCAGTATTAATCACTAGGCTATGGAGGCTCCCAGTTTATAACGTGGAAATTCCGTGGCACTACATAACACGTTTTATATAATGATGAAAAGTATAAAACACTAGTATGAATATGTGGTATAATTTGTAAATACTAAATAGTATCTATTCTGTAGATACTGCGACTACGCGAAAAATGTTTAAGTAAATTATATTATTAGTCACGCAGGCCCGGATCCAAGGCCGGGCCAAAGGGGCCCATGCCCCCCCCCCCCACCGCATCATCCCCAGTTGGCCGAAAAGTGACATTTACTCCTCATGTTTTGGCAAAGGAATAATAATTTCTCAAAATCAGACTCCAAAACGCACCAGTGGCAACCATTTCATACCTACATTTCATAAATTTTCAGGGGAAGAGTCCCCTGACCCACCCCTAAAATGATGGTATAGCCCCCCCCCGTTCCTCAAAAATTCGACCAAAAATGCATCAGAGGCCACCATTACCTTTTTAGGGGGAGGGTCCCCTGACCCCCTTCACCGAGGGGGTACCTCCTTCATTACTTCAGAATTTCGAACAAACAGTGCACTAGAGACCAGCATTTCATACCTGTTTTTCAAAATTTCCCAAGGGATGGGGTACCCCTCTAGTATGTTATAATTACGACCCCACTCCCCACCTCCCTAACACAGGCAGAGTCCCTCTTCCCGTACCTACCCCCTCTCGGCGCTTGACGCCTTCGTTCTAAAGTGGTGCCCCACCTCCCCCCCCCCCTAGTTTTTATTTGTAACTGGTATAGATTTAGGGGCCTCCGCGGAGTGGTTATGGTCGATGACTACGGCTATCACTTGGCTCTCACCGTTTTAGGTTTGATACCTTGCTAAGGATGTAGAATTCTTTTATGTAATAAGTTATCTAGCTGGCTCACGGAAGGTCGTTTTTCTACCGGGTGCCCGCTCGTGCCTGAAAATATGCTCGTAGAGGCACCTGGGGTCTTTATCCAAAAGCTGGAAATTCGCCATATGACCTATAATTTCAACCCCAATAAAATGCAAATACAAAAAGCATGTCTCATGCAGCGGTCATGGAAAACACCATATTGAAGCTTCCTATCTCAAGGATACAAATTGTTACAAAACAAGGGGATATTTTTGTTATAATCTCATAACAATCTTAACGCCATAATTGTTTCAGCTTTATATTATGCAGGTTAAGCATACATGTTTATGAAACCCGATCTTACAAGGCCGCACTCGCTGCGCATAAATCTATGTTAATGCTTCTTTCCTTATCCTTATTGAAGTAATATAATACTAGCATAATATTTGCTCTTATTTTATAGGACAATGTGCACAAAATATACAACAAAAGCGGTTTTAAAGCGATGATCTCAATAAAATGATGTCAGCAAGGGTATTATATCTTGAAATCCTGAACAATTTCATTGTTCAGCTGTTTTGAACGCATATTTAAACAAATGTAAGTTACACATTATTCTGAACAAAAAGATCTGCGATTTAAATAAATACATTTTATTTGTACTTAAGTTCACTACATCAGTAGGCTTTCATAAAAGTATGGAGTCCTTTTATAACATGCTGTAGTCTATAGTTACGTTATATTTATCCGTATGTTATGAATGGTGATATATGACCCCCGAAATTTACTGCACGCTTTCGTTAATTAAAACATTTATATACGTCTGTTCGAAGACGAAATGAATCATTTCACTTCTCTGTGTATTTGTTGTATACCCTGTAAAACGTTATTTCTCTCAGAGTTAAATGCATGAGGTCATATAGATATACGTGATTCATCTACAAACTCTGTTAACTTACAGTGGAAACTGAAACAGCAGTATTTTTCCATATTGACGTTCAAATTTCATATCGAGTGCGTGGTGTCATTTGTGAGGCTAAGGAACACATTTATATCATAAATATTATAAGTGTAATTTGTGTATATAATAAGAAGATTATTAGATTTGCATCAAGAAATATGCACTTGCTCTTTCGCGGAAAGATATTGCGCGACTACATCCGCGATATTTTCGCTGCAAACTCGTGCATATTCTATATTAACCTATACCAGCTATAACCTAGCGCACCACAAATTGTGGTGATAACGAAAAGAGCTATCGACATTTCCTGGTGCAGTCTCGCCGTTTCTATGTAAACACGTGAGTAAAATTTATATTTATCTTATTTTTTATTGATAGACTTTCGAAATCAGAGAAGTAGTTCCGTAACAACATTTTACAACAGGTTGGCTGTGATTTCATTAAAATAATATGAAATTGTGGTGTCAGGAGCTTTTCCGAATCTGACAGTGGCACATTTCATATCGGCCAGTATTCGAACACCATTCTGAGAATAGACACACTGTAATAACATACCTGCGCATGCAAATGTGTAGAAATGATAAATAAACTATATACGCACACACATGAATAATAGAATCTAAGGTTAGAAGATATATACCAGGATTTTTAAAGTTGGTGGCGCTATAACTCTAGTGATGGCGCTATACATAGTGGTGCGCTTACGCATACAATAATACGAACTGCTGACGCATCCGGAACAAAACAAACACCAACATTCTCTAACTGATAATTTTCCTGCAAGGAAATGTTATTAAAGAAAGAAAAACCGACCATAGTTATTTACTTTATGAAACATTCTCTATCTAAGAAAAAAATGAAAAAATACCCAGACCTGAGACTCTTTAGTCAAAGTAAATATTTTTCTTTATTAAAACGTTAATGTAGAATATTTCTAATCTTTAAATATTCTACTTAAATAAACCTAAGTGTACTTTAAATTCAGGTCAAGAAAAATAGTAGCATACATTTTGTTTCAAAAAGATTTGTGTCCAGGAAATATTTGAAGATAGTGTAGAATTTATTTGTTATATTAAGATTCTGAACGTTACTTCCCTTTGTTTTTATACGTCGTTCGCAAAACAAAAGACCTTACTATCACAATTCTTCTGAAAAGTGAGTACAGTGCATTTTCAGTTCCAATCGATTGAATATGATTAATCAATAGAGCTTAGATGTAAAACCTGAATCCATATACAGTAGATTATTTGCGATCATGTAGAGGTTACTACATGTATTTTGTTGAGTAACGTAATTAGGTGTAGTGTGGGATAGGTTAGATACATCGATTATTGTAGAAATTTCGTGGCTTGCAGACAGACATTTTATATATTAAAATTGAATATATCAGCCACTAATCATATACAACAGCGCCACCACTACTGTAAAGCGCCACCACTTGAATGATAGCGCCACCACTTTCAAAAATAGTCGTGTTTTAACTTTTTACTGTATTTTTCGTAATTCTTTGGTGTATGGGAATACGTGTAATTCATTTCTACATCATTTGCATGCGCAAGTATGTTCTTACAGTGTGTCTAATCATCGGAATGGTGTTCGAATACTGGCCGATATGAAAATATGCCACTGTCAAATTCGGGAGAAAAGCTTCTGGCACCACAAGTTGCATATTTTATTGAAATTACAGCCACCCTGTTGTAAAAGTGTTGTTACACGGAACTACATTCTCCGATTTTCGAAAAAAGTTCTATCAATGAAAATATAAGATAAAATTTAAATTTTACTCACTTGTTTACAAGTAGAAACGAGCGATAGCTGCACCACGGAAATGTCGATAGCTCTTTTCGTTATCACCACAATTTGATGGTGGCGCTAGCGTTTAGTAGCCGTGCTATAAGTATTTTCATAACATTTTACCGTCTATACGCGAGGTTGTAATGGAAGCAATTTAAAGATTTTTGTATACACAAGAGATGAATAATTCATTAGGAGCGCTGCTAATGTGTTTGGTTTCCACTGAATAAATGAATAGAAAACAAAATCAGAACATTTTAGTTTATTAATATAGCTCGTGTCTGCATTTTATTCACAAAACAGAACGACAAATGACTGTTCAGCAGTAATCAGAATAATTTAGAGTCCTCCAGACCGTCAAATAGATGAAATTAAAACATAGACAGAAAAGACGTTGGACTATTTCTAATACACTGTAACTTAAAGTGCACATAGTTCTTTCTATTCGGAAAGTCATATACATATTGTCGAGTCGATGCAATTTTAACATATTCTCCCCAGAAGAAAAAAAAATACATAATGAACAGGCCGTCAACTAAATATTGCGTGTCCCCGCCGTCAGGAATACAAATGAGATATTTGTCGTTCTGGTGGATGCTACCATTTCATCCGATATAGAAATAATCTAATTTGTACTAAACTGTGCAACAAAAATCTACATATATTTGTCACTTGATATATCAGCCAATCATCTACTTACATCAGTAAAATTATTATGAAATTACTAATCTTACAGATACCTTGACCGCAGAATTGTTTTTGGAAAAAAATCGGTATATTGAACTTGTATCATGATAAACATCTTCACATATATACTCAGTTCCAAAAGAAAGTGTGCACTTTTTAAGTTTAGATATTTCAAAAAATTCCCCGACGTTTTTGTTTCATTTTTTCATACACTAACTCTCAGGTATAACTAAAAATCTAAAATGCACATCAATTTGTTTACGAACTGATTTAAATTTGGTACCAAACATTATAAGTTTTCATGAAAATAACCGAGAAAAAATAACAGAAAACTAAGTGTAAACTTTCTTTTGGAACTGAGTGTACGTACAGACTCCAAAATTTAAACAGTTTAGTATATTGATAAACTTTCCGTTTGCGGTACCACGAAAAAAAACAAAACAAACATTTTTAAGAAAAAAAAAACTTAAATGCTTAAGGAAACAATTTTATTGTATGTAATTCTTGTGTTGATTGCTTCATTTTACTATCAAGATAACGAAACATCTTCCTCTTCCTTGTTTGGTACAAAATTCAGTGGTTGGCTATCAATTTAACTTTTCTCCACGCTTATGTGTTTTCGTTGTTATCGCTACCAAATATTGAGATTTGATGTTGTTTTATGCTCATTTTTTAGCTCACCTGAGCAGTGAGTTTTTCTGATCGCTCGATGTCCGGCGTCCGTCGTCCGTCGTCTGTCGTCTGTCGTCCGTCAACATTTAGCTTGTGTATACGATAGAGGCTGTATTTTTCAATTGATCTTCATGAAATTTGGTCAGAATGAATATCTTGATGGAATCTAGACCAAGTTTGAAAATGGGTCATCTGGGATCAAAAACTAGGTCAAATCAAGGAAAAACCTTGTGTATGCGATAGAGGCTGCATTTTTCAAATGATCTTCATGAAATTTAGTCAAAATGAATATCTTGATGAAATTTAGGTCGATTTTGAAAATGGGTCATCTGGGATCAAAAACTAGGTCACTAGGTCAAATCAAGGAAAACCTTGTGTATGAGATAGAGGCTGTATTTTTCAGTTGATCTTCCTGAGTTTAAGTCAGAATGATTATCTTAATGAAATCTAGGCCGAATTCGAAAATGGGTCATTTGAGGTAAAAAACTAGGTCACTAGGTCAAATCAAGGAAAAACCTTGTGTATGTGATAGAGGCTGTATTTTTCAATTGATCTTCATGAATTTTAGTCAGAATGATTACCTTGATGAAATCTAGTTCGAGGTCGAAAATGGATCATCTAGGTTCAAAAACTAGGTCACTAGGTCAAATCGAACAAAAACATTGAGTATGCAATAGAGGCTGTATTTTTCAATTGATTTTTACGAAATTTGGTCAGGATATTTGCCTTGATGAAATCTACGTCGAATTTGAAAATGGATTATCTAGGATCAAAAACTAGGTCACTAGATCAAATTAAAGAAAAACATTATGTATGCGATAGAGACTGTATTTTTCAAATTTATCTTCATTAAATTTGGTCAGAATGATTGCCTTGATGAAATCTAGGTCGAGTTTGAACATGGGTCATCTATGGTCGAAAACTAGGTCACTAGGTCAAATTAAAAAATCTTGTGTATGCGATAGAGACTGTATTTTTCAATTGATTTTTATGAAATTTAGTCAGGATAATTGCCTTAATGAAAGCTTGGTCGACATTGAATGGGTCATCTGGGGTCAGAAACTAGGTCACTTGGACAAATCAAAGAAAACACTTGTGTATGTGATAGAGGCTTTATTTTTCAATTGATCTTCATGAAATTTGGTCAGAATGATTGCCTTGATAAAATCTAGGTCGAGTTTGAACATGGGTCATCTAGGATTAAAAACTAGGTCACTAGGTCATATCTAAGAAAATGCTTTTTTAATCTCAAGAGACCAATTTTTTGGTCCTATCTAAATGAAAATTTGTCAGAATATTTGTTTCCATGAAATCACTAGGTCAAACATGTTTTACACCGTTATGGTGTGCTTCTTAGGTGAGCGGCCTAGGGCCATCTTGGCCCTCTTGTTTTAACTTGGCATATCTGTCAGTATTTTCCATATGCGTTACTAACGTTACATTTCATATCGGTGTGTGACGTCACTAAGGACACCACATTTACGTATGTCGCGGCGTTAGAAAGTACATTTACGTCGATAATTTTCAGTTTTATTCAGCAAAACAGTCAAAATTCTTTTTTTTTTCAAAATATTAAAACAAATAGAAAAGCGGACTTAAAGATATTCAATTGCTTCTTTTAACAAAATATTTTATATTTAGTGATTTTCTTCAAATATAGAAAATCCTCATCAAATATATTCAACTTTACTTATTACAAGAATGCTAAATAACCGTCTTTGTGATTGGGCAGAAAGTTATGATGTATACATAGAAGCTCAAGCTGGTTTTAGAGCAAAAATGAGTACAGTAGAAAATGTATTTGTACTACATGGTTTGATTAATCATATTATTAATAACGGAATCAAATTGTTCTGCGCTTTTATAGATTTTAGTAAAGCTTTTGACTATGTTTGTCGTGACATCTTATGGTTTAAAATGATATTAAATTGGGTCTTAGGGTTAATATCCTTAATATTATACGATCAATGTATGAAGGCATAAAATCGAAAGTCAAATATATGAATAAATTAAGTAACAGTTTTGAATGTCAACTAGGTGTCAGACAGAGTGAATGTTTATCTCCCCTGCTTTTTTCTGTGTTCTTAAATGATATAGAAGACATGTATGTAACCAGTGGTTTAAATGGAATAGATGTTGACATGTTTAAAATGTTTCTAATTCTATATGCAGATGATATTGTCTTGTTTGCAAACAGCCAATATGAGTTACAAATCAGTTTAGACAGCTGCATGAATACTGTAATAAATGGAAATTATTAGTTAACCCGTTTAAAACTAAGGTTATGATTTTTAGAAAAGGTGGGCGTTTACCCGCAAACATTACTTTTCATTATGGTAATAATACTATCGAAATAGTGGATAGATTTGTATATCTTGATGTTGTATTTACAACAGCTGGGTCATTTACTGAAGCACAGAATACCTTAGCGGGTCAAGCGCTTAAGGCTATATTTCAAATGAATAAATATTTGTATAAATTTACGTATATCTCTGTTAAACATAAACTAGATTTATTTGACAAACTTATTGTACCTATTTTCAATTATGGTAGTGAAGTTTGGGGTTTTCACCATGGTAAAACATTAGATAGAGTGTATATGCAATTCTGTAAACGTCTCTTAGGCGTAAAAATGGTACACAGAATGATTTTATATCTGGAGAGTTAGGAAGAATGCCTTTACAAAATATAAGATATATGAACATTATCAAATACTGGACAAAATTGTTACAAGCTGATGATAAGAAACTTGTTAAAAAGGTGTATTTAATGTTGTATCAAGATATCCTAGATTACCCCACAAGAAAAAACTGGTGTTCATTACTTAGAGATTTACTTTATTCATTAGGTTTGAATGATGCATGGATATTTCAAACTGATGGCGATGTACACTTATTTTAGAAATGGTAAAACAGAGGATTAAAGATCAATTTGTACAGAATTGGCAAGCAAGGCTAAATGAGTCGAGCAGAGCTCTATTTTACCGACATGTAGCTGTATTCAGGTTTCAGCCTTACTTAAACATATTGAATATCTCAAAATTTCGTATCAATTTGTCACGTTTACGTGTGTCATCGCATCGCCGTTGTATTGAAACTGGTAGATGGAATCAGCCTGTTAGTACTCCCATTTATGAACGTAAATGTACCTTTTGTGAATGTTTGGAAGATGAGTACCATTTTGTTATTCAGTGTAATATGTACGCAGATTTAAAGAAACAATTTTTACCCTCAAGAATTTGGAAAAGACCAAGTATGTTTGAATTCATCGATCTTATTAATTTAGAAAACACTGTTATAGTAAAAAATCTTGCAAGCTTTGTAGAAAAGGCTTTTGAATTAAGATCTCGTTTACTTTATATAAGAAAGTAGTCTGTCACATTATGATATATAGCATCAGCATCAATACAGCAGCTCGAATGATAATCCAAATATTAACGTGATTTATTAACTTTATTGTCTCAGTATTTTGTATAACTATTATGCAGGTAAATTTCATGCACTCAGTATTTAGGTTTTGTAGCATTTCCTATGCATATGAATAACCAAGTTGTCTAATCTTGTCAGTTTTCGCATCCTGACAAGGCGGACTTGTCAACTTTCGCATTCGGACAAGATGGACAACATAATGGTAAATAGTGTGTTGATGTTTACATGAACTAGTTTGATTGTGATGCATGTTTTTTGAGATTTTCTTGATATTTTCTAATATAATTCAGTTTGCAAAGCATCTTGTAAACAGATGCATGTCTCACTGTTGTTATCTTGTCAATTTTCGTTTTCGGACAAGGTTTACAACGTAGTGGAAAGTTTTGAGTGTTGATCTGAAGTAAGTTTTCATGTCTAGCTCTTCTGTATTAGTATTCAGATATTTAATCATATGTTTCATTTGTAGCAATAAGTTTATCAATATAATCATTTTTAGTATAGTTAGTATACTGACACTATGTACTTGAAGTAGTATATACTATTATGTTATTAGTGCTCGCATTCAGGTACACAAATACAGAGTACATTACAACCGATTATATTTATTTCCAATTTCAGTGTATCTTTCGGACCAGTCCGTGGCGATTTATTAAATTTCATTCTAAACTTCTATACTACTAATTGTCTAACGTTTTACTTGACGTTATATTTGATATGACCAATGTCTATATTGCTACAATCAATTGTATTACTAGTTATAAACTTTACGTCACATTTGATATGATTGTAATGTTCTTTAATTGGGTTCTATCATTTTATATTCATATGGAATAGTATGTGTGAGTCCCTGATCCACAGATGTGGTTGAAAGAAACAAATACAAGTGTACTGTTCAACATTTATTCAGAAGACTGCTGCTGGTGGGAAATGATCAAGATCTTGTAGGCATGCACATGTAATGGAATTTTACTGGGTCTCTATGAGAGTTCATGAAACATGATCTCATTACAATGATGACTGTATATACTGTTAACTTTCGTTTGCTGTCACCATATAATTATAAAATTTTAATGCTGTATTTTGCCACATGGGTCTATGACCTTCTGGTTTGTATGAAATAAAATCTTGAATCTTGAATCTAATATATAAATTAATCGCTTATAAAGAGCTATTAACATAGTTAAATGTCACGCACTAACAGTCGATTGTTTCCAAAACTTCCAGTTTTAGTGGTAGAACACAGTTATACTGTGTTCAGCTATACATATATACAGCATATACTATTTATAACCTAGTGCATATAACTGTTAATACACATGTTTATTAATTTTATGTTTACGTAACTTCATATAGTATTTGTTCACATTTTTAAATATGACATTTGGGTCTAATACACCTTTAATATGCTACTAAATTAGCGTCACTGTATCAAATGAAATAAAGTTATGCAATAATGTGAATTAAAACTTTCTACATAAGTCATTAAAAAAACTTTGAGTCAATTCAAAAGAACTTTTTGAGAAAGTTGCGCGGTAAAAAGCAACTAACATATGTCAAATATCTCATTCATGTACAGTGTATTCAAGTGCTGATCTGTACATTTATACATTGAAAAATATGTAAATATTAACTTTTAAGGATTATCTGTAAATATACCACTTTCATAGACCTGGTCTTATTTTGAAACATGTATAGTTAAAATAAGAATAAAAAATACGAAAAATAACTCGCTCGCTCGACGAAAAATGAACACGCCTCTTAAAAAGTCAAAATGAGAGAGAGAGAGAGAGAGAGAGAGAGGGGGAGAGAGGGAAATTAAAATTTCGCCCGCTCGCTCCATCAACTCTTGAAAATTTACCAAAGAACTATTAGTCAATCTAGAGTGACCTTAAGAATTTTCAGCGAAATCTGTAACGTCAGTGCTGCAGTCTATACAGGTCTCGAACACGGGACACTGCGGTAAAATGGTTTGATTTACTGTGCCGCTAGCGGAAAGGTAATGCGTGCAGAGACTGACATTGCTTTTCAAACTACAACATGGTTTGGTATATGTGGCACCAAGACCCATACTTCAGATTAATGAGAGGAGAACATATACAAATCTCTCGCATCAGACAACGTGTACACCCCCGTACAATGCGTGACGACCACAGATATTCCCTACTTTGATGACTTCAAAGTTGCTCTGAACACCACGTCAGCAGCCTTCGTTATCCAACCATAAAAGTTCTACATTTTAAATAAATATCATACATATTAGTCACTTTTGAACAGGAGTGTTGTTTCTATTCTGATCAGGTCAACCATACATTCCGCAAGACTCCTGACGACGAACAAGAAGAATCACATAATGATTTTTTCTATCATATTGTTTACCCCATTCAAGTGTTTTTAGCTGATGCAACTATCCACCGATTTGTTTTCATAGTTTAATCGTAAAATGTGCATGTTTATCAAATCATCAAAATTATTGCACACATGACTACATTGTAAACAGGGAGACCGAATTTCTCATTCAAGTGTAATAAAGTCACCGATATCGCATTTTTTCAATGCCATTTTACGAAAACAAATTGAACTGCAGACAGTACTGAACAAGTTATTATAAATAATATTATTTGCATATTGCTAGACCAAGTGTTGAAATACACTTGAAAGTTCAGAAGAATGTTTACACTGCACTTAGATATTTTTGCACAGTGAATAATCTACTTTTGTAGATAATGTTTTGACGATAAATAATGTTTTCAGTACAGATTTAATGCACGCGAATGAATGATATAAATATTGTATACCTTCAATTTTATTATCTTTAGGGCCCAAATAAGAAAAAGTGAGGATATATCAAACAAGATATTTCCATTGGTGACTGTTAGTTACGGTGCCCCACCACCAAAATCAGAAACAAAACAAACAAAAAACAACAATAACAGTAAAACACCAAAGACCCCCCCCCCCCCCCCAAAAAAAAAGGAAACAAAAAAATCCCACTTTCTTTCCGTGGTGTTTTTCTTTTAAGTATGAACAATCGATTTTCTTCCGGCACAGTTGGATAAAAGGAAACGAATACTTTTTTTTCAAAGACCTCATATTACAAGGGCAATTGAACTATTTTTAGCTCGACTAAATTAATATGGAGAGCTATCCTACTCCTACTCAACCCGGCATCGGCATCTGCGTCCTTCCGCGTCCGCACTTTGGTTAAAGTTTTGATGCACTTTCTCTTTATTTTACATTTTATTTCAGAAAGTACAAAGGCCACCGGCCCATACACAATATGCAACATACATAATAAAATATACATCATTACAATTATGTCATCTAGCTGACATATAATGTGCACAAGACACGATGGAAGATATTTGAACACAAAATCACATAAATCAAGGTCACAAATATCAAAGGTTACTATCACAATAAGATTTTCTCTGCTTCGTTGCATAATATACATACATTGCCAAGTTTCTAACAACAGTTTTGTTTCTGCTAGACACCTTGTGTATATTTGGTTCGTCATAGTATTTTGCTTGAATATATTTTGTCTAATATCATGATAGTACGGACATATCAATACAAAGTGATACTCATTATCTAAGCTTCTGCCACACAAAATACACATACTAGAGTTTCTTGGTATTCCCATTTGTCTACCCTTTTCGATCATTAGCTGATGGGAGGATGATCTTAATGCAATTAAACTAGATCTAAATTTGACAATATCTATAAAGTCAACATATGGTTCAGGCCCAGAATTCAACCTGTGATTACAATATAGATTTAATTTGCTATTTTCCGCACATTTTGTATTCCACATTTGTATGTACTGATCTTTTAGCCGTTGAACATACATATAAATAAAAAGCTTGTGATTTTCAACATTTTGACTCCAAAACCATTTCTGTACAAATTCAGTTTAACATATGTAACCCGATTTGTACAGCCAAGTGAATCTAAATTATCTTTGTTAATACTTGATGGATTTACTTCAAACTCAAAATAGTTGTTCATCATCACCCCATCATTAAAATTTTAGGTTAAAGTTTTGATGCACGTTCATTTATTACCGAATGGATTTGATTCAAACTTAGAATAATTGTACTACATCGTCATCCACATCATATGATACAAGGGCAGAAACTCTTGCACCAATATTTAATGAATTATGCTCCTTTTTACTTAGAATTTCAGGTTATATATCTTTGTCATTACTTAATGAATTTGATAAAACTTAAATTAGTTTTTCC
The DNA here is from genome assembly GCF_021730395.1 of Mercenaria mercenaria. Taxonomy (NCBI): domain Eukaryota; kingdom Metazoa; phylum Mollusca; class Bivalvia; order Venerida; family Veneridae; genus Mercenaria; species Mercenaria mercenaria. Next base: position 63,571,839 of record NC_069361.1, on the reverse strand, counting down.
AGATCATCATCATCCTCATCATATTGCACAAGGTCAGTCACTCTGGCACAAATGTTTTATGAGTTATATCCCCTTTTTACTTAGAATTAGTTTAATTTTGATGCTTTATATATCTCTGCTGTTACTAAATGGATTTAATCAAACTTAATTTGGTTGTTCCACATCATCAATCACATGATACAACAAAAGTTTGATAATGCCAGCACCAGTACGTTCTGAGTTATGCCCTCTTTTTACTAATAGAATTTCCGGTTCAAGTTATGATGCACTTTTGCTGTATCTCAAGTATTACTAAATAGATTTGATTAAAACTAGCTGTGATATGACACATGGCGCATTACTTTTGCAGAAGTTTTCAATAAAATTTGTTTTTTTTTATACTGGACTTAAGATGTTGTCCAATATCTTCATCCACATTTGAGCCATTAAACACTCTAATGACAGCTTCCTCAGATGTACCCAATTTCACTATCCAGCATCGAAGTAGTCATGTGCGCTGTCTCCTGTGACAGCTCTTGTTATAACTGGTTCTTTGTAAAACGGATGGTAATATTGCACATATGTAGATTCGTTACAATAATAAAATAATTGCTTTAAGTTGTTTCGTTTAAATATTCATCACTTTTTTACAGTCACACAGTATATACATTAACGTGAAATGTTTAACTAGATAAAAATATTATTATTATTCAAACTGTGTAACAATGATCCAGCGCTTTATTTCTTTGTTTCCACTGCGTTGCCTATCCGTCCTTTTTGTAGATGCCAGACTTCTGGCATGTTTTCTCTCTCTTGCTCCCGAATTAAAAATGTCTGTGGACAACTGGTAAAATTACCGCGTCTTTTTAATCCAGAAGTTGTGATGCAAAGTAAATGCCGCTAAGATAAGGTAGCTATATGAATTTGGTTACAATTAGATGGAAACAGAATGTTTTGAGACTGAAAGTTTCGAGGTAATGTACCACTTTCTTTGTTATGCCCTGCAATACTAAACATAATATTATTAGAAACATCAAAATGTTGTAGGAATATGAAATTCGCGTGACTCATTGAACACATCTGAAATTAGTCAATTACGTTTCCCTCGAAATCATATTAGTTAAGAAACGTATTTACCTGTTTATAAAACGTATATGAAGGGCAGAAACATTTATATGCGGCTTACAAATTTTTGAATACATTTCCATTATTGTGATCGGCCTGATTAATCTGAATTCTTCCAATATGCGTCAAAACATTCTGGAATTTAACATCCCCCCCCCCCCCCGATTCAGCCATTATTGCATAATGCACTTCTTTTGAAATAAATTCATATTTTCTGTGAGAATAATTTTATTATTGCAGGGAGTGGATCAATGTTATTTGGATCTTTTTTTCAGGGGTCACTAATATTTCACAAACATTTTAGGACATATTTCACCTTTTACATAATTATTCAGTTAGAGATTTATTTAATGGACAAGCTAAGTTAGTTTCTTTAATAATTATTGAAGTTTTCTAAAACGGTGTGACGCTCGGCGGGGCGACATTCGGCGGGGTGACGTTGTGCGGGGCGACGCACGGCGGGCGATGTTTGTCGGATCGCCGTCAGGCGGGGCGACGTTCGTCTTTGTGTGGCTACGACAGAACAAAACTACAAAATGACACGAATCAACCACCATAGTCATTTAAGCACAGTAATTATGTTCAATCTCTGTGACTAGACATTAGAAACTGACAATGTATGGTATGAAACGAGAAAATGAATAACAGCTAAAATGACCGCAAGTGCAAAAAGAAAGATTATATATGCAGATGACTATCATTCTAAAGAGTAAGGTTGCAACTGCGTCCATCGAGTAAAAGTCAAAATCTCTTCTGAAAGAACTATCTATTTACCCTCACATAATTATTATGCCTATCACATGGTCAAGTCCTTTCACACGTCAGCTTGTTGAGCCAATGCACTATAGTATTTGGGAGAAACTGGCATTATCGTGCTACCTCATTTACCACATTTTTTGCCGCTTTTTTGTATTCAGAAATAAAAAATACCTCCCGGGTCGCCGTTTTCACTTTAGGAAGACAGCCGGGTCAGCGATTTTAGTAAGTCAAGGGTACCGGAATTACTGCGCTGAAGAAGTAAAAAAATGGTATACAAAACATTTGTGTCAAGAGCAAGTCTTTTGAAGGAATTTATACTCCATCTTATCAATACCACCCTTCTATTAAGAATTTGACTATAATAAACAACCCTCGTATGAAATTCATGATATGAGCGAAGCCAGCTCATTTTATTGATAATATTGTAAAGTTTTTAAAAGCTGAAAGTGTTTTCCATCGTTTTATTTCTGCTGTAATATCCACAATACGTTCTTATCAAGATCAGCCATTCGAGGAAGCTGTAAACACCCAATGAATATAAAAAAACTGCTTTGTTATCTCACATATAATATTACAAGTGGGTTGTTTACAGGTAATATTACATGCATTGTCGTCTGCTGCACGTTTTTTACTGAAACGTTTTTGTGCACTTGCCTAATATTCAAGTTAATAAAGGTGTTGGAATGAGCTTTTACCATCACAATGAGTATCATTCCAGTTGTGTTCTTATAATAACATGTTTTTTTTTCTATCGTGTTAGATATTTGCTTGCATTTTATCATTTGCATATTTTCGTGGTGAACGGCTGTAATTTTTACCCTAATACCATTTCATGTGAAAGATGAACATTTCGTACAGAATATAGTATTTCAGTTGTAAAACCATGACATCAACTTGTTACATATTGACATTGGTATGTGACACATTTTCCTTAAACACTATTCCATGCTGAAAACCTGAAAAATTATACGGTAATATTTATTAAGGCAATTTCAAATTGGATCTGTCTTTAGCCTCTCCCGACTGATAGATTTCTGGCTGTATAATTAGGAAAAAAACTTGAAATGTTAAAAACCGCCTGTGACAAAGTATAATCTCATAAGCAACAGTGTCCATTAAAGTTTCACATTGATAATGTCCACTTAACTGACTACAAACGTATTACATCTGCCTAAAGTTCGTATATAGCCGAAATAGGAGTCGACCTAATTCGGTATGGCCTCAGTAAATTAACAATACTAGAATAAATGTATCAAACAACATTTACGATTTTTGCATATGATTATCGTGCATGCTTATCAATGTTTCATACCCTTTTCAATGATTTATTAAAAGAAGCTTAGCTTTGGTATAAACAAACAATCAGAAAAATCCAATGCATTTCACAAACTACTGAACATGCTAAAGAGATAAGTTGGTAGCACTTGTAACTTTTTGAAAAGTACTCCCTGACATTGTTTGTTCAATAGCTTAAAGTACAAAGGGCATATGCTGCAACGCAACATCATTCATGAATATGAAGGCTAGCGACTAGACTGATAATAAAGAATTTGCCACAAATCATATAATACTGGAAAATTTCAAGTCTTGTCTACTGCTGACTGTAATATGTTATAGGACCTATGATATGAACTGGCTATAGTCAAAACTTTAAGAAAACTGAAAAGAAATATTATAGTCTAGGAGCTAGTCAAATAAATATGCGGTGATTGTATAACAGGACGTAAAAGAATAACGATATGTAAGATGATACATGTCGAATCTATATGTTTGTTACAATAATGTGCAACAACATGATTCAGCTGCTCGTCTCAGTGCTTCCATTTCCGTGTTTATCTGTCACTTTTAGCCCGCAACACTATCGGCTTACTTGCTTTCTTGCTTGCACAGCAATTTCATTTTAGGATCATGGTAAGACAAATGAACGTTCTGGAAATATTATTATTATCATACTTCTTATTTAACCAGATTTATATAACACCCTTTTCATGATAAACACGTTCAAAGGCGCTTTATATATACTGCAGCCACACAGGGCGCGAAATCATCCTCTACTAGTACAGACACAGAGCGATCTGACCAGAGGGACAGAGTGAGATAAAGTCCCAAGAACAGACAGAGAGAAGTTTTTATATACAGACGTGTCTGGTTAACTTAGCTTAGCTCTTTGCGAATAGACAGCCAGGTTCTTTAACGTGCCCGGTGTATAGCACCGATACACGCGAAGCCGTCTTTTCCTGGGAAGAACCAGTACAGGAATAAGAAAGAAACTGAAGAATCAGTAATAACAGCTTTTCTGTCCAGGTTTGATCAATGACAGTCTCTCTGCCGCAGCAGCCGAATTTATAACGTGTAGAAAAAAGCTACCGAAACGATTTCTATTGCATATTTACTCCAGCCCATGCAGAGAATGTAGAATAGTAATATAGGGCAACATAATAAATACCAGGATTGCAATTTTCTCTATTCTGGGAAATATATGTTTCGTTGATTTCTGTTGAAGTGAAGTAGCCTTTCCTCTATTGAAGTTTCTATTTAAATATTTCAAGCCAGAATTTGTTACTTATTCTGCATAACTTGACTGGAATTTATTGCCGACAACAAATATCCCCTCCGGTTGCTCATAATATCATGCCGGTGTAATGAAGTATTTCGACCCCCATAGAATAACGACCCCTCGGTCATTATTCTATAGAAAATGTGACTCCTTTCCTGTAAAATATTGACTCCCCTTATAAAAAACTGACTCCCTTTGAAAACTCTATAGAATAACGACCCCCCGGTCATTATTCTATAGAAAAACTGACCCCTCCAAGTAAAATACTGACTCCCTAAAGATGACTCCCTTCAAATCTCATAGAATAACGACCCCGGTTATTATTCTATAGAAGTTAACAAGAAATATCTTTAAAAATGATGGTCGGCGAATTATAATAAGGAAAGAAGTTTATGAATTTTTCGTCTAACATTCATCTTTCATCTAACATTTTGCAAAACAAAACACCGCACTTTAACAATTTAAATGGTTCTCTTTTAATTTTTCGCAAAGGTTTCGTAGGGTTGCAATTTTGTTTCGTTTATCCTTAGACGAATAATTACAGCAGTAGTTTGATGAAGATTCATGAAGCGGTTCATGAGAAGAGGTCATTAAACGTGTTTATATTTTTAGCTAAATTGGTCCCTATCCCCATTTGTAACAAAATAGCAAGAGACCTTACGATATTGTTACACATCGAGTTTGATAAAAATCCATTACATTTTAGTGGTTAATGCGAAGAAAGGCATATCTACTTTTAGCTATAGTGGTCTCTAAAAGGGCCCAAGTTCCTATATAAATAAATTTGGAAGAGGACCTTATAATGATGCTCCAGACCAAGTATGACAAAGATCCACCAAGCTGTTCATGAGACGCTGTATAAAGGCATTTCTAGTTTTAGCTCTAGCAGCCCCTAAAAGGGGTCAAATGTCCAAGCTGAACAAAGTTGGCTGCGGGCCTAATAAATATGCTACAAATCAAGTTTGATATTAGAATACATGAGAAAAAATCAATTAAAGGATTTTTTTATTTATTATTTTTATTTATTTCTAAAATAGGCCAACTGATCCCACTTTAACAAATGCATATTCGCTATTCATGAATCTTTGGACAATGACGTCACACCTATAAAAAGGTCAAGCAAAACATACACTTGTAATTATTTCAATATTTCTGTTTCATAAGCAAAGTTTGACCGTAGTTATATCACATAGATAAACTGTATGCAGCGTACCTTCATTTCAGTGTAATGAGATTCAGTCATTATATAGCATATATATAATAAAACAGATTTCAACTGAGTTCAATATTTGCATACCATACTAAAGAAAGATATTCATATATAATAAATCAGTTAAATAATTTATAACAAATATATCAAAGCAAACAAGTACTCATTTTAATATGCAATCTGAATGAGTCACAAAGCAAGAAACCTTTTCATATACAGACGACAATTGTAACAAGGAAAATCTTTTAAAAAGCTCTTCTCTACATAAAAGACTCTTATCACACCCTTATTCATGCGATACGCAGACCGTATTCAGCTCTTTCTTTAATTTGATATATGTTGGTATTTGAACAGGTTTTTATCATATTTATTAAACTTAATTATCAGTTTGAGATATATCAATATTCTTGCTAAATATATTGAGCCAAAGGTAGCCTTAAAACTGTGAACAGCGTCGTTTAGGATAAACGCTTTGTCTACATTTCACTCAGCGTAGCACAATCAACAGAGTGAAAGAAATTGACACTCTCGTCCAATCAGGCAGAGTGTTGCATAAATCTTCCACTTTGATAAATTATCTATAATGCGTTATCAAGTAGTTTGATTTGCTAACTGAAGTCACGTGGCATAGGTAACGAAAACGAATTTAGACGTCGTCGCCGAAAAAAGTGACTCCTTCCATGTAATTAAAAATACTCACTGCCGAAATTACTACATTCAAACTCTCATACAATATCGATTCCCGAAAACACCGGCTCCTAAAAAGACTTTCGACGATAATATCTATTAAAAAGTGATCCCCACCAAACCTAACGGACAATTTTACTAGATCTACAACTCTAATACCCTCCATTGCCAATAGTTAACATTTTGATTGTACTACTACTACTGGTGCCGCTACTTCTATTGCTATTACTACATGTACTTCTTTCTCTTCTACTACTACTACTTTTACTACTACTACTACAACTGCTACTACTGATACTACTATACCTGCTTCCACTAATACGTCTTGTACATCTACCTCTTCTTCTCCTGCTGCTGTTGTTGGTGTGTTTTGTGAACGTATTGTGAATTGTTATTTTCCTGAAAAAAATGTATACACCAAGATACAGCGTCTAGAAATAGAATCCCTTTTCCCGTTGCGGAATGCTCTGATTTCTGTGTCAGGTGATGGTATCAGGGCTAATGGTCAAACGGAAGGACGGACGGACGGACAAGGGCAAATCTATATGCCCCCCTCCCCCGAGTGGGGGCATAAAATGCAGCAATTAGGCCTTAGATACATGAGTTATCACTAAATTTGACCAAATTACCGGGGGTCGTTTTTTTATGGGAGTCAATATTCTTCGTGAGGTTCAGTTTACTTCACGTGGGGGAGTCATAGTACTATGATCTGGAGGTCATAATACTATGACCGGGGAGGGGGGGGGGGGGTCACTTTTTCTATAGAATATTGACCGGGGGGTCATTATTATATGGGGGTCGAAATACTTCATTACACCGGCAACCTTCGTTATCAGTTTATAGTTAATGTCGTACATTTTAAATCACACTAGAAGAAACATGTTGTCTCCTCTCTGATCAGGTCAAAGAAGAAAATAATGCAATGAAAAATGTTTTTGTCATTGTTTACTCCACTGCATGTCTGTTCGTTGGGGTTACAATAGATATAAAAGAAACCTACTTCAGCAAAATTATTGCGACCTAGATTCTTAATCAAGTGAAATAAAGTTACCAGGTATCGCTTTTTATGTTAAATACAAGGTAGTATCATTTTATTACAAACAATGGGATAAGAATACTACTACTTAAATATTGCTAAACTAAGTGTTGAATTACACTTCAAAGTTAAGAAGAATGTTTACGCTGCACTTACAGATTACAGTGAATGATCTACGGCTGTTGTAAATACTGTTTTTGCTATCAAGTACAATGCAAAGAAAGGGATCTAATAACGTAAGTGCAGTTTTATAACTCGCGAATATGTTATCATGTGCCTTACATGGGTATCATATACTTTTAGTTTTATCATATTTTCAGGTCCCAATCAAAAACTAGGATATATCAAACAAAATATTGCTGTTGATGACTCTTAGTTACGAAGGCAAAAACACAGCACTTTTCCCACGGTATTTTTTCCGGTATCAAAAATGTTGTATGCTCCCTTGAAACTCATTTTTAGTGTGCTTCTAGAAACTATTGAAAAGGTTTTTGATATTGCATCATACTTTGTTCGGCAAAAATGTATAGAGGAAATTAATACTTTTATTTTCTTAAGTACCTCTTATTCAGTAGTGTTAGTACAACATTCACCGAGGGCAAAATTAATTTGTGGCTGGTTCTTTGTAAAACTGGAAGTAATAATCCACAATAAATAGTTGATTTAGTTTTCTTTTAAAATATTCACAATTTCATATACTTACACAAAATAAATATCATGCGCAATGTTTAGCTAATTGTTATTATCCAAACCGTGTAGCAATTATTCAACTTTTCATAGGTTTGTTTCTAATGCCTTGACTATCCGGCCTTTTTTAAAGTTCATTTTTTTTTACCATCAGACAATTGGCATATTTTCTCTCCCTTTGCTCTACAATTCCATTTATTAGAATCAGGATAGGACAGGAACCTTCTTGAATAAGTAGATCAATTTGTCTCTGTCCCCACAGGGTACAAAAGTTACAGACTGTATATGAATAGCGATCACTACTGCATATTTACTCCATCTAATGCAGGAAATGTATAGACAAAGTCATGTAAATAAAATAGAGAGACACTGTGAATATCAGGATTGTATATTGTTCTCTTCTGATTGATATAGATTTCTTGGCTATCTGTTGAAATGCAGTAGCTTATACTTTTTTAAAGCTTTGCTGCACATTAACTCTCGGCTAACAAGCACAATTACTAGCTCTTTTTAATTTAGAAGATATTATGCAAAGTAAATGCATATATTTCAGATTCGCTAAAATTAGGTAGATCTATCAATATTGGCTACTATCAGTTTTGACACTGACCGTTTCGAGTAGATGTACCACTGTGTTTGTTATGCCTGCAATACTAATATAATTCGAAACATTTAATTGAATCGCGACTCATATCGTATAAGGAAATTTACATAAGCAGATGTTTATATATTGATTAAAAATGTACAATATGTCATGCAAGTACAATAGTTATTTTCACTTGTAAAGGCTTGCGAGCAGGAACTGACACTGCATGGTATCAAATTAGAAAATGGGTTACAGCTACGATATTATCTAGTTAAAATGATCACTATATGTATGCAAATGTTTACCTGTCTAGAGAGAAAAAATGCTACTGGGTCTAGAAATCTTTTCTGAAATGTTTACCCGCTATGTGCCTATGACATGGCCACCTGCTACCTCAATTAACGCTTTCTACGGATATATCGTTCTCAGAAAGGTGGCAGGGGAGTGCAGATTTGCGAATTCCACATTGACGTGTGGGTACCAGTGTTGAAATATCCATAGAAATCTCGTTTTTGCTTATTTTTCTTTGAAACTACTATGGACTATTGCAGATACTATAGACTACATAAAGACGACTCTCCGGTCCTATGCACCTGTCGCTTTCCATGTCAGATGTAGTGAAAATTGGCCAAATCACCCAAATTTTATAGACCAAAATTAGCCTAACCGGGCCTCACTTTGAACTCTGCCATCCATCCATTTTGTATTTTTAAATCCAATTTCGTAGCATATATGTATAGTGCGAACATAGATGCATACCCAGGTGGTGTGGAATGTGTCTCCCAACCACCACTTTATTTCCCTAATTTTCACTTGAAAAAATGTGGATGGATGACAGCCGAGCGTCTGGCCGACTTTTTGTTCTGATGTTTATGTTTTAGCCTCAACCGGAAGTACGGAGCTAGGAATTTTAAAACACCCGCCATGTAGAATCATTAACCGTTCCTCATTCCCCAGATATATTAAAGAATTAATAATGATAAATAACCAGTAAGATAGATATGCCTTTATATATACCCTGTCCTGTTTATACAGAAAATCGACCGGGGCCAAACTACGAAACCGCTCCCCTGCCACCAAAGTAAAGAATACCTTGGGCGTCTTCACTTTACATGTTTAGGAAGACAGCAGGGTCTGCGACAAGTGTACCGAAACTACTACGCTGGAGAACTTTTAAAAAATGTATATAAAACGTTTATAAATGTACACTTGTGTTAAGAATAAGTATTTTGAGGGATTTTACATCAATACCAACCTTCTATTCAGAATGTTAGTGAATATTGCATTAGTAGGCCGTGAAATTGATAATATCATTTGTGTTCTAATACCAACAAGGGCTATTCATTTGTAGCATTCATTTTGAAATATCTATTGAATAGTTATCAAATGCTGCGTTCTCTTGCATGTATATGATATTACATGTGGATTCTTTATACAAATAAAACTGGTTAAAACTGGTAATATCTCTGTCGTCTGTTGCTGGAAAATAACGTATACATTTTTGCACATCTGCCAAATATTCAAGAGTCTGCCTCGTATTAATGCGGTCATTAGAATAAACTCATAATTACATGTTGTTTTTTTTTCTATCGTAATAAATACTGGCTTTAATTTCTATCATTTGCATATTTTCATGTAAAATGACAGCCTGTATTAAATCAGAAAGCAAGATGCAATTTTTACCAAGATACCATTTCATATAAAAGATGAACATTTCGTGCAGAATATAGGATTTCAGTTGTAAAATCAAAACATCAACTAGGTAGATACATGTATATAGGTATGTTACATATTTCCTACAAAACCTGTTCCAGAGTGAAATGCTAAAAAATGTACTAGTAATTCAATATTTATTTAGGCCATACCAAATTGAATCTATTGTTAACGTCTTCCGGCTTATTGAGCCGCAGGACTGAAAACCAATTATCCCTTCATAAAAGCTATATCAAAGAAAGCTATTTATAAATGTTTGACAAGTACTCACTGACAATTGTTGATCAATAGCTTAAAGTACACTCTAGCATATGTTGCAACGAGGATACAGAATTGCAACATCGCGCATACTTGTGTGGTGAGTGTACAAACGTAAAATACGGATCCGATTCTGAGGGCTTGAGCTACGTCTGTTTTGGCAGGGAATGGCTTATTGACAACAAGAAGTATCTTTAAAAAAGATACACGGCCGCATTAGTCAATGCACACTTTAAGCTACGAAACGTGCATGCACTTTAACATACGATCGAGTATTTATAAAGCATTTTAAAGTAAAGTTTTTTCATGTAGAACATATTTTATAGAACACATATTTTACATCATAATTATATTAATCATAATCTAGGAAACTTTGGGGGGTGGGGGGCGAAATGACCATTTCTGAAAAGAAAAAAATGGTTTCTATAAATGCTAATCATAATGCTTCTATAATGTTAACTGCGGGACGAGTTGATTAGGGGACGAGTTGACTGTAAATCGTTTATGGGACATCACTCCGTATCAGAGTGGTAGAGTTGAACTCTCAAGAATGTTTTAAAACATCATAAAATTTCGGTATCTACATACAATGTTTGGGTAATTATTATGTTGCTCCGTACGTGGTAATAGCGTCTTGCCGCCATGTGTGTTCAGTTTACAATTTATTGAAAGACGTCATATACCCTTCCTTAGACGGGAATGGGAATAAATTTATTCATGCTTTTAAAATTCGTGTTCAAAGATCCTTTGTCTAAATCATGTATTTTTAATAAGCTACACCAAAATCTACTTTGAAATGAATCTTAAACAATATTGACATCCCTCGTGAGAAATTTTAGCAGTGAAAAATGCGAGACATTATACTTAAAAGGACTATACCAAACTGAGGGCGATTGTAATGTTATTTTGCTTTGCTAAAATTTTAACCCGGGTGTAAATTTCACAAAAGACCATGTCAAGTAATTTTATTTTCATATGTTATGGCATTTATAGGATATGGCAACAAGAAGCGAATAATATTGTTAAAAGCCAATGCACTTCAAAGCGACTTCAAATTCTAAAGATACACGCAGAAATTGTTTGAACTTGTGCATATGAATTAAGATTAAGTCAGTTTTGCGCTTGATTACGTATTTTTATCATTAAAAACGAAGCATTTGATACGATGTCTACATACTGACCGATTTGATTAATGAGTTGTGTTTGAATGAAGGTAATATACATTGAAAGACATCTGTTTCTAACGGAAACACCCTTGTTTTAATTATCAAAATATTATACTGTTCTATTATGGAAATTAATGACTATTGGAGCAGTCTTGTCATCTGATCTTCAAGGTAGTTAGTTGGATGGTCATACCCACAAACAACCAAATAAAGAGACCAATTTCTTGTCCCCGATTGTTTTAATTAAAACTTAAAAATCTGCATTGTCATGACCTACTAGCATTAAAGCGTTGCAAACATATGACACGAGCATGGAGCGAACCCGTTACCTCCCGCACTAGACCAAAAGGGTTCCGAGGCGATTACTTGTTTTCAAAATTATCATTGATTATTTTGCAAGATTAAATTATTATTGTTCATTTAACCATTTAAGACACTCCATCATTTACTACTTGCTTTAAACCCTAGATATAGCTTTTGTTTAGTTCATAAACACAAGAGTTGCTATGATTATATTTTATTTGCGCTATTAATATGGCTTAGTAAACAAATTATTATTAGAACACTTATTCGGCATATATCATCTCAGAAGAGTATATTGTAATCTGCCTTAGCTCATAGAAATGAGTATGAACTCTCATTCGGGGTTTCTAGTGATTTCACCGGTGTCGGAAAACTCCATCTTACACCACGGGCTGTATTCTCTGTGTGTTACTGCTGTATTTTCATTATTGCATATATGTTTATGATTACATGTCCTCTATCCATGTGTATCTTATTTTCATTATTGCATATATGTTTATGATTACATGTCCTCTATCCATGTGTATTTTATTTTTTTATCCATTCACACATAAACCACACCCTCCCTTACATATTTTTCTATGTGAAGTGTTGCATGGGCGGCTGCGTTCTTTGAATGCCGCTTTTCATGTTGGATTTTTGTCCTTGTTTCTTATAGTTTTAAACAGTCTGATTTTAGTACTCGATCGGTTGGTAAACTTTTATCCTGAAGTACCCCTAACAAATCTGTCTTGGAACTAAGCCAAATTGTTCAGGGAACTAGCTTCAAATGTTTATTTAATTGTATGTAATGCTTTTGTTGATTGCTTCCTTTTTATTATCATAACAAAACATATTCTTCAACGCCACAATACAAAAATACAACATTTAGTCACTGAGTCATGCGGATGACTAACATCAGTTTGTTTACATCATCATCATATCGACAAGGGAGTCTGATGCATGAATAAGCGTTTTGTGTACAGTGCATTATGGTTCAATATTATCTTTCTTATTCTTTTTGGTGTTACGCGTAATGCTCAGTTTTCTGTCTAAAATGTTCAAACTTGGGAAAAAAAACCCAGTAAAATCTTAGGTTTAGGTTACCTAAGACAGTTATTCTAAAAATTAAGGTTCTTTATTGTCTGTTCAAAATAAGATAATGTAATTATATAAATAAAAAGGTTTTTAGCACAGTCTTTCTTACGTCATGGATTAAAATTAATGGTTCCAGTAAAATATCTCCCGTTCGTGGACTTATTCAGTGTTTTTTAATGTTATTATGGTTCTTTGCGATCATACTGTACATTCAATGTTATTTTAAAATACAGTTCCACATAAGCCGGTGCTGGTGGGGTGTTAACCGTGTTGTGGATTTCATTACCTTTGAAATACTAAATGTCGTTACTGTATCTGGTTATATATCTTTTATAGGTTTGATTCGACAGTGGAAGACTGGTCCCCCTGGACTGTACGTAAAGTGTTGTATCTTGTTATTTAGAAGAAAACTCATACATATAACACAAATTACACTTTATGAATTTCTTTGAAATTAAAATCAAAATCACAGGCGACGTTGGTAATTATTGCATGGACAATACATAAATTTCAGCCCGTTGTGAAACAAAGTTTATTACATGAAAGAAATGGCAATGCAAGAAAAGAATTTACATTTACTCGCCTTTGATATACCTATGATATAAAGGTAAACCTGGAACAAGAATATTGAAAAAAAAAAATTGAATATAAAATTGTAGTTCAATTTTTATCGGAAATGTGGCACAGTTGGCAGAGCAATCAGGCTTTTGTACGTGAAGGTATACATGACTTTGGCTGTAGGTTCAAATTATGCCAGGGAAGATTAGATTTAGCGTACGCGTCGTCCTTTATAAACTACATCCGTGACAAAGTCGCCCAGACCAATTTTCGTATATCGCTGTTCCCTTTTGTTTCTCGACCTTTAATTCCTTTTGTAAATGGTGCAGGGTTAGTTCAGACACTCCATCGTATAGTCTCAACAGATTGGTTAGTATTCTGTTGAACATAAACTTGAATATTAAAATGCAATGTGAAATTAAAACGCAAACAAGAAAAAGTCAGGTTCGAACCTATATCCAAAATGAAGGCACTGCATTTGCAGCGTCTTTCGTTAATTTGTAATCTAATATTATGATATAATTACTATTTGATGCACTAATTTACCTATTTTGTTTAGTAAATAGCGTTGTACTATATGACGTCACTGTCAAATTATCGGAAAAACAAAACAAAAAAGTATAGTTGTTTAGCACTGACGCGGCTATTCACCGAACTGTTTTTTTATTGTTTAATCGATTTGTGACATTTTAATTCGTTTATTAAGAAGAAAAGTACACGTTAATTATGGCGCAAAACAATTTTATCAATTTGTGTTTCATATCCTTTGCATGCATTTTACACCTCAATGCTCGGTAATAAAGTGTTATCAGGTTATTAAATATGATGTTAAACATAATGGTATTGTTTGAAGATAAGAAGATTACAAAAAGTGCGAAGTTAGAAAACGCAATAATGTATTCTGGCTTACAAGAAGAATATTTACCTGTACTTTATGATTTTGCTGAATGAATGATTTACAACTACCGTAAAGAATATTTTTGTGCTTGAGTACTCTGTGTGAAGAGCATGCATGCAGTTAACTGGGAGATAAGATTATCAATATGCACGGCTACTAAACGCTAGCGCCACCACCAAATTGTGGTGATAAGGAAAAGAGCTATCGGCATTTCCGTGGTGCAGCTATCGCCCGTTTCTACTTGTAAACACGTGAGTAAAATTTATATTTTATCTTATATTTTCATGGATAGAACTTTTTTCGAAAATCGGAGAATGTAGTTCCGTGTAACAACACTTTAACTACAGGTTGGCTGTGATTTCATTAAAATAATATGCAAATTGTGGTGTCAGGAGCTTTTCTCCCGAATCTGACAGTGGCACATTTTCATATCGGCCAGTATTCGAATACCATTCCGATAAATAGACACACTGTAAGAACATACCTGCGCATGCAAATGGTGTAGAAATGATAAATAATTATATACGCACACACCATGAATAATAGAATCTCGGGTTAGAAGAAATATACCAGGATTTTAAAAAGTGGTGGCGCTATAACTCTAGTGATGGCGCTATACAGTAGTGGTGGCGCTGTTACGGCATTCAATAATACGAACTGCTGACGCATCCGGAACAAAACAAACACCAACATTCTCTTATTGATAATTTTCCTGCAAGGAATTATGTTATTACAGAAAGAAAAACACGATCATAGTTTACTTACCATTATGAAATATTCTCTATCCAAGAAAAGAACAAAATACTCACAGACCCTTTGGATTCTTGTAGTCGAAGTAAATATTTTCCTTTGTTTAAAATGTTAATGTAGAATTATTTCTAACCTTTAAATATTCTACTTAAATACAAACGTAAGTGTACTTTAAATTCAGGTCAAGAAAAATAGTAGCAATACTTTTATTTCAAACAAAGATGTGTGTCCAGGAAATAATTTGAAGATAGTGTAGAATTTATTTGTTATAATTATTAAGATTCTGAAAGTTACTCCCCTTTGTTTTTATACGTCGTTTGCATGTCATTGTAAACAAAAGACCTTTCTGAAAAGTGAATACAGTACATTTTCAATTCCAATCGATTAAATATGATTAATCAATAGAGCTTAGATGTACAATCTGAATCCATATACATGTAGATTATTTTGCGATAATGTAGCGGTTACTACATGTATTTTGTCTAGTAACGTAATTTGGGTGTAGTGTGGGATAGGTTGATAACATCGATTATTGTAGAAATTTCCATAGCTTGCAGACAGACATTTTCATATATTAAAAGTGAATATATCAGCCACTAATCATATACAACAGCGCCACCACTACTGTATAGCGCCACCACTTGAGCGATAGCGCCACCACTTTCAAAAATAGTCGTGTTTTAACTTTTTACTGTGTTTTTCGTAATTGTTTGACGTATGGGAATACGTGTAATTCATTTCTACACCATTTGCATGCGCAGGTATGTTCTTACAGTGTGTCTAATCATCGGAATGGTGTTCGAATACTGGCCGATATGAAAATATGCCACTGTCATATTCGGGAGAAAAGTTCCTGGCACCACAATTTGCATAATATTTTAATGAAATTACAGCCAACCTGTAGTAAAAGTGTTGTTACACGGAACTACATTCTCCGATTTTCGAAAAAAGTTCTATCAATGAAAATAAAAGACAAAATATAAATTTTACTCACGTTTTTACAAGTAGAAACGGGCGATAGCTGCACCACGGAAATGTCGATAGCTCTTTTCCTTATCACCACAATTTGGCGGTGGCGCTAGCGTTTAGTAGCCGCTATATGTAAACACGTGCAAGCTATATGTCGCATTACTTATTTTGGCAAAATCATAAAATTGCTAGAAAAACGTATGATAAGTGAAACAAGACATTTTGTTACGGTTGCAAACCCAGCATTTTCCGTGGCATTTCTATCACATATATTTCGATGCATCTAAAGACTTTGTTTCAGAATCCTTGGTTTTAGGAAAAACTGTTCAGGTACTTACTGAGAATATCAGGATTTGTGATTAATATTTATTTCGCGGATTGCTATCGAAGTGAGACGGCTTTTAATTCACCTTTCTTGAAGACTGTTGTGACTAATGCAAGCCAGAGAGATATTATGCAAACTAAATGCATGCATTTCAAATTCCGTAAAATTAGGCAGATCCATGAAAATTTGTTACAAACCGACAGAAACAAAATGTTTTGATACTGAACATTCCAAGGCATGAATCACTGTACTTTATTTGCTTCTTTTGCCCTCTATGTTGTCTTGGCAATATATTTCATTGATTGTAGTGCAAGCTATCGTTTCTAAATTATACCCTAGGTTTCTAAGCATGGTATATTAGAACCAGAAGAGTCCAATTGATCTTAGGAATGTGAATAACAAAGGTTACCTGGAAATAGTCGATTACGGTATCTGACTCATAATTGACGCATGTGGATTCAAGTTAATTAAGACTGCATGACACAGGACTTACAACTAATTATTTCTGTATATAAACTTCATAATGATGTACATGCTGCTTGCATTTTCTACTACATTTTATTCATAAATATGCTATGAGTGTACATCGGTCGTGTAAAGCAACGATGTGTATTATGTTTTGAATTGTAGAATGTGTTAGTCATCACATACTATTGAATTTTCTGTACATTGTTTGCAGATGTAAATATGCTTCACCTGCGTCTAAGCCCCCCCACCACCCCCCGCGCACACATACACACACAAGCACACACGCACGCACACACACCCCCCACACACACACACATCAAATTTAGAAAAGGAATACAAACGTTCTGTCGAACATGCCACAAAATCACGTATTGAAGACCGCATCCTTTTGAAATAATGAAATAATTTCATATTCTTTTCTCATTGCATGGGCTTTCTGACAATGGTAATTTGGATCATCGTTTCAGGGGTGGGTCCAGGATTTTTTCCAGGGGAGTCCAAATGGGGGTAGGTGCGGTAGAGGGTATCCCCCTCCTTTTGTTTCTCGGGGTCAACGGAGAGCGAATTTCGAGCATTTTAGAGTTAAAAAAAGACAAGAATCTGAATCCCATCAAAAATGTAATCATCACTTCGAAAATAAGAAATCCAATCTTATTTTACAAATTTTCCCATGATATGAAAACGAGCATAGTGGGGGTACGGATGAACAAGGATGAAAAAAATCATTATTGGCCTTGACTAAGTTTAAGCCCCCTGCCAATGACTCGCCGACTTCTAAAGGGTTATTAAAAATATAATATAAATCATGTATTAATTGCCATTATCGGTGTGGATGTTTGCCGTTTGATCTCAAATGTTATCAGTTCTAACCACGTGGAGGTCTCCACTTTTAGAACCTTTTATTTTTTTTTTTTTATTTATTTTATGTTAGATATAGGGCATTGGGTGTACCGTTCTAGACGAGTTCATTTATCCTTGAATTGAATTAATGATACACAGCAAGTTATGTTTGGATTCTCGGTGCCACAGAACGTTATAATATGAGTTTTGTACTGTTTGTTCAACTGTGAGAGTGCAGCGAATTCATTTATTCTTGAATTGATTTTACAATAGTACGTATTATACACAAGTATTGTTTGGATTCACGGTGCCCGCAGCCGCAGTACGTTATAATATGATTTTTGTACTGTTTGTTCAACTGTAACTGTGATAGTGCAGCTTTAAAAGTTTTCACCATTAACTTCGAAAATTCTAAAGGGGGTGGTCCTGAACACCCCACCCCTCTCTCTCTCCCCCTCCGCCCTCCCCACGCTGGATCAGCGTTTTGGATGTACTTCCTATAGTTGCTGACGGTTTTCATAATTGTTTCTCTACATCTGTGATATGATTTTTTGCCAAAATATTTTTATTCCTTTGAACTGATACAAACCTATGTGAAAGTAGACAGCCTACGAGTGAAGCGCAAAATATGTGAATAATTTCGTTGAAAACCAATATACTTCAAAGCGACTTCATTTTCTAACGATACCAGAAGTTGTTTGAACTTGAAAGAATCTGAGACCATTGCTTTCATATGAATTCAGAAACAACTGGAAATAAAGAGGAAAATGATTCAGAATTAATTGCTCAACTTCAATATTTTTAAACTTGAATATTTTCCTACACTTGAGCCTGCCACAAGCAAATATGTCAAGCATTGAAAAACAAATATACTTGCAGGTTATGCAATCTAATATGTCATTCATTTTCACGCAGTCAGATCCAGATTTGTTTAATATCTGCATAAGAATTAATCTCACCAGAAATACAATATATACATCGATCAATTTATTGACTGCGACGAATTAGGTCGACGATTTTAGGTGAGAACGAAACTTGGATGACCATACTAGTCTATTTTAATGATAGTTAATACACGTAATAAAAAGTTAATACATGTAATAAAAAGTTAATACATGAAATAAAAGTTAATACACGTAATAAAAAGTTAATACACGTAATAAAAGTTAATACACGTAATAAAAGTTAATAAAAGTTAATACACGTAATAAAAGTTATACACGTAATAAAAGTTAATAAAAGTTAATACACGTAATAAAAGTTAATACACGTAATAAAAGTTAATACACGTAATAAAAGTTAATACACGTATTAAAAGATCCTTTTGGAAGCATAGAACGCAGATAAGCAAAATAATATCCGGGCTGAGTAATAACAATATAACAAGAGGTTATTTTGTGTGGTCACCATACGGCACTTAAAGACTGCCGATACATCTATATTCTTTGGAAGCAATGCCTCCTCGTGTACTTTAAATAAGTGCCTCAGTTCCGTGTACAATTAGCTCTAACAGATTCATGCAATTAAATGCATTTGTTTTCACTTTCATGGATTTGCCAACAGAAACTGAAAGAGAAATTAAATAACAGCTGGAATTTTATCTACTTGCTTCACAATTACATCACTTATATTAAAGCTGTAACATTTGCAGGTTCTCAACTTCTACTTAACTCCATGCTTTAACGTGACAAAATCACCAATCCCTTCTGCGATAATTGATAAACTGTCTAATGGGTTAACTGTCTCATGGATTATTTATCGTTTATTCAGCATTTTGTTCAGATATCATATTATTCGTAGCTGTCTTTGCTCTGAAAACAAAGTAAACAAAATAAGTCCATAAAATTTTCGTAAACAGAAAATAGAGGTAATAAATAAATGAATACTGCATTAATGAAACTATTTTTGAAAGATATGTTTTAATTTAAATACCATTCATAGCAGAAAATAAAACAATAACTTCCCTTTTATGGTAATAAATCACTATTGACTGACTTCAAATAACTCACCGATGTGGGTTCGGGCCTCGTTCGAGGCGTGGAATTCTACATATGAAGAAGCCATCCAGCTGGCCTACGGAAGGCTGGTGGTTCTATCCTGGTGCCCGCCCTGCATGGAGGGGCACCTGGGGTCTTCATCCACCATCAAAGCTAGAAAGTGGACATATGACGTGTGACGTTTGACCCTCTCTCCCTAAAAATGAAATCATCTTGTCCTCAGATAACAACAGGGCCTCGTTACCACCTAAAAAAATTACCCTCGAGCCCGATACTCCCATCTGCTTCTGCAACCATTGAAGCAATTTTATATTCCAGCACCGGTGACAGTACCGGAAACTACCATTTGGTATGCAAGAAAACAGTTCTTCGTTGAATAGTTTACGAGTCATGTTTATGAATTTATCAAAAAAAGCGAATGTTGACTAGAAATAAAACAAACATTTTCATGTTCTTTTCAAGCAAAACAATTTTATCCACGTTCTGAATATATTGCTCAACTGCTTATACAAATACGCCCGATTTTGTTCTGTAAACTATGAAAATATCATGTGAACGAAAAACAACGGTAGAAAGTATAAATATTTTTACGCCAAACACGTTCTTGTTTTTAAAGGGGGTGGAGTGAGGGGTGGGGGGGATGGGGGTGTAAATAACATGATGCTCATACGGAATGTTTGCACTGCACTTTTAACTTGCACGACAAATGGTTATATGTCTGCCAAGAGAGTTAATGGTAATTAACAAAAACATGCATATACTTATTGATTGGCTGTTAATGTTAGGTGACAGGGGTGTTTTTTTTTCGAATTTTGGCCATATTCGAGGTACACTTATTCAAAGCGCATTAAAATCAATGTTTAAATTGTTGAAAGTATATTCTAAAAGTAATCAGCAGCTTTAAGGAAAAGATGCGAATATTTGGCTTCAAAGCTCAATAAAGTAAGCGAGTCATTATTTATGAGGCAGGTTTGAACAAATTAGTGGCGTTTTTCGGCGAACGCCGTCTGAATTCGTTTTCGTTATCTATGCCACGTGACTTCAGTTTGCAAATCAAACTACTTGATAACGCATTATAGATAATTTATCAAAATGGAAGATTTATGCAACACTCTGCCTGATTGGACGATAGTGTCAATTTCTTTCACTCTGTTGATTGTTAAACGCTGATTGAAATGTAGACAAAGCGTTTATTCTAAACGACGCTGTTCACAGTTTTAAAGCTAACTTTGGCTCAGTATATTTAGCAAGAATATTGCTATATCTCAAAATGATAAGTAAGTTTGATAAATATGATAAAAACCTGTTCAAATACCAACATATATCAAATTAAAGAAAGAGCTGAATACGGTCTGCGTATCACATGAATAAGGGTGTGATAAGAGTCTTTTATGTAGAGAAGTGCTTTTTAAAAGAGTATGGTATGCAAATATTGAACTCAGTTGAACTCTGTTTTATTATATATATGCTATATAATGACTGAATCTCATTACACTGAAATGAAGGTACGCTGCATACAGTTTATCTATGTGATATGACTACGGTCAAACTTTGCTTATGAAACAGAAATATTGAAATAATTACAATTGTATGTTTTGCTTGACCTTCACTTTTTTTATAGGTGTGACGTCATTGTCCAAAGATAGCATTCATTGTTCATGAATAGCGAATATGCATTTGTTAAAGCGGGATCAGTTGGCCTATTTTAGAAATAAATAAAAATAATAAATAAAAAAATCCTTTAATTGATTTTTTCTCATGTATTCTAATCAAACTTGATTTGTAGCATCTTTATTAGGCCCTCAGCCAACTTTGTTCAGCTGGGACATTTGACCCCTTTTAGGTGCTGCCAGAGCTAAAACTAGAAATGCCTTTATACAGCGTCTCATGAACAGCTTGGTGGATCTTTGTCATACTTGGTCTGGAGCATCATTATAAGGTCCTCTTCCAAATTAATTTATATAGGAACTTGGGCCCGATTAGGGACCACTATAGCTAAAAGTAAATATGCCTTTCTTCGCATTAACCACTAAAATGTAATGGATTTATATCAAACTCGATGTGTAACAATATCGTAAGGTCTCCTGCTATTTTGTTACAAATGGAGATAGGGACCAATTTAGCTAAAAATATAAACACGTTTAATGACCTCTTCTCATGAACCGCTTCAGGAATCTTCATCAAACTACTGCTGTAATTATTCGTCTAAGGATAAACGAAACAAAATTGCAACCCTACGAAACCTTTGCGAATAATTAAAAAAAAAACCATTTAAATTGTTAAAGTGCGGTGTTTAGTTTTGCAATTTGAAAAATGTTAGATGAAAGATGAATGTTAGATGAAAAATTCATAAACTTCTTTCCTTATTACAATTCGCCGACCATCATTTTTTAAGATATTTCGTTTCTCCTATATCATTATGGATGCTTTGCAGAAGTTTGCAACATTTGTACAAGGACGTGCATTAAATGTATTTAAGTAAACAAATGTGTGTATGACAAGTGTGAGTCAGAGATAAGATATATTGTAAATTTTCTTCAGAAAGTGCTATTTGAGAGGATTTTATTGCAGAGATATTTATTTTTAAAGACTCTAACGACTGATGCCAGTCAAAGTGCCATTTTGAAGCATTCGCCGCCTAATGCAATTTGAACGATATATCTGTACCCACGTCACAATGCACTACTGATACCTACGCTTGGAAAAAAGAGCGTTTGAAAATCACAACAATAGACACTGAACAGTAAAGAATACAGGAAATACAGAAAAATGTGACATCGGCATGATAATATGCTGTCATATTCAATGTCTTTTTAACAGTATTTTTGTCTGTTTTGGCGGCAAAATCTCAGAACATCACACGGAAATATACACTAGTACACTATGAATGAGAGTAAATACAGGAAATTAGGCAAATGAGAAAAAAGGTAGATGGATACAGGAAGCTAGTTTTGAAAAACGACGGAGATTTTCGTACACATTTGTCTTTCTCTCAGGATGAAATATTACAATGTGAAAATCTCTGTGTTTCTCCCAGTTCTTTAGTCCATCCAGTATTTTCAATTATGGCTTGATTTTCTAACATCCTTTTTGTGTGTAACAGCCGTAACATCATTTGTGTGTGTGGGTGGGTGGGTGTGTGAAACCAGTATAACTTCAGCTTACATCATGCTTTTTCCACATAAAACCAACGACCTTGATACAAGAATGTTTCAAAGTAATCCACATACAATGTTTTGGTATGATGCTTGTTCTGTACATGATAACGACGTCTTGACGTTTCCCTCCCAAAATGTGACAATTAAACAGTCTATTTTGATGTTATATATAAGCCAGTAATTAGCTTTCAGCAAACCATGATGCTTCTTAAGATAAAATGAATACTTTTAAGTAATTGTTTTTTTTCACGAATAATGATTTACTCGTAAAAATGACGGATTTAAAGAATGACATTTTTTTCTGACGGTTTTCTTGAACTTTATTCTATAAAGTTACAGCTCCCTCGAAATAAATATGTCTTTTTATGCCTCCGAAGGGAGGCATATTAGTTTTCAACTGTCTGTCCGTTAGTTCGTTCGTTCGTCACAACGACAACTTTTTGCATGAAGGCACTTTACTCGCGAACCACTGCACACAGGACCTTCAAACTTCACATGCTGATAGTACTTATTGAGTACACGACCCCTATTGACTTTGGGGTCACTAGGTCAAAGGTCAAGGTCACCAGGTCAAAGGTCAAGGCGCTGCGGGGGCATTTGTCACCATTAGTGACAGCTCTTGTTCGCTTTAACATCTGAAAAAAAATTGTCATCACACAGGTATCGCTTCTGAATTAAAGTTTTTACTTGATACTTGAATGGAAATCTCAAATTTAAGGATTTGTCGAATTAATGTAATTTATATTTTATGACCTTTCAAGGCACAGAGAAAAAGTTGACCGTTGTTGCTGAAAAATACGGAAATTAAGGGAAAATACTGACCTTGCACTCCAAATATTTTCTACATATCAGCCGGTAGCAAAAGTATATAATGTAATGCATCAAACTGAACATAAAACATTCTTTCAAACAGCCATAAAACACATTACTTTGTTAGTTTGAGAATAAATGTCTGATTGATTGAACTTCAATTACAGGAGCACACACTTATGTTACTGGAATCCCATTTATTTATGAAAATATGAAATTCATCTGGATGTGCTTTATTTAATTGGTGCAATTTCTCATATTTATTTTTCCACAGCTGTGATTTAACTCTTTGATATTCTCTTGAACGGGCGAAGAAACGTGCGAAAGACATGTCCAAAGCATGCAACATATGGCAACTTGAAAACGACTTTTTCATGGTATCAAATGTAAGCATGATAAAAGAAATTGTTAAACTTTACAGTACAAAATGTTTTGGTTCGGACCAACAGTCAATTTCGAAACACCTTCTGTATATTAATGACGGAATAACAGACGATAACAAAGAAAATGTGCCAACATCAATTGACTAACTATTTACCCGTACTGGTTAAAGTATGCAGCGGTGCGTATATGCTTTACCTCAACATTTAGATTGTTTGTCTATTTTAACGATATACTTGCAACGTACACAACCTGATAGGTATAAAACAACATTTTGGAGCAACCGTGGCCGAGTGATTCATGCCACTGTCTTTCACCTGTAAACTCGAGCTCTGCTCGGATCGCCATGTGAGGAAGCCATCCAACTGATTTGCGAAAGGTTGATAATAAGCTTAGTTGCCCGTCTGTTACTGAAAGAATACCTGGGTGGGATCCATGGTTTTCCTACACTAATGACACGAACTGTGCCGATTTGACTTTTAAAAAATCCCTAGAAAACATTTGCCGTCATTGTATAGGTACGGCCTGATCAAAGATAAAATTCTAGCCGACCAGGTAACATCTGAAAACTACTTTGATCACATATTTCCAAGTCTGAAATGAGGCATTTTGTCAGTTCAGGAAGATCGAAAACTTTGACTTGTTTTGAATTTCCCGTCTGAGATTCCAAGTATTGATTAACGATGTATATGTATGATGCTTTGCATCGGCTATTTCCTTACCACTGTCACTGAAATGTTCATAGCGCAGAAGTAATATAACATAAACAAAACAATCTTTATTTCTAGGGTTTGATTTCCGCTAGATTTCCGCTAGATGCAGTCTCCATGATTGCATGTACTATTCTTTGACGTCTTTAAATTTCTAGTATGGAAACAAAATAAAGGTAGAGGTAATCACTCGTTACAAATGAACTGATGCCATATGATAGTGTCTGTCTTAATTTATATGTACAAACATTAATTTGAGAGGCAATTGGATTCCTCTTTTGCATTACCAGAATCACATTTTAAAAGATTTTTGTTAAATAGTTCCAATTTAAAAATTGATGTGTAATCCGTAGTAGTAGTAGAAAAATATTTAAAGATAACTGTACAATTCCGGCATAAGAATGGGGTAAAATGATATAAGGTTCAATAATAATAACAACAGAAGTCTTTAAATGCCGTGTGGCGACTGTAAAAAAGTCTCCCCATACTATGATTCAGTGTTGTTATAAATGATTCAGTGTTGTTATGAATGATTCTGTGTTGTTATATTTTCTGGATCATGGAGTTTATTTAATTTTGTAATCATAGAGTTCCGCTTAATTAAGCGTTAGGGGTGTTGTAGGGTTTATTACCTCTCATGAACATATTCTACCAAACCAAGTCTTCTATTATTTTGTTTGATTGCATTCTATGCTTCCAAAGAATTCTTTTACAGATTATTTTAAATTGTGTAATTGAAATTCAGGGGATTATTTCCTTTTATTTTCCTTTTACCTTGCGCGACAGTTGCTGATGAAAGACACTATTACTATATTGCATGTAAAGAGAAAATGAATAGCTCTGTGTTGTTTTAATCGTCTAGATTTGCAATAACATTTGCATGATTTTTCCATTTAAAGCTTTTAGACTTGTCTCAATTTTCTGCTTTAAACTGTACTTGAAACGGTATAATATCACAAATCCCGTCTATATTTAATGAAGAGACGATTTTGTTTCCCCCTACAGTCACTAACAGGCAGTTCATTGCTATTTATCGGACAATTTATCCCCCAAGAGCATTTCTGAGAAATAAGAAAATCCCTCGCGGATTACATATAGAATCAGCAATAATACTATAATCTTAAACTTCAAATATCTTTTTACGTGTCATTTATGTACGCATCAACATGTACATAAACATGTTAAAATAGGTATACAAGACCATTCATAAAAATAATGTGACTGTTCAGTTACTTATCACTATTAAATTGAAATGCGCTAACATCTATGTTACTATTGACTAAGCTACAACATATATCATAAGATATTTTAACAACATTTTGTGAAATAAAAAAACTCAAGTACTCTTTTCTGGTACCATAAAATACGTTACATAAAGAACGCATTTAACCCCGGTACCTATCCTCTGTCTCTAGACAATTCTTCTACATGTATGCAATTCCTTGAACTTGAAAAAGTGTGCTGTATCAAATTCAAATGTTTTTGCATATTTTTTTAACCTGGGTGCTCTAGGAGTGAAATGAAGTTCAGTTATAAAACGAACCAATTTATTTCAGATATAATCTACTAATTATTCATAGAATATGAATCTTGAAGGGTGTTTGTAAAGAGTGTTTGGGTGATCAACTGTGTTTAAATAAGGTTGCAAACAAACATACTTGCAATTATGAAAACAAACTTGTTATAAAACCGGGTGTATCGTTCATGAATAGACAAGCATACGTGATATTCCGATCGTTTTAATTTTCACTAAGGTATTTAGTGAATTAGTTTATCTAGGTATTAGTTTATCTTCTAAAATATCAACAAGATAAGATCACCACAGAACCGCAACCACCGCCACTAACCTTGTTCAAGTTGCACGCGCCAAGCTATCTCGAGCATCCATTCAATACAAATTCCATAATTCACCATATGACTGGAAATAATGTTGCAATTAACAGGAACTTTTTATGATTATGAAATTGAGTGGTTTATCGTCTGGTTTACAACGGTTCAGAGCATTAAACAACGAGGGTTTACAATTGACTTGTTGAGAAATGCTACATTAAAACAAGACTGTACAGATAAACTGAAAAATATGACAAAAGTGAGTCACACCAATAACTAGAAAAACTAGCATATGTCTTGTAATGAAAGTGCATTTCAATTCACCAAGTGTCATTCGTACATCCTTATAGAAATCTGACTCAGTCGCTTCTCGCTTGTGGAAATAGAATGATTCCACGAGCAGAAACAATTTTAGTATCTGACGAAGAGAACTAATGTCTAAAAAGTTCAAATTATTGAGTACAATGACAATAAAACAATTAAATTTGTACTGATTCAAATAGATACTAATATAAAAATAAAAGCAAAACTCTCTGACTGAACAGCTGATATAGTATGTACACATCATATGATGCAACGATATATATATGATAATTTAAAAGTGTTTATAGTAATAGACAAGGTGGCTTCTCAGTGCAGGCTAAATGTGAAAAAAGGTGAATCATCGCATTCAAGGGACAGTGCTTTGCGGTCGCCCGTATTGGACATGACAAATGGCGTATAAACCAGTATGTTTGATTTTCACTACTGAAAATAACTTCCGTTCTTAGCATGTAGCAGTAAAGCAAAAAAGCACAATCAGCGTTAACATACTACAATGGACATTTATTTACCATAACTCCTTTCTTTAAATTCAAAAGCTCAATACGTTCTCCATCTGAATTAGAAGGTAAGATATGTCCATAAGAAGGAATGACAATTGATAAAGCGGATCGTCGTCTTTCATGTACATAGTTCACGTTGGATAGAAGATGGTTATTGCAACTGACAAAAACATTAATATCAACACGTACTAAAATGACTCCAAAGTTTATAAGAGTGTAAATTAATATAAACAGTTTCCCTAAAATATCAACAGAAGCCTTACTAGTACTATACGTGCCGTCCGTATGATAACATATGATAAACTTTCCACAATAAATTGCAAAGTGAATTGACTTGCAAAGCTTTTAAGTTCCGAGATAACACAACCATGTTTTTTGTTTGAATTCTTTTTAATTACACTAATACATATTTGATTTCATCTTCAGGAAGCTCTTTCATATAATTG
This sequence comes from Mercenaria mercenaria, assembly GCF_021730395.1. Taxonomy (NCBI): domain Eukaryota; kingdom Metazoa; phylum Mollusca; class Bivalvia; order Venerida; family Veneridae; genus Mercenaria; species Mercenaria mercenaria. The sequence goes on along the minus strand of NC_069361.1, from coordinate 63,543,732 downwards.
ATGTAAATTTTCGGTATCTATTATCCACAGCTGCGCCAAAATATTTACATTCCTTTGTCCTGATACAAACCAATAATTTCAGACATATTTTCAGACAGTTTATAAAATAAGAACGGTATGGCAAATACGTAAATATCTTTGCCAGTGGATAACACACTCTATGCGAATTTTTCCTACTATCAGAATCTCAAAGACAATTAAGATGGCTTTTTTTTACTAGAAGTCTGGCATTTCGAAGCAACCAGCGCAAAATAATTGCGAGAAAATCAGAGGAAGTCAGATGATGACAATGTGGTCATATTACATCTTATCAATGTCGTTTTTATGTGTGTAATTCTTCGAAAACAAACATACAACTCGCCGATATTCCAACATTTGGCTTATATTTAAAGCACAGTATATTATTATTTGTATTACAAGAGACACTTAGTTCATGTCATTGCTTTTAACTGGAAATATCAGTTCCTATTTAGATATTGTTGATCCGTTTCCGCAGTATCAGAGTAGAAAATGTTACAAAATAACTCGAGTGTCACTAGGTATGGTTTTCTGTCTGCACTCACAGACTCCGGTACCGGGTATAAACAAGACTACGGTTGAAAAACGTACTGTATGTTGACTTGGTCATGTTTAGCTACTTATTCTTAGTTTGCACTTAAATTGCAATTTTATCATTTGCTATTGTAAATGAAGCTGAATGGAATAGCAGTCTGTTAAGCAATTGTTTAAATCTATATCATTATTTGTCACCGCTACTAAGACTACGTTTAAAACTTGAAACAAAAATGCGAATCTCCTTTTCATTAATTTGTAAAGATCTATTGGTTTTACGTCACCAAGAGACAGTTAATTGATATTTATAGGACAGTGCGCTCACATGTTTTAAAGGATCAAAGAAAAATTGATTCAGAAATTGTTGTCTGTCCAGGAACTATAAACATTTTATTGCTTATTGCAATTCGAGCAGTCAATCAATCAATTAATCAGAAATTGAGAAATAAGGGCAATGCCATAACAAATTCTAAAAATGCCTTATTCTAAAATTTGATTTCTTTGCTTGAACCTACCTATTTGAACTTTTCCGTAATTTTGTCAGTATGAGTATCGTAATAATCTTTATAAAGGTTATATCCATAACAAGGCCACAGATTGTATGTGGACTTTAAGGTCAAACAACATGTTGTACTTTTTCTTTGTTAAATGAGGCAAATGCTTTCCTTATTGAACATCATCTGTATCACAAAAGAGAATCTTTTGTAGCCTACTAGGAGTAAAGGAATGCACATATTTCATCATTTTTCGTTGGTAATGGAACGGACACAGCATAATTGTCAGACTAAAAAACGAGCTTTAGGTTTTATACTGCTGCTTAGACCATTTATCAAACTAAAATTGCAAAGAACACAAAACTGCTTTTCTGCACAACGCAACTAATTTTTAATCATGAAATGGTTGAACTTTTTTTCAGCTATGTTGTGTTTACTTGAATGGACATAACTCGTTGTATATTGTATCTGTAAGGTGGGGTGAAAGGCTAATGTATAGAATGTTCAATTTCGCATTTCTTTTCTATTTTAACTCACCAGAACTTATTAGATATACCTTAGTTTTTAACGAGAAACACACACATGACATGTTCTTTGTCCATGCTACATTCCATAGAAATAAAGATCTTTAACACATGCTGCCCCGCCAAATATATCAGAATGTGTTTTGTCCACCATGAACTGAGTTTCTCGCAGCTGGTTAAGGATCATGTAAAGCGTTTTAGACCACCCCTCGGGTAAATTTTCATTTTGGAAATTATACCTAACGGACCCGTAATATTCATAATATAATTATAAATATAGTTGTTAAGAATAAGTAAAAAATACTTTCTATAAAGGTCACCTTGTTCGGTAACATGTATTTTGTACTTTGAATGTCCACATTATATTTTGTAGAAAATATATTCTTTTCAAACATACTTTTTGAAACATTGCAGTTTTTTGTCACTTTGACAGCTCTACTTTCACTTTCATTTTGCAAGTTTTGCATTTAAAAAAAATGTACATGGTTTGTTACACTTTCAACTCCCGTAGTACCTGGACAAATATTTTATAAAGGTAATGACAAAATACTTTCGAAAAAAGAAGCTTGATATCTTCTATGAATTAGCAACATGAGCAGTCGAAGAACATGTGATATAGAACAAAATGTATTGCTCAAAAGAGAATAACATGTTTTGAAAGTTTCTTCTACTGTTTCTGAACAGTTTGGTATATTCTTTATGATAAAACAAGGCCTATGAGGCGTAAAAAACTAAAACAAAAAGTTCACCCGAGGGGTGGTTTCAAAAGGCTTAACAAGAACCGTAACAGGTGTGATAATGTTTACTATTCAGTCTGTTGTTTCTGCCATTTCCGTAGTAAAAAGGACAATAAATTTGATCAAAGTACGTAATCATTGGGGATTTTGCAAGTGATAATCAATTGCTCTTTATCTGATTTGTTCAATTTGAACTTTGTTAGTGGAGTATATTCCCTGTCATACTGAACTTTAACGTATCAAAATGATAATATTGTATTGTCTATTGGCAGTTCATCATAACAAAGAGATCACGCAAATACTTATATACTTGAAACTTGAAACTTGAAACTGTTTTATTTGATTAAACGCCTATTTTTACGCAAAACATATTCAATGGCGTTTTACAAATACATAAAAAATACGACACAAATTAAGATATTTTAAATGACATATGACATAAATCAGCATAAATATCATTGTGAATAAACTATTTAGTAAGCATTATAAAAAGATCAGGCATCAAATAAGATTAATTAAATATTAGAATATTAAGATACAGTAAGACAGCTGTTTGTTATACTTTGTAATGAACCATATACAATAAAATATCTCTTACACCAATCTTTGGGCGTGCCGGTCTGTCGAAACAAGGACAAAAGGGCAGTATATTGATAAAATTGATATTCATTTCACAAACAATAAAGATAAATATTTATAGCATAAATGCGATTCTTTAGATGAAGTTATATATACTGCTGATCCATTCAATTTAAATGAATCGTGTGAACCGCACTCTTTTAATTTAATGTTCAAACTAAAGCTACATAACCACAAGGTTTTCTTTAAATAAAAGAACGAATTGGTGAACTTATAGCAATAGCTACAGTGAACAATATAATAAAATCCGTAAAAGATCCCTTGGAAGCAAAGAATGCAACCAAGAAGAATAATAGCAGACTCTGTTTGACTGAGTCTGTTCATGAGAAGTAATGAAATGTTCAACACCTCTCACGCCCCACTAGCACCGGTTAAGCGGAACTCTATTAGACATATGTTGAATGGACTCCATGATCCTAGGACCAGAAAATATAACAACACTGAATCCAATAAGTCACAGCGGATAAATGGAACTGCAATCACTTAAGGAATACATCTTATCTGTTTTCAATCTTAATGAACTTAAACATTATTTTACCGCATATCAAACGTTTGCATACTTGATTTGGGTGGGGCTGATTTTGTGACTTAACAATTATCAAAATATCCCTAAGTATGGTAGTGCAGATGAAGAAAATGAATGGTTGTATTTACTTGTCTGATCTTAGTTGTTGTCTTCGCAAAGTAATACAAAATTGATCAATTATGTAAATATATCACACAAATGACTAACACATATTTGTTTGCACAGAAAGTGTAAATTGTTGCATAAAATATCCAGTAGAATGTCTGAATGTTTTTATATGATCAGAGCATTTCTGGTGTATTTTTGATAATTTTTAACTTATCATTAATAATTGTGGACATGGTGTTTATACCAAATCATATACCCTGACACCGGTCCTCTCTCTATAGCTAGGGTTATCATGCATTGCTGTTGATGGGCTCTGTGTGGAAATAAATATTAAATATGCCTGGTAAAGTTTCGCACTGAAATGAACATTCCCCATCTTGCTAAATTGCATTGATACACTCATACTTGTACATGTAAAAGTGCACGTGTATGAAATGCAAAAACAATTTTAATTTTAATTTTTTAGGGGCCATCGTGGCCGAACGGTTAAGATCGTTGACTTCAAATCACTTGCCCTTTACCAATGTGTCGAGTCTCACTTGGGGCGTAGAATTTTTCATGTGAGGAAGCCACCAAGCTGGCTTACGGAAGGTCGGTGGTTCTACCCAGGTTTCCGCCCATGATGAAATAATGCCCTGAAGGGCACATGGTGTCTTTCTTTACCATGAAAACCTGGAAAAGTCGTCATATGACCATGAACTGTGTCGGTGAGGCGTTAATTATTTTCTTTGAATGCATTAAACAAATATCCTACGGTACACTGAGTTAGTCAAGTTTAATCAAGATAGTAATCAAGAGCAAACATACATGCACTTCAACATATTTTTAATAGGACGTAATAATGTAGTTTATCTTGTCCTCTATCAATATGACTTTCACAACTACGGCTTCTTTATAAAACCGTCCAAACATGTTTTCTTTAATGCCCACGTAATTATATGATAAAAGCAAAATTCTCGAATTACAACAAACGTAATTTGTGTTTGCATTAAGAAATGAATCATGACTAGAAATGCAGTACGATAGATGCATATTTTATTAAGTTATTTACAGGTTTAATTGCACGGGACATGCATCATTTATCACTCGACATAGTTTTATCAAATTTCGTTAGGTACATTAGATTCATTACATAGAAACAACAATATTGAGAGGCAACAAAATATATGTTTATTCTTTAAATATTAAAATATAAATCGGTTCTGTTTAAAAGGCCGTTCGGGCTTTTATTTTGTAATCTTATCTACATTGGACCCTCTGGAAAGCCAGATCATATACATGGCTTCGCCAAGCCCTCGTACTCAAATTGATACAGAACACATGTCAGTAATTTAGTTTCAGGGCTAAACTTCATGACGCTAAAGAAAAAACAAAGATGAATATACAATAATTGTAGCTTCTCAGTTTACGTCATTCTATCGGTGAAAATGTGAGTGATCACAATCTAAGGACAATGTTCTTGACGTTGATACGATTGAATAATATTTGAGCTTTTTGTCGACAAACCGCAATGTTTTCTCATTTTCCAAAATTTTGACAAGAATGTCAGGTATTGGTGAGAGGGTAAGCTGTAGTGTTTTACCCTGTCATGGTTTTTACTTTTTTATTGCACACGTGCAACACTACATAACTGTCATCACATACATGGATACTATTAAAACTATTGTAACCAATGAACATAAAACATACTGGTTGATTAATCCAATATCCTGTACATACTTAACTTTGAACAGAAGATGATATCTGTTATTCATGAATATAAGCAAACACATTTTTATAAACATAGTTCAAATATATTGAAAGTTTATTTTTTTCTTACTTTCTGTGTAGTTTTGCTAACAAACTGTAAAATAGTATCTTCTATCAAAATTACTACTTGTCATCTGCATGACAAACATTTGATAATAAATATTGATTGGACGAGTAAGTTTGTACATTAAAAAAAAACAACAATGTTATTCAAATCCTATTGAAATTATGCTAATGTAGATTATTATTATGTTTTGTCTCGATGGATTTCATCTCTCATATTTATCACATGTAGACCTGTACTCTTTGAACTGTCAGAAATATCTTAAATGGCATGTTTATAACATATAACGGAAGTGCATCTATGAAAATATCTTTGCAATCAGACAATGCGGTTTTTTTATATTGATCATCAAATCTCATTGCACAAGAATTTGCCTTTTTGACTAAAATTTGCCTTTCTAGTAGATATGTGGTAAAGACGCCATTACCACATCTGTATTAATTAATGCCTTTTTATATACATATCACTTTATATCATAATACGTTTGCCATTGCATTTATTCGAAGCTTTAATTTAAAGTACAAAATAATATTATACTTGTGGGAAGTATCACTACATATCCTTTTTTATTTGTACTCACAGTCAAGCGATATATTTACGCTGAGAAATGTAATGTTTATTGACTTACTTATTATAATAAGTTTAGATGATGGAGACTTTCACAGTACTGCAAACTTATTTTCAACACTAGATATTTATCCTTGGTGCTTTGAATATCGATAAAAGAAATAATATCCTGCTTGTGAATTTTATTGTAATTCTACCACTTCTACTTAAGACCATGTTTAACAAAACCACCAATCCTGTTTTCCTTAATTGATTAAACGTTATTAGTTATTGACAGAGTCCGTCTAACAGACAGATAATTGCTATTTATAGGACAAATACACTCCAGAAATCCATTGCAGACCGAAGAATCAAAGAATTGTTGATTCAGCAATGTTCGTCAGTCCTTGGACTACAGACATTTTATAGTTAATTGTCATTCAGTCAGTTAATCAATCAGAAACCGGAGACTTGTAAAACACGGAAAGCACTTAAATATTGAATTCAGAGGTCACAAACTAGCCATTTTGTATAGGATTTTTTTGCTATATTGCGAGAATTTAAACGGCAAAAAGGGTAATAATAATAAGAATAATAAAATGAATGGTACAAAGTGTGCACAGCATAAAAACGACACGACTATTTTTTTTTTCAGCATGACATTCAGTTACCCCCATCACCACCACCACCACCAGCAGCAATCTACATATATACAAACATTTACAATTTCTCGAACAAGTATATCAATTTGTCCGATTCATTCAACCGAAAACACTCGCATATTTTGAAAAAGGAGAAAAGCAAGAGAATAAAAAGTAAACAGCACCAAAACAGCAATGAAAACGATACCAAACTCCGATAAAACTGCAGCATTTAGAAAGTAACAGGAAATACAAAGAAACCTTATTCACTATGCACTGATCTGTAAGGTGAACAAATTTTGTTTTAAATATTTTTTTTATAGCAGATTTATACATTTTGCGAATATAGCGAGCATTGACAGTCGTTTATACTTAAATATTTTTCAATTACATTTCAAGCTTAGATGCCCAAAAATGATATTATAAAAAGAAAGACATGACCATTGTCGTTATTTCTGGGAATACACCGTAGAAATCTCCGGGTTCTCCGAGATATAAACGATTATAAATTCTGACATGCCGAATTCTAAAATTCGAATGTTTGCTTAAACATACGAGTAATTCATTATATCTGTTACACGTATATTGCTTCTAATTATCTCACAAATGTACAATTCTGTCAATTAGTAACATTTGTTTTTCAGAGTAACGTACGCATATCTTATTACATATTCGTTTCTATTCCCCAATGCGTTACAATGGTACCGGAAACGTCAATATTTTCCATACACTGACGCCTGAATTTCATATCGGATGCGTTATGTAATTTAATGTGTGTCGTTGCATTAATTCTTTTATTTAGTTCAGTATTGTCAATCTTATTCAGGCTATTTAGTAAATTCATAATATTTACATTACATTTATACGTGTAGGTACGTATGTAATAAAAAGGTTATTATCTTTCCACTCGTTCTTTAGCGGACCAAAGTCGCGCAATATTTTCGCTGCAAAACACGTGTATATTTCCCGATACAACTCATACAATTTAGGACAGACACTCGTACTGCAAACAAAAAGAACAAAGAAAAACATATTGTGCAACATATTCATTCTACTGATATTAAAAACATCTTTGATATGGCAGCCACACTTTAAACATAGGCATTATGAGCTTTTAAGTTTAGCATGTGTTGCTATTGATAGATTCTGTGTTGATCTAAATATTGTATTATGCATCTATTTATAATCTTATCATGTAAAAAACTGACACTGATGTGATAATTCCTCTCCTTGTTTACATCGCAGAATTCTACAGGTGCACGAATACTTGTGCATGAAAATGCGCACGTGTATCAAATGCAAAAAAGTTTTTCGCGCTCTTTCACACGCATTATATACCACACTGAACATAAATGTCATACACTCGACTGAGTTAACTGAGTTTAATCAAGCTATAACTGAAAATGGCAACGTCTGATGCGTAACGAGCCAATTTATAACAAATATCATTTGACGTCAATGGGAGAAAAAATCTTGTTGCTTGTTATTCATGAGAGTGAATACTACTAATTTCTACTATCGCAGGTTACGTATATCGGATGTTAATGTACTGGGACAGGTGTGTAAAGTGTGTTTTGGTGATCAACCGTATCTAAATAAGTTTTTAGCAAACATACACGCATGTATATTTGCACGTATATAGAAAAACATACTAGTATTATAAACAGGATGTAACATTTATGAATATGCAAAAATGGGCGATATTCAGATCAATTTTCCGTAACGTACTTTTAGTTTTATAAGTATTAGTTGTTGGAACAATGCAATGAAATGAAGAAAACAATCTGTTGTTTGCTAGTGACTTTTTGCTATACCGTATTTAACCAAGCAACCATTAAGACAACTGCCCGTTACCACTTGCCTGATTTTTTTTTCAATGATCCGATAACGAATTTGCCCCGCCCATACTGAAGGAATAGTATTTACATCAATTTAATTCCAGATTCAATCTTATTTCAGCAATAATCGTAGTCAGTCTATGTAGGTCTGTAATTCCAACAGACAATGACTACCACCTTCTAGTATACGTGAGTGACCTTGTCTCCATCGTATTTGGCAGTGTTTCGTCATTTGTGGTAAAAAGTTAAGTCTTTTGCGTGGTTCGAAGGAATTATTTACTGTAACTTGTGGATCCGAAGTCTGTGTTATGAAAGATTTTCTCTGTATTTACATTGTCGTGGATAAAATGGAGTATTAAACGGGCAGAGAGAGAGAGAGAGAGAGAGAGAGAGAGAGAGAGAGAGAGAGATTTGTTGTCTGAGTCGGCCGTATTTATCCTAGCCTCAGCGTCTCTGCTTGGTTTGTTCACGAATGACCGATTAGCACCAATAATACTGAAGCCCTTATCGATCTCGCCTGAAAGAACTGATATCAAAAGACGAAAGCCTATGATTGTCTATTTATCTTTTCCAATATCAGCAAGATTTTCAATTAGATAAAATTAGATAAGATCCCCAGGCATTTATTTTATGAATGTATTTCTTGTGTTACCTTTTACAGTTTTATCTGAAGATCCTTCAGAAGCAAAGAATGCAATCAAGCAAAATAATAGCAAACACTGTGGAAAGTGCAACACACTTCACGTCCCCTGGAACTGACTTAAGCGGAATTCTATTACAGTTATTGAATGGACTCCATGATAAAATCAAAGTACTGAGAGGACTGATGGGTGCAATGCTTTGCAGTTTCAAGACGATGTAACCCATTCATGTCAAGGAAGTATATGCAGGCATTATGTAATGCACTTGTGTGTGGCAAGAAATGGAGTGGTCACAACTTTAAGAGTGCACAACAATAAAATTTATTAACTTTGTGTTCAATACACTTCTATATTTTGTTCAAAAGGTAAAGATAAAAAATCTAGTCTTGTTCAATAGCAGTTGTTCATCGCCAAACAAAATTGCCAGGTTTGATAAAATGAAAAAGATAAAGCTATACAATGTTTTTCAATTTCTTCAATGCTTCCGTTTACACTCTATGTCCTGACATCATGTGTTCTTGACAGTCTAACAGAAACAGGCAAACTTTGTAACACTTTATGAAAGTTTGGAAAGAAAGTCAAAATATTCCAATATGTGAAAGTTTAAAGGACAGGATTTCCTTGAACTGACATTGAAAAAATCTAGGCTATGTTTTCTAATGTGTACCATATTTATCAATTAAAAAAGTCAGGAATGTTTGTTTGTTTCTTGTTACAAATAAGCATCATTTTAATAAGGAGTCGTCATTAGTTAACACACACACACCTGTAAAAAATATTTTCATAGATCTACCTTTTTCCATTCCAACTATTGCTAAAATTCAGTAACTGTTTTCTTAAAAACATACATGATATATGATGGTATTATTATTTATATTGTTTGTTATGTTTGTTGATCAAAATAACATTGTCTTTTTCAATTTTAGGTTATTTAATGTACACCTGTATTTCAAACTATCAATATCATGATATAAGAAATACATTAAGCACTATGAAAACCGTGATTCGTCATATCAATGAACCTACTGAACTGGCGAATACAGTTAGGTTCGAGTAAATTAGGATACGAAACGCCCGTGGAAAAAGAACAAGATTTCTGGTGGTTCTGTCTTCGAATATCACCATCAGAAACCATTTGCACCCTCAGATAGATGAAATACATTAAACTGGTAACATAAATCTATATATGCAGGTATAATTACCAAGAAAATGAAGCCAAAATATAACGGGCACCTGTGGCAAGTTATCATCGCGGAGTGGTGGATTACCTCTCATAGCAAAAATTACTCGGTCTGAAAAATGATGAAATACGTATATGTACGCGCAATTATAACAGTATTTAGCGCACTTTTTACGTTAAACGATGATTTTCCTGCAGATAAATACTAGTTTGATAAGCGTATATGGCGTTTTTTTAAAATAAAAATCTGTAAATGAATGTTTTCTTCTGTCCTTTTTCAAGGATTTCCAGAACATTATAATTATGTTAAACAAGTCATATACATAATGTTCTGATCTTTAGACTAAAGAATCGGGCACATGTTCTGTTTGGAAAATGCTGTACTTTTCCAGAATAAGCGCGTTTCTATTGGCCCTATTGTGAGGTCGGATTTCAGGAAAAAGTAAAAAAAAATCTCTCCTGATTTGCGGTGGCGTGGTGGTTCCAATTGAAATTACTGCATGCCCGCAAGATTCTGATGCCATAACTTTTGACAACATCTCCATGGATCCAAACCTTCCCTAGATGACATGCATATTCAGGATGCTCTCTCCAATTCACAATACATATCCATATCGACGTACTCTGCGAAATCAGCTATATCGGCGGTTTCTTTGCGTTGGCACTGGCTATTTTTTGCTATAAACAGTGCCCAGGTTGGTATGGGAGGCGAAAAATCGAGCTGCCATCCATGATCATAGGTATGCTGCTCAAAATAAGTAGAGCACGGAACACTAGAATGTCTTTTCTATATTTTATAGTGTTTACTTTTTAATTATCAGCGATTTTGCTCGCAACTCGATGAAATTTGTTGATGGTGTACTGACATGGAACACTAGCCCGACTTTTTCCACAGTCCTTGACCAGTTTTTGCTTTGATATCATACATATCAAGCGCACTATTTGTATTCATTTATCAATATTCTTCCAAATAATAAAGATAAATAGGCCGAAATGTAAATGGAATTTTTCAAAACTATTAACTTGCGGTTTTGTCGTGGCACCGGCGGTCTCTCTGAATACCAGTTTTTTTTGTTTTTTTTTTTTGATGCTCTAGGCTAATGACTATCAGGAAACATTATAGCTTAATTAATTTGGTGTGTTTTTCTGACTTTTTGTAACTGCCAACCTGTTTATAGCAAAGAATCGCCGGTGCCGACGCAAGAAACCGCCGATAAAGCATATTTCGCAAAGAGTCCGCCAATATGGATATGCACCGTGCAATTGTGTATAAAATTTTAGTAACTATTTGAAATTCAATTCATTTTTATGCAACTTCTGTGGGTGAGACATTTTGATTAACGATTTACAGCTGATTTCGAGATCAAAATATATAATTATACATAATAAACAATCACGAATAGGACGGTCAGACCAAGTACATAAATATGGCATGCCTTAAAGCTTTAAAATGTTCTTAATAGTTGGTGTAAAACAGAAGTAATCTGTTCATAGTTGATTTTACTAATTCGAACAATGAGAGAAAAAAATCTACTGACGATTATTAGATTAGATAATAATTACAAAAAAATCAAACTGTCAAAATTAATCCCCCCCCCCCAACGAACCAAATAAGTCATAAATTCAAACTGACGAATAAGTAATGCATTTTTTTACCTATTCTATTTCAAGTAAACCACTGTTTTTTTTTTATTTGTTTTTTTTTTATTTTTATTATTATTATCTTTTATATAGTATTAAGTTTTATAAATAACATATCTCTTGAAAATATTTGCTTAGACATGCAAAAAGTATTTCATTTCAGCACTCTATTTTCTGAAATAATATTTAAGAAATAACACCTGCATAGAAAAGATATCTTAACAGATTGCGAATCGGGATCTATAGGATGTTGCCGCATATTTATAGATTCGCCTACTGATAAACGGTACTGATCGTCGAAAACTGATAAAATTTCTCCGTAATACACATTCACAACAGTGTCAAGGCACGGTGATGAAAAAATCAAAATATATCGGCTTATCAGTGGCGTTGCAATTCCTTAGTACTGAGTTGCTATTTTCATGCAGATTCATGAACACATTTTTTTGAGCGTATTGAAACTAGTTATTGGATTTCAGAATAGGTCACATGATCAAAACAAGTGTCAGTTTCAGAATCAATCACGTGATCAAATCAAGCGTCTTTATTATTCTTACGCTTAAGAAGATCTATTATAATTTATATTTATAATGCAGTTTAGTTTTCTTCACATAATGTTGTTGATATAAAATGTGTAGATCTAATTAATCATATCTGGATCGAAAATATAATTGCAAAATGCAATATGAAAGTTAAGTTTGGTAAAGTTTGGTTAAGTTTGGTAAATACTTTGGAACTTGTTTTATGTGTGTTGTCAGTTTGGTTATAAGCTTGACAAGAAAATTGAAAGACGGTTTGTCAAATCTGGGGGCATTGCATGCCCCCAAAAACAGAATTTTTTACAAAACTGAATCCAAGTACGGTGAGACTTTTGTGGCCGCCACACGGCACTTCCAGATTGCTGTTGTGATAGTTAATAACTCTGTAAGTATGAAGGTTCTTTGGATCTTTAAATGCATCAAATGCAACATTATGAGAATGGAACCAGTATTCACATTTCACAGTGCCATGTTCTTAGCGTTATAAAATCTGTTTTGGAAACAGATATGCGCTCATAAAATTTATACAGTTAATAAATCTGTATTAATAATATTCTAAGCGGATTACCCTAACCAAGTAGATTTGTTTGTTTGTTTTGGGTTTTAACGCCGTTTTTCAACAGTATTTCAGTCGCGACCCCGCGATCCGTAGACCAACGCTCTACCTACTGAGCTAAGCGGGCGGACTCTAACCAAGTAGAGCAAAGGGGAAAAGGGGCAAACTACGAATGAGTATTGCATAATTACTGCTGCATGTACAGAAAAAAAGCAATCTTTACGACGTAGTGGATGCATATTGTGTGTATCATTTAAGTGTGAAAATCTTATATATATTCAGTCCAGTTCAACTCAAAACTTTATTTGGCATAAACAACTGATTTTTCATCGGAAATACTATATACTTGCATGGTGGTACAATAAACACTTGAACACACATTTACAAATGAGAAAAAAATCATATTATTAGATAATGTATATGTGCGCATTTCGTGTGTAAAGATATACATTCTTATGTATCTTATACAATTGTTGCATCTATTATACAACATGTAGCATATACAGTTATATATGTATAAAATAAACATACTCAACCGACACCTAATAAAATACATATTTGGTTTATTTATTAATCTCGCTAGATCTATTTATAAACAGGTCATACGGGTTTAATATAATGTAACTAACTTGGCCAGTGACAGTAATTGTTCGTTAAATAGTCCAAACTAAGCTGTCTATGAAAAGGACATACTAAGAGGGAAAAGGAAATACTATTATTGAAGAGGAAATGATATTCATTTTAAAAAATGACAAACGTGACCTACACCGACCACCTTATATTTTGTTTTAGCTGTGTAAGTCTAATGGTTTCGAATTACTTGCCCTTTACCGCTGCGAATTAAGGGCTCAGGGGGTAGGCTTCATTCATAGCTCAATGGTTCTACCACGGTGTTCAACTGTACCTGAATAATACAGAAAGTGGCACCTGGGGTGTTCTTCCTCTATCAACAGTTGGAAGTCGCCATACGTCCTGATCTTGTGTCGGTGTGACTTTAAACCAAATAACAAAACCGTGTATATATTGTAAATAGAAGATAACTCATTTTCCAACATAACGCAAACCGGATAAACCTCATGTACAACGTTTACAATAAAATACAACAGAAATGGTGACTATTATGAAAATTGGAAGTAGTGGCCTTTCGCATACGAAGCTGAAATAAGACCGTTGACATCAACATCTGACAGAAACGATTGGTATCATACAGTACAGTTATAGCATCCGATGAGGGCAGTTAATGAGCATTGCAGTAACACGCCTAAACTAATAAATCGTGATGAAAAAACAATTAGGTTATTCTCCGCGTTGATACTGAAATGACTCTCATTTAGCCGCAGGACTTAAAAACTTTTGCTATATAAAAAGCAGAATGCTCTTGCTAAACAATGTAGCGTAAGAACAACATGTTATGAATGTACACATGTAATACTGACATGCAATGTCACTTCTAATATCATTATTTAAAGGACAGTGTTTCATGATTATTAAGGTTCACTAATTAACAATTGAATCTTTATCTACAAATCGCGATGTGTTAGCATTTTCCAAAAGTTTGATAAGAATTTCAAAGCTTTTCGTACTACAGTCACCTACATGACTTTCAAAACCTCACACAAAAGTCTGTAACCACACACATGAAATAAAATATCAATATGACTGTATGCGTATCACACACGGTTTCTTACTCCGGTAACACTGTAGGCTCTGAAAATAAGCTCAAAAATGTGCCATCTGTATCGCTTTTCCACTATTTTAATTTTTCTGAGGCCCCAGTCAAAATGACAGCTCCACTTCAAGCTAACTCAACGAAGGTATGTATTCGCATCTGCATAGTCTGTGTTCAGACCCTGTGATTTGTTCGCAGGAGATAACTCCTGAGGCTATTCAAATTTTATATAATTATGTCCCTTTACTTCTTAAAACACAGGTAATCAGAGCCAAGACTGATGAAGTCAGAATATATAACAAAATTATTTTTTCTAAAAAAAGAAGATTATCTAGTCGGTAGCCAGACTAGCATCTGCAAGTCACTACGGCATTTCAAGATCAAGGCTAATCAGCTAGCTAATTTTCACTCAATAACTGAAACTCAATTTTTGCAACTGAAACGTCAGTTCTTTTTTTAAGTACAAATATGCACTTCAATTCATAAATAAATTACCTCTGTTTTTGAAAACTTGACACCCGGCCAATTCGACACTAACAGCTGAAAACTATTTAAAGCCTCCTTTGCCATTTACACATTAGCTGTCGAAACTACGATGCATAATTCATAATTCATTCATCATAACTCCTGTCCTTTTGTATTTCGAAAAGTCAAATTTGCTGCATATAAATTAGAATGTAATTAAGCAGGACAGACATTGATTTAGCCGGCTGCTGTTTCTGTAATCCTCTGTATATCCGCAAACGAAAATATTTTTATCAACATAGCTCAAATGACTCAGCAGTTTATTATTCTTACCTCCCCTATACAGACTTCTGCAAAAAGAGTGTAAATGAATATAAACAATTTTCGTTATTGGCAATTAACTTCTGAAGCACTTTTTATCAGTTGTTCATATGATACAAGTTCGGTGATAAATGGCTAATTAATTGCACTTGCACATAGTTTGTACATATCAGGGGAACACCAATGCTATTGGAATCCTATTTAATAGTGCGCATATTTCATCTCAATGTGTTTTATCTAATTTGTGCAAGTTCTTATACTTTTTTTCAATAGTTTATATAAATTGAATAACTTTAAACGACGGAAGTGGCTTTGCTGCTGGACAGTATATTTAAATGCGAAGTATAAACGAAGCACCTTCTTGTTTCTATCAATTAATTGTAGCATTACAAAGCAGTATCTGCATACACGTACTGACTGACCTGGCATGAAATACTGTGTGCTGCAATGTTCTTATATATTACGATATAGGAAGACATGGAACTTGTAAGATAGAAGGCATAGATAGAGGGTATTCATTTTATGTGTCAAATGGACTGTTATGACAGTATTTACCAGCAAGGATATGAATTTTTCTCTTTTCAGCTGAGCTGATAAAAGAATTAAATGAATCAGTAGTCAGATTTGGTCAAATATGTGCAAAAATTGTAATTTTGTGAAAAGGTGTATAGGGCACTTAGATTTCCTTTTTTTAAGCAATGAGCAATCACACCCCTGTATTTGACACTGCGTCTCTTTGAGTGTATATAAATACCCGATTACAACACTAGTCTTAATTCATGTAGTTCATGTCATTTCACATCGTGATTGGAAGATATAATTAGATATAATTAAAGATTTATAAGGGGAAAATTGCCCGTTTGTGATTCATATAAAGTATTGAAAATTACGTCCTGTATTTAAAAACAATTGTCAGTAATTAAGTGATTTCATTTTGGCTTTGTTATTATGCGTTTTGACCGGATTGGCTTTCTGACTTTTGCCCGAGGACTGCCTTCGGCACAATAACAAGGTCGCTATGAAAATACTTAATAAATAACATTAAGTCAGCAGCTGAAAGTAATGACTTAATTTTGCAATAATGTGTATCTATAAAAGACATCTTCTAGAAGAGGTAATCAAATTTAGTTTGGTCAGTGTCATTTCATAACATCTTATGAACAGAGTCAATCAAACCGAGTCTGCTATTATGTTGCTTGGTTGTATTCTATGCTATCTTTTAATATTCTATGCTATCTTTTAATAAGTTTGCCTCAAGGCTTCATTCTGCACTCACAAATCATTTGCAAAAAGAAAACGCCATAGGCAGTCTAAGCCATTAAGTGGCATATTCATGTTAGTGGCAAATTAAGATGATCATTTGAGCTTGTTGACTGAACCTGTCACTGTATCGCGCATAATATGAGAAAGTTGATCATTTACTTTGCTATAAAAATAGCTGAAAATGACCCCCTGCTTAGTAGATTTATTTGCATGTATTCCACGCTACATCATTTGTCCCACTCGTTTTGAAAAATATGACTATAAAACACGATCCCATTAGTATACTTTTAGAATCAGTATCCCACTAACAGACGGTTTATTGCCCTCGGGCAATTTGCTCAACAAAATGAAACCTGGGGAATCCATCGAGGACAGTTTATGTAGGTTTGATATGTTTGACCATGAATTACAACTAAACTTTCCTTATGTTTACTGTAAGTCAGTCAGTCAGTCAGTAAGTCAATCATTTAATCGAATTTTTCAGGGAAGATAATAACCATTTACAATAGATTCGATAATCTTATTCTTTACTTGTACATACACTTCATTACCAAAAGTTTCTTACGTTTACTCTTCCACAATTCCACAATCGTAATTATCATAATTAATGTAGATGACTGACGGATAATTAACATTTACATTCCGTTACAAAATGTTGAAATGGGGCAAATGTTTGGATACAATCTGTACAACAGCGATCTCTAGGCGGTAAATTGCTATAAGTAATTAACGTAATTGAACGGAAAGATATTTCTCATGAATATCATGGAAACGATCTTTCAGGAGTCTGTCTGCTTTGTACCTTAAGAATACATCACGCTATTTAGCTGATATTCTCAATATGGATTCAAACGGTCATCGTCGGGAACTCCAACTAAATAAAACTAGCAATTTGATTATCGCAATTATATCATGTTTTATATACATCTCTCTCATACAATGATATCATCCGTACAAAAATATGACCAGGAGTTTATTTTGTTTTCCCTTTGGTAGATTTTGATACTCAATGCAAAATCTTACGGGACATAATACTTGTCGATTTGTTAAATTGTTAGAAGACTTTAATGCACTTAATAAATATATTCCTTCCGCAGAGCTGCTATTTTAATAAGCTCCGTGATAGATAGTCCTTAAATCCCACTTGGACTTTTCTGCTTTGAATATTAATGGCGTTTCTGGAGTTGATTTGCTTTCTGCAATGTAATTTTCATGAGGAGCATTTCATGAACTCATATTTGTCCTTGGTTTACACACGGCTGACTTTCGCTTTTCTTTGACATTTTATTTAAGAAATAATAAATTCCCAAACGTGGTTTATCGTAGAATAACCCGAGTTTTGAGTTCTTATGCGTGTTTCGTTCTTATGCGAAATAATATATCACTCAGGCCTACGGCCATCGTGATATATTCTTACACATAAGAACTCAAAACTCGGGTTATTCTACGATAAATCACACTTGGAAACTTGTTATTTCGATTCTAACACGACATACTAGTACAACAGTGTTGGAAAAAAATGGTAACTACTTTTTACAACCGTGCTACGCACCTGGATCGGATGACGTCATTGCGCGAGAGTGGTTTATTGTAGAATAACCCGAGATAGATTTTGCTCTACATGTATGTAGGTTATTTGCTGGTAGTGTTAGAATTGTGAATTAACCTTTCATTTTTAATAATTTATTTAATTAAGATATCAAATGAAGTTTTGTTATAGGTACAGTAAATAAACCATTATTTCTTATATTACTCAAACAATGTACATAATAATATTATATTGTCCCTTAGAATTCTTCCAGAATGGTAATGCAATTGTGTCTTGTTTTTTTGGTAATAAATGTAATGCACAGAGATTAGTCATAGTATAAATTGGAAATACTCAGTTTAATTGAAATTTCTGGAAATCTGCCATCATTGATAATAACTTTGATTAATGAAATGAAACCAGTAACATAAAAAACACTAGAAAATGAAAATATTGACGTATCATCGCGTTGGAAGGCACAATAAACACAATCAGATTTCGTGTTGCCAACAAATATTTATTCTAACAGAAACAAATTCCGATTTCAATTTTACTTGTTGTTCGAACTGCCATTTTCTATTGAAAACTATGCTCTATTAGGAAATTGCATGTGTCACTTTTAAAATAAGTTTTGGCTTTGGTAAAAATTGGAATGTATTAAAATGTAAGTTTATGAAATTTTTAAAGCAGTTTATAACGGTTTTATTATGCCTTATTTACTCAAAATATTCAGAAAAACTTAATTTCATTCCTCCATTCATTAATGTAATTTATGCTATTAGAGATGATATTTTTGTCAAACTAACGTTTCGTTCCGTTAGTTCTGTTTCATGCTGTTTTAGAATTCCTATTCCTCTTCAACGTCAAATAAGGAGTTTTATTTAAGATATGGAGTGAAAAGACTTTCATAGGAAATAAATTAAGTCACTAAGTAAGAAGTAAGCAATTGCTGAAAATTGAAAATAATATTTTGCGCATAGTTAATAATGCTTTGGCTGAAAATTTAATCGATTTCTTTTAAGTCTATTATTATTTTAGTATAGCTTTTTTTAGCTGACACCTCTCCCGAATGCTAAAGTTTTTTTCTACAAAAAATTTTATTTTCATTCTATTTTCGACTTCGATTGTCATGTCATTACTTCGTGAAGTTTATTTTAAGGAAATGTAACAAACAAACATTATAAGGCTCATCAGCAATTAAAACAATGTATTAGTATTTTCAATTATTGTCAGGTCTTTTTCAAAAATTGTGGTGCTGATATATGATAATGTAGAGATTCCTGTGGTTGAGTGGAATACTTAGCAATATTGTTCATCGGGTAGAGAGTTTTAGATTCACTGGGATTTGACAGGATTTGTAGATTTAAGTAAACTGATGTACCAATATTTCGGATGTAAATTGTAGGTAGATATATGCATATTGTTCTGTAATCTGGCAAACTTGTTGTACTCTTATTCGCTTATCATATCCCATACGTTCTTTCCTTAATTTAATTTGCCAATGTCAATTAAGTGATCAGTCGGAACTCGGAACAGTTTGCCAAAATGTAGGAAAAAGAGAAAGAAATGCTTGCATCAAATTATTTAGATAATGTTTTGCCTATTGGTAGATAAATTTCTACCGCTTTTACATCGAGGACGCTTTAGCAAATTTCATTTTCTGCATAGTAAAGTAAATTTTTTATCTATTACAATGTCTTACTAGGTGAATATGAAGCAATTAAATGTTTTGAAATCTGTTTACTCATATGGCGGAACTGGCACATGTCCATCAAGTTAAAATAAAGGTGGTATCTGTGGAAGGCCGTATGGAAGGCCGGTGCATCATGCTTATTGCCAAATTCTAAATAACAAATATTAAGTGCTAAATGTTAAATGCCTGTTATTTAATGCTAAATGCCATATACCAAATGCTTAATACTAAATGCGAAATGCTAAATGTCAAATAGCCGATGCTTATTGCCAAATGATATATCACAAAGTAATGAATATATATTATCATTATAAAGCATTCGAATTACATATTTTGTTAAAATACATGGTACAGAACTTTCTAAGTTTTAGCCAGTGTCTTCCAAATTATTTATTTAGTGCATCAATATACAATGTATTCTGAATTTTAAAAAAATGGACAATTTCATTAAAGAATTGAGTCTTATTCTGGAGGCTAAGATCAATAGAGAACAATAATATGTGCTGTAATTCAGTGTTTATTTCTCATGATTCCAATAGCGTTAATGCCTAATGATTTCAATAATCACCTTCCACATCAGTTTCAAAAACCAGGTAATAACAGTAACAAACAATTCTAAAAAGATTTCCAGAACTCCTCTTTCGCAGGGGTTTTAAAAGCTTTTAAGTTTTTCCCTAGACATTCAATACGTACAATATGATCCGTACATCGTATCTCCCAAAACAATTAACACACACAATATCACCCGTATACGTATCTCCGTATCTTCTTCGAAAAAGGAGCGAGATAATAACGACTCCACAGCATTATTCAGCTATGATTTCACGACATAATTTCTATTGAGAGGAGTTAAGAATGCTGTAGATGTAAATATTCTTACGCTTAATCGTCTTTTTTTTCATATTGACACGCATTACTGAGAATCTTCTGTTGAATGGTAATAGAAGCATGAAACGTCCAGGAAATCTTTACCCGACATTTCAAAAGTGAAGTAGCTCAAAATGGGCCAAAAATCGTTTATCCTCATTCAAAATGGCCGCCTGCAAAATGACGCAGTTTAGAAAGATAGCTGATATATGTATGTAAAGCTATCAAAACATTTACTTTTGCACTTAAAATCACCCGATATTAATCAAAACTAGTCAAAGTATCAATACAATACAGACTAATTTTACAGATCTTTCTTTTCAAGATAGCCACCGTTTTTAAAATGGCGGCCAAATATACATACGGAAGAGGTAAATCTGTCATCTACACGAATAAATCTATTCAATTAAGTTCATTGGAGATTCATTTAGTTTATATTTATTGCTTTTGAATTGTTAAAATTATAAAAAAATGGATTTTCAATCAAAATGAACACATAATATAAAAAAAATCTACGAGGTATTGTCCCCACTTGTTCGTCGGCATCAGTGTCGGCGTTGGTTAAATCTTTTGTTTAGGTCCTCCTTTTCTCAAAAACCATTAGATTTGCAGCTTTGAAGCTAGGTCACCTATGTAGGCTAAGAACCTTAACTTTAGCCTGCATTTTGTGAGAATTATAGCCGTTCTTGTACTTAGAAAATCTGAACTGTAACTCTTTTTTACATATCATCCAGCAATTGCAGACGAGCGATGGCACCCACAGGCGGTGCTCTTGTTTAAAAGGCATCCACCTTAATTATTACTATTCTTTATTCTGTTAAAGAATTTACTTACAGACCCACCAAACCTAGTGACCTACTTTTTCCTCTAACACGAACCTATCATTGTGATAATACTTCTATCATATGCTTATGAAAGATCATATGAGAATCATATCAGTTTCATATGTGACGACATTGTCTGTATA
Organism: Mercenaria mercenaria; assembly: GCF_021730395.1. Taxonomy (NCBI): domain Eukaryota; kingdom Metazoa; phylum Mollusca; class Bivalvia; order Venerida; family Veneridae; genus Mercenaria; species Mercenaria mercenaria. The sequence goes on along the minus strand of NC_069361.1, from coordinate 63,521,984 downwards.
ATACAGCTATACTACAAGACCACGGATAGACAATTTCCTGAATTAATGTGTTTTCATAGTTTCATCTGTTTCAATCCCTTTTTCAGTATAGTTTAAAAATACCCTGTAGAAAACAAACTCTTCTTCATTACTCAATATTATTAATTATTGGGTTAGTTCCTACATATTTCCGTAGAAGGTCAGTAACAAACCCAATAATTGATTTGTTTTATCGACCACTTAATAACTTCCCCCGGGCAAGTAGGATAGCTCCCTCATTCATTGAATAGTCAACCTAAAAAATGAAACGTTAAATCATAATTAAAGTAGAAATAAATGCAAATTTCCGCCATTTTGAATTGCAATTCTCATGTAGGGTCACCTACTGACCCTCTATAGAAATATAGAGGGCAACCACGTGACACTATTCAACCAATGAAAGGGATAGAATCTGGTGGGAGGTAAAACAAACTTTAATACAGTATTCACAATTGTATGTACATTCAACACATCGTCTTAGTCTAATATATGTCACTGTCAAACTGTAATATGATCTTACTTCAGGCGGCACTTGTGGAAATGGTCAAATGGTCAACTTAATTTGAATGAAGCAATCCAAGCTATTTACAATTTATTCTATTAATGACAATTCAACTTATCTAAATCAATTACATATACCGCGTTCATATATATGTAGTATACTGATCTAATTTTTGGCGGCCAAATTGAAAATGGCGGCTATCTCGATACGAGAAAACGGTAAAATTTGTTCTGTAAACATAATATTTATATCAAAAACCACCACCAACTGCAACAAAAAACTATCCGAGCAGCAATGGATATTCGGGAAGCTGTAACATATTTTTATGTATAATTATGGTTTTTTTTCTGGTGGCAATTTTGAAAATGGCGAGCATCTTGGTGTCTTGTTTTATCTTTCTATAACAAAGTTTGTTTTTATTTAGTTGAGAATCTAACGTATCAAACTCATGATAAGGTAATTTCAAGTAGATATATGAAAGAACAGTATCCAATTTCTGTACATTATTTCTGAGCCAAAGGTTAACTGAATTCAATGTTTATCAGGTTTTATCAGGGACACGATATGGACTTTGATTCTTCTTCATTTTTTTTTAACATATTATCAATTGCCTTGTTCAATGAGAAACCTACTACATATCTGTTGCTTGTTTTTTTTTTACAAGCGTGACCCAGAAGGTTGATTAAGCTTGTTGTTTTATCAGTTAGGCTGTATATGGAAATAATCTTATTTTGTACAATAAAAAGTGCTATGCTTAGATGGTAACCTATACATAGCAATAACGTTGGGAAAATTGGTAATCCAGTAGAAACAGAAACTTTATTAGTATGGCGACAACAGAGGTGCTGATGGGCTTTTGTAATAAAGAGGACATAAATAACAATTAGATATGTGTCCAAAGGACACTGGTTACCACGCTCAATCACTGTACGGATATTTATTACTTGTTTGACAATGCAAGACTGAAAAAACTTTCATATTACTTTTGGTTTGGTTGGGAGTCATGTCTTTGGGGGAACGGGAGAAAAAATGTCATATACAGAACGTCTTGAAGATAAAAACCTAAAAAAATTAAAAATAAAAGGAACCGACGACAGAGTATTTTTTATTGGGAGCAGCGTGTGTATGTGTGTGGAGGGAAGTGGTTGAAAATGGAAGGGCGTTGGGGGGGGGGGGGGGGGGGGGGGGGGGGCATTCCCACATACAACTTCACACGTTGAAAAACATTTCTATAAAGATTATTGACACTAAGGGAAATAATTTTCGATGTACTTGTGACACAAACATTTAGGCCTTTAAAGCATATGTTTGACTGATTCAGTGGCCATACCCACTATCTTGCAATATGAAATCCCAAAAAAATCCCCAAGGTGCACCACTTTAAATGCTAGATAATATTTCTGTATGCTTTCTTGAATCTAGGCTATATATTTTTAGATATATAACTCTTGTCTGGCTTAGTGAGATCTCAAACTAAACCCCAGGTGCACAACTTCAAATGATGAACAAAATCCTATAATATTCCATGACTCTAGGTCAGATTCTTCTTGAAATATAAGCGAAACAGACTTTTAGGCTCTCTTTGCATATTTTTTTTACTAAGTCAGGGACAATAACTCTGGCCTTATTAATTTAATCCTTAACAAAACCACACTTGTACAACTTCACATGCCGAATGCAAATTCTACGAAATTTCATAACTAGGTCAAATATTTTCTGAAATATGCACGACACAAGTTCGAACAAGCTGACGGACATCCGGACTGACGGACAGACGTACGGACAAAGGTAAATCTAAGCATCTCGTCAAGTAAAGGAAAACAATTGGGGGCATAAAAACATAAACAATGTGCAATTAAAAATATACAAAAATAATTAAGGAAGGTTATTGTTGAACTAATTAGTTTCATGTTCAATGCAATGAGGTATGAAAAACATATTTATCTTATTAACTTCAAATAAGCTACGTATATATTTCAACAAAACAATATATAGAATATTTATAAATATAGATACATATAACAAGCTTTGTGTATTGTTGTGCAACCCAAGTTCACACTTGCCTTTCAGTGAGATGCAAAATGCTATTATTTGTGATTTTACTGTTAAATAGGGTTGAAAAAAAGCAAGATTCTAACACGATCCGATTCATTTTCCTATTAAACAAAGAAGGCAGAAAACAGTGAATTATTATACAACTGTTCTGACGTCACAATCTTTACTTCATAGCGTCAAACGGCATAGCGGCGCGCTGGAAAAGAAAGCGATTGAAAACGGGCAAATATTTAATGAATGCCGTCAATGATGTACTTTAAAGTCCTTGATAACGTATTAGAATCGAAATAATATGTCTCATTTAGTGATTTGCTCTTGAATAAATCATTGTTTGTCGTTCAGACGCGTATTATTATATCACTCGGGCTTCGCCCTCGTGATATAATTCCTTCGCATCTGAACTCCAAACAATGATTTATTCAGAGACAAATCACTAAATGAGATATATTATTTATTAAACAGAAACAATAAACAAACACAAAAAGCTCACGCACCGTCATCTGTAACAAGAAATTTAGGAATGTGATTAGTGTCTCTTGGCTTTAGTTAATAGTCCCAACGTTTTATTCGATTACCGCAAGTTTTAAATAGAGAAGAACACGTATACAGTAAAAGCCGTTCGGCCATTTGGTTTTATTCTGTTACACGATTGTTGCGATTATTTTAAGCTACACACTTTTAATGTCTTCATTTTAACAGTGTTAACATATTTTAGAAGACTTAATTTTACCAAAAAGTACAATGTGTTGTTATATAAGACGACTGTATACCTTAAATACAAAATATATACATATCCAACGAATGATAGCAATATCAAAACTCATAAAAGTGTCAAGTTATTATTAAATGCCTAAGGCATATCGGAAATGTATAACATAATTTGAACAATACCAGACTTTTAAATTAAAGTAAACGTAACATCATTGTCCTTAAAGTGGCATATAACGCTTACTAAAATTCTGCTGGGTTTTCTTTTGTTCTTTTTTCTTTAATATGTATATTTACATTTTAGGAAGGGTTTTTTAAATCTCTCTAAACTGATAATAAACTAATAACAAAACTGATTATAGAGCTGATGAATAAAAGGGAGTGAAATATTGTACTCAACATAAAACATTCAAAATATGTAAAACTATGAGAAATTCAAAGAAAATAATTTCAGATGTGTTTGATGTATGGCTGTGTTATTTTTATAGCTGTAAAATAGATAGCTTGTTTTTTCCACTTCATTAATAAAACATAGACAAGATAAGGATTGATGAATGGTGTTTACCACACTATTTCACTCTATAAAAAGATTGTTCCCTTTTGTAAAGTGGGTTAAGGGTAAGTGTCTAGGCCATTTGAATTTCACAATATTGATTTTCAGATCAAATTCGCGAAATGTCGGAAAGCAGTAGTTACAGCTGATTCTTTTCTTTATTATTTCAAATAAATTTATATTTAAATGTAAGTGTGGGAGGGGCGGTTGGTTAAGGTCGCAAATTCCTTGCACCTCATCCCCTCACCCCCACCAATGTTTGTTCGAGTCTTGTCTGGGGCGTAGAATTCTTCATTTCAGAAAGCCATCCAGCTAGTTTACGGAAGGTCAATGGTTCTACACAAGTGCCCGCCCGTGATGAAATAATGCCCGGAGGGGAAGCCGGGGTCTTCCTCCACCACGAAAAACTGGAGAGTCGCGAAATGACCTATAACTGTATCGATGTAATGTTTAGCCCAACAAAAAGATATACATACTCTAAATGTTCCCCTCATAGAGATGACAACGGATAAATATCCAATTAGGGCAATATTTTGTTTGCATTTTGTGTTCATAGAGCGAAATAGCAAATATAATTTGCAAAAATCATTACAATGTTGATTAATGGTGCACAATAGTGTATTGTTATAGAGTATAGTTTGTTTTTCTGTTTGTTGTTTAATCTTTTAAATTGGCTAATTATTTTGCCATTGATTTATTTCCTTACAGGTACAGGACCTCTGTGTTTGATCATAAACCATCAAGTTAGCTTATATAACATGAGCATTTGTTGAGGTAGCAAAAAAGTTGTAAATACTTTTTACATTATCGGTTAGGACTGGTAAGGGTAGAAGACTTATCTTTTTTATAAGATACATATGCTGTAAAATACATTTATTAAAACAAAAACAATGACATAAAAATGATACTACATACTGTAAAGGTTATTCGGCGGCGCAAAAAAACCCTCATTAGACGACAACGCCCACGGAACATATATCTTCCAGTACACCTAACACTGTTAAAACACAGTTACGTGTTAACGTCACGTGGCCCAACTATACTTAGCACCATACATGCGCCATGGAATAATGCTTCACTATTTAATCTACTTGCTACATAAAAGACATATTAGAATCTAAATAATACTTAGCAGGACCATGTTTTAATATATGAAAATATTACGATGAGGTTATACGCTTGTGGAATAAAGTATGCCCACGTGAATAACCAAATAAATAAACTTCATCTTTTTTATTTCAAAGTCTTATATTGTAAAATAACACGTTAAGAAAAATAGAAAATGACGGAAAACTAAAAATACACGAAAATGAAGAAATACTTCAATGTTTGAATGTTTCTATCGAATCACATCACGCAAATTTCCAGAACTCTGCCAGACATAACTGGGACATTAAAGACGGCCTAACTTGGACAGCTTTTATTAATAATCCACTTTGAATGGTTGATTTCCGACGAATGCAGGCTAGGTTTCCTGATAGTAACTAATATTTCTCGGAACGAACAAGTATGTATAATTATGAAACTCAAAGTTTTTGGTGTTTCAATATTTTTGTGACATGATTTAACCACAGAAATTTTAGTTGACAATAAAGTGCGGGTTTGATAAAATGACTTTGATTAATATAATGAAAATGCACGGAACCAGCATGGATCTATTTTATGATTGTTCTATCAATCAAGGAATAATTGAATACTTGTAAATCGATAGATCATTCTCGGCAGTTTGATAGTTGAACTCATTACATCCTGTTTTAGAATAATCGGAAATTATATGTCTTGTGGCTACATGCTGTTGCAAATTTATCATTTCTTTATTTGTTCTGGAGAGCAATTAGATATTATTTATATGCAGGTAGGTATACTCCAAATGCTGCAGCTTTTGTTGATAAAGGGTGGACATTATTATTATTATTATTATCATTATTATTATAGCAGATTTATATAGCGCCCTTTTCAAGATAAAAACGTTCAAATGCGCTTTGCATAATAGCAAACGCAGCCTCACAAGGCGCGAAATTCATCCTTTACTAGTACAGACACAGAGCGATCTGACCAGAGGAACAGAGTGAGATAAAGCCCCCAGAACAGACAGAGAGAAATCCTGTTTAGATGCAGGCCTGTCCGGCTAACTTAGCCTAGCTCTTTACGAATAAACAGTCTGGTTCTTTAACGTGCCCGGCGTATAGCACCGATACACGCTAAGCCGTCTTTCCTGGGAAGAACCAGTACAGGCTTCATCGCCATTGTATAGTTGCTAGCTAATTGATGTAGACCTAGTAGTACGTATCTGTTATAGTTGAACAAGAAAATATTTGTTCGGTCAGGCATCGTGACAAATGACGGATTAAAGAATTTGTAATATTGGATCACCAGTTTACAATGTAGCAATCTATAACACGCAAATGTGCATTTGGCGATAATGAACTTGTAGAGGAAATGCGATTGTTTAACAAACTTATCAAATATTGTTTCCAATTTTTCTGAACGTTTGTTATGAAACTACGTTTGCACTGAAACAATTAAATGAGTAACTTATTACAAACGTATATGCGGAGGAGGCAAGGAGGTTTTCAATATATCACGATTTCCACTGGAAACAGTCTACGTTTTACTGAATAAACTTCCGATGAAATGCTTAGCAGTTGCATTCTTTTTCCTATTACATACTTTAGAAGCAGTTTTGTCCGCATCTTGATATTTTTTTTTACTTTTTCAAACGCTTGTATTCTTTATAAAATAAGAGATGGTACATTTGTTTGTATCATATGTAATTATTTACCATAAAGACAGATTTAATGTTGTTCGAACTATAATAGATATATTATTACAATAAATATGTGAAGAAGCAGCGTGATTATGTTTATCCACTGTACAAATTGTCACTCAACGTGCTTTATATGATCCATTTACACCGTGCTCGAAAACTAAAACTTAACTAGAAGATATAGAAAGGCGCATATCTCCCCCAAAGCATAGTAGCAATAGGCAAGAAGGTAATAGGGGACTGGAGCAAAAATCAAAGAGACACTAATAGTTGGCTTAGTGACTGAAATGCAATAGGGATCATCTACTCAGCATGTCTATCATCCTATGCAGTTTCAATGTTCCGGGTCAAGTAGTTCTCAAGTTATAGATTGAAAACAGTTTTCCATGTTCTGGCCCCTGTGGCCTTGATCTTAAATCGAGTGACCCCAAATTCAATAGGGGTCATCTACGCTGTATGTCAATTATCCTATGAAGTTTCAACATTCTTGGTCAAGGGATTCTCAAGTTATTGATCAGAAACGGTTTTCCATGTTCAGTTCCCTGTGACCTTGACCTTTGATGGAGTGACCCTAAAAACAAAACAAGTCATCTACTCTTTAGGTCCTATCACCCTATGAAATTTGAAGGTTCTCGGTCAAATGGTTGTCAAGTTATTGATCGGAGCGATTTCCATGTTATGGCTCCGGTGACCTTGACCTTTGATCAAGTGACCCCAAAATCTATAGAGGTTATCTACTTTGCTTGTCCAATCATCCTATGAAGTTTGTCTCAACATTCTGGGTCAAGTGGTTTTTGTGTTATTGATCAGAAACGGTTTTCCACGTTCAGACCCCTGTGACCTTGACCTTTGATGGATAGGGTCATTGACTCTGCATGAACAATCATTCTATGAAGTTTAAACATCCTGGATTAAGCGGTTGTCAAGTTATTGATCGGAAACGACTTTCCATATTCAGGCCCCTGTGACCTTGACATTTGATGGAGTCCTAAACATCGATAAGGGTCATTTACTTTGCATGAACAATCATCCTACGAAGTTTAAACATTCTGGATTAAGTGGTTATCAAGTTATTGATTGGAAACGATTTTCCATGTTCTGGCCCCTGTGACCTTGACCTTTGATGTAGTGACCCCAAAATCAATAGAGTTCATTTACTTTACATGTCCAGTCATGCAGTTTCAACATTCTAGATTAAGTGGTTCTCAAGTTATTGAGACGGTTTTCCATGTTCTGGCCCCTGTGACTTTGACCTTTGATGGAATGTCCCCCCCCCACCCAATCCCCCCACCCGCCACCACCACACAGAATAGGGGACGTCTACTCTATAAGTCCTATCATCCTATGAACTTTCAAGGTTCTTGGTCAAATGGTTCTCCATTTATTGATCGGAAATGAAGTGTGACGGATTTTTGCTCACGTGACCTTGACCTGTGATGGAATGACCCCAAAGTTAATAAGAGTCAACTTGGTATGTCTCATCATCCTACAAAGTTTCGACATTCTGGGTCAAGTGGTTCTCAAGTTATTGATCGGAAACGGTTACGGTTTTCCATGTTCAGACCCCTGTGACCTTGATCTTTGATGGAGTGACCCCAAAACAATAGGGGACGTCTACTACATAAGCCCTACCATCCTATGAAGTTTGAAGGTTCTAGGTCAAATGGTTCTCCAGTTAATGATAGGAAACGAAATGTGGCGGACGGACGGACGGACGGATAGATAGGGAAAAAACATTATGTTTTGAAAATTAACCCTTATTAAATGGATAATGAAATTAATGAATAATGATAATTGTTTACATCAGTTGGATATGCAACTGCGGATAGAATTTCTAGACTTTGCGAAAAAAAATCGTACATAGAAAGTTTCAAATGCAACTAGTTTAAACTTCCCTTAGAAGCTGACGATCCTTATCGTCAACCTTATCATTATTTAGTATTCCAATAAAATATATACACATTGTCTAAATATATATGCTTTTGAAATAAAGATAGCCAATACAACTTTGGTGCTTAACAAATCAGTCGGTACGTATTTTTGAATCGCTGCTTTGACTATATTCATTTCCAAAACTAGATACATAACTGATGGATGGAGCCATTATTTAGATTAAATGTGTTGTCATCTTCATTTGATTTAATGGGAAATTGTCAGTTTCATTCTATTTGTGAAATTAATAACAATTTAACAATTGATGTAACAACATCTGTAATGTTACAAAACCTGATACCAATCATGACAGTGAAACTAAAACCATGTGTCACTCTAAACTCTTTAGAAATGAAAGCATTGTCAATCAAGACTGAAAAGAAACATATGGTACTGATTTCTTTGTTGCATTATTTTTGCGAGTTAATCATCTCATATCCGATGTATGGACAATTTGTTTTCGCAGAAGCGAGTCGACGTAAACATCGCCAGATTAAAAGCTTTAAACATCTTTTCTGTGGTAGGATGTATTTTTAGTAAACGATCTATTCTCACAAACTTTCTAATTAATATTCCTATCTTCCTTGCAAAGTAGAAAATAATGGTACCATAATGATGATACTTTACGCCAAAAAGCGGAGAAACGTAAGTAGGAGATTGATGATATCGAGTTGATATGTTAGACTTGTAATATAGCACAGAAATATGCATAAAATTACTCCTAGCTTTCGTTATAATAAGACATAATATATCGATGATAAAAATCTCGAAATAACAGACAAAAGAGCTCACCAATACTTTGTTCGTTTAATGGCAAGAATGAGGCATACATGGAGATGTCAATAGATAAATACTCTATTAGGATCCCTGCAATGACTCGTTTGCTTATTGTATTGTGGTAAACATGACATTTACGTATGGCCTTGACTCCCTCTTATCTTTTACTTTCACCTCTTTTGTTGTTGTTCTGTTTACGGGAACAGAAAAAAAAGAGTTCATTTCTAATGCTGCAAAGTGAAGAGTGTCCCGAGCTCCAACTTTCTTGTTGGGTTAACAATTTCAGGCTTCATTTATTTTAAGTGGGAGTGTGAGGGGGTGGGGGGGGGGGGCGCAAGGCGGGGTGCAGAGGCACTAGCAGATCGGTTTTATTTTTATCAGGCGCTAATTGGCTATAATTGGTATTTGACATTTAAAAACCCATCAAAATATAATCTAGTTTGCTTTCACACTAGGTAAAGAAATGTGGTTTAAGTATATACCTGCAATGTTACAAGTAAACAAATATTTTGCAGTAAGCAAAAAAGGTTACAAAGAAGGAGGCGGACAGAAACAAGAAGGAATCATCAATGTTTAAACTTCTGTGTTCATCTAAGAATTTCTGTCCATCCATCTATAGTCCATTTTGAGCATCAGCATGACTCCATATCGCAATTTAATGTTTTTGTTTCATCAACACTCCAATTACTTTTGCCAGCCGTAGCATCAATTGTTTGATACAAAAGAGAAACACATGATATTCTTCCGCCAAAAGGTAAAATCTGGGAATTTATGATTGTAAAACCAGTTATAACTCCCATTTGCGTTCACACTTGTAAAATAATGTAGTATTACTTTTTAATATAGTATTAAAACCACCTCCCGATGTAGTTTTAATGCTATATTACAGAAACCACTTGACCTTTACATAATTCACATTTTACAACACATATAGTGTGGACGCAAACAAGTTTAAAAAATAAACCCAAGTTAATATAGGATTAAAAACGTAGTCTGAACACGGTATTAGATCTGCCTTTTTCCTCACGTCCGTCCGGATTTGTGTCGTGCATACCTTAAAAGCACTTGACCTATGGTCATAAAACATTACAGGATGTGAAGTTGGATTTATCAACTTGTGGTTTTGTTTGGGATTTCACTCGGGGGCCCTCGACGTAGTCCAAATAAGCTTAAAGGGGCATAAAACTTAAAGTATTTGACTAAGGGTCATGAAACCTTTTTAGGAATATTTGTAAGCACGTGAAGTTGTACACCATAGGTTTGATTTCGGATTTACCCCCACCTACTTTACCCACCCTATTCCCCATCCCGCCCAGCAAAAAAAACGTTAACTCTTCTTTTATTTTGTGTTTCTTGGTGGTGTTTTGTGTATCCTTACCCCTAAGGTAATATGAAAGTTAACTTAGTCTTGCATTGCCAACAAGTAATATACGACCATAAAGTGATAGTAAGTGGGAGACACACATCTAGTTTATCCATTGATGTATTTTAAGTTATAAAAACAGTTTCGCATAAGCAATATTATGCCATGTGATAAACTAATTATTAGCAATTATTAATGTTCTATCACAAATGTACATTCTTTTTTTTTCCATTCGAAGAAAACTTGTTCTTAAAAGTGTGACCTTTCAATTTTTATATTTAATTTTGTGTTAAAAAAGTCGCCCTTCTGTCAGTGAATGACTTTTAGCGCCAAATCAGTTTGTAACTCTCAAAACATCGTGCAAATAACAGCGATTCTTTATCTAGAGAAATCAACTGCTTATTAATTTACAATGTTCAAACGACCTGATAATAATTTGATAAACATCAAAAAGACCTAAAGCTGAGCCATTTTAATTTTGTAGTATTTTACTTTTGTCCTTGGATATATTGCGCAAAATGTGGTAAGACTCAGAAAAAGCAACGCATTCAATTAGTGTAAGTGTTATTTCTTTATTAGGCGAAAAAAATGTTTGTTTCCGGTAACATGCTAAAACAATTTAGGTTAGGTTGGGCTGTATTTTTTTATTTTTTTATTTTTCTTATTAAGTGGGAGTTTTCGTGTCAAAAATGAATACAGATAAGGGGCTATGCCTTTAGAAGATCAGTTAGTTGACTTCTAACATCATTGACCATGTTTGAAGCATAAGAAATACAGTTTTGCAACTTTTTGTTAAAAAGTTGAAAAAAAGATCCCCAAGGCCATAAAAACATTTAGGGTCGGGCCAAATATTTAGGGTAGGTTGGGATACTGGAAAAAGCATTTTTTTTGCCTTACCATTTTTAAGCTTCCTAAATTCAAAGTTCAAAATCAATATTAACTTAAAGAGAAAGACAATGTTGTTTTCATGTTAATTCCATCTGCTGGGATTTCTTTAATCATTTAAAGAAGTGAAAGAATTTTCAAAATCGACTTAAAAATAAGAAAGTTATGAGCATTTAAATATTTGATCAAAATGGTGGCCATTTTGTTTCCATGGCAACAAAAAAACAAATGACGGATTTATTGAATTTCTAGACACATATCTGAACTGTATATACTTATTTCTGTAAAATAATTTCTCTATTTTTTCCAGCTATTATGAAAGAAATTAGCATGCTTTACATCTTACACTAAAATTAATCTGTTTAAAAGGTTATTTGATAAATGAAGAATTAAGCAGTGTGTAAATGACGTCATAAACACACAAAATGGCTGCCTCGATGATCAGCAATTTTCTTAAATTTCAAACTGCCATATCTTTTTCAATAATGGTCCGATTTTGAAAATTCTTTCAGCATTATGAAAGGATTAATAATTTTTCATATGAAATTAACTTATTTTTAGGCTTTCCTTTAAGAAAAATCCCATATGGGATTCAAACGTCATGAGTCATACTATACTGCGTTTAGTATTAAATAGAATTTTAATCATATGTTTCAATAAATGTTCCGTCAATTCATATTAATCGTTGATCACAGTATATTCATAGCCGAAATCTGGCATACGTCCACTGGTCTATTCTTTCGTTATTTACTTAAGCCACATTAAGAAACATATATTTGCCATATGCTACTAAAATTAGTTAAAGAATCACAGTTACCATAAAATCTCGTCACAAATGGATATTATTATACAAGGACACAAGGCTTGAAAAGCAGACTCGGTGGGTATTCAATGGAATCCATAATCTAAAAGAACTAGACAATTTTACAACACTGAGTCCAAGTTCAAAAAGACTTTTTTACGGCCGCCACATGACATCTGAATATAGAAGATCCTTTGGAAACATAGAACGCAATCAAGCAAGTTTGAGCTTTTTTCACAAGAGGTAATGAAATTTACTACAGCCGATAATGTTTTATAAGCTTTAACTGCATGTTTGACTGCAAAAAACATCCATAGGAGATAATAAAGTAAAGCGCAGAAAAATAATTTAGGCCATTTCGTTTCAAGGCAAGCCTCGTAAAAAGACGGAGTTCCGTTTTAATTTTGTCTTCTGTAGAGAGATGTGATGTTAAAGTCATCTTGTAAACGTTAACAATCACTATGGGTTTTATATGGAAAGAAAAAAAGCGTTTATCTTCTTTTAAAAAAACATTGGTATACTAATAACAAGAACAGCCCTTTCCGCGAGATTGCACGCGCAATCTGACATCATTCAAAATCAAATCAATACGACTGTATGATTTTTCACTGCATTCAACGATATTTTAGATAAAAAGCAGGAACTGTATTTACATTGGAAGGCACATTACCATTGGACTTGTGCGTGTCATTTTTGTTGTTCTGTTCAGATGTTGAAAAGATTGTTAACGATTTTCTGATACTCATGGAAAGTAAACCACTTATTTTTGTAGTAAGCTATCGTAAAAATGAGAATATTAGAACTGAAAGCTATTTTTGTGCGTTTATACGGGTATAAACCATATTTGGGTTTCTTACAAATTATCCAAGAATCGCATAAAAATAACATTTAATTCTTTATTTTTTTTTCTGATTTGAGAACTATAGTGGCAAAAGCAGAGTGCAATTATCAAGGTGTTTGTTTTTTGCCAGCAAGTTTACAAATACCAGAAAGTACGGAGCGCTAAAGTACTGATTGTTTGGACACTAAGTCACGTTACAATTATCACTGGTCTCATATTGTTCGTATACGTTAGATAAAGTACAATTTTACCATATTATGTAACGTAACATAATCTATGACAATTTGTGAATTCGCATAAACATAGGACAAATAGAACAAATTAGATTAAGTCAGTGGTTATATAAAGGGCAATTAAAAGATGCAAGGAGAAAATTAATGTAAAGTACGTATGTATTGTAGGTCAGTGGAAACCACGAGAGCACCAATATGTGTAAGTGATATACTTGCCTTAATTATCAATAAAAGGTGCAAAAAGTAAAACAAACAAGTTTCAAGAATGTTTTTGCACAAAAAGGTATTAAACGTTTTGGGTTTTTAAATGTGTGATATTATATAATAATTTTAAAAGTCATAGATGTTTTAGATAATAGCAGAAATTCTGAAAAATAACGCTTATTCCGAGTGTTTGTCACATATAAACATATTTCATTATGTTGCCAAAAATATCATATTATAGTTAAAGAGACCAGAAATAACCATTTTGACATAAAATTCTTTTAACATTTCTTGTTAAAACCATTAAGGGCATAGCAGTTTAAAACTGGAAAACTATAGAACTGTATTCATTTGAGATTTTTCTCTTCTATAATTGGTCACAAATGCTATCTTTGACACGTACATATGTCTTAATATTGAAATATGTACCATTTCAAGTTAACAAGGGTAATTGAATAAAACGTTCATTATCGTTTACAGATAATGCATACAGAATTACGAAGATATAACTTTAACAACGTAAAAAGTTTCCATCCAAGTTAGGCAAGTTGTTTAGAATTATTATATTGTATGTTTTACAAAAAATCGTTCTACTGGACATTTTAATATTTTGATTTTACTGATCACATATTTTCGTCTGTGCTGTTTATTTTGTTATTAAATTCTCGTGCTCATGATGAGCTTTCAGGATCGTTGAATGTCCGTCTGTCAGTCCGTTCTCTTCTACACATTCTTTAAACAAAATCTTCTCCTTAACCACTTTGCCAATTTCAACTAAACTTCACAGGAATGTTTCTTTGGCAGTCCCTTCATTATGTTAAAAACATGGCCGCCAGGTGACAGGACTAGTTTTGCCTATATGGCAGTATGGAAAAGGTATAAATTCTTCCCTGAAATTGTTGACCCGACTTCACAATATTTTCTCAACAATATTCTTTAGATGACCTTCAAGTTATTATGATTCGTCCGAAAACATGAAGGAAAGGGGGCTAGGCTAGTTTTCTGTATATGGCTATATGGAAAACTTTGAAATCTTTTCGGATAGCGCTAGTCTAATTTTGAGTTAAGTTCACAGTACTGTTCCTTTTTAACTCAACCAAAATTATTCAATCAAACTGTGAATTTCAGGTGAGCGATCTAGGGCCATCATGGCTCTCTTGTTTAATATTGGATGTTATCTGATACAATGCATATTCTATACATCAATATGAGGTCAAAATAACTAGCTAACAGCTCCAGAATAAGACTGTATTATGTTCTTTCGATAAACAAATAAAAAAACTTTTTTCAGAAAACAGAACTATAACCCTAATTTATGGAGACACACGGCTCTATATCTAGATCTGTTATTCATTCTGCCAGACAATAGCTGTCGATTTCTAACTTTTAATGTCTGTTTATGGTGTGAATAACTATCAGTAAAATAAACAATACAACACTATTACATCAAGTAAATAAGATTTGCCTTACTACGATTGGTTGGTTTGTTTTGTCGATTATTACGTTAATCAGTGTTCTATTTTCGGAATTAACTTGATCATAAAACAGTGTTCTGTCTACCTTTTTCGGACCAAGTTCCCCTTGAGCAAGCCAGACTTATAATTGCATTGTAGGCATTGTAACCTAGCCACCAAGGTTATTTAGAACTATTTTGACGCTAGCCACCTAGTAGACAAAGCTAAAATCTTCAATATTAAGAAATTTAGAATTCTAGCAGATAAATGATGGTAAATGTACGTGATAACTCTAGGGACGGCTGGATGATCTTAATCAACGAGACAGTATCGTTATAGAATTTATTAGGTTATTCAATTTTAAGAGTTAAACCGTTTCATACCTTTTGTTTTCTTGTTCAGATGTTACAATAGAATCAATTAAAAAAATTGTAATAAAACCGCATTGAATTCAAACAAGAGGCCCTAGATCGCTCACCTGAGTAATACACCAGAGCAGTGTAAACATATTTGATCTAGTGACCCAGTTTTTGACCCAGTTTCAGATTGGAGCAAAAATGTGGCCTCTAGAATGTAAAATGATTTTTCTTCAATTTGGCCTAGTGATCTGGTTTTGACCCAACCTGACCCAATTTTTGACCCGTCCGAGATTTCATGGAGACAAATATTCTGACAAATTTTCACTCAGATTGGCCTCTTGATTGTAAACAAGCATTTTCTTTGAATTGATCTAGTGACTTAGTTTTTGACCCCACATTACCAAGATTAGAACACGTTCAAGATTTCGTAAAAACAAACATTCTGACAAAGTTTCGTGAAGACTGGAGCAAAAAATGGCCTCTAGAGTGTAATCAAGCTTTTCCTTTGATTTGACCTAGTGACCTAATTTTTGATTCCACGTAACCCAGAATCGGAACCTTTTAAGAATTTATAATAACAAACATTCAGACCAAGTTTTATGAAGATTAAACCAAAAATATGTCCATTAGAGTGTAAACATGCTTTTTCTTTGATATGACCTTTTGATCTAGTTTTGACCCCACGTGACTTAAATAAAAACTCATCCGTGATTTTATAGAGACAAACATTCTGACTAAGTTTCATGCACACCAAATGAAAATTGCAGCCACTACTGCATACAAAATGTTTTTCTTTGATTTGACCAGTGACCTAGCTTTTGATTCCAGATGACCAATTTCAAACTTGACCTAGATTTCATCAAGACAAACATTCTGAGCAAATGTCACGAATATCCAGTCAACTATGCAGCCCCTATTTCACACACACAGTTTTTCTTTGATTTGACCAAGTGACCTAGTTGTTTTTTACCCCAGATAGCCCATATTCAAACTTGACCTAGAGGTCATCAAGACATACATTCTGACCAATCCTTATGAGTTTCAAACTTAAAATGTTGTCTCTAGATGTTAACAAGATTTTCCTTTGATCTGATCTAGTGACCTAGTTTTTAACTCCACATAACACAGATTCGAACTTGGCCTAACGGTCATCAAGACAAACATTCTGACCAAGACTCATGAAGTTATGGTCATAAATGTTGCCTCTAGAGTGTTGACAAGCTTTTCCTTCGATTTGATCGAATGACCTAGCTTTTGATCCCACATAACCCAGATTCAAAGCTGACCTAGAAGTCATCAAGACAAACATTCTGACCAATTCTCATGAGTTTCAAACTTAAAATGTGGATTCCAGAGTATTAACAAGATTTTTATTTGATCTAGCCTAGTGACCTAGTTTTTAACCCCACATAATCCAGATTCGAATTTGACCTAGAAGTCAACAAGACAAACATTCTGACCAATTCTCATGGGTTTCAAACTTTCAACTGTGAACTCTAGGTTGTTAACTTAGATTTTCCTTTGATCTGGCCTACTTATCTAGTTTTTAAATTCACATAACCCAGTTTCAAACTTGACCTAAAGATCATCAAGGCAAACATTCTGACAAAGTGTCATAAAGATTTGGTCACAACTGCGGTCTCAAGAGTGTGAACAAGCTTTTCTTTTGATTTGACCAGGTGACATAGTTTTGGACCCCATATGACCCAGATTCAAACTTTACTTAGAGGCCATCAAGACAAACATTCTGATTAAGTTTCATAAAAATTGGGTCACAACCGTGGACTCTAGAGTGTTAACAAGGCACATATTGACGCACGACTGACGACGCACGACGCACGACGTCGGACGCCGGACAACGACCGGTCACAATAGCTCACCTTGAAAATGAGAAATATCAATTCAAGTCATCTGGACAACTAGATCTATAGAATTTCGAAATACGAAACAAAGAATTTTAAAGTTCCAAGTTCAGTCCACTCTCTATTATATAAAGACATTGGTCAATTATAATTATCATTGCAACTGAACATTTTCCAAAATTGATTTATCTAGAATATTATTTTCTTCCTACTATTTAATTTTCATAGGCGGCCCCTGGGTCTACTTGTAACACGCTTTGTCTCACCCTGTCCCTCTCGTCTGATCGCTCTGTGTCTGACCTATTAGTTGATGGATTTGGTGGCCTGAGCGGCTACCTTTGCGATATGTAATAATACTGGGAAGTTACTTCTAGTTCATGGCAAGGTATTGCTTTTCATTCATTTGAACAACCGTCTTGTCAGGCTAAGTTGTTTCTGTAGGGTGCATTTTTGTTAAATGTTATTTTATTTTTCTTAAAGATCAAATTAGCTATGAGAGAGTGTTTTCCTCCAATCTGAAATCGGAATATTATTCATCTAATTCACTTTCTTCGCTTATGGAATGACAAGTGCCAAGTACCAATTTAACTGAACTTCTTCTCTTAACAATTTCCTGTAATATATTTCCCCTGTACGAATTCAGTCACTTATGGTCTTCCATAGAAACCATTGTACATAATAGCACGGGTGTGTCATGTACTTGACGGCGGATGTTTACTCAACACAACTATTAAAAAGTTATTTATATGCTGAATTGTATAAGGGTATTCTAGAAGAAGGTCGATGAACTGTTTAACAAATAGCTCATACTATAGGTATTTCAGAAAGGGACCGTCTATAATATACTGACCAACCGTTTGAATTTAAATGTTTGTGGTACATGGGTCCACAATTTGTTGACACTTCACTAGTTCAGGAGTTTAGATTGTGCCAAACAATACTGTAAAAATGTATATGTTGTAATCTCATGAAAATATCTGAGTTGGGGATGAAACTTTGGTTTATCATTTTGAACCCCAGCGACTCACAAATAACAATTGCCGAGTGAAAATCAAGCAAAATCGGTCAATGCGACAATATCAAAAAGTGCCATGAAGGATTTATCTGCCCTGTTCGTCAATTCTAATGGTCCTGTGGTACAAATTCTTGCAAAGAGGGTAATGGCACCGAGCCAAGTTCTTTTTGAATTAAGTACTAACAGCTGTAAAAACGTTCTATCAAAAATAACGCCCAAAGTAAGGGTGAGACAGATATATTCAAGTCAATGCGTCCGCCCGTAAGAGTCAAATGATAAGTCTTTCTTAGAACAAAAAAAAAACGTTATTCAGATTGAGCACACTTTTCATCCTGACCTAAGTCCTTGTGAATTTTTCCTTTTCTTCTTACTATTGAAAAAGCTCTCAGATAAACGCTGTTTCACCAGAGGTGCCCTTTGTTCTGCAGTTTTTCAGTGTCCCAATAGTATACTTAGAGAAGCTACTTTGCAGCATGAAAGTGGTGGATAGCAAGACGACTAAAAATTTTGTTTCTGTGCAGGACGATTAGTTTGAAAGGATGACGTAAAACTTGACTTGATAATTTATGCATACAAAGACCAATAACATAATTTATTGAATCACACTCGTACAAGAGTGTAGAAGTGATCCACTTCAATTAAAGGTTTATATAATGGGAAATATAATAAATGCTGATGATAAAATGAAATAGTAACAATGTTTTCTTTCAAAAGACAATCCTACGATATGACTGTAGTGGTAGTAGTCACACCTGTTACCTAACTTTATTAAGATAAATACTGACATAGCCTTGTCAAGAAATGAATTCTCAATCCAGTTGTTATGTAGGTAACAGCAGGTATTTTTGCACGTTGCATTAGTAAACATATGCTTAAATGGGGCAGAATATCGTACTGTTTTACAAAAATTACTTTTCTGTTTGTTTGCTTTGTTATGTTATTGATTCTTTGAAATTCGCTAAATATTAACATATTGATTTATTTTGGCTGTAAGTTTTTCGTAAATTCTCACCTGTATCATCAATTTAGCTGAAATAACACGTGTATTTGGAATTTGGTTTTTGTTGAAGTATTTAACTTGATGTAAAACAAATAAATAAGCTTAATACTTGTTGCATCATTTAACTTGAGAGAAAGCATACCTGAGTAACAAAGATCTACATCTTACGGATAAAATTGGATTTAATGTTTTATAGGGACACTATCTGACCGTTTATAAATGTATTTAGACTAAACGTAGCAGTCAAACGCCTTCACTATAAAACAGAACAGAAACGCAACAATGTAACATATAGACATATTAACCAATTAGTTTCCTCAAACAGAAATGCAAACTCTATAATACCTTAAACGCTAAAACAAAACAGTTTTTTTCCTAACAAAACTTCGTTATAGTTCAAACATTAAAAACCATCTGTTTCAACTTACATAATTGCAAACTTAACGAAACAAGCCGTGTGTGCATTGTTTAGTCACTTAATTTCCTTTCCTCGTGTTTGTATTGTCTTGATACGTGTTTATATTCATATAAGCATTGCGTTGATCTTGCATGTTTTTTGTAAAATGAATGGACTTTGTCTGTATAATAAAAAATGTTATCAAATACTTATCCGCCTTAAATTACCTTCCTCTTTCTACTTATTATCTTTTTTTCCCTAGAAAATCTTGAATTCATAGCGCTGTTGGTAGTAAACAACTTATACAGGAAATTTATTACAAACGATTGAAGATGTATTATGTCAATTTCTTTTTTAAGCTCAAAGTTATGTTCTTGCATGCTTCCAATCTTTATTAACTAGGTTTGCACTTAAGGAAAAAGAATTGACATGTTATCTATTGTACGCTAGGAAGGAAAAAAGGCTTACAATGAATTAATAATTCGACATTTTACTTCATTTACTCCATTCCAAAAATTATCGAAATACTTGGTCACTGCATTCTTAGCGACTGAAGTTTGTTAGAATAAGTTTGGTTCATTTCATAAGATTTTTCAATTTTCCAGATATTTTCTAATTATGTTTCATATAACGTACATAAAGGCCTGATTTTATTAAAAATACACGTGATTTATATGCAAGTCACATTTTGGGGAAGAAGGCGGGAATTTCCATGGCTACTAACTGACTTTTGAGCTGATTCACCTGACTCATTTCCACCGTACCTTAAAACTCTGTAGAGGATGTTTGTTTGTTTTATTGTAAGATCGAAATATATTTCACCTAGTGAACACTATAATGCAATATTTTCACGAGTGGCGCAACCACGAGTGAAAATGTAAATTAATATTGTTCACGAGTGAAATATATTTCGATCTTACACTGAAACAAACAAATTTTCTAATTTTTAATGGTTTTAACCAAATCATATCCAGTTTGTCCGCGCAACGTGGATCACATCATGACGTCATAATGTCGTGACGTCAGGAAATCTTTGAAGAAAAAATGTAATTAGTTCTACAACGTTTCTTGATTTCTTTTACATTTTATAATGATAGAATGTAAATATTTTTTATCCTGTTATTATTTTTATATATTTATACCTTTACCGAAGAATATTTTGCAAGGAATTTTCTATTATTTATAATTCATATTATTACGCATTCAAATGTAGTTCCGCACTAGTGAAAAACAAAAATGATATTTTCACTGTTTGAAACAGTGAAAATATCAATTTTATTTCACTGATAAATTTCATTATTTCACCGAAGAGCATAAAATAAAACGAAATACTCAATCAGCGCAAACTTACTCGTTTCCTTTGATCAAATGGATGTTTTGTTCAAATTATGTAGGTACAGTTACAAAGTGTAAAGATTCTATAGACCCTATACCAGTTATATTTAGCTTATATTGCATGGTTAGTAATGTATAAAGTTATATATTACAGTAGTATATTTGCAAAAATTAAATAATTTCATACCCATTCATAAAGTACTCTTTATAAACATTTGTTTAGCGTCCAACCAGTCATATTTACCATTCTCCAATAAAATATATAAAAAGACCCCATTATATTCCCATTTTAGTTACCTTTTTTATACGCTAGAGATATTTAGAAGAAAAAAACTGATGCTAAATTTTGTAGGTTTTGTATACCTGGCACTAATGCTCTTCCGTAGTGCATTGATTATATCTGTTTCCATAAGTAAATTTATAACTTTTGATGCCATTAACTATATTTAGATTCGATCTGTAATTAAACGTATTCTCTTCATTTCGTCTGAGTAGATTCTGTCATTTTCATTCTATTTTTGAAATTAATAACAATATAACAACAGTGAAAGACTGATCTTGATTTCATTTAATACCATTATTCAGCAAAATTAAGCTATTATGTTTAATGCAAAATTACATGCACAAAAATAACTCAAATAGTCCTTGTAACTGAAAAAGGAAACAAACTGGCGATCTACAAGAATTTCAATGTGACAAGCATTATAACAAATGAACGCCCGATTAATCAACAACATTTTCAATTAAATGGAAAGAAAATTAAAAAAGGAGTATAATTTTGTAAAGATGCAAAATAGAGTTATGGAACATAAGCAATATAAGACATTTTAACACAATGAATAAGTGTGAGAAGTTTCCATCCATTCTCACAAGTGGTTACTGAGATACAAGGTAACATACGAGACCGGGACGCCGACGCCGATAAATTTGCGAGTTCAATAGCTCTACATA
Organism: Mercenaria mercenaria; assembly: GCF_021730395.1. Taxonomy (NCBI): domain Eukaryota; kingdom Metazoa; phylum Mollusca; class Bivalvia; order Venerida; family Veneridae; genus Mercenaria; species Mercenaria mercenaria. The sequence continues at coordinate 63,499,971 of NC_069361.1, read as the reverse complement.
TTCCTCGTAAGGTTTGCTAAAATATTTCAGAATAAGACATATACATTATAGATGTAAAGTTGACAAAGTAGTAAATATATACTCATGAAAAATCATCTTTCTAGAAAAGTAAATAACAATTTATTGATTCTTAGACTATTCTGATGTGCAATGCATGGATTATAGCATTATTTTTTTTATATAAAATAACTGGACTTTGTACTTACCATAAAAAATGTTGTCAAATAATTATCATTCAATAACTAGTTTCCTATTTCTACTTCTAAGTCAAAATTTTCTGAGGATTTTTTTTGTTTTTGTACAAGTTAAACCTTTCTTCTCCTTAACTTTTAATTTGACAAAACTGCGTGTGTACTTCAACAATTCCATACGATATTAGTATATGTTTGGGAGGAACAGACGTTTTCAGTACATTATGAATTTCGCTGTTTTACTATATTTAGTTACTTACGTAATTTAATCAAAATTCTCCGTCACGAATGGATTTTATTCAGAATCACTTTGGTCCATATCTTAAGACTTTTCAGTTTTCAGAAAAAGATGGTATAAATTTCATTTGTGGGATTCACTTCAGTGTAACTGCATTTCTGAAAGTCAACCATTATTGAATAGCAAATTACTTCAGTTGCATATGTGATTGCGCATGCTCCAGGGAAATTAAAATCCTAGACTAATGTCGTAGTTCTAATCGAGTATTTAGGTTGCTGAGGATAAAATCAACCAGTAACATTTTGTCTAATCTAAAAGTAACTGAAGGTTCATTCTAATGTAGTGGACTGTTCTAAATTTACACGTCTGTTAAATGATTAGAACAGTACTTAAATAATAATATAAAAAATAAAACAGATAATGAATAATGGAAAAAGAAGATAGAACCGTAAAAAAGGAATTTAAAAATGCAGTAAACTACTTTAAACATATTCTAAATGTTATATTTACTAATCGTTTACTTTTTCATATTTTCATACAAATGTACTCCAATTAGAAATATAACAAGAGCTATCAGAGGATACAGTGCGCTCAACTATTTTGATGCGGGATATTGAAATGGATGAAAACTCATTAATATTCCAGCAGACGAAACAAAACATGTAATACATATGTATGTAATGTTTCTGAATTGACAAGAATAACTTAAATGAATTATGAAAATTTGGGATTATAGGTGCCCCAAATCTTTGTCTGTCACAGAATAAAATGACACGAGGGAGCTTGTTATATATGATGAGTTTGAAGATATAAAGACATTGGTCAATTATAATTATCATTGCAACTGAACATTTTCCAAAAATGATTTATCTAGAATATAATTTTCTTTCTAATATTTAATTTTCATAAGCGGCTCGAGGTCTAGTTGTAACACGCTTTGTCTCATCCTGTCCCTCTCGTCTGATCGCTCTGTGTCTGACCTATTAGTTGATGGATTTGGTGGCCTGAGCGGCTACCTTTGCGATATGTAATAAAACTGGTAAGTTACTTCGAGTTCATGGCAAGGGATTGCTTTTCATTCATTTGAACAACCGTCTTGTCTGACAGGCTAAGTTGTTTCTGTAGAGTGAATTTTTGTTAAATGTTATTTTAATTTTCTTAAAGATCAAATTAGCTATGAGAGAATATTTTTCCTCCAATCTGAAATCGGAATATTTTTCACCTAATTCACTTTCTTCGATTATGGCATGACAAGTGCCAAGTGCCAATGTAACTGAACTTCTTCTCTTAACGGCTTCCTGTAATATATTTCCCCTGTACGAATTCAGTCACTTATGATCTTCCATAGAAACCATTGTACATAATAGCACGGGTGTGTCATGTACTTGACAGCGGATGTTTACTCAACACAATTGTTAAAAAGTTATTTATATGCTGAATTGTATGCAGTGGCTGGTGTATGCAGTGGCTACATTGCAATGCATAAGTGAAACGTGAAGTTAAAATAGAAATTAAAGTTTACAATAATCAAGTTACGAGTTTCTTTGTGGGTATCTCCAAAAGAGATATGTATTGAATTGTGTCGTATCCATGTCTTGTCCATGGTAGTTCTGCAAAGACGTAAGAACAGTTCGATTAAAAATAATCCTGAGGACAATAACCGTCATGGCAGGCCTGTTGTTGCAGCAAAAAAGAAAAACGTTGCTGCCGTTAGGGGTATTCTAGAAGAAGCTCGATGAACTGTTTAACAAATAGCTCTACTATAGGTATTTCAGGAGGGACCGTCTATCATATTCTGACCAACCGTTTGAATTTAAAGGTTTGTGGTACATGGGTCCACCATTTCTTGACACTTAACTAGTTCAGGAGTTTAGATTGTGCCAAACAATACTGTTAAAATGTAAATGTTGTAATCTCATGAAAATATCTGAGTTGGGGATGAAACTTTGGTTTATCATTTTGAACCCCAGCGACGCACAAATAACAATTGCCGAGTGAAAATCAAGCAAATTCTCTCAATGCAACAAGATCAAAAAGTGCCAGGAGGGTTTTATCTGCCCTTTTCGTCAATTCTAATGGCCCTTTGGTACAAATTCTTGCAAAGAGGGTAATACCACCGAGGCAAGTTCTTTAGAATTACGTACTTACAGCTGTAAAAACGTTCTATCAAAAATAACGCCCAAAGTAAGGGTAAGACAAAAATATTCAAGACAATGCGTCCGCCCATAAAAGTCAAATGATACAGTCTTTCTTAGAACAAAAAAAAAAACGTTATTCAGATTGATCACACTTTTCATCCTGACCAAAGTCCTTGTGACTGTTTCCTTTTTTTCTTACTATTGAAAATGCTCTCAGATAAACGCTGTATCACCAGAAGTGCCCTTTGTTCTGCAGTTTTTCATTGTCCCAATAGTATACTTTGAGAAGCTACTTTGCAGCATGAAAGTGGTGGATAGTAAGACGACTAAAAATTTTGTTTCTGTGCAGGAAGAGTAGTTTGAAAGGATGACGTAAAACTGACTTGATCTGATTGATAATTTATGCATACGAAGACCAATGACATAATTTATTGAATCACACTCGTACAAGAGTGTAGAAATGATCCACTTCAATCTAACTTGAACTGATGTATGTACATGAATGTATGTCTGTATGTTTTATTGGAGGCAATTAGTGTTTGATTGTGACAAAACTTATGCAATATGTACGTATGTTCCGTCTAACGGTTCCAAATATTTCTGAAATTCTCCTACCTTGTAACTCATCAAACCGACATCTGGCAAGGTGCTTTAGATATTCATTGTAAAACCGATTATTTGTGACTTTTTAGTTTTTATTAGTTTATAAAAGAGTTGTTATTCTTTTTAAACTGAAAATGTCCATTCAAGTAGGAGGATTTTGTTGCGTGGCTTATTCGCATCTTATCAATACGTTAATGTTTTCATCTGCAGCAGACGACACACTCAAATCGAAGGAAACATCTCAAGAAACCTTAAAACATATTTTCGAAAATATTTATAATTGTAATGAAATGAATTCAGACTCAAGTTGTCATGGAGATATCACATGGAGATATCACTGGATAATTTCTGCAAGAATTTGTCTGCTGCTCATTACATATGCACAGCAAAAATGTAAAATTGATATACCGTTCATGGGAATCCTGATATCGAAATGAATATTGATGAAATGGTTTCGAATTGTGAAGAACATTGCCGAAGTATCTAGATATTTTTTTCGGCGTTAGCTGAATAACATGGACTTTGACCTAGATTCTGTAGTAATCTGGACACGGAACAGGTGCGCGCTGAGAAAATAAACCATTAATTAAGTCTTAAATGACATTGATTATCAGAAGGCACATATGCACAGCAAAAATGTAAAATTGATATACCGTTCATGGGAATCCTGATATCGAAATGAATATTGATGAAATGGTTTCGAATTGTGAAGAACATTGCCGAATTATGTAGATATTTTTTTCGGCGTTAGCTGAATAACATGGATTTTGACCTAGATTCTGTAGTAATCTGGACACGGAACAGGTGCGCGCTGAGAAAATAAACAATTAATTAAGTCTTAAATGACATTGATTATCAGAAGGCACATATTAAATGGAACATATTTAGTAGTTTTGTTACCCTAAACTAAAATGATATATTCTTATTTAAAGTTTTTAGTAATTTATCACCGCTAGAGAAATCGAAAGTAAACTTCTTCCCCCGTTGCGTACCTTGCTTATGGATGAATGAGTTGTGGCTGGTTGTAACTGTAGAGTCAGTGTACCCGGTGTCGGACTGTACGCGGTTTCGCATACACAGCAAATTCATGTTCTTCGTGAAAATAAAGCAGAAAATTTAACAATTCTTTCTTATTATTTCACGAAACTGAGTTATTCATAATTTGACACCAGGGCTCTTTCCCCACTGGAGCCTCGCTCTGGCAAGTGCAGACAAAAACAGTAACAACACCAATGGAGACCAGTAGGTCAGCTGAAAATTTTTAAATTTCATGAAAATAATGACTATGCAAACAACAAGAATGTGCACATTAAATTTAAAAATCACTATTCCATCATATATTATGTAAGTATCTACCTATTACTTTACCCAAATAAAAAAGAGTTCAACATTTATTGAAGGTATCCCAATCTGCAAATGTTTGATTTTTTGCTTTAAGTTTTTTTTTAAACTGAGAACTTAATCAAGTAATTAGAGTTATGGGGGTCACTACTAGTGATTTAAAAGCTAGGGTTTTATTTTCATGTCAACTGCTTTAGCCTTTTTCAGTCCAACTAAGTGTACGCTGGTCGACATATTTTGCTAGTGGGTTACTTATGGGAGATTCTGACCCAACATGAAATTATTTCAGAATCAGCCCAGACGTCAAATCATGTTGACCTTCTATCACTGAAAGGATACCTTTTGATCATTTAAATTTGTTGCTTAGTTGGAATATTTGCAAATGAATAATGTGCTTGTATATGCAAATCCAAATCTTTTCTGTCTGTACATCCTCTTTAATTCTGATTTTTTCATGCGCCGAACATTATTACCTCTACGCCGTTTGTCTTTTTAAAGACATTTCTTGTTTCAACTGAGGAGGTTCCTAAACTTCTGCTATTCTATAACGCTATTTGAACTATTGTGTCGGAAATGTTTCAATCATGAAGTCTAATCTGCAAGCGAATTCATGATGGTTTGAAGTCAATATAGATTGTTATTACGAAAAACACAATTATTAATCAACGGAATATTATATAACTAAATTATGTTAATGAAAAATGGTTGATTAGTGTGAAAGGTCAGATACTGCTGTCTATTAAATGCAAATAAAACCGGAAAAGTAGATTGGCTATATTTATGGGAGAATTTCTCGGAGTGATGATGTTAAATCATTTTGCAATGATATTATGAAGAATTTTGGCTAAAAGGCTTAAAACCTTAATATTTCCTTTTTATTGCTCTTGACATATCACGTTTAAGGTATCAGAGAAAGGTATAACAAACTTTGAACAATATTAGCAATTAAGTGGAACAAAAAATATTATGGCAAACATTAAAGGTTTATATAATGGGACATATAATAAAGGCTCATGATAAAATGTACGGTACGGTGGCATAGAGGGGACATAGAATATTTTATTTATCACATGCGCACGTGTTAGCTAACACGTACGAACGTGTTAATTAACACGTGCGCACGTGATAACTATCACGTTCGCACGTGTTAGCTATCACGTTCGCACGTGGTAGCTAACACGTGCGTACGTGATAAATAAAATATTTCCTATGCGAACGTGACAGCTATCGCGTGCGAACGTGATAAATAAAATATTTCCTATGCGAACGTGATAGCTATGACGTGCGAACGTTTTAGCTACCATGTGCGAACGTGATAGTTATCACGTGCGCACGTGTTAATTAACACGTTCGCACGAGGAAGCTAACACGTGCGCACGTGATAAATACAATATGTCCTGTGTCCCCTCTATGCCACCGTAAAGATGAAATGGTAACAATGTTTTCTTTCAAATGACAATCCTACGATATGACTGTAGTGGAAGTAGTAAACACACCTGTTACCTAACTTTATTAAGATAAATATTGACATAGCCTTGTCAAGAAATGAATTATCAATCCAGATGTTATGTAGGTAACAGCAGGTATTTTTGCACGTTGCATTAGTAAACATATGCTTAAATGGGGCAAAATATCGTACTGTTTTACAAAGAATACTTTTCTGTTTTGTTTGCCGCTTTGTTATGTTGTTGTTTCTTTGAAATTCGCTAATTATTAACATATTGATTTATTTTGGATGTAAGTTTGTCGTAAATTCTCACCTGTATCATCAATGTAGCTGAAATAACATGTGTATTTGGAATTTGGTTTTTGTTGAAGTATTTAACTTGATTTAAAACAAATAGATATGCTTGATACTTGTTGCATCATTTAACTTGAGAGAAAACATACATCTACATCTTACAGAAAGAAAACAAACGATAAAAATTGGTTTTGATGTTTTATAGGGATGCTGTCTGACCGTTTATGTGTTTAGACTAAACATAGCAGTCAAATGCCTTAACAGAAATGCAACTGTGTAACATATAACCAATAACATGTAGTTTCCTCTAACAGAAATGCAAACTCTAAAATACGCTAAAACCAAACAGTTTTTTTATCCTAACAAAACACTTTAACTTCGTAATAGTTCGAACATTAAGAACTTACAGAAGCGCAAACTTAACGAAACAAGTCGTGTGTGCATTGTTTAGTCACTTAATTTCCTTTCCTTATGTTTGTATTGTCTTGATACGTGTTTATATTCGGACAATTCATATAAGCATTGCGTTGATCTTACATTTTTTGGATAAAATGAATGGACTTTGTATGTATTATAAGAAATGTTATCAAATATTTATCCGCCTTAAACTACTTTCCTCTTTCTTTCTAATCAAGATCTCTAGAAAATATTGAATTCATAGCGCTGTTGCTACTACCAACGTATACTCCAATAAAATATATTAAAAGGAAACATAGTATTCCCTTTTAGTTGACATATTTTATACACTAGAGATGTTTAGAAAAAGTACTGATATCAAATTTTGTAGGTTTTGGAATGTAAAACTAGATGTCAATACTTTGTTGTGTAACTAGTCATTCAATACGTACTTTATAGCGGTCCATTTATTATATCTGTTTCCAAAAGTAAATATATGACTTTAATAATGCCATTAACTATATTTAGATTCGGTCTGTAATTAAACGTATTCTCTTCATTTCGTCTGAGTAGATTCCGTCATTTACATTCTATTTTTGAAATTAGTAACAATATAACAACAGTAGAAGACTGGTCTTGATTTCATTTAATGCCAGTATACAGCAAAATTGAGCTGTTATGTTTCATAGTGCAAAATTATATGCACAAAAATAACTCAAAGCAGTCCTTATAACTGAAAATGGAAACAAATTGGCGATTTTCAAGAACTGCGATGACAAGCATTATAACAAATGCTGTCGAAAGACAGCGACGCTCGAATATTCTACATCCTTGTCAATCAAATGAAAAGAAAAGTAAAAAAAAGGGGCACAATTCTGTAAAAATGCAAAATAGAGTTATGGAACCTGTGAAATGTAAGTCAGTTCATCACAGTGAATAAGTGTGTGAAGTTTCAATCCATTCCAAGTGGTTACTGAAATACCAGCTCACATACAAAACCGGGACTAAATTATTTAAGAATATAAGACAAAACACATTATAGATATAATGCTCGAAATGACTAACAAAGTAGAACGATTATACCTTATTTTATACAAGAAATCAAATAGCCACGGAGATGTCCACTGATTAGTATCCTGCAAAAATTTGTGTGCTAATTTTATTATCACAACGAAAGTAAACACTTTATGCACAGAGTTGATGATTACATGGTTCGCTTGTACTGTTATAGAGCATACTTCATCATTGTTTCGTCTTTTCAATGTGGATTCTACCAAAAAATGTAACCTTCTTTCGCTAAAATATAGGTATCATTAGATAATGTTTAAAAAGCCACATATTTTAATTTGGCCATACAAATGAACTTACTGTGTATGCTAATTTGCAGGTTTCTTTAAGAGCCGTTTGTTAGGAAAACTTCCAGAGCTTTAGGGGAAGTTCATTCATATATACTCGGCGCCTTTGGTCCCTGTACTGGAATCTGTGCTTTTGATCACAGGCTATTACGGGTTTTTTGGGTGCTGGTATGTGTATGGGCAAAGCCTCCTCCTCTAGAGGTCATTGAATTGTGATGCATGCAATATTTGGTACTTTGCTATGTAAATGTTATTATACAAGTAATGTATATTGCTGATGCCCATATGGGCCAAGATGTAAAATAAAAAATTGAAACTTGAAAACTTGTATATCAGAGTTTCAAATACCTCTGCTTGGAGGGCATTTTGTGAGAAGGAATTAAATAGCCTGTCTAAAATTAAATCTACTGGTTATGATGATTTGTCAGCTAGGTTTCTAAGAATAAGTTCTGGTGTGATATATAACAGGATAACTAAAATCCTCAATATCAGCATTAAAACAGGAATACACCCTAAACAGTTTAAAATAGCGAAAGTAACACCAGTTTTCAAGAAAAGACTCAAGGAGGACGTAAGTTTTCCATTCTTATCCTTTCCTGTTTGGCTTTCGCCAAAGTATGACATATGTATCAATACATGTACTTTATTTAGGGAATAAATATGTTTAAACTAAAACAATTTATTCTTGTCAATCTTGTCAAAAGTACAAGAAAGATATGTAAGAAATCATATTAAATCCTTTCTTACAGCCAACAAATATAGAAGTAACCATTCCTGTAAATCTGTACTCAATGTCATTGTCACTGGTTTAAGGCATTCAATAATCATGAATATTCCGGTACCATCTTTTTTTGATCTATCAAAAGCCTTCGACTATATTAACGATGAATTACTATTAAAAAGGTGCAGATATTTTTCGTTAAATACTTTGAAAGACTCACAGAAAATCATCTTTCCAGAAAAGTAAAACTCCATATACTTATGTCTGATCAGACTATTCTTATGAGCAATGAGGGGAGAAATTTTTTATTATTCATTATTTTTGAAAAAAATATAATCTAACATATGTGTAAATTTAGTATAGTCCACAGCATTAAAATGAAGCTTCAGTTACTTTTAGTTTGAACAAAATGTTATTTGTTTGATTTTATTATCTAGAGCAACTTAATACTCGATTCTACGCCATTATTCGCAAAGTCTAGGATTTTGATTTCCCTGGAGCATGCGCAATCACATATACAACTGAAGCAATCAAACTTGTTATTCAGTAATGGCTGATTTACACTGGAGTGAATCCAATAAACGAAATATGTACCATATTTTTCTGGAAGGTGAAAAATTTTAAGATATGGACCAAACGGATTCCGAATTAAATCCATTCATGACGAAGTATTTTGATAAATTTAAAAGAAGGGAGTAAATGACTTAAACAGCGAAAACCATAAATGTATTCAAAACTTCTTTTCCTCCCAAACAGATAATATATATCCTACTGAATTGTTATATTGAAAGACACACGCAGTTAAATTATAAATTTTCTGTCAAACTAAAAGTCAAAGAGAAGAAAGATTTAACTTATATAAACAAGTGACCGGGTATTGCAGTGGCAATACAGAAGTCCCCTACCAATGAAAAAACAATTTTCCTAGATTCGATCTGTTATTTAATTAACTGTTTTCACCTTTTCTGATGAGAAAATTGCCATTTTTTTGTTCTATTTTTTTGGTATTATCAATTAAATTAAACATTAGATGTTATGCCATTAAATCATTTCAATTATCGTGACAGTAAAACAGTAGAGCCAATCGTGACTTAAAACTCGTTATACTTTAATTGCAAAATAAGTGCAGGAAATATGATATAAAATATATAGGAAAAGAGATACATTTTGTGTGAAAAGAAAATGGAATAATGATTGCATTTTCGTTTTATAGCATATTTTTCTATCTTTGCAATTTAATCTCTTACAATATTTTAACGATATCACATAATCATCTTATATAAGATTATATTGCAGGTACCCTATCTTTAGTCGCAGAAACACGGCGACATAGAACACGCAACAAGTATAGGCCTCAGTATCGTAATTATTTTTCATGGCTAGGAAAATAAGAGAAACTGTAACCTACTTGCTGCGATATATATCACTTTAAGCTCCTCAAGACTGGTCTTTTTGATTTGAAAATTAATGTGTCTTGGGGACACCTGCTATCTCTTATTTTTTCGTTGTATATGCCAAGCTTAACATTTAACTTCACGTATTTTATATTAAAACCATATCATTGAGGTTCAAAATGGCCTAAAGTGCAAATCAAGTGAGACCTATCCAGTATTTCTGCAAATAACTGATATAAGCATTACTTTGTCATGAATTTAAGTAATTCTTAGGAATTGTTATGAAAGGTTCTGCCACATGTGCCTAGTACTTTAATCATACAAAGGAAATTTATTATTTTACTAAATAACTGTCATCTTAAAGAAAATGACGTCCTACTGTCAGTGAAATACTATGTAGCACAAAAACAGTTTTATGCATATTATAGCGGCGACACCTTATCTAGAGAAATTGTTTTTTTTTACTTATAATTAACTTTGTTCAAACGATTAGCATCATTTTTCATCATCTAGTTTTCTTGAGAATCAAACTGCTCTCCCCCATTTATAAATCCAAGTGCCAGAGCTGAGCCATTCTATTTTGGTAGCATTTTTCTCTTGCATTGAGTGAATGTCCTTAAATTTAGAAACTAAAATAATATTTTATCTTGCATAGCATATTGCGTTTTACAGAGGACATATACAAAAATTGTGTAATACAATCTCTAAGAATGTTGAAAGCGTAGAATGCAAACGAGCAAAATAATAGCAGACTTGGTTTGATTGAGACTGTTCATGACATAATGAAATGTGCCAAACCCTTCACGTTCACTAACCCCGGTTTAAGCGAAACTCTACTTTACATCACTTTAAATAATCTCCATCAGCCCAAAGAACCATAAAATGATAACAGGCTCGTAAGACAAGCAGTTTTTTTCTATTAGTTCAAAGATAATTTCTTTATCTATTTTCAAACTTAATAAATTAAAAAAAAATCCTCTAGGCGCATTTTTTCTCTCAAATAATCGAATAAGGCTTTCTAGTGCTACATTGATTCCAATTTTATTAGAGTTCTGATGAAAACTGCACCCAAAACAGTAGTTAAAATATACATTTTGTGCACTCCCCCCCCCCCCCACACCCGGCAATTGTTTTTGAGGAAAGGAGGGTACTTAGAGTTGCCCTTATCCGTGCGTCTGTCCGTCCGAATTTGTGTCGTGCATATCACAAAAAGTATTTGAGTCATCTAACCTCACAGCATTGTTATTCAGCACGGGAAGTTGTGACCTGGTGTTTTAAGTGGAATCTCACACATCCAGACAAGAGTTGTGGCCCTTGACATAGTCCAACATATGCTTTAAAACGGCTTTAGTTTGTGTCGCATGTATCTCAAAATGTATTTGACCCCGGATTATGAAACATTACAGGAAATATTCCAGTTGAGAAGTTGTCCGCCTGAGGTTTTTCAGCTAGACCAGAGTTCTTGACAAAATTATGCATAAACTGACATAAAACTAATTTGACCTAGGGTTATGATCTATAATAGGAATATTATTCAGCATGTGAACTTGTGTACCAGAGTACCGTTTTACTAACAATCCTACATTTTGCGCAAATATTTGCGTAACTTTTTCTCTTACGCAATTTCGTACGTGCGTTTTACTTAAAACGTTCGTAACTTATACAACGTAAGTGCGCATAAAATGTGAGTAACTCTTCAGTTGAAGGTATTTTTACGTTTTTTGAAATGACACGATTTTCCTGCAAAACTATCACCGAATCGTCTGCACGAATGATGGCTGACGTCCCAATCAAAAAGCGGAAAGAAAACTGGACCAGGGCAGAGGGAGAGGCTCTAAAGTTTGCATATTTTGAAAGAGCAAGTATCATCGACGGCCGCCTTGGTCTGAAATTGCGCGCTGTCCACAAAGATATATGCCATTTTCTTGTATCTTCGTGTCTCTTATTTATTCTCTGGGTAAAATTCCAATATTATAATCGATAATGTGTTGGTGCTTGAATATGGTCCATTAAAATTCTCCTTAAAGCTGTGAAAAAGTGTTTCTGGAAATGTGCTTCCTGCAGATTCTCCTACTGTATATCACGATTAAAAAGTCTCAAGCACTCTTATCGGCAAAATAAACTAAGAAAATGTCACCCTTGAGAACTTTAACGAAGTTTTTCTACTTATAAATGGCAAATTTATATTTTCAACGGCAGTCTCTCATTATAATTTCTTGTCGCCATTGGAGTTTGCTCTCTAAATTTGAAGTAGATCTAATACTGGAAATTTCACGTGAATTTTATCGGGAGCAACTCCAAACTCATTTAGTTTACATGCGACTGCATGAGTGGACAGTGATTTTGTATTAGATAGATCTAGATCTCAGAAAACAACAACAAACAAACAACAATGGCCATGTTACCTAAAAAAATGTAAATTGACTCACATTTTACCTATCAAAGTTGTAATCACTCAAAAGGGGTTTTGTTTGGGATTTCTGTCAGTCAGATGAGAGTTATGACATTTTATTAAGTCAAATATATATATAAATGGCATACAAATTTGTTTCGCATGTATTTTAAAAAGTATTTGTCTTAGAATCATAGAATATTACTGAATTTATATATATAGGTGTGTAGCTGGTGTTCTGTTTGGGGTTTCACCAAGACTAACCAGATTTATGGTCCTTGACTTGGTGAAAAACACACATAAAATGCTTAAAAGTTTGTGTAGCATATATCTTAAAAGTTATATCACCTAGAGTCATTGAACCATGTGGTAATATTCAGCATATGAATTTGTGCACCTGATTTTTTTGTTGATTTCACACTGCAGGACCAGACGTAGTCAAAAAATAAAAGTTTGTGTCTCTTGTATCCCAAAATGTACTTCACCATGAGTCATAAAAATATAAAAGATTGTTATATAGCATGTGAAGTTTTGTACCTGGTGTTTTTGGGGGATTAAACTTAGATAGGCCAAAGTTTTGGTCCTTCACATAGTGAAAAATACACATACAGAGCTAAAAAGTTTGTGTAACATATATCTTTTACATAGAGTCATGAAACCGTGTACAGTAACAGGAGTGTGTGTGTGGGGGGGGGGGGGGGGGGGGGGGGGGGAGGGAGGGGAAGCATCTATGTCCTATGGCCAATTGGTGGCGCTTCTTTACAATTTGGAGGATTCATTTATTATAATTTGTGGATCTAAAACATTCCTTCTGGAAGGAATTTCTCTGAATTCACATTGTCGTGGTGGAAATGGAATATTATTAACCGTATAGAGATTCTGAGTCAAGTGCTGCTTTCGGCTGTATTTATCATAGCATTTTTTATTTTTATTTTTTGCGTCTTTGAATGCCGGTAAGCAATAGTGATTTTCGAACCGCATTTAATGTAAGTCTTAATTTCCAAATAACCATTCCAAGGAAAACATGTGCAACTCTAGACAAAGCAGGATTATAGTAATTTAAAAAGTAGTACATTACAATGTTCCCTTCGATATGTTACATGACTATATGTTGCAAGATCAATGGAATAACAGGCCACTGTCTTTTGTATTTAATTGTCTTAGTCTATGGACAAGAAGGGACGAAGCTGTTATTGTTTACTTATCTGACTTACTTACACCATACTGAAATAATAATTACATTCTTGATCAGATGGACGTCTTGTCCGAACCACGAAGACAAAATTACTGAGAGTAATTTAACATTACTTAGTTAAATTACATGTTTAATAAAAATACTGTTGTGTATTTTATTAATGTAACGTAAAGAAATAGTTTTCTTCGTTGATTCATTTACTTTACTGCAACTTTTTGTAATCGTTGTCTAACTTTGAAGCTTACACAGAAATATTCCTAGTCCTAGTTAGCTCTAATCTCCGTAAATTGAATAGAGTGTAAATGACTGTGAAAATATTTCAGTCTTCCGTGTAATAGAAAACAGGTTATTTGATATATTTCCAATGATTTTATTAAAACTATACCCACGTCACGCGCAATATGTCACAAATTTTATATTGAAAAAATGCTGATTATTTCTATAGCATTTCTATTGCATTACTAGATTTCTTTTACATCTTATATCTTTATGTTCGTGTAGGTATTTATATTATATGTTACCTTTTATAAAATGATTTCCGATTATCTGTACTTCATATTCTTTCGAATTTAAGTGTAGTTTCGTACCAGTGAAAAATGAAGTGATCATGATATTTTCATTGCTCTGAAACAGTGAAAAATCAATTTTGTGTTTCTGATACATCCTCGTATTGCACTGAAGTATAAATATGTAATACAAACTTGCGTTGTAATGTGCAAACAAACTTTTGCTACAATGGTACCATTAACTGGAAAACCACAAACATGCCAACCAATGTTTCTTAAAAACCTTTTTATCCAGGCATGCACAGGCAAAAATCTGAAAATACGCTAATATTGGTCAGGTCTTAGGAGATAAAAAATAGCCTTTGTTATGACTTCAACATATGATGCTTAAAATAAAACATTGTACCAAAAACAGATTAACACCTTTGATTTATAGTGCCATTAATAGCATCTAGATATGATATCTGTAAATATTTACTAAATTATAATATCTTTTCCGTGATATCCCTGACAATTGTGATCAATAGTCCTCATTTCCCTGAAAAGTAGAAGTCGATAATATTACAAGGGAAGATCTAAAAGGGACATTGAGCTTGCTTTTGTACATTGTCAGTTTACAGCAAGATTGAAAGAATATTTAATGTTGTTATTTTTCTCTAAAGGAACGTTGTGATAGCAGAAATATAAAATTTATGACCAAAATTGCTACAGTATAAAAACGCTAAGCATTCTTTATTAAGAGAACAATTAAAGCTTAACAAATGCATGCAGTTAAGAAAACAAAATGCGTTTTAAAAGTCAGAATGTAATATATTATTTTCGTCAAAACAAAAACCATCAAATATGAAAGGCAGAAAAGTAGAAACACATGTTACCTCTTATATAAAAAAAATAAAGTAAGATATCTATAATTGTAAGAAGCACATATGTCCGTAGATAAATATTCTATTACGGAGTCTCAAATAATTTCTTTGTTTATAAACACGAGATGTACTGATCTGATGATTAAATGATAAATTATGAACAGAAGTGCACTGTTATGGAGCATACTTGGTTATTGTTCTGATTTTCAAGGTTGATTCTTTGAAGTATTTATATAAAAAAATGTTGTTTTGTTTCTCTATGGATACAGTTCTCTTATTGCATAAACTACTTTAAGTCAACATCTTGCATTTTAATAGAGGCAACAAACTGGTGAAATGATACACTAAAAAGTTTAAATGACATATCTGTTATGTATCCGGAAATATTCACCTATTTTTAAAAATTGTGAAAAAAGTCGTAACTTGTTAATGCACAGACAGAGTTGAGTATTTACAACAGTTGCAATTTTTCCAAGATATCTTATTTCAATTTTTAAAGTAATTATACATAATACAGTCAGTTAAAAAATATAAGTGTTAAAAACAAATGGAGCGAAAGTAAAATCTTTGTTTAGTGATTCGATTGTTACTGCATTCGTGATCATAGAATAACCTTGAAACAATTAAACATTTGCCTATCCAGCATTTAAAGTACATTTATTAAAATGTTTAACCCTTTTTAATAACGTTATTTCAAAAGTGGTCGTAAACTCAGAAATCATTAAACAAAAAAATGGAGATAACTTTGGATTGAAACAAACATATAAAGTATCAAGAAGAAACTACAATTCTTGGGCTCAGCTGGTTGCATCTCATAAAAATCACATTCCATTGTGTCTGCAGTTATTTTGCTTGGCTGCTATCTATGCTTTAAAAGGACCGCTTTAAAGATTTTATAGAAATTGTAAGGTAACACTCGTTGGAAGTAGTAGGCACAACAAACACAGCAAAAGCCATATTTTACAAAGTAAGCCAACCACAAGGAAAGAAATAAAAGACGGATTGCTTCAAATGTCTATCAGTGAGTACATTTTAACTATGTGAAATATAGCTGAAACTCGTTATTTCAAACCCCAAGGGATCGAGTGTTGTACTTCGAGATTTACCCATATTCGACTTCAACCTGGACTTGAAAATGTCAACGAGAGCCGAAATTTTGAGATAAGCGTGTTCGAGAAATCAACTTACAACTGTATATCAAAAAAATGGGGATGGGAGAAAAGAGGGAAAGATAAGTAGAAAACAAGGGGAAAATAAGTCTTTATGTAGACACGTGATGAAATAGACCGTTTCAGCTAAATTAAAGTCATGAAACTTTCGATATTAAGTACTTTCTGGGCCAGTAATGTAGCCGACGATTCACATTCTTTCTAAAAATGGTAAGAGAAATGTATGCGCTATAGAGTGTGGTTCGGTTTCGAGTCATACCGACAAAAGTTAGGTCTTATGACGACTTTTCAGTTTTGATGGTGGAAAAATACCCCAGGTATCCTGACCTGAAATTAAGCATTTTTATGAACCAAGAGCATATAACTCGACCATACTACAACAAACTGACCCATAATCCTCTTCGGTCGTGCTTTTGGAAATAAACACACTCCCTGAAAATACTATATTAGCTAAAAACAAATGTGCTAGACTGTTTCTTTGTGAAACACGACATTTTTGATAACTCAAGGACCATAACTTGACCAGCTCATCCGATAAAATGCATACCTTAGTGTTGCTATATTGTCTGGTCTTTTGGGATCATGGTGTCAATTAAATCTGGATTATAGAATACGGCACAAGTCGATACGAGCCGTTGCACATTTCATAACTTATCAGGAACGGAGTTAGTTTGATCGAAACTGATAATATTTTGCTTATTTACCTTATATGCAAGGCAATGATCTTCATTTAAATTCTTTTCGAGGTTTTATACACGTGCATGATGTCGAAAAGTTTCTTGAAAGTAAATAGGTAGTAAACAGCTGTACTTCTGAAAGCACCAAATCAAAATAAGAATGCTTAGTACGTGTGCTTATCAGATGTACACATTTTTCATTTTATGTCCCAAAATCTCACTTTATGGAACAAAAACAAGACACTTGATCGAGGCCAAATACTTGTCACATTTCAAGAGAAAGCTTAGTAATTCTATAAGCCACATGGTGCATAATTATTAAATATTTGCTTTTAAATACAATCATTAGGACGCATTTCTAATATACACGTTGTACAATTAACAAATGCAAACTATCAATGATTATTCTATAATGATAAAGGACATTTGGTTGGTTATTGATCAGATTTCGTTCTTCCCTGTTTTTATAGCTCACATGGACTCGGTCCGTGCTTTTTCCCTGTTCTTTGTTATTTCGGTAGCTGGATGTATACATTCTGTAAGTTTCTTGATTTTCTATTTTTTTCCATTTTCATTATAAATTTGTGAATATATGATATTGCATGATACAATGCATATTCTTTAAAGCATAATTTGCAAATGTGAGGATAAAACACAGTCAAAACGGCTCCAGAACAATAGATTATTGTCTTCTTTTGTAAACAAATAGGAATAATCTGCTTCCGGAATAGATCTATAACTTTTATTGAATGATACACTACTTCTTGACACATGGCTCTTTATTTAGATCTGATATTAGGCTATGCCAGGGGAGAAGCTGTTAATTTCTTTTCTCTAATGCCTGTTTGTGGCATGGATAGCTATGATTGAGACAAACAAGACAATATTAGAAACAAATTTACTTGATGAGTTGGTTTGTTTTGTCTAACGTCTCAGATGTAAACGGCAGTTCATTTTCAGGATTTTTGTACCAACTAGTTCTCTGCAAGTTTCTACTGACCTCTTATTTGGAAGAGCTGTTATTACTGAACTGTATTAATGTGTTAGGAAGCTTTCACAAAAGATGATTGATCTAATGCAATGAATAAAGCAAAGTTAACTATTTAAATTTCGAAGTATATTAATGCGTTGGAAATACCGTCCGATTACTAGTATTAGATTTTTATAAATTTCATCTTATATATATATTTTTTTTTGATTTTGCTTACACACACTTCGTTGCTGAAACGAAGCAAAATAAAGCAACATGATGAAATAATGCTAAACACACTACACTTAAACTTCGTTACCTGTCATGAGCAGATCCAATCAAACCAACCGAGACTGCTATTAGTTTGCTTAGTTGAGTTCTGTGCTTCCAAATAACCATCTTACAGATATAGTTAGGAAAACGCGGAGAAATTCCTGTAGGAATATAACGTTAAAACATATTATTTTGCCACTGAATCAATTCGTCAGGTGTATAAGAAATACTTTGTTGTTTGAATTTAATCTGGAAAAAATTTCTTTTTAACCGCTTATCTTGTCAAAACATTTTTTTTATCTGCAGCAGACGACAAACTCTAAATGCAGGAAACCGAAGACTGTTTGTGATGGCAAGAAACATATAGAGAATATTAGGTTACTGTCTTATAAATCTAAATTTATTAAGTGAGTCGGAGAAAATATAAAAGTCGAGGCTCTGCCGAGACTTTTATTTTTTCGTAGACAAACTTAACAGGCTGGGCACATCTCCCAATCGGGGTAAATTACCTCGTTCGGGGTATATTACCCCGGTAGGGGTATAACAAGAACAATAGAAAAGGACAAAAGTTTTGATAACTTTTTTATTAAGGAAGTGCTAATGCTCATATTCTCAGGTCAACTTCGTATGATATAAACAGTTGACAATATGATATTTTTTTGACAGATTTTTGTTGTAAAAATTTCAGATTTTCACCATTTTTTAACATATGCAAAATTGATAAAATGGTACATAAGCATATTTGTTATGACGATATAAAGCTGTAGTAAAAATATTTATGTTAGCACTTTAAAGAAAAAAGAAATATATATATATTTGTGCTTTTCTATTGTTCTAGTTGTACCCCGATCGGGGTATATTACCCCGAACGAGGTAATTTACCCCGATTGGGAGATGTGCCCAGCCTGCTTAATAAATTTAAATTTATAAGACAGTAACCTAATGTTCTATTTATCCTACCTTCTGATCTAAAATCATTCTTTAATTAAAATTCAAAATTTACCACCAACTAGATCTGAGTCTGTCTTGCACAGAAATTAATACGCCACACCATTACACAAACAGGTCTTTAAAATAAAAATATTATAAAATTAGCGCCGAAAAACAAAGGCTAACCTTGTTCTGCTTTGTGTCTGACTTCTCTGTTCTGCTGAACATTAAAGAATAATTTTAATTTGCTGCCAAGTGAAGTTTTGTCCGAAGTTCAGTTGAATGTCGGATTGCCCATCCTCACCAAGCAAACAATTGACGAGACTTATATACACGCCATATCGCCGCTTGACAAAACGAATAGGCAAACCGTTTCCTCGATGATTTTATTCAATAACACTCCATTACAGATGCAATATATTCCTAGATTGACGAGTAGAAAGCTAAAATTCTGAACAAACGCTATACATGAGTCACTTTCCGTTTCTCCGAGCGTTTCCGTTATAAAAACTTTTTGTAGTAATTGCAAGTACGGTATGCATACACTATACATTTGTGATGGTCTCACATACCTAATAAAAGCGCGTTTATGAAAATAATTGCATAAATATGTCTTTTAGCAGTTATTCTCAAAAACAAGATGGCTTCGTTTTAAAAAAAAATCCAAAAAGTAGTCCGCCAAGCTTTATTTAGTCACTGACCAGATAAAGCCCCTTGATTTTTGCCTTTATTTTGCATGAAGGTAGGATAAAATCAGTTATTCCCGGAAATATTTATGATTATCATTATGTGAATTTTGAATAAAGTTGTCATGAAGAAATCTCTGTAAATGTGTCTACGTAACATATTAACACAGGGAAATGTGAATATGAAACTAGTATTAGTGGTGACAATATTGCAATCTTGAAGTTTTTCCTTTGTAAACATCTGCCATATTGCAAGGATGTTTAAGAAAGTTTCAGTTATCAATTCTTATCTGCATCATTAAGTTACTTTATATTATAATTATGTAAAATAGAAAAAGTGGAAAACCACAGGGCGAACAACATGACAAAAATAAAAATGTTGCAGACTCGATTTTACTGAGCCTGTTCATGAATGGTAGTGGAAATGCAAGCTAACGCCCATGCCCTGTAGCCTGTAAAAAGATTTTGAAGAACATTTGCTTAAGTACCTTATTCTATGCCAATAAAGCAAACGCAGGTTTTAATAAACATTATATTAAATGATAAGAAACAGAACCGGGATAAAAGGCTGAATAAATATGACATAAAATCAAATTGAAATTAAGATACAATAAAAATATCAACATCATTGATAATAAAAAATAAAACTTATTCCGAATACGATAAAATGATTTGCCAGAAATATTACCAGCCTATTTGAAAAGAAACATAAAAAACTGAAACTGAAACTGGTTTATTTGCTTAAACGCCTATTTCTACATTTAAACATATTCAATGGCGTTTTACAATACAAGTTGAAATAAAATATTAAATATAAAATATTTTAAATAAGATTAATTAAAACGAATCAAAATAGCAATTATTAATTTAAAGTCAATGATAATACTATATTTTAAAATACTACTAACATACAATTATCACAGACAAACATTAAATTTCTATCACTGTCACCAGCATCATTGTTTAAAACTCAGTCAAAACTTAGAATAATGCAAAGTAGTCTCTGAAGAAATGCGTTTTCAACCTTTTCCTAAAGCAGTCAATTGAAGAACTTTGTCTGATGTTCAACGGCAAATTGTTCCACAACTTTGGCCCTATAGTACTAAAGCTTCTATCACTAAAAGTTTTTCGCTTGTTGAAAGGGACGATGTAACAGTCAACTGATGACTCCGAGGATCTGAGGGAGCGCTGGGGGATTTTCGGTGTTAAGAGTTCAATCAAATATGCAGGCGCATTTCCAACATGGCAATTGAACATGTACGTCAAGATCTTAAAGTTTATTCTGGCTTTGATCGGCAGCCAGTGCAAATCGTAGAGTGCCTGCTTAGAACTGTCTCTTCTTCTACGATTCAGAACTAACTTCGCACACATATTTTGAATGCGTTGCAGTTTTGCGATGTCACAATCAGAAATACCGTATAAAATAACATTACAGTAGTCTAAATGCGAAATAACCAGCGATAGCACTAAGGTTTCAGTTGCATCCTGAGTCAAATATTTGCGAATGTTTTTGATTCGGAAAAAATTCAACATTGCCGTTCTACACTTTATTTTTATATGCTCTTTGAAAGTTAAAGTTTCGTCCAAATGGGCCCCCCAAAAATATCTGATGTTACTCTGTCTCTTGATTTTATCACCACAAATATCTATCTCGTGAATGTTTAACTTATTCAACTGAGGGGCACTTCCAAAGGCAATATGTTCAGTTTTTGAGGAATTCATTTTTAGTTTGTTACTGTTCATCCACTCATTTGAATCTGTAGCAAACTCCTCTAGTTCACCAATGGATTTAGCCTCGATGGATGGTTCGGGCTTAAAACGTGTGCTTGCGGTGTGGTCGTCGGCAAAGCCAAAGACGGAAATGGACGGGGGAACAATGTCAAAAATCGTTCCTGCGTACGTGAGATAGAGCCACGGCCCTAAACAGCTTCCCTGGGGGACACTACACGTAAGCTCACGTGCTGATGACACTGTTTGATTCACACTCACGCGGCAGCTCCGTGGCCTCAGATATGAGTTCAACCAGTCCAATGCAACACCAGAGACACCATACTGACATTTCAAAACGTCCAAAAGAATATCGTGATCTACCGTATCAAAAGCTGCACTAAGGTCTAATGCTATCAATGCAGTCACTTCTTGATGTTCCATAGCGTCCAAGATGTCATTGATAAGTCTCAATAAAGCCGATTCGCACGAATGATGTTGCCTGTATGCGGACTGATTTTTCGGAAGGAGATTATGTTCATTTACATGTTATTAAGTAAGTACAGTGCTGCTTTCTCTATCAATTTGGACAAGAATGATAAGTTGCTCACTGGCCTATAGTTTGAGAATATAAGTTCGAGACCAGCTTTCTTTAACAGAGGTCTAACTATTGCCTGTTTCCGCTGCACTGGGAAGACTCCTTGAGTCAATGAAAGATTCACTAGTCTAGTTATAATTGGGAGGAGCTCTTTTAAATATGACTTCAACACTTTTGTTGGAATAACATCAATTTCACACGACTTTGTTTGTAACTGGTTAATGAGTTTTCGAACTTCATCCTCACTAAGTTCATCAAATTTTCCAAATTCCGGCACATTTCTCATTGATGGTTTATAGTTTTCAAAATCTTTTAAGCTGTCCCGTATTTTCTGAATCTTTTCCATGAAAAAGTCAGCAAATTTGTCAGCTAGCGTATTTTCATTTTCAACAACAGGCATTGGATTCTCCGACTTGCCGCCGGTGAGATCTGTCACAAATTTGTAAAGTTTTTTGGAATCACCTTTGTATTCGAGCACTTTTTGGCTAAGAGTTCTCTGTTTTTCTAGTTTCAGTTCATGGTGATATTTATTAAGAGCAGTCTTGAAAATTTCATAGTCCTGTGGATTTTGGTACCTCCTCCACAAACGTTCGGATTTGCGCAGAATTTGTTTTAAGTGGCGGATATCCTCATTAAACCACGGTTTCGGATTTCGACAAATAATAGTTTTCTCTTTTTAAAGGAGCGTGCTTGTCAATGATATTTTTCATTTCATCTTGGAAAATGTCAACATATGTCTCAATTGATCACTTTCAATTTTCAAATCAGCAAGGTCACTAGCAAAATCTGAGTCATTTATGTCATTAAAGTTCCGGTAAGTAATAGACTTGCTGATGATGTTTTCCTTTTTCACTTTTGTAATGACTTTTACTACACGATGGTCGGATAAGAAAGGACCGGGTTCACATGAGATAAGTTCAACACCATTTGCGACCTCTGTGATCACAAGATCAAGACTCTGACCGAACACTTGTGTTGGGAAATGTACATGTTGTTGCAACCCCATAGCACATAAACAACTGTTGAATTCAGAAATAGTGTTGGTGTCGTCATGTATATGTAGATTGAAATCTCCCATGATCATGAGATTGGGGTACTTGGAAATAACGTCTTCAAGAAATTCGAAAAAGTCTTTCACAAATTGCGTAGGTGTCGCCAAAGCTGGGGGTCTATAAATGCCTACACAATTAATGGTAATGTTTTTAAAGACCATTTGCCATACTCCGTACTCAAAACTTTCGGTGGTGCCAGATACAATTTTGCGCATTTGAACACTACTTTTACAAGTCAGAGCAATACCGCCACCCGTTTTGTTTCTACGATTCGCAACACTGAGTCTATAACCATCTTGATTTAAATCCGATGTTTCGAATTGGGATTGTTTTTCATCGGAATACCAGGTTTCCGTCAAAAGTGCAAAGTCAATGTTCTCGTCACGAAGCAATTGTCCGACTAGCACATCCTTTTTGACTACTGAATGACAGTTCAATGTTAGACAGGTGACATTCTCTGTATAGTTACTGAGTGTGTTTGATCGTTTTGGATATACAAGATTTGACACATTTACACCATATTGTTTCCTTTGTATTTTGTGACTTGTGTGTATTGCAGCTCCTGATCGGTAACTTCTAAAGTTTAATATCCCCAGACCTTTTAATCTTGCCAATAATTGTTGGTCAGGTAAAATCCATTGTCTGGGTATTGATCTATATTTCATTAGTTCACTTGCACTATAGGTTTTAACCAGGCCCTTAGGATAATCCATTATGTGATAATCCATTGTGTGCACTGAGATGGTGTTCACCCAGTTATGATAAAATCCTTTGTTAAAATCCATTTTTTTTGGACACAAATACTCCAAAAATGCAATTAGTAATCCAAAAACGAATGATATATTCATAAATGTCATATATTTATGTAACTCCAGAACAAAAATGAAGTTTCTACATAGTCATTTAATCACACAAAATCCCATTTATTTAGAGAGACACAATTTAGCAGCCTTTGACATTTGGCGCTCAAAAGAACATAAATTCACGACCGGTATCAAATACAAAAAATAAGCTTAAAGTATCGGCGAGAAACTAACTTTATAGATCTTCAAAAGATTATTGAAAAAAAAACACGACAAAAAGAATTGCACGCACCACTGAAATATCAAAAAGGAGGAAACGGAACGTCTTCTTGATAATTCCAGCCTTTTCCAAAATTATCCATGACATTTCAGTGATTCGTCATTATTATACAGTAGACCTACTTCATCACGTTGACAGTATTCTGTCTGAACTAGGACATGATTAAATAAAGATCTAAAGAAAACAAGCATGATTGTATCAGTCTATTTGATTTATTAGAGACGTGATAGGAAAGTCTACAGAAATTCCTGTTTATGAAATAAATATGGATTGATTCTGTAATATCTTGATTATCAGGGATGATATAGTCGATTTAATGGTGGAGAAAGACCCTAGGTGCCCTCCAGCACTGTTCTAGGCACAGGTGAACATGGTTACTGTTATTGTACCACATTTAAACATCACTCTTTTCATGTGCAACGTTCAAATGTGCTTTTCAGAATACATTGTAAAAGTACAAACAACAAACTCATATGAAACCAGACGAAGCTGCCTTTTTACATTCACAAAACATGAATATTAAAATATAAATACATTACTAAACAAGACAGACATTGACGTATATCAAAAATTGAATGACTTTAAGGATAAAATTCTGCTCTACGCTTTCATACAAAGAACTATGTCGCTCAGTTTGTGAAATGTTGTACAAAGAAATAGGTTTATGCAGACTTATTAAATCGGTCAGCTTCCCTAATTTGGAAGACTGGAAGAGAGTTCCAAAGCCTGGGAGCAATGAACGAAAAAGCTCCGATTGTCACACGTCACGGTTTTAATCTTGACACAATAAATGACAGCGTGTCTTGTGATTATGTTCCTAACCGTCTATACACTTCGACAATATCCGTTATAAGAGCTGGGGACTAATTATGTAAAGTGAGTGTGGATCAGAACTGTGTCTTGTATTGGTAACCACTGGAACTCCTTCAGTACTGACATATATATTTGTGAAAGGACATCCTGGTGATAACGACAGCTAACGTGTTCTGGACATGTTGCAATTTGCCAAGTGCATTGTTTAGAATACCACTCAACAAGGCATTACAATATTTTAATGATGAGGTAATCAGGCAGTTGGCAGTTCTCTATCTATATTGAAGTCTAATATTGCATCAACAACCGGAACGCCGGCAATGTGCTTAGAATTAAGCTTTAGTGCTAACAAAAGTACTTTTGTTTTCTCAGCATTGAACTTCTGGATGTTGCAATGCTTCCACGAGACGATTCCAGCGAGGAAACCTTCAGTGCGGCGCTATGCCTCCATCCTAGTCACAGCTTCTATTGGCATAAAGGACAGGTATAACTGAGTCCGTGCAAGTGCTTTGTCTGTTACTCAAACATAATGTTTCAGGCGGTCGTAAACTTCAGGCAAATCATGAAGCACAAGGATTGTTACAAAAGTTTGGTCGAGAAACCGGAGGATATCATTTTGTACTTTTTGTTGTTTTCAATTCAAACGATGAATTAATATGCCGTTAATCTCCGCATTAGTTGCCATAGGAGTCGTTCGGAGGTCTCAGTTTTAAGCACAGACACTTTAATAATTAAGAATCTGCAGTACGCGTTTAATTATCGATACAATTTATTTGTATTTTGTTTCAGTATAATTGGAGATCATTTTTCTACTTAGAACGTGCTGCAGCCTGTAGCCTGTCTAGATAAATCTTGGAGATCAGTTCAAAAGGTCACATACGGGTGTCAATTTAACACAAGGAAAACGAAAGAGAAACAAATTAATTAGCCTCATCTGTAGGGACATGAACAGATATCGAGTTTCCAAAAGATATGAAAATGACTTGCATTAATCTAGGGAATTCGAAATAGAAAGTTCCAACAATATGTCTCACTCATTTTTTTCTCCTGAAATATTACTTTTGAACACGAAGCAATTTGATATTTCCAATATATTTTTGCACATGTTTTTCCAAACAACTTTGGCTCATGTTTGACGTTTATACAGAAGATCGTTACATGTTGTCCTACTTTCAAACGTACTAAAAAGATACAATTTTATTGAAACATTCTATTCAAAACAATGTTATGTTAGTAATAGACATCGAATATCTTTTTACTAACCTTCCAAAGGCACCCGGCTGTCTTACACATTAACGAGAATCAAAATTAGTTTGTAATACGATATTACATTTTAAACAATATATTGGTGTTTACAAACATCAAACATAGGTTTTAGAATTTTTAATAACAATTTCAAGTTGGTCATTCATTTAAAACTGTCAATACTTCGAAAACGGAAATAATGATCGCTGAAATAAGTTGATATTGAAGTAGATATATGTAAAGAAATTTAAATATATGTCCTTAGAGAAAAAATTGATAATGAAATAAAAGAATATAATATTGAAAGGGCGATCCAAAACAGATGAATCGGCTTGGGTTAAGAAACTTCAGAATACTTTTTATCTGTAGAATTTTCAGATAAAATAATGTTTTCATCATAAATAATGATTCAAGCAGTCATCGAACAAGTAAAACCTACTATGAGGCATAATTTAGCTTGTTTCAACCTTCTTTGATTTAGTAAGCGCCTAATTATTCCACAGTGTCAGTTGTCACTCACGAGATCATCTGTATTTATAAGGTCTTTGCAATAACACAGTTTGTCAAGAAACGAATTCTAACTTAAAATTGCTAGGGATTTATAACTAGGTAACAGTTCACTTATATTTTGGCAAAGCCATGTTTATATATAGCATAAACAAATCGACGGTGCTAATGATATTACATGCTTTAAAGAACATTACCCTGTACAAATGTCAAATTTCGTCAGAGCACTCCCTTTCATGTCTAACAAATGCTGTCCAAAAGACAGCACGCTCACTTATTTGACAAGTTCTTTGTCAGACAGGGGCCATAATTTTCTTTAAAGTCAGGCAAGACATACGTAACGAAGTTATTTTTACAACTAAAACAGTATGGCAGTGATGGCAACTTGCATGCAAAACTTCAAGAGATAAAGCTTGATAGTTAGTTGCAATGCCAAATTTTAACCGAAGTTTCTAAGAATGCTTGGTTCATAATTTTATTAAATTTAGCTAAGAATTATGTCATTTGGTTGTTGCAATAGGTTCAGGCCGAGGTCTTTTCCTTGGTCGATTTTTTGCCTATTTTTTCTCGGTTGATCTTTTGCCTCGGCTATTAATTTTGGTCTCTGTGATTCGTTTTGCCTCAATTGTATGAATGCAAGCCGTTCCGGAGGAAGCATGTCCCAGTTTAGCAAATATATATTCAACTTTCAAATAGGTTTACCATATAAAATGTGAAACAGAAAATAGCATAGATCTGTCTTGTAATCAAACAGACGGTACAGCTCTGTGACGTATGCGGCATGGAGTCAGTAGGTGAAAAGATGAGTTATGTGGTTGGCGCGCGCATTTCAGATTTGAAGTTAGCAGCATTCGAAACTACCAGCATCTGTGCCAGTAACATAGATGACACTCCTCTATATATATGCATGATAACATAGGCCTATCTTAACCAAAAAAAAAAAAGAAGAAGATATTTCCAATCATTCAAAATATTACATTTTCTCTTCGTGCAACGTTCGGATCCCGAATTCGAAATTTGCACCACTTCCGACGTCGTACCATACTCATGCCCGTGTATTTTCTATAAAGCGGGTGGGGGTCGTGACATGCTCCCCCAGAAAGTTTTCATACCTACAATAAGCTACATGCAATTTTTCCCCGGCTATTTTATTTTCAGTATTTCTGTAGACGCTTCAGAGCGTTTCAGTATTTCTGTAGACGCTTTAGTATTATAATGGTTTTAAAGTGATTTGTGTGTGGCCAGCATTTGTACCAAAAAGAACTCATCTTTTCTTAGGTCATATTAAACGACAAAATAACAAACTCTCATAACTATATAACATAGATCATTTTTAAAAGATTAATCAAGCTTTTCGTGGGTTACATCAATCCTATTTCATGTACCAAGATTTCATATTCTCAAAAGTGTATTAACTTATTCAAACTTGCAAAGCTTTTCGAATTTCTTACACTTAGACAAATGAGTATCCAGAGAACTGCTCAAAGAGCAACGCTGATAATTTCTTTGAGATGATATTATGAAGGCCTTTTTATACTGGTTTAATTATTTCTTTTTCTGCACTGAACCTACGTACAGACAGGTGGCTTCGGTCTCAGTGTGTAAACCTGTAGTTTTGGGATAGCTATTTTTCTTGTTAATACATGGCAAAAGAATTGAATTCATTGCACGATATAATCATAATATAAGCCGTCCAAAACTTCATTTGAAATTGACATGCAATTCACTACGTTTGCTCTTACACCAGAACTAATTCTTATCCTTGAAATAATTGCTGTCTCTGTAACTGAGGATATTTCATTTTATCGCGAAAAAAAGTTTTATCAACTATATATTTGCTTAAAGAGTTTTCAAATTATGACAAAGTAGAATAATGTTATTCGTTCGCAATTAAGCTGATTTACAGTAAAATTGTGGAGCACTTCAATATCATAGCAAATTTGGAAGACTGGGAATAAGGCAAAGCTACAAGTATCAAACTTTTATGGCAAATTCTGTAATGATAAAGAATACAAAGAAAACACTTGCACAAATAAATTACATATTTTCATTCATTTTTATTTCTAATACTTTTAGATCATGGAGGACATTCAGTATTATTTGTTTATAACAGTATTCCGCTAGGTTTAAATACCTTTTATTCATTTCATATTTGCAAATACGTAATTACAATGCATATAGATTACAAACAGCTTTGAGCTTGTTTCATCACTCCATCAAAACGTGTGTGCTTTTTTCACAACCCTAAATACGAAATTTTGCGGATAAACCAAAATAATCTTACGGTCGGTCGGTCGGTCAGTAGGTCCGTTGCAAAATATTTAAAGTGGGAACTTCTCTAGCTTTTAAGAGGTCCCAATGAAACACCATACATAATTATGATGAATAAATGAAGTGTATTTCATATTTTTCTTTGACTGAAAAGGTGGGGATACCAACTTCCAAACACCTTTAATTTTGTAGGGGCACCCAAAGTCCCATCCCCATACAATTTATAAATTGAACTACTTTTACAGTTAAAGGGGATTTCAATGGAACATAGAACATATGATCATTATGAGGTTTAGATGTTCATGACATTTTTAGGACTGGCAGGACTCTAGTTTGTGTCGCGAACTACTTCCAGTATGTACTTTAAAGCGATTCTAATGAAATTTCATACAGTCGTATGAGCGTCATGAATTGTACATTAATGTGACATTTTTTTCTTGGATGGGAACAGGTGGGGCACACACACACCCGCCCAAAATAGTTTGTCTTCTGTCGATACGTTGCACCTTTTAGAAGGAAATCTGATTTGGAATATTTTTACAGTATTTCCTCTTATACAACATTCAGTTTTTATTTAGGTGAAGGCTATATTCAATTCAGCACGAAATGTCAGCAATTCAGACTAGATATACTTCATTTTTTTAAAAAATATACATATTTTGATAATTGCTTTCGTACTTTCCATCCCTTATCTTATCTTTTGTTAAGGTAAAATAATATCATATTTTCGAAAATTGTTACATGCTTTGTTTTCCCACGCCCAAATTGAAATCATTGCTAAAGACGAAATTTTATACAATTTGCGTACTCGAAGCAGTTTATCATAAACAACTTTCAAAATGATTTGCAAAAAAAAACAAAATAACCACGAAATAAACAACAGTGACCTTTAGTCAATACACATCTGATCTCTTTGACTGCGTGATGATGTATTGCTAACGAAAATATCAAGTTGATGTGACATTTCAAATATAACGCGTACTTGTTGGATTGGCATGGACTCTGTAATTTCAGAGAATTGCGTCTTGAATAAAAAACAGCGAAATATCGACAGAAATATTTGTTTCTTTTTTCTTGGAAGATCTATTAATAAATGTGTTCCTAGAAAATGTATGTTTTTCTGAAGTTGTTCTTGCAATAAATATATTACGATACAGACAAAACTTAGCGCTAGGTCCTGATTGTACACGACAGTTCGTCAACGTTGAATATTCATTTGTTTAATCTTTGGTAAATTGTCTTGACATTTGATTTCTTTTGTTCTAAGACTAATAGTTTGGACTCAAGATGATCTTAGGTATGTATTTGAAGTTTAAGGCCATGTCGACTAAAGAAAAATACCCATTTATTTTGTATGGCTGAACGTGACGAAGCCTTATGGTTCACAAACTTGATACGGCAATTTGTCATCTCCCAGTTAGATTATATATACACCCTGCTACAAATTTTTAAACTGAACTGGTTTATCATTTAATTTAGGCAGTATTATTTGAAGTGATGTTCTCTGAACATTTACAGTCTGGACTGGTGCAGGCAGATCTTGGTCTGCTCTGGTCGCAAAGGCAAAATCATTTGCCGCTAGCAGGCTACAGATTAAGATCTTGTAGGCCCCATCTCAAATATGTCATAAGGTATTTGTTTTTACATTATTCACCCTTCAATAGTTATCAAACGAAAACCGCTTAAAAAGTTCCCTATATTTAACAAATTTCCATGAACTGCTGTTGCTAATAAACGTTGCTATGGATTTGTATTACATAAAGATATTTCCGCATTTTCTGAGTGAATAAACACAGGGACAAAGCATGGTGCATGCGTTATGTATCTGCTTTTTATGCAGCAATGCTTACATCGTTTGTCCATATAATGAATTTGTGACAGTGGTACAGTATTCTATAAAAGAAAATAAAAAGAAGTATTTATGAACTTTTTGCGTTTTTATGCTAAACGTGTATTGAGTTAAAATGTTTCTATAATATTTGTTGCCGTGGGGACATCACGCCAAACGACACTCCATAAGTCGAAAGGACATGCTTCTCACTTTTATTGGTATAGCCAGTAAGGGTTGTAAAGAAATTTCGTTTCGGTTAAGAAAACTGAGCTGTAGCAGACACTAAGAAAGGTATGATAATACGTTAATCTTTATTATTATATACGTTACTTTAAATAGTAACAAAAAGGCCGTTAAAACAGTCATTACGGCTGCTGTTTACGGATCGATAATGGCGCAGTGTTACGGCCGCGGAAAGGATATAATAGAAATGTCAATAAATGGCGGGTGTCTTTTAGCCACAATGGCATACCTAGTTTCATAATGGCCCTCAGCTTAAGCCCTCGGTCCCCTTGTCCTTTTCATAATACTTCTGCGGAAATGGCATTTTTCATTAAATTTTAAGGACAATGACGTTAAAGCAGTTGAAGTAGTATTGTACAAACACTATGTTAGATCTGACATAAAATGTTGGATTTAGAGTAAGTTAAACTTGATGTTCAAAATTTGAGGTGTTCGGTACTTATTGTATAGAATTATAAAATTGTCCATTAAGAAAATCTGAAATAAACCAAATTTCCATATTTTTGATATTGCTATCCAATTTGAACGAATTTTCCATACATCTTTGTGTTATGATGATTATTATCATTATCATTATTATTATTATTATTACTACTACTATTATTTGTTTATTAGAGTTTCATTTTTTCACAGTACAACAAGCATATATGCATGACAGTATTATTGCAATAGAATTACAAAAGACTATGTAAATTTTATATAAATTCTATCTGATCTAAACATTAAATCTGCATGATACAGGTTAGGTGATTTCAGCTACTGTCCACGCAGTGTGCCTAAAATATATTTAAAACAACTACTCGTAAATTCTAAAACAGTTAACGTGAGAAATGCAAAGCATATATTACCATTACTTATATGAGTGAGAATATAAGCAGATACTTCCAAACTTAGTTAAAAACAGTTAAGTCACATATATATCTTAAAAAAGATAAGATAAAACCAGACCCTATTAGTCAACCCTTACGATCCAGTGCAAGAACCACACGGGACACACATATTCTTGAATTGGAGGAAAATGAATCACCAAATGCATGATAAATGCTGCGTGGAATACAGTTCAATCTTACATTGACACAAACAAAAATCTTCTATATGTGTTATATTAGTTTTTATCCTGTCACTTGCAGTATTTTCGACCCGATATCAGGGTGCCGTATATCTTTCTTGATATACCGTCAGTGGATCATGTGACCAGTGATATACGGTCAGTTGATCATGTGACCTTATGGTCGATATTGTTGTCATAAGAAATTTTGCAACGAAACCATCATCATTGTGTTGGAAATGTCCGAACTAAGAAAATGAGTGGTCAAATAATGAGTTTTTATTCAAAAACGAAGAAGTTATTGCGATTTTGCCGGTAATCACGTCATTATATAAGTGACGTCATTACGAATATGACGTCATTAAAGCGGTTGTCGCACACTTATTTTTGTAAAATAAATTGCCAAATATCGGAAAATGAAGTAATGACAAGATAAATAGAATAATAGGTTAGTGCCTAAGATGGAGAAAGTTTATCTGGCTCGGCTCCGGATGTTATCAGGTTCGCCTTCGGCTCACCCGATAACCTCCTCCACCTCGCCAGATAAACTTTCTCATCTACGGCACTAACCTATTATTCTCTATATACATGGTCAGATTTTAAAGATATCCAATGGCCATCTTTCACTAAACTATCTTATCCTTAGATATTTACTTCTGATGTATAAATTCCTCATCAAATATATTTAACTTTACTAAATATATAAATTGGACTTTAATTCCAAACCAGACGATTGGACTTACTAAGACCCAAGAATCATAGACTAATGTCTATTGTACATGCAGTGTGTATTCCTACGACAGAAGTCTTCCCAAGAGCTATAGGGAGGTCGGATATTAACCTCGTTATATTATAAAACTGTCTTTCTTTATAATATTTATTCGATATTTTCTGATGCATTGACGTAAATTATGCTATGTTTTGAATACGTTTCTAAACAAACAATACACAATCGATACTCTTTGATAACCTATACCGGGTTTATGAACAAATTTAGTCGGTGGTAAACAGTTTAAAGCGAGAATTTGACTGAGTCTGTTTACGAGAGATAATGAAAAGTGCAACACCCTTACCCTCCCACATCATAGCACAGGCTTAAGAGGAACTCTATTATAAATTGAGATTGAGTGCACTCGTGACATTAAAGAATCAGAAATTATAACAACACAAGTCATGTCTTCAATCTTGTTTGTGCTTAAATGATACAAAGACTTCCCATTTTGTTTTGGTGTTACAGAATATTTAAAATAGGGTATCTTCATAGATTTGTACTGGCTTATCGGCGTTTTCGTTATTGGAATCATTAACGGGACATTCGTTCACATACGTACTTAAGTAGGGCATGCCTACTTTCCACAAGAAGCTTAATTAAATTGACATCTACGTAATTAAGTATCAAAAATTGTGTTCCTTTCCAATATCGCAGAATCCTAATAAGTCAAGACCACTCTTAAACACAGCCAATATGTCCAAAGACATTTCTAATCTAATTCTAAGTACACAGTAAAAAGATATTCCACATTCCGTTTAACATCTGCAATACACATTTTCTTTTATTTTATGATAGCAAATTGGATTTTTGGGAACTTTTCCAGCACAGATATTCTTATAAAAGCAAAAACAAATTGTTTACTTAGAATATTTTCCGAACGATTTACTGTTGCAAATGCTAACTACTGAAACACAAGGACAAGGAATCGGTAAAACTGAATGATGCTCCCCGATGCATGTGCTTGTCCCAATAGGGGGAAAAACGTATTAGAAACAAAAAATGGAGATAATAAAAAGAAGAAAATTGAATAAAGGGAGACAATTAAAGCAAGGGACATATCATTAAGTGTAATTTTTGCCTCTATCATTTTGTGAAGCTTCAATGAAATGCCATTAATACTTTTCAAGTAATGCTCCGGACAAGCCTTATTTTGTATAATAAAGGGAGATAATTCAAAAACTAGGTAAGGTAGAGTTATGATTCTTTGACATTGCACTTTGTCTCAATGGTCTCTATGATTATCTTAAGTTTCAATCAAATGCCATTAAAACATTTCAAATTGTTTTCCGGACAAAAGTGTGACGGACGGACGGACGAACGGACAAAGCGGCAGCTATATACTCGCCCTCCGGGGAGCATAAAAACAAGCAAATCTATTTTAAAGTCAGTATACACAAATATGTTAACAAATTAATAAAATCATTTAGTAACAATAACAGTGTTAACAGTGTCTATTCTCCGACAAGCTCTATCAAATGTGGTACAAATTATCTTTCCTTATGCCATTTTGGATCATTTTCGTTATCAAGGAAACAATGAAAACCTATATCAGAATTTGTTTCTCATGAAAATATCAACTTACGAAATACATAGCACAATATTATCTTTAGATTGTCAATATATCTGATATGTTTAACAAACGAGTTATACCAGCATATAACTGAATTTCACATC
The DNA here is from genome assembly GCF_021730395.1 of Mercenaria mercenaria. NCBI lineage: Eukaryota > Metazoa > Mollusca > Bivalvia > Venerida > Veneridae > Mercenaria > Mercenaria mercenaria. Next base: position 63,465,348 of record NC_069361.1, on the reverse strand, counting down.
AATAAATGCAAAATCAGTACAAATTCAAGCAGTGTACGGCTTTACATGTATTTTCTAAAGATAAATGCTATTTTGTTAATATATGATACACAATTTTCTTTAAGCAAATATTCCTTTTACTCACGTCTCTAGCAAACGCAATCTGGTACGTTTTAAACGTCACCCATTCCTATAAGTTCCTACTTTAAAGTATTTGCTGCTGTCAGAGGAAACAATATATGTTTTTAATCACAAAGTTTCAAATATATGAAAAATATAGACACGTCATTGAAATATTAGAACCATTGAAGTACGCCTTTTAGTCCCAGTTCACCAGTTAATTTACTGCAGCTAGTAAATACTTTATCATCGCATTTTCATTTTGTCTGTACGTAAGTGGCTTACATTCACATCTGAGGGTTCTACCTCCAAACAAGCTTAAGAAATGGGGTCACAGGTAATAAGAGTGGCTTAAGTTTGTCATTTGCAACCTTCAATCCCATGTTCATGCGTTTGTGAAAATATTGGTTGTCCCTCTTTGCAGTGACGGATGAATATCGTATTTGTGAAAAATAACGAATATCCAGTATCATTGTATGGCAATTTCAGCCTGCTAATTCAATTGCGAGACCAGTCTCTTGCTATCTGCAAATCTAGATATATGCATGACCGTTTCTATTTTGGCTGATTTATACTTCTGGTAAGATTTTAGACCTAACTGTCACTAAGGAGCTAGAAAAATTGACTTATTCATTCATTCATTCATTCATTACCAATTCGTGGAAATCCTTAGTTCTATACACATCATAAATAACAAATTGAATATAAATACCTCTTTTTTTCAGGAAACGTACACGGACAATAATACGTGACTGACCAAGGTCGCAACTTTTAACAACTTTTGCTAAGGCCCTGGGAATTTACATATTTAAATACAATATATTTCCACTATTACTTCTTCTAACCACCGCCACATGTAACATCGAAAACAGCACAACTGACTAGCCTATTGCGTGCAATGCACGTGAATAATTTGTTCACAATATATTGTACAACGGTGTAAATGGTTTTGACATGATCGCTTGTATTTCATTTTCGAAACCTGTTAGGAAGCATTTATTCATATGTAAAGAAAAAACAAAGAAGAGTGTTTCTTTTGTTGCGTTTTTAATAAATACATACCAAAATAAAAAAAAAATAACCTTAAAGGATTAGAACAAAATTAAGCACAGGTCCATAACATTTTATAAACTTAAAGAACACTGAACAATGCGAGCAGGCTGCCTCATACGTAACCCCCCGATCTTTTATTTTTCTTTATTTTGTTGTTGTTTTGTTAACAGGGTCAGGGAGATGTAGTGGATACTTCAAACAGAAGGGTGCCCCAGGGTCAGGGAGAGGTAATGGATACTGCAAACAGAAGGGTGCCCCAGGGTCAGGGAGAGGTAATGGATACTGCAAACAGAAGGGTGCCCCAGGGTCAGGGAGAGATAACGGATACTGCAAACAGAAGGGTGCCCAAGGGTCAGGGAGAGGTAACGGATACTGCAAACAGAAGGGTGCCCCAGGGTCAGGGAGAGGTAACGGATACTGCAAACAGAAGGGTGCCCCAGGGTCAGGGAGAGGTAACGGATACTGCAAACAGAAGGGTGCCCAAGGGTCATGGAGAGGTAACGGATACTGCAAACAGAAGGGTGCCCCAGGGTCAGGGAGAGGTAACGGATACTGCAAACAGAAGGGTGCGGTGCTCCAGGGTCAGGGAGAGGTAACGGATACTGCAAACAGAAGGGTGCTCCAGGGTCAGGGAGAGGTAACGGATACTGCCAAAAGAAGGGTGCCCCAGGGTCAGGGAGAGGTAATGGATACTGCAAACAGAAGGGTGCCCCAGGGTCAGGGAGAGGTAATGGATACTGCAAACAGAAGGGTGCCCCAGGGTCAGGGAGAGGTAATGGATACTGCAAACAGAAGGGTGACCCAGGGTCAGGGAGAGGTAATGGATACTTCAAACAGAAGGGTGCCCCAGGATCAGGGAGAGATAATGGATACTGCAAACAGAAGGGTGCCCCAGGGTCAGGGAGAGGTAATGGATACTGCAAACAGAAGGGTGCCCCAGGGTCAGGGAGAGGTAATGGATACTGCAAACAGAAGGATGCCCCAAGGTCAGGGAGAGATAATGGATACTGCAAACAGAAGGGTGCCCCAGGGTCAGGAAGAGGTAGTAGATACTGCAAACAGAAGGGTGCCCCAGGGTAAGGGAGAGGTAATGGATACTGCAAACAGAAGGGTGCCCCAGGGTCAGGAAGATTTACGTCGATTTTCATAGCACGCAATAGCACTTGTGCCGATACATTATTAATTAAACTTGGCAAGAATAATTGGCATCCTTTATACTGTTTAACACAGGTAAAACAAATTAACAGTCTAAACAGCATAAGAATTATTTTGCCATGAAGTTAAGAAATTCTTGATAGTTATTATGAAAGGCTCTTATCACAAATGCTTTTCTGAAGAATATAGGAATGAAATTTATTCTAAAAGGTGTGATCTTTCAAATTACGTGATTGAAATAGTATGATCTCAAATAAAATGACGTCTTACTGTTGGTGAACGACTATGTAACGTCAAAAATAGTTTCAAGCAAGCTATAGCGACACCTTATCAATATTCGACTAAGTTTCTTTGTTCAAACGACAAACATCATTTTAACTACCTTCCGCCACATACAAATCGAAAAGACCCAGAGCTTGGTCATTCTTTTTTTATAGTATTTTTCTCTTTTATTAAGGTATATTTCTGATGGAATGATCTCAATTTTTAAGGAACTATAATAATGTTTTATCTTGTATGGCATACTGCTGTTTTAAAGACCAATAATATTGTTGGTATAAACTCTACCAGAATATCATTTGAAAGCATAGAATGCAACCGGGCAAAATAATAGCAGACTTGGTTTGACTGAGTCTGTTCACGACAGGTAATGAAACGTGCATCTCTTGCTCCGGCTAAAAAGGAACTCGATGCACCCTAAATAAACACCATGAGCACGAAGGACCATAAAATAATAACTGACTAGCAGGAAAAGCAATTGCTCCAATTAGTGTAAAAATAATTACCTATTCTTAAAGGGTAATCCCATATGGGATTCAAACGCCATAGGCGCGTTGTCTTCTTACATAATCCAGTTGTTTTTTTCTCGTGCTATATTGATTAAAAACATTAATGTTCAGACACAAATTGCTCACAAAAATAGTTCGCTGCCATAGTAGTGTATGCTGTTTTGTTTATAAATAGGTAGCTTTTCTTAATTATAGCTAGGGTCCATTCAGTGTATCTGAATTATAGGGTACCGCTTAAGCCGTTGCTAGAGGACGTGATGGCCGTTGCACTTGTCATTTTCGAGAACAGATTCATTCAGCCTGAGTTCTTACAAGCCATAGAGTGTTTTTTGTATTTGATTTCAAAAACAGTCATTGGCACGTGCATCTAAAGAATCAATATTAACATTATAAGGTTAATAAATGCATAATTTTAATTTCAGAAATATAATTGAATAACATGTTTTACTTAATAATGCCATCGTTAAAGTTCATTTTACTAAAGTACGAATTCTTTATCAGCGGGGCGTTATTACATTCATAATTTCTTGTCTAACCTGTTGGAAGTAGGGTAAGTGCGAGGTTGACACGCACTAAACGCGTTAAACCCCCAGTTTCCCTGATACAGGTTACTGATCGTTCCAAGGCGGTCTACTATTTTCAACTTGTTTTTAGTCTGTCTCGTATTTTGTGTTGCGTATGTTGTCTTGCTTGTTGTTGGCGTTTCTTATCTCTCTTCCACCACTTCCACCCCACCCTCGCGTACTCACATCGCCCCCTTGTATTTGCACCCCCTGGCATTTGGGTAAGGAGACTGCGTGTAAGAACCGTGGCTTTTCCTGTTGAATATTCATCCTTGCTTTTTCCCCTTCCCCAACACTCCCACTCTTTTGTCTACACCTTACGCCTTTTATTGCATTTTGCATATAATTAAAATGTACGTGCTGTTGGATATTTGAAGCAACCTGTCTACTATCTTTTTCCATTACAGTTTCTTTTTGTTGCGTGCCTATTTTGCGATACATGGCTCAAAGCCGGTGTTTTGGTTGCTCTGTTCTTTCGGAAAATCTACCCTTACCTTTTATCTTGTATACGAACAATTGACTTGAACAATGTAATATGCATGTGAGGCAAGCTGTATACAATGATTATATTGTCTGTATTTATATATTTTTTCCACTAGAAAAAAAACAACGTTTGTGCAGTTTCTGAAAAAGCAATTAAGGTTACATGGACAACTGACAATTGTTTAGTTATTTTATAGGACAAAATAATTCAGAAAAATAGGAAAGGAACTGGCACCATTTCAGCATGTAAGGGTGTATGATACCAGATTGTCACACAAAGAAAACATGCTGATATTTTATATGAAAACATTAACGATATTTGTTTGATGTTGATCACATATCTTTCCTGTTTTGTTTTTGTAATGGCTTGAGCCTATAAGTCTGTAATTCATCTTGGTTCTGCAGATTTACTTGATTATGTATATAGCTTAATGTTGCTTCTATTCTATAAGGCATAACTGACCAATATGAGGATAAAAATAGAACAAATAGATATAATCAGTTTCCGAAACAGATCTTAAACCTGAATTGATTGATACAATACTTCTTCATACACGGCTTTACATGTTGATCTGATACTAGGCTATGCCGGGAAAGAAGCTGTTAATTTCTTATTTCTAATGTTTGTGACATGGATAGCTATAATAAAGATAAACAAGACGATAATAGAAACACATTTACTTGATGTGTTGGTTTGACTTGTCTTACGTCGCTTTCGTCAATGCTTAGATTTATACGGTAGTTCATTTTCAGGAGTTTGTACCGGAATTAACTTGTTCTCTGCAAATACCTATTGCCCGCTTATTTTAACGAATTGTTGTTATGAAATCGTCTAATTTGCAAGGAAGTTTACACAAATGATGTTGAATTAAATGCGATGAATAAAGCAAATCTCTTAAAATTTAAATTTAAATTCCATGCATTGAAATTACCGTTCAATAACTGATATTAGACCTTTCTAAAATTCATCTTGCTTTGCCTTAAAGGAGCATTGATTGTACCTTGCAGAAATTTCTCAGCTGAAACAAGGGAATATAAAATAGCACGATAACAATGCTAATACACGTAACACTTCAACTCCAATTTGTTGCTTTTGTTGCTTTTGAAACTTATTGAACGTACGACTAACTTTAAATTTCCGCTATTACACAATTCAGATTTCAGATTCCTCTTAAGCTGGTACTAGGGAGAAGTTCCTGTAGGTAATAACGTGTTGTTGTTTTTTAATGAAATAAGTGGGCATGCATGACGCCGTTATTCTAACCGTAGAAGATGATTTCGTGATACAATTTATACATGTATTAGCATTTGTACCAAGAAATCATGTATATTTCTCACATAATGGACATCAGAATCAATGTAGATCCTGGTCAAATTCTTGGGAAAACCTATCAAAATACCTGATGAACACGAATATTTCAAACAGAAATTCTTTCTTTTTAAGCTCTCATCCTGTCATTTATTTTTGTCGACAAACTCAAAATGTATGAAACTGAAGACTGCTTCTGCTGGTAAGAAACATGAACACATATTTCCTGAAAGATTTACGATTGTCATAAAGTGAATATTGTATAAAGTTGTCATGGAGATATCACTGTGTATTTTCTGGAAGACCGAATCTATATAACATATCAACACAGTTAAATGTAAATATGAAACCTTTGAGAGAAGTCACTGCGTAGAAATGAATATAAATAAAATGAATATTAATGGTGAATAACATTGCCAAACTATCATGAAATTTTCTTATATGTCAGTCATCATCTCTTATCTGCATCTTTAAGATGGTTAATATCATAGGTAATTTTTTTAAATAACTCGTTTTAACGTACCTCTCTATGCAAATAAATCAAAACTAAGTTTTGATTTTTTTAACATATAATTAAATTTGAAATGAAACAAGGACGAAAGTAGACACTGAATCATTCTGAAAGAAAAACATGAAATTTATGAACAATTCAACAATTTAACAAAACTCAACATCTTGCATGATAACACAAAACATAAAACAGATGCCGTAAAATTCCCAACAATCTAAAATCATCACCATATTGCTGGAAGCAGATGCGTAAATCTATGACCGTTAGCAAATACTATAAACGCTTACAGATTTGGCCAAGAATATTGAAAGCAGAGGGCAAAAACTGAAAAAAAAAAATCTTTATATGCCAGAAGTATCGAAATACCAAAAGGGAGGAAAAGAAACGTCTATTTGAATAACATAATTTAATCACGTTTCCCCATAAACACAGTTGAACATGACATCTTATACAAAAAATCTACATCATTACGTGGACCGTATACTGTCCGAGCTATGACATGATTAGATATATACTGAAATACTTAAAATAAGTGTGATTGTAACAGTCTGTTTGATCAATCGTTTTATTAGGAAATTTGGCGGAAAAGACTACATTTCTGCCTTCTCGTCATAATTAGGTATCATAATGCTCATTGATTATTAAGAAAAATAGACTTGGTTTGATTATTTTATTGGGTTTAGTGTCACCCGCAACATCTCTATTGTGTCTTTTCCCGTTTCTGATGGTAGAAGAAGAACGAACATATAACAATAAATTGACTGATTAGTTGGAAAACGTCCGTTTTGGAAAAAAAGATGTTTGTTTCACTGGCGTTGTCCATCCTTCCATCATTTTCCGGACTGTAAGTAAGAAAATACAATAGCTACACGTTTCGAATTCTACAAGATAACTAATTACCATTTAAGGAGAATCCTTAATGTTTTAAGGTTAATAAATCAAAGGTCAATGCCATAAGAACCTGGAGCCTGAAAATGGCACCCAGACTCTGACTCATAAAGTATAACAGTTACGACATTCAAACTTCAAACCATGGAGGATCACCATCGATCTGGGGTCAATTGCTCAAAGGACAAGGCTGACAGGGACCTGACTAAATTTCTGGTACTTTTTCTTTTCCCGGCTCTAAATTGGAAAGAATAATGGCATAAACGTTCAGATTGTATATGAGGACTTATCACTTATGGAGGATCCCTACTACGCTGTGCCCGTAAGACAAAGATCAAGATCACAGAGATAAAGTTCCTCTCCCATTTTCTGCAATTTTACTTTCAGTTCAGTACTGATAATGTACCTGTCTTGATATCCCTCATCCAGATCATACCAAATCCCCTGTACCACAGACCCCTAATCGGCCCTGTATTTTAGTTGCAGTTCATTTTCTTTAAATTGTATCTATTTAAGTATTCCTCATCCACATTCCGCATCCCAGAAACCCTCAACATACCCATTCTCCTCCTCTGTATTTTTAGCTCACCTGTCACAAAGTGACAAGGTGAGCTTTTGTGATCGCGTGGCGTCCGTCGTCCGTGCGTGCGTCCGTCAGTCCGTGTGTAAACTTTTGCTTGTGACCACTCTAGAGGTCACATTTTCATGGGATCTTTATGAAAGTTGGTCATAATGAATGATATCTAGGTCAAGTTTGAAACTGGGTCACATGCGGTCAAAACTAGGTCAGTAGGTCTAAAAATAGAAAAACCTTGTGACCTCCCTAGAGGCCATATTGTTCATGAGATCTTCATGAAAATTGGTCAGAATGTTCACCTTGATGATATCTAGGTCAAGTTCGAAACTGCGTCACATGGAGTCAAAAACTAGGTCAGTAGGTCTAAAAATAGAAAAACCTTGTGACCTCTGTAAAGGCCATATTTCTTATTGGATCTTCATGAAAATTGGTCAGAATGTTTACCTTAATGATATCTAGGTCAGGTTTGAAACTGGGTTACGTGGGGTCAAAAACTAGGTCAGTAGGTTAAAAAATAGGAAAACCTTGTGACCTCTCTAGAGGCCATATTTCTCAATGGATCTTCATGAAAATTAATCAGAAGGTTCATCTTGATAATATCTAGAACAAATTCGAAACTGGGTGACATGCGATCAAAAACTAGGTCAGTAGGTCTGAAAATAGAAAAACCTTGTGACCTCTTTAAAGGCCAAATTCTTCATGAGATCTTCATGAAAATTGGTCAGAATTTTCATCTTGATGATATCTAGGTCAAGTTTGAAACTGGGTTACGTGGGGTCAAAAACTAGGTCAGTAGGTCTAAAATTAGAAAAACCTTGTGACCTCTCTAGAGGCCATATTTCTTAATGGATCTTCATGAAAATTGGTCAGAATGTTCACCTTGATGATATCTAGGTCAAGTTCGAAACTGGGTCGCGTGCCTTAAAAAACTAGGTCAGTAGGTCTAAAAATAGAAAACCTTGTGACCTCTCTAGAGGCCATATTTCTCAATGGATCTTCATGAAAATTGGTCAGAATGTTCACATTGATGATATCTAGGTCAAGTTCGAAACTGGGTTATGTGCGGTCAAAAACTAGGTCAGTAGATCTAAAAATAGAAAAACCTTGTGACCTCTCTAGAGGCCACATTTTTCATGGGATCTTTATGAAGATTAGTCAGAATGTTCAACTTGATGATATTTAGGTCAAGTTCGAAACTGGGTCATGTGCGGTCAATAACTAGGTCAGTAGATCTAAAAGTAGAAAAACCTTGTGACCTCTCTAGAGGCCATATTTTTCAAGAGATCTTCATGAAAATTGGTGAGAGTGTTCAGCTTGATGATATTTAGGTCAAGTTCGAAAGTGGGTCATATGCGGCCAAAAACTAGGTCAGAAGGTGGAAAAATAGAAAAACCTTGTGACCTCTCTAGAGGCCATATTTTTCATGAGATCTTCATGAAAATTGATCAAAATTTTTATCTTGATGGTATCTAGGTCACATGTGCTCAAAAACTAGGTCACTATGTCAAATAATAGAAATAACATCGTCATACTCAGTTCAACACTGGGTCATGTGGGGATAGGTGAGCGATTCAGGACCATCATGGTCCTCTTGTTTAAGTTTCCGTTCAGTTTCTTGATATTGTAAGTTAGTTACATTTATAATCATCCCATCCCGCAGTCTGACATACCTGCCTCTCTGCCTACGTATTTTTTCCTTTCATTTTAGTTCCTTGCTAGTGTTCCTAAGTATCCGTCATCTTTACCCCGTACACACCCAAACCCCTTTACCTCTCTAGGTAGTTTCTCAGAACGACAAATTGCTTCAACACGAGAATATTTTATAGTAACAAAAAACAACTTTTCTTTTTTAGTTACAGTGTAGCCAGAACTTCACGACAACGTAATCATAGGCTTCTCACTTAGTACATCAAGTCCGTATTCCTACGTCAGAAATTTGTGACATTTACGACACAAGAGCTTTAACGGGATTTCGTCACATAATAAATTTGCCCTCTTTCATAATATTTTATCAATATTTGTTGATGCTCTGGCGCAAATTGTTCCAATTGTTGAACACAGTATGAATAAACACAAAACAAAGCACAGATGGGGTACCCACACCCCCATCAAAAATATTTTGTCGTCTTTTGATACTCCGCACGTTTTAGAAGAAAATCTGGGCGATGTATATAGTTGTCCTGTTGTGCAACATTCAGTTTTCATTTCGGTGAAGGCTACATTTATTTCAGCAAGAAATATGTTTTTTTTTAAATGTCAGCAATTCAGACAACGCATACTATTAAAGTATTATTCGTCTGTGGTATCTTCTTAAAATGTACAGGTTATGCCAATAACTTTCGTTACCGTAGTTTATTAAAGAACATCTTAGGTAATATCTTATATAAATGTAAAATAATATCATATTTTCGAAAATTGTTACATCTACATCTACATATGTTTTGTTTTCCAACGACCAATCTGAAATCCTTGTTCAAGACGAAATTTTATACACTTACACCACGTCACTCATAAGATTGTTAGTGACTGACCTCTGCTATGTATTCGACGTTTTGACTAAATTAATAAAAAATACGCAGTTCTTGTATGTAATGTCGGATCTAAATAAGAAATAATTGACTACACGAAGATAAACCAAACAACAAAATTACCACAACTAAACAACAAAATCACCACGAAATAAACAACAATGTGACCTTTTGTTGCACAGAAAGTCAATACACATCTGTTCTCTTTAACTGCACGATGATTAATTGCTACCGAAAATATCAAGTTTTTGTGACATTTGAAATATATAACGAGTGCTTGTTGGATTGGCATTGTGTGTAATTTCAGAGAAACGCGTCTGCCATTTGAATAAAAAAGGAATATATTTTTTTTTTTATTTCTTAGAAGATAAATTAATTAATGTATTCCCAGAAA